>NW_027646181.1:0-1200000 GCF_951394435.1 Stenella coeruleoalba
GCTTTGTAAGTGAATATCCCAACTTCTTTATCCATTTTTCACTTTCTGCGATGTTGAACTTGTACTGTAAACGAGGTTCTTGTAAACAGAGCCGTTCCAAACTTTGGGGTGGCTGTGTCTTTTTGATTTTAATTTCCCTAAGCTATAGGACCATAAGTGGAAGTGCCCTAGGCTCTGTTGCTTTGTTTTTTAGATGTTTCAGGAAACACCATACACTTCTCCCAAGTGTCTGTTGGCAATTTACATCCCGCCCATCAGCATAACAAGGCTCCCAGTTCTCAATGGCCTGTTGCCTTTCTGGATTTTACACTTTTTTCAGATGGCCCTTTTGACCGGGGGGAAGTGAGACTTCATTGTAGTGCAGATTTCCTTTGCAAGCTTGCTTGGTTGGCCAAAAAGGGCGTATGCGTTTTTTCCTGAATATATTCAGGAAAAAACGCATACGCCCTTTTTGGCCAAGTGCATCATTGTGGACGTTCTGCCTCTTTTCCTATGCTTTCAATGCAATTCCAGTCTACCTCCTGAAATCGGTTTCCTGCAATTCTGCCCCGCTTTCAAGTCCTCTTGGCAGCCTTACTTCAGTCTATTTTTGGGCGATAGCTGTCATTTATAACTCTGCAGGTTTGTGAATTACAGTGCCCCTGAGCTCCTTTCTTCAACTCGCTTTCTTGTGAGCTGGCCGCAACACCGCAGGATGGCTTCAGGCCCTAATCTGGTTCCGGCCCGGCATGCTGAGCCTTTGGTTAATTCCTCTTCCTGGTGGGAAATGAGAGTTAAATTTGCCCGTCCAGACACCTCCAGCTAGCCTCTCATTGGTTCTCGCTATTCCTGTTCATCTTCCGCAGAAATTGCAAACTGGGCCAAACAGGAGGTTAAAGGGACTGACTCTCCAAGTGGGGAGAATGTTAGTAAAGCGTCTGGAATGTTGCACCCGAGTACCAGGGGAGGAAAACTGAGACATATTTGAACACGTCTCCCGATCACATGGTTGATCATACTCTAGGTTCCACATGCATGTTTTAGCTGAAGGAAGAATACCTTAAACATGGGTAGTTGAAACCCGTGGAATGGGTACCATGCAATATGACTTCAAAGGGTCTTCATTTGCTCACCGAACCTCTCCAATCCTATCACTGCTGCGTTTATGCCCCTGTACACATGCTTGATTCTCTTTCGGAGACATAGCAATCCATAGGTTTTAAGATACTTACTAGTCAGGTACATTCTTAGGCGTTTAATATGCGGTGTTGAGTCCATTTCGTTGAGCAAGGAGTAGCTCTTGTCTATTCCATATTTGGCTTAAGGAACTTTATCTGTGCTCATTTCAATCTCTGGTTTTATGCAGCACCCAAACTCACCTTTCCCCTTAAGCAAGAATAAGTTGGTTTTCTAAATTTGAGACCCTGTTCTGTTCTGTAATTCAGTTCCTGTGTAGCCAAGTTTACATTCCGTGTATTACTGATATCTTATGATGTTTCTTTTTCTGTGTGACTTATTTCAGTTAGAATCATCATACCTGAATCCACTCATTGTGCTGCTAAGGGCCTGATGACACAGATTTCATTGCTGAGTGATATTGCTTTGTAAGTAAATACCACAACTTCTTTATCCATTTTTCACTTTCTGCGATGTTGAACTTGTACTGTAAACGAGGTTCTTGTAAACAGAGCCGTTCCAAACTTTGGGGTGGCTGTGTCTTTTTGATTTTAATTTCCCTAAGCTATAGGACCATAAGTGGAAGTGCCCTAGGTTCTGTTGCTTTGTTTTTTAGATGTTTCAGGAAACACCATACACTTCTCCCGAGTGGTTGTTGGCAATTTACATCCCGCCCATCAGCATAACAAGGCTCCCAGTTCTCCATGGCCTGTCCTGCCTTTCTGGATTTTACACTTTTTTCAGATGGCCCTTTTGACCGGGGGGAAGTGAGACTTCATTGTAGTGCAGATTTCCTTTGCAAGCTTGCTTGGTTGGCCAAAAAGGGCGTATGCGTTTTTTCCTGAATATATTCAGGAAAAAACGCATACGCCCTTTTTGGCCAAGTGCATCATTGTGGACGTTCTGCCTCTTTTCCTATGCTTTCAATGCAATTCCAGTCTACCTCCTGAAATCGGTTTCCTGCAATTCTGCCCCGCTTTCAAGTCCTCTTGGCAGCCTTACTTCAGTCTATTTTTGGACGATAGCTGTCATTTATAACTCTGCAGGTTTGTGTATTACAGTGGCCCTGAGCTCCTTTCTTCAACTCGCTTTCTTGTGACCTGGCCGCAACACCGCAGGATGGCTTCAGGCCCTAATTTGGTTCCGGCACGGCACGCTGAGCCTTTGGTTATTTCCTCTTCCTTGTGGGAAATGAGAGTTAAATTTGCCCGTCCAGACACCTCCAGCTAGTCTCTCATTGGTTCTCGCTATTCCTGTTCATCTTCCGCAGAAATTGCAAACTGGGCCAAACAGGAGGTTAAAGGCGCTGACTCTCCAAGTGGGGAGAGTGTTAGTAAAGGGTCTGGAATGTTGCACCCGAGTACCAGGGGAGGAAAACTGAGACATATTTGAACACGTCTCCCGTTCACATGGTTGATCATACTTGGGTTCCACATGCATGTTTTAGCTGAAGGAAGAATACCTTAAACCTGGAGAGTTGAGACCCGTGTAATGGGTACCATGCAATATGACTTCAAAGGGTCTTCATTTGCTCACCGAACCTCTCCAATCCTATCACTGCTGCGTTTATGCCCCTGTACACATGCTTGATTCTCTTTCGGAGACATAGCAATCCATAGGTTTTAAGATACTTACTAGTCAGGTACATTCTTAGGCGTTTAATATGCGGTGTTGAGTCCATTTCGTTGAGCAAGGAGTAGCTCTTGTCTATTCCATATTTGGCTTAAGGAACTTTATCTGTGCTCATTTCAATCTCTGGTTTTATGCAGCACCCCAACTCACCTTTCCCCTTAAGCAAGCATAAGTTGGTTTTCTAAATTTGAGAACCTGTTCTGTTTTGGAATTCAGTTCCTGTGTAGCCACGTTTACATTCCGTGTATTAGTGATATCTTATGATGTTTCTTTTTCTGTGTGACTTATTTCAGTTAGAATCATCGTACCAGAATCTACTCATTATGCTGCTACGAGCCTGATGACATAGATTTCATTGCTGAGTGATACTGCATTGTACGTAAGTACCACAAGTTCTTTATCCATTTTTCACTTTCTGCGATGTTGAACTTGTACTGTAAACGAGGTTCTTGTAAACAGAGGCGTCCCAAACTTTGGGGTGGCTGTGTCTTTTTGATTTTAATTTCCCTAAGCTATAGGACCATAAGTGGAAGTGCCCTAGGCTCTGTTGCTTTGTTTTTTAGATGTTTAAGGAAACACCATACACTTCTCCCGAGTGTCTGTTGGCAATTTACATCCCGCCCATCAGCATAACAAGGCTCCCAGTTCTCCATGGCCTGTTGCCTTTCTGGATTTTACACTTTTTTCAGATGGCCCTTTTGACCAGGGGGAAGTGAGACTTCATTGTAGTGCAGATTTCTTTTGCAAGCTTGCTTGGTTGGCCAAAAAGGGCGTATGCGTTTTTTCCTGAATATATTCAGGAAAAAACGCATACGCCCTTTTTGGCCAAGTGCATCATTGTGGACGTTCTGCCTCTTTTCCTATGCTTTCAATGCAATTCCAGTCTACCTCCTGAAATCGGTTTCCTGCAATTCTGCCCCGCTTTCAAGTCCTCTTGGCAGCCTTACTTCAATCTATTTTTGGACGATAGCTGTCATTTATAACTCTGCAGGTTTGTGAATTACAGTGCCCCTGAGCTCCTTTCTTCAACTCGCTTTCTTGTGAGCTGGCCGCAACACTGCAGGATGGCTTCAGGCCCTAATCTGGTTCCGGCACGGCATGCTGAGCCTTTGGTTAATTCCTTTTCCTGGTGGGAAATGAGAGTTAAATTTGCCCGTCCAGACACCTCCAGCTAGTCTCTCATTGGTTCTCGCTATTCCTGTTCATCTTCCGCAGAAATTGCAAACTGGGCCAAACAGGAGGTTAAAGACACTGACTCTCCAAGTCGGGAGAGTGTTAGTAAAGCGTCTGGAATGTTGCACCCGAGTACCAGGGTACGAAAACTGAGACATATTTGAACACGTCTCCCGATCACATGGTTGATCATACTCTGGGTTCCACATGCATGTTTTAGCTGAAGGAAGAATACCTAAAACCTAGGTATTTGAAACCCGTGGAATGGGTACCATGCAATATGACTTCAAAGGGTCTTCATTTGCTCACCGAACCTCTCCAATCCTATCACTGCTGCGTTTATGCCCCTGTACACATGCTTGATTCTCTTTTGGAGACATAGCAATCCATAGGTTTTAAGATACTTACAAGTCAGGTACATTCTTAGGCGTTTAATATGCGGTGTTGAGTCCATTTCGTTGAGCAAGGAGTAGCTCTTGTCTATTCCATATTTGGCTTAAGGAACTTTATCTGTGCTCATTTCAATCTCTGGTTTTATGCAGCACCCCAACTCACCTTTCCCCTTAAGCAAGCATAAGTTGGTTTTCTAAATTTGAGACCCTGTCCTGTACTGTAATTCAGTTCCTGTGTAGCCAAGTTTACATTCCGTGTATTACTGATATCTTATGATGTTTCTTTTTCTGTGTGACTTATTTCAGTTAGAATCATCATACCTGAATCCACTCATTGTGCTGCTAAGGGCCTGATGACACAGATTTCATTGCTGAGTGATATTGCTTTGTAAGTAAATACCACAACTTCTTTATCCATTTTTCACTTTCTGCGATGTTGAACTTGTACTGTAAACGAGGTTCTTGTAAACAGAGCCGTTCCAAACTTTGGGGTGGCTGTGTCTTTTTGAGTTTAATTTCCCTAAGCTATAGGACCATAAGTGGAAGTGCCCTAGGTTCTGTTGCTTTGTTTTTTAGATGTTTCAGGAAACACCATACACTTCTCCCGAGTGGTTGTTGGCAATTTACATCCCGCCCATCAGCATAACAAGGCTCCCAGTTCTCCATGGCCTGTCCTGCCTTTCTGGATTTTACACTTTTTTCAGATGGCCCTTTTGACCGGGGGGAAGTGAGACTTCATTGTAGTGCAGATTTCCTTTGCAAGCTTGCTTGGTTGGCCAAAAAGGGCGTATGCGTTTTTTCCTGAATATATTCAGGAAAAAACGCATACGCCCTTTTTGGCCAAGTGCATCATTGTGGACGTTCTGCCTCTTTTCCTATGCTTTCAATGCAATTCCAGTCTACCTCCTGAAATCGGTTTCCTGCAATTCTGCCCCGCTTTCAAGTCCTCTTGGCAGCCTTACTTCAGTCTATTTTTGGACGATAGCTGTCATTTATAACTCTGCAGGTTTGTGAATTACAGTGGCCCTGAGCTCCTTTCTTCAACTCGCTTTCTTGTGACCTGGCCGCAACACCGCAGGATGGCTTCAGGCCCTAATTTGGTTCCGGCACGGCACGCTGAGCCTTTGGTTATTTCCTTTTCCTGGTGGGAAATGAGAGTTAAATTTGCCCGTCCAGACACCTCCAGCTAGTCTCTCATTGGTTCTCGCTATTCCTGTTCATCTTCCGCAGAAATTGCAAACTGGGCCAAACAGGAGGTTAAAGGCGCTGACTCTCCAAGTGGGGAGAGTGTTAGTAAAGGGTCTGGAATGTTGCACCCGAGTACCAGGGGAGGAAAACTGAGACATATTTGAACACGTCTCCCGTTCACATGGTTGATCATACTTGGGTTCCACATGCATGTTTTAGCTGAAGGAAGAATACCTTAAACCTGGAGAGTTGAGACCCGTGTAATGGGTACCATGCAATATGACTTCAAAGGGTCTTCATTTGCTCACCGAACCTCTCCAATCCTATCACTGCTGCGTTTATGCCCCTGTACACATGCTTGATTCTCTTTCGGAGACATAGCAATCCATAGGTTTTAAGATACTTACTAGTCAGGTACATTCTTAGGCGTTTAATATGCGGTGTTGAGTCCATTTCGTTGAGCAAGGAGTAGCTCTTGTCTATTCCATATTTGGCTTAAGGAACTTTATCTGTGCTCATTTCAATCTCTGGTTTTATGCAGCACCCCAACTCACCTTTCCCCTTAAGCAAGCATAAGTTGGTTTTCTAAATTTGAGAACCTGTTCTGTTTTGGAATTCAGTTCCTGTGTAGCCACGTTTACATTCCGTGTATTAGTGATATCTTATGATGTTTCTTTTTCTGTGTGACTTATTTCAGTTAGAATCATCGTACCAGAATCTACTCATTATGCTGCTACGAGCCTGATGACATAGATTTCATTGCTGAGTGATACTGCATTGTACGTAAGTACCACAAGTTCTTTATCCATTTTTCACTTTCTGCGATGTTGAACTTGTACTGTAAACGAGGTTCTTGTAAACAGAGGCGTCCCAAACTTTGGGGTGGCTGTGTCTTTTTGATTTTAATTTCCCTAAGCTATAGGACCATAAGTGGAAGTGCCCTAGGCTCTGTTGCTTTGTTTTTTAGATGTTTAAGGAAACACCATACACTTCTCCCGAGTGTCTGTTGGCAATTTACATCCCGCCCATCAGCATAACAAGGCTCCCAGTTCTCCATGGCCTGTTGCCTTTCTGGATTTTACACTTTTTGCAGATGGCCCTTTTGACCAGGGGGAAGTGAGACTTCATTGTAGTGCAGATTTCTTTTGCAAGCTTGCTTGGTTGGCCAAAAAGGGCGTATGCGTTTTTTCCTGAATATATTCAGGAAAAAACGCATACGCCCTTTTTGGCCAAGTGCATCATTGTGGACGTTCTGCCTCTTTTCCTATGCTTTCAATGCAATTCCAGTCTACCTCCTGAAATCGGTTTCCTGCAATTCTGCCCCGCTTTCAAGTCCTCTTGGCAGCCTTACTTCAGTCTATTTTTGGACGATAGCTGTCATTTATAACTCTGCAGGTTTGTGAATTACAGTGCCCCTGAGCTCCTTTCTTCAACTCGCTTTCTTGTGAGCTGGCCGCAACACCGCAGGATGGCTTCAGGCCCTAATCTGGTTCCGGCACGGCACGCTGAGCCTTTGGTTAATTCCTCTTCCTGGTGGGAAATGAGAGTTAAATTTGCCCGTCCAGACACCTCCAGCTAGTCTCTCATTGGTTCTCGCTATTCCTGTTCATCTTCCGCAGAAATTGCAAACTGGGCCAAACAGGAGGTTAAAGACACTGACTCTCCAAGTCGGGAGAGTGTTAGTAAAGCGTCTGGAATGTTGCACCCGAGTACCAGGGTACGAAAACTGAGACATATTTGAACACGTCTCCCGATCACATGGTTGATCATACTCTGGGTTCCACATGCATGTTTTAGCTGAAGGAAGAATACCTAAAACCTGGGTATTTGAAACCCGTGGAATGTGTACCATGCAATATGACTTCAAAGGGTCTTCATTTGCTCACCGAACCTCTCCAATCCTATCACTGCTGCGTTTATGCCCCTGTACACATGCTTGATTCTCTTTCGGAGACATAGCAATCCATAGGTTTTAAGATACTTACTAGTCAGGTACATTCTTAGGCGTTTAATATGCGGTGTTGAGTCCATTTCGTTGAGCAAGGAGTAGCTCTTGTCTATTCCATATTTGGCTTAAGGAACTTTATCTGTGCTCATTTCAATCTCTGGTTTTATGCAGCACCCCAACTCACCTTTCCCCTTAAGCAAGCATAAGTTGGTTTTCTAAATTTGAGACCCTGTCCTGTTCTGTAATTCAGTTCCTGTGTAGCCAAGTTTACATTCCGTGTATTACTGATATCTTATGATGTTTCTTTTTCTGTGTGACTTATTTCAGTTAGAATCATCATACCTGAATCCACTCATTGTGCTGCTAAGGGCCTGATGACACAGATTTCATTGCTGAGTGATATTGCTTTGTAAGTAAATACCACAACTTCTTTATCCATTTTTCACTTTCTGCGATGTTGAACTTGTACTGTAAACGAGGTTCTTGTAAACAGAGCCGTTCCAAACTTTGGGGTGGCTGTGTCTTTTTGATTTTAATTTCCCTAATCTATAGGACCATAAGTGGAAGTGCCCTAGGTTCTGTTGCTTTGTTTTTTAGATGTTTCAGGAAACACCATACACTTCTCCCGAGTGGTTGTTGGCAATTTACATCCCGCCCATCAGCATAACAAGGCTCCCAGTTCTCCATGGCCTGTCCTGCCTTTCTGGATTTTACACTTTTTTCAGATGGCCCTTTTGACCGGGGGGAAGTGAGACTTCATTGTAGTGCAGATTTCCTTTGCAAGCTTGCTTGGTTGGCCAAAAAGGGCGTATGCGTTTTTTCCTGAATATATTCAGGAAAAAACGCATACGCCCTTTTTGGCCAAGTGCATCATTGTGGACGTTCTGCCTCTTTTCCTATGCTTTCAATGCAATTCCAGTCTACCTCCTGAAATCGGTTTCCTGCAATTCTGCCCCGCTTTCAAGTCCTCTTGGCAGCCTTACTTCAGTCTATTTTTGGACGATAGCTGTCATTTATAACTCTGCAGGTTTGTGAATTACAGTGCCCCTGAGCTCCTTTCTTCAACTCGCTTTCTTGTGAGCTGGCCGCAACACCGCAGGATGGCTTCAGGCCATAATCTGGTTCCGGCACGGCACGCTGAGCCTTTGGTTAATTCCTCTTCCTGGTGGGAAATGAGAGTTAAATTTGCCCGTCCAGACACCTCCAGCTAGTCTCTCATTGGTTCTCGCTATTCCTGTTCATCTTCCGCAGAAATTGCAAACTGGGCCAAACAGGAGGTTAAAGACAATGACTCTCCAATTTCGGAGAGTGTTAGTAAAGCGTCTGGATTGTTGCACCCGAGTACCAGGGGAGGAAAACTGAGACATATTTGAACACCTCTCCCGATCACATGGTTGATCATACTCTGGGTTCCACATGCATGTTTTAGCTGAAGGAAGAATACCTAAAACCTGGGTAGTTGAAACCCGTGGAATGGGTACCATGCAATATGACTTCAAAGGGTCTTCATTTGCTCACCGAACCTCTCCAATCCTATCACTGCTGCGTTTATGCCCCTGTACACATGCTTGATTCTCTTTCGGAGACATAGCAATCCATAGGTTTTAAGATACTTACTAGTCAGGTACATTCTTAGGCGTTTAATATGCGGTGTTGAGTCCATTTCGTTGAGCAAGGAGTAGCTCTTGTCTATTCCATATTTGGCTTAAGGAACTTTATCTGTGCTCATTTCAATCTCTGGTTTTATGCAGCAACCCAACTCACCTTTCCCCTTAAGCAAGCATAAGTTGGTTTTTTAAATTTGAGAACCTGTTCTGTTTTGGAATTCAGTTCCTGTGTAGCCAAGTTTACATTCCGTGTATTAGTGATATCTTATGATGTTTCTTTTTCTGTGTGACTTATTTCAGTTAGAATCATCGTACCTGAATCTACTCATTATGCTGCTACGGGCCTGATGACATAGATTTCATTGCTGAGTGATACTGCATTGTACGTAAGTACCACAAGTTCTTTATCCATTTTTCACTTTCTGCGATGTTGAACTTGTACTGTAAACGAGGTTCTTGTAAACAGAGCCGTTCCAAACTTTGGGGTGGCTGTGTCTTTTTGATTTTAATTTCCCTAAGCTATAGGACCATAAGTGGAAGTGCCCTAGGCTCTGTTGCTTTGTTTTTTAGATGTTTCAGGAAACACCATACACTTCTCCCGAGTGTCTGTTGGCAATTTACATCCCGCCCATCAGCATAACAAGGCTCCCAGTTCTCCATGGCCTGTTGCCTTTCTGGATTTTACACTTTTTTCAGATGGCCCTTTTGACCGGGGGGAAGTGAGACTTCATTGTAGTGCAGATTTCCTTTGCAAGCTTGCTTGGTTGGCCAAAAAGGGCGTATGCGTTTTTTCCTGAATATATTCAGGAAAAAACGCATACGCCCTTTTTGGCCAAGTGCATCATTGTGGACGTTCTGTCTCTTTTCCTATGCTTTCAATGCAATTCCAGTCTACCTCCTGAAATCGGTTTCCTGCAATTCTGCCCCGCTTTCAAGTCCTCTTGGCAGCCTTACTTCAGTCTATTTTTGGACGATAGCTGTCATTTATAACTCTGCAGGTTTGTGAATTACAGTGCCCCTGAGCTCCTTTCTTCAACTCGCTTTCTTTTGAGCTGGCCGCAACACCGCAGGATGGCTTCAGGCCCTAATCTGTTTCCGGCACGGCACACTGAGCCTTTGGTTATTTCCTCTTCCTGGTGGGAAATGAGAGTTAAATTTGCCCGTCCAGAAACCTCCAGTTAGCCTCTCATTGGTTCTCGCTATTCCTGTTCATCTTCCGCAGAAATTGCAAACTGAGCCAAACAGGAGGTTAAAGGCGCTGACTCTCCAAGTCGGGAGAGTGTTAGTAAAGCGTCTGGAATGTTGCACCTGAGTACCAGGGGAGGAAAACTGAGACATATTTGAACACGTCTCCCATTCACATGGTTGATCATACTTGGGTTCCACATGCATGTTTTAGCTGAAGGAAGAATACTTTAAACCTGCAGAGTTGAGACCCGTGGAATGGGTCCCATGCAATATGACTTCAAAGGGTCTTCATTTGCTCACCGAACCTCTCCAATCCTATCACTGCTGCGTTTATGCCCCTGTACACACGCTTGATTCTCTTTTGGAGACATAGCAATCCATAGGTTTTACGATACTTACTAGTCAGGTACATTCTTAAGCGTTTAATATGCGGTGTTGAGTCCATTTCGTTGAGCAAGGAGTAGCTCTTGTCTATTCCATATTTGGCTAAAGGACCTTTATCTGTGCTCATTTCAATCTCTGGTTTTATGCAGCACCCCAACTCACCTTTCCTCTTAAGCAAGCATAAGTTGGTTTTCTAAATTTGAGACCCTGTCCTGTTCTGTAATTCAGTTCCTGTGTAGCCAAGTTTACATTCTGTGTATTAGTGATACCTTATGATGTTTCTTTTTCTGTGTGACTTATTTCAGTTAGAATCATCGTACCTGAATCCACTCATTATGCTGCTACGGGCCTGATGACATAGATTTAATTGCTGAGTGATACTGCATTGTACGTAAGTACCACAAGTTCTTTATCCATTTTTCACTTTCTGTGATATTGAACTTGTACGGTAAATGAGGTTCTTGTAAACAGAGGCGTCCCAAACTTTGGGGTGGCTGTGTCTTTTTGATTTTAATTTTCCTAAGCTATAGGAGCATAAGTGGAAGTGCCCTAGGTTCTGTTGCTTTGTTTTTTAGATGTTTCAGGAAACACCATACACTTCTCCCGAGTGTCTGTTGGCAATTTACATCCCGCCCATCAGCATAACAAGGCTCCCAGTTCTCCATGGCCTGTCCTGCCTTTCTGGATTTTACACTTTTTTCAGATGGCCCTTTTGACCGGGGGGAAGTGAGACTTCATTGTAGTGCAGATTTCCTTTGCAAGCTTGCTTGGTTGGCCAAAAAGGGCGTATGCGTTTTTTCCTGAATATATTCAGGAAAAAACGCATACGCCCTTTTTGGCCAAGTGCATCATTGTGGACGTTCTGCCTCTTTTCCTATGCTTTCAATGCAATTCCAGTCTACCTCCTGAAATCGGTTTCCTGCAATTCTGCCCCGCTTTCAAGTCCTCTTGGCAGCCTTACTTCAGTCTATTTTTGGACGATAGCTGTCATTTATAACTCTGCAGGTTTGTGAATTACAGTGCCCCTGAGCTCCTTTCTTCAACTTGCTTTCTTGTGACCTGGCCGCAACACCGCAGGATGGTTTCAGGCCCTAATCTGGTTCCGGCACGGCACGCTGAGCCTTTGGTTATTTCCTCTTCCTGGTGGGAAATGAGAGTTAAATTTGCCCGTCCAGACACCTCCAGCTAGTCTCTCATTGGTTCTCGCTATTCCTGTTCATCTTCCGCAGAAATTGCAAACTGGGCCAAACAGGAGGTTAAAGGCGCTGACTCTCCAAGTGGGGAGAGTGTTAGTAAAGCGTCTGGAATGTTGCACCCGAGTACCAGGGGAGGAAAACTGAGACACATTTGAACACGTCTCCCGTTCACATGGTTGATCATACTTGGGTTCCACATGCATGCTTTAGCTGAAGGAAGAATACCTTAAACCTGGAGAGTTAAGACCCGTGGAATGGGTACCATGCAATATGACTTCAAAGGGTCTTCATTTGCTCACCGAACCTCTCCAATCCTATCACTGCTGCGTTTATGCCCCTGTACACATGCTTGATTCTCTTTCGGAGACTTAGCAATCCATAGCTTTTAAGATACTTACTAGTCAGGTACATTCTTACGCGTTTAATATGCGGTGTTGAGTCCATTTCGTTGAGCAAGGAGTAGCTCTTGTCTATTCCATATTTGGCTTAAGGAACTTTATCTGTGCTCATTTCAATCTCTGGTTTTATGCAGCACCCCAACTCACCTTTACCCTTAAGCAAGCATAAGTTGGTTTTCTAAATTTGAGACCCTGTTCTGTTCTGTAATTCAGTTCCTGTGTAGCCAAGTTTCCATTCCGTGTATTACTGATATCTTATGAAGTTTCTTTTTCTGTGTGACTTACTTCAGTTAGAATCATCATACCTGAATCCACTCATTGTGCTGCTAAGGGCCTGATGACACAGATTTCATTGCTGAGTGATATTGCTTTGTAAGTAAATACCACAACTTCTTTATCCATTTTTCACTTTCTCCGATGTTGAACTTGTACTGTAAACGAGGTTCTTGTAAACAGAGGCGTCCCAAACTTTGGGGTGGCTGTGTCTTTTTGATTTTAATTTCCCTAAGCTATAGGACCATAAGTGGAAGTGCCCTAGGTTCTGTTGCTTTGTTTTTTAGATGTTTCAGGAAACACCATACACTTCTCCCCAGTGGTTGTTGGCAATTTACATCCCGCCCATCAGCATAACAAGGCTCCCAGTTCTCCATGGCCTGTCCTGCCTTTCTGGATTTTACACTTTTTTCAGATGGCCCTTTTGACCGGGGGGAAGTGAGACTTCATTGTAGTGCAGATTTCCTTTGCAAGCTTGCTTGGTTGGCCAAAAAGGGCGTATGCGTTTTTTCCTGAATATATTCAGGAAAAAACGCATACGCCCTTTTTGGCCAAGTGCATCATTGTGGACGTTCTGCCTCTTTTCCTATGCTTTCAATGCAATTCCAGTCTACCTCCTGAAATTGGTTTCCTGCAATTCTGCCCCGCTTTCAAGTCCTCTTGGCAGCCTTACTTCAGTCTATTTTTGGACAATAGCTGTCATTTATAACTCTGCAGGTTTGTGAATTACAGTGCCCCTGAGCTCCTTTCTTCAACTCGCTTTCTTGTGAGCTGGCCGCAACACCGCAGGATGGCTTCAGGCCCTAATCTGGTTCCGGCATGGCACGCTGAGCCTTTGGTTATTTCCTCTTCCTGGTGGGAAATGAGAGTTAAATTTGCCCGTCCAGACACCTCCAGCTAGTCTCTCATTGGTTCTCGCTATTCCTGTTCATCTTCCGCAGAAATTGCAAACTGGGCCAAACAGGGGGTTAAAGGCGCTGACTCTCCAAGTGGGGAGAGTGTTAGTAAAGCGTCTGGAATGTTGCACCCGAGTACCAGGGGAGGAAAACTGAGACATATTTGAACACATCTCCCGTTCACATGGTTGATCATACTTGGGTTCCACATGCATGTTTTAGCTGAAGGAAGAATACCTTAAACCTGGAGAGTTGAGACCCGTGTAATGTGTACCATGCAATATGATTTCAAAGGGTCTTCATTTGCTCACCGAACCTCTCCAATCCTATCACTGCTGCGTTTATGCCCCTGTACACATGCTTGATTCTCTTTTGGAGACATAGCAATCCATAGGTTTTAAGATACTTACTAGTAAGGTACATTCTTAGGCGTTTAATATGCGGTGTTGAGTCCATTTCGTTGAGCAAGGAGTAGCTCTTGTCTATTCCATATTTGACTTAAGGAACTTTATCTGTGCTCATTTCAATCTCTGGTTTTATGCAGCACCCCAACTCACCTTTACCCTTAAGCAAGCATAAGTTGGTTTTCTAAATTTGAGACCCTGTTCTGTTCTGTAATTCAGTTCCTGTGTAGCCAAGTTTACATTCCGTGTATTAGTGATATCTTATGATGTTTCTTTTTCTGTGTGACTTACTTCAGTTAGAATCATCATACCTGAATCCACTCATTGTGCTGCTAAGGGCCTGATGACATAGATTTCATTGCTGAGTGATATTGCTTTGTAAGTAAATACCACAACTTCTTTATCCATTTTTCACTTTCTGCGATGTTGAACTTGTACTGTAAACGAGGTTCTTGTAAACAGAGCCGTTCCAAACTTTGGGGTGGCTGTGTCTTTTTGATTTTAATTTCCCTAAGCTATAGGACCATAAGTGGAAGTGCCCTAGGTTCTGTTGCTTTGTTTTTTAGATGTTTCAGGAAACACCATACACTTCTCCCAAGTGGTTGTTGGCAATTTACATCCCGCCCATCAGCATAACAAGGCTCCCAGTTCTCCATGGCCTGTCCTGCCTTTCTGGATTTTACACTTTTTTCAGATGGCCCTTTTGACCGGGGGGAAGTGAGACTTCATTGTAGTGCAGATTTCCTTTGCAAGCTTGCTTGGTTGGCCAAAAAAGGCGTATGCGTTTTTTCCTGAATATATTCAGGAAAAAACGCATACGCCCTTTTTGGCCAAGTGCATCATTGTGGACGTTCTGCCTCTTTTCCTATGCTTTCAATGCAATTCCAGTCTACCTCCTGAAATCGGTTTCCTGCAATTCTGCCCCGCTTTCAAGTCCTCTTGGCAGCCTTAATTCAGTCAATTTTTGGACGATAGCTGTCATTTATAACTCTGCAGGTTTGTGAATTACAGTGCCCCTGAGCTCCTTTCTTCAACTCGCTTTCTTTTGAGCTGGCCGCAACACCGCAGGATGGCTTCAGGCCCTAATCTTGTTCCGGTACGGCACGCTGAGCCTTTGGTTATTTCCTCTTCCTGGTGGGAAATGAGAGTTAAATTTGCCCGTCCAGACACCTCCAGCTAGCCTCTCATTGGTTCTCGCTATTCCTGTTCATCTTCCGCAGAAATTGCAAACTGGGCCAAACAGGAGGTTAAAGGCGCTGACTCTCCAAGTGGGGAGAGTGTTAGTAAAGCGTCTGGAATGTTGCACCCGAGTACCAGGGGAGGAAACCTGAGACATATTTGAACACGTCTCCCGTTCACATGGTTGATCATACTTGGGTTCCACATGCATGTTTTAGCTGAAGGAAGAATACCTTAAACCTGGAGAGTTGAGACCCGTGGAATGGGTACCATGCAACATGACTTCAAAGGGTCTTCATTTGCTCACCGAACCTCTCCAATCCTATCACTGCTGCGTTTATGCCCCTGTACACATGCTTGATTCTCTTTTGGAGACATAGCAATCCATAGGTTTTACGATACTTACTAGTCAGGTACATTCTTAGGCGTTTAATATGCGGTGTTGAGTCCATTTCGTTGAGCAAGGAGTAGCTCTTGTCTATTCCATATTTGACTTAAGGAACTTTATCTGTGCTCATTTCAATCTCTGGTTTTATGCAGCACCCCAACTCACCTTTACCCTTAAGCAAGCATAAGTTGGTTTTCTAAATTTGAGACCCTGTTCTGTTCTGTAATTCAGTTCCTGTGTAGCCAAGTTTACATTCCGTGTATTACTGATATCTTATGATGTTTCTTTTTCTGTGTGACTTATTTCAGTTAGAATCATCGTACCTGAATCCACTCATTATGCTGCTACGGGCCTGATGACATAGATTTCATTGCTGAGTGATACTGCATTGTACGTAAGTACCACAAGTTCTTTATCCATTTTTCACTTTCTGTGATATTGAACTTGTACGGTAAACGAGGTTCTTGTAAACAGAGGCGTCCCAAACTTTGGGGTGGCTGTGTCTTTTTGATTTTAATTTCCCTAAGCTATAGGACCATAAGTGGAAGTGCCCTAGGCTCTGTTGCTTTGTTTTTTAGATGTTTCAGGAAACACCATACACTTCTCCCGAGTGGTTGTTGGCAATTTACATCCCGCCCATCAGCATAACAAGGCTCCCAGTTCTCCATTGCCTGTCCTGCCTTTCTGGATTTTACACTTTTTTCAGATGGCCCTTTTGACCGGGGGAAGTGAGACTTCATTGTAGTGCAGATTTCCCTTGCAAGCTTGCTTGGTTGGCCAAAAAGGGCGTATGCGTTTTTTCCTGAATATATTCAGGAAAAAACGCATACGCCCTTTTTGGCCAAGTGCATCATTGTGGACGTTCTGCCTCTTTTCCTATGCTTTCAATGCAATTCCAGTCTACCTCCTGAAATCGGTTTCCTGCAATTCTGCCCCGCTTTCAAGTCCTCTTGGCAGCCTTACTTCAGTCTATTTTTGGACGATAGCTGTCATTTATAACTCTGCAGGTTTGTGAATTACAGTGCCCCTGAGCTCCTTTCTTCAACTTGTTTTCTTGTGACCTGGCCGCAACACCGCAGGATGGCTTCAGGCCCTAATTTGGTTCCGACACGGCACGCTGAGCCTTTGGTTATTTCCTCTTCCTGGTGGGAAATGAGAGTTAAATTTGCCCGTCCAGAAACCTCCAGCTAGTCTCTCATTGGTTCTCGCTATTCCTGTTCATCTTCCGCAGAAATTGCAAACTGGGCCAAACAGGAGGTTAAAGGCGCTGACTCTCCAAGTGGGGAGAGTGTTAGTAAAGCGTCTGGAATGTTGCACCCGAGTACCAGGGGAGGAAAACTGAGACATATTTGAACACATCTCCCGATCACATGGTTGATCATACTCTAGGTTCCACATGCATGTTTTAGCTGAAGGAAGAATACCTTAAACCTGGGTAGTTGAAACCCGTGGAATGGGTACCATGCAATATGACTTCAAAGGGTCTTCATTTGCTCACCGAACCTCTCCAATCCTATCACTGCTGCGTTTATGCCCCTGTACACATGCTTGATTCTCTTTCGGAGACATAGCAATCCATAGGTTTTAAGATACTTACTAGTCAGGTACATTCTTAGGCATTTAATATGGGGTGTTGAGTCCATTTCGTTAAGCAAGGAGTAGCTCTTTTCTATTCCATATTTGGCTTAAGGAACTTTATCTGTGCTCATTTCAATCTCTGGTTTTATGCAGCACCCCAACTCACCTTTACCCTTAAGCAAGCATAAGTTGGTTTTCTAAATTTGAGACCCTGTTCTGTTTTGGAATGCAGTTCCTGTGTAGCCAAGTTTACATTCCGTGTATTAGTGATAACTTATGATGTTTCTTTTTCTGTGTGACTTATTTCAGTTAGAATCATCGTACCTGAATCCACTCATTATGCTGCTACGGGCCTGATGACATAGATTTCATTGCTGAGTGATACTGCATTGTACGTAAGTACCACAAGTTCTTTATCCATTTTTCACTTTTTGTGATATTGAACTTGTACGGTAAACGAGGTTCTTGTAAACGGAGGCGTCCCAAACTTTGGGGTGGCTGTGTCTTTTTGATTTTAATTTCCCTAAGCTATAGGACCATAAGTGGAAGTGCCCTAGGCTCTGTTGCTTTGTTTTTTAGATGTTTCAGGAAACACCATACACTTCTCCCAAGTGGTTGTTGGCAATTTACATCCCGCCCATCAGCATAACAAGGCTCCCAGTTCTCCATGGCCTGTCCTGCCTTTCTGGATTTTACACTTTTTTCAGATGGCCCTTTTGACCGGGGGGAAGTGAGACTTCATTGTAGTGCAGATTTCCTTTGCAAGCTTGCTTGGTTGGCCAAAAAGGGCGTATGCGTTTTTTCCTGAATATATTCAGGAAAAAACGCATACGCCCTTTTTGGCCAAGTGCATCATTGTGGACGTTCTGCCTCTTTTCCTATGCTTTCAATGCAATTCCAGTCTACCTCCTGAAATCGGTTTCCTGCAATTCTGCCCCGCTTTCAAGTCCTCTTGGCAGCCTTACTTCAGTATATTTTTGGACGATAGCTGTCATTTATAACTCTGCAGGTTTGTGAATTACAGTGCCCCTGAGCTCCTTTCTTCAACTCGCTTTCTTTTGAGCTGGCCGCAACACCGCAGGATGGCTTCAGGCCCTAATCTGGTTCCGGTACGGCACACTGAGCCTTTGGTTATTTCCTCTTCCTGGTGGGAAATGAGAGTTAAATTTGCCCGTCCAGACACCTCCAGCTAGCCTCTCATTGGTTCTCGCTATTCCTGTTCATCTTCCGCAGAAATTGCAAACTGGGCCAAACAGGAGGTTAAAGGCGCTGACTCTCCAAGTGGGGAGAGTGTTAGTAAAGCGTCTGGAATGTTGCACCCGAGTACCAGGGGAGGAAAACTGAGACATATTTGAACACGTCTCCCATTCACATGGTTGATCATACTTGGGTTCCACATGCATGTTTTAGCTGAAGGAAGAATACCTTAAACCTGGAGAGTTGAGACCCGTGTAATGGGTACCATGCAATATGACTTCAAAGGGTCTTCATTTGCTCACCGAACCTCTCCAATCCTATCACTGCTGCGTTTATGCCCCTGTACACATGCTTGATTCTCTTTCGGAGACATAGCAATCCATAGGTTTTAAGATACTTGCTAGTCAGGTACATTCTTAGGCGTTTAATATGCGGTGTTGAGTCCATTTCGTTGAGCAAGGAGTAGCTCTTGTCTATTCCATATTTGGCTTAAGGAACTTTATCTGTGCTCATTTCAATCTCTGGTTTTATGCAGCACCCCAACTCACCTTTACCCTTAAGCAAGCATAAGTTGGTTTTCTAAATTTGAGACCCTGTTCTGTTCTGTAATTCAGTTCCTGTGTAGCCAAGTTTACATTCCGTGTATTACTGATATCTTATGATGTTTCTTTTTCTGTGTGACTTATTTCAGTTAGAATCATCATACCTGAATCCACTCATTGTGCTGCTAAGGGCCTGATGACACAGATTTCATTGCTGAGTGATATTGCTTTGTAAGTAAATACCACAACTTCTTTATCCATTTTTCACTTTCTGCGATGTTGAACTTGTACTGTAAATGAGGTTCTTGTAAACAGAGCCGTTCCAAACTTTGGGGTGGCTGTGTCTTTTTGATTTTAATTTCCCTAAGCTATAGGACCATAAGTGGAAGTGCCCTAGGTTCTGTTGCTTTGTTTTTTAGATGTTTCAGGAAACACCATACACTTCTCCCGAGTGGTTGTTGGCAATTTACATCCCGCCCATCAGCATAACAAGGCTCCCAGTTCTCCATGGCCTGTCCTGCCTTTCTGGATTTTACACTTTTTTCAGATGGCCCTTTTGACAGGGGGGAAGTGAGACTTCATTGTAGTGCAGATTTCCTTTGCAAGCTTGCTTGTTTGGCCAAAAAGGGCGTATGCGTTTTTTCCTGAATATATTCAGGAAAAAACGCATACGCCCTTTTTGGCCAAGTGCATCATTGTGGACGTTCTGCCTCTTTTCCTATGCTTTCAGTGCAATTCCAGTCTACCTCCTGAAATCGGTTTCCTGCAATTCTGCCCCGCTTTCAAGTCCTCTTGGCAGCCTTACTTCAGTCTATTTTTGGACGATAGCTGTCATTTGTAACTCTGCAGGTTTGTGAATTACAGTGCCCCTGAGCTCCTTTCTTCAACTCGGTTTCTTTTGAGCTGGCCGCAACACCGCAGGATGGCTTCAGGCCCTAATATGGTTCCGGTACGGCATGCTGAGCCTTTGGTTATTTCCTCTTCCTGTTGGGAAATGAGAGTTAAATTTGCCCGTCCAGACACCTCCAGCTAGCCTCTCATTGGTTCTCGCTATTCCTGTTCATCTTCCGCAGAAATTGCAAACTGTGCCAAACAGGAGGTTAAAGGCGCTGACTCTCCAAGTGGGGAGAGTGTTAGTAAAGCGTCTGGAATGTTGCACCCGAATACCAGGGGAGGAAAACTGAAACATATTTGAACACGTCTCCCGATCACATGGTTGATCATACTCTGGGTTCCACATGCATATTTTAGCTGAAGGACGAATACCTAAAACCTGGGTAGTTGAAACCCGTGGAATGGGTACCATGCAATATGACTTCAAAGGGTCTTCATTTGCTCACCGAACCTCTCCAATCCTATCACTGCTGCGTTTATGCCCCTGTACACATGCTTGATTCTCTTTCGGAGACATAGCAATCCATAGGTTTTAAGATACTTACTAGTCAGGTACATTCTTAGGCGTTTAATATGCGGTGTTGAGTCCATTTCGTTGAGCAAGGAGTAGCTCTTGTCTATTCCATATTTGGCTTAAGGAACTTTATCTGTGCTCATTTCAATCTCTGGTTTTATGCAGCACCCCAACTCACCTTTCCCCTTAAGCAAGCATAAGTTGGTTTTCTAAATTTGAGACCCTGTTCTGTTTTGGAATGCAGTTCCTGTGTATCCAAGTTTACATTCCGTGTATTAGTCATATCTTATGATGTTTCTTTTTCTGTGTGACTTATTTCAGTTAGAATCATCGTACCTGAATCCACTCATTATGCTGCTACGGGCCTGATGACATAGATTTCATTGCTGAGTGATACTGCATTGTACGTAAGTACCACAAGTTCTTTATCCATTTTTCACTTTCTGTGATATTGAACTTGTACGGTAAACGAGGTTCTTGTAAACGGAGGCGTCCCAAACTTTGGGGTGGCTGTGTCTTTTTGATTTTAATTTCCCTAAGCTATAGAACCATAAGTGGAAGTGCCCTAGGCTCTGTTGCTTTGTTTTTTAGATGTTTCAGGAAACACCATACACTTCTCCGGAGTGGTTGTTGGCAATTTACATCCCGCCCATCAGCATAACAAGGCTCCCAGTTGTCCATGGCCTGTCCTGCCTTTCTGGATTTTACACTTTTTTCAGATGGCCCTTTTGACCGGGGGGAAGTGAGACTTCATTGTAGTGCAGATTTCCTTTGCAAGCTTGCTTGGTTGGCCAAAAAGGGCGTATGCGTTTTTTCCTGAATATATTCAGGAAAAAACGCATACGCCCTTTTTGGCCAAGTGCATCATTGTGGACGTTCTGCCTCTTTTCCTATGCTTTCAATGCAATTCCAGTCTACCTCCTGAAATCGGTTTCCTGCAATTCTGCCCCGCTTTCAAGTCCTCTTGGCAGCCTTACTTCAGTATATTTTTGGACGATAGCTGTCATTTATAACTCTGCAGGTTTGTGAATTACAGTGCCCCTGAGCTCCTTTCTTCAACTCGCTTTCTTTTGAGCTGGCCGCAACACCGCAGGATGGCTTCAGGCCCTAATCTGGTTCCGGTACGGCACGCTGAGCCTTTGGTTATTTCCTCTTCCTGGTGGGAAATGAGAGTTAAATTTGCCCGTCCAGACACCTCCAGCTAGCCTCTCATTGGTTCTCGCTATTCCTGTTCATCTTCCGCAGAAATTGCAAACTGGGCCAAACAGGAGGTTAAAGGCACTGACTCTCCAAGTGGGGAGAGTGTTAGTAAAGCGTCTGGAATGTTGCACCCGAGTACCAGGGGAGGAAAACTGAGACATATTTGAACACGTCTCCCATTCACATGGTTGATCATACTTGGGTTCCACATGCATGTTTTAGCTGAAGGAAGAATACCTTAAACCTGGAGAGTTGAGACCCGTGTAATGGGTACCATGCAATATGACTTCAAAGGGTCTTCATTTGCTCACCGAACCTCTCCAATCCTATCACTGCTGCGTTTATGCCCCTGTACACATGCTTGATTCTCTTTCGGAGACATAGCAATCCATAGGTTTTAAGATACTTGCTAGTCAGGTACATTCTTAGGCGTTTAATATGCGGTGTTGAGTCCATTTCGTTGAGCAAGGAGTAGCTCTTGTCTATTCCATATTTGGCTTAAGGAACTTTATCTGTGCTCATTTCAATCTCTGGTTTTATGCAGCACCCCAACTCACCTTTACCCTTAAGCAAGCATAAGTTGGTTTTCTAAATTTGAGACCCTGTTCTGTTCTGTAATTCAGTTCCTGTGTAGCCAAGTTTACATTCCGTGTATTACTGATATCTTATGATGTTTCTTTTTCTGTGTGACTTATTTCAGTTAGAATCATCATACCTGAATCCACTCATTGTGCTGCTAAGGGCCTGATGACACAGATTTCATTGCTGAGTGATATTGCTTTGTAAGTAAATACCACAACTTCTTTATCCATTTTTCACTTTCTGCGATGTTGAACTTGTACTGTAAATGAGGTTCTTGTAAACAGAGCCGTTCCAAACTTTGGGGTGGCTGTGTCTTTCTGATTTTAATTGTCCTAAGCTATAGGACCATAAGTGGAAGTGCCCTAGGTTCTGTTGCTTTGTTTTTTAGATGTTTCAGGAAACACCATACACTTCTCCCGAGTGGTTGTTGGCAATTTACATCCCGCCCATCAGCATAACAAGGCTCCCAGTTCTCCATGGCCTGTCCTGCCTTTCTGGATTTTACACTTTTTTCAGATGGCCCTTTTGACCGGGGGGAAGTGAGACTTCATTGTAGTGCAGATTTCCTTTGCAAGCTTGCTTGGTTGGCCAAAAAGGGCGTATGCGTTTTTTCCTGAATATATTCAGGGAAAAACGCATACGCCCTTTTTGGCCAAGTGCATCATTGTGGACGTTCTGCCTCTTTTCCTATGCTTTCAATGCAATTCCAGTCTACCTCCTGAAATCGGTTTCCTGCAATTCTGCCCCGCTTTCAAGTCCTCTTGGCAGCCTTACTTCAGTATATTTTTGGACGATAGCTGTCATTTATAACTCTGCAGGTTTGTGAATTACAGTGCCCCTGAGCTCCTTTCTTCAACTCGGTTTCTTTTGAGCTGGCCGCAACACCGCAGGATGGCTTCAGGCCCTAATCTGGTTCCGGTACGGCATGCTGAGCCTTTGGTTATTTCCTCTTCCTGTTGGGAAATGAGAGTTAAATTTGCCCGTCCAGACACCTCCAGCTAGCCTCTCATTGGTTCTCGCTATTCCTGTTCATCTTCCGCAGAAATTGCAAACTGTGCCAAACAGGAGGTTAAAGGCGCTGACTCTCCAAGTGGGGAGAGTGTTAGTAAAGCGTCTGGAATGTTGCACCCGAATACCAGGGGAGGAAAACTGAAACATATTTGAACACGTCTCCCGATCACATGGTTGATCATACTCTGGGTTCCACATGCATATTTTAGCTGAAGGACGAATACCTAAAACCTGGGTAGTTGAAACCCGTGGAATGGGTACCATGCAATATGACTTCAAAGGGTCTTCATTTGCTCACCGAACCTCTCCAATCCTATCAATGCTGCGTTTATGCCCCTGTACACATGCTTGATTCTCTTTCGGAGACATAGCAATCCATAGGTTTTAAGATACTTACTAGTCAGGTACATTCTTAGGCGTTTAATATGCGGTGTTGAGTCCATTTCGTTGAGCAAGGAGTAGCTCTTGTCTATTCCATATTTGGCTTAAGGAACTTTATCTGTGCTCATTTCAATCTCTGGTTTTATGCAGCACCCCAACTCACCTTTACCCTTAAGCAAGCAGAAGTTGGTTTTCTAAATTTGAGACCCTGTTCTGTTTTGGAATGCAGTTCCTGTGTAGCCAAGTTTACATTCCGTGTATTAGTCATATCTTATGATGTTTCTTTTTCTGTGTGACTTATTTCAGTTAGAATCATCGTACCTGAATCCACTCATTATGCTGCTACGGGCCTGATGACATAGATTTCATTGCTGAGTGATACTGCATTGTACGTAAGTACCACAAGTTCTTTATCCATTTTTCACTTTCTGTGATATTGAACTTGTACGGTAAACGAGGTTCTTGTAAACGGAGGCGTCCCAAACTTTGGGGTGGCTGTGTCTTTTTGATTTTAATTTCCCTAAGCTATAGAACCATAAGTGGAAGTGCCCTAGGCTCTGTTGCTTTGTTTTTTAGATGTTTCAGGAAACACCATACACTTCTCCGGAGTGGTTGTTGGCAATTTACATCCCGCCCATCAGCATAACAAGGCTCCCAGTTCTCCATGGCCTGTCCTGCCTTTCTGGATTTTACACTTTTTTCAGATGGCCCTTTTGACCGGGGGGAAGTGAGACTTCATTGTAGTGCAGATTTCCCTTGCAAGCTTGCTTGGTTGGCCAAAAAGGGCGTATGCGTTTTTTCCTGAATATATTCAGGAAAAAACGCATACGCCCTTTTTGGCCAAGTGCATCATTGTGGACGTTCTGCCTCTTTTCCTATGCTTTCAATGCAATTCCAGTCTACCTCCTGAAATCGGTTTCCTACAATTCTGCCCCGCTTTCAAGTCCTCTTGGCAGCCTTACTTCAGTCTATTTTTGGACGATAGCTGTCATTTATAACTCTGCAGGTTTGTGAATTACAGTGCCCCTGAGCTCCTTTCTTCAACTTGTTTTCTTGTGACCTGGCCGCAACACCGCAGGATGGCTTCAGGCTCTAATTTGGTTCCGACACGGCACGCTGAGCAATTGGTTATTTCCTCTTCCTGGTGGGAAATGAGAGTTAAATTTGCCCGTCCAGAAACCTCCAGCTAGTCTCTCATTGGTTCTCGCTATTCCTGTTCATCTTCCGCAGAAATTGCAAACTGGGCCAAACAGGAGGTTAAAGGCGCTGACTCTCCAAGTGGGGAGAGTGTTAGTAAAGCATCTGGAATGTTGCACCCGAGTACCAGGGGAGGAAAACTGAGACATATTTGAACACGTCTCCCGTTCACATGGTTGATCATACTTGGGTTCCACATGCATGTTTTAGCTGAAGGAAGAATACCTTAAACCTGGGTAGTTGAAACCCGTGGAATGGGTACCATGCAATATGACTTCAAAGGGTCTTCATTTGCTCACCGAACCTCTCCAATCCTATCACTGCTGCGTTTATGCCCCTGTACACATGCTTGATTCTCTTTCGGAGACATAGCAATCCATAGGTTTTAAGATACTTACTAGTCAGGTACATTCTTAGGCATTTAATATGGGGTGTTGAGTCCATTTCGTTGAGCAAGGAGTAGCTCTTGTCTATTCCATATTTGGCTTAAGGAACTTTATCTGTGCTCATTTCAATCTCTGGTTTTATGCAGCACCCCAACTCACCTTTACCCTTAAGCAAGCATAAGTTGGTTTTCTAAATTTGAGACCCTGTTCTGTTCTGTAATTCAGTTCCTGTGTAGCCAAGTTTACATTCCGTGTATTACTGATATCTTATGATGTTTCTTTTTCTGTGTGACTTACTTCAGTTAGAATCATCATACCTGAATCCACTCATTGTGCTGCTAAGGGCCTGATGACACAGATTTCATTGCTGAGTGATATTGCTTTGTAAGTAAATACCACAACTTCTTTATCCATTTTTCACTTTCTGCGATGTTGAACTTGTACTGTAAACGAGGGTCTTGTAAACAGAGGCGTCCCAAACTTTGGGGTGGCTGTGTCTTTTTGATTTTAATTTCCCTAAGCTATAGGACCATAAGTGGCAGTGCCCTAGGCTCTGTTGCTTTGTTTTTTAGATGTTTCAGGAAACACCATACACTTCTCCTGAGTGGTTGTTGGCAATTTACATCCCGCCCATCAGCATAACAAGGCTCCCAGTTCTCCATGGCCTGTCCTGCCTTTCTGGATTTTACACTTTTTTCAGATGGCCCTTTTGACCGGGGGGAAGTGAGACTTCATTGTAGTGCAGATTTCCTTTGCAAGCTTGCTTGGTTGGCCAAAAAGAGCGTATGCGTTTTTTCCTGAATATATTCAGGAAAAAACGCATACGCCCTTTTTGGCCAAGTGCATCATTGTGGACGTTCTGCCTCTTTTCCTATGCTTTCAGTGCAATTCCAGTCTACCTCCTGAAATCTGTTTCCTCCAATTCTGCCCCGCTTTCAAGTCCTCTTGGCAGCCTTACTTCAGTCTATTTTTGGACGATAGCTGTCATTTATAACTCTGCAGGTTTGTGAATTACAGTGCCCCTGAGCTCCTTTCTTCAACTCGCTTTCTTTTGAGCTGGCCGCAACACCGCAGGATGGCTTCAGGCCCTAATCTGGTTCCGGTACGGCACGCTGAGCCTTTGGTTATTTCCTCTTCCTGGTGGGAAATGAGAGTTAAATTTGCCCGTCCAGACACCTCCAGCTAGCCTCTCATTGGTTCTCGCTATTCCTGTTCATCTTCCGCAGAAATTGCAAACTGGGCCAAACAGGAGGTTAAAGGCGCTGACTCTCCAAGTGGGGAGAGTGTTAGTAAAGCGTCTGGAATGTTGCACCCGAGTTCCAGGGGAGGAAAACTGAGACATATTTGAACACGTCTCCCGTTCACATGGTTGATCATACTTGGGTTCCACATGCATGTTTTAGCTGAAGGAAGAATACCTTAAACCTGGAGAGTTGAGACCCGTGTAATGTGTACCATGAAATATGACTTCAAAGGGTCTTAATTTGCTCACCGAACCTCTCCAATCCTATCACTGCTGCGTTTATGCCCCTGTACACATGCTTGATTCTCTTTCGGAGACATAGCAATCCATAGGTTTCAAGATACTTGCTAGTCAGGTACATTCTTAGGCGTTTAATATGCGGTGTTGAGTCCATTTCGTTGAGCAAGGAGTAGCTCTTGTCTATTCCATATTTGACTTAAGGAACTTTATCTGTGCTCATTTCAATCTCTGATTTTATGCAGCACCCCAACTCTCCTTTACCCTTAAGCAAGCATAAGTTGGTTTTCTAAATTTGAGACCCTGTTCTGTTTTGGAATGCAGTTCCTGTGTAGCCAAGTTTACATTCCGTGTATTACTGATATCTTATGATGTTTCTTTTTCTGTGTGACTTACTTCAGTTAGAATCATCATACCTGAATCCACTCATTGTGCTGCTAAGGGCCTGATGACATAGATTTCATTGCTGAGTGATATTGCTTTGTAAGTAAATACCACAACTTCTTTATCCATTTTTCACTTTCTGCGATGTTGAACTTGTACTGTAAACGAGGTTCTTGTAAACAGAGCCGTTCCAAACTTTGGGGTGGCTGTGTCTTTTTGATTTTAATTTCCCTAAGCTATAGGACCATAAGTGGAAGTGCCCTAGGTTCTGTTGCTTTGTTTTTTAGATGTTTCAGGAAACACCATACACTTCTCCCGAGTGGTTGTTGGCAATTTACATCCCGCCCATCAGCATAACAAGGCTCCCAGTTCTCCATGGCCTGTCCTGCCTTTCTGGATTTTACACTTTTTTCAGATGGCCCTTTTGACCGGGGGGAAGTGAGACTTCATTGTAGTGCAGATTTCCTTTGCAAGCTTGCTTGGTTGGCCAAAAAGGGCGTATGCGTTTTTTCCTGAATATATTCAGGAAAAAACGCATACGCCCTTTTTGGCCAAGTGCATCATTGTGGACGTTCTGCCTCTTTTCCTATGCTTTCAATGCAATTCCAGTCTACCTCCTGAAATCGGTTTCCTGCAATTCTGCCCCGCTTTCAAGTCCTCTTGGCAGCCTTACTTCAGTCTATTTTTGGACGATAGCTGTCATTTATAACTCTGCAGGTTTGTGAATTACAGTGCCCCTGAGCTCCTTTCTTCAACTTGCTTTCTTGTCACCTGGCCGCAACACCGCAGGATGGCTTCAGGCCCTAATCTGGTTCCGGCACGGCTCGCTGAGCCTTTGGTTATTTCCTCTTTCTGGTGGGAAATGAGAGTTAAATTTGCCCGTCCAGACACCTCCAGCTAATCTCTCATTGGTTCTCGCTATTCCTGTTCATCTTCCGCAGAAATTGCAAACTGGGCCAAACAGGAGGTTAAAGGCGCTGACTCTCCAAGTGGGGAGAGTGTTAGTAAAGCGTCTGGAATGTTGCACCCGAGTACCAGGGGAGGAAAACTGAGACATATTTGAACACGTCTCCCGTTCACATGGTTGATCATACTTGGGTTCCACATGCATGTTTTAGCTGAAGGAAGAATACCTTAAACATGGAGAGTTAAGACCCGTGTAATGGGTACCATGCAATATGACTTCAAAGGGTCCTCATTTGCTCACCGAACCTCTCCAATCCTATCACTGCTGCGTTTATGCCCCTGTACACATGCTTGATTCTCTTTCGGAGACATAGCAATCCATAGGTTTTAAGATACTTACTAGTCAGGTACATTCTTAGGCGTTTAATATGCGGTGTTGAGTCCAATTCGTTGAGCAAGGAGTAGCTCTTCTCTATTCCATATTTGACTTAAGGAACTTTATCTGTGCTCATTTCAATCTCTGGTTTTATGCAGCACCCTAACTCACCTTTCCCCTTAAGCAAGCATAAGTTGGTTTTCTAAATTTGAGACCCTGTTCTGTTCTGTAATTCAGTTCCTGTGTAGCCAAGTTTACATTCCGTGTATTACTGATATCTTATGATGTTTCTTTTTCTGTGTGACTTATTTCAGTTAGAATCATCATACCTGAATTCTCTCATTGTGCTGCTAAGTGCCTGATGACACAGATTTCATTGCTGAGTGATATTGCTTTGTAAGTAAATACCACAACTTCTTTATCCATTTTTCACTTTCTGCGATGTTGAACTTGTACTGTAAACGAGGTTCTTGTAAACAGAGCCGTTCCAAACTTTGGGGTGGCTGTGTCTTTTTGATTTTAATTTCCCTAAGCTATAGGACCATAAGTGGAAGTGCCCTAGGTTCTGTTGCTTTGTTTTTTAGATGTTTCAGGAAACACCATACACTTCTCCCGAGTGGTTGTTGGCAATTTACATCCCGCCCATCATCATAACAAGGCTCCCAATTCTCCATGGCCTGTCCTGCCTTTCTGGATTTTACACTTTTTTCAGATGGCCCTTTTGACCGGGGGGAAGTGAGACTTCATTGTAGTGCAGATTTCCTTTGCAAGCTTGCTTGGTTGGCCAAAAAGGGCGTATGCGTTTTTTCCTGAATATATTCAGGAAAAAACGCATACGCCCTTTTTGGCCAAGTGCATCATTGTGGACGTTCTGCCTCTTCTCCTATGCTTTCAATGCAATTCCAGTCTACCTCCTGAAATCGGTTTCCTGCAATTCTGCCCCGCTTTCAAATCCTCTTGGCAGCCTTACTTCAGTATATTTTTGGACGATAGCTGTCATTTATAAGTCTGCAGGTTTGTGAATTACAGTGCCCCTGAGCTCCTTTGTTCAACTCGCTTTCTTTTGAGCTGGCCGCAACACCGCAGGATGCCTTCAGGCCCTAATCTGGTTCCGGTACGGCACGCTGAGCCTTTGGTTATTTCCTCTTCCTGGTGGGAAATGAGAGTTAAATTTGCCCGTCCAGACACCTCCAGCTAGCCTCTCATTGGTTCTCGCTATTCCTGTTCATCTTCCGCAGAAATTGCAAACTGGGCCAAACAGGAGGTTAAAGGCGCTGACTCTCCAAGTGGGGAGAGTGTTAGTAAAGCGTCTGGAATGTTGCACCCGAGTACCAGGGGAGGAAAACTGAGACATATTTGAACACGTCTCCCGTTCACATGGTTGATCATACTTGGGTTCCACATGCATGTTTTAGCTGAAGGAAGAATACCTAAAACCTGGGTAGTTGAAACCCGTGGAATGTGTACCATGCAATATGACTTCAAAGGGTCTTCATTTGCTCACCGAACCTCTCCAATCCTATCACTGCTGCATTTATGCCCCTGTACACATGCTTGATTCTCTTTCGGAGACATAGCAATCCATAGGTTTTAAGATACTTACTAGTCAGGTACATTCTTAGGCGTTTAATATGCGGTGTTGAGTCCATTTCGTTGAGCAAGGAGTAGCTCTTGTCTATTCCATATTTGACTTAAGGAACTTTATCTGTGCTCATTTCAATCTCTGGTTTTATGCAGCACCCCAACTCACCTTTCCCCTTAAGCAAGCATAAGTTGGTTTTCTAAATTTGAGACCCTGTTCTGTTTTGGAATTCAGTTCCTGTGTAGCCAAGTTTACATTCCGTGTATTACTGATATCTTATGATGTTTCTTTTTCTGTGTGACTTATTTCAGTTAGAATCATCGTACCTGAATCTACTCATTATGCTGCTACGGGCCTGATGACATAGATTTCATTGCTGAGTGATACTGCATTGTACGTAAGTACCACAAGTTCTTTATCCATTTTTCACTTTCTGCGATGTTGAACTTGTACTGTAAACGAGGTTCTTGTAAACAGAGTCGTCCCAAACTTTGGGGTGGCTGTGTCTTTTTGATTTTAATTTCCCTAAGCTATAGGACCATAAGTGGCAGTGCCCTAGGCTCTGTTGCTTTGTTTTTTAGATGTTTCAGGAAACACCATACACTTCTCCCGAGTGTCTGTTGGCAATTTACATCCCGCCCATCAGCATAACAAGGCTCCCAGTTCTCCATGGCCTGTCCTGCCTTTCTGGATTTTACACTTTTTTCAGATGGCCCTTTTGACCGGGGGGAAGTGAGACTTCATTGTAGTGCAGATTTCCTTTGCAAGCTTGCTTGGTTGGCCAAAAAGTGCGTATGCGTTTTTTCCTGAATATATTCAGGAAAAAACGCATACGCCCTTTTTGGCCAAGTGCATCATTGTGGACGTTCTGCCTCTTTTCCTATGCTTTCAATGCAATTCCAGTCTACCTCCTGAAATCGGTTTCCTGCAATTCTGCCCCGCTTTCAAGTCCTCTTGGGAGCCTTACTTCAGTCTATTTTTGGACGATAGCTGTCATTTATAACTCTGCAGGTTTGTGAATTACAGTGCCCCTGAGCTCCTTTCTTCAACTCGCTTTCTTGTGACCTGGCCGCAACACCGCAGGATGGCTTCAGGCCCTAATCTGGTTCCGGCATGGCACGCTGAGCCTTTGGTTATTTCCTCTACCCGTTGGGAAATGAGAGTTAAATTTGCCCGTCCAGACACCTCCAGCTAGTCTCTCATTGGTTCTCGCTATTCCTGTTCATCTTCCGCAGAAATTGCAAACTGGGCCAAACAGGAGGTTAAAGACACTGACTCTCCAAGTCGGGAGAGTGTTAGTAAAGCGTCTGGAATGTTGCACCCGAGTACCAGGGGAGGAAAACTGAGACATATTTGAACACGTATCCCGATCACATGGTTGATCATACTCTAGGTTCCACATGCATGTTTTAGCTGAAGGAAGAATACCTTAAACCTGGGTAGTTGAAACCCGTGGAATGGGTACCATGCAATATGACTTCAAAGGGTCTTCATTTGCTCACCGAACCTCTCCAATCCTATCACTGCTGCGTTTATGCCCCTGTACACATGCTTGATTCTCTTTCGGAGACATAGCAATCCATAGGTTTTAAGATACTTACTAGTCAGGTACATTCTTAGGCGTTTAATATGCGGTGTTGAGTCCATTTCGTTGAGCAAGGAGTAGCTCTTGTCTATTCCATATTTGGCTTAAGGAACTTTATCTGTGCTCATTTCAATCTCTGGTTTTATGCAGCACCCCAACTCACCTTTACCCTTAAGCAAGCATAAGTTGGTTTTCTAAATTTGAGTCCCTGTTCTGTTCTGTAATTCAGTTCCTGTGTAGCCAAGTTTACATTCCGTGTATTACTGATATCTTATGATGTTTCTTTTTCTGTGTGACTTACTTCAGTTAGAATCATCATACCTGAATCCACTCATTGTGCTGCTAAGGGCCTGATGACACAGATTTCATTGCTGAGTGATATTGCTTTGTAAGTAAATACCACAACTTCTTTATCCATTTTTCACTTTCTGCGATGTTGAACATGTACTGTAAACGAGGTTCTTGTAAACAGAGGCATCCCAAACTTTGGGGTGGCTGTGTCTTTTTGATTTTAATTTCCCTAAGCTATAGGACCATAAGTGGAAGTGCCCTAGGTTCTGTTGCTTTGTTTTTTAGATGTTTCAGGAAACACCATACACTTCTCCCGAGTGGTTGTTGGCAATTTACATCCCGCCCATCAGCATAACAAGGCTCCCAGTTCTCCATGGCCTGTCCTGCCTTTCTGGATTTTACACTTTTTTCAGATGGCCCTTTTGACCGGGGGGAAGTGAGACTTCATTGTAGTGCAGATTTCCTTTGCAAGCTTGCTTGGTTGCCCAAAAAGGGCGTATGCGTTTTTTCCTGAATATATTCAGGAAAAAACGCATACGCCCTTTTTGGCCAAGTGCATCATTGTGGACGTTCTGTCTCTTTTCCTATGCTTTCAATGCAATTCCAGTCTACCTCCTGATATCGGTTTCCTGCAATTCTGCCCCGCTTTCAAGTCCTCTTGGCAGCCTTACTTCAGTCTATTTTTGGACGATAGCTGTCATTTATAAGTCTGCAGGTTTGTGAATTACAGTGCCCCTGAGCTCCTTTGTTCAACTCGCTTTCTTGTGAGCTAGCTGCAACACTGCAGGATGGCTTCAGGCCCTAATCTGGTTCCGTCACGGAACGCTGAGCCTTTGTTTAATTCCTCTTCCTGGTGGGAAATGAGAGTTAAATTTGCCCGTCCATACACCTCCAGCTAGCCTCTCATTGGTTCTCGCTATTCCTGTTCATCTTCCGCAGAAATTGCAAACTGGGCCAAACAGGAGGTTAAAGGCGCTGACTCTCCAAGTGGGGAGAGTGTTAGTAAAGCATCTGGAATGTTGCTCCCGAGTACCAGGGGAGGAAAACTGAGACATATTTGAACACATCTCCCGTTCACATGGTTGATCATACTTGGGTTCCACATGCATGCTTTAGCTGAAGGAAGAATACCTTAAACCTGGAGAGTTGAGACCCGTGTAATGGGTACCATGCAATATGACTTCAAAGGGTCTTCATTTGCTCACCGAACCTCTCCAATCCTATCACTGCTGTGTTTATGCCCCTGTACACATGCTTGATTCTCTTTTGTAGACATAGCAATCCATAGGTTTTCCGATACTTACTAGTCAGGTACATTCTTAGGCGTTTAATATGCGGTGTTGAGTCCATTTCGTTGAGCAAGGAGTAGCTCTTGTCTATTCCATATTTGACTTAAGGAACTTTATCTGTGCTCATTTCAATCTCTGGTTTTATGCAGCACCCCAACTCACCTTTACCCTTAAGCAAGCATAAGTTGGTTTTCTAAATTTGAGACCCTGTTCTGTTCTGTAATTCAGTTCCTGTGTAGCCAAGTTTAATTCCGTGTATTACTGATATCTTATGATGTTTCTTTTCTGTGTGACTTATTTCAGTTAGAATCATCATACCTGAATCCACTCATTGTGCTGCTAAGGGCCTGATGACACAGATTTCATTGCTGAGTGATATTGCTTTGTAAGTAAATACCACAACTTCTTTATCCATTTTTCACTTTCTGCGATGTTGAACTTGTACTGTAAACGAGGTTCTTGTAAACGGAGGCGTCCCAAACTTTGGGGTGGCTGTGTCTTTTTGATTTTAATTTCCCTAAGCTATAGGACCATAAGTGGCAGTGCCCTAGGCTCTGTTGCTTTGTTTTTTAGATGTTTCAGGAAACACCATACACTTCTCCTGAGTGTCTGTTGGCAATTTACATCCCGCCCATCAGCATAACAAGGCTCCCAGTTCTCCATGGCCTGTCCTGCCTTTCTGGATTTTACACTTTTTTCAGATGGCCCTTTTGACCGGGGGGAAGTGAGACTTCATTGTAGTGCAGATTTCCTTTGCAAGCTTGCTTGGTTGGCCAAAAAGGGCATATGCGTTTTTTCCTGAATATATTCAGGAAAAAACGCATACGCCCTTTTTGGCCAAGTGCATCATTGTGGACGTTCTGCCTCTTTTCCTATGCTTTCAATGCAATTCCAGTCTACCTCCTGAAATCGGTTTCCTTCAATTCTGCCCCGCATTCAAGTCCTCTTGGCAGCCTTACTTCAGTGTATTTTTGGACGATAGCTGTCATTTATAACTCTGCAGGTTTGTGAATTACAGTGCCCCTGAGCTCCTTTCTTCAACTCGCTTTCTTTTGAGCTGGCCGCAACACCGCAGGATGGCTTCAGGCCCTAATCTGGTTCCGGTACGGCACGCTGAGCCTTTGGTTATTTCCTCTTCCTGGTGGGAAATGAGAGTTAAATTTGCCCGTCCAGACACCTCCAGCTAGCCTCTCATTGGTTCTCGCTATTCCTGTTCATCTTCCGCAGAAATTGCAAACTGGGCCAAACAGGAGGTTAAAGGCGCTGACTCTCCAAGTGGGGAGTGTGTTAGTAAAGCGTCTGGAATGTTGCACCCGAGTTCCAGGGGAGGAAAACTGAGACATATTTGAACACGTCTCCCGTTCACATGGTTGATCATACTTGGGTTCCACATGCATGTTTTAGCTGAAGGAAGAATACCTTAAACCTGGAGAGTTGAGACCCGTGTAATGTGTACCATGAAATATGACTTCAAAGGGTCTTCATTTGCTCACCGAACCTCTCCAATCCTATCACTGCTGCGTTTATGCCCCTGTACACATGCTTGATTCTCTTTCGGAGACATAGCAATCCATAGTTTTCAAGATACTTGCTAGTCAGGTACATTCTTAGGCGTTTAATATGCGGTGTTGAGTCCATTTCGTTTAGCAAGGAGTAGCTCTTGTCTATTCCATATTTGACTTAAGGAACTTTATCTGTGCTCATTTCAATCTCTGGTTTTATGCAGCACCCCAACTCTCCTTTACCCTTAAGCAAGCATAAGTTGGTTTTCTAAATTTGAGACCCTGTTCTGTTTTGGAATTCAGTTCCTGTGTAGCCAAGTTTACATTCCGTGTATTAGTGATATCTTATGATGTTTCTTTTTCTGTGTGACTTATTTCAGTTAGAATCATCGTACCTGAATCCACTCATTATGCTGCTACGGGCTTGATGACATAGATTTCATTGCTGAGTGATACTGCTTTGTACGTAAGTACCACAAGTTCTTTATCCATTTTTCACTTTCTGTGATATTGAACTTGTACGGTAAACGAGGTTCTTGTAAACGGAGGCGTCCCAAACTTTGGGGTGGCTGTGTCTTTTTGATTTTAATTTCCCTAAGCTATAGAACCATAAGTGGAAGTGCCCTAGGCTCTGTTGCTTTGTTTTTTAGATGTTTCAGGAAACACCATACACTTCTCCCGAGTAGTTGTTGGCAATTTACATCCCGCCCATCAGCATAACAAGGCTCCCAGTTCTCCATGGCCTGTCCTGCCTTTCTGGATTTTACACTTTTTTCAGATGGCCCTTTTGACCGGGGGGAAGTGAGACTTCATTGTAGTGCAGATTTCCCTTGCAAGCTTGCTTGGTTGGCCAAAAAGAGCGTATGCGTTTTTTCCTGAATATATTCAGGAAAAAACGCAAACGCCCTTTTTGGCCAAGTGCATCATTGTGGACGTTCTGCCTCTTTTCCTATGCTTTCAATGCAATTCCAGTCTACCTCCTGAAATCAGTTTCCTGCAATTCTGCCCCGCTTTCAAGTCCTCTTGGCAGCCTTACTTCAGTCTATTTTTGGACGATAGCTGTCATTTATAACTCTGCAGGTTTGTGAATTACAGTGCCTCTGAGCTCCTTTCTTCAACTCGCTTTCTTGTGACCTGGCCGCAACACCGCAGGATGGCTTCAGGCCCTAATCTGGTTCCGGTATGGCACGCTGAGCCTTTCGTTATTTCCTCTTCCTGGTGGGAAATGAGAGTTAAATTTGCCCGTCCAGACACCTCCAGCTAGCCTCTCATTGGTTCTCGCTATTCCTGTTCATCTTCCGCAGAAATTGCAAACTGGGCCAAACAGGAGGTTAAAGGCGCTGACTCTCCAAGTGGGGAGAGTGTTAGTAAAGCGTCTGGAATGTTGCACCCGAGTACCAGGGGAGGAAAACTGAGACATATTTGAACACGTCTCCCGTTCACATGGTTGATCATACTTGGGTTCCACATGCATGTTTTAGCTGAAGGAAGAATACCTTAAACCTGGAGAGTTGAGACCCGTGTAATGGGTACCATGAAATATGACTTCAAAGGGTCTTCATTTGCTCACCGAACCTCTCCAATACTATCACTGCTGCGTTTATGCCCCTGTACACATGCTTGATTCTCTTTCGGAGACATAGCAATCCATAGGTTTCAAGATACTTGCTAGTCAGGTACATTCTTAGGCGTTTAATATGCGGTGTTGAGTCCATTTCGTTGAGCAAGGAGTAGCTCTTGTCTATTCCATATTTGACTTAAGGAACTTTATCTGTGCTCATTTCAATCTCTGATTTTATGCAGCACCCCAACTCTCCTTTACCCTTAAGCAAGCATAAGTTGGTTGTCTACATTTGAGACCCTGTTCTGTTTTGGAATGCAGTTCCTGTGTAGCCAAGTTTACATTCCGTGTATTACTGATATCTTATGATGTTTCTTTTTCTGTGTGACTTACTTCAGTTAGAATCATCATACCTGAATCCACTCATTGTGCTGCTAAGGGCCTGATGACATAGATTTCATTGCTGAGTGATATTGCTTTGTAAGTAAATACCACAACTTCTTTATCCATTTTTCACTTTCTGCGATGTTGAACTTGTACTGTAAACGAGGTTCTTGTAAACAGAGGCGTCCCAAATTTTGGGGTGGCTGTGTCTTTTTGATTTTAATTTCCCTAAGCTATAGGACCATAAGTGGCAGTGCCCTAGGCTCTGTTGCTTTGTTTTTTAGATGTTTCAGGAAACACCATACACTTCTCCCGAGTGTCTGTTGGCAATTTACATCCCGCCCATCAGCATAACAAGGCTCCCAGTTCTCCATGGCCTGTCCTGCCTTTCTGGATTTTACACTTTTTTCAGATGGCCCTTTTGACCAGGGGGAAGTGAGACTTCATTGTAGTGCAGATTTCCTTTGCAAGCTTGCTTGGTTGGCCAAAAAGGGCGTATGCGTTTTTTCCTGAATATATTCAGGAAAAAACGCATACGCCCTTTTTGGCCAAGTGCATCATTGTGGACGTTCTGCCTCTTTTCCTATGCTTTCAATGCAATTCCAGTCTACCTCCTGAAATCGGTTTCCTGCAATTCTGCCCCGCTTTCAAGTCCTCTTGGCAGCCTTACTTCAGTCTATTTTTGGACGATAGCTGTCATTTATAACTCTGCAGGTTTGTGAATTACAGTGCCCCTGAGCTCCTTTCTTCAACTCGCTTTCTTGTGACCTGGCCGCAACACCGCAGGATGGCTTCAGGCCCTAATCTGGTTCCGGCCCGGCACACTGAGCCTTTGGTTAATTCCTCTTCCTGGTGGGAAATGAGAGTTAAATTTGCCCGTCCAGACACCTCCAGCTAGCCTCTCATTGGTTCTCGCTATTCCTGTTCATCTTCCGCAGAAATTGCAAACTGGGCCAAACAGGAGGTTAAAGGGACTGACTCTCCAAGTGGGGAGAGTGTTAGTAAAGCGTAGGAATGTTGCACCCGAGTACCAGGGTACGAAAACTGAGAGATATTTGAACACGTCTCCCGATCAAATGGTTGATCATACTCTAGGTTCCACATGCATGTTTTAGCTGAAGGAAGAATACCTTAAACCTGGGTAGTTGAAACCCGTGGAATGGGTACCATGCAATATGACTTCAAAGGGTCTTCATTTGCTCACCGAACCTCTCCAATCCTATCACTGCTGCGTTTATGCCCCTGTACACATGCTTGATTCTCTTTCGGAGACATAGCAATCCATAGGTTTTAAGATACTTACTAGTCAGGTACATTCTTAGGCGTTTAATATGCGGTGTTGAGTCCAATTCGTTGAGCAAGGAGTAGCTCTTGTCTATTCCATATTTGACTTAAGGAACTTTATCTGTGCTCATTTCAATCTCTGGTTTTATGCAGCACCCCAACTCACCTTTCCCCTTAAGCAAGCATAAGTTGGTTTTCTAAATTTGAGACCCTGTTCTGTTCTGTAATTCAGTTCCTGTGTAGCCAAGTTTACATTCCGTGTATTACTGATATCTTATGATGTTTCTTTTTCTGTGTGACTTACTTCAGTTAGAATCATCATACCTGAATCCACTCATTGTGCTGCTAAGGGCCTGATGACACAGATTTCATTGCTGAGTGATATTGCTTTGTAAGTAAATACCACAACTTCTTTATCCATTTTTCACTTTCTGCGATGTTGAACTTGTACTGTAAACGAGGTTCTTGTAAACAGAGGCGTCCCAAACTTTGGGGTGGCTGTGTCTTTCTGATTTTAATTTCCCTAAGCTATAGGACCATAAGTGGAAGTGCCCTAGGCTCTGTTGCTTTGTTTTTTAGATGTTTCAGGAAACACCATACACTTCTCCCGAGTGGTTGTTGGCAATTTACATCCCGCCCATCAGCATAACAAGGCTCCCAGTTCTCCATGGCCTGTCCTGCCTTTCTGGATTTTACACTTTTTTCAGATGGCCCTTTTGACCGGGGGGAAGTGAGACTTCATTGTAGTGCAGATTTCCTTTGCAAGCTTGCTTGGTTGGCCAAAAAGGGCGTATGCGTTTTTTCCTGAATATATTCAGGAAAAAACGCATACGCCCTTTTTGGCCAAGTGCATCATTGTGGACGTTCTGCCTCTTTTCCTATGCTTTCAATGCAATTCCAGTCTACCTCCTGAAATCGGTTTCCTGCAATTCTGCCCCGCTTTCAAGTCCTCTTGGCAGCCTTACTTCAGTCTATTTTTGGACGATAGCTGTCATTTATAACTCTGCAGGTTTGTGAATTACAGTGCCCCTGAGCTCCTTTCTTCAACTCGCTTTCTTGTGACCTGGCCGCAACACCGCAGGATGGCTTCAGGCCCTAATCTGGTTCCGGCCCGGCATGCTGAGCCTTTGGTTAATTCCTCTTCCTGGTGGGAAATGAGAGTTAAATTTGCCCGTCCAGACACCTCCAGCTAGCCTCTCATTGGTTCTCGCTATTCCTGTTCATCTTCCGCAGAAATTGCAAACTGGGCCAAACAGGAGGTTAAAGGGACTGACTCTCCAAGTGGGGAGAGTGTTAGTAAAGCGTCTGGAATGTTGCACCCGAGTACCAGGGGAGGAAAACTGAGACATATTTGAACACGTCTCCCGATCACATGGTTGATCATACTCTAGGTTCCACATGCATGTTTTAGCTGAAGGAAGAATACCTTAAACCTGGGTAGTTGAAACCCGTGGAATGGGTACCATGCAATATGACTTCAAAGGGTCTTCATTTGCTCACCGAACCTCTCCAATCCTATCACTGCTGCGTTTATGCCCCTGTACACATGCTTGATTCTCTTTTGGAGACATAGCAATCCATAGGTTTTAAGATACTTACAAGTCAGGTACATTCTTAGGCGTTTAATATGCGGTGTTGAGTCCATTTCGTTGAGCAAGGAGTAGCTCTTGTCTATTCCATATTTGGCTTAAGGAACTTTGTGCTCATTTCAATCTCTGGTTTTATGCAGCACCCCAACTCACCTTCACCCTTAAGCAAGCATAAGTTGGTTTTCTAAATTTGAGACCCTGTTCTGTTCTGTAATTCAGTTCCTGTGTAGCCAAGTTTACATTCCGTGTATTACTGATATCTTATGATGTTTCTTTTTCTGTGTGACTTATTTCAGTTAGAATCATCATACCTGAATTCTCTCATTGTGCTGCTAAGTGCCTGATGACACAGATTTCATTGCTGAGTGATATTGCTTTGTAAGTAAATACCACAACTTCTTTATCCATTTTTCACTTTCTGCGATGTTGAACTTGTACTGTAAACGAGGTTCTTGTAAACAGAGCCGTTCCAAACTTTGGGGTGGCTGTGTCTTTTTGATTTTAATTTTCCTAAGCTATAGGACCATAAGTGGAGTGCCCTAGGTTCTGTTGCTTTGTTTTTTACATGTTTCAGGAAACACCATACACTTCTCCCGAGTGGTTCTTGGCAATTTACATCCCGCCCATCAGCATAACAAGCCTCCCAGTTCTCCATGGCCTGTCTTGCCTTTCTGGATTTTACACTTTTTTCAGATGGCCCTTTTGACCGGGGGGAAGTGAGACTTCATTGTAGTGCAGATTTCCTTTGCAAGCTTGCTTGGTTGGCCAAAAAGAGCGTATGCGTTTTTTCCTGAATATATTCAGGAAAAAACGCATACGCCCTTTTTGGCCAAGTGCATCATTGTGGACGTTCTGCCTCTTCTCCTATGCTTTCAATGCAATTCCAGTCTACCTCCTGAAATCGGTTTCCTGCAATTCTGCCCCGCTTTCAAGTCCTCTTGGCAGCCTTACTTCAGTATATTTTTGGACGATAGCTGTCATTTATAAGTCTGCATGTTTGTGAATTACAGTGCCCCTGAGCTCCTTTGTTCAACTCGCTTTCTTTTGATCTGGCCGCAACACCGCAGGATGCCTTCAGGCCCTAATCTGGTTCCGGTACGGCACGCTGAGCCTTTGGTTATTTCCTCTTCCTGGTGGGAAATGAGAGTTAAATTTGCCCGTCCAGACACCTCCAGCTAGCCTCTCATTGGTTCTCGCTATTCCTGTTCATCTTCCGCAGAAATTGCAAACTGGGCCAAACAGGAGGTTAAAGGCGCTGACTCTCCAAGTGGGGAGAGTGTTAGTAAAGCGTCTGGAATGTTGCACCCGAGTACCAGGTGAGGAAAACTGAGACATATTTGAACACGTCTCCCGTTCACATGGTTGATCATACTTGGGTTCCACATGCATGTTTTAGCTGAAGGAAGAATACCTAAAACCTGGGTAGTTGAAACACGTGGAATGTGTACCATGCAATATGACTTCAAAGGGTCTTCATTTGCTCACCGAACCTCTCCAATCCTATCACTGCTGCATTTATGCCCCTGTACACATGCTTGATTCTCTTTCGGAGACATAGCAATCCATAGGTTTTAAGATACTTACTAGTCAGGTACATTCTTAGGCGTTTAATATGCGGTGTTGAGTCCATTTCGTTGAGCAAGGAGTAGCTCTTGTCTATTCCATATTTGACTTAAGGAACTTTATCTGTGCTCATTTCAATCTCTGGTTTTATGCAGCACCCCAACTCACCTTTCCCCTTAAGCAAGCATAAGTTGGTTTTCTAAATTTGAGACCCTGTTCTGTTTTGGAATTCAGTTCCTGTGTAGCCAAGTTTACATTCCGTGTATTACTGATATCTTATGATGTTTCTTTTTCTGTGTGACTTATTTCAGTTAGAATCATCGTACCTGAATCTACTCATTATGCTGCTACGGGCCTGATGACATAGATTTCATTGCTGAGTGATACGGCATTGTACGTAAGTACCACAAGTTCTTTATCCATTTTTCACTTTCTGCGATGTTGAACTTGTACTGTAAACGAGGTTCTTGTAAACAGAGTCGTCCCAAACTTTGGGGTGGCTGTGTCTTTTTGATTTTAATTTCCCTAAGCTATAGGACCATAAGTGGCAGTGCCCTAGGCTCTGTTGCTTTGTTTTTTAGATGTTTCAGGAAACACCATACACTTCTCCCGAGTGTCTGTTGGCAATTTACATCCCGCCCATCAGCATAACAAGGCTCCCAGTTCTCCATGGCCTGTCCTGCCTTTCTGGATTTTACACTTTTTTCAGATGGCCCTTTTGACCGGGGGGAAGTGAGACTTCATTGTAGTGCAGATTTCCTTTGCAAGCTTGCTTGGTTGGCCAAAAAGGGCGTATGCGTTTTTTCCTGAATATATTCAGGAAAAAACGCATACGCCCTTTTTGGCCAAGTGCATCATTGTGGACGTTCTGCCTCTTTTCCTATGCTTTCAATGCAATTCCAGTCTACCTCCTGAAATCGGTTTCCTGCAATTCTGCCCCGCTTTCAAGTCCTCTTGGCAGCCTTACTTCAGTCTATTTTTGGACGATAGCTGTCATTTATAACTCTGCAGGTTTGTGAATTACAGTGCCCCTGAGCTCCTTTCTTCAACTCGCTTTCTTGTGACCTGGCCGCAACACCGCAGGATGGCTTCAGGCCCTAATCTGGTTCCGGCACGGCACGCTGAGCCTTTGGTTATTTCCTCTACCTGTTGGGAAATGAGAGTTAAATTTGCCCGTCCAGACACCTCCAGCTAGCCTCTCATTGGTTCTCGCTATTCCTGTTCATCTTCCGCAGAAATTGCAAACTGGGCCAAACAGGAGGTTAAAGGGACTGACTCTCCAAGTGGGGAGAGTGTTAGTAAAGCGTCTGGAATTTTGCACCCGAGTACCAGGGGAGGAAAACTGAGACATATTTGAACACGTCTTCCGTTCACATGGTTGATCATACTTGGGTTCCACATGCATGTTTTAGCTGAAGGAAGAATACCTTAAACCTGGAGAGTTAAGACCCGTGTAATGGGTACCATGCAATATGACTTCATAGGGTCTTCATTTGCTCACCGAACCTCTCCAATCCTATCACTGCTGCGTTTATGCCCCTGTACACATGCTTGATTCTCTTTCGGAGACATAGCAATCCATAGGTTTTAAGATACTTACTAGTCAGGTACATTCTTAGGCGTTTAATATGCGGTGTTGAGTCCAATTCGTTGAGCAAGGAGTAGCTCTTCTCTATTCCATATTTGACTTAAGGAACTTTATCTGTGCTCATTTCAATCTCTGGTTTTATGCAGCACCCCAACTCACCTTTCCCCTTAAGCAAGCATAAGTTGGTTTTCTAAATTTGAGACCCTGTTCTGTTCTGTAATTCAGTTCCTGTGTAGCCAAGTTTACATTCCGTGTATTACTGATATCTTATGATGTTTCTTTTTCTGTGTGACTTACTTCAGTTAGAATCATCATACCTGAATCCACTCATTGTGCTGCTAAGGGCCTGATGACACAGATTTCATTGCTGAGTGATATTGCTTTGTAAGTAAATACCACAACTTCTTTATCCATTTTTCACTTTCTGCGATGTTGAACTTGTACTGTAAACGAGGTTCTTGTAAACAGAGGCGTCCCAAACTTTGGGGTGGCTGTGTCTTTCTGATTTTAATTTCCCTAAGCTATAGGACCATAAGTGGAAGTGCCCTAGGCTCTGTTGCTTTGTTTTTTAGATGTTTCAGGAAACACCATACACTTCTCCCGAGTGGTTGTTGGTAATTTACATCCCGCCCATCAGCATAACAAGGCTCCCAGTTCTCCATGGCCTGTCCTGCCTTTCTGGATTTTACACTTTTTTCAGATGGCCCTTTTGACCGGGGGGAAGTGAGACTTCATTGTAGTGCAGATTTCCTTTGCAAGCTTGCTTGGTTGGCCAAAAAGGGCGTATGCGTTTTTTCCTGAATATATTCAGGAAAAAACGCATACGCCCTTTTTGGCCAAGTGCATCATTGTGGACGTTCTGCCTCTTTTCCTATGCTTTCAATGCAATTCCAGTCTACCTCCTGAAATCGGTTTCCTGCAATTCTGCCCCGCTTTCAAGTCCTCTTGGCAGCCTTACTTCAGTCTATTTTTGGACGATAGCTGTCATTTATAACTCTGCAGGTTTGTGAATTACAGTGCCCCTGAGCTCCTTTCTTCAACTCGCTTTCTTGTGACCTGGCCGCAACACCGCAGGATGGCTTCAGGCCCTAATCTGGTTCCGGCCCGGCATGCTGAGCCTTTGGTTAATTCCTCTTCCTGGTGGGAAATGAGAGTTAAATTTGCCCGTCCAGACACCTCCAGCTAGCCTCTCATTGGTTCTCGCTATTCCTGTTCATCTTCCGCAGAAATTGCAAACTGGGCCAAACAGGAGGTTAAAGGGACTGACTCTCCAAGTGGGGAGAGTGTTAGTAAAGCGTCTGGAATGTTGCACCCGAGTACCAGGGGAGGAAAACTGAGACATATTTGAACACGTCTCCCGATCACATGGTTGATCATACTCTAGGTTCCACATGCATGTTTTAGCTGAAGGAAGAATACCTAAAACCTGGGTAGTTGAAACCCGTGGAATGGGTACCATGCAATATGACTTCAAAGGGTCTTCATTTGCTCACCGAACCTCTCCAATCCTATCACTGCTGCGTTTATGCCCCTGTACACATGCTTGATTCTCTTTTGGAGACATAGCAATCCATAGGTTTTAAGATACTTACAAGTCAGGTACATTCTTAGGCGTTTAATATGCAGTGTTGAGTCCATTTCGTTGAGCAAGGAGTAGCTCTTGTCTATTCCATATTTGGCTTAAGGAACTTTGTGCTCATTTCAATCTCTGGTTTTATGCAGCACCCCAACTCACCTTCACCCTTAAGCAAGCATAAGTTGGTTTTCTAAATTTGAGACCCTGTTCTGTTTTGGAATTCAGTTCCTGTGTAGCCAAGTTTACATTCCGTGTATTACTGATATCTTATGATGTTTCTTTTTCTGTGTGACTTATTTCAGTTAGAATCATCGTACCTGAATCTACTCATTATGCTGCTACGGGCCTGATGACATAGATTTCATTGCTGAGTGATACGGCATTGTACGTAAGTACCACAAGTTCTTTATCCATTTTTCACTTTCTGCGATGTTGAACTTGTACTGTAAACGAGGTTCTTGTAAACAGAGTCGTCCCAAACTTTGGGGTGGCTGTGTCTTTTTGATTTTAATTTCCCTAAGCTATAGGACCATAAGTGGCAGTGCCCTAGGCTCTGTTGCTTTGTTTTTTAGATGTTTCAGGAAACACCATACACTTCTCCCGAGTGTCTGTTGGCAATTTACATCCCGCCCATCAGCATAACAAGGCTCCCAGTTCTCCATGGCCTGTCCTGCCTTTCTGGATTTTACACTTTTTTCAGATGGCCCTTTTGACCGGGGGGAAGTGAGACTTCATTGTAGTGCAGATTTCCTTTGCAAGCTTGCTTGGTTGGCCAAAAAGGGCGTATGCGTTTTTTCCTGAATATATTCAGGAAAAAACGCATACGCCCTTTTTGGCCAAGTGCATCATTGTGGACGTTCTGCCTCTTTTCCTATGCTTTCAATGCAATTCCAGTCTACCTCCTGAAATCGGTTTCCTGCAATTCTGCCCCGCTTTCAAGTCCTCTTGGCAGCCTTACTTCAGTCTATTTTTGGACGATAGCTGTCATTTATAACTCTGCAGGTTTGTGAATTACAGTGCCCCTGAGCTCCTTTCTTCAACTCGCTTTCTTGTGACCTGGCCGCAACACCGCAGGATGGCTTCAGGCCCTAATCTGGTTCCGGCACGGCACGCTGAGCCTTTGGTTATTTCCTCTACCTGTTGGGAAATGAGAGTTAAATTTGCCCGTCCAGACACCTCCAGCTAGCCTCTCATTGGTTCTCGCTATTCCTGTTCATCTTCCGCAGAAATTGCAAACTGGGCCAAACAGGAGGTTAAAGGGACTGACTCTCCAAGTGGGGAGAGTGTTAGTAAAGCGTCTGGAATGTTGCACCCGAGTACCAGGGGAGGAAAACTGAGACATATTTGAACACGTCTTCCGTTCACATGGTTGATCATACTTGGGTTCCACATGCATGTTTTAGCTGAAGGAAGAATACCTTAAACCTGGAGAGTTAAGACCCGTGTAATGGGTACCATGCAATATGACTTCAAAGGGTCTTCATTTGCTCACCGAACCTCTCCAATCCTATCACTGCTGCGTTTATGCCCCTGTACACATGCTTGATTCTCTTTCGGAGACATAGCAATCCATAGGTTTTAAGATACTTACTAGTCAGGTACATTCTTAGGCGTTTAATATGCGGTGTTGAGTCCAATTCGTTGAGCAAGGAGTAGCTCTTCTCTATTCCATATTTGACTTAAGGAACTTTATCTGTGCTCATTTCAATCTCTGGTTTTATGCAGCACCCCAACTCACCTTTCCCCTTAAGCAAGCATAAGTTGGTTTTCTAAATTTGAGACCCTGTTCTGTTCTGTAATTCAGTTCCTGTGTAGCCAAGTTTACATTCCGTGTATTACTGATATCTTATGATGTTTCTTTTTCTGTGTGACTTACTTCAGTTAGAATCATCATACCTGAATCCACTCATTGTGCTGCTAAGGGCCTGATGACACAGATTTCATTGCTGAGTGATATTGCTTTGTAAGTAAATACCACAACTTCTTTATCCATTTTTCACTTTCTGCGATGTTGAACTTGTACTGTAAACGAGGTTCTTGTAAACAGAGGCGTCCCAAACTTTGGGGTGGCTGTGTCTTTCTGATTTTAATTTCCCTAAGCTATAGGACCATAAGTGGAAGTGCCCTAGGCTCTGTTGCTTTGTTTTTTAGATGTTTCAGGAAACACCATACACTTCGCCCGAGTGGTTGTTGGCAATTTACATCCCGCCCATCAGCATAACAAGGCTCCCAGTTCTCCATGGCCTGTCCTGCCTTTCTGGATTTTACACTTTTTTCAGATGGCCCTTTTGACCAGGGGGAAGTGAGACTTCATTGTAGTGCAGATTTCCTTTGCAAGCTTGCTTGGTTGGCCAAAAAGGGCGTATGCGTTTTTTCCTGAATATATTCAGGAAAAAACGCATACGCCCTTTTTGGCCAAGTGCATCATTGTGGACGTTCTGCCTCTTTTCCTATGCTTTCAATGCAATTCCAGTCTACCTCCTGAAATCGGTTTCCTGCAATTCTGCCCCGCTTTCAAGTCCTCTTGGCAGCCTTACTTCAGTCTATTTTTGGACGATAGCTGTCATTTATAACTCTGCAGGTTTGTGAATTACAGTGCCCCTGAGCTCCTTTCTTCAACTCGCTTTCTTGTGACCTGGCCGCAACACCGCAGGATGGCTTCAGGCCCTAATCTGGTTCCGGCCCGGCATGCTGAGCCTTTGGTTAATTCCTCTTCCTGGTGGGAAATGAGAGTTAAATTTGCCCGTCCAGACACCTCCAGCTAGCCTCTCATTGGTTCTCGCTATTCCTGTTCATCTTCCGCAGAAATTGCAAACTGGGCCAAACAGGAGGTTAAAGGGACTGACTCTCCAAGTGGGGAGAGTGTTAGTAAAGCGTCTGGAATGTTGCACCCGAGTACCAGGGGAGGAAAACTGAGACATATTTGAACACGTCTCCCGATCACATGGTTGATCATACTCTAGGTTCCACATGCATGTTTTAGCTGAAGGAAGAATACCTTAAACCTGGGTAGTTGAAACCCGTGGAATGGGTACCATGCAATATGACTTCAAAGGGTCTTCATTTGCTCACCGAACCTCTCCAATCCTATCACTGCTGCGTTTATGCCCCTGTACACATGCTTGATTCTCTTTTGGAGACATAGCAATCCATAGGTTTTAAGATACTTACAAGTCAGGTACATTCTTAGGCGTTTAATATGCGGTGTTGAGTCCATTTCGTTGAGCAAGGAGTAGCTCTTGTCTATTCCATATTTGGCTTAAGGAACTTTGTGCTCATTTCAATCTCTGGTTTTATGCAGCACCCCAACTCACCTTCACCCTTAAGCAAGCATAAGTTGGTTTTCTAAATTTGAGACCCTGTTCTGTTCTGTAATTCAGTTCCTGTGTAGCCAAGTTTACATTCCGTGTATTACTGATATCTTATGATGTTTCTTTTTCTGTGTGACTTATTTCAGTTAGAATCATCATACCTGAATTCTCTCATTGTGATGCTAAGTGCCTGATGACACAGATTTCATTGCTGAGTGATATTGCTTTGTAAGTAAATACCACAACTTCTTTATCCATTTTTCACTTTCTGCGATGTTGAACTTGTACTGTAAACGAGGTTCTTGTAAACAGAGCCGTTCCAAACTTTGGGGTGGCTGTGTCTTTTCGATTTTAATTTTCCTAAGCTATAGGACCATAAGTGGAAGTGCCCTAGGTTCTGTTGCTTTGTTTTTTACATGTTTCAGGAAACACCATACACTTCTCCCGAGTGGTTCTTGGCAATTTACATCCCGCCCATCAGCATAACAAGCCTCCCAGTTCTCCATGGCCTGTCTTGCCTTTCTGGATTTTACACTTTTTTCAGATGGCCCTTTTGACCGGGGGGAAGTGAGACTTCATTGTAGTGCAGATTTCCTTTGCAAGCTTGCTTGGTTGGCCAAAAAGGGCGTATGCGTTTTTTCCTGAATATATTCAGGAAAAAACGCATACGCCCTTTTTGGCCAAGTGCATCATTGTGGACGTTCTGCCTCTTCTCCTATGCTTTCAATGCAATTCCAGTCTACCTCCTGAAATCGGTTTCCTGCAATTCTGCCCCGCTTTCAAGTCCTCTTGGCAACCTTACTTCAGTATATTTTTGGACGATAGCTGTCATTTATAAGTCTGCATGTTTGTGAATTACAGTGCCCCTGAGCTCCTTTGTTCAACTCGCTTTCTTTTGAGCTGGCCGCAACACCGCAGGATGCCTTCAGGCCCTAATCTGGTTCCGGTACGGCACGCTGAGCCTTTGGTTATTTCCTCTTCCTGGTGGGAAATGAGAGTTAAATTTGCCCGTCCAGACACCTCCAGCTAGCCTCTCATTGGTTCTCGCTATTCCTGTTCATCTTCCGCAGAAATTGCAAACTGGGCCAAACAGGAGGTTAAAGGCGCTGACTCTCCAAGTGGGGAGAGTGTTAGTAAAGCGTCTGGAATGTTGCACCCGAGTACCAGGTGAGGAAAACTGAGACATATTTGAACACGTCTCCCGTTCACATGGTTGATCATACTTGGGTTCCACATGCATGTTTTAGCTGAAGGAAGAATACCTAAAACCTGGGTAGTTGAAACCCGTGGAATGTGTACCATGCAATATGACTTCAAAGGGTCTTCATTTGCTCACCGAACCTCTCCAATCCTATCACTGCTGCATTTATGCCCCTGTACACATGCTTGATTCTCTTTCGGAGACATAGCAATCCATAGGTTTTAAGATACTTACTAGTCAGGTACATTCTTAGGCGTTTAATATGCGGTGTTGAGTCCATTTCGTTGAGCAAGGAGTAGCTCTTGTCTATTCCATATTTGACTTAAGGAACTTTATCTGTGCTCATTTCAATCTCTGGTTTTATGCAGCACCCCAACTCACCTTTCCCCTTAAGCAAGCATAAGTTGGTTTTCTAAATTTGAGACCCTGTTCTGTTTTGGAATTCAGTTCCTGTGTAGCCAAGTTTACATTCCGTGTATTACTGATATCTTATGATGTTTCTTTTTCTGTGTGACTTATTTCAGTTAGAATCATCGTACCTGAATCTACTCATTATGCTGCTACGGGCCTGATGACATAGATTTCATTGCTGAGTGATACTGCATTGTACGTAAGTACCACAAGTTCTTTATCCATTTTTCACTTTCTGCGATGTTGAACTTGTACTGTAAACGAGGTTCTTGTAAACAGAGTCGTCCCAAACTTTGGGGTGGCTGTGTCTTTTTGATTTTAATTTCCCTAAGCTATAGGACCATAAGTGGCAGTGCCCTAGGCTCTGTTGCTTTGTTTTTTAGATGTTTCAGGAAACACCATACACTTCTCCCGAGTGTCTGTTGGCAATTTACATCCCGCCCATCAGCATAACAAGGCTCCCAGTTCTCCATGGCCTGTCCTGCCTTTCTGGATTTTACACTTTTTTCAGATGGCCCTTTTGACCGGGGGGAAGTGAGACTTCATTGTAGTGCAGATTTCCTTTGCAAGCTTGCTTGGTTGGCCAAAAAGGGCGTATGCGTTTTTTCCTGAATATATTCAGGAAAAAACGCATACGCCCTTTTTGGCCAAGTGCATCATTGTGGACGTTCTGCCTCTTTTCCTATGCTTTCAATGCAATTCCAGTCTACCTCCTGAAATCGGTTTCCTGCAATTCTGCCCCGCTTTCAAGTACTCTTGGCAGCCTTACTTCAGTCTATTTTTGGACGATAGCTGTCATTTATAACTCTGCAGGTTTGTGAATTACAGTGCCCCTGAGCTCCTTTCTTCAACTCGCTTTCTTGTGACCTGGCCGCAACACCGCAGGATGGCTTCAGGCCCTAATCTGGTTCCGGCATGGCACGCTGAGCCTTTGGTTATTTCCTCTACCCGTTGGGAAATGAGAGTTAAATTTGCCCGTCCAGACACCTCCAGCTAGCCTCTCATTGGTTCTCGCTATTCCTGTTCATCTTCCGCAGAAATTGCAAACTGTGCCAAACAGGAGGTTAAAGGCGCTGACTCTCCAAGTGGGGAGAGTGTTAGTAAAGCGTCTGGAATGTTGCACCCAAGTACCAGGGGAGGAAAACTGAGACATATTTGAACACGTCTCCCGATCACATGGTTGATCATACTCTGGGTTCCACCTGCATGTTTTAGCTGAAGGAAGAATACCTAAAACCTGGGTAGTTGAAACCCGTGGAATGGGTACCATGCAATATGACTTCAAAGGGTCTTCATTTGCTCACCGAACCTCTCCAATCCTATCACTGATGCGTTTATGCCCCTGTACACATGCTTGATTCTCTTTCGGAGACATAGCAATCCATAGGTTTTAAGATACTTACTAGTCAGGTACATTCTTAGGCGTTTAATATGCGGTGTTGAGTCCATTTCGTTGAGCAAGGAGTAGCTCTTGTCTATTCCATATTTGGCTTAAGGAACTTTATCTGTGCTCATTTCAATCTCTGGTTTTATGCAGCAACCCAACTCACCTTTCCCCTTAAGCAAGCATAAGTTGGTTTTCTAAATTTGAGAACCTGTTCTGTTTTGGAATGCAGTTCCTGTGTAGCCAAGTTTACATTCCGTGTATTAGTGATATCTTATGATGTTTCTTTTTCTGTGTGACTTATTTCAATTAGAATCATCGTACCTGAATCTACTCATTATGCTGCTACGGGCCTGATGACATAGATTTCATTGCTGAGTGATACTGCATTGTACGTAAGTACCACAAGTTCTTTATCCATTTTTCACTTTCTGCGATGTTGAGCTTGTACTGTAAACGAGGTTCTTGTAAACAGAGCCGTTCCAAACTTTGGGGTGGATGTGTCTTTTTGAATTTAATTTCCCTAAGCTATAGGACCATAAGTGGAAGTGCCCTAGGCTCTGTTGCTTTGTTTTTTAGATGTTTCAGGAAACACCATACACTTCTCCCAAGTGTCTGTTGGCAATTCACATCCCGCCCATCAGCATAACAAGGCTCCCAGTTCTCAATGGCCTGTTGCCTTTCTGGATTTTACACTTTTTTCAGATAGCCCTTTTGACCTGGGGGAAGTGAGACTTCATTGTAGTGCAGATTTCCTTTGCAAGCTTGCTTGGTTGGCCAAAAAGGGCGTATGCGTTTTTTCCTGAATATATTCAGGAAAAAACGCATACGCCCTTTTTGGCCAAGTGCATCATTGTGGACGTTCTGCCTCTTTTCCTATGCTTTCAATGCAATTCCAGTCTACCTCCTGAAATCAGTTTCCTGCAATTCTGCCCTGCTTTCAAGTCCTCTTGGCAGCCTTACTTCAGTCTATTTTTGGACGATAGCTGTCATTTATAACTCTGCAGGTTTGTGAATTACAGTGCCCCTGAGCTCCTTTCTTCAACTCGCTTTCTTGTGACCTGGCCGCAACACCGCAGGATGGCTTCAGGCCCTAATCTGGTTCCGGCACGGCACGCTGAGCCTTTGGTTAATTCCTCTTCCTGGTGGGAAATGAGAGTTAAATTTGCCCGTCCAGACACCTCCAGCTAGTCTCTCATTGGTTCTCGCTATTCCTGTTCATCTTCCGCAGAAATTGCAAACTGGGCCAAACAGGAGGTTAAAGGGACTGACTCTCCAAGTCGGGAGAGTGTTAGTAAAGCGTCTGGAATGTTGCACCCGAGTACCAGGGTATGAAAACTGAGACATATTTGAACACGTCTCCCGATCACATGGTTGATCATACTCTAGGTTCCACATGCATGTTTTAGCTGAAGGAAGAATACCTTAAACCTGGGTAGTTGAAACCCGTGGAATGGGTACCATGCAATATGACTTCAAAGGGTCTTCATTTGCTCACCGAACCTCTCCAATCCTATCACTGCTGCGTTTATGCCCCTGTACACACGCTTGATTCTCTTTCGGAGACATAGCAATCCATAGGTTTTAAGATACTTACTAGTCAGGTACATTCTTAGGCGTTTAATATGCGGTGTTGAGTCCATTTCGTTGAGCAAGGAGTAGCTCTTGTCTGTTCCATATTTGGCTTAAGGAACTTTATCTGTGCTCATTGCAATCTCTGGTTTTATGCAGCACCCCAACTCACCTTTACCCTTAAGCAAGCATAAGTTGGTTTTCTAAATTTGAGACCCTGTTCTGTTCTGTAATTCAGTTCCTGTGTAGCCAAGTTTACATTCCGTGTATTACTGATATCTTATGATGTTTCTTTTTCTGTGTGACTTACTTCAGTTAGAATCATCATACCTGAATCCACTCATTGTGCTGCTAAGGGCCTGATGACACAGATTTCATTGCTGAGTGATATTGCTTTGTAAGTAAATACCACAACTTCTTTATCCATTTTTCACTTTCTGCGATGTTGAACTTGTACTGTAAACGAGGTTCTTGTAAACAGAGCCGTTCCAAACTTTGGGGTGGCTGTGTCTTTTTGATTTATTTTCCCTAAGCTATAGGACCATAAGTGGAAGTGCCCTAGGCTCTGTTGCTTTGTTTTTTAGATGTTTCAGGAAACACCATACACTTCTCCCAAGTGTCTGTTGGCAATTTACATCCCGCCCATCAGCATAACAAGGCTCCCAGTTCTCAATGGCCTGTTGCCTTTCTGGATTTTACACTTTTGTCGGATGGCCCTTTTCACCAGGGGGAAGTGAGACTTCATTGTAGTGCAGATTTCCTTTGCAAGCTTGCTTGGTTGGCCAAAAAGGGCGTATGCGTTTTTTCCTGAATATATTCAGGAAAAAACGCATACGCCCTTTTTGGCCAAGTGCATCATTGTGGACGTTCTGCCTCTTTTCCTATGCTTTCAATGCAATTCCAGTCTACCTCCTGAAATCGGTTTCCTGCAATTCTGCCCCGCTTTCAAGTCCTCTTGGCAGCCTTACTTCAGTCTATTTTTGGACGATAGCTGTCATTTATAACTCTGCAGGTTTGTGAATTACAGTGCCCCTGAGCTCCTTTCTTCAACTCTCTTTCTTGTGACCTGGCCGCAACACCGCAGGATGGCTTCAGGCCCTAATCTGGTTCCGGTACGGCACGCTGAGCCTTTGGTTATTTCCTCTTCATGGTGGGAAATGAGAGTTAAATTTGCCCGTCCAGACACCTCCAGCTAGCCTCTCATTGGTTCTCGCTATTCCTGTTCATCTTCCGCAGAAATTGCAAACTGTGCCAAACAGGAGGTTAAAGGCGCTGACTCTCCAAGTGGGGAGAGTGTTAGTAAAGCATCTGGAATGTTGCACCCGAGTACCAGGGGAGGAAAACTGAGACATATTTGAACACGTCTCCCGATCACATGGTTGATCATACTCTAGGTTCCACATGCATGTTTTAGCTGAAGGAAGAATACCTTAAACCTGGGTAGTTGAAACCCGTGGAATGGGTACCATGCAATATGACTTCAAAGGGTCTTCATTTGCTCACCGAACCTCTCCAATCCTATCACTGCTGCGTTTATGCCCCTGTACACATGCTTGATTCTCTTTTGGGGACATAGCAATCCATAGGTTTTAAGATACTTACTAGTCAGGAACATTCTTAGGCGTTTAATATGGGGTGTTGAGTCCATTTCGTTGAGCAAGGAGTAGCTCTTGTCTATTCCATATTTGGCTTAAGGAACTTTATCTGTGCTCATTGCAATCTCTGGTTTTATGCAGCACCCCAACTCACCTTTACCCTTAAGCAAGAATAAGTTGGTTTTCTAAATGTGAGACCCTGTTCTGTTCTGTAATTCAGTTCCTGTGTAGCCAAGTTTACATTCCATGTATTACTGATATCTTATGATGTTTCTTTTTCTGTGTGACTTACTTCAGTTAGAATCATCATACCTGAATCCACTCATTGTGCTGCTAAGGGCCTGATGACACAGATTTCATTGCTGAGTGATATTGCTTTGTAAGTAAATACCACAACTTCTTTATCCATTTTTCACTTTCTGCGATGTTGAACTTGTACTGTAAACGAGGTTCTTGTAAACAGAGCCGTTCCAAACTTTGGGGTGGCTGTGTCTTTTTGATTTTAATTTCCCTAAGCTACAGGACCGTAAGTGGATGTGCCCTAGGTTCTGTTGCTTTGTTTTTTAGATGTTTCAGGAAACACCATACACTTCTCCCGAGTGGTTGTTGGCAATTTACATCCCGCCCATCAGCATAACAAGGCTCCCAGTTCTCCATGGCCTGTCCTGCCTTTCTGGATTTTACACTTTTTTCAGATGGCCCTTTTGACCGGGGGGAAGTGAGACTTCATTGTAGTGCAGATTTCCTTTGCAAGCTTGCTTGGTTGGCCAAAAAGGGCGTATGCGTTTTTTCCTGAATATATTCAGGAAAAAACGCATACGCCCTTTTTGGCCAAGTGCATCATTGTGGACGTTCTGCCTCTTTTCCTATGCTTTCAATGCAATTCCAGTCTACCTCCTGAAATCGGTTTCCTGCAATTCTGCCCCGCTTTCAAGTCCTCTTGGCAGCCTTACTTCAGTCTATTTTTGGACGATAGCTGTCATTTATAACTCTGCAGGTTTGTGAATTACAGTGCCCCTGAGCTCCTTTCTTCAACTCGCTTTCTTGTGACCTGGCCGCAACACCACAGGATGGCTTCAGGCCCTAATCTGGTTCCGGCACGGCACGCTGAGCCTTTGGTTAATTCCTCTTCCTGGTGGGAAATGAGAGTTAAATTTGCCCGTCCAGACACCTCCAGCTAGTTTCTCATTGGTTCTCGCTATTCCTGTTCATCTTCCGCAGAAATTGCAAACTGGGCCAAACAGGAGGTTAAAGGCGCTGACTCTCCAAGTGGGGAGAGTGTTAGTAAAGCGTCTGGAATGTTGCACCCGAGTACCAGGGTACGAAAACTGAGACATATTTGAACACGTCTCCCGATCACATGGTTGATCATACTCTAGGTTCCACATGCATGTTTTAGCTGAAGGAAGAATACCTTAAACCTGGGTAGTTGAAACCCGTGGAATGGGTACCATGCAATGTGACTTCAAAGGGTCTTCATTTGCTCACCGAACCTCTCCAATCCTATCACTGCTGCGTTTATGCCCATGTACACATGCTTGATTCTCTTTCGGAGACATAGCAATCCATAGGTTTTAAGATACTTACTAGTCAGGAACATTCTTAGGCGTTTAATATGGGGTGTTGAGTCCATTTCGTTGAGCAAGGAGTAGCTCTTGTCTATTCCATATTTGGCTTAAGTAACTTTATCTGTGCTCATTTCAATCTCTGGTTTTATGCAGCACCCCAACTCACCTTTACCCTTAAGCAAGCATAAGTTGTTTTTCTAAATTTGAGTCCCTGTTCTGTTCTGTAATTCAGCTCCTGTGTAGCCAAGTTTACATTCCATGTATTACTGATATCTTATGATGTTTCTTTTTCTGTGTGACTTATTTCAGTTAGAATCATCATACCTGAATCCACTCATTGTGCTGCTAAGGGCCTGATGACACAGATTTCATTGCTGAGTGATATTGCTTTGTAAGTAAATACCACAACTTCTTTATCCATTTTTCACTTTCTGCGATGTTGAACTTGTAGTGTAAACGAGGTTCTTGTAAACAGAGCCTTTCCAAACTTTGGGGTGGCTGTGTCTTTTTGATTGTAATTTCCCTAAGCTATAGGACCATAAGTGGAAGTGCCCTAGGTTCTGTTGCTTTGTTTTTTAGATGTTTCAGGAAACACCATACACTTCTCCCGAGTGGTTGTTGGCAATTTACATCCCGCCCATCAGCATAACAAGGCTCCCAGTTCTCCATGGCCTGTCCTGCCTTTCTGGATTTTACACTTTTTTCAGATGGCCCTTTTGACCGGGGGGAAGTGAGACTTCATTGTAGTGCAGATTTCCTTTGCAAGCTTGCTTGGTTGGCCAAAAAGGGCGTATGCGTTTTTTCCTGAATATATTCAGGAAAAAACGCATACGCCCTTTTTGGCCAAGTGCATCATTGTGGACGTTCTGCCTCTTTTCCTATGCTTTCAATGCAATTCCAGTCTACCTCCTGAAATCGGTTTCCTGCAATTCTGCCCCGCTTTCAAGTCCTCTTGGCAGCCTTACTTCAGTCTATTTTTGGACAATAGCTGTCATTTATAACTCTGCAGGTTTGTGAATTACAGTGCCCCTGAGCTCCTTTCTTCAACTCGCTTTCTTGTGACCTGGCCGCAACACCGCAGGATGGCTTCAGGCCCTAATCTGGTTCCGGCACGGCACGCTGAGCCTTTGGTTATTTCCTTTTCCTGGTGGGAAATGAGAGTTAAATTTGCCCGTCCAGACACCTCCAGCTAGTCTCTCATTGGTTCTCGCTATTCCTGTTCATCTTCCGCAGAAATTGCAAACTGGGCCAAACAGGAGGTTAAAGGCGCTGACTCTCCAAGTGGGGAGAGTGTTAGTAAAGCGTCTGGAATGTTGCACCCGAGTACCAGGGGAGGAAAACTGAGACATATTTGAACACGTCTCCCGTTCACATGGTTGATCATACTTGGGTTCCACATGCATGTTTTAGCTGAAGGAAGAATACCTTAAACCTGGAGAGTTGAGACCCGTGTAATGGGTACCATGCATATGACTTCAAAGGGTCTTCATTTGCTCACCGAACCTCTCCAATCCTATCACTGCTGCGTTTATGCCCCTGTACACATGCTTGATTCTCTTTTGGAGACATAGCAATCCATAGGTTTTACGATACTTACTAGTCAGGTACATTCTTAGGCGTTTAATATGCGGTGTTGAGTCCATTTCGTTGAGCAAGGAGTAGCTCTTGTCTAGTCCATATTTGACTTAAGGAACTTTATCTGTGCTCATTTCAATCTCTGGTTTTATGCAGCACCCCAACTCACCTTTACCCTTAAGCAAGCATAAGTTGGTTTTCTAAATTTGAGACCCTGTTCTGTTCTGTAATTCAGTTCCTGTGTAGCCAAGTTTACATTCCGTGTATTACTGATATCTTATGATGTTTCTTTTTCTGTGTGACTTATTTCAGTTAGAATCATCATACCTGAAGCCACTCATTGTGATGCTAAGGGCCTGATGACACAGATTTCATTGCTGAGTGATATTGCTTTGTAAGTAAATACCACAACTTCTTTATCCATTTTTCACTTTCTGCGATGTTGAACTTGTACTGTAAACGAGGTTCTTGTAAACAGAGGCGTCCCAAACTTTGGGGTGGCTGTGTCTTTTTGATTTTAATTTCCCTAAGCTATAGGACCATAAGTGGCAGTGCCCTAGGCTCTGTTGCTTTGTTTTTTAGATGTTTCAGGAAACACCATACACTTCTCCCGAGTGGTTGTTGGCAATTTACATCCCGCCCATCAGCATAACAAGGCTCCCAGTTCTCAATGGCCTGTCCTGCCTTTCTGGATTTTACACTTTTTTCAGATGGCCCTTTTGACCGGGGGGAATTGAGACTTCATTGTAGTGCAGATTTCCTTTGCAAGCTTGCTTGGTTGGCCAAAAAGGGCGTATGCGTTTTTTCCTGAATATATTCAGGAAAAAACGCATACGCCCTTTTCGGCCAAGTGCATCATTGTGGACGTTCTGCCTCTTCTCCTATGCTTTCAATGCAATTCCAGTCTACCTCCTGAAATCGGTTTCCTGCAATTCTGCCCCGCTTTCAAGTCCTCTTGGCAGCCTTACTTCAGTCTATTTTTGGACGATAGCTGTCATTTATAACTCTGCAGGTTTGTGAATTACAGTGCCCCTGAGCTCCTTTCTTCAACTCGCTTTCTTGTGACCTGGCCGCAACACCGCAGGATGGCTTCAGGCCCTAATCTGGTTCTGGCACGGCACGCTGAGCCTTTGGTTATTTCCTCCTCCTGGTGGGAAATGAGAGTTAAATTTGCCCGTCCAGACACCTCCAGCTAGCCTCTCATTGGTTCTCGCTATTCCTGTTCATCTTCCGCAGAAATTGCAAACTGTGCCAAACAGGAGGTTAAAGGGACTGACTCTCCAAGTGGGGAGAGTGTTAGTAAAGCGTCTGGAATGTTGCACCCGAGTACCAGGGGAGGAAAACTGAGACATATTTGAACACGTCTCCCGTTCACATGGTTGATCATACTTGGGTTCCACATGCATGTTTTAGCTGAAGGAAGAATACCTTAAACATGGAGAGTTGAGACCCGTGTAATGGGTACCATGCAATATGACTTCAAAGGGTCTTCATTTGCTCACCGAACCTCTCCAATCCTATCACTGCTGCGTTTATGCCCCTGTACACACGCTTGATTCTCTTTCGGAGACATAGCAATCCATAGGTTTTACGATACTTACTAGTCAGGTACATTCTTAGGCGTTTAATATGCGGTGTTGAGTCCATTTCGTTGAGCAAGGAGTAGCTCTTGTCTATTCCATATTTGACTTAAGGAACTTTATCTGTGCTCATTTCAATCTCTGGTTTTATGCAGCACCCCAACTCACCTTTACCCTTAAGCAAGCATAAGTTGGTTTTCTAAATTTGAGACCCTGTTCTGTTCTGTAATTCAGTTCCTGTGTAGCCAAGTTTACATTCCGTGTATTACTGATATCTTATGATGTTTCTTTTTCTGTGTGACTTATTTCAGTTAGAATCACCATACCTGAAGCCACTCATTGTGATGCTAAGGGCCTGATGACACAGATTTCATTGCTGAGTGATATTGCTTTGTAAGTAAATACCACAACTTCTTTATCCATTTTTCACTTTCTGCGATGTTGAACTTGTACTGTAAACGAGGTTCTTGTAAACAGAGGCGTCCCAAACTTTGGGGTGGCTGTGTCTTTTTGATTTTAATTTCCCTAAGCTATAGGACCATAAGTGGCAGTGCCCTAGGCTCTGTTGCTTTGTTTTTTAGATGTTTCAGGAAACACCATACACTTCTCCCGAGTGGTTGTTGGCAATTTACATCCCGCCCATCAGCATAACAAGGCTCCCAGTTCTCCATGGCCTGTCCTGCCTTTCTGGATTTTACACTTTTTTCAGATGGCCCTTTTGACCGGGGGGAAGTGAGACTTCATTGTAGTGCAGATTTCCTTTGCAAGCTTGCTTGGTTGGCCAAAAAGGGCGTATGCGTTTTTTCCTGAATATATTCAGGAAAAAACGCATACGCCCTTTTTGGCCAAGTGCATCATTGTGGACGTTCTGCCTCTTTTCCTATGCTTTCAATGCAATTCCAGTCTACCTCCTGAAATCGGTTTCCTGCAATTCTGCCCCGCTTTCAAGTCCTCTTGGCAGCCTTACTTCAGTCTATTTTTGGACGATAGCTGTCATTTATAACTCTGCAGGTTTGTGAATTACAGTGCCCCTGAGCTCCTTTCTTCAACTCGCTTTCTTTTGAGCTGGCCGCAACACCGCAGGATGGCTTCAGGCCCTAATCTGGTTCCGGTACGGCACGCTGAGCCTTTGGTTATTTCCTCTTCCTGGTGGGAAATGAGAGTTAAATTTGCCCGTCCAGACACCTCCAGCTAGCCTCTCATTGGTTCTCGCTATTCCTGTTCATCTTCCGCAGAAAGTGCAAACTGGGCCAAACAGGAGGTTAAAGGCGCTGACTCTCCAAGTGGGGAGAGTGTTAGTAAAGCGTCTGGAATGTTGCACCCGAGTACCAGGGGAGGAAAACTGAGACATATTTGAACACGTCTCCCATTCACATGGTTGATCATACTTGGGTTCCACATGCATGTTTTAGCTGAAGGAAGATTACCTTAAACCTGGAGAGTTGAGACCCGTGTAATGGGTACCATGCAATATGACTTCAAAGGGTCTTCATTTGCTCACCGAACCTCTCCAATCCTATCACTGCTGCGTTTATGCCCCTGTACACATGCTTGATTCTCTTTTGGAGACATAGCAATCCATAGGTTTTACGATATTTACTAGTCAGGTACATTCTTAGGCGTTTAATATGGGGTGTTGAGTCCATTTCGTTGAGCAAGGAGTAGCTCTTGTCTATTCCATATTTGACTTAAGGAACTTTATCTGTGCTCATTTCATTCTCTTGTTTTATGCAGCACCCCAACTCACCTTTCCCCTTAAGCAAGCATAAGTTGGTTTTCTAAATTTGAGACCCTGTTCTGTTCTGTAATTCAGTTCCTGTGTAGCCAAGTTTACATTCCGTGTATTAGTGATATCTTATGATGTTTCTTTTTCTGTGTGACTTATTTCAGTTAGAATCATCATACCTGAATCCACTCATTGTGATGCTAAGGGCCTGATGACATAGATTTCATTGCTGAGTGATATTGCTTTGTAAGTAAATACCACAACTTCTTTATCCATTTTTCACTTTCTGCGATGTTGAACTTGTACTGTAAACGAGGTTCTTGTAAACAGAGGCGTCCCAAACTTTGGGGTGGCTGTGTCTTTTTGATTTTAATTTCCCTAAGCTATAGGACCATAAGTGGCAGTGCCCTAGGCTCTGTTGCTTTGTTTTTTCGATGTTTCAGGAAACACCATACACTTCTCCCGAGTGGTTGTTGGCAATTTACATCCCGCCCATCAGCATAACAAGGCTCCCAGTTCTCCATGGCCTGTCCTGCCTTTCTGGATTTTACACTTTTTTCAGATGGCCCTTTTGACCGGGGGGAAGTGAGACTTCATTGTAGTGCAGATTTCCTTTGCAAGCTTGCTTGGTTGGCCAAAAAGGGCGTATGCGTTTTTTCCTGAATATATTCAGGAAAAAACGCATACACCCTTTTTGGCCAAGTGCATCATTGTGGACGTTCTGCCTCTTTTCCTATGCTTTCAATGCAATTCCAGTCTACCTCCTGAAATCGGTTTCCTGCAATTCTGCCCCGCTTTCAAGTCCTCTTGGCAGCCTTACTTCAGTCTATTTTTGGACGATAGCTGTCATTTATAACTCTGCAGGTTTGTGAATTACACTGCCCCTGAGCTCCTTTCTTCAACTCGCTTTCTTTTCAGCTGGCCGCAACACCGCAGGATGGCTTCAGGCCCTAATCTGGTTCCGGCCCGGCATGCTGAGCCTTTGGTTAATTCCTCTTCCTGGTGGGAAATGAGAGTTAAATTTGCCCGTCCAGACACCTCCAGCTAGCCTCTCATTGGTTCTCACTATTCCTGTTCATCTTCCGCAGAAATTGCAAACTGGGCCAAACAGGAGGTTAAAGGGACTGACTCTCCAAGTGGGGAGAGTGTTAGTAAAGCGTCTGGAATGTTGCACCCGAGTACCAGGGGAGGAAAACTGAGACATATGTGAACACGTCTCCCGATCACATGGTTGATCATACTCTAGGTTCCACATGTATGTTTTAGCTGAAGGAAGAATACCTAAAACCTGGGTAGTTGAAACCCGTGGAATGGGTACCATGCAATATGACTTCAAAGGGTCTTCATTTGCTCACCGAACCTCTCCAATCCTATCACTGCTGCGTTTATGCCCCTGTACACATGCTTGATTCTCTTTTGGAGACATAGCAATCCATAGGTTTTACGATACTTACTAGTCAGGTACATTCTTAGGCGTTTAATATGCGGTGTTGAGTCCATTTCGTTGAGCAAGGAGTAGCTCTTGTCTATTCCATATTTGACTTAAGGAACTTTATCTGTTCTCATTTCAATCTCTGGTTTTATGCAGCACCCCAACTCACCTTTACCCTTAAGCAAGCATAAGTTGGTTTTCTAGATTTGAGACCCTGTTCTGTTCTGTAATTCAGTTCCTGTGTAGCCAAGTTTACATTCCGTGTATTACTGATATCTTATGATATTTCTTTTTCTGTGTGACTTATTTCAGTTAGAATCATCATACCTGAATCCACTCATTGTGATGCTAAGGGCCTGATGACATAGATTTCATTGCTGAGTGATATTGCTTTGTAAGTAAATACCACAACTTCTTTATCCATTTTTCACTTTCTGCGATGTTGAACTTGTACTGTAAACGAGGTTCTTGTAAACAGAGGCGTCCCAAACTTTGGGCTGGCTGTGTCTTTTTGATTTTAATTTCCCTAATCTATAGGACCATAAGTGGCAGTGCCCTAGGCTCTGTTGCTTTGTTTTTTAGATGTTTCAGGAAACACCATACATTTCTCCCGAGTGTCTGTTGGCAATTCACATCCCGCCCATCAGCATAACAAGGCTCCCAGTTCTCCATGGCCTGTCCTGCCTTTCTGGATTTTACACTTTTTTCAGATGGCCCTTTTGACCGGGGGGAAGTGAGACTTCATTGTAGTGCAGATTTCCTTTGCAAGCTTGCTTGGTTGGCCAAAAAGGGCGTATGCGTTTTTTCCTGAATATATTTAGGAAAAAACGCATACACCCTTTTTGGCCAAGTGCATCATTGTGGACGTTCTGCCTCTTTTCCTTTGCTTTCAATGCAATTCCAGTCTACCTCCTGAAATCGGTTTCCTGCAATTCTGCCCCGCTTTCAAGTCCTCTTGGCAGCCTTACTTCAGTCTATTTTTGGACGATAGCTGTCATTTATAACTCTGCAGGTTTGTGAATTACAGTGCCCCTGAGCTCCTTTCTTCAACTCGCTTTCTTTTGAGCTGGTCGCAACACCGCAGGATGGCTTCAGGCCCTAATCTGGTTCCGGTACGGCACGCTGAGCCTTTGGTTATTTCCTCTTCCTGGTGGGAAATGAGAGTTAAATTTGCCGTCCAGACACCTCCAGCTAGCCTCTCATTGGTTCTCGCTATTCCTGTTCATCTTCCGCAGAAATTGCAAACTGGGCCAAACAGGAGGTTAAAGGCACTGACTCTCCAAGTAGGGAGAGTGTTAGTAAAGCGTCTGGAATGTTGCACCCGAGTACCAGGGTACGAAAACTGAGACATATTTGAACACGTCTCCCCATCACATGGTTGATCATACTCTAGGTTCCACATGCATGTTTTAGCTGAAGGAAGAATACCTTAAACATGGAGAGTTGAGACCCGTGTAATGGGTACCATGCAATATGACTTCAAAGGGTCTTCATTTGCTCACTGAACCTATCCAATCCTATCACTGCTGCGTTTATGCCCCTGTACACATGCTTGATTCTCTTTCGGAGACATAGAAATCCATAGGTTTTAAGATACTTACAAGTCAGGTACATTCTTAGGCGTTTAATATGCGGTGTTGAGTCCATTTCGTTGAGCAAGGAGTAGCTCTTGTCTATTCCATATTTGACTTAAGGAACTTTATCTGTGCTCATTTCAATCTCTGGTTTTATGCAGCACCCCAACTCACCTTCCCCCTTAAGCAAGCATAAGTTGGTTTTCTAAACTTGAGACACTGTTCTGTTTTGTAATTCAGTTCATGTGTAGCCAAGTTCACATTCTCTGTATTAGTGATACCTTATGATGTTTCTTTTCTGTGTGACTTATTTCAGTTCGAATCATCATACCTGAATCCACTCATTATGCTGCTACGGGCCTGATGACATAGATTTCATTGCTGAGTGATATTGCATTGTACGTAAGTACCACAAGTTCTTTATCCATTTTTCACTTTCTGCGATATTGAACTTGTACTGTAAACGAGGTTCTTGTAAACAGAGCCGTCCCAAACTTTGGGGTGGCTGTGTCTTTTTGATTTTAATTTCCCTAAGCTATAGGACCATAAGTGGAAGTGCCCTAGGCTCTGTTGCTTTGTTTTTTAGATGTTTCAGGAAACACCATACACTTCTCCAGAATGGCTGTTGGCAATTTACATCCCGCCCATCAGCATAAGAAGGCTCCCAGTTCTCCATGGCCTGTCGTGCCTTTATGGATTTTACACTTTTTTCAGATGGCCCTTTTGACCGGGTGGAAGTGAGACTTCATTGTAGTGCAGATTTCCTTTGCAAGCTTGCTTGGTTGGCCAAAAAGGGCGTATGCGTTTTTTCCTGAATATATTCAGGAAAAAACGCATACGCCCTTTTTGGCCAAGTGCATCATTGTCGAGTTTCTGACTCTCTTCATATGCTTTCAATGCAATTCCAGTCTACCTCCTGAAATCGGTTTCCTGCAATTCTGCCTTGCTTTCAATGCCTCTTCATAGCCTTACCTCAATATATTTTTTAAAAATAGTTGGCCTTTATAACTCTGCAGGTTTTTGAATTGCAGTGGCCCTTAGCTCCATTTTTTAGCTCTTATTTTTGTGGTCTTGCCCCATAACCACAGGATTCCTTGAAGCCCTATTTTTCTTCTGGGGCACCTTGCTGTGCCTTTGGTTAATTCTTCTTACTGATGTGATATTAGAGTGACATGTGCCCATTGAAACCGCTACAGCTAGTTTCTCACTGGTTCCCCCTATTCCCATTCATCCTCTGCACTAACTGCAGACTGTGCGATACCAGAACTTAAAGGCATTGACTCCATGTGGGGATGTTGTTAGTAAAGCGGCTGGAATGTCGATCCGGAGCCCCAGGAGAGGAAAAATGAGGTGCGTTTTAGAAACCTTTCCCGATCATATGGTATACCAGTCGCTGGGTTTCCCAAGCATGGTTTAGCTGTAGGAAGATTCCCTTCAACCTGGAGTGTTGGGACCCTTGGAATGAGTAGCATGAAGTATTGCATTAAACTTTCGGCAGTTGCTCACCAAAGCTCACCAATCCTCTCAGCCCCAAGTGTCCAGCCTTATGTCTTATCCAGCTGTGGGTTTATATGTGGTCAATCCAGGTTGCATCACAGCCCCTGAGCGAATTTTGTAAGAATTTTTCTCTCTTTCATTGTTTCAGCGTTTTGTTTTTAAAATTTATTTCTATAATGGGGTTTAGCTCCTTTTCACTGCTGTGTTTGTGCCGCTCTGCACACACTTGATTCCCTTATGGAGATATATCAATACATGGGTTTTAAGATTCTTATTCCTCAGATATATTTCTCTGCGGTGTATAGGGTGTGTTGAGGCCTGTTCATTGAGCAAGGTGTAGATCTTGTCTAATACCTATTTGGTTTATTGAACGGTATCTGTGTTAATTTCAAACTCTGGTTTTATGCATCACCCCACCTCTCCTTTCCCCTTAAGCTGACATAAGTGTGTTTTCTAAATGTGAGACACTGTTCTGTTCTGTAATTCATTTCTTGTGCAGCCATATTTACCCTCCCTCTATAAGTGATATCTTATGATATGTTTCTTTTTCTGTTTGACTTATTTCAAGTAGTATTATCGGACCTAAATCCACTCTTTATCCTTCTACTAGCCTTATTACATTGATTTCATGGTGAAGAGATATTCCATTGTACATAAGTACCACATCTTCTTTATCCATTGTTCTCTTTCCTGGGATATTTAAGGTGTACTGAAGTTGAGGTTCTTGTAAACAGAGTAGCCCTAAACTGTGGTGTGCTTGTGTCTTGTTGATTTTTAGACTTCCCTAGATATACTCCCATGATTGGAAGTGTCCTATGCTCTGTAGCTCTGTTTTTTAGATGATTTAGGAACCACCATACACTTCTCCAGAGTGGCTCTCGGCAGTTCACACACTGCCCATCAGCGTATAAAGGCTCCCTGTTCTCCATGGCCTGTCCTGCATTTCTGGTTTTTACAATTTTTTAGGATGGCCCTTTTGACCGGTGGGAAGTGAGACTTCTTTGTTGTGCACATTTGCATTGCTTGCTTGCTTCGTTGCCCATAAAGTGCGTATGCGTTTTTTCCTGGATATAATCAGGAAAAAACGCATACGCCCTTTTGGGCCAACTGCATCATTGTCGAAATTCTGCCGCTTTTCATGTGCGTTAAAGACGAGTCCAATCTATCTCTTGAAATCTGTTTCTTGCAATTCTGTCTTGCATTCAGATCCTCTTCTTTGCCTTACCTCAACATATTTTTGGACGTTAGTTTTCATTTATAACTCTGCAGGTTTGTGAATTGCAGTGACCCTGAGCTCCATTTTTTAAGTTGCTCTTTTGTGAGCTGGCCTCAAACCCGCAGGATTGCTTCAGGCCCTATTTTGGCTCCGGTGAGGCAGGCTGAGCCTTTCTTTAATTCTTACTCTTAATGGGAAATTAGAGTGATATGTGCCCGTCCAAACCCCTACAACTCTTCTCTCATTGGTTCCCCCTCTTCCCGTTCATCCTCCTCACAATTTGCAAAATGTGTGAAACAGAAGTTTAAATGTGCTGATTCTCCAAGTGGGGAGATTCTAAGTAGCGTGGCTGGAATGGTGAACAGGAGCACCAGGAGAGGATAAATGAGGTGCATTTTAGACACATCTCCCGATCACATGGTGTACAGTCCTCTGGGTTTTCCATGCATGTTTTAGCTGTAGGAAGATCCCTTGAACCTGCAGATTTGGGACCCATTGAATGGGTACCAGGTAGTATTACTTTAAAGGGTGTGCATTTCCTCACCCAACCTCACATTTCTCTTAGCGCAAACAGTTTCCAGCCTTATGTCTCATCCTGCTGTGGGTCTAGATGTGTTCAATCCATGTTGCATCACCGTCCCTGAGGAAAAGTTGTAAGAGGTTTTCTCTGTCTCTCTGTCGTTTATTTTTTTCAATTTATTACTATATTGGTTACAGCTGATTTTCAAAGCTCTGTTTCTTGCTGCTGTACATCCACTTGATTCGCGTACAGAGAGACATCAATAAATTCTTTTTCAGATTCTTACCAGTCGTATATATTCTTTTCCGGTGACTTGAGTGTGCTGAGTGCAGTTCTTTTAGCTACCGTGTAGGCCTTGTTGATTATCAGTTTGGTATTTGGAATGGTATCTTTGCTAATTTCAACCTCCTGGATGATGCCTCACCCCTCCCCACCTTTCCCGTTTAGCAGCCTTATGTGTGTTTTCTACATATTTGACTATGTTTTTGTTTTGTAATTTATTTCATGTGTAGCCATTTTGGATTCCACCTTTAAGTGATATCTTATGATATGTGTCTTTTTCTTTTTGAATTCTGTCACTTAGAATGATCATACGTAACTCCTCCGGAGTTGTTACAACTGGCCATATTTCATTGATTTCCAGGCTGAATAATATTCCACTCTACCTAAGTACCACATCTCTATCCATTTTTTCCCTCCAGAGACATTTAAGTTATATCCTAGTCGAGGATCTTTTAAACAGAGAGGGGGTAAACATTGGGGTGCCTGTGTCCTCTCGATTTTTGTTTTTCCCAAGATATACGCCCATGAGTGCAAGTGCCCTATGCTCTGTAGCTCATTTTTTAGATGCTTTAGTAAACACAATACACTTCTCCAGAATGGCCGTTGGCAATATACATTTCCACTATAAGTCTCACAGGGCTCCCTCTTCTCGTTGCCCTGTCCTGCATTTCTGTTGTTTACGCTTTATGAGGATGGCTCTTCTGACTGATGCGAAGTGATATCTTTTGTAGTATTGACTTCCAGTGCCCACCTGTTTGGTTGGCTAAAAAAGTGTATGCCCTTTTCTTGAATATATACAGAAAAGAACGCATACACCCTTTTTGGCCAACTGCAATGTTGGCAATGTTCAGCTCCTTTTCTTGTGCTTAATGGCGAGTCCTTTCTACCTCCTCAAATCCCTTTCCTGCCATTCTCCCTTGCTTACAAGTCCTTTTCTCTGACTTTCCTCAAGACATTTTTCAGTGATGGATATTTTCAACTCTGCAGTTTTGTGAATTTTACTGCCCCTGAGTTCCATTGTTCAACTCGTGTTTATGGGAACTGGCCACAAAGCAGCAGGATTTCCTCAAGCCCTATACTGTTTCCATGGGCAACCCTAGCCTTTGGTCAATTCGTCTTCCTGATTGGAAATTAGAGTGACATGTGCCTGTCTGAACACCTAGGACTTGTCTCTCATTGTTCCTCATCCTTCCGCTTCATCCTCTGGACAAATTCCAAACTGTACGCAACAGGATGTTGACAGTGCTGACATCTCCAAGTGGGGAGACTGTTAGTAAAGACGCTGGAGGGGTGAACCCGAGCACCAGGAGATGAGGAGATGAGATGCCTTTTCCAAACTCTTCCCGATCAGACGGTATACCATCCTCTGGGTGTGACAGACATGTTTTAGCAGTAGGAAGAGTCCCATTCATGTAAGGAGAACACCAGGGCTTTTTCAAAATCAGTGTCTCCCCGAAACCCAAACTGGGGAAGTTTTTAAGCTACGGCTACACATATGTTCATTAAGGGCCTTGGGAAGTAGGCAGAGTCCAAACTTTAGATGATTGAAGTCTTCAGGGTCAGAAGCACTCACCACCAGCTTCCCTTAGGCTACACTTTAACTGTCATTGATAGATGATGTCAATAAAAATATCTATTCTTTTTCAGATTATTTCCCCTTATAAGTTATTGCAAAATGTTGAGTGTAGTTCCCTGTGCTATACAGTAGTTCCTTGTTGATGATCTATTTTATACATAGCAGTGTGTATGTGTTCATTCCAAACTGTTAATTTATCCCTCCTCCCACCTTTCCCCTTTGGTAATAATAAATTATAAGATTTTATACTTCTCAGAAATGGGGGAGCTGAAAGAGAGGTATCATTTTCAATGGAAAAGCATTTAAAACAAGATTGAAGGTTTAACCAAGATTATTAGCTGTACATCCTTGGAAAGAAATCACTTCGTTTCTCTAATATTGACCTGACAAATAAGACAAACCTTTTCACTGAACTTGCTTATAAAAAGTGATGGAAATATCAAATGGAAGTGTTAAAAACATCTTATTTTACCCGAGCCTTATACACTGTTCTATGTTAACTACAGTTTGGCTCACACATCTGTTCATTGAGGTTACAATAGTCTCAATTTCTGTTACTGATCCTCCAGAGTGGACCCCAACAAGTGTCCCCCTGCCCAGTGTCATTGGGGCCAACAGATCGAGACTGAGTTTGGTTCACAAGCAAAGGAAACTTTATATTTTGATCAGAGAATGGAGAGGTGAGAGCATGCACTACCCCGTGGGCTGTGGGCTGGGCTGCTGTGTAGAGATCCTGTCAGAGTCATGGGGAGGGAGGGAGGCGGCGGAGCTCTCGAGGGCCGGGTTGGCTGTAGCTCAGGCTCTATATCGTGGAGTCTGCACTGGGCCCCAGGAGCTGAGGTGTCGACCCAGCCATTCTGCACTAGGAAATCTGGTCTGAAGTGCCGGGTGTGGAACCTCTGCATGCGGGACCCTAGGAGCACGTGAAATTAGACAAAGCACAAAGGATAAAAAAGGTTAGACTTGACTTTATTGCCCAGATTCTATTTTTATCTCCCAGGGATTTTTAATGGGCTTTGCTGGGGACAAACCCCTCCTCTGCCTTTTGTCCCGTTCCTCATTCTTGGAGTGCTGAGGGTGCAGACCCTTCTTCTGTAACTGCTGAGTGCTGAGTTGGGAGCCCTCATACCCTGGGGCGAGGGTCAGAGCTTCTCCCCAGCAGCCTCCCGGTGACGTTGATTGTCCCCAGGACCCCTGCCTCCCTGCTCGTCCACCTGAGCACCAGCATTGGAAGTGTTATAGATTCTAATGACCTTTAAGGGTCCAGGAAAGAGATGTGCAGAGACGCTGTGGGGGCCGGTTTCACCCCGCCCCACATTTGTTCGGCCACCTTAGGCTGACCGTCTCTGCCAGCCTAGATGCTCTGACCAGTAGTCTGCGCTTTCTTCAATTAGGCCCCTGAATTAACGTACAAACAGCACCAGGTGTCAGAGCTCTGCCCGCTCAACTCCCAGACAGTCCAGGGTCAGTGGTGACCAAGGACCATGATGGCTACTGAGTCAACAGCCTTTTGAAGTAAACAGGAGTCCAGCCGGTCTTATTGGCCACCATCATCACGGTGTCTGTAGGCTTTTCTATGGTGACAGTGTGGTATACTGTTCCCCCGCCAAGATTATTAGCTCCCCTCTGGGTGCAGTAAGTCCTGCAAGCAGTAGTCTACTCTTTTGGGACACACTCTTGTTGTTTTATGAGAGAAACTCCAGGTCAAGTGATGTTCACATGAGTCGTCATGGTGCCCTGTTGCCCCCGGTTATCTCTCTGGATGTTGGAGTTGGAGGGCCTCCTCACTCGAGGTCGGTGTGCCCACGGAGCGAACCCTGCAACTTCAGGGCATGGTTGGTGGTTAGGATCACCACGTGGGGTCCTTTTCCCTTAGGAGGGAGGTGGCCTTTTGGGCTGCTGATTTCCAGGTTTTTAGATACCGCCAGTATCTTGGCCAGATGTGGCAGTGGGCCAAGCCCCTTAGTGACCGTAGTTTATCCTACCTGGATGGCATTCTTGCATTGTTCCATTTCAAGCGGTCCCAGTTTTTGCACTAATTCTCCAATGGCGATTCACCTTTCACCGGGAATGTAAAGGTCAAAGGGTTTAGCTAAATTAGGGAGTTCCAGGGCAAGGGTCTGAATTGACTGCTCTTTCCATTCTTGAAAGGCCACTTCTGGATTCTATTCAAAAGGATCATCATCTTTTCCTTTCAGTGTTTCATATAGAGGCCCAGCTAGTAGACTGTAGTTAGGGATCCAGAAGCAGCAAACCCTGGCCTCCCCAGGAACCCCTAAGCTGTCTTCTAGTTTTAGAAAGGGGTAAGGCTGAAAATGGTTTCTTCCCTTTCCTGGGATGGGCTTCTCTGACCTTCTGTGAGAATGAAGCCCAGGCAGGTCACCGCAGTCTGTGATATTTGAGCTTTTTCTTGGACAACTTCTATCCTTTATTGGCTTGGTAGTTCAGAGGCCTCCTTAGTAGGGCTGGTGATCAGAATGTCGTCTGCATATTGAAGGAGGGTTTCCTTTTCCAGAGGTAGAACTTTTAGGTCTTTAGCTAAGCTTTCCCCAAAGATGGTGTGGGAATTTTTGCACCCTTGGGGCCAGACGGCCCGGAAGTATTGTTTTAGTTGTATGTGGAGTCCTGCCACTCACAAGCCAAAATTTCTTGTGACTCTGGGACTAATGGAATACAAAAGAAGGCATCATTGAAGACTAATACAGAATACCATGTCCTGGTGGTTGGTAGAATGACCAGCAGGGTGTAGGAATTAGGAGCAACTGGAGGTATATCCTCGGTGGCTTCACTGACTGTCCTGACATCCTTTACCAGGTCCCCAGCAGCCCATGGGGCTCTCGTGGTCAGACCAATCCCAGAATATGGAGCTCACCTGGGCAGGTACCCCACCCCCACCCCAGCCCACGGGGCTCTCGTGGTCAGGCCCCTCCCAGGATACAGAGCTACCCTTGCAGGTACCGTGGCAGGGCTGGGCACACAGGAACCGTGCACATAGCCCTCATTGCAGAGCACCCCCAGCTCACCTGTCGCTCAGAGCTGACACAGAGCACCTCAGAGCAGGACTTGAACTAACAAACAGCAGCTGCGACAGGTCTGTGACCCTGGGCATCACTCCGTGAGGCCTCCCTCCACCTGGTCTTCCAGAGACTTCCACTGCACCCGGGGCACCAGGCCTCTGTCTCCAACCACCACCCACCCCTCCTCTGCCTGACTCCTGGGTTCCTCTCATTAGGAGAGGGTTTTCTTGAAGTTGTCTCCCACTCATGGGCCAGATAAAATGATTAGAAAACAAGCCAAAGCTGCAGCCCCTTGTCTATCCTGACTCTCAGGAGCCCACACCTGTTCCTTGGACCTGGCCGGTTCAGCAAGTTCCATTTTCTGCAACTGTGAGCCCCGGAGGGGTGATGATTGGCTGACCTGGGCAGCCTTACCGTGCCGGCCAGCCCTCCCCAGGTGTGCCTGGGTTGAGATCAATATAAATACCACTCCAGGCAGCAAGAGCCCCTGCAGCCGTGCCTGACGCCATTTTCTCTGCCCTGTCAGCAGTCTCGGGGCTGGGCTGGTGGGAGGGAGTGAGAGGCCACGGCTTTGTGGGTGGCCCAGTGTGAGTGGGGCTCTGCTGGACTTTCTGCAGCAGTTGCCAGGCTGCCACCTGCTAAAGAAGAGGATGTGTCACCCATACCTGCTGCTGGAATTTCTCCCTGGGCAGAGGTGAGGAAGGAAAAAAGCAGTGGGGGCAGGGACAGGACGGGTATCTCAGGCAGGGAAATGGAAATCTTCCAGAAGAGCACCCAGGGCCAGGACCATCCTGGCTGGCCTGCAGGCACCAAGTCGGCCGGCATGCTGTCACTCGTGTGGCTCTATGGCCCTTCCTCTAGGCTTTCAAGTCCTTGTATATATTCAGGTGTTTTACCTGGGACGGGTGGGAATAGTTCAGCAGCAACTGGCCTGGGGCTCAGCTCACGTTTACTCACAGATGCCTCGGCACGGTGCCCCAGCTTTGCAATGAGGACGCTTGTTGCGTGGGGGCTGCTGGCTGAATGGGAGACGATTCCCCACCACTGACCAACTTCAGAATTGTTTACAACTGGAGCAAGTGCCCTGATACGGTTTTCCTCTGTGTAACTGGTGGGTTCTGTGTTTTTTTTCTCTTTTTCGTTTTTGGTTCAAGGTAGATTTTATTCCTCTTTTTTGTATTTACAGATATAAGCATGGAAATAATTTATTCATATAAATACATGTATGTGCAGGGAATAATTGTTTTTTCTGTTTTATTTTTTAAATTTTACTTCTTTTTAATTTTGAATTTTATTTTATATTTTTATACAGCAGGTTCTTATTGGTTATCTATTTTATACATATAAATGTATACATGCCAATCCCAGTCTCTCAACCCCTCCCACCACCACCCCCCCAACAGCTTTCCCCCCTTGTTGTCCATACGTTTGTTGTCTACATCTGTTGCTCTATTTATGCCTTGCAAAATGGTTAATCTGTACAGTTTTTCTAGGTTCCACATATATGCATGAATATACAAGATTTGTTTTTCTCTTTCTGACTTACTTCACTCTGTATGACAGTCTCTAGATCCATCGACGTCTCTACAAATGACCCAATTTCATTCCTTTTCATGGCTTAGTAATATTCCATTTTATATATGTACCACAGCTTTATGCATTCGTCTGTCTGTGGGCATTTAGGTTGCTTCCATTACCTCGATATTGTAAATAGTGATGCAATGAACATTGCGGTGAATGACTCTTTTTGATTTATGGTTTTGTCTGGGTATATGTCCAGTACTGGGATTGCTGTATCATATGGTAATTCTATTGTTAGTTTCTTAAGAAATTCCATATTGTTCTCCATAATGACTGTATCAATTTATATTCCCAACAATAGTGGAAGAGGGTTCCTTTTCTCCACACCCTTTCCAGCATTTTTTGTTTGTAGATTTTCAATGATGCCTATTCTACCAGGTGTGAGGTGATACCTCATTGTTGAATCCATTTCGTTGAGCAAGGGGTAGCTCTTGTCTATTCCATATTTGGCTTATGGAACGGTATCTGTGCTAATTTCAAACTCTGCTTTTATGCAGCACCCCAACTCACCTTCCCCCTTAAGCAGGCATAAGTTGGTTTTCTAAACTTGAGACCCTGTTCTGTTTTGTAATTCAGTTCATGTGTAGCCAAGTTCACATTCCGTGTATTAGTGATACCTTATGATGTTTCTTTTTCTGTGTGACTTATTTCACTTAGAATCATCGTGCCTCAATGCACTCATTATGCTGGTACGGGCCTGGTGACATAGATTTCATTGCTGAGTGGTATTCTGTTGTACAGAAGTACCGCAACTTCTTTATCCATTATTTGCTCTCTGGGATATTTAACTTGTGCCGTAGAAGAGATTCCTGTAAAAAGAGCCGTCCCAAATTTTGGGGTTGCTGTGTCTTTTTGATATTAATTTCCCTAAGCTATAGGACCATAAGTGGAAGTGCCCTAGGCTCTGTTGCTTTGTTTTTTAGATGTTTCAGGAAACACCATACACTTCTCCTGAGTGTCTGTTGGCAATTTACATCCCGCCCATCAGCATAACAAGGCTCCCAGTTCTCCATGGCCTGTCCTGCCTTTCTGGATTTTACACTTTATTCTGAAGGCCCTTTTGACCGGGGGGAAGTGAGACTTCATTGTAGTGCAGATTTCCTTTGCAAGCTTGCTTGGTTGGCCAAAAAGGGCGTATGCGTTTTTTCCTGAATATATTCAGGAAAAAACGCATATGCCCTTTTGGCAAAGTGCATCATTGTGGACGTTCTGCCTCTTTTCCTACGCTTTCAATACAATTCCAGTCTACCTCCTGAAATCGGTATCCTGCAATTCTGCCCCGCTTTCAAGTCCTCTTGGAAGCCTTACTTCTGTCTATTTTTGGACGATAGCTGTCATTTATAACTCTGCATGTTTGTGAATTACAGAGCCCCTGAGCTCCTTTCTTCAACTCACTTTCTTGTGAGCTGGCCGCAACACCGCAGGATGGCTTCAGGCCCTAATCTGTTTCCGCCACGGCACGCTGAGCCTTTGGTTAATTCCTCTTCCTAGTGGGAAATGAGAGTTAAATTTGCCCGTCCAGACACCTCCAGCTAGTCTCTCATTGGTTCTCGCTATTCCTGTTCATCTTCCTCAGAAATTGCAAACTGGGCCAAACAGGAGGTTAAAGGGACTGACTCTCCAAGTCGGGAGAGTGTTAGTAAAGCGTCTGGAATGTTGCACCCGAGTACCAGGGTACGAAAACTGAGACATATTTGAACACGTCTCCCGATCACATGGTTGATCATACTCTGGGTTCCACATGCATGTTTTAGCTGAAGGAAGAATACCTTAAACCTGGGTAGTTGAAACCCGTGGAATGGGTACAATGCAATATGACTTCAAAGGGTCTTCATTTGCTCACCGAACCTCTCCAATCCTATCACTGCTGCGTTTATGCCCCTGTACACATGCTTGATTCTCTTTCGGAGACATAGCAATCCACAGGTTTTAAGATAGTTACTAGTCAGGTACATACTTAGGCGTTTAATATGGGGTGTTGAGTCCATTTCGTTGAGCAAGGAGTAGCTCTTGTCTATTCCATATTTGGCTTAAGGAACTTTATCTGTGCTCATTTCAATCTCTGGTTTTATGCAGCACCCCAACTCACCTTTCCCCTTAAGCAAGCATAAGTTGGTTTTCTAAATTTGAGACCCTGTTCTGTTCTGTAATTCAGTTCCTGTGTAGCCAAGTTTACATTCCGTGTATTACTGACATCTTATGATGTTTCTTTTTCTGTGTGACTTATTTCAGTTAGAATCATCATACCTGAATCCACTCATTGTGCTGCTAAGGGCCTGATGACACAGATTTCATTGCTGAGTGATATTGCTTTGTACATGAGTACCACAACTTCTTTATCCATTTTTCACTTTCTGTGATATTGAACTTGTACGGTAAACGAGGTTCTTTTAAACAGAGGCGTCCCAAACTTTGGGGTGGCTGTGTCTTTTTTATTTTAATTTCCCTAAGCTATGGGACCATAAGTGGAAGTGCACTAGGCTCTGTTGCTTTTTTTAGATGTTTCAGGAAACACCATACACTTCTCCGGAGTGGCTGTTGGCAATTTACATCCCGCCCATCAGCATAACAAGGCTCCCAGTTCTCCATGGCCTGTCCTGCCTTTCTGGATTTTACACTTTTTTCAGATGGCCCTTTTGACCGGGGGGAAGTGAGACTTCATTGTAGTGCAGATTTCCTTTGCAAGCTTGCTTGGTTGGCCAAAAAGGGCGTATGCGTTTTTTCCTGAATATATTCAGGAAAAAACGCATACGCCCTTTTTGGCCAAGTGCATCATTGTGGACGTTCTGCCTCTTTTCCTATGCTTTCAATGCAATTCCAGTCTACCTCCTGAAATCGGTTTCCTGCAATTCTGCCCCGCTTTCAAGTCCTCTTGGCAGCCTTACTTCAGTCTATTTTTGGACGATAGCTGTCATTTATATCTCTGCAGGTTTGTGAATTACAGTGCCCCTGAGCTCCTTTCTTCAACTCGCTTTCTTTTGAGCTGGCCGCAACACCGCAGGATGGTTTCAGGCCCTAATCTGGTTCCGGTACGGCACGCTGAGCCTTTGGTTATTTCCTCTTCCTGGTGGGAAATGAGAGTTAAATTTGCCCGTCCAGACACCTCCAGCTAGCCTCTCATTGGTTCTCGCTATTCCTGTTCATCTTCCGCAGAAATTGCAAACTGGGCCAAACAGGAGGTTAAAGGGACTGACTCTCCAAGTGGGGAGAGTGTTAGTAAAGCATCTGGAATGTTGCACCCGAGTACCAGGGGAGGAAAACTGAGACATATTTGAACACGTCTCCCGATCACATGGTTGATCATACTCTGGGTTCCACATGCATGTTTTAGCTGAAGGAAGAATACCTAAAATCTGCGTAGTTGAAATCCGTGGAATGGGTACCATGCAATATGACTTCAAAGGTGTTCATTTGCTCACTGAACCTCTCCAATCCTATCACTGCTGCGTTTATGCCCCTGTACACATGCTTGATTCTCTTTTGGAGACATAGCAATCTATAGGTTTTAAGATACTTACTAGTCAGGTACATTCTTAGGCGTTTAATATGCGGTGTTGAGTCCATTTCGTTGAGCAAGGAGTAGCTCTTGTCTATTCCATATTTGGCTTAAGGAACTTTGTGCTCATTTCAATCTCTGGTTTTATGCAGCACCCCAACTCACCTTTCCCCTTAAGCAAGCATAAGTTGGTTTTCTAAATTTGAGACCCTGTTCTGTTCTGTAATTCAGTTCCTGTGTAGCCAAGTTTACATTCCGTGTATTACTGATATCTTATGATGTTTCTTTTTCTGTGTGACTTATTTCAGTTAGAATCATCATACCTGAATCCACTCATTGTGCTGCTAAGGGCCTGATGACACAGATTTCATTGCTGAGTGATATTGCTTTGTAACTAAATACCACAACTTCTTTACCCATTTTTCACTTTCTGCAATGTTGAACTTGTACTGTAAACGAGGTTCTTGTAAACAGAGCCGTTCCAAACTTTGGGGTGGCTGTGTCTTTTTGATTTTAATTTCCCTAAGCTATAGGACCATAAGTGGAAGTGCCCTAGGCTCTGTTGCTTTGTTTTTTAGATGTTTCAGGAAACACCATACACTTCTCCCGAGTGGTTGTTGGCAATTTACATCCCGCCCATCAGCATAACAAGGCTCCCAGTTCTCCATGGCCTGTCCTGCCTTTCTGGATTTTACACTTTTTTCAGATGGCCCTTTTGACCAGGGGGAAGTGAGACTTCATTGTAGTGCAGATTTCCTTTGCAAGCTTGCTTGGTTGGCCAAAAAGGGCGTATGCGTTTTTTCCTGAATATATTCAGGAAAAAACGCATACGCCCTTTTTGGCCAAGTGCATCATTGTGGACGTTCGGCCTCTTTTCCTATGCTTTCAATGCAATTCCAGTCTACCTCCTGAAATCGGTTTCCTGCAATTCTGCCCCGCTTTCAAGTCCTCTTGGCAGCCTTACTTCAGTCTATTTTTGGACGATAGCTGTCATTTATAACTCTGCAGGTTTGTGAATTACAGTGCCCCTGAGCTCCTTTCTTCAACTCGCTTTCTTGTGAGCTGGCCGCAACACCGCAGGATGGCTTCAGGCCCTAATCTGGTTCTGGCACGGCACGCTGAGCCTTTGGTTAATTCCTCTTCCTGGTGGGAAATGAGAGTTAAATTTGCCCGTCCAGACACCTCCAGCTAGTCTCTCATTGGTTCTCGCTATTCCTGTTCATCTTCCGCAGAAATTGCAAACTGGGCCAAACAGGAGGTTAAAGACACTGACTCTCCAAGTCGGGAGAGTGTTAGTAAAGCGTCTGGAATGTTGCACCCGAGTACCAGGGTACGAAAACTGAGACATATTTGAACACGTCTCCCGATCACATGGTTGATCATACTCTGGGTTCCACATGCATGTTTTAGCTGAAGGAAGAATACCTAAAACCTGGGTAGTTGAAACCCGTGGAATGGGTACCATGCAATATGACTTCAAAGGGTCTTCATTTGCTCACCGAACCTCTCCAATCCTATCACTGCTGCGTTTATGCCCCTGTACACATGCTTGATTCTCTTTCGGAGACATAGCAATCCATAGGTTTTAAGATACTTACAAGTCAGGTACATTCTTAGGCGTTTAATATGCGGTGTTGAGTCCATTTCGTTGAGCAAGGAGTAGCTCTTGTCTATTCCATATTTGGCTTAAGGAACTTTATCTGTGCTCATTTCAATCTCTGGTTTTATGCAGCACCCCAACTCACCTTTACCCTTAAGCAAGCATAAGTTGGTTTTCTAAATTTGAGACCCAGTTCTGTTCTGTAATTCAGTTCCTGTGTAGCCAAGTTTACATTCCGTGTATTACTGATATCTTATGATGTTTCTTTTTCTGTGTGACTTATTTCAGTGAGAATCATCATACCTGAATCCACTCATTGTGCTGCTAAGGGCCTGATGACACAGATTTCATTGCTGAGTGATATTGCTTTGTAAGTAAATACCACAACTTCTTTATCCATTTTTCACTTTCTGCGATGTTGAACTTGTACTGTAAACGAGGTTCTTGTAAACAGAGCCGTTCCAAACTTTGGGGTGGCTGTGTCTTTTTGATTTTAATTTCCCTAAGCTATAGGACCATAAGTGGAAGTGCCCTAGGTTCTGTTGCTTTGTTTTTTAGATGTTTCAGGAAACACCATACACTTCTCCCGAGTGGTTGTTGGCAATTTACATCCCGCCCATCAGCATAACAAGGCTCCCAGTTCTCCATGGCCTGTCCTGCCTTTCTGGATTTTACACTTTTTTCAGATGGCCCTTTGACCAGGGGGAAGTGAGACTTCATTGTAGTGCAGATTTCCTTTGCAAGCTTTCTTGGTTGGCCAAAAAGGGCGTATGCGTTTTTTCCTGAATATATTCAGGAAAAAACTCATACGCCCTTTTTGGCCAAGTGCATCATTGTGGACGTTCGGCCTCTTTTCCTATGCTTTCAATGCAATTCCAGTCTACCTCCTGAAATCGGTTTCCTGCAATTCTGCCCCGCTTTCAAGTCCTCTTGGCAGCCTTACTTCAGTCTATTTTTGGACGATAGCTGTCATTTATAACTCTGCAGGTTTGTGAATTACAGTGCCCCTGAGCTCCTTTCTTCAACTCGCTTTCTTGTGAGCTGGCCGCAACACCGCAGGATGGCTTCAGGCCCTAATCTGGTTCTGGCACGGCACGCTGAGCCTTTGGTTAATTCCTCTTCCTGGTGGGAAATGAGAGTTAAATTTGCCCGTCCAGACACCTCCAGCTAGTTTCTCATTGGTTCTCGCTATTCCTGTTCATCTTCCGCAGAAATTGCAAACTGGGGCAAACAGGAGGTTAAAGGCACTGACTCACCAAGTAGGGAGAGTGTTAGTAAAGCGTCTGGAATGTTGCACCCGAGTACCAGGGTACGAAAACTGAGACATATTTGAACACGTCTCCCGATCACATGGTTGATCATACTCTAGGTTCCACATGCATGTTTTAGCTGAAGGAAGAATACCTTAAACCTGGGTAGTTGAAACCCGTGGAATGGGTACCATGCAATATGACTTCAAAGGGTCTTCATTTGCTCACCGAACCTCTCCAATCCTATCACTGCTGCGTTTATGCCCCTGTACACATGCTTGATTCTCTTTCGGAGACATAGCAATCCATAGGTTTTAAGATACTTACAAGTCAGGTACATTCTTAGGCGTTTAATATGGGGTGTTGAGTCCATTTCGTTGAGCAAGGAGTAGCTCTTGTCTATTCCATATTTGGCTTAAGGAACTTTATCTGTGCTCATTTCAATCTCTGGTTTTATGCAGCACCCCAACTCACCTTTCCCCTTAAGCAAGCATAAGTTGGTTTTCTAAATTTGAGACCCTGTTCTGTTCTGTAATTCAGTTCCTGTGTAGCCAAGTTTACATTCTGTGTATTACTGATATCTTATGATGTTTCTTTTTCTGTGTGACTTATTTCAGTGAGAATCATCATACCTGAATCCACTCATTGTGCTGCTAAGGGCCTGATGACACAGATTTCATTGCTGAGTGATATTGCTTTGTAAGTAAATACCACAACTTCTTTAACCATTTTTCACTTTCTGCGATGTTGAACTTGTACTGTAAACGAGGTTCTTGTAAACAGAGGCGTCCCAAACTTTGGGGTGGCTGTGTCTTTTTGATTTTAATTTCCCTAAGCTATAGGACGATAAGTGGAAGTGCCCTAGGCTCTGTTGCTTTGTTTTTTAGATGTTTCAGGAAACACCATACACTTCTCCCGAGTGGTTGTTGGCAATTTACATCCCGCCCATCAGCATAACAAGGCTCCCAGTTCTCCATGGCCTGTCCTGCCTTTCTGGATTTTACACTTTTTTCAGATGGCCCTTTTGACCGGGGGGAAGTGAGACTTCATTGTAGTGCAGATTTCCTTTGCAAGCTTGCTTGGTTGGCCAAAAAGGGCGTATGCGTTTTTTCCTGAATATATTCAGGAAAAAACGCATACGCCCTTTTTGGCCAAGTGCATCATTGTGGACGTTCTGCCTCTTTTCCTATGCTTTCAATGCAATTCCAGTCTACCTCCTGAAATCGGTTTCCTGCAATTCTGCCCCGCTTTCAAGTCCTCTTGGCAGCCTTACTTCAGTCTATTTTTGGACGATAGCTGTCATTTATAACTCTGCAGGTTTGTGAATTACAGTGCCCCTGAGCTCCTTTCTTCAACTCGCCTTCTTTTGAGCTGGGCGCAACACCGCAGGATGGCTTCAGGCCCTAATCTGGTTCTGGCATGGCACGCTGAGCCTTTGGTTAATTCCCATTCCTGGTAGGAAATGAGAGTTAAATTTGCCCGTCCAGACACCTCCAGCTAGTCTCCATTGGTTCTCGCTATTCCTGTTCATCTTCCGCAGAAATTGCAAACTGGGCCAAACAGGAGGTTAAAGGGACTGACTCTCCAAGTCGGGAGAGTGTTAGTAAAGCGTCTGGAATGTTGCACCCGAGTACCAGGGTACGAAAACTGAGACATATTTGAACACGTCTCCCGATCACATGGTTGATCATACTCTAGGTTCCACATGCATGTTTTAGCTGAAGGAAGAATACCTAAAACCTGGGTAGTTGAAACCCGTGGAATGGGTACCATGCAATATGACTTCAAAGGGTCTTCATTTGCTCACTGAACCTCTCCAATCCTATCACTGCTGCGTTTATGCCCCTGTACACATGCTTGATTCTCTTTTGGAGACATAGCAATCCATAGGTTTTAAGATACTTACAAGTCAGGTACATTCTTAGGCGTTTAATATGCGGTGTTGAGTCCATTTCGTTGAGCAAGGAGTAGCTCTTGTCTATTCCATATTTGGCTTAAGGAACTTTATCTGTGCTCATTTCAATCTCTGGTTTTATGCAGCACCCCAACTCACCTTTACCCTTAAGCAAGCATAAGTTGGTTTTCTAAATTTGAGACCCTGTTCTGTTCTGTAATTCAGTTCCTGTGTAGCCAAGTTTACATTCCGTGTATTACTGATATCTTATGATGTTTCTTTTTCTGTGTGACTTATTTCAGTTAGAATCATCATACCTGAATCCACTCATTGTGCTGCTAAGGGCCTGATGACACAGATTTCATTGCTGAGTGATACTGCATTGTAAGTAAATACCACAACTTCTTTATCCATTTTTCACTTTCTGCGATGTTGAACTTGTACTGTAAACGAGGTTCTTGTAAACAGAGGCGTCCCAAACTTTGGGGTGGCTGTGTCTTTTTGATTTTAATTTCCCTAAGCTATAGGACCATAAGTGGAAGTGCCCTAGGTTCTGTTGCTTTGTTTTTTAGATGTTTCAGGAAACACCATACACTTCTCCCGAGTGGTTGTTGGCAATTTACATCCCGCCCATCAGCATAACAAGGCTCCCAGTTCTCCATGGCCTGTCCTGCCTTTCTGGATTTTACACTTTTTTCAGATGGCCCTTTTGACCGGGGGGAAGTGAGACTTCATTGTAGTGCAGATTTCCTTTGCAAGCTTGCTTGGTTGGCCAAAAAGGGCGTATGCGTTTTTTCCTGAATATATTCAGGAAAAAACGCATACGCCCTTTTTGGCCAAGTGCATCATTGTGGACGTTCTGCCTCTTTTCCTATGCTTTCAATGCAATTCCAGTCTACCTCCTGAAATCGGTTTCCTGCAATTCTGCCCCGCTTTCAAGTCCTCTTGGCAGCCTTACTTCAGTCTATTTTTGGACGATAGCTGTCATTTATAACTCTGCAGGTTTGTGAATTACAGTGCCCCTGAGCTCCTTTCTTCAACTCGCCTTCTTTTGAGCTGGCCGCAACACCGCAGGATGGCTTCAGGCCCTAATCTGGTTCTGGCATGGCACGCTGAGCCTTTGGTTAATTCCTCTTCCTGGTGGGAAATGAGAGTTAAATTTGCCCGTCCAGACACCTCCAGCTAGTCTCCATTGGTTCTCGCTATTCCTGTTCATCTTCCGCAGAAATTGCAAACTGGACCAAACAGGAGGTTAAAGGGACTGACTCTCCAAGTCGGGAGAGTGTTAGTAAAGCGTCTGGAATGTTGCACCCGAGTACCAGGGTACGAAAACTGAGACATATTTGAACACGTCTCCCGATCACATGGTTGATCATACTCTAGGTTCCACATGCATGTTTTAGCTGAAGGAAGAATACCTTAAACCTGGGTAGTTGAAACCCGTGGAATGGGTACCATGCAATATGACTTCAAAGGGTCTTCATTTGCTCACCGAACCTCTCCAATCCTATCACTGCTGCGTTTATGCCCCTGTACACATGCTTGATTCTCTTTTGGAGACATAGCAATCCATAGGTTTTAAGATACTTACAAGTCAGGTACATTCTTAGGCGTTTAATATGCGGTGTTGAGTCCATTTCGTTGAGCAAGGAGTAGCTCTTGTCTATTCCATATTTGGCTTAAGGAACTTTATCTGTGCTCATTTCAATCTCTGGTTTTATGCAGCACCCCAACTCACCTTTCCCCTTAAGCAAGCATAAGTTGGTTTTCTAAATTTGAGACCCTGTTCTGTTCTGTAATTCAGTTCCTGTGTAGCCAAGTTTACATTCCGTGTATTACTGATATCTTATGATGTTTCTTTTTCTGTGTGACTTATTTCAGTTAGAATCATCATACCTGAATCCACTCATTGTGCTGCTAAGGGCCTGATGACACAGATTTCATTGCTGAGTGATACTGCATTGTAAGTAAATACCACAAGTTCTTTATCCATTTTTCACTTTCTGCGATGTTGAACTTGTACTGTAAACGAGGTTCTTGTAAACAGAGCCGTTCGAAAATTTGGGGTGGCTGTGTCTTTTTGATTTTAAATTCCCTAAGCTATAGGACCATAAGTGGAAGTGCCCTAGGCTCTGTTGCTTTGTTTTTTAGATGTTTCAGGAAACACCATACACTTCTCCCGAGTGGTTGTTGGCAATTTACATCCCGCCCATCAGCATAACAAGGCTCCCAGTTCTCCATGGCCTGTCCTGCCTTTCTGGATTTTACACTTTTTTCAGATGGCCCTTTTGACCGGGGGGAAGTGAGACTTCATTGTAGTGCAGATTTCCTTTGCAAGCTTGCTTGGTTGGCCAAAAAGGGCGTATGCGTTTTTTCCTGAATATATTCAGGAAAAAACGCATACGCCCTTTTTGGCCAAGTGCATCATTGTGGACGTTCTGCCTCTTTTCCTATGCTTTCAATGCAATTCCAGTCTACCTCCTGAAATCGGTTTCCTGCAATTCTGCCCCGCTTTCAAGTCCTCTTGGCAGCCTTACTTCAGTCTATTTTTGGACGATAGCTGTCATTTATAACTCTGCAGGTTTGTGAATTACAGTGCCCCTGAGCTCCTTTCTTCAACTCGCTTTCTTGTGAGCTGGCCGCAACACCGCAGGATGGCTTCAGGCCCTAATCTGGTTCTGGCACGGCACGCTGAGCCTTTGGTTAATTCCTCTTCCTGGTGGGAAATGAGAGTTAAATTTGCCCGTCCAGACACCTCCAGCTAGTCTCTCATTGGTTCTCGCTATTCCTGTTCATCTTCCGCAGAAATTGCAAACTGGGGCAAACAGGAGGTTAAAGGCACTGACTCTCCAAGTAGGGAGAGTGTTAGTAAAGCGTCTGGAATGTTGCACCCGAGTACCAGGGTACGAAAACTGAGACATATTTGAACACGTCTCCCGATCACATGGTTGATCATACTCTAGGTTCCACATGCATGTTTTAGCTGAAGGAAGAATACCTTAAACCTGGGTAGTTGAAACCCGTGGAATGGGTACCATGCAATATGACTTCAAAGGGTCTTCATTTGCTCACCGAACCTCTCCAATCCTATCACTGCTGCGTTTATGCCCCTGTACACATGCTTGATTCTCTTTCGGAGACATAGCAATCCATAGGTTTTAAGATACTTACAAGTCAGGAACATTCTTAGGCGTTTAATATGCGGTGTTGAGTCCATTTCGTTGAGCAAGGAGTAGCTCTTGTCTATTCCATATTTGGCTTAAGGAACTTTATCTGTGCTCATTTCAATCTCTGGTTTTATGCAGCACCCCAACTCACCTTTACCCTTAAGCAAGCATAAGTTGGTTTTCTAAATTTGAGACCCTGTTCTGTTCTGTAATTCAGTTCCTGTGTAGCCAAGTTTCCATTCCGTGTATTACTGATATCTTATGATGTTTCTTTTTCTGTGTGACTTATTTCAGTTAGAATCATCATACCTGAATCCACTCATTGTGCTGCTAAGGGCCTGATGACACAGATTTCATTGCTGAGTGATACTGCATTGTAAGTAAATACCACAAGTTCTTTATCCATTTTTCACCTTCTGCGATGTTGAACTTGTACTGTAAACGAGGTTCTTGTAAACAGAGGCGTCCCAAACTTTGGGGTGGCTGTGTCTTTTTGATTTTAATTTCCCTAAGCTATAGGACCATAAGTGGAAGTGCCCTAGGTTCTGTTGCTTTGTTTTTTAGATGTTTCAGGAAACACCATACACTTATCCCAAGTGGTTGTTGGCAATTTACATCCCGCCCATCAGCATAACAAGGCTCCCAGTTCTCCATGGCCTGTCCTGCCTTTCTGGATTTTACACTTTTTTCAGATGGCCCTTTTGACCAGGGGGAAGTGAGACTTCATTGTAGTGCAGATTTCCTTTGCAAGCTTGCTTGGTTGGCCAAAAAGGGCGTATGCGTTTTTTCCTGAATATATTCAGGAAAAAACGCATACGCCCTTTTTGGCCAAGTGCATCATTGTGGACGTTCTGCCTCTTTTCCTATGCTTTCAATGCAATTCCAGTCTACCTCCTGAAATCGGTTTCCTGCAATTCTGCCCCGCTTTCAAGTCCTCTTGGCAGCCTTACTTCAGTCTATTTTTGGACGATAGCTGTCATTTATAACTCTGCAGGTTTGTGAATTACAGTGCCCCTGAGCTCCTTTCTTCAACTCGCCTTCTTTTGAGCTGGCCGCAACACCGCAGGATGGCTTCAGGCCCTAATCTGGTTCTGGCATGGCACGCTGAGCCTTTGGTTAATTCCTCTTCCTGGTAGGAAATGAGAGTTAAATTTGCCCGTCCAGACACCTCCAGCTAGTCTCCATTGGTTCTCGCTATTCCTGTTCATCTTCCGCAGAAATTGCAAACTGGACCAAACAGGAGGTTAAAGGGACTGACTCTCCAAGTCGGGAGAGTGTTAGTAAAGCGTCTGGAATGTTGCACCCGAGTACCAGGGTACGAAAACTGAGACATATTTGAACACGTCTCCCAATCACATGGTTGATCATACTCTAGGTTCCACATGCATGTTTTAGCTGAAGGAAGAATACCTTAAACCTGGGTAGTTGAAACCCGTGGAATGGGTACCATGCAATATGACTTCAAAGGGTCTTCATTTGCTCACCGAACCTCTCCAATCCTATCACTGCTGCGTTTATGCCCCTGTACACATGCTTGATTCTCTTTTGGAGACATAGCAATCCATAGGTTTTAAGATACTTACAAGTCAGGTACATTCTTAGGCGTTTAATATGCGGTGTTGAGTCCATTTCGTTGAGCAAGGAGTAGCTCTTGTCTATTCCATATTTGGCTTAAGGAACTTTATCTGTGCTCATTTCAATCTCTGGTTTTATGCAGCACCCCAACTCACCTTACCCCTTAAGCAAGCATAAGTTGGTTTTCTAAATTTGAGACCCTGTTCTGTTCTGTAATTCAGTTCCTGTGTAGCCAAGTTTACATTCCGTGTATTACTGATATCTTATGATGTTTCTTTTTCTGTGTGACTTATTTCAGTTAGAATCATCATACCTGAATCCACTCATTGTGCTGCTAAGGGCCTGATGACACAGATTTCATTGCTGAGTGATACTGCATTGTAAGTAAATACCACAAGTTCTTTATCCATTTTTCACTTTCTGCGATGTTGAACTTGTACTGTAAATGAGGTTCTTGTAAACAGAGGCGTCCCAAACTTTGGGGTGGCTGTGTCTTTTTGATTTTAATTTCCCTAATCTATAGGACCATAAGTGGAAGTGCCCTAGGTTCTGTTGCTTTGTTTTTTAGATGTTTCAGGAAACACCATACACTTCTCCCGAGTGGTTGTTGGCAATTTACATCCCGCCCATCAGCATAACAAGGCTCCCAGTTCTCCATGGCCTGTCCTGCCTTTCTGGATTTTACACTTTTTTCAGATGGCCCTTTTGACCGGGGGGAAGTGAGACTTCATTGTAGTGCAGATTTCCTTTGCAAGCTTGCTTTGTTGGCCAAAAAGGGCGTATGCGTTTTTTCCTGAATATATTCAGGAAAAAACGCATACGCCCTTTTTGGCCAAGTGCATCATTGTGGACGTTCTGCCTCTTTTCCTATGCTTTCAATGCAATTCCAGTCTACCTCCTGAAATCGGTTTCCTGCAATTCTGCCCCGCTTTCAAGTCCTCTTGGCAGCCTTACTTCAGTCTATTTTTGGACGATAGCTGTCATTTATAACTCTGCAGGTTTGTGAATTACAGTGCCCCTGAGCTCCTTTCTTCAACTCGCCTTCTTTTGAGCTGGCCGCAACACCGCAGGATGGCTTCAGGCCCTAATCTGGTTCTGGCATGGCACGCTGAGCCTTTGGTTAATTCCTCTTCCTGGTAGGAAATGAGAGTTAAATTTGCCCGTCCAGACACCTCCAGCTAGTCTCCATTGGTTCTCGCTATTCCTGTTCATCTTCCGCAGAAATTGCAAACTGGACCAAACAGGAGGTTAAAGGGACTGACTCTCCAAGTCGGGAGAGTGTTAGTAAAGCGTCTGGAATGTTGCACCCGAGTACCAGGGTACGAAAACTGAGACATATTTGAACACGTCTCCCGATCACATGGTTGATCATACTCTAGGTTCCACATGCATGTTTTAGCTGAAGGAAGAATACCTTAAACCTGGGTAGTTGAAACCCGTGGAATGGGTACCATGCAATATGACTTCAAAGGGTCTTCATTTGCTCACCGAACCTCTCCAATCCTATCACTGCTGCGTTTATGCCCCTGTACACATGCTTGATTCTCTTTTGGAGACATAGCAATCCATAGGTTTTAAGATACTTACAAGTCAGGTACATTCTTAGGCGTTTAATATGCGGTGTTGAGTCCATTTCGTTGAGCAAGGAGTAGCTCTTGTCTATTCCATATTTGGCTTAAGGAACTTTATCTGTGCTCATTTCAATCTCTGGTTTTATGCAGCACCCCAACTCACCTTTCCCCTTAAGCAAGCATAAGTTGGTTTTCTAAATTTGAGACCCTGTTCTGTTCTGTAATTCAGTTCCTGTGTAGCCAAGTTTACATTCCGTGTATTACTGATATCTTATGATGTTTCTTTTTCTGTGTGACTTATTTCAGTTAGAATCATCATACCTGAATCCACTCATTGTGCTGCTAAGGGCCTGATGACACAGATTTCATTGCTGAGTGATACTGCATTGTAAGTAAATACCACAAGTTCTTTATCCATTTTTCACTTTCTGCGATGTTGAACTTGTACTGTAAACGAGGTTCTTGTAAACAGAGCCGTTCGAAAATTTGGGGTGGCTGTGTCTTTTTGATTTTAAATTCCCTAAGCTATAGGACCATAAGTGGAAGTGCCCTAGGCTCTGTTGCTTTGTTTTTTAGATGTTTCAGGAAACACCATACACTTCTCCCGAGTGGTTGTTGGCAATTTACATCCCGCCCATCAGCATAACAAGGCTCCCAGTTCTCCATGGCCTGTCCTGCCTTTCTGGATTTTACACTTTTTTCAGATGGCCCTTTTGACCGGGGGGAAGTGAGACTTCATTGTAGTGCAGATTTCCTTTGCAAGCTTGCTTGGTTGGCCAAAAAGGGCGTATGCGTTTTTTCCTGAATATATTCAGGAAAAAACGCATACGCCCTTTTTGGCCAAGTGCATCATTGTGGACGTTCTGCCTCTTTTCCTATGCTTTCAATGCAATTCCAGTCTACCTCCTGAAATCGGTTTCCTGCAATTCTGCCCCGCTTTCAAGTCCTCTTGGCAGCCTTACTTCAGTCTATTTTTGGACGATAGCTGTCATTTATAACTCTGCAGGTTTGTGAATTACAGTGCCCCTGAGCTCCTTTCTTCAACTCGCTTTCTTGTGAGCTGGCCGCAACACCGCAGGATGGCTTCAGGCCCTAATCTGGTTCTGGCACGGCACGCTGAGCCTTTGGTTAATTCCTCTTCCTGGTGGGAAATGAGAGTTAAATTTGCCCGTCCAGACACCTCCAGCTAGTCTCTCATTGGTTCTCGCTATTCCTGTTCATCTTCCGCAGAAATTGCAAACTGGGGCAAACAGGAGGTTAAAGGCACTGACTCTCCAAGTAGGGAGAGTGTTAGTAAAGCGTCTGGAATGTTGCACCCGAGTACCAGGGTACGAAAACTGAGACATATTTGAACACGTCTCCCGATCACATGGTTGATCATACTCTAGGTTCCACATGCATGTTTTAGCTGAAGGAAGAATACCTTAAACCTGGGTAGTTGAAACCCGTGGAATGGGTACCATGCAATATGACTTCAAAGGGTCTTCATTTGCTCACCGAACCTCTCCAATCCTATCACTGCTGCGTTTATGCCCCTGTACACATGCTTGATTCTCTTTCGGAGACATAGCAATCCATAGGTTTTAAGATACCTACAAGTCAGTTACATTCTTAGGCGTTTAATATGCGGTGTTGAGTCCATTTCGTTGAGCAAGGAGTAGCTCTTGTCTATTCCATATTTGGCTTAAGGAACTTTATCTGTGCTCATTTCAATCTCTGGTTTTATGCAGCACCCCAACTCACCTTTACCCTTAAGCAAGCATAAGTTGGTTTTCTAAATTTGAGACCCTGTTCTGTTCTGTAATTCAGTTCCTGTGTAGCCAAGTTTCCATTCCGTGTATTACTGATATCTTATGATGTTTCTTTTTCTGTGTGACTTATTTCAGTTAGAATCATCATACCTGAATCCACTCATTGTGCTGCTAAGGGCCTGATGACACAGATTTCATTGCTGAGTGATACTGCATTGTAAGTAAATACCACAAGTTCTTTATCCATTTTTCACCTTCTGCGATGTTGAACTTGTACTGTAAACGAGGTTCTTGTAAACAGAGGCGTCCCAAACTTTGGGGTGGCTGTGTCTTTTTGATTTTAATTTCCCTAAGCTATAGGACCATAAGTGGAAGTGCCCTAGGTTCTGTTGCTTTGTTTTTTAGATGTTTCAGGAAACACCATACACTTCTCCCGAGTGGTTGTTGGCAATTTACATCCCGCCCATCAGCATAACAAGGCTCCCAGTTCTCCATGGCCTGTCCTGCCTTTCTGGATTTTACACTTTTTTCAGATGGCCCTTTTGACCAGGGGGAAGTGAGACTTCATTGTAGTGCAGATTTCCTTTGCAAGCTTGCTTGGTTGGCCAAAAAGGGCGTATGCGTTTTTTCCTGAATATATTCAGGAAAAAACGCATACGCCCTTTTTGGCCAAGTGCATCATTGTGGACGTTCTGCCTCTTTTCCTATGCTTTCAATGCAATTCCAGTCTACCTCCTGAAATCGGTTTCCTGCAATTCTGCCCCGCTTTCAAGTCCTCTTGGCAGCCTTACTTCAGTCTATTTTTGGACGATAGCTGTCATTTATAACTCTGCAGGTTTGTGAATTACAGTGCCCCTGAGCTCCTTTCTTCAACTCGCCTTCTTTTGAGCTGGCCGCAACACCGCAGGATGGCTTCAGGCCCTAAGCTGGTTCTGGCATGGCACGCTGAGCCTTTGGTTAATTCCTCTTCCTGGTAGGAAATGAGAGTTAAATTTGCCCGTCCAGACACCTCCAGCTAGTCTCCATTGGTTCTCGCTATTCCTGTTCATCTTCCGCAGAAATTGCAAACTGGACCAAACAGGAGGTTAAAGGGACTGACTCTCCAAGTCGGGAGAGTGTTAGTAAAGCGTCTGGAATGTTGCACCCGAGTACCAGGGTACGAAAACTGAGACATATTTGAACACGTCTCCCGATCACATGGTTGATCATACTCTAGGTTCCACATGCATGTTTTAGCTGAAGGAAGAATACCTTAAACCTGGGTAGTTGAAACCCGTGGAATGGGTACCATGCAATATGACTTCAAAGGGTCTTCATTTGCTCACCGAACCTCTCCAATCCTATCACTGCTGCGTTTATGCCCCTGTACACATGCTTGATTCTCTTTTGGAGACATAGCAATCCATAGGTTTTAAGATACTTACAAGTCAGGTACATTCTTAGGCGTTTAATATGCGGTGTTGAGTCCATTTCGTTGAGCAAGGAGTAGCTCTTGTCTATTCCATATTTGGCTTAAGGAACTTTATCTGTGCTCATTTCAATCTCTGGTTTTATGCAGCACCCCAACTCACCTTTCCCCTTAAGCAAGCATAAGTTGGTTTTCTAAATTTGAGACCCTGTTCTGTTCTGTAATTCAGTTCCTGTGTAGCCAAGTTTACATTCCGTGTATTACTGATAACTTATGATGTTTCTTTTTCTGTGTGACTTATTTCAGTTAGAATCATCATACCTGAATCCACTCATTGTGCTGCTAAGGGCCTGATGACACAGATTTCATTGCTGAGTGATACTGCATTGTAAGTAAATACCACAAGTTCTTTATCCATTTTTCACTTTCTGTGATGTTGAACTTGTACTGTAAATGAGGTTCTTGTAAACAGAGGCGTCCCAAACTTTGGGGTGGCTGTGTCTTTTTGATTTTAATTTCCCTAATCTATAGGACCATAAGTGGAAGTGCCCTAGGTTCTGTTGCTTTGTTTTTTAGATGTTTCAGGAAACACCATACACTTCTCCCGAGTGGTTGTTGGCAATTTACATCCCACCCATCAGCATAACAAGGCTCCCAGTTCTCCATGGCCTGTCCTGCCTTTCTGGATTTTACACTTTTTTCAGATGGCCCTTTTGACCGGGGGGAAGTGAGACTTCATTGTAGTGCAGATTTCCTTTGCAAGCTTGCTTGGTTGGCCAAAAAGGGCGTATGCGTTTTTTCCTGAATATATTCAGGAAAAAACGCATACGCCCTTTTTGGCCAAGTGCATCATTGTGGACGTTCTGCCTCTTTTCCTATGCTTTCAATGCAATTCCAGTCTACCTCCTGAAATCGGTTTCCTGCAATTCTGCCCCGCTTTCAAGTCCTCTTGGCAGCCTTACTTCAGTCTATTTTTGGACGATAGCTGTCATTTATAACTCTGCAGGTTTGTGAATTACAGTGCCCCTGAGCTCCTTTCTTCAACTCGCCTTCTTTTGAGCTGGCCGCAACACCGCAGGATGGCTTCAGGCCGTAATCTGGTTCTGGCATGGCACGCTGAGCCTTTGGTTAATTCCTCTTCCTGGTAGGAAATGAGAGTTAAATTTGCCTGTCCAGACACCTCCAGCTAGTCTCCATTGGTTCTCGCTATTCCTGTTCATCTTCCGCAGAAATTGCAAACTGGGCCAAACAGGAGGTTAAAGGGACTGACTCTCCAAGTCGGGAGAGTGTTAGTAAAGCGTCTGGAATGTTGCACCCGAGAACCAGGGTACGAAAACTGAGACATATTTGAACACGTCTCCCGATCACATGGTTGATCATACTCTAGGTTCCACATGCATGTTTTAGCTGAAGGAAGAATACCTTAAACCTGGGTAGTTGAAACCCGTGGAATGGGTACCATGCAATATGACTTCAAAGGGTCTTCATTTGCTCACCGAACCTCTCCAATCCTACCACTGCTGCATTTATGCCCCTGTACACATGCTTGATTCTCTTTTGGAGACATAGCAATCCATAGGTTTTAAGATACTTACAAATCAGGTACATTCTTAGGCGTTTAATATGCGGTGTTGAGTCCATTTCGTTGAGCAAGGAGTAGCTCTTGTCTATTCCATATTTGGCTTAAGGAACTTTATCTGTGCTCATTTCAATCTCTGGTTTTATGCAGCACCCCAACTCACCTTTACCCTTAAGCAAGCATAAGTTGTTTTTCTAAATTTGAGACCCTGTTCTGTTCTGTAATTCAGTTCCTGTGTAGCCAAGTTTACATTCCGTGTATTACTGATATCTTATGATGTTTCTTTTTCTGTGTGACTTATTTCAGTTAGAATCATCATACCTGAATCCACTCATTGTGCTGCTAAGGGCCTGATGACACAGATTTCATTGCTGAGTGATATTGCTTTGTAAGTAAATACCACAACTTCTTTATCCATTTTTCACTTTCTGCGATGTTGAACTTGTACTGTAAACGAGGTTCTTGTAAACAGAGCCGTTCGAAAATTTGGGGTGGCTGTGTCTTTTTGATTTTAAATTCCCTAAGCTATAGGACCATAAGTGGAAGTGCCAGAGGCTCTGTTGCTTTGTTTTTTAGATGTTTCAGGAAACACCATACACTTCTCCCGAGTGGTTGTTGGCAATTTACATCCCGCCCATCAGCATAACAAGGCTCCCAGTTCTCCATGGCCTGTCCTGCCTTTCTGGATTTTACACTTTTTTCAGATGGCCCTTTTGACCGGGGGGAAGTGAGACTTCATTGTAGTGCAGATTTCCTTTGCAAGCTTGCTTGGTTGGCCAAAAAGGGCGTATGCGTTTTTTCCTGAATATATTCAGGAAAAAACGCATACGCCCTTTTTGGCCAAGTGCATCATTGTGGACGTTCTGCCTCTTTTCCTATGCTTTCAATGCAATTCCAGTCTACCTCCTGAAATCGGTTTCCTGCAATTCTGCCCCGCTTTCAAGTCCTCTTGGCAGCCTTACTTCAGTCTATTTTTGGACGATAGCTGTCATTTATAACTCTGCAGGTTTGTGAATTACAGTGCCCCTGAGCTCCTTTCTTCAACTCGCTTTCTTGTGAGCTGGCCGCAACACCGCAGGATGGCTTCAGGCCCTAATCTGGTTCTGGCACGGCACGCTGAGCCTTTGGTTAATTCCTCTTCCTGGTGGGAAATGAGAGTTAAATTTGCCCGTCCAGACACCTCCAGCTAGTCTCTCATTGGTTCTCGCTATTCCTGTTCATCTTCCGCAGAAATTGCAAACTGGGGCAAACAGGAGGTTAAAGGCACTGACTCTCCAAGTAGGGAGAGTGTTAGTAAAGCGTCTGGAATGTTGCACCCGAGTACCAGGGTACGAAAACTGAGACATATTTGAACACGTCTCCCGATCACATGGTTGATCATACTCTAGGTTCCACATGCATGTTTTAGCTGAAGGAAGAATACCTTAAACCTGGGTAGTTGAAACCCGTGGAATGGGTACCATGCAATATGACTTCAAAGGGTCTTCATTTGCTCACCGAACCTCTCCAATCCTATCACTGCTGCGTTTATGCCCCTGTACACATGCTTGATTCTCTTTCGGAGACATAGCAATCCATAGGTTTTAAGATACCTACAAGTCAGTTACATTCTTAGGCGTTTAATATGCGGTGTTGAGTCCATTTCGTTGAGCAAGGAGTAGCTCTTGTCTATTCCATATTTGGCTTAAGGAACTTTATCTGTGCTCATTTCAATCTCTGGTTTTATGCAGCACCCCAACTCACCTTTACCCTTAAGCAAGCATAAGTTGGTTTTCTAAATTTGAGACCCTGTTCTGTTCTGTAATTCAGTTCCTGTGTAGCCAAGTTTCCATTCCGTGTATTACTGATATCTTATGATGTTTCTTTTTCTGTGTGACTTATTTCAGTTAGAATCATCATACCTGAATCCACTCATTGTGCTGCTAAGGGCCTGATGACACAGATTTCATTGCTGAGTGATACTGCATTGTAAGTAAATACCACAAGTTCTTTATCCATTTTTCACCTTCTGCGATGTTGAACTTGTACTGTAAACGAGGTTCTTGTAAACAGAGGCGTCCCAAACTTTGGGGTGGCTGTGTCTTTTTGATTTTAATTTCCCTAAGCTATAGGACCATAAGTGGAAGTGCCCTAGGTTCTGTTGCTTTGTTTTTTAGATGTTTCAGGAAACACCATACACTTCTCCCGAGTGGTTGTTGGCAATTTACATCCCGCCCATCAGCATAACAAGGCTCCCAGTTCTCCATGGCCTGTCCTGCCTTTCTGGATTTTACACTTTTTTCAGATGGCCCTTTTGACCAGGGGGAAGTGAGACTTCATTGTAGTGCAGATTTCCTTTGCAAGCTTGCTTGGTTGGCCAAAAAGGGCGTATGCGTTTTTTCCTGAATATATTCAGGAAAAAACGCATACGCCCTTTTTGGCCAAGTGCATCATTGTGGACGTTCTGCCTCTTTTCCTATGCTTTCAATGCAATTCCAGTCTACCTCCTGAAATCGGTTTCCTGCAATTCTGCCCCGCTTTCAAGTCCTCTTGGCAGCCTTACTTCAGTCTATTTTTGGACGATAGCTGTCATTTATAACTCTGCAGGTTTGTGAATTACAGTGCCCCTGAGCTCCTTTCTTCAACTCGCCTTCTTTTGAGCTGGCCGCAACACCGCAGGATGGCTTCAGGCCCTAAGCTGGTTCTGGCATGGCACGCTGAGCCTTTGGTTAATTCCTCTTCCTGGTAGGAAATGAGAGTTAAATTTGCCCGTCCAGACACCTCCAGCTAGTCTCCATTGGTTCTCGCTATTCCTGTTCATCTTCCGCAGAAATTGCAAACTGGACCAAACAGGAGGTTAAAGGGACTGACTCTCCAAGTCGGGAGAGTGTTAGTAAAGCGTCTGGAATGTTGCACCCGAGTACCAGGGTACGAAAACTGAGACATATTTGAACACGTCTCCCGATCACATGGTTGATCATACTCTAGGTTCCACATGCATGTTTTAGCTGAAGGAAGAATACCTTAAACCTGGGTAGTTGAAACCCGTGGAATGGGTACCATGCAATATGACTTCAAAGGGTCTTCATTTGCTCACCGAACCTCTCCAATCCTATCACTGCTGCGTTTATGCCCCTGTACACATGCTTGATTCTCTTTTGGAGACATAGCAATCCATAGGTTTTAAGATACTTACAAGTCAGGTACATTCTTAGGCGTTTAATATGCGGTGTTGAGTCCATTTCGTTGAGCAAGGAGTAGCTCTTGTCTATTCCATATTTGGCTTAAGGAACTTTATCTGTGCTCATTTCAATCTCTGGTTTTATGCAGCACCCCAACTCACCTTTCCCCTTAAGCAAGCATAAGTTGGTTTTCTAAATTTGAGACCCTGTTCTGTTCTGTAATTCAGTTCCTGTGTAGCCAAGTTTACATTCCGTGTATTACTGATAACTTATGATGTTTCTTTTTCTGTGTGACTTATTTCAGTTAGAATCATCATACCTGAATCCACTCATTGTGCTGCTAAGGGCCTGATGACACAGATTTCATTGCTGAGTGATACTGCATTGTAAGTAAATACCACAAGTTCTTTATCCATTTTTCACTTTCTGTGATGTTGAACTTGTACTGTAAATGAGGTTCTTGTAAACAGAGGCGTCCCAAACTTTGGGGTGGCTGTGTCTTTTTGATTTTAATTTCCCTAATCTATAGGACCATAAGTGGAAGTGCCCTAGGTTCTGTTGCTTTGTTTTTTAGATGTTTCAGGAAACACCATACACTTCTCCCGAGTGGTTGTTGGCAATTTACATCCCACCCATCAGCATAACAAGGCTCCCAGTTCTCCATGGCCTGTCCTGCCTTTCTGGATTTTACACTTTTTTCAGATGGCCCTTTTGACCGGGGGGAAGTGAGACTTCATTGTAGTGCAGATTTCCTTTGCAAGCTTGCTTGGTTGGCCAAAAAGGGCGTATGCGTTTTTTCCTGAATATATTCAGGAAAAAACGCATACGCCCTTTTTGGCCAAGTGCATCATTGTGGACGTTCTGCCTCTTTTCCTATGCTTTCAATGCAATTCCAGTCTACCTCCTGAAATCGGTTTCCTGCAATTCTGCCCCGCTTTCAAGTCCTCTTGGCAGCCTTACTTCAGTCTATTTTTGGACGATAGCTGTCATTTATAACTCTGCAGGTTTGTGAATTACAGTGCCCCTGAGCTCCTTTCTTCAACTCGCCTTCTTTTGAGCTGGCCGCAACACCGCAGGATGGCTTCAGGCCGTAATCTGGTTCTGGCATGGCACGCTGAGCCTTTGGTTAATTCCTCTTCCTGGTAGGAAATGAGAGTTAAATTTGCCTGTCCAGACACCTCCAGCTAGTCTCCATTGGTTCTCGCTATTCCTGTTCATCTTCCGCAGAAATTGCAAACTGGGCCAAACAGGAGGTTAAAGGGACTGACTCTCCAAGTCGGGAGAGTGTTAGTAAAGCGTCTGGAATGTTGCACCCGAGTACCAGGGTACGAAAACTGAGACATATTTGAACACGTCTCCCGATCACATGGTTGATCATACTCTAGGTTCCACATGCATGTTTTAGCTGAAGGAAGAATACCTTAAACCTGGGTAGTTGAAACCCGTGGAATGGGTACCATGCAATATGACTTCAAAGGGTCTTCATTTGCTCACCGAACCTCTCCAATCCTACCACTGCTGCATTTATGCCCCTGTACACATGCTTGATTCTCTTTTGGAGACATAGCAATCCATAGGTTTTAAGATACTTACAAATCAGGTACATTCTTAGGCGTTTAATATGCGGTGTTGAGTCCATTTCGTTGAGCAAGGAGTAGCTCTTGTCTATTCCATATTTGGCTTAAGGAACTTTATCTGTGCTCATTTCAATCTCTGGTTTTATGCAGCACCCCAACTCACCTTTCCCCTTAAGCAAGCATAAGTTGTTTTTCTAAATTTGAGACCCTGTTCTGTTCTGTAATTCAGTTCCTGTGTAGCCAAGTTTACATTCCGTGTATTACTGATATCTTATGATGTTTCTTTTTCTGTGTGACTTATTTCAGTTAGAATCATCATACCTGAATCCACTCATTGTGCTGCTAAGGGCCTGATGACACAGATTTCATTGCTGAGTGATATTGCTTTGTAAGTAAATACCACAACTTCTTTATCCATTTTTCACTTTCTGCGATGTTGAACTTGTACTGTAAACGAGGTTCTTGTAAACAGAGCCGTTCGAAAATTTGGGGTGGCTGTGTCTTTTTGATTTTAATTTCCCTAAGCTATAGGACCATAAGTGGAAGTGCCAGAGGCTCTGTTGCTTTGTTTTTTAGATGTTTCAGGAAACACCATACACTTCTCCCGAGTGGTTGTTGGCAATTTACATCCCGCCCATCAGCATAACAAGGCTCCCAGTTCTCCATGGCCTGTCCTGCCTTTCTGGATTTTACACTTTTTTCAGATGGCCCTTTTGACCAGGGGGAAGTGAGACTTCATTGTAGTGCAGATTTCCTTTGCAAGCTTGCTTGGTTGGCCAAAAAGGGCGTATGCGTTTTTTCCTGAATATATTCAGGAAAAAACGCATACGCCCTTTTTGGCCAAGTGCATCATTGTGGACGTTCTGCCTCTTTTCCTATGCTTTCAATGCAATTCCAGTCTACCTCCTGAAATCGGTTTCCTGCAATTCTGCCCCGCTTTCAAGTCCTCTTGGCAGCCTTACTTCAGTCTATTTTTGGACGATAGCTGTCATTTATAACTCTGCAGGTTTGTGAATTACAGTGCCCCTGAGCTCCTTTCTTCAACTCGCCTTCTTTTGAGCTGGCCGCAACACCGCAGGATGGCTTCAGGCCGTAATCTGGTTCTGGCATGGCATGCTGAGCCTTTGGTTAATTCCTCTTCCTGGTAGGAAATGAGAGTTAAATTTGCCTGTCCAGACACCTCCAGCTAGTCTCCATTGGTTCTCGCTATTCCTGTTCATCTTCCGCAGAAATTGCAAACTGGACCAAACAGGAGGTTAAAGGGACTGACTCTCCAAGTCGGGAGAGTGTTAGTAAAGCGTCTGGAATGTTGCACCCGAGTACCAGGGTACGAAAACTGAGACATATTTGAACACGTCTCCCGATCACATGGTTGATCATACTCTAGGTTCCACATGCATGTTTTAGCTGAAGGAAGAATACCTTAAACCTGGGTAGTTGAAACCCGTGGAATGGGTACCATGCAATATGACTTCAAAGGGTCTTCATTTGCTCACCGAACCTCTCCAATCCTATCACTGCTGCGTTTATGCCCCTGTACACATGCTTGATTCTCTTTCGGAGACATAGCAATCCATAGGTTTTAAGATACTTACAAGTCAGGTACATTCTTAGGCGTTTAATATGCGGTGTTGAGTCCATTTCGTTGAGCAAGGAGTAGCTCTTGTCTATTCCATATTTGGCTTAAGGAACTTTATCTGTGCTCATTTCAATCTCTGGTTTTATGCAGCACCCCAACTCACCTTTCCCCTTAAGCAAGCATAAGTTGGTTTTCTAAATTTGAGACCCTGTTCTGTTCTGTAATTCAGTTCCTGTGTAGCCAAGTTTACATTCCGTGTATTACTGATATCTTATGATGTTTCTTTTTCTGTGTGACTTATTTCAGTTAGAATCATCATACCTGAATCCACTCATTGTGCTGCTAAGGGCCTGATGACACAGATTTCATTGCTGAGTGATACTGCATTGTAAGTAAATACCACAAGTTCTTTATCCATTTTTCACTTTCTGCGATGTTGAACTTGTACTGTAAATGAGGTTCTTGTAAACAGAGGCGTCCCAAACTTTGGGGTGGCTGTGTCTTTTTGATTTTAATTTCCCTAAGCTATAGGACCATAAGTGGAAGTGCCCTAGGCTCTGTTGCTTTGTTTTTTAGATGTTTCAGGAAACACCATACACTTCTCCCGAGTGGTTGTTGGCAATTTACATCCCGCCCATCAGCATAACAAGGCTCCCAGTTCTCCATGGCCTGTCCTGCCTTTCTGGATTTTACACTTTTTTCAGATGGCCCTTTTGACCGGGGGGAAGTGAGACTTCATTGTAGTGCAGATTTCCTTTGCAAGCTTGCTTGGTTGGCCAAAAAGGGCGTATGTGTTTTTTCCTGAATATATTCAGGAAAAAACGCATACGCCCTTTTTGGCCAAGTGCATCATTGTGGACGTTCTGCCTCTTTTCCTATGCTTTCAATGCAATTCCAGTCTACCTCCTGAAATCGGTTTCCTGCAATTCTGCCCCACTTTCAAGTCCTCTTGGCAGCCTTACTTCAGTCTATTTTTGGACGATAGCTGTCATTTATAACTCTGCAGGTTTGTGAATTACAGTGCCCCTGAGCTCCTTTCTTCAACTCGCTTTCTTGTGACCTGGCCGCAACACCGCAGGATGGCTTCAGGCCCTAATTTTGTTCCGGTCCGGCATGCTGAGCCTTTGGTTAATTCCTCTTCCTGGTGGGAAATGAGAGTTAAATTTGCCCGTCCAGACACCTCCAGCTAGCCTCTCATTGGTTCTCGCTATTCCTGTTCATCTTCCGCAGAAATTGCAAACTGGGCCAAACAGGAGGTTAAAGGGACTGACTCTCCAAGTGGGGAGAGTGTTAGTAAAGCGTCTGGAATGTTGCACCCGAGTACCAGGGGAGGAAAACTGAGACATATTTGAACAAGTCTCCCGTTCACATGGTTGATCATACTCTGGGTTCCACATGCATGTTTTAGCTGAAGGAAGAATACCTTAAACCTGGAGAGTTGAGACCCGTGTAATGGGTACCATGCAATATGACTTCAAAGGGTCTTCATTTGCTCACCGAACCTCTCCAATCCTATCACTGCTGCGTTTATGCCCCTGTACACATGCTTGATTCTCTTTCGGAGACATAGCAATCCATAAGTTTTAAGATACTTACTAGTCAGGTACATTCTTAGGCGTTTAATATGCGATGTTGAGTCCATTTCGTTGAGCAAGGAGTAGCTCTTGTCTATTCCATATTTGACTTAAGGAACTTTATCTGTGCTCATTTCAATCTCTGGTTTTATGCAGCACCCCAACTCACCGTTACCCTTAAGCAAGCATAAGTTGGTTTTCTAAATTTGAGACCCTGTTCTGTTCTGTAATTCAGTTCCTGTGTAGCCAAGTTTACATTCCGTGTATTACTGATATCTTATGATGTTTCTTTTTCTGTGTGACTTATTTCAGTTAGAATCATCATACCTGAATCCACTCATTGTGCTGCTAAGGGCCTGATGACACAGATTTCATTGCTGAGTGATATTGCTTTGTAAGTAAATACCACAACTTCTTTATCCATTTTTCACTTTCTGCGATGTTGAACTTGTACTGTAAACGAGGTTCTTGTAAACAGAGCCGTTCCAAACTTTGGGGTGGCTGTGTCTTTTTGATTTTAATTTCCCTAAGCTATAGGACCGTAAGTGGCAGTGCCCTAGGCTCTGTTGCTTTGTTTTTTAGATGTTTCAGGAAACACCATACACTTCTCCCGAGTGGTTGTTGGCAATTTACATCCCGCCCATCAGCATAAAAAGGCTCCCAGTTCTCCATGGCCTGTCCTGCCTTTCTGGATTTTACACTTTTTTCAGATGGCCCTTTTGACCGGGGGGAAGTGAGACTTCATTGTAGTGCAGATTTCCTTTGCAAGCTTGCTTGGTTGGCCAAAAAGGGCGTATGCGTTTTTTCCTGAATATATTCAGGAAAAAACGCATACGCCCTTTTTGGCCAAGTGCATCATTGTGGACGTTCTGCCTCTTTTCCTATGCTTTCAATGCAATTCCAGTCTACCTCCTGAAATCGGTTTCCTGCAATTCTGCCCCGCTTTCAAGTCCTCTTGGCAGCCTTACTTCAGTCTATTTTTGGACGATAGCTGTCATTTATAACTCTGCAGGTTTGTGAATTACAGTGCCCCTGAGCTCCTTTCTTCAACTCGCTTTCTTGTTAGCTGGCCGCAACACCGCAGGATGGCTTCAGGCCCTAATCTGGTTCCGGTACGGCACGCTGAGCCTTTGGTTAATTCCTCATCCTGGTGGGAAATGAGAGTTAAATTTGCCCGTCCAGAAACCTCCAGCTAGTCTCTCATTGGTTCTCGCTATTCCTGTTCATCTTCCGCAGAAATTGCAAAATGGGCCAATCAGGAGGTTAAAGACACTGACCCTCCAAGTCGGGAGAGTGTTAGTAAAGCGTCTGGAATGCTGCACCCGAGTACCAGGGTACGAAAACTGAGACATATTTGAACACGTCTCCCGATCACATGGTTGATCATACTCTGGGTTCCACATGCATGTTTTAGCTGAAGGAAGAATACCTAAAACCTGGGTAGTTGAAACCCGTGGAATGGGTACCATGCAATATGACTTCAAAGGGTCTTCATTTGCTCACCGAACCTCTCCAATCCTATCACTGCTGCGTTTATGCCCCTGTACACATGCTTGATTCTCTTTCGGAGACATAGCAATCCATAGGTTTTAAGATACTTAGTAGTCAGGTACATTCTTAGGCGTTTAATATGCGGTGTTGAGTCCATTTCGTTGAGCAAGGAGTAGCTCTTGTCTATTCCATATTTGGCTTAAGGAACTTTATCTGTGCTCATTTCAATCTCTGGTTTTATGCAGCACCCCAACTCACCTTTCCCCTTAAGCAAGCATAAGTTGGTTTTCTAAATTTGAGAACCTGTTCTGTTTTGGAATTCAGTTCCTGTGTAGCCAAGTTTACATTCCGTGTATTAGTGATAACTTATGATGTTTCTTTTTCTGTGTGACTTATTTCAGTTAGTATCATCGTACCTGAATCTACTCATTATGCTGCTACGGCCCTGATGACATAGATTTCATTGCTGAGTGATACTGCATTGTACGTAAGTACCACAAGTTGTTTATCCATTTTTCACTTTCTGCGATGTTGAACTTGTACTGTAAACGAGGTTCTTGTAAACAGAGCCGTTCCAAACTTTGGGGTGGCTGTGTCTTTTTGATTTTAATTTCCCTAAGCTATAGGACCATAAGTGGAAGTGCCCTAGGCTCTGTTGCTTTGTTTTTTAGATGTTTCAGGAAACACCATACACTTCTCCTGAGTGGTTGTTGGCAATTTACATCCCGCCCATCAGCATAACAAGGCTCCCAGTTCTCCATGGCCTGTTGCCTTTCTGGATTTTACACTTTTTTCAGATGGTCCTTTTGACCGGGAGGAAGTGAGACTTCATTGTAGTGCAGATTTCCTTTGCAAGCTTGCTTGGTTGGCCAAAAAGGGCGTATGCGTTTTTTCCTGAATATATTCAGGAAAAAACGCATACGCCCTTTTTGGCCAAGTGCATCATTGTGGACGTTCTGCCTCTTTTCCTATGCTTTCAATGCAATTCCAGTCTACCTCCTGAAATCGTTTTCCTGCAATTCTGCCCCGCTTTCAAGTCCTCTTGGCAGCCTTACTTCAGTCTATTTTTGGACGATAGCTGTCATTTATAACTCTGCAGGTTTGTGAATTACAGTGCCCCTGAGCTCCTTTCTTCAACTCGCTTTCTTGTGAGCTGGCCGCAACACCGCAGGATGGCTTCAGGCCCTAATCTGGTTCCGGCACGGCACGCTGAGCCTTTGGTTAATTCCTCTTCCTGGTGGGAAATGAGAGTTAAATTTGCCCGTCCAGACACCTCCAGCTAGTCTCTCATTGGTTCTCGCTATTCCTGTTCATCTTCCGCAGAAATTGCAAACTGGGGCAAACAGGAGGTTAAAGACACTGACTCTCCAAGTCGGGAGAGTGTTAGTAAAGCGTCTGGAATGTTGCACCCGAGTACCAGGGGAGGAAAACTGAGACATATTTGAACACGTCTCCCGTTCACATGGTTGATCATACTCTGGGTTCCACATGCATGTTTTAGCTGAAGGAAGAATACCTAAAATCTGGGTAGTTGAAACCCGTGGAATGGGTACCATGCAATATGACTTCAAAGGGTCTTCATTTGCTCACCGAACCTCTCCAATCCTATCACTGCTGCGTTTATGCCCCTGTACACATGCTTGATTCTCTTTTGGAGACATAGCAATCCATAGGTTTTAAGATACTTACAAGTCAGGTACATTCTTAGGCGTTTAATATGCGGTGTTGAGTCCATTTCGTTGAGCAAGGAGTAGCTCTTGTCTATTCCATATTTGGCTTAAGGAACTTTATCTGTGCTCATTTCAATCTCTGGTTTTATGCAGCACCCCAACTCACCGTTACCCTTAAGCAAGCATAAGTTGGTTTTCTAAATTTGAGACCCTGTTCTGTTCTGTAATTCAGTTCCTGTGTAGCCAAGTTTACATTCCGTGTATTACTGATATCTTATGATGTTTCTTTTTCTGTGTGACTTACTTCAGTTAGAATCATCATACCTGAATCCACTCATTGTGCTGCTAAGGGCCTGATGACACAGATTTCATTGCTGAGTGATATTGCTTTGTAAGTAAATACCACAACTTCTTTATCCATTTTTCACTTTCTGCGATGTTGAACTTGTACTGTAAACGAGGTTCTTGTAAACAGAGCCGTTCCAAACTTTGGGGTGGCTGTGTCTTTTTGATTTTAATTTCCCTAAGCTATAGGACCATAAGTGGAAGTGCCCTAGGTTCTGTTGCTTTGTTTTTTAGATGTTTCAGGAAACACCATACACTTCTCCCGAGTGGTTGTTGGCAATTTACATCCCGCCCATCAGCATAACAAGGCTCCCAGTTCTCCATGGCCTGTCCTGCCTTTCTGGATTTTACACTTTTTTCAGATGGCCCTTTTGACCGGGGGGAAGTGAGACTTCATTGTAGTGCAGATTTCCTTTGCAAGCTTGCTTGGTTGGCCAAAAAGGACGTATGCGTTTTTTCCTGAATATATTCAGGAAAAAACGCATACGCCCTTTTTGGCCAAGTGCATCATTGTGGACGTTCTGCCTCTTTTCCTATGCTTTCAATGCAATTCCAGTCTACCTCCTGAAATCGGTTTCCTGCAATTCTGCCCCGCTTTCAAGTCCTCTTGGCAGCCTTACTTCAGTCTATTTTTGGACGATAGCTGTCATTTATAACTCTGCAGGTTTGTGAATTACAGTGCCCCTGAGCTCCTTTCTTCAACTCGCTTTCTTTTGAGCTGGCCGCAACACCGCAGGATGGCTTCAGGCCCTAATCTGGTTCCGGTACGGCACGCTGAGCCTTTGGTTATTTCCTCTTCCTGGTGGGAAATGAGAGTTAAATTTGCCCGTCCAGACACCTCCAGCTAGCCTCTCATTGGTTCTCGCTATTCCTGTTCATCTTCCGCAGAAATTGCAAACTGGGCCAAACAGGAGGTTAAAGGCGCTGACTCTCCAAGTGGGGAGAGTGTTAGTAAAGCGTCTGGAATGTTGCACCCGAGTACTAGGGGAGGAAAACTGAGACATATTTGAACACGTCTCCCGTTCACATGGTTGATCATACTTGGGTTCCACATGCATGTTTTAGCTGAAGGAAGAATACCTTAAACCTGGAGAGTTGAGACCCGTGGAATGTGTACCATGCAATATGACTTCAAAGGGTCTTCATTTGCTCACCGAACCTCTCCAATCCTATCACTGCTGCGTTTATGCCCCTGTACACATGCTTGATTCTCTTTTGGAGACATAGCAATCCATAGGTTTTAAGATACTTACTAGTCAGGTACATTCTTAGGCGTTTAATATGCGGTGTTGAGTCCATTTCGTTGAGCAAGGAGTAGCTCTTGTCTATTCCATATTTGGCTTAAGGAACTTTATCTGTGCTCATTTCAATCTCTGGTTTTATGCAGCACCCCAACTCACCTTTACCCTTAAGCAAGCATAAGTTGGTTTTCTAAATTTGAGACCCTGTTCTGTTCTGTAATTCAGTTCCTGTGTAGCCAAGTTTACATTCCGTGTATTAGTGATATCTTATGATGTTTCTTTTTCTGTGTGACTTACTTCAGTTAGAATCATCATACCTGAATCCACTCATTGTGCTGCTAAGGGCCTGATGACACAGATTTCATTGCTGAGTGATATTGCTTTGTAAGTAAATACCACAACTTCTTTATCCATTTTTCACTTTCTGCGATGTTGAACTTGTACTGTAAACGAGGTTCTTGTAAACAGAGCCGTTCCAAACTTTGGGGTGGCTGTGTCTTTTTGATTTTAATTTCCCTAAGCTATAGGACCATAAGTGGAAGTGCCCTAGTTTCTGTTGCTTTGTTTTTTAGATGTTTCAGGAAACACCATACACTTCTCCCGAGTGGTTGTTGGCAATTTACATCCCGCCCATCAGCATAACAAGGCTCCCAGTTCTCCATGGCCTGTCCTGCCTTTCTGGATTTTACACTTTTTTCAGATGGCCCTTTTGACCGGGGGGAAGTGAGACTTCATTGTAGTGCAGATTTCCTTTGCAAGCTTGCTTGGTTGGCCAAAAAGGACGTATGCGTTTTTTCCTGAATATATTCAGGAAAAAACGCATACGCCCTTTTTGGCCAAGTGCATCATTGTGGACGTTCTGCCTCTTTTCCTATGCTTTCAATGCAATTCCAGTCTACCTCCTGAAATCGGTTTCCTGCAATTCTGCCCCGCTTTCAAGTCCTCTTGGCAGCCTTACTTCAGTCTATTTTTGGACGATAGCTGTCATTTATAACTCTGCAGGTTTGTGAATTACAGTGCCCCTGAGCTCCTTTCTTCAACTCGCTTTCTTTTGAGCTGGCCGCAACACCGCAGGATGGCTTCAGGCCCTAATCTGGTTCCGGTACGGCACGCTGAGCCTTTGGTTATTTCCTCTTCCTGGTGGGAAATGAGAGTTAAATTTGCCCGTCCAGACACCTCCAGCTAGCCTCTCATTGGTTCTCGCTATTCCTGTTCATCTTCCGCAGAAATTGCAAACTGGGCCAAACAGGAGGTTAAAGGCGCTGACTCTCCAAGTGGGGAGAGTGTTAGTAAAGCGTCTGGAATGTTGCACCCGAGTACTAGGGGAGGAAAACTGAGACATATTTGAACACGTCTCCCGTTCACATGGTTGATCATACTTGGGTTCCACATGCATGTTTTAGCTGAAGGAAGAATACCTTAAACCTGGAGAGTTGAGACCCGTGGAATGGGTACCATGCAATATGACTTCAAAGGGTCTTCATTTGCTCACCGAACCTCTCCAATCCTATCACTGCTGCGTTTATGCCCCTGTACACATGCTTGATTCTCTTTCGGAGACATAGCAATCTATAGGTTTTACGATACTTACTAGTCAGGTACATTCTTAGGCGTTTAATATGCGGTGTTGAGTCCATTTCGTTGAGCAAGGAGTAGCTCTTGTCTATTCCATATTTGACTTAAGGAACTTTATCTGTGCTCATTTCAATCTCTGGTTTTATGCAGCACCCCAACTCACCTTTACCCTTAAGCAAGCATAAGTTGGTTTTCTAAATTTGAGACCCTGTTCTGTTCTGTAATTCAGTTCCTGTGTAGCCAAGTTTCCATTCCGTGTATTACTGATATCTTATGATGTTTCTTTTTCTGTGTGACTTATTTCAGTTAGAATCATCATACCTGAATCCACTCATTGTGCTGCTAAGGGCCTGATGACATAGATTTCATTGCTGAGTGATATTGCTTTGTAAGTGAATATCCCAACTTCTTTATCCATTTTTCACTTTCTGCGATGTTGAACTTGTACTGTAAACGAGGTTCTTGTAAACAGAGCCGTTCCAAACTTTGGGGTGGCTGTGTCTTTTTGATTTTAATTTCCCTAAGCTATAGGACCATAAGTGGAAGTGCCCTAGGCTCTGTTGCTTTGTTTTTTAGATGTTTCAGGAAACACCATACACTTCTCCCAAGTGTCTCTTGGCAATTTACATCCCGCCCATCAGCATAACAAGGCTCCCAGTTCTCAATGGCCTGTTGCCTTTCTGGATTTTACACTTTTTTCAGATGGCCCTTTTGACCGGGGGGAAGTGAGACTTCATTGTAGTGCAGATTTCCTTTGCAAGCTTGCTTGGTTGGCCAAAAAGGGCGTATGCGTTTTTTCCTGAATATATTCAGGAAAAAACGCATACGCCCTTTTTGGCCAAGTGCATCATTGTGGACGTTCTGCCTCTTTTCCTATGCTTTCAATGCAATTCCAGTCTACCTCCTGAAATCGGTTTCCTGCAATTCTGCCCCACTTTCAAGTCCTCTTGGCAGCCTTACTTCAGTCTATTTTTGGGCGATAGCTGTCATTTATAACTCTGCAGGTTTGTTAATTACAGTGCCCCTGAGCTCCTTTCTTCAACTCGCTTTCTTGTGACCTGGCCGCAACACCGCAGGATGGCTTCAGGCCCTAATCTGGTTCCGGCCCGGCATGCTGAGCCTTTGGTTAATTCCTCTTCCTGGTGGGAAATGAGAGTTAAATTTGCCCGTCCAGACACCTCCTGCTAGCCTCTCATTGGTTCTCGCTATTCCTGTTCATCTTCCGCAGAAATTGCAAACTGGGCCAAACAGGAGGTTAAAGGGACTGACTCTCCAAGTGGGGAGAGTGTTACTAAAGCGTCTGGAATGTTGCACCCGAGTACCAGGGGAGGAAAACTGAGACATATTTGAACACGTCTCCCGATCACATGGTTGATCATACTCTAGGTTCCACATGCATGTTTTAGCTGAAGGAAGAATACCTTAAACATGTGTAGTTGAAACCTGTGGAATGGGTACCATGCAATATGACTTCAAAGGGTCTTCATTTGCTCACCGAACCTCTCCAATCCTATCACTGCTGCGTTTATGCCCCTGTACACATGCTTGATTCTCTTTCGGAGACATAGCAATCCATAGGTTTTAAGATACTTACTAGTCAGGTACATTCTTAGGCGTTTAATATGCGGTGTTGAGTCCATTTCGTTGAGCAAGGAGTAGCTCTTGTCTATTCCATATTTGGCTTAAGTAACTTTATCTGTGCTCATTGCAATCTCTGGTTTTATGCAGCACCCCAACTCACCTTTCCCCTTAAGCAAGAATAAGTTGGTTTTCTAAATTTGAGACCCTGTTCTGTTCTGTAATTCAGTTCCTGTGTAGCCAAGTTTCCATTCCGTGTATTACTGATATCTTATGATGTTTCTTTTTCTGTGTGACTTATTTCAGTTAGAATCATCATACCTGAATCCACTCATTGTGCTGCTAAGGGCCTGATGACACAGATTTCATTGCTGAGTGATATTGCTTTGTAAGTAAATACCACAACTTCTTTATCCATTTTTCACTTTCTGCGATGTTGAACTTGTACTGTAAACGAGGTTCTTGTAAACAGAGCCGTTCCAAACTTTGGGGTGGCTGTGTCTTTTTGATTTTAATTTCCCTAAGCTATAGGACCATAAGTGGAAGTGCCCTAGGTTCTGTTGCTTTGTTTTTTAGATGTTTCAGGAAACACCATACACTTCTCCCGAGTGGTTGTTGGCAATTTACATCCCGCCCATCAGCATAACAAGGCTCCCAGTTCTCCATGGCCTGTCCTGCCTTTCTGGATTTTACACTTTTTTCAGATGGCCCTTTTGACCGGGGGGAAGTGAGACTTCATTGTAGTGCAGATTTCCTTTGCAAGCTTGCTTGGTTGGCCAAAAAGGGCGTATGCGTTTTTTCCTGAATATATTCAGGAAAAAACGCATACGCCCTTTTTGGCCAAGTGCATCATTGTGGACGTTCTGCCTCTTTTCCTATGCTTTCAATGCAATTCCAGTCTACCTCCTGAAATCGGTTTCCTGCAATTCTGCCCCGCTTTCAAGTCCTCTTGGCAGCCTTACTTCAGTCTATTTTTGGACGATAGCTGTCATTTATAACTCTGCAGGTTTGTGAATTACAGTGCCCCTGAGCTCCTTTCTTCAACTCGCTTTCTTTTGAGCTGGCCGCAACACCGCAGGATGGCTTCAGGCCCTAATCTGGTTCCGGTACGGCACGCTGAGCCTTTGGTTATTTCCTCTTCCTGGTGGGAAATGAGAGTTAAATTTGCCCGTCCAGACACCTCCAGCTAGCCTCTCATTGGTTCTCGCTATTCCTGTTCATCTTCCGCAGAAATTGCAAACTGGGCCAAACAGGAGGTTAAAGGCGCTGACTCTCCAAGTGGGGAGAGTGTTAGTAAAGCGTCTGGAATGTTGCACCCGAGTACTAGGGGAGGAAAACTGAGACATATTTGAACACGTCTCCCGTTCACATGGTTGATCATACTTGGGTTCCACATGCATGTTTTAGCTGAAGGAAGAATACCTTAAACCTGGAGAGTTGAGACCCGTGGAATGGGAACCATGCAATATGACTTCAAAGGGTCTTCATTTGCTCACCGAACCTCTCCAATCCTATCACTGCTGCGTTTATGCCCCTGTACACATGCTTGATTCTCTTTCGGAGACATAGCAATCTATAGGTTTTAAGATACTTACTAGTCAGGTACATTCTTAGGCGTTTAATATGCGGTGTTGAGTCCATTTCTTTGAGCAAGGAGTAGCTCTTGTCTATTCCATATTTGACTTAAGGAACTTTATCTGTGCTCATTTCAATCTCTGGTTTTATGCAGCACCCCAACTCACCTTTACCCTTAAGCAAGCATAAGTTGGTTTTCTAAATTTGAGACACTGTTCTGTTCTGTAATTCAGTTCCTGTGTAGCCAAGTTTCCATTCCGTGTATTACTGATATCTTATGATGTTTCTTTTTCTGTGTGACTTATTTCAGTTAGAATCATCATACCTGAATCCACTCATTGTGATGCTAAGGGCCTGATGACACAGATTTCATTGCTGAGTGATATTGCTTTGTAAGTGAATATCCCAACTTCTTTATCCATTTTTCACTTTCTGCGATGTTGAACTTGTACTGTAAACGAGGTTCTTGTAAACAGAGCCGTTCCAAACTTTGGGGTGGCTGTGTCTTTTTGATTTTAATTTCCCTAAGCTATAGGACCATAAGTGGAAGTGCCCTAGGCTCTGTTGCTTTGTTTTTTAGATGTTTCAGGAAACACCATACACTTCTCCCAAGTGTCTGTTGGCAATTTACATCCCGCCCATCAGCATAACAAGGCTCCCAGTTCTCAATGGCCTGTTGCCTTTCTGGATTTTACACTTTTTTCAGATGGCCCTTTTGACCGGGGGGAAGTGAGACTTCATTGTAGTGCAGATTTCCTTTGCAAGCTTGCTTGGTTGGCCAAAAAGGGCGTATGCGTTTTTTCCTGAATATATTCAGGAAAAAACGCATACGCCCTTTTTGGCCAAGTGCATCATTGTGGACGTTCTGCCTCTTTTCCTATGCTTTCAATGCAATTCCAGTCTACCTCCTGAAATCGGTTTCCTGCAATTCTGCCCCGCTTTCAAGTCCTCTTGGCAGCCTTACTTCAGTCTATTTTTGGGCGATAGCTGTCATTTATAACTCTGCAGGTTTGTGAATTACAGTGCCCCTGAGCTCCTTTCTTCAACTCGCTTTCTTGTGAGCTGGCCGCAACACCGCAGGATGGCTTCAGGCCCTAATCTGGTTCCGGCCCGGCATGCTGAGCCTTTGGTTAATTCCTCTTCCTGGTGGGAAATGAGAGTTAAATTTGCCCGTCCAGACACCTCCAGCTAGCCTCTCATTGGTTCTCGCTATTCCTGTTCATCTTCCGCAGAAATTGCAAACTGGGCCAAACAGGAGGTTAAAGGGACTGACTCTCCAAGTGGGGAGAATGTTAGTAAAGCGTCTGGAATGTTGCACCCGAGTACCAGGGGAGGAAAACTGAGACATATTTGAACACGTCTCCCGATCACATGGTTGATCATACTCTAGGTTCCACATGCATGTTTTAGCTGAAGGAAGAATACCTTAAACATGGGTAGTTGAAACCCGTGGAATGGGTACCATGCAATATGACTTCAAAGGGTCTTCATTTGCTCACCGAACCTCTCCAATCCTATCACTGCTGCGTTTATGCCCCTGTACACATGCTTGATTCTCTTTCGGAGACATAGCAATCCATAGGTTTTAAGATACTTACTAGTCAGGTACATTCTTAGGCGTTTAATATGCGGTGTTGAGTCCATTTCGTTGAGCAAGGAGTAGCTCTTGTCTATTCCATATTTGGCTTAAGGAACTTTATCTGTGCTCATTTCAATCTCTGGTTTTATGCAGCACCCAAACTCACCTTTCCCCTTAAGCAAGAATAAGTTGGTTTTCTAAATTTGAGACCCTGTTCTGTTCTGTAATTCAGTTCCTGTGTAGCCAAGTTTACATTCCGTGTATTACTGATATCTTATGATGTTTCTTTTTCTGTGTGACTTATTTCAGTTAGAATCATCATACCTGAATCCACTCATTGTGCTGCTAAGGGCCTGATGACACAGATTTCATTGCTGAGTGATATTGCTTTGTAAGTAAATACCACAACTTCTTTATCCATTTTTCACTTTCTGCGATGTTGAACTTGTACTGTAAACGAGGTTCTTGTAAACAGAGCCGTTCCAAACTTTGGGGTGGCTGTGTCTTTTTGATTTTAATTTCCCTAAGCTATAGGACCATAAGTGGAAGTGCCCTAGGTTCTGTTGCTTTGTTTTTTAGATGTTTCAGGAAACACCATACACTTCTCCCGAGTGGTTGTTGGCAATTTACATCCCGCCCATCAGCATAACAAGGCTCCCAGTTCTCCATGGCCTGTCCTGCCTTTCTGGATTTTACACTTTTTTCAGATGGCCCTTTTGACCGGGGGGAAGTGAGACTTCATTGTAGTGCAGATTTCCTTTGCAAGCTTGCTTGGTTGGCCAAAAAGGGCGTATGCGTTTTTTCCTGAATATATTCAGGAAAAAACGCATACGCCCTTTTTGGCCAAGTGCATCATTGTGGACGTTCTGCCTCTTTTCCTATGCTTTCAATGCAATTCCAGTCTACCTCCTGAAATCGGTTTCCTGCAATTCTGCCCCGCTTTCAAGTCCTCTTGGCAGCCTTACTTCAGTCTATTTTTGGACGATAGCTGTCATTTATAACTCTGCAGGTTTGTGTATTACAGTGGCCCTGAGCTCCTTTCTTCAACTCGCTTTCTTGTGACCTGGCCGCAACACCGCAGGATGGCTTCAGGCCCTAATTTGGTTCCGGCACGGCACGCTGAGCCTTTGGTTATTTCCTCTTCCTTGTGGGAAATGAGAGTTAAATTTGCCCGTCCAGACACCTCCAGCTAGTCTCTCATTGGTTCTCGCTATTCCTGTTCATCTTCCGCAGAAATTGCAAACTGGGCCAAACAGGAGGTTAAAGGCGCTGACTCTCCAAGTGGGGAGAGTGTTAGTAAAGGGTCTGGAATGTTGCACCCGAGTACCAGGGGAGGAAAACTGAGACATATTTGAACACGTCTCCCGTTCACATGGTTGATCATACTTGGGTTCCACATGCATGTTTTAGCTGAAGGAAGAATACCTTAAACCTGGAGAGTTGAGACCCGTGTAATGGGTACCATGCAATATGACTTCAAAGGGTCTTCATTTGCTCACCGAACCTCTCCAATCCTATCACTGCTGCGTTTATGCCCCTGTACACATGCTTGATTCTCTTTCGGAGACATAGCAATCCATAGGTTTTAAGATACTTACTAGTCAGGTACATTCTTAGGCGTTTAATATGCGGTGTTGAGTCCATTTCGTTGAGCAAGGAGTAGCTCTTGTCTATTCCATATTTGGCTTAAGGAACTTTATCTGTGCTCATTTCAATCTCTGGTTTTATGCAGCACCCCAACTCACCTTTCCCCTTAAGCAAGCATAAGTTGGTTTTCTAAATTTGAGAACCTGTTCTGTTTTGGAATTCAGTTCCTGTGTAGCCACGTTTACATTCCGTGTATTAGTGATATCTTATGATGTTTCTTTTTCTGTGTGACTTATTTCAGTTAGAATCATCGTACCAGAATCTACTCATTATGCTGCTACGAGCCTGATGACATAGATTTCATTGCTGAGTGATACTGCATTGTACGTAAGTACCACAAGTTCTTTATCCATTTTTCACTTTCTGCGATGTTGAACTTGTACTGTAAACGAGGTTCTTGTAAACAGAGGCGTCCCAAACTTTGGGGTGGCTGTGTCTTTTTGATTTTAATTTCCCTAAGCTATAGGACCATAAGTGGAAGTGCCCTAGGCTCTGTTGCTTTGTTTTTTAGATGTTTAAGGAAACACCATACACTTCTCCCGAGTGTCTGTTGGCAATTTACATCCCGCCCATCAGCATAACAAGGCTCCCAGTTCTCCATGGCCTGTTGCCTTTCTGGATTTTACACTTTTTTCAGATGGCCCTTTTGACCAGGGGGAAGTGAGACTTCATTGTAGTGCAGATTTCTTTTGCAAGCTTGCTTGGTTGGCCAAAAAGGGCGTATGCGTTTTTTCCTGAATATATTCAGGAAAAAACGCATACGCCCTTTTTGGCCAAGTGCATCATTGTGGACGTTCTGCCTCTTTTCCTATGCTTTCAATGCAATTCCAGTCTACCTCCTGAAATCGGTTTCCTGCAATTCTGCCCCGCTTTCAAGTCCTCTTGGCAGCCTTACTTCAATCTATTTTTGGACGATAGCTGTCATTTATAACTCTGCAGGTTTGTGAATTACAGTGCCCCTGAGCTCCTTTCTTCAACTCGCTTTCTTGTGAGCTGGCCGCAACACTGCAGGATGGCTTCAGGCCCTAATCTGGTTCCGGCACGGCATGCTGAGCCTTTGGTTAATTCCTTTTCCTGGTGGGAAATGAGAGTTAAATTTGCCCGTCCAGACACCTCCAGCTAGTCTCTCATTGGTTCTCGCTATTCCTGTTCATCTTCCGCAGAAATTGCAAACTGGGCCAAACAGGAGGTTAAAGACACTGACTCTCCAAGTCGGGAGAGTGTTAGTAAAGCGTCTGGAATGTTGCACCCGAGTACCAGGGTACGAAAACTGAGACATATTTGAACACGTCTCCCGATCACATGGTTGATCATACTCTGGGTTCCACATGCATGTTTTAGCTGAAGGAAGAATACCTAAAACCTAGGTATTTGAAACCCGTGGAATGGGTACCATGCAATATGACTTCAAAGGGTCTTCATTTGCTCACCGAACCTCTCCAATCCTATCACTGCTGCGTTTATGCCCCTGTACACATGCTTGATTCTCTTTTGGAGACATAGCAATCCATAGGTTTTAAGATACTTACAAGTCAGGTACATTCTTAGGCGTTTAATATGCGGTGTTGAGTCCATTTCGTTGAGCAAGGAGTAGCTCTTGTCTATTCCATATTTGGCTTAAGGAACTTTATCTGTGCTCATTTCAATCTCTGGTTTTATGCAGCACCCCAACTCACCTTTCCCCTTAAGCAAGCATAAGTTGGTTTTCTAAATTTGAGACCCTGTCCTGTACTGTAATTCAGTTCCTGTGTAGCCAAGTTTACATTCCGTGTATTACTGATATCTTATGATGTTTCTTTTTCTGTGTGACTTATTTCAGTTAGAATCATCATACCTGAATCCACTCATTGTGCTGCTAAGGGCCTGATGACACAGATTTCATTGCTGAGTGATATTGCTTTGTAAGTAAATACCACAACTTCTTTATCCATTTTTCACTTTCTGCGATGTTGAACTTGTACTGTAAACGAGGTTCTTGTAAACAGAGCCGTTCCAAACTTTGGGGTGGCTGTGTCTTTTTGAGTTTAATTTCCCTAAGCTATAGGACCATAAGTGGAAGTGCCCTAGGTTCTGTTGCTTTGTTTTTTAGATGTTTCAGGAAACACCATACACTTCTCCCGAGTGGTTGTTGGCAATTTACATCCCGCCCATCAGCATAACAAGGCTCCCAGTTCTCCATGGCCTGTCCTGCCTTTCTGGATTTTACACTTTTTTCAGATGGCCCTTTTGACCGGGGGGAAGTGAGACTTCATTGTAGTGCAGATTTCCTTTGCAAGCTTGCTTGGTTGGCCAAAAAGGGCGTATGCGTTTTTTCCTGAATATATTCAGGAAAAAACGCATACGCCCTTTTTGGCCAAGTGCATCATTGTGGACGTTCTGCCTCTTTTCCTATGCTTTCAATGCAATTCCAGTCTACCTCCTGAAATCGGTTTCCTGCAATTCTGCCCCGCTTTCAAGTCCTCTTGGCAGCCTTACTTCAGTCTATTTTTGGACGATAGCTGTCATTTATAACTCTGCAGGTTTGTGAATTACAGTGGCCCTGAGCTCCTTTCTTCAACTCGCTTTCTTGTGACCTGGCCGCAACACCGCAGGATGGCTTCAGGCCCTAATTTGGTTCCGGCACGGCACGCTGAGCCTTTGGTTATTTCCTTTTCCTGGTGGGAAATGAGAGTTAAATTTGCCCGTCCAGACACCTCCAGCTAGTCTCTCATTGGTTCTCGCTATTCCTGTTCATCTTCCGCAGAAATTGCAAACTGGGCCAAACAGGAGGTTAAAGGCGCTGACTCTCCAAGTGGGGAGAGTGTTAGTAAAGGGTCTGGAATGTTGCACCCGAGTACCAGGGGAGGAAAACTGAGACATATTTGAACACGTCTCCCGTTCACATGGTTGATCATACTTGGGTTCCACATGCATGTTTTAGCTGAAGGAAGAATACCTTAAACCTGGAGAGTTGAGACCCGTGTAATGGGTACCATGCAATATGACTTCAAAGGGTCTTCATTTGCTCACCGAACCTCTCCAATCCTATCACTGCTGCGTTTATGCCCCTGTACACATGCTTGATTCTCTTTCGGAGACATAGCAATCCATAGGTTTTAAGATACTTACTAGTCAGGTACATTCTTAGGCGTTTAATATGCGGTGTTGAGTCCATTTCGTTGAGCAAGGAGTAGCTCTTGTCTATTCCATATTTGGCTTAAGGAACTTTATCTGTGCTCATTTCAATCTCTGGTTTTATGCAGCACCCCAACTCACCTTTCCCCTTAAGCAAGCATAAGTTGGTTTTCTAAATTTGAGAACCTGTTCTGTTTTGGAATTCAGTTCCTGTGTAGCCACGTTTACATTCCGTGTATTAGTGATATCTTATGATGTTTCTTTTTCTGTGTGACTTATTTCAGTTAGAATCATCGTACCAGAATCTACTCATTATGCTGCTACGAGCCTGATGACATAGATTTCATTGCTGAGTGATACTGCATTGTACGTAAGTACCACAAGTTCTTTATCCATTTTTCACTTTCTGCGATGTTGAACTTGTACTGTAAACGAGGTTCTTGTAAACAGAGGCGTCCCAAACTTTGGGGTGGCTGTGTCTTTTTGATTTTAATTTCCCTAAGCTATAGGACCATAAGTGGAAGTGCCCTAGGCTCTGTTGCTTTGTTTTTTAGATGTTTAAGGAAACACCATACACTTCTCCCGAGTGTCTGTTGGCAATTTACATCCCGCCCATCAGCATAACAAGGCTCCCAGTTCTCCATGGCCTGTTGCCTTTCTGGATTTTACACTTTTTGCAGATGGCCCTTTTGACCAGGGGGAAGTGAGACTTCATTGTAGTGCAGATTTCTTTTGCAAGCTTGCTTGGTTGGCCAAAAAGGGCGTATGCGTTTTTTCCTGAATATATTCAGGAAAAAACGCATACGCCCTTTTTGGCCAAGTGCATCATTGTGGACGTTCTGCCTCTTTTCCTATGCTTTCAATGCAATTCCAGTCTACCTCCTGAAATCGGTTTCCTGCAATTCTGCCCCGCTTTCAAGTCCTCTTGGCAGCCTTACTTCAGTCTATTTTTGGACGATAGCTGTCATTTATAACTCTGCAGGTTTGTGAATTACAGTGCCCCTGAGCTCCTTTCTTCAACTCGCTTTCTTGTGAGCTGGCCGCAACACCGCAGGATGGCTTCAGGCCCTAATCTGGTTCCGGCACGGCACGCTGAGCCTTTGGTTAATTCCTCTTCCTGGTGGGAAATGAGAGTTAAATTTGCCCGTCCAGACACCTCCAGCTAGTCTCTCATTGGTTCTCGCTATTCCTGTTCATCTTCCGCAGAAATTGCAAACTGGGCCAAACAGGAGGTTAAAGACACTGACTCTCCAAGTCGGGAGAGTGTTAGTAAAGCGTCTGGAATGTTGCACCCGAGTACCAGGGTACGAAAACTGAGACATATTTGAACACGTCTCCCGATCACATGGTTGATCATACTCTGGGTTCCACATGCATGTTTTAGCTGAAGGAAGAATACCTAAAACCTGGGTATTTGAAACCCGTGGAATGTGTACCATGCAATATGACTTCAAAGGGTCTTCATTTGCTCACCGAACCTCTCCAATCCTATCACTGCTGCGTTTATGCCCCTGTACACATGCTTGATTCTCTTTCGGAGACATAGCAATCCATAGGTTTTAAGATACTTACTAGTCAGGTACATTCTTAGGCGTTTAATATGCGGTGTTGAGTCCATTTCGTTGAGCAAGGAGTAGCTCTTGTCTATTCCATATTTGGCTTAAGGAACTTTATCTGTGCTCATTTCAATCTCTGGTTTTATGCAGCACCCCAACTCACCTTTCCCCTTAAGCAAGCATAAGTTGGTTTTCTAAATTTGAGACCCTGTCCTGTTCTGTAATTCAGTTCCTGTGTAGCCAAGTTTACATTCCGTGTATTACTGATATCTTATGATGTTTCTTTTTCTGTGTGACTTATTTCAGTTAGAATCATCATACCTGAATCCACTCATTGTGCTGCTAAGGGCCTGATGACACAGATTTCATTGCTGAGTGATATTGCTTTGTAAGTAAATACCACAACTTCTTTATCCATTTTTCACTTTCTGCGATGTTGAACTTGTACTGTAAACGAGGTTCTTGTAAACAGAGCCGTTCCAAACTTTGGGGTGGCTGTGTCTTTTTGATTTTAATTTCCCTAATCTATAGGACCATAAGTGGAAGTGCCCTAGGTTCTGTTGCTTTGTTTTTTAGATGTTTCAGGAAACACCATACACTTCTCCCGAGTGGTTGTTGGCAATTTACATCCCGCCCATCAGCATAACAAGGCTCCCAGTTCTCCATGGCCTGTCCTGCCTTTCTGGATTTTACACTTTTTTCAGATGGCCCTTTTGACCGGGGGGAAGTGAGACTTCATTGTAGTGCAGATTTCCTTTGCAAGCTTGCTTGGTTGGCCAAAAAGGGCGTATGCGTTTTTTCCTGAATATATTCAGGAAAAAACGCATACGCCCTTTTTGGCCAAGTGCATCATTGTGGACGTTCTGCCTCTTTTCCTATGCTTTCAATGCAATTCCAGTCTACCTCCTGAAATCGGTTTCCTGCAATTCTGCCCCGCTTTCAAGTCCTCTTGGCAGCCTTACTTCAGTCTATTTTTGGACGATAGCTGTCATTTATAACTCTGCAGGTTTGTGAATTACAGTGCCCCTGAGCTCCTTTCTTCAACTCGCTTTCTTGTGAGCTGGCCGCAACACCGCAGGATGGCTTCAGGCCATAATCTGGTTCCGGCACGGCACGCTGAGCCTTTGGTTAATTCCTCTTCCTGGTGGGAAATGAGAGTTAAATTTGCCCGTCCAGACACCTCCAGCTAGTCTCTCATTGGTTCTCGCTATTCCTGTTCATCTTCCGCAGAAATTGCAAACTGGGCCAAACAGGAGGTTAAAGACAATGACTCTCCAATTTCGGAGAGTGTTAGTAAAGCGTCTGGATTGTTGCACCCGAGTACCAGGGGAGGAAAACTGAGACATATTTGAACACCTCTCCCGATCACATGGTTGATCATACTCTGGGTTCCACATGCATGTTTTAGCTGAAGGAAGAATACCTAAAACCTGGGTAGTTGAAACCCGTGGAATGGGTACCATGCAATATGACTTCAAAGGGTCTTCATTTGCTCACCGAACCTCTCCAATCCTATCACTGCTGCGTTTATGCCCCTGTACACATGCTTGATTCTCTTTCGGAGACATAGCAATCCATAGGTTTTAAGATACTTACTAGTCAGGTACATTCTTAGGCGTTTAATATGCGGTGTTGAGTCCATTTCGTTGAGCAAGGAGTAGCTCTTGTCTATTCCATATTTGGCTTAAGGAACTTTATCTGTGCTCATTTCAATCTCTGGTTTTATGCAGCAACCCAACTCACCTTTCCCCTTAAGCAAGCATAAGTTGGTTTTTTAAATTTGAGAACCTGTTCTGTTTTGGAATTCAGTTCCTGTGTAGCCAAGTTTACATTCCGTGTATTAGTGATATCTTATGATGTTTCTTTTTCTGTGTGACTTATTTCAGTTAGAATCATCGTACCTGAATCTACTCATTATGCTGCTACGGGCCTGATGACATAGATTTCATTGCTGAGTGATACTGCATTGTACGTAAGTACCACAAGTTCTTTATCCATTTTTCACTTTCTGCGATGTTGAACTTGTACTGTAAACGAGGTTCTTGTAAACAGAGCCGTTCCAAACTTTGGGGTGGCTGTGTCTTTTTGATTTTAATTTCCCTAAGCTATAGGACCATAAGTGGAAGTGCCCTAGGCTCTGTTGCTTTGTTTTTTAGATGTTTCAGGAAACACCATACACTTCTCCCGAGTGTCTGTTGGCAATTTACATCCCGCCCATCAGCATAACAAGGCTCCCAGTTCTCCATGGCCTGTTGCCTTTCTGGATTTTACACTTTTTTCAGATGGCCCTTTTGACCGGGGGGAAGTGAGACTTCATTGTAGTGCAGATTTCCTTTGCAAGCTTGCTTGGTTGGCCAAAAAGGGCGTATGCGTTTTTTCCTGAATATATTCAGGAAAAAACGCATACGCCCTTTTTGGCCAAGTGCATCATTGTGGACGTTCTGTCTCTTTTCCTATGCTTTCAATGCAATTCCAGTCTACCTCCTGAAATCGGTTTCCTGCAATTCTGCCCCGCTTTCAAGTCCTCTTGGCAGCCTTACTTCAGTCTATTTTTGGACGATAGCTGTCATTTATAACTCTGCAGGTTTGTGAATTACAGTGCCCCTGAGCTCCTTTCTTCAACTCGCTTTCTTTTGAGCTGGCCGCAACACCGCAGGATGGCTTCAGGCCCTAATCTGTTTCCGGCACGGCACACTGAGCCTTTGGTTATTTCCTCTTCCTGGTGGGAAATGAGAGTTAAATTTGCCCGTCCAGAAACCTCCAGTTAGCCTCTCATTGGTTCTCGCTATTCCTGTTCATCTTCCGCAGAAATTGCAAACTGAGCCAAACAGGAGGTTAAAGGCGCTGACTCTCCAAGTCGGGAGAGTGTTAGTAAAGCGTCTGGAATGTTGCACCTGAGTACCAGGGGAGGAAAACTGAGACATATTTGAACACGTCTCCCATTCACATGGTTGATCATACTTGGGTTCCACATGCATGTTTTAGCTGAAGGAAGAATACTTTAAACCTGCAGAGTTGAGACCCGTGGAATGGGTCCCATGCAATATGACTTCAAAGGGTCTTCATTTGCTCACCGAACCTCTCCAATCCTATCACTGCTGCGTTTATGCCCCTGTACACACGCTTGATTCTCTTTTGGAGACATAGCAATCCATAGGTTTTACGATACTTACTAGTCAGGTACATTCTTAAGCGTTTAATATGCGGTGTTGAGTCCATTTCGTTGAGCAAGGAGTAGCTCTTGTCTATTCCATATTTGGCTAAAGGACCTTTATCTGTGCTCATTTCAATCTCTGGTTTTATGCAGCACCCCAACTCACCTTTCCTCTTAAGCAAGCATAAGTTGGTTTTCTAAATTTGAGACCCTGTCCTGTTCTGTAATTCAGTTCCTGTGTAGCCAAGTTTACATTCTGTGTATTAGTGATACCTTATGATGTTTCTTTTTCTGTGTGACTTATTTCAGTTAGAATCATCGTACCTGAATCCACTCATTATGCTGCTACGGGCCTGATGACATAGATTTAATTGCTGAGTGATACTGCATTGTACGTAAGTACCACAAGTTCTTTATCCATTTTTCACTTTCTGTGATATTGAACTTGTACGGTAAATGAGGTTCTTGTAAACAGAGGCGTCCCAAACTTTGGGGTGGCTGTGTCTTTTTGATTTTAATTTTCCTAAGCTATAGGAGCATAAGTGGAAGTGCCCTAGGTTCTGTTGCTTTGTTTTTTAGATGTTTCAGGAAACACCATACACTTCTCCCGAGTGTCTGTTGGCAATTTACATCCCGCCCATCAGCATAACAAGGCTCCCAGTTCTCCATGGCCTGTCCTGCCTTTCTGGATTTTACACTTTTTTCAGATGGCCCTTTTGACCGGGGGGAAGTGAGACTTCATTGTAGTGCAGATTTCCTTTGCAAGCTTGCTTGGTTGGCCAAAAAGGGCGTATGCGTTTTTTCCTGAATATATTCAGGAAAAAACGCATACGCCCTTTTTGGCCAAGTGCATCATTGTGGACGTTCTGCCTCTTTTCCTATGCTTTCAATGCAATTCCAGTCTACCTCCTGAAATCGGTTTCCTGCAATTCTGCCCCGCTTTCAAGTCCTCTTGGCAGCCTTACTTCAGTCTATTTTTGGACGATAGCTGTCATTTATAACTCTGCAGGTTTGTGAATTACAGTGCCCCTGAGCTCCTTTCTTCAACTTGCTTTCTTGTGACCTGGCCGCAACACCGCAGGATGGTTTCAGGCCCTAATCTGGTTCCGGCACGGCACGCTGAGCCTTTGGTTATTTCCTCTTCCTGGTGGGAAATGAGAGTTAAATTTGCCCGTCCAGACACCTCCAGCTAGTCTCTCATTGGTTCTCGCTATTCCTGTTCATCTTCCGCAGAAATTGCAAACTGGGCCAAACAGGAGGTTAAAGGCGCTGACTCTCCAAGTGGGGAGAGTGTTAGTAAAGCGTCTGGAATGTTGCACCCGAGTACCAGGGGAGGAAAACTGAGACACATTTGAACACGTCTCCCGTTCACATGGTTGATCATACTTGGGTTCCACATGCATGCTTTAGCTGAAGGAAGAATACCTTAAACCTGGAGAGTTAAGACCCGTGGAATGGGTACCATGCAATATGACTTCAAAGGGTCTTCATTTGCTCACCGAACCTCTCCAATCCTATCACTGCTGCGTTTATGCCCCTGTACACATGCTTGATTCTCTTTCGGAGACTTAGCAATCCATAGCTTTTAAGATACTTACTAGTCAGGTACATTCTTACGCGTTTAATATGCGGTGTTGAGTCCATTTCGTTGAGCAAGGAGTAGCTCTTGTCTATTCCATATTTGGCTTAAGGAACTTTATCTGTGCTCATTTCAATCTCTGGTTTTATGCAGCACCCCAACTCACCTTTACCCTTAAGCAAGCATAAGTTGGTTTTCTAAATTTGAGACCCTGTTCTGTTCTGTAATTCAGTTCCTGTGTAGCCAAGTTTCCATTCCGTGTATTACTGATATCTTATGAAGTTTCTTTTTCTGTGTGACTTACTTCAGTTAGAATCATCATACCTGAATCCACTCATTGTGCTGCTAAGGGCCTGATGACACAGATTTCATTGCTGAGTGATATTGCTTTGTAAGTAAATACCACAACTTCTTTATCCATTTTTCACTTTCTCCGATGTTGAACTTGTACTGTAAACGAGGTTCTTGTAAACAGAGGCGTCCCAAACTTTGGGGTGGCTGTGTCTTTTTGATTTTAATTTCCCTAAGCTATAGGACCATAAGTGGAAGTGCCCTAGGTTCTGTTGCTTTGTTTTTTAGATGTTTCAGGAAACACCATACACTTCTCCCCAGTGGTTGTTGGCAATTTACATCCCGCCCATCAGCATAACAAGGCTCCCAGTTCTCCATGGCCTGTCCTGCCTTTCTGGATTTTACACTTTTTTCAGATGGCCCTTTTGACCGGGGGGAAGTGAGACTTCATTGTAGTGCAGATTTCCTTTGCAAGCTTGCTTGGTTGGCCAAAAAGGGCGTATGCGTTTTTTCCTGAATATATTCAGGAAAAAACGCATACGCCCTTTTTGGCCAAGTGCATCATTGTGGACGTTCTGCCTCTTTTCCTATGCTTTCAATGCAATTCCAGTCTACCTCCTGAAATTGGTTTCCTGCAATTCTGCCCCGCTTTCAAGTCCTCTTGGCAGCCTTACTTCAGTCTATTTTTGGACAATAGCTGTCATTTATAACTCTGCAGGTTTGTGAATTACAGTGCCCCTGAGCTCCTTTCTTCAACTCGCTTTCTTGTGAGCTGGCCGCAACACCGCAGGATGGCTTCAGGCCCTAATCTGGTTCCGGCATGGCACGCTGAGCCTTTGGTTATTTCCTCTTCCTGGTGGGAAATGAGAGTTAAATTTGCCCGTCCAGACACCTCCAGCTAGTCTCTCATTGGTTCTCGCTATTCCTGTTCATCTTCCGCAGAAATTGCAAACTGGGCCAAACAGGGGGTTAAAGGCGCTGACTCTCCAAGTGGGGAGAGTGTTAGTAAAGCGTCTGGAATGTTGCACCCGAGTACCAGGGGAGGAAAACTGAGACATATTTGAACACATCTCCCGTTCACATGGTTGATCATACTTGGGTTCCACATGCATGTTTTAGCTGAAGGAAGAATACCTTAAACCTGGAGAGTTGAGACCCGTGTAATGTGTACCATGCAATATGATTTCAAAGGGTCTTCATTTGCTCACCGAACCTCTCCAATCCTATCACTGCTGCGTTTATGCCCCTGTACACATGCTTGATTCTCTTTTGGAGACATAGCAATCCATAGGTTTTAAGATACTTACTAGTAAGGTACATTCTTAGGCGTTTAATATGCGGTGTTGAGTCCATTTCGTTGAGCAAGGAGTAGCTCTTGTCTATTCCATATTTGACTTAAGGAACTTTATCTGTGCTCATTTCAATCTCTGGTTTTATGCAGCACCCCAACTCACCTTTACCCTTAAGCAAGCATAAGTTGGTTTTCTAAATTTGAGACCCTGTTCTGTTCTGTAATTCAGTTCCTGTGTAGCCAAGTTTACATTCCGTGTATTAGTGATATCTTATGATGTTTCTTTTTCTGTGTGACTTACTTCAGTTAGAATCATCATACCTGAATCCACTCATTGTGCTGCTAAGGGCCTGATGACATAGATTTCATTGCTGAGTGATATTGCTTTGTAAGTAAATACCACAACTTCTTTATCCATTTTTCACTTTCTGCGATGTTGAACTTGTACTGTAAACGAGGTTCTTGTAAACAGAGCCGTTCCAAACTTTGGGGTGGCTGTGTCTTTTTGATTTTAATTTCCCTAAGCTATAGGACCATAAGTGGAAGTGCCCTAGGTTCTGTTGCTTTGTTTTTTAGATGTTTCAGGAAACACCATACACTTCTCCCAAGTGGTTGTTGGCAATTTACATCCCGCCCATCAGCATAACAAGGCTCCCAGTTCTCCATGGCCTGTCCTGCCTTTCTGGATTTTACACTTTTTTCAGATGGCCCTTTTGACCGGGGGGAAGTGAGACTTCATTGTAGTGCAGATTTCCTTTGCAAGCTTGCTTGGTTGGCCAAAAAAGGCGTATGCGTTTTTTCCTGAATATATTCAGGAAAAAACGCATACGCCCTTTTTGGCCAAGTGCATCATTGTGGACGTTCTGCCTCTTTTCCTATGCTTTCAATGCAATTCCAGTCTACCTCCTGAAATCGGTTTCCTGCAATTCTGCCCCGCTTTCAAGTCCTCTTGGCAGCCTTAATTCAGTCAATTTTTGGACGATAGCTGTCATTTATAACTCTGCAGGTTTGTGAATTACAGTGCCCCTGAGCTCCTTTCTTCAACTCGCTTTCTTTTGAGCTGGCCGCAACACCGCAGGATGGCTTCAGGCCCTAATCTTGTTCCGGTACGGCACGCTGAGCCTTTGGTTATTTCCTCTTCCTGGTGGGAAATGAGAGTTAAATTTGCCCGTCCAGACACCTCCAGCTAGCCTCTCATTGGTTCTCGCTATTCCTGTTCATCTTCCGCAGAAATTGCAAACTGGGCCAAACAGGAGGTTAAAGGCGCTGACTCTCCAAGTGGGGAGAGTGTTAGTAAAGCGTCTGGAATGTTGCACCCGAGTACCAGGGGAGGAAACCTGAGACATATTTGAACACGTCTCCCGTTCACATGGTTGATCATACTTGGGTTCCACATGCATGTTTTAGCTGAAGGAAGAATACCTTAAACCTGGAGAGTTGAGACCCGTGGAATGGGTACCATGCAACATGACTTCAAAGGGTCTTCATTTGCTCACCGAACCTCTCCAATCCTATCACTGCTGCGTTTATGCCCCTGTACACATGCTTGATTCTCTTTTGGAGACATAGCAATCCATAGGTTTTACGATACTTACTAGTCAGGTACATTCTTAGGCGTTTAATATGCGGTGTTGAGTCCATTTCGTTGAGCAAGGAGTAGCTCTTGTCTATTCCATATTTGACTTAAGGAACTTTATCTGTGCTCATTTCAATCTCTGGTTTTATGCAGCACCCCAACTCACCTTTACCCTTAAGCAAGCATAAGTTGGTTTTCTAAATTTGAGACCCTGTTCTGTTCTGTAATTCAGTTCCTGTGTAGCCAAGTTTACATTCCGTGTATTACTAATATCTTATGATGTTTCTTTTTCTGTGTGACTTATTTCAGTTAGAATCATCATACTTGAATCCACTCATTGTGATGCTAAGGGCCTGATGACACAGATTTCATTGCTGAATGATATTGCTTTGTAAGTAAATACCACAACTTCTTTATCCATTTTTCACTTTCTGCGATGTTGAACTTGTACTGTAAACGAGGTTCTTGTAAACAGAGTCGTCCCAAACTTTGGGGTGGCTGTGTCTTTTTGATTTTAATTTCCCTAAGCTATAGGACCATAAGTGGCAGTGCCCTAGGCTCTGTTGCTTTGTTTTTGAGATGTTTCAGGATACACCATACACTTTTCCCAAGTGTCTGTTGGCAATTTACATCCCGCCCATCAGCATAACAAGGCTCCCAGTTCTCCATGGCCTGTCCTGCCTTTCTGGATTTTACACTTTTTTCAGATGGCCCTTTTGACCGGGGGGAAGTGAGACTTCATTGTAGTGCAGATTTCCTTTGCAAGCTTGCTTGGTTGGCCAAAAAGGGCGTATGCGTTTTTTCCTGAATATATTCAGGAAAAAACGCATACGCCCTTTTTGGCCAAGTACATCATTGTGGACGTTCTGCCTCTTTTCCTATGCTTTCAATGCAATTTCAGTCTACCTCCTGAAATCGGTTTCCTGCAATTCTGCCCCGCTTTGAAGTCCTCTTGGCAGCCTTACTTCAGTCTATTTTTGGACGATAGCTGTCATTTATAACTCTGCAGGTTTGTAAATTACAGTGCCCCTGAGCTCGTTTCTTCAACTCGCTTTCTTGTGACCTGGCCGCAACACCGCAGGATGGCTTCAGGCCCTAATCTGGTTCCGGCCCGGCATGCTGAGCCTTTGGTTAATTCCTCTTCCCGGTGGGAAATGAGAGTTAAATTTGCCCGTTCAGACACCTCCAGCTAGTCTCTCATTGGTTCTCGCTATTCCTGTTCATCTTCCGCAGAAATTGCAAACTGGGCCAAATAGGAGGTTAAAGGGACTGACTCTCCAAGTCGGGAGAGTGTTAGTAAAGCGTCTGGAATGTTGCACCTGAGTACCAGGGGAGGAAAACTGAGACATATTTAAACAAGTCTCCCGTTCACATGGTTGATCATACTCTGGGTTCCACATGCATGTTTTAGCTGAAGGAAGAATACCTTAAACCTGGAGAGTTGAGACCCGTGGAATGGGTACCATGCAATATGACTTCAAAGGGTCTTCATTTGCTCACCGAACCTCTCCAATCCTATCACTGCTGCGTTTATGCCCCTGTACACACGCTTGATTCTCTTTTGGAGACATAGCAATCCATAGGTTTTACGATACTTACTAGTCAGGTACATTCTTAGGCGTTTAATATGGGGTGTTGAGTCCATTTCGTTGAGCAAGGAGTAGCTCTTGTCTATTCCATATTTGGCTTAAGGAACTTTATCTGTGCTCATTTCAATCTCCGGTTTTATGCAGCACCCCAACTCACCTTTCCCCTTAAGCAAGCATAAGTTGGTTTTCTAAATTTGAGACCCTGTTCTGTTTTGGAATGCAGTTCCTGTGTAGCCAAGTTTACATTCCGTGTATTAGTGATATCTTATGATGTTTCTTTTTCTGTGTGACTTATTTCAGTTAGAATCATCGTACCTGAATCCACTCATTGTGCTGCTACGGGCCTGATGACATAGATTTCATTGCTTAGTGATACTGCATTGTACGTAAGTACCACAAGTTCTTTATCCATTTTTCACTTTCTGTGATATTGAACTTGTACGGTAAACGAGGTTCTTGTAAACGGAGGCGTCCCAAACTTTGGGGTGGCTGTGTCTTTTTGATTTAATTTCACTAAGCTATAGGACCATAAGTGAAAGTGCCCTAGGCTCTGTTGCTTTGTTTTTTAGATGTTTCAGGAAACACTATACACTTCTCCCGAGTGGTTGTTGGCAATTTACGTCCCGCCCATCAGCATAACAAGGCTCCCAGTTCTCCATGGCCTGTCCTGCCTTTCTGGATTTTACACTTTTTTCAGATGGCCCTTTTGACCGGGGGGAAGTGAGACTTCATTGTAGTGCAGATTTCCTTTGCAAGCTTGCTTGGTTGGCCAAAAAGGGCGTATGCGTTTTTTCCTGAATATATTCAGGAAAAAACGCATACGCCCTTTTTGGCCAAGTGCATCATTGTGGACGTTCTGCCTCTTTTCCTATGCTTTCAATGCAATTCCAGTCTACCTCCTGAAATCGTTTTCCTGCAATTCTGCCCCGCTTTCAAGTCCTCTTGGCAGCCTTACTTCAGTCTATTTTTGGACGATAGCTGTCATTTATAACTCTGCAGGTTTGTGAATTACAGTGCCCCTGAGCTCCTTTCTTCAACTCGCTTTCTTTTGAGCTGGCCGCAACACCGCAGGATGGCTTCAGGCCCTAATATGGTTCCGGTACGGCACGCTGAGCCTTTGGTTATTTCCTCTTCCTGGTGGGAAATGAGAGTTAAATTTGCCCGTCCAGACACCTCCAGCTAGCCTCTCATTGGTTCTCGCTATTCCTGTTCATCTTCCGCAGAAATTGCAAACTGTGCCAAACAGGAGGTTAAAGGCGCTGACTCTCCAAGTGGGGAGAGTGTTAGTAAAGCGTCTGGAATGTTGCACCCGAGTACCAGGGGAGGAAAACTGAGACATATTTGAACACGTCTCCCGTTCACATGGTTGATCATACTTGGGTTCCACATGCATGTTTTAGCTGAAGGAAGCATACCTTAAACCTGGAGAGTTGAGACCCGTGTAATGGGTACCATGCAATATGACTTCAAAGGGTCTTCATTTGCTCACCGAACCTCTCCAATCCTATCACTGCTGCGTTTATGCCCCTGTACACATGCTTGATTCTCTTTTGGAGACATAGCAATCCATAGGTTTTAAGATACTTACTAGTCAGGTACATTCTTAGGCGTTTAATATGCGGTGTTGAGTCCATTTCGTTGAGCATGGAGTAGCTCTTGTCTATTCCATATTTGGCTTAAGGAACTTTATCTGTGCTCATTTCAATCTCTGGTTTTATGCAGCACCCCAACTCACCTTTACCCTTAAGCAAGCATAAGTTGGTTTTCTAAATTTGAGACCCTGTTCTGTTCTGTAATTCAGTTCCTGTGTAGCCAAGTTTACATTCCGTGTATTAGTGATATATTATGATGTTTCTTTTTCTGTGTGACTTACTTCAGTTAGAATCATCATACCTGAATCCACTCATTGTGCTGCTAAGGGCCTGATGACATAGATTTCATTGCTGAGTGATATTGCTTTGTAAGTAAATACCACAACTTCTTTATCCATTTTTCACTTTCTGCGATGTTGAACTTGTACTGTAAACGAGGTTCTTGTAAACAGAGCCGTTCCAAACTTTGGGGTGGCTGTGTCTTTTTTATTTTAATTTCCCTAAGCTATAGGACCATAAGTGGAAGTGCCCTAGGTTCTGTTGCTTTGTTTTTTAGATGTTTCAGGAAACACCATACACTTCTCCCAAGTGGTTGTTGGCAATTTACATCCCGCCCATCAGCATAACAAGGCTCCCAGTTCTCCATGGCCTGTCCTGCCTTTCTGGATTTTACACTTTTTTCAGATGGCCCTTTTGACCGGGGGGAAGTGAGACTTCATTGTAGTGCAGATTTCCTTTGCAAGCTTGCTTGGTTGGCCAAAAAAGGCGTATGCGTTTTTTCCTGAATATATTCAGGAAAAAACGCATACGCCCTTTTTGGCCAAGTGCATCATTGTGGACGTTCTGCCTCTTTTCCTATGCTTTCAATGCAATTCCAGTCTACCTCCTGAAATCGGTTTCCTGCAATTCTGCCCCGCTTTCAAGTCCTCTTGGCAGCCTTAATTCAGTCAATTTTTGGACGATAGCTGTCATTTATAACTCTGCAGGTTTGTGAATTACAGTGCCCCTGAGCTCCTTTCTTCAACTCGCTTTCTTTTGAGCTGGCCGCAACACCGCAGGATGGCTTCAGGCCCTAATCTTGTTCCGGCACGGCACGCTGAGCCTTTGGTTATTTCCTCTTCCTGGTGGGAAATGAGAGTTAAATTTGCCCGTCCAGACACCTCCAGCTAGCCTCTCATTGGTTCTCGCTATTCCTGTTCATCTTCCGCAGAAATTGCAAACTGGGCCAAACAGGAGGTTAAAGGCGCTGACTCTCCAAGTGGGGAGAGTGTTAGTAAAGCGTCTGGAATGTTGCACCCGAGTACCAGGGTAGGAAACCTGAGACATATTTGAACACGTCTCCCGTTCACATGGTTGATCATACTTGGGTTCCACATGCATGTTTTAGCTGAAGGAAGAATACCTTAAACCTGGAGAGTTGAGACCCGTGGAATGGGTACCATGCAACATGACTTCAAAGGGTCTTCATTTGCTCACCGAACCTCTCCAATCCTATCACTGCTGCGTTTATGCCCCTGTACACATGCTTGATTCTCTTTTGGAGACATAGCAATCCATAGGTTTTACGATACTTACTAGTCAGGTACATTCTTAGGCGTTTAATATGCGGTGTTGAGTCCATTTCGTTGAGCAAGGAGTAGCTCTTGTCTATTCCATATTTGACTTAAGGAACTTTATCTGTGCTCATTTCAATCTCTGGTTTTATGCAGCACCCCAACTCACCTTTACCCTTAAGCAAGCATAAGTTGGTTTTCTAAATTTGAGACCCTGTTCTGTTCTGTAATTCAGTTCCTGTGTAGCCAAGTTTACATTCCGTGTATTACTAATATCTTATGATGTTTCTTTTTCTGTGTGACTTATTTCAGTTAGAATCATCATACTTGAATCCACTCATTGTGATGCTAAGGGCCTGATGACACAGATTTCATTGCTGAATGATATTGCTTTGTAAGTAAATACCACAACTTCTTTATCCATTTTTCACTTTCTGCGATGTTGAACTTGTACTGTAAACGAGGTTCTTGTAAACAGAGTCGTCCCAAACTTTGGGGTGGCTGTGTCTTTTTGATTTTAATTTCCCTAAGCTATAGGACCATAAGTGGCAGTGCCCTAGGCTCTGTTGCTTTGTTTTTGAGATGTTTCAGGATACACCATACACTTTTCCCAAGTGTCTGTTGGCAATTTACATCCCGCCCATCAGCATAACAAGGCTCCCAGTTCTCCATGGCCTGTCCTGCCTTTCTGGATTTTACACTTTTTTCAGATGGCCCTTTTGACCGGGGGGAAGTGAGACTTCATTGTAGTGCAGATTTCCTTTGCAAGCTTGCTTGGTTGGCCAAAAAGGGCGTATGCGTTTTTTCCTGAATATATTCAGGAAAAAACGCATACGCCCTTTTTGGCCAAGTACATCATTGTGGACGTTCTGCCTCTTTTCCTATGCTTTCAATGCAATTTCAGTCTACCTCCTGAAATCGGTTTCCTGCAATTCTGCCCCGCTTTGAAGTCCTCTTGGCAGCCTTACTTCAGTCTATTTTTGGACGATAGCTGTCATTTATAACTCTGCAGGTTTGTGAATTACAGTGCCCCTGAGCTCCTTTCTTCAACTCGCTTTCTTGTGACCTGGCCGCAACACCGCAGGATGGCTTCAGGCCCTAATCTGGTTCCGGCCCGGCATGGTGAGCCTTTGGTTAATTCCTCTTCCTGGTGGGAAATGAGAGTTAAATTTGCCCGTCCAGACACCTCCAGCTAGCCTCTCATTGGTTCTCGCTATTCCTGTTCATCTTCCGCAGAAATTGCAAACTGGGCCAAACAAGAGGTTAAAGGGACTGACTCTCCAAGTGGGGAGAGTGTTAGTAAAGCGTCTGGAATGTTGCACCCGAGTACCAGGGGAGGAAAACTGAGACATATTTGAACACGTCTCCCGATCACATGGTTGATCATACTCTAGGTTCCACATGCATGTTTTAGCTGAAGGAAGAATACCTTAAACCTGTAGAGTTAAGACCCGTGGAATGGGTACCATGCAATATGACTTCAAAGGGTCTTCATTTGCTCACCGAACCTCTCCAATCCTATCACTGCTGCGTTTATGCCCCTGTACACATGCTTGATTCTCTTTCGGAGACATAGCAATCCATAGGTTTTAAGATACTTACTAGTCAGGTACATTCTTAGGCGTTTAATATGCGATGTTGAGTCCATTTCATTGAGCAAGGAGTAGCTCTTGTCTATTCCATATTTGACTTAAGGAACGTTATCTGTGCTCATTTCAATCTCTGGTTTTATGCAGCACCCCAACTCACCTTTACCCTTAAGCAAGCATAAGTTGGTTTTCTAAATTTGAGACCCTGTTCTGTTCTGTAATTCAGTTCCTGTGTAGCCAAGTTTCCATTCCGTGTATTACTGATATCTTATGAAGTTTCTTTTTCTGTGTGACTTACTTCAGTTAGAATCATCATACCTGAATCCACTCATTGTGCTGCTAAGGGCCTGATGACACAGATTTCATTGCTGAGTGATATTGCTTTGTAAGTAAATACCACAACTTCTTTATCCATTTTTCACTTTCTGCGATGTTGAACTTGTACTGTAAACGAGGTTCTTGTAAACAGAGCCGTTCCAAACTTTGGGGTGGCTGTGTCTTTTTGATTTTAATTTCCCTAAGCTATAGGACCATAAGTGGAAGTGCCCTAGGTTCTGTTGCTTTGGTTTTTAGATGTTTCAGGAAACACCATACACTTCTCCCGAGTGGTTGTTGGCAATTTACATCCCGCCCATCAGCATAACAAGGCTCCCAGTTCTCCATGGCCTGTCCTGCCTTTCTGGATTTTACACTTTTTTCAGATGGCCCTTTTGACCGGGGGGAAGTGAGACTTCATTGTAGTGCAGATTTCCTTTGCAAGCTTGCTTGGTTGGCCAAAAAGGGCGTATGCGTTTTTTCCTGAATATATTCAGGAAAAAACGCATACGCCCTTTTTGGCCAAGTGCATCATTGTGGACGTTCTGCCTCTTTTCCTATGCTTTCAATGCAATTCCAGTCTACCTCCTGAAATCGGTTTCCTGCAATTCTGCCCCGCTTTCAAGTCCTCTTGGCAGCCTTACTTCAGTCTATTTTTGGACGATAGCTGTCATTTATAACTCTGCAGGTTTGTGAATTACAGTGCCCCTGAGCTCGTTTCTTCAACTCGCTTTCTTGTGACCTGGCCGCAACACCGCAGGATGGCTTCAGGCCCTAATCTGGTTCCGGCCCGGCATGCTGAGCCTTTGGTTAATTCCTCTTCCCGGTGGGAAATGAGAGTTAAATTTGCCCGTTCAGACACCTCCAGCTAGTCTCTCATTGGTTCTCGCTATTCCTGTTCATCTTCCGCAGAAATTGCAAACTGGGCCAAATAGGAGGTTAAAGGGACTGACTCTCCAAGTCGGGAGAGTGTTAGTAAAGCGTCTGGAATGTTGCACCTGAGTACCAGGGGAGGAAAACTGAGACATATTTAAACAAGTCTCCCGTTCACATGGTTGATCATACTCTGGGTTCCACATGCATGTTTTAGCTGAAGGAAGAATACCTTAAACCTGGAGAGTTGAGACCCGTGGAATGGGTACCATGCAATATGACTTCAAAGGGTCTTCATTTGCTCACCGAACCTCTCCAATCCTATCACTGCTGCGTTTATGCCCCTGTACACACGCTTGATTCTCTTTTGGAGACATAGCAATCCATAGGTTTTACGATACTTACTAGTCAGGTACATTCTTAGGCGTTTAATATGGGGTGTTGAGTCCATTTCGTTGAGCAAGGAGTAGCTCTTGTCTATTCCATATTTGGCTTAAGGAACTTTATCTGTGCTCATTTCAATCTCCGGTTTTATGCAGCACCCCAACTCACCTTTCCCCTTAAGCAAGCATAAGTTGGTTTTCTAAATTTGAGACCCTGTTCTGTTTTGGAATGCAGTTCCTGTGTAGCCAAGTTTACATTCCGTGTATTAGTGATATCTTATGATGTTTCTTTTTCTGTGTGACTTATTTCAGTTAGAATCATCGTACCTGAATCCACTCATTGTGCTGCTACGGGCCTGATGACATAGATTTCATTGCTTAGTGATACTGCATTGTACGTAAGTACCACAAGTTCTTTATCCATTTTTCACTTTCTGTGATATTGAACTTGTACGGTAAACGAGGTTCTTGTAAACGGAGGCGTCCCAAACTTTGGGGTGGCTGTGTCTTTTTGATTTAATTTCACTAAGCTATAGGACCATAAGTGAAAGTGCCCTAGGCTCTGTTGCTTTGTTTTTTAGATGTTTCAGGAAACACTATACACTTCTCCCGAGTGGTTGTTGGCAATTTACGTCCCGCCCATCAGCATAACAAGGCTCCCAGTTCTCCATGGCCTGTCCTGCCTTTCTGGATTTTACACTTTTTTCAGATGGCCCTTTTGACCGGGGGGAAGTGAGACTTCATTGTAGTGCAGATTTCCTTTGCAAGCTTGCTTGTTGGGCCAAAAAGGGCGTATGCGTTTTTTCCTGAATATATTCAGGAAAAAACGCATACGCCCTTTTTGGCCAAGTGCATCATTGTGGACGTTCTGCCTCTTTTCCTATGCTTTCAATGCAATTCCAGTCTACCTCCTGAAATCGGTTTCCTGCAATTCTGCCCCGCTTTCAAGTCCTCTTGGCAGCCTTACTTCAGTCTATTTTTGGACGATAGCTGTCATTTATAACTCTGCAGGTTTGTGAATTACAGTGCCCCTGAGCTCGTTTCTTCAACTCGCTTTCTTGTGACCTGGCCGCAACACCGCAGGATGGCTTCAGGCCCTAATCTGGTTCCGGCATGGCACGCTGAGCCTTTGGTTATTTCCTCTTCCTGGTGGGAAATGAGAGTTAAATTTGCCCGTCCGCACACCTCCAGCTAGTCTCTCATTGGTTCTCGATATTCCTGTTCATCTTCCGCAGAAATTGCAAACTGGGCCAAACAGGAGGTTAAAGGCGCTGACTCTCCAAGTGGGGAGAGTGTTAGTAAAGCGTCTGGAATGTTGCACCCGAGTACCAGGGGAGGAAAACTGAGACATATTTGAACACGTCTCCCGTTCACATGGTTGATCATACTTGGGTTCCACATGCATGTTTTAGCTGAAGGAAGAATACCTTAAACCTGTAGAGTTAAGACCCGTGGAATGGGTACCATGCAATATGACTTCAAAGGGTCTTCATTTGCTCACCGAACCTCTCCAATCCTATCACTGCTGCGTTTATGCCCCTGTACACATGCTTGATTCTCTTTCGGAGACATAGCAATCCATAGGTTTTAAGATACTTACTAGTCAGGTACATTCTTAGGCGTTTAATATGCGATGTTGAGTCCATTTCATTGAGCAAGGAGTAGCTCTTGTCTATTCCATATTTGACTTAAGGAACGTTATCTGTGCTCATTTCAATCTCTGGTTTTATGCAGCACCCCAACTCACCTTTACCCTTAAGCAAGCATAAGTTGGTTTTCTAAATTTGAGACCCTGTTCTGTTCTGTAATTCAGTTCCTGTGTAGCCAAGTTTACATTCCGTGTATTACTGATATCTTACGATGTTTCTTTTTCTGTGTGACTTATTTCAGTTAGAATCATCATACCTGAATCCACTCATTGTGATGCTAAGGGCCTGATGACATAGATTTCATTGCTGAGTGATATTGCTTTGTAAGTAAATACCACAACTTCTTTATCCATTTTTCACTTTCTGTGATGTTGAACTTGTACTGTAAACGAGGTTCTTGTAAACAGAGGCGTCCCAAACTTTGGGGTGGCTGTGTCTTTTTGATTTTAATTTCCCTAAGCTATAGGACCATAAGTGGAAGTGCCCTAGGTTCTGTTGCTTTGTTTTTTAGATGTTTCAGGAAACACCATACACTTCTCCCGAGTGGTTGTTGGCAATTTACATCCCGCCCATCAGCATAACAAGGCTCCCAGTTCTCCATGGCCTGTCCTGCCTTTCTGGATTTTACACTTTTTTCAGATGGCCCTTTTGACCGGGGGGAAGTGAGACTTCATTGTAGTGCAGATTTCCTTTGCAAGCTTGCTTGGTTGGCCAAAAAGGGCGTATGCGTTTTTTCGTGAATATATTCAGGAAAAAACGCATACGCCCTTTTTGGCCAAGTGCATCAATGTGGACGTTCTGCCTCTTTTCCTATGCTTTCAATGCAATTCCAGTCTACCTCCTGAAATCGGTTTCCTGCAATTCTGCCCCGCTTTCAAGTCCTCTTGGCAGCCTTACTTCAGTATATTTTTGGACGATAGCTGTCATTTATAACTCTGCAGGTTTGTGAATTACAGTGCCCCTGAGCTCCTTTCTTCAACTCGCTTTCTTTTGAGCTGGCCGCAACACCGCAGGATGCCTTCAGGCCCTAATCTGGTTCCGGTACGGCACGCTGAGCCTTTGGTTATTTCCTCTTCCTGGTGGGAAATGAGAGTTAAATTTGCCCGTCCAGACACCTCCAGCTAGCCTCTCATTGGTTCTCGCTATTCCTGTTCATCTTCCGCAGAAATTGCAAACTGGGCCAAACAGGAGGTTAAAGGCGCTGACTCTCCAAGTGGGGAGAGTGTTAGTAAAGCGTCTGGAATGTTGCACCCGAGTACCAGGGGAGGAAAACTGAGACATATTTGAACACGTCTCCCGTTCACATGGTTGATCATACTTGGGTTCCACATGCATGTTTTAGCTGAAGGAAGAATACCTTAAACCTGGAGAGTTGAGACCCTTGAAATGGGTACCATGCAATATGACTTCAAAGGGTCTTTATTTGCTCACCGAACCTCTCCAATCCTATCACTGCTGCGTTTATGCCCCTGTACACATGCTTGATTCTCTTTTGGAGACATAGCAATCCATACGTTTTACGATACTTACTAGTCAGGTACATTTTTAGGCGTTTAATATGCGGTGTTGAGTCCATTTCGTTGAGCAAGGAGTAGCTCTTGTCTATTCCATATTTGACTTAAGGAACTTTATCTGTGCTCATTTCAATCTCTGGTTTTATGCAGCACCCCAACTCACCTTTACACTTAAGCAAGCATAAGTTGGTTTTCTAAATTTGAGACCCTGTTCTGTTCTGTAATTCAGTTCCTGTGTAGCCAAGTTTACATTCCGTGTATTACTGATATCTTATGATGTTTCTTTTTCTGTGTGACTTACTTCAGTTAGAATCATCATACCTGAATCCACTCATTATGCTGCTACGGGCCTGATGACATAGATTTCATTGCTGAGTGATACTGCATTGTACGTAAGTACCACAAGTTCTTTATCCATTTTTCACTTTCTGCGATGTTGAACTTGTACTGTAAACGAGGTTCTTGTAAACAGAGCCGTTCCAAACTTTGGGGTGGCTGTGTCTTTTTGATTTTAATTTCCCTAAGCTATAGGACCATAAGTGGAAGTGCCCTAGGCTCTGTTGCTTTGTTTCTTAGATATTTCAGGAAACACCATACACTTCTCCCGAGTGGTTGTTGGCAATTTACATCCCGCCCATCAGCATAACAAGGCTCCCAGTTCTCAATGGCCTGTTGCCTTTCTGTATTTTACACTTTTTTCAGATGGCCCTTTTGACCGGGGGGAAGTGAGACTTCATTGTAGTGCAGATTTCCTTTGCAAGCTTGCTTGGTTGGCCAAAAAGGGCGTATGCGTTTTTTCCTGAATATATTCAGGAAAAAACGCATACGCCCTTTTTGGCCAAGTGCATCATTGTGGACGTTCTGCCTCTTTTCCTATGCTTTCAGTGCAATTCCAGTCTACCTCCTGAAATCGGTTTCCTGCAATTCTGCCCCGCTTTCAAGTCCTCTTGGCAGCCTTACTTCAGTCTATTTTTGGACGATAGCTGTCATTTATAACTCTGCAGGTTTGTGAATTACAGTGCCCCTGAGCTCGTTTCTTCAACTCGCTTTCTTGTGACCTGGCCGCAACACCGCAGGATGGCTTCAGGCCCTAATCTGGTTCCGGTACGGCACGCTGAACCTTTGGTTATTTCCTCTTCCTGTTGAGAAATGAGAGTTAAATTTGCCCGTCCAGACACCTCCAGCTAGCCTCTCATTGGTTCTCGCTATTCCTGTTCATCTTCCGCAGAAATTGCAAACTGGGACAAACAGGAGGTTAAAGGCGCTGACTCTCCAAGTGGGGAGAGTGTTAGTAAAGCGTCTGGAATGTTGCACCCGAGTACCAGGGTACGAAAACTGAGACATATTTGAACACGTCTCCCGTTCACATGGTTGATCATACTTGGGTTCCACATGCATGTTTTAGCTGAAGGAAGAATACCTTAAACCTGGAGAGTTGAGACCCGTGTAATGGGTACCATGCAATATGACTTCAAAGGGTCTTCATTTGCTCACCGAACCTCTCCAATCCTATCACTGCTGCGTTTATGCCCCTGTACACATGCTTGATTCTCTTTCAGAGACATAGCAATCCATAGGTTTTAAGATACTTACTAGTCAGGTACATTCTTAGGCGTTTAATATGGGGTGTTGAGTCCATTTCGTTGAGCAAGTAGTAGCTCTTGTCTATTCCATATTTGACTTAAGGAACTTTATCTGTGCTCATTTCAATCTCTGGTTTTATGCAGCACCCCAACTCACCTTTACCCTTAAGCAAGCATAAGTTGGTTTTCTAAATTTGAGACCCTGTTCTGTTCTGTAATTCAGTTCCTGTGTAGCCAAGTTTACATTCCGTGTATTACTGATATCTTATGATGTTTCTTTTTCTGTGTGACTTATTTCAGTTAGAATCATCATACCTGAATCCACTCATTGTGCTGCTAAGGGCCTGATGACACAGATTTCATTGCTGAGTGATATTGCTTTGTAAGTAAATACCACAAGTTCTTTATCCATTTTTCACTTTCTGCGATGTTGAACTTGTACTGTAAACGAGGTTCTTGTAAACAGAGCCGTTCCAAACTTTGGGGTGGCTGTGTCTTTTTGATTTTAATTTCCCTAAGCTATAGGACCATAAGTGGAAGTGCCCTAGGTTCTGTTGCTTTGTTTTTTAGATGTTTCAGGAAACACCATACACTTCTCCCCAGTGGTTGTTGGCAATTTACATCCCGCCCATCAGCATAACAAGGCTCCCAGTTCTCCATGGCCTGTCCTGCCTTTCTGGATTTTACACTTTTTTCAGATGGCCCTTTTGACCAGGGGGAAGTGAGACTTCATTGTAGTGCAGATTTCCTTTGCAAGCTTGCTTGGTTGGCCAAAAAGGGCGTATGCGTTTTTTCCTGAATATATTCAGGAAAAAACGCATACGCCCTTTTTGGCCAAGTGCATCATTGTGGACGTTCTGCCTCTTTTCCTATGCTTTCAATGCAATTCCAGTCTACCTCCTGAAATCGGTTTCCTGCAATTCTGCCCCGCTTTCAAGTCCTCTTGGCAGCCTTACTTCAGTCTATTTTTGGACGATAGCTGTCATTTATAAATTTGCAGGTTTGTGAATTACAGTGACCCTGAGCTCCTTTCTTCAACTCGCTTTCTTGTGACCTGGCCGCAACGCCGCAGGATGGCTTCAGGCCCTAATCTGGTTCCGGCACGGCACGCTGAGCCTTTGGTTATTTCCTCTTCCTGGTGGGAAATGAGAGTTAAATTTGCCCGTCCACACACCTCCAGCTAGTCTCTCATTGGTTCTCGCTATTCCTGTTCATCTTCCGCAGAAATTGCAAACTGGGCCAAACAGGAGGTTAAAGGCGCTGACTCTCCAAGTGGGGAGAGTGTTAGTAAAGCGTCTGGAATGTTGCACCCGAGTACCAGGGGAGGAAAACTGAGACATATTTGAACACGTCTCCCGTTCACATGGTTGATCATACTTGGGTTCCACATGCATGTTTTAGCTGAAGGAAGAATACCTTAAACCTGGAGAGTTAAGACCCGTGTAATGGGTACCATGCAATATGACTTCAAAGGGTCTTCATTTGCTCACCGAACCTCTCCAATCCTATCACTGCTGCGTTTATGCCCCTGTACACATGCTTGATTCTCTTTCGGAGACATAGCAATCCATAGGTTTTAAGATACTTACTAGTCAGGTACATTCTTAGGCGTTTAATATGCGGTGTTGAGTCCATTTCGTTGAGCAAGGAGTAGCTCTTGTCTATTCCATATTTGACTTAAGGAACTTTATCTGTGCTCATTTCAATCTCTGGTTTTATGCAGCACCCCAACTCACCTTTCCCCTTAAGCAAGCATAAGTTGGTTTTCTAAATTTGAGACCCTGTTCTGTTCTGTAATTCAGTTCCTGTGTAGCCAAGTTTCCATTCCGTGTATTACTGATATCTTATGATGTTTCTTTTTCTGTGTGACTTATTTCAGTTAGAATCATCATACCTGAATCCACTCATTGTGCTGCTAAGGGCCTGATGACACAGATTTCATTGCTGAGTGATATTGCTTTGTAAGTAAATACCACAACTTCTTTATCCATTTTTCACTTTCTGCGATGTTGAACTTGTACTGTAAACGAGGTTCTTGTAAACAGAGCCGTTCCAAACTTTGGGGTGGCTGTGTCTTTTTGATTTTAATTTCCCTAACGTATAGGACCATAAGTGGAAGTGCCCTAGGTTCTGTTGCTTTGTTTTTTAGATGTTTCAGGAAACACCATACACTTCACCCGAGTGGTTGTTGGCAATTTACATCCCGCCCATCAGCATAACAAGGCTCCCAGTTCTCCATGGCCTGTCCTGCCTTTCTGGATTTTACACTTTTTTCAGATGGCCCTTTTGACCGGGGGGAAGTGAGACTTCATTGTAGTGCAGATTTCCTTTGCAAGCTTGCTTGGTTGGCCAAAAAGGGCGTATGCGTTTTTTCCTGAATATATTCAGGAAAAAACGCATACGCCCTTTTTGGCCAAGTGCATCATTGTGGACGTTCTGCCTCTTTTCCTATGCTTTCAATGCAATTCCAGTCTACCTCCTGAAATCGGTTTCCTGCAATTCTGCCCCGCTTTCAAGTCCTCTTGGCAGCCTTACCTCAGTCTATTTTTGGACGATAGCTGTCATTTATAAATTTGCATGTTTGTGAATTACAGTGCCCCTGAGCTCCTTTCTTCAACTCGCTTTCTTGTAACCTGGCCGCAACACCGCAGGATGGCTTCAGGCCCTAATCTGTTTCCGGCACGGCACGCTGAGACTTTGGTTATTTCCTCTTCCTGGTGGGAAATGAGAGTTAAATTTGCCCGTCCAGACACCTCCAGCTAGTCTCTCATTGGTTCTCGCTATTCCTGTTCATCTTCCGCAGAAATTGCAAACTGGGCCAAACAGGAGGTTAAAGGCGCTGACTCTCCAAGTGGGGAGAGTGTTAGTAAAGCGTCTGGAATGTTGCACCCGAGTACCAGGGGAGGAAAACTGAGACATATTTGAACACGTCTCCCGTTCACTTGGTTGATCATACTTGGGTTCCACATGCATGTTTTAGCTGAAGGAAGAATACCTTAAACCTGGAGAGTTGAGACCCGTGTAATGGGTACCATGCAATATGACTCCAAAGGGTCTTCATTTGCTCACCGAACCTCTCCAATCCTATCACTGCTGCGTTTATGCCCCTGTACACATGCTTGATTCTCTTTCGGAGACATAGCAATCCATAGGTTTTAAGATACTTACTAGTCAGGTACATTCTTAGGCGTTTAATATGCGGTGTTGAGTCCATTTCGTTGAGCAAGGAGTAGCTCTTGTCTATTCCATATTTGACTTAAGGAACTTTATCTGTGCTCATTTCAATCTCTGGTTTTATGCAGCACCCCAACTCACCTTTACCCTTAAGCAAGCATAAGTTGGTTTTCTAAATTTGAGACCCTGTTCTGTTCTGTAATTCAGTTCCTGTGTAGCCAAGTTTACATTCCGTGTATTACTGATATCTTATGATGTTTCTTTTTCTGTGTGACTTACTTCAGTTAGAATCATCATACCTGAATCCACTCATTGTGCTGCTAAGGGCCTGATGACACAGATTTCATTGCTGAGTGATATTGCTTTGTAAGTAAATACCACAACTTCTTTATCCATTTTTCACTTTCTGCGATGTTGAACTTGTACTGTAAACGAGGTTCTTGTAAACAGAGGTGTCCCAAACTTTGGGGTGGCTGTGTCTTTTTGAGTTTAATTTCCCTAAGCTATAGGACCATAAGTGGAAGTGCCCTAGGTTCTGTTGCTTTGTTTTTTAGATGTTTCAGGAAACACCATACACTTCTCCCGAGTGGTTGTTGGCAATTTACATCCCGCCCATCAGCATAACAAGGCTCCCAGTTCTCCATGGCCTGTCCTGCCTTTCTTGATTTTACACTTTTTTCAGATGGCCCTTTTGACCGGGGGGAAGTGAGACTTCATTGTAGTGCAGATTTCCTTTGCAAGCTTGCTTGGTTGGCCAAAAAGGGCGTATGCGTTTTTTCCTGAATATATTCAGGAAAAAACGCATACGCCCTTTTTGGCCAAGTACATCATTGTGGACGTTCTGCCTCTTTTCCTATGCTTTCAATGCAATTCCAGTCTACCTCCTGAAATCGGTTTCCTGCAATTCAGCCCCGCTTTAAAGTCCTCTTGGCAGCCTTACTTCAGTCTATTTTTGGACGATAGCTGTCATTTATAACTCTGCAGGTTTGTGAATTACAGTGCCCCTGAGCTCCTTTCTTCAACTCGCTTTCTTTTGAGCTGGCCGCAACACCGCAGGATGGCTTCAGGCCCTAATCTGGTTCCGGTACGGCACGCTGAGCCTTTGGTTATTTCCTCTTCCTGGTGGGAAATGAGAGTTAAATTTGCCCGTCCAGACACCTCCAGCTAGCCTCTCATTGGTTCTCGCTATTCCTGTTCATCTTCCGCAGAAATTGCAAACTGTGCCAAACAGGAGGTTAAAGGCGCTGACTCTCCAAGTGGGGAGAGTGTTAGTAAAGCGTCTGGAATGTTGCACCCGAGTACCAGGGGAGGAAAACTGAGACATATTTGAACACGTCTCCCGTTCACATGGTTGATCATACTTGGGTTCCACATGAATGTTTTAGCTGAAGAAAGAATACCTTAAACCTGGAGAGTTGAGACCCGTGTAATGGGTACCATGCAATATGACTTCAAAGGGTCTTCATTTGCTCACCGAACCCCTACAATCCTATCACTGCTGCGTTTATTCCCCTGTACACATGCTTGATTCTCTTTTGGAGACATAGCAATCCATAGGTTTTACGCTACTTACTAGTCAGGTACATTCTTAGGCGTTTAATATGCGGTGTTGAGTCCATTTCGTTGAGCAAGGAGTAGCTCTTGTCTATTCCATATTTGACTTAAGGAACTTTATCTGTGCTCATTTCAATCTCTGGTTTTATGCAGCACCCCAACTCACCTTTCCCCTTAAGCAAGCATAAGTTGGTTTTCTAAATTTGAGACCCTGTTCTGTTCTGTAATTCAGTTCCTGTGTAGCCAAGTTTACATTCTGTGTATTACTGATATTTTATGATGTTTCTTCTTCTGTGTGACTTATCTCAGTTAGAATCATAGTACCTGAATCTGCTCATTATGCTGCTACGGGCCTGATGACATAGATTTCATTGCTGAGTGATACTGCATTGTACGTAAGTACCACAAGTTCTTTATCCATTTTTCACTTTCTGCGATGTTGAACTTGTACTGTAAACGAGGTTCTTGTAAACAGAGCCGTTCCAAACTTTGGGGTGGCTCTGTCTTTTTGATTTTAATTTCCCTAAGCTATAGGACCATAAGTGGCAGTGCCCTAGGCTCTGTTGCTTTGTTTTTTAGATGTTTCAGGAAACACCATACTCTTCTCCCAAGTGTCTGTTGGCAATTTACATCCCACCCATCAGCATAACAAGGCTCCCAGTTCTCAATGGCCTGTTGCCTTTCTGGATTTTACACTTTATTCAGATGGCCCTTTTGACCGGGGGGAAGTGAGACTTCATTGTAGTGCAGATTTCCTTTGCAAGCTTGCTTGGTTGGCCAAAAAGGGCGTATGCGTTTTTTCCTGAATATATTCAGGAAAAAACGCATACGCCCTTTTTGGCCAAGTGCATCATTATGGACATTCTGCCTCTTTTCCTATGCTTTCAATGCAATTCCAGTCTACCTCCTGAAATCGGTTTCCTGCAATTCTGCCCCGCTTTCAAGTCCTCTTGGCAGCCTTACTTCAGTCTATTTTTGGACGATAGCTGTCATTTATAACTCTGCAGGTTTGTGAATTACAGTGCCCCTGAGCTCCTTTCTTCAACTCGCTTTCTTGTGACCTGGCCGCAACACCGCAGGATGGCTTCAGGCCATAATCTGGTTCCGGCCCGGCATGCTGAGCCTTTGGTTAATTCCTCTTCCTGGAGGGAAATGAGAGTTAAATTTGCCCGTCCAGACACCTCCAGCTAGCCTCTCATTGGTTCTCGCTATTCCTGTTCATCTTCCGCAGAAATTGCAAACTGGGCCAAACAGGAGGTTAAAGGCGCTGACTCTCCAAGTGGAGAGAGTGTTAGTAAAGCGTCTGGAATGTTGCACCCGAGTACCAGGGGAGGAAAACTGAGACATATTTGAACACGTCTCCCGATCACTTGGTTGATCATACTCTAGGTTCCACATGCATGTTTTAGCTGAAGGAAGAATACCTTAAACCTGGGTAGTTGAAACCCGTGGAATGGGTAGCATGCAATATGACTTCAAAGGGTCTTCATTTGCTCACCGAACCTCTCCAATCCTATCACTGCTGCGTTTATGCCCCTGTACACATGCTTGATTCTCTTTCGGAGACATAGCAATCCATAGGTTTTAAGATACTTACTAGTCAGGTACATTCTTAGGCGTTTAATATGGGGTGTTGAGTCCATTTCGTTGAGCAAGGAGTAGCTCTTGTCTATTCCATATTTGGCTTAAGGAACTTTATCTGTGCTCATTTCAATCTCTGGTTTTATGCAGCACCCCAACTCACCTTTACCCTTAAGCAAGAATAAGTTGGTTTTCTAAATTTGAGACCCTGTTCTGTTCTGTAATTCAGTTCCTGTGTAGCCAAGTTTACATTCCGTGTATTACTGATATCTTATGATGTTTCTTTTTCTGTGTGACTTATTTCAGTTAGAATCATCATACCTGAATCCACTCATTGTGCTGCTAAGGGCCTGATGACACAGATTTCATTGCTGAGTGATATTGCTTTGTAAGTAAATACCACAACTTTTTTATCCATTTTTCACTTTCTGCGATGTTGAACTTGTACTGTAAACGAGGTTCTTGTAAACAGAGCCGTTCCAAACATTGGGGTGGCTGTGTCTTTTTGATTTTAATTTCCCTAAGCTATAGGACCATAAGTGGAAGTGCCCTAGGTTCTGTTGCTTTGTTTTTTAGATGTTTCAGGAAACACCATACACTTCTCCCGAGTGGTTGTTGGCAATTTACATCCCGCCCATCAGCATAACAAGGCTCCCAGTTCTCCATGGCCTGTCCTGCCTTTCTGGATTTTACACTTTTTTCAGATGGCCCTTTTGACCGGGGGGAAGTGAGACTTCATTGTAGTGCAGATTTCCTTTGCAAGCTTGCTTGGTTGGCCAAAAAGGGCGTATGCGTTTTTTCCTGAATATATTCAGGAAAAAACGCATACGCCCTTTTTGGCCAAGTGCATCATTGTGGACGTTCTGCCTCTTTTCCTATGCTTTCAATGCAATTCCAGTCTACCTCCTGAAATCGGTTTCCTGCAATTCTGCCCCGCTTTCAAGTCCTCTTGGCAGCCTTACTTCAGTCTATTTTTGGACGATAGCTGTCATTTATAACTCTGCAGGTTTGTGAATTACAGTGCCCCTGAGCTCCTTTCTTCAACTCGCTTTCTTGTGACCTGGCCGCAACGCCGCAGGATGGCTTCAGGCCCTAATCTGGTTCCGGCACGGCACGCTGAGACTTTGGTTATTTCCTCTTCCTGGTGGGAAATGAGAGTTAAATTTGCCCGTCCACACACCTCCAGCTAGTCTCTCATTGGTTCTCGCTATTCCTGTTCATCTTCCGCAGAAATTGCAAACTGGGCCAAACAGGAGGTTAAAGGCGCTGACTCTCCAAGTGGGGAGAGTGTTAGTAAAGCGTCTGGAATGTTGCACCCGAGTACCAGGGGAGGAAAACTGAGACATATTTGAACACGTCTCCCGTTCACATGGTTGATCATACTTGGGTTCCACATGCATGTTTTAGCTGAAGGAAGAATACCTTAAACCAGGAGAGTTAAGACCCGTGGAATGGGTACCATGCAATATGACTTCAAAGGGTCTTCATTTGCTCACCGAACCTCTCCAATCCTATCACTGCTGCGTTTATGCCTCTGTACACATGCTTGATTCTCTTTCGGAGACATAGCAATCCATAGGTTTTAAGATACTTACTAGTCAGGTACATTCTTAGGCGTTTAATATGCGGTGTTGAGTCCATTTCGTTGAGCAAGGAGTAGCTCTTGTCTATTCCATATTTGACTTAAGGAACTTTATCTGTGCTCATTTCAATCTCTGGTTTTATGCAGCACCCCAACTCACCTTTACCCTTAAGCAAGCATAAGTTGGTTTTCTAAATTTGAGACCCTGTTCTGTTCTGTAATTCAGTTCCTGTGTAGCCAAGTTTACATTCCGTGTATTACTGATATCTTATGATGTTTCTTTTTCTGTGTGACTTACTTCAGTTAGAATCATCATACCTGAATCCACTCATTGTGATGCTAAGGGCCTGATGACACAGATTTCATTGCTGAGTGATATTGCTTTGTAAGTAAATACCACAACTTCTTTATCCATTTTTCACTTTCTGCGATGTTGAACTTGTACTGTAAACGAGGTTCTTGTAAACAGAGCCATTCCAAACTTTGGGGTGGCTGTGTCTTTTTGAGTTTAATTTCCCTAAGCTATAGGACCATAAGTGGAAGTGCCCTAGGTTCTGTTGCTTTGTTTTTTAGATGTTTCAGGAAACACCATACACTTCTCCCGAGTGGTTGTTGGCAATTTACATCCCGCCCATCAGCATAACAAGGCTCCCAGTTCTCCATGGCCTGTCCTGCCTTTCTGGATTTTACACTTTTTTCAGATGGCCCTTTTGACCGGGGGGAAGTGAGACTTCATTGTAGTGCAGATTTCCTTTGCAAGTTTGCTTGGTTGGCCAAAAAGGGCGTATGCGTTTTTTCCTGAATATATTCAGGAAAAAACGCATACGCCCTTTTTGGCCAAGTGCATCATTGTGTACGTTCTGCCTCTTTTCCTATGCTTTCAATGCAATTCCAGTCTACCTCCTGAAATCGGTTTCCTGCAATTCTGCCCCGCATTCAAGTCCTCTTGGCAGCCTTAGTTCAGTGTATTTTTGGACGATAGCTGTCATTTATAACTCTGCAGGTTTGTGAATTACAGTGCCCCTGAGCTCCTTTCTTCAACTCGCTTTCTTGTGACCTGGCCGCAACACCGCAGGATGGCTTCAGGCCCTAATCTGGTTCCGGCACGGCACGCTGAGCCTTTGGTTATTTCCTTTTCCTGGTGGGAAATGAGAGTTAAATTTGCCCGTCCAGACACCTCCAGCTAGCCTCTCATTGGTTCTCGCTATTCCTGTTCATCTTCCACAGAAATTGCAAACTGGGCCAAACAGGAGGTTAAAGGCGCTGACTCTCCAAGTGGGGAGAGTGTTAGTAAAGCGTCTGGAATGTTGCACCCGAGTACCAGGGGAGGAAAACTGAGACATATTTGAACACGTCTCCCGTTCACATGGTTGATCATACTTGGGTTCCACATGCATGTTTTAGCTGAAGGAAGAATACCTTAAACCTGGAGAGTTAAGACCCGTGTAATGGGTACCATGCAATATGACTTCAAAGGGTCTTCATTTGCTCACCAAACCTCTCCAATCCTATCACTGCTGCGTTTATGCCCCTGTACACATGCTTGATTCTCTTTCGGAGACATAGCAATCCATAGGTTTTAAGATACTTACTAGTCAGTTACATTCTTAGGCGTTTAATATGGGGTGTTGAGTCCATTTCGTTGAGCAAGGAGTAGCTCTTGTCTATTCCATATTTGGCTTAAGGAACTTTATCTGTGCTCATTTCAATCTCTGGTTTTATGCAGCACCCCAACTCACCTTTACCCTTAAGCAAGAATAAGTTGGTTTTGTAAATTTGAGACCCTGTTCTGTTCTGTAATTCAGTTCCTGTGTAGCCAAGTTTACATTCCGTGTATTACTGATATCTTATGATGTTTCTTTTTCTGTGTGACTTATTTCAGTTAGAATCATCATACCTGAATCCACTCATTGTGCTGCTAAGGGCCTGATGACACAGATTTCATTGCTGAGTGATATTGCTTTGTAAGTAAATACCACAACTTCTTTATCCATTTTTCACTTTCTGCGATGTTGAACTTGTACTGTAAACGAGGTTCTTGTAAACAGAGCCGTTCCAAACTTTGGGGTGGCTGTGTCTTTTTGATTTTAATTTCCCTAAGCTATAGGACCATAAGTGGAAGTGCCCTAGGTTCTGTTGCTTTGTTTTTTAGATGTTTCAGGAAACACCATACACTTCTCCCGAGTGGTTGTTGGCAATTTACATCCCGCCCATCAGCATAACAAGGCTCCCAGTTCTCCATGGCCTGTCCTGCCTTTCTGGATTTTACACTTTTTTCAGATGGCCCTTTTGACCGGGGGGAAGTGAGACTTCATTGTAGTGCAGATTTCCTTTGCAAGTTTGCTTGGTTGGCCAAAAAGGGCGTATGCGTTTTCTCCTGAATATATTCAGGAAAAAACGCATACGCCCTTTTTGGCCAAGTGCATCATTGTGTACGTTCTGCCTCTTTTCCTATGCTTTCAATGCAATTCCAGTCTACCTCCTGAAATCGGTTTCCTGCAATTCTGCCCCGCTTTCAAGTCCTCTTGGCAGCCTTAGTTCAGTGTATTTTTGGACGATAGCTGTCATTTATAACTCTGCAGGTTTGTGAATTACAGTGCCCCTGAGCTCCTTTCTTCAACTCGCTTTCTTGTGACCTGGCCGCAACACCGCAGGATGGCTTCAGGCCCTAATCTGGTTCCGGCCCGGCATGCTGAGCCTTTGGTTAATTCCTCTTCCTGGTGGGAAATGAGAGTTAAATTTGCCTGTCCAGACACCTCCAGCTAGCCTCTCATTGGTTCTCGCTATTCCTGTTCATCTTCCACAGAAATTGCAAACTGGGCCAAACAGGAGGTTAAAGGGACTGACTCTCCAAGTGGGGAGAGTGTTAGTAAAGCGTCTGGAATGTTGCACCCGAGTACCAGGGGAGGAAAACTGAGACATATTTCAACACGTCTCCCGATCACATGGTTGATCATACTTGGGTTCCACATGCATGTTTTAGCTGAAGGAAGAATACCTTAAACCTGGAGAGTTAAGACCCGTGTAATGGGTACCATGCAATATGACTTCAAAGGGTCTTCATTTGCTCACCAAACCTCTCCAATCCTATCACTGCTGCGTTTATGCCCCTGTACACATGCTTGATTCTCTTTCGGAGACATAGCAATCCATAGGTTTTAAGATACTTACTAGTCAGGTACATTCTTAGGCGTTTAATATGGGGTGTTGAGTCCATTTCGTTGAGCAAGGAGTAGCTCTTGTCTATTCCATATTTGGCTTAAGGAACTTTATCTGTGCTCATTTCAATCTCTGGTTTTATGCAGCACCCCAACTCACCTTTACCCTTAAGCAAGAATAAGTTGGTTTTGTAAATTTGAGACCCTGTTCTGTTCTGTAATTCAGTTCCTGTGTAGCCAAGTTTACATTCCGTGTATTACTGATATCTTATGATGTTTCTTTTTCTGTGTGACTTATTTCAGTTAGAATCATCATACCTGAATCCACTCATTGTGCTGCTAAGGGCCTGATGACACAGATTTCATTGCTGAGTGATATTGCTTTGTAAGTAAATACCACAACTTCTTTATCCATTTTTCACTTTCTGCGATGTTGAACTTGTACTGTAAACGAGGTTCTTGTAAACAGAGCCGTTCCAAACTTTGGGGTGGCTGTGTCTTTTTGATTTTAATTTCCCTAAGCTATAGGACCATAAGTGGAAGTGCCCTAGGTTCTGTTGCTTTGTTTTTTAGATGTTTCAGGAAACACCACACACTTCTCCCGAGTGGTTGTTGGCAATTTACATCCCGCCCATCAGCATAACAAGGCTCCCAGTTCTCCATGGCCTGTCCTGCCTTTCTGGATTTTACACTTTTTTCAGATGGCCCTTTTGACCGGGGGGAAGTGAGACTTCATTGTAGTGCAGATTTCCTTTGCAAGTTTGCTTGGTTGGCCAAAAAGGGCGTATGCGTTTTCTCCTGAATATATTCAGGAAAAAACGCATACGCCCTTTTTGGCCAAGTGCATCATTGTGTACGTTCTGCCTCTTTTCCTATGCTTTCAATGCAATTCCAGTCTACCTCCTGAAATCGGTTTCCTGCAATTCTGCCCCGCTTTCAAGTCCTCTTGGCAGCCTTAGTTCAGTGTATTTTTGGACGATAGCTGTCATTTATAACTCTGCAGGTTTGTGAATTACAGTGCCCCTGAGCTCCTTTCTTCAACTCGCTTTCTTGTGACCTGGCCGCAACACCGCAGGATGGCTTCAGGCCCTAATCTGGTTCCGGCCCGGCATGCTGAGCCTTTGGTTAATTCCTCTTCCTGGTGGGAAATGAGAGTTAAATTTGCCTGTCCAGACACCTCCAGCTAGCCTCTCATTGGTTCTCGCTATTCCTGTTCATCTTCCACAGAAATTGCAAACTGGGCGAAACAGGAGGTTAAAGGGACTGACTCTCCAAGTGGGGAGAGTGTTAGTAAAGCGTCTGGAATGTTGCACCCGAGTACCAGGGGAGGAAAACTGAGACATATTTCAACACGTCTCCCGATCACATGGTTGATCATACTCTAGGTTCCACATGCATGTTTTAGCTGAAGGAATCATACCTTAAACCTGGGTAGTTGAAACCCGTGGAATGGGTACCATGCAATATGACTTCAAAGGGTCTTCATTTGCTCACCGGACCTCTGCAATCCTATCACTGCTGCGTTTATGCCCCTGTACACATGCTTGATTCTCTTTCGGAGACATAGCAATCCATAGGTTTTAAGATACTTACTAGTCAGTTACATTCTTAGGCGTTTAATATGGGGTGTTGAGTCCATTTCGTTGAGCAAGGAGTAGCTCTTGTCTATTCCATATTTGGCTTAAGGAACTTTATCTGTGCTCATTTCAATCTCTGGTTTTATGCAGCACCCCAACTCACCTTTACCCTTAAGCAAGAATAAGTTGGTTTTGTAAATTTGAGACCCTGTTCTGTTCTGTAATTCAGTTCCTGTGTAGCCAAGTTTACATTCCGTGTATTACTGATATCTTATGATGTTTCTTTTTCTGTGTGACTTATTTCAGTTAGAATCATGATACCTGAATCCACTCATTGTGCTGCTAAGGGCCTGATGACACAGATTTCATTGCTGAGTGATATTGCTTTGTAAGTAAATACCACAACTTCTTTATCCATTTTTCACTTTCTGCGATGTTGAACTTGTACTGTAAACGAGGTTCTTGTAAACAGAGCCGTTCCAAACTTTGGGGTGGCTGTGTCTTTTTGATTTTAATTTCCCTAAGCTATAGGACCATAAGTGGAAGTGCCCTAGGTTCTGTTGCTTTGTTTTTTAGATGTTTCAGGAAACACCATACACTTCTCCCGAGTGGTTGTTGGCAATTTACATCCCGCCCATCAGCATAACAAGGCTCCCAGTTCTCCATGGCCTGTCCTGCCTTTCTGGATTTTACACTTTTTTCAGATGGCCCTTTTGACCGGGGGGAAGTGAGACTTCATTGTAGTGCAGATTTCCTTTGCAAGTTTGCTTGGTTGGCCAAAAAGGGCGTATGCGTTTTCTCCTGAATATATTCAGGAAAAAACGCATACGCCCTTTTTGGCCAAGTGCATCATTGTGTACGTTCTGCCTCTTTTCCTATGCTTTCAATGCAATTCCAGTCTACCTCCTGAAATCGGTTTCCTGCAATTCTGCCCCGCTTTCAAGTCCTCTTGGCAGCCTTAGTTCAGTGTATTTTTGGACGATAGCTGTCATTTATAACTCTGCAGGTTTGTGAATTACAGTGCCCCTGAGCTCCTTTCTTCAACTCGCTTTCTTGTGACCTGGCCGCAACACCGCAGGATGGCTTCAGGCCCTAATCTGGTTCCGGCCCGGCATGCTGAGCCTTTGGTTAATTCCTCTTCCTGGTGGGAAATGAGAGTTAAATTTGCCTGTCCAGACACCTCCAGCTAGCCTCTCATTGGTTCTCGCTATTCCTGTTCATCTTCCACAGAAATTGCAAACTGGGCCAAACAGGAGGTTAAAGGGACTGACTCTCCAAGTGGGGAGAGTGTTAGTAAAGCGTCTGGAATGTTGCACCCGAGTACCAGGGGAGGAAAACTGAGACATATTTCAACACGTCTCCCGATCACATGGTTGATCATACTTGGGTTCCACATGCATGTTTTAGCTGAAGGAAGAATACCTTAAACCTGGAGAGTTAAGACCCGTGTAATGGGTACCATGCAATATGACTTCAAAGGGTCTTCATTTGCTCACCAAACCTCTCCAATCCTATCACTGCTGCGTTTATGCCCCTGTACACATGCTTGATTCTCTTTCGGAGACATAGCAATCCATAGGTTTTAAGATACTTACTAGTCAGGTACATTCTTAGGCGTTTAATATGGGGTGTTGAGTCCATTTCGTTGAGCAAGGAGTAGCTCTTGTCTATTCCATATTTGGCTTAAGGAACTTTATCTGTGCTCATTTCAATCTCTGGTTTTATGCAGCACCCCAACTCACCTTTACCCTTAAGCAAGAATAAGTTGGTTTTGTAAATTTGAGACCCTGTTCTGTTCTGTAATTCAGTTCCTGTGTAGCCAAGTTTACATTCCGTGTATTACTGATATCTTATGATGTTTCTTTTTCTGTGTGACTTATTTCAGTTAGAATCATCATACCTGAATCCACTCATTGTGCTGCTAAGGGCCTGATGACACAGATTTCATTGCTGAGTGATATTGCTTTGTAAGTAAATACCACAACTTCTTTATCCATTTTTCACTTTCTGCGATGTTGAACTTGTACTGTAAACGAGGTTCTTGTAAACAGAGCCGTTCCAAACTTTGGGGTGGCTGTGTCTTTTTGATTTTAATTTCCCTAAGCTATAGGACCATAAGTGGAAGTGCCCTAGGTTCTGTTGCTTTGTTTTTTAGATGTTTCAGGAAACACCACACACTTCTCCCGAGTGGTTGTTGGCAATTTACATCCCGCCCATCAGCATAACAAGGCTCCCAGTTCTCCATGGCCTGTCCTGCCTTTCTGGATTTTACACTTTTTTCAGATGGCCCTTTTGACCGGGGGGAAGTGAGACTTCATTGTAGTGCAGATTTCCTTTGCAAGTTTGCTTGGTTGGCCAAAAAGGGCGTATGCGTTTTCTCCTGAATATATTCAGGAAAAAACGCATACGCCCTTTTTGGCCAAGTGCATCATTGTGTACGTTCTGCCTCTTTTCCTATGCTTTCAATGCAATTCCAGTCTACCTCCTGAAATCGGTTTCCTGCAATTCTGCCCCGCTTTCAAGTCCTCTTGGCAGCCTTAGTTCAGTGTATTTTTGGACGATAGCTGTCATTTATAACTCTGCAGGTTTGTGAATTACAGTGCCCCTGAGCTCCTTTCTTCAACTCGCTTTCTTGTGACCTGGCCGCAACACCGCAGGATGGCTTCAGGCCCTAATCTGGTTCCGGCCCGGCATGCTGAGCCTTTGGTTAATTCCTCTTCCTGGTGGGAAATGAGAGTTAAATTTGCCTGTCCAGACACCTCCAGCTAGCCTCTCATTGGTTCTCGCTATTCCTGTTCATCTTCCACAGAAATTGCAAACTGGGCCAAACAGGAGGTTAAAGGGACTGACTCTCCAAGTGGGGAGAGTGTTAGTAAAGCGTCTGGAATGTTGCACCCGAGTACCAGGGGAGGAAAACTGAGACATATTTCAACACGTCTCCCGATCACATGGTTGATCATACTCTAGGTTCCACATGCATGTTTTAGCTGAAGGAATCATACCTTAAACCTGGGTAGTTGAAACCCGTGGAATGGGTACCATGCAATATGACTTCAAAGGGTCTTCATTTGCTCACCGGACCTCTGCAATCCTATCACTGCTGCGTTTATGCCCCTGTACACATGCTTGATTCTCTTTCGGAGACATAGCAATCCATAGGTTTTAAGATACTTACTAGTCAGTTACATTCTTAGGCGTTTAATATGGGGTGTTGAGTCCATTTCGTTGAGCAAGGAGTAGCTCTTGTCTATTCCATATTTGGCTTAAGGAACTTTATCTGTGCTCATTTCAATCTCTGGTTTTATGCAGCACCCCAACTCACCTTTACCCTTAAGCAAGAATAAGTTGGTTTTGTAAATTTGAGACCCTGTTCTGTTCTGTAATTCAGTTCCTGTGTAGCCAAGTTTACATTCCGTGTATTACTGATATCTTATGATGTTTCTTTTTCTGTGTGACTTATTTCAGTTAGAATCATGATACCTGAATCCACTCATTGTGCTGCTAAGGGCCTGATGACACAGATTTCATTGCTGAGTGATATTGCTTTGTAAGTAAATACCACAACTTCTTTATCCATTTTTCACTTTCTGCGATGTTGAACTTGTACTGTAAACGAGGTTCTTGTAAACAGAGCCGTTCCAAACTTTGGGGTGGCTGTGTCTTTTTGATTTTAATTTCCCTAAGCTATAGGACCATAAGTGGAAGTGCCCTAGGTTCTGTTGCTTTGTTTTTTAGATGTTTCAGGAAACACCATACACTTCTCCCGAGTGGTTGTTGGCAATTTACATCCCGCCCATCAGCATAACAAGGCTCCCAGTTCTCCATGGCCTGTCCTGCCTTTCTGGATTTTACACTTTTTTCAGATGGCCCTTTTGACCGGGGGGAAGTGAGACTTCATTGTAGTGCAGATTTCCTTTGCAAGTTTGCTTGGTTGGCCAAAAAGGGCGTATGCGTTTTCTCCTGAATATATTCAGGAAAAAACGCATACGCCCTTTTTGGCCAAGTGCATCATTGTGTACGTTCTGCCTCTTTTCCTATGCTTTCAATGCAATTCCAGTCTACCTCCTGAAATCGGTTTCCTGCAATTCTGCCCCGCTTTCAAGTCCTCTTGGCAGCCTTAGTTCAGTGTATTTTTGGACGATAGCTGTCATTTATAACTCTGCAGGTTTGTGAATTACAGTGCCCCTGAGCTCCTTTCTTCAACTCGCTTTCTTGTGACCTGGCCGCAACACCGCAGGATGGCTTCAGGCCCTAATCTGGTTCCGGCCCGGCATGCTGAGCCTTTGGTTAATTCCTCTTCCTGGTGGGAAATGAGAGTTAAATTTGCCTGTCCAGACACCTCCAGCTAGCCTCTCATTGGTTCTCGCTATTCCTGTTCATCTTCCACAGAAATTGCAAACTGGGCCAAACAGGAGGTTAAAGGGACTGACTCTCCAAGTGGGGAGAGTGTTAGTAAAGCGTCTGGAATGTTGCACCCGAGTACCAGGGGAGGAAAACTGAGACATATTTCAACACGTCTCCCGATCACATGGTTGATCATACTTGGGTTCCACATGCATGTTTTAGCTGAAGGAAGAATACCTTAAACCTGGAGAGTTAAGACCCGTGTAATGGGTACCATGCAATATGACTTCAAAGGGTCTTCATTTGCTCACCAAACCTCTCCAATCCTATCACTGCTGCGTTTATGCCCCTGTACACATGCTTGATTCTCTTTCGGAGACATAGCAATCCATAGGTTTTAAGATACTTACTAGTCAGGTACATTCTTAGGCGTTTAATATGGGGTGTTGAGTCCATTTCGTTGAGCAAGGAGTAGCTCTTGTCTATTCCATATTTGGCTTAAGGAACTTTATCTGTGCTCATTTCAATCTCTGGTTTTATGCAGCACCCCAACTCACCTTTACCCTTAAGCAAGAATAAGTTGGTTTTGTAAATTTGAGACCCTGTTCTGTTCTGTAATTCAGTTCCTGTGTAGCCAAGTTTACATTCCGTGTATTACTGATATCTTATGATGTTTCTTTTTCTGTGTGACTTATTTCAGTTAGAATCATCATACCTGAATCCACTCATTGTGCTGCTAAGGGCCTGATGACACAGATTTCATTGCTGAGTGATATTGCTTTGTAAGTAAATACCACAACTTCTTTATCCATTTTTCACTTTCTGCGATGTTGAACTTGTACTGTAAACGAGGTTCTTGTAAACAGAGCCGTTCCAAACTTTGGGGTGGCTGTGTCTTTTTGATTTTAATTTCCCTAAGCTATAGGACCATAAGTGGAAGTGCCCTAGGTTCTGTTGCTTTGTTTTTTAGATGTTTCAGGAAACACCACACACTTCTCCCGAGTGGTTGTTGGCAATTTACATCCCGCCCATCAGCATAACAAGGCTCCCAGTTCTCCATGGCCTGTCCTGCCTTTCTGGATTTTACACTTTTTTCAGATGGCCCTTTTGACCGGGGGGAAGTGAGACTTCATTGTAGTGCAGATTTCCTTTGCAAGTTTGCTTGGTTGGCCAAAAAGGGCGTATGCGTTTTCTCCTGAATATATTCAGGAAAAAACGCATACGCCCTTTTTGGCCAAGTGCATCATTGTGTACGTTCTGCCTCTTTTCCTATGCTTTCAATGCAATTCCAGTCTACCTCCTGAAATCGGTTTCCTGCAATTCTGCCCCGCTTTCAAGTCCTCTTGGCAGCCTTAGTTCAGTGTATTTTTGGACGATAGCTGTCATTTATAACTCTGCAGGTTTGTGAATTACAGTGCCCCTGAGCTCCTTTCTTCAACTCGCTTTCTTGTGACCTGGCCGCAACACCGCAGGATGGCTTCAGGCCCTAATCTGGTTCCGGCCCGGCATGCTGAGCCTTTGGTTAATTCCTCTTCCTGGTGGGAAATGAGAGTTAAATTTGCCTGTCCAGACACCTCCAGCTAGCCTCTCATTGGTTCTCGCTATTCCTGTTCATCTTCCACAGAAATTGCAAACTGGGCGAAACAGGAGGTTAAAGGGACTGACTCTCCAAGTGGGGAGAGTGTTAGTAAAGCGTCTGGAATGTTGCACCCGAGTACCAGGGGAGGAAAACTGAGACATATTTCAACACGTCTCCCGATCACATGGTTGATCATACTCTAGGTTCCACATGCATGTTTTAGCTGAAGGAATCATACCTTAAACCTGGGTAGTTGAAACCCGTGGAATGGGTACCATGCAATATGACTTCAAAGGGTCTTCATTTGCTCACCGGACCTCTGCAATCCTATCACTGCTGCGTTTATGCCCCTGTACACATGCTTGATTCTCTTTCGGAGACATAGCAATCCATAGGTTTTAAGATACTTACTAGTCAGGTACATTCTTAGGCGTTTAATATGGGGTGTTGAGTCCATTTCGTTGAGCAAGGAGTAGCTCTTGTCTATTCCATATTTGGCTTAAGGAACTTTATCTGTGCTCATTTCAATCTCTGGTTTTATGCAGCACCCCAACTCACCTTTCCCCTTAAGCAAGCATAAGTTGGTTTTCTAAATTTGAGACCCTGTTCTGTTCTGTAATTCAGTTCCTGTGTAGCCAAGTTTACATTCCGTGTATTACTGATATCTTATGATGTTTCTTTTTCTGTGTGACTTATTTCAGTTAGAATCATCGTACCTGAATCTACTCATTATGCTGCTACGGGCCTGATGACATAGATTTCATTGCTGAGTGATACTGCATTGTACGTAAGTACCACAAGTTCTTTATCCATTTTTCACTTTCTGTGATGTTGAACTTGTACTGTAAACGAGGTTCTTGTAAACAGAGCCGTTCCAAACTTTGGGGTGGCTGTGTCTTTTTGATTTTAATTTCCCTAAGCTATAGGACCATAAGTAGAAGTGCCCTAGGCTCTGTTGCTTTGTTTTTTAGATGTTTCAGGAAACACCATACACTTCTCCCAAGTGTCTGTTGGCAATTTACATCCCACCCATCAGCATAACAAGGCTCCCAGTTCTCAATGGCCTGTTGCCTTTCTGGATTTTACACTTTTTTCAGATGGCCCTTTTGACCGGGGGGAAGTGAGACTTCATTGTACTGCAGATTTCCTTTGCAAGCTTGCTTGGTTGGCCAAAAAGTGCGTATGCGTTTTTTCCTGAATATATTCAGGAAAAAACGCATACGCCCTTTTTGGCCAAGTGCATCATTGTGGACGTTCTGCCTCTTTTCCTATGCTTTCAATGCAATTCCAGTCTACCTCCTGAAATCGGTTTCCTGCAATTCTACCCCGCTTTCAAGTCCTCTTGGCAGCCTTACATCAGTCTATTTTTGGACGATAGCTGTCATTTATAACTCTGCAAGTTTGTGAATTACAGTGCCCCTGAGCTCCTTTCTTCAACTCGCTTTCTTGTGACCTGGCCGCAACACCGCAGGATGGCTTCAGGCCCTAATCTGGTTCCGGCACGGCACGCTGAGCCTTTGGTTAATTCCTCTTCCTGGTGGGAAATGAGAGTTAAATTTGCCCGTCCAGACACCTCCAGCTAGTCTCTCATTGGTTCTCGCTATTCCTGTTCATCTTCCGCAGAAATTGCAAACTGGGCCAAACAGGAGGTTAAAGGGAGTGACTCTCCAGGTCGGGAGAGTGTTAGTAAAGCGTCTGGAATGTTGCACCCGAGTACCAGGGGAGGAAAACTGAGACATATTTGAACACGTCTCCCGATCACATGGTTGATCATACTCTAGGTTCCACATGCATGTTTTAGCTGAAGGAAGAATACCTTAAACCTGGGTAGTTGAAACCCGTGGAATGGGTACCATGCAATATGACTTCAAAGGGTCTTCATTTGCTCACCGAACCTCTCCAATCCTATCACTGCTGCGTTTATGCCCCTGTACACATGCTTGATTCTCTTTCGGAGACATAGCAATCCATAGGTTTTAAGATACTTACTAGTCAGGAACATTCTTAGGCGTTTAATATGGGGTGATGAGTCCATTTCGTTGAGCAAGGAGTAGCTCTTGTCTATTCCATATTTGGCTTAAGGAACTTTATCTGTGCTCATTTCAATCTCTGGTTTTATGCAGCACCCCAACTCACCTTTACCCTTAAGCAAGAATAAGTTGGTTTTCTAAATTTGAGACCCTGTTCTGTTCTGTAATTCAGTTCCTGTGTAGCCAAGTTTACATTCCATGTATTACTGATATCTTATGATGTTTCTTTTTCTGTGTGACTTATTTCAGTTAGAATCATCATACCTGAATCCACTCACTGTGCTGCTAAGGGCCTGATGACACAGATTTCATTGCTGAGTGATATTGCTTTGTAAGTAAATACCACAACTTCTTTATCCATTTTTCACTTTCTGCGATGTTGAACTTGTACTGTAAACGAGGTTCTTGTAAACAGAGCCGTTCCAAACTTTGGGGTGGCTGTGTCTTTTTGATTTTAATTTCCCTAAGCTATAGGACCATAAGTGGAAGTGCCCTAGGTTCTGTTGCTTTGTTTTTTAGATGTTTCAGGAAACACCATACACTTCTCCCGAGTGGTTGTTGGCAATTTACATCCCGCCCATCAGCATAACAAGGCTCCCAGTTCTCCATGGCCTGTCCTGCCTTTCTGGATTTTACACTTTTTTCAGATGGCCCTTTTGACCGGGGGGAAGTGAGACTTCATTGTAGTGCAGATTTCCTTTGCAAGCTTGCTTGGTTGGCCAAAAAGGGCGTATGCGTTTTTTCCTGAATATATTCAGGAAAAAACGCATACGCCCTTTTTGGCCAAGTGCATCATTGTGGACGTTCTGCCTCTTTTCCTATGCTTTCAATGCAATTCCAGTCTACCTCCTGAAATCGGTTTCCTGCAATTCTGCCCCGCTTTCAAGTCCTCTTGGCAGCCTTACTTCAGTGTATTTTTGGACGATAGCTGTCATTTATAACTCTGCAGGTTTGTGAATTACAGTGCCCCTGAGCTCCTTTCTTCAACTTGCTTTCTTGTGACCTGGCCGCAACACCGCAGGATGGCTTCAGGCCCTAATCTGGTTCCGGCATGGCACGCTGAGCCTTTGGTTATTTCCTTTTCCTGGTGGGAAATGAGAGTTAAATTTGCCCGTCCAGACACCTCCAGCTAGTCTCTCATTGGTTCTCGCTATTCCTGTTCATCTTCCGCAGAAATTGCAAACTGGGCCAAACAGGAGGTTAAAGGCGCTGACTCTCCAAGTGGGGAGAGTGTTAGTAAAGCGTCTGGAATGTTGCACCCGAGTACCAGGGGAGGAAAACTGAGACATATTTGAACACGTCTCCCGTTCACATGGTTGATCATACTTGGGTTCCACATGCATGTTTTAGCTGAAGGAAGAATACCTTAAACCTGGAGAGTTAAGACCCGTGTAATGGGTACCATGCAATATGACTTCAAAGGGTCTTCATTTGCTCACCAAACCTCTCCAATCCTATCACTGCTGCGTTTATGCCCCTGTACACATGCTTGATTCTCTTTCGGAGACATAGCAATCCATAGGTTTTAAGATACTTACTAGTCAGGTACATTCTTAGGCGTTTAATATGCGGTGTTGAGTCCATTTCGTTGAGCAAGGAGTAGCTCTTGTCTATTCCATATTTGGCTTAAGGAACTTTATCTGTGCTCATTTCAATCTCTGGTTTTATGCAGCACCCCAACTCACCTTTACCCTTAAGCAAGAATAAGTTGGTTTTGTAAATTTGAGACCCTGTTCTGTTCTGTAATTCAGTTCCTGTGTAGCCAAGTTTACATTCCGTGTATTACTGATATCTTATGATGTTTCTTTTTCTGTGTGACTTATTTCAGTTAGAATCATCATACCTGAATCCACTCATTGTGCTGCTAAGGGCCTGATGACACAGATTTCATTGCTGAGTGATATTGCTTTGTAAGTAAATACCACAACTTCTTTATCCATTTTTCACTTTCTGCGATGTTGAACTTGTACTGTAAACGAGGTTCTTGTAAACAGAGCCGTTCCAAACTTTGGGGTGGCTGTGTCTTTTTGATTTTAATTTCCCTAAGCTATAGGACCATAAATGGAAGTGCCCTAGGTTCTGTTGCTTTGTTTTTTAGATGTTTCAGGAAACACCATACACTTCTCCCGAGTGGTTGTTGGCAATTTACATCCCGCCCATCAGCATAACAAGGCTCCCAGTTCTCCATGGCCTGTCCTGCCTTTCTGGATTTTACACTTTTTTCAGATGGCCCTTTTGACCGGGGGGAAGTGAGACTTCATTGTAGTGCAGATTTCCTTTGCAAGCTTGCTTGGTTGACCAAAAAGGGCGTATGCGTTTTTTCCTGAATATATTCAGGAAAAAACGCATACGCCCTTTTTGGCCAAGTGCATCATTGTGGACGTTCTGCCTCTTTTCCTTTGCTTTCAATGCAATTCCAGTCTACCTCCTGAAATCGGTTTCCTGCAATTCTGCCCCGCTTTCAAGTCCTCTTGGCAGCCTTACTTCAGTCTATTTTTGGACGATAGCTGTCATTTATAACTCTGCAGGTTTGTGAATTACAGTGCCCCTGAGCTCCTTTCTTCAACTTGCTTTCTTGTGACCTGGCCGCAACACCGCAGGATGGCTTCAGGCCCTAATCTGGTTCCGGCACGGCACGCTGAGCATTTGGTTATTTCCTTTTCCTGGTGGGAAATGAGAGTTAAATTTGCCCGTCCAGACACCTCCAGCTAGTCTCTCATTGGTTCTCGCTATTCCTGTTCATCTTCCACAGAAATTGCAAACTGGGCCAAACAGGAGGTTAAAGGCGCTGACTCTCCAAGTGGGGAGAGTGTTAGTAAAGCGTCTGGAATGTTGCACCCGAGTACCAGGGGAGGAAAACTGAGACATATTTGAACACGTCTCCCGTTCACATGGTTGATCATACTTGGGTTCCACATGCATGTTTTAGCTGAAGGAAGAATACCTTAAACCTGGAGAGTTAAGACCCGTGTAATGGGTACCATGCAATATGACTTCAAAGGGTCTTCATTTGCTCACCAAACCTCTCCAATCCTATCACTGCTGCGTTTATGCCCCTGTACACATGCTTGATTCTCTTTCAGAGACATAGCAATCCATAGGTTTTAAGATACTTACTAGTCAGTTACATTCTTAGGCGTTTAATATGGGGTGTTGAGTCCATTTCGTTGAGCAAGGAGTAGCTCTTGTCTATTCCATATTTGGCTTAAGGAACTTTATCTGTGCTCATTTCAATCTCTGGTTTTATGCAGCACCCCAACTCACCTTTACCCTTAAGCAAGAATAAGTTGGTTTTGTAAATTTGAGACCCTGTTCTGTTCTGTAATTCAGTTCCTGTGTAGCCAAGTTTACATTCCGTGTATTACTGATATCTTATGATGTTTCTTTTTCTGTGTGACTTATTTCAGTTAGAATCATCATACCTGAATCCACTCATTGTGCTGCTAAGGGCCTGATGACACAGATTTCATTGCTGAGTGATATTGCTTTGTAAGTAAATACCACAACTTCTTTATCCATTTTTCACTTTCTGCGATGTTGAACTTGTACTGTAAACGAGGTTCTTGTAAACAGAGCCGTTCCAAACTTTGGGGTGGCTGTGTCTTTTTGATTTTAATTTCCCTAAGCTATAGGACCATAAGTGGAAGTGCCCTAGGTTCTGTTGCTTTGTTTTTTAGATGTTTCAGGAAACACCATACACTTCTCCCGAGTGGTTGTTGGCAATTTACATCCCGCCCATCAGCATAACAAGGCTCCCAGTTCTCCATGGCCTGTCCTGCCTTTCTGGATTTTACACTTTTTTCAGATGGCCCTTTTGACCGGGGGGAAGTGAGACTTCATTGTAGTGCAGATTTCCTTTGCAAGTTTGCTTGGTTGGCCAAAAAGGGCGTATGCGTTTTCTCCTGAATATATTCAGGAAAAAACGCATACGCCCTTTTTGGCCAAGTGCATCATTGTGTACGTTCTACCTCTTTTCCTATGCTTTCAATGCAATTCCAGTCTACCTCCTGAAATCGGTTTCCTGCAATTCTGCCCCGCTTTCAAGTCCTCTTGGCAGCCTTAGTTCAGTGTATTTTTGGACGATAGCTGTCATTTATAACTCTGCAGGTTTGTGAATTACAGTGCCCCTGAGCTCCTTTCTTCAACTCGCTTTCTTGTGACCTGGCCGCAACACCGCAGGATGGCTTCAGGCCCTAATCTGGTTCCGGCCCGGCATGCTGAGCCTTTGGTTAATTCCTCTTCCTGGTGGGAAATGAGAGTTAAATTTGCCTGTCCAGACACCTCCAGCTAGCCTCTCATTGGTTCTCGCTATTCCTGTTCATCTTCCACAGAAATTGCAAACTGGGCCAAACAGGAGGTTAAAGGGACTGACTCTCCAAGTGGGGAGAGTGTTAGTAAAGCGTCTGGAATGTTGCACCCGAGTACCAGGGGAGGAAAACTGAGACATATTTGAACACGTCTCCCGATCACATGGTTGATCATACTCTAGGTTCCACATGCATGTTTTAGCTGAAGGAATCATACCTTAAACCTGGGTAGTTGAAACCCGTGGAATGGGTACCATGCAATATGACTTCAAAGGGTCTTCATTTGCTCACCGAACCTCTGCAATCCTATCACTGCTGCGTTTATGCCCCTGTACACATGCTTGATTCTCTTTCGGAGACATAGCAATCCATAGGTTTTAAGATACTTACTAGTCAGGTACATTCTTAGGTGTTTAATATGCGGTGTTGAGTCCATTTCGTTGAGCAAGGAGTAGCTCTTGTCTATTCCATATTTGGCTTAAGGAACTTTATCTGTGCTCATTTCAATCTCTGGTTTTATGCAGCACCCCAACTCACCTTTCCCCTTAAGCAAGCATAAGTTGGTTTTCTAAATTTGAGACCCTGTTCTGTTCTGTAATTCAGTTCCTGTGTAGCCAAGTTTACATTCCGTGTATTACTGATATCTTATGATGTTTCTTTTTCTGTGTGACTTATTTCAGTTAGAATCATCGTACCTGAATCTACTCATTATGCTGCTACGGGCCTGATGACATAGATTTCATTGCTGAGTGATACTGCATTGTACGTAAGTACCACAAGTTCTTTATCCATTTTTCACTTTCTGTGATGTTGAACTTGTACTGTAAACGAGGTTCTTGTAAACAGAGCCGTTCCAAACTTTGGGGTGGCTGTGTCTTTTTGATTTTAATTTCCCTAAGCTATAGGACCATAAGTAGAAGTGCCCTAGGCTCTGTTGCTTTGTTTTTTAGATGTTTCAGGAAACACCATACACTTCTCCCAAGTGTCTGTTGGCAATTTACATCCCACCCATCAGCATAACAAGGCTCCCAGTTCTCAATGGCCTGTTGCCTTTCTGGATTTTACACTTTTTTCAGATGGCCCTTTTGACCGGGGGGAAGTGAGACTTCATTGTAGTGCAGATTTCCTTTGCAAGCTTGCTTGGTTGGCCAAAAAGTGCGTATGCGTTTTTTCCTGAATATATTCAGGAAAAAACGCATACGCCCTTTTTGGCCAAGTGCATCATTGTGGACGTTCTGCCTCTTTTCCTATGCTTTCAATGCAATTCCAGTCTACCTCCTGAAATCGGTTTCCTGCAATTCAACCCCGCTTTCAAGTCCTCTTGGCAGCATTACATCAGTCTATTTTTGGACGATAGCTGTCATTTATAACTCTGCAAGTTTGTGAATTACAGTGCCCCTGAGCTCCTTTCTTCAACTCGCTTTCTTGTGACCTGGCCGCAACACCGCAGGATGGCTTCAGGCCCTAATCTGGTTCCGGCACGTCACGCTGAGCCTTTGGTTAATTCCTCTTCCTGGTGGGAAATGAGAGTTAAATTTGCCCGTCCAGACACCTCCAGCTAGTCTCTCATTGGTTCTCGCTATTCCTGTTCATCTTCCGCAGAAATTGCAAACTGGGCCAAACAGGAGGTTAAAGGGAGTGACTCTCCAGGTCGGGAGAGTGTTAGTAAAGCGTCTGGAATGTTGCACCCGAGTACCAGGGGAGGAAAACTGAGACATATTTGAACACATCTCCCGATCACATGGTTGATCATACTCTAGGTTCCACATGCATGTTTTAGCTGAAGGAAGAATACCTTAAACCTGGGTAGTTGAAACCCGTGGAATGGGTACCATGCAATATGACTTCAAAGGGTCTTCATTTGCTCACCGAACCTCTCCAATCCTATCACTGCTGCGTTTATGCCCCTGTACACATGCTTGATTCTCTTTCGGAGACATAGCAATCCATAGGTTTTAAGATACTTACTAGTCAGGAACATTCTTAGGCGTTTAATATGCGGTGTTGAGTCCATTTCGTTGAGCAAGGAGTAGCTCTTGTCTATTACATATTTGACTTAAGGAACTTTATCTGTGCTCATTTCAATCTCTGGTTTTATGCAGCACCCCAACTCACCTTTACCCTTAAGCAAGCATAAGTTGGTTTTCTAAATTTGAGACCCTGTTCTGTTCTGTAATTCAGTTCCTGTGTAGCCAAGTTTACATTCCGTGTATTACTGATATCTTATGATGTTTCTTTTTCTGTGTGACTTACTTCAGTTAGAATCATCATACCTGAATCCACTCATTGTGCTGCTAAGGGCCTGATGACACAGATTTCATTGCTGAGTGATATTGCTTTGTAAGTAAATACCACAACTTCTTTATCCATTTTTCACTTTCTGCGATGTTGAACTTGTACTGTAAACGAGGTTCTTGTAAACAGAGCCGTTCCAAACTTTGGGGTGGCTGTGTCTTTTTGATTTTAATTTCCCTAAGCTATAGGACCATAAGTGGAAGTGCCCTAGGTTCTGTTGCTTTGTTTTTTAGATGTTTCAGGAAACACCATACACTTCTCCCGAGTGGTTGTTCGCAATTTACATCCCGCCCATCAGCATAACAAGGCTCCCAGTTCTCCATGGCCTGTCCTGCCTTTCTGGATTTTACACTTTTTTCAGATGGCCCTTTTGACCGGGGGGAAGTGAGACTTCATTGTAGTGCAGATTTCCTTTGCAAGCTTGCTTGGTTGGCCAAAAAGGGCGTATGCGTTTTTTCCTGAATATATTCAGGAAAAAACGCATACGCCCTTTTTGGCCAAGTGCATCATTGTGGACGTTCTGCCTCTTTTCCTATGCTTTCAATGCAATTCCAGTCTACCTCCTGAAATCGGTTTCCTGCAATTCTGCCCCGCTTTCAAGTCCTCTTGGCAGCCTTACTTCAGTCTATTTTTGGACGATAGCTGTCATTTATAACTCTGCAGGTTTGTGAATTACAGTGCCCCTGAGCTCCTTTCTTCAACTCGCTTTCTTTTGAGCTGGCCGCAAAACCGCTGGATGGCTTCAGGCCCTAATATGGTTCCGGTACGGCACGCTGAGCCTTTGGTTATTTCCTCTTCCTGGTGGGAAATGAGAGTTAAATTTGCCCGTCCAGACACCTCCAGCTAGCCTCTCATTGGTTCTCGCTATTCCTGTTCATCTTCCGCAGAAATTGCAAACTGGGCCAAACAGGAGGTTAAAGGCGCTGACTCTCCAAGTGGGGAGAGTGTTAGTAAAGCGTCTGGAATGTTGCACCCGAGTACAAGGGTACGAAAACTGAGACATATTTGAACACGTCTCCCGTTCACATGGTTGATCATACTTGGGTTCCACATGCATGTTTTAGCTGAAGGAAGAATACCTTAAACCTGGAGATTTGAGACCCGTGTAATGGGTACCATGCAATATGACTTCAAAGGGTCTTCATTTGCTCACCGAACCTCTCCAATCCTATCACTGCTGCGTTTATGCCCCTGTACACATGCTTGATTCTCTTTTGGAGACATAGCAATCCATAGGTTTTACGATACTTACTAGTCAGGTACATTCTTAGGCGTTTAATATGCGGTGTTGAGTCCATTTCGTTGAGCAAGGAGTAGCTCTTGTCTATTCCATATTTGACTTAAGGAACTTTATCTGTGCTCATTTCAATCTCTGGTTTTATGCAGCACCCCAACTCACCTTTCCCCTTAAGCAAGCATAAGTTGGTTTTCTAAATTTGAGACCCTGTTCTGTTCTGTAATTCAGTTCCTGTGTAGCCAAGTTTACATTCCGTGTATTAGTGATATCTTATGATGTTTCTTTTTCTGTGTGACTTATTTCAGTTAGAATCATCGTACCTGAATCTACTCATTATGCTGCTACGGGCCTGATGACATAGATTTCATTGCTGAGTGATACTGCATTGTACGTAAGTACCACAAGTTCTTTATCCATTTTTCACTTTCTGCGATGTTGAACTTGTACTGTAAACGAGGTTCTTGTAAACAGAGCCGTTCCAAATTTTGGGGTGGCTGTGTCTTTTTGATTTTAATTTCCCTAAGCTATAGGACCATAAGTAGAAGTGCCCTAGGCTCTGTTGCTTTGTTTTTTAGATGTTTCAGGAAACACCATACACTTCTCCCAAGTGTCTGTTGGCAATTTACATCCCACCCATCAGCATAACAAGGCTCCCAGTTCTCAATGGCCTGTTGCCTTTCTGGATTTTACACTTTTTTCAGATGGCCCTTTTGACCGGGGGGAAGTGAGACTTCATTGTAGTGCAGATTTCCTTTGCAAGCTTGCTTGGTTGGCCAAAAAGGGCGTATGTGTTTTTTCCTGAATATATTCAGGAAAAAACGCATACGCCCTTTTTGGCCAAGTGCATCATTGTGGACGTTCTGCCTCTTTTCCTATGCTTTCAATGCAATTCCAGTCTACCTCCTGAAATCGGTTTCCTGCAATTCTGCCCCGCTTTCAAGTCCTCTTGGCAGCCTTACTTCAGTCTATTTTTGGACGATAGCTGTCATTTATAACTCTGCAGGTTTGTGAATTACAGTGCCCCTGAGCTCCTTTCTTCAACTCGCTTTCTTGTGACCTGGCCGCAACACCGCAGGATGGCTTCAGGCCCTAATCTGGTTCCGGCACGGCACGCTGAGCCTTTGGTTAATTCCTCTTCCTGGTGGGAAATGAGAGTTAAATTTGCCCGTCCAGACACCTCCAGCTAGTCTCTCATTGGTTCTCGCTATTCCTGTTCATCTTCCGCAGAAATTGCAAACTGGGAAAAACAGGAGGTTAAAGGGAGTGACTCTCCAGGTCGGGAGAGTGTTAGTAAAGCGTCTGGAATGTTGCACCCGAGTACCAGGGGAGGAAAACTGAGACATATTTGAACACGTCTCCCGATCACATGGTTGATCATACTCTAGGTTCCACATGCATGTTTTAGCTGAAGGAAGAATACCTTAAACCTGGGTAGTTGAAACCCGTGGAATGGGTACCATGCAATATGACTTCAAAGGGTCTTCATTTGCTCACCGAACCTCTCCAATCCTATCACTGCTGCGTTTATGCCCCTGTACACATGCTTGATTCTCTTTCGGAGACATAGCAATCCATAGGTTTTAAGATACTTACTAGTCAGGAACATTCTTAGGCGTTTAATATGGGGTGATGAGTCCATTTCGTTGAGCAAGGAGTAGCTCTTGTCTATTCCATATTTGGCTTAAGGAACTTTATCTGTGCTCATTTCAATCTCTGGTTTTATGCAGCACCCCAACTCACCTTTACCCTTAAGCAAGAATAAGTTGGTTTTCTAAATTTGAGACCCTGTTCTGTTCTGTAATTCAGTTCCTGTGTAGCCAAGTTTACATTCCATGTATTACTGATATCTTATGATGTTTCTTTTTCTGTGTGACTTATTTCAGTTAGAATCATCATACCTGAATCCACTCACTGTGCTGCTAAGGGCCTGATGACACAGATTTCATTGCTGAGTGATATTGCTTTGTAAGTAAATACCACAACTTCTTTATCCATTTTTCACTTTCTGCGATGTTGAACTTGTACTGTAAACGAGGTTCTTGTAAACAGAGCCGTTCCAAACTTTGGGGTGGCTGTGTCTTTTTGATTTTAATTTCCCTAAGCTATAGGACCATAAGTGGAAGTGCCCTAGGTTCTGTTGCTTTGTTTTTTAGATGTTTCAGGAAACACCATACACTTCTCCCGAGTGGTTGTTGGCAATTTACATCCCGCCCATCAGCATAACAAGGCTCCCAGTTCTCCATGGCCTGTCCTGCCTTTCTGGATTTTACACTTTTTTCAGATGGCCCTTTTGACCGGGGGGAAGTGAGACTTCATTGTAGTGCAGATTTCCTTTGCAAGCTTGCTTGGTTGGCCAAAAAGGGCGTATGCGTTTTTTCCTGAATATATTCAGGAAAAAACGCATACGCCCTTTTTGGCCAAGTGCATCATTGTGGACGTTCTGCCTCTTTTCCTATGCTTTCAATGCAATTCCAGTCTACCTCCTGAAATCGGTTTCCTGCAATTCTGCCCCGCTTTCAAGTCCTCTTGGCAGCCTTACTTCAGTGTATTTTTGGACGATACCTGTCATTTATAACTCTGCAGGTTTGTGAATTACAGTGCCCCTGAGATCCTTTCTTCAACTTGCTTTCTTGTGACCTGGCCGCAACACCGCAGGATGGCTTCAGGCCCTAATCTGGTTCCGGCATGGCACGCTGAGCCTTTGGTTATTTCCTTTTCCTGGTGGGAAATGAGAGTTAAATTTGCCCGTCCAGACACCTCCAGCTAGTCTCTCATTGGTTCTCGCTATTCCTGTTCATCTTCCGCAGAAATTGCAAACTGGGCCAAACAGGAGGTTAAAGGCGCTGACTCTCCAAGTGGGGAGAGTGTTAGTAAAGCGTCTGGAATGTTGCACCCGAGTACCAGGGGAGGAAAACTGAGACATATTTGAACACGTCTCCCGTTCACATGGTTGATCATACTTGGGTTCCACATGCATGTTTTAGCTGAAGGAAGAATACCTTAAACCTGGAGAGTTAAGACCCGTGTAATGGGTACCATGCAATATGACTTCAAAGGGTCTTCATTTGCTCACCAAACCTCTCCAATCCTATCACTGCTGCGTTTATGCCCCTGTACACATGCTTGATTCTCTTTCGGAGACATAGCAATCCATAGGTTTTAAGATACTTACTAGTCAGGTACATTCTTAGGCGTTTAATATGCGGTGTTGAGTCCATTTCGTTGAGCAAGGAGTAGCTCTTGTCTATTCCATATTTGGCTTAAGGAACTTTATCTGTGCTCATTTCAATCTCTGGTTTTATGCAGCACCCCAACTCACCTTTACCCTTAAGCAAGAATAAGTTGGTTTTCTAAATTTGAGACCCTGTTCTGTTCTGTAATTCAGTTCCTGTGTAGCCAAGTTTACATTCCGTGTATTAGTGATATCTTATGATGTTTCTTTTTCTGTGTGACTTACTTCAGTTAGAATCATCATACCTGAATCCACTCATTGTGCTGCTAAGGGCCTGATGACACAGATTTCATTGCTGAGTGATATTGCTTTGTAAGTAAATACCACAACTTCTTTATCCATTTTTCACTTTCTGCGATGTTGAACTTGTACTGTAAACGAGGTTCTTGTAAACAGAGCCGTTCCAAACTTTGGGGTGGCTGTGTCTTTTTGATTTTAATTTCCCTAAGCTATAGGACCATAAATGGAAGTGCCCTAGGTTCTGTTGCTTTGTTTTTTAGATGTTTCAGGAAACACCATACACTTCTCCCGAGTGGTTGTTGGCAATTTACATCCCGCCCATCAGCATAACAAGGCTCCCAGTTCTCCATGGCCTGTCCTGCCTTTCTGGATTTTACACTTTTTTCAGATGGCCCTTTTGACCGGGGGGAAGTGAGACTTCATTGTAGTGCAGATTTCCTTTGCAAGCTTGCTTGGTTGGCCAAAAAGGGCATATGCGTTTTTTCCTGAATATATTCAGGAAAAAACGCATACGCCCTTTTTGGCCAAGTGCATCATTGTGGACGTTCTGCCTCTTTTCCTATGCTTTCAATGCAATTCCAGTCTACCTCCTGAAATCGGTTTCCTGCAATTCTGCCCCGCTTTCAAGTCCTCTTGGCAGCCTTACTTCAGTCTATTTTTGGACGATAGCTGTCATTTATAACTCTGCAGGTTTGTGAATTACAGTGCCCCTGAGCTCCTTTCTTCAACTCGCTTTCTTTTGAGCTGGCCGCAACACCGCTGGATGGCTTCAGGCCCTAATCTGGTTCCGGTACGGCACGCTGAGCCTTTGGTTATTTCCTCTTCCTGGTGGGAAATGAGAGTTAAATTTGCCGTCCAGACACCTCCAGCTAGCCTCTCATTGGTTCTCGCTATTCCTGTTCATCTTCCGCAGAAATTGCAAACTGGGCCAAACAGGAGGTTAAAGGCGCTGACTCTCCAAGTGGGGAGAGTGTTAGTAAAGCGTCTGGAATGTTGCACCCGAGTACCAGGGGAGGAAAACTGAGACATATTTGAACACGTCTCCCGTTCACATGGTTGATCATACTTGGGTTCCACATGCATGTTTTAGCTGAAGGAAGAAAACCTTAAACCTGGAGAGTTGAGACCCGTGTAATGGGTACCATGCAATATGACTTCAAAGGGTCTTCATTTGCTCACCGAACCTCTCCAATCCTATCACTGCTGTGTTTATGCCCCTCTACACATGCTTGATTCTCTTTTGGAGACATAGCAATCCATAGGTTTTAAGATACTTACTAGTCAGGTACATTCTTAGGCGTTTAATATGTGGTGTTGAGTCCATTTCGTTGAGCAAGGAGTAGCTCTTGTCTATTCCATATTTGACTTAAGGAACTTTATCTGTGCTCATTTCAATCTCTGGTTTTATGCAGCACCCCAACTCACCTTTACCCTTAAGCAAGCATAAGTTGGTTTTGTAAATTTGAGACCCTGTTCTGTTCTGTAATTCAGTTCCTGTGTAGCCAAGTTTACATTCCGTGTATTACTGATATCTTATGATGTTTCTTTTTCTGTGTGACTTATTTCAGTTAGAATCATCATACCTGAATCCACTCATTGTGATGCTAAGGGCCTGATGACATAGATTTCATTGCTGAGTGATATTGCTTTGTAAGTAAATACCACAACTTCTTTATCCATTTTTCACTTTCTGCGATGTTGAACTTGTACTGTAAAGGAGGTTCTTGTAAACAGAGGCGTCCCAAACTTTGGGGTGGCTGTGTCTTTTTGATTTTAATTTCCCTAAGCTATAGGACCATAAGTGGCAGTGCCCTAGGCTCTGTTGCTTTGTTTTTTCGATGTTTCAGGAAACACCATACACTTCTCCCGAGTGGTTGTTGGCAATTTACATCCCGCCCATCAGCATAACAAGGCTCCCAGTTCTCCATGGCCTGTCCTGCCTTTCTGGATTTTACACTTTTTTCAGATGGCCCTTTTGACCGGGGGGAAGTGAGACTTCATTGTAGTGCAGATTTCCTTTGCAAGCTTGCTTGGTTGGCCAAAAAGGGCGTATGCGTTTTTTCCTGAATATATTCAGGAAAAAACGCATACGCCCTTTTTGGCCAAGTGCATCATTGTGGACGTTCTGCCTCTTTTCCTATGCTTTCAATGCAATTCCAGTCTACCTCCTGAAATCGGTTTCCTGCAATTCTGCCCCGCTTTCAAGTCCTCTTGGCAGCCTTACTTCAGTCTATTTTTGGACGATAGCTGTCATTTATAACTCTGCAGGTTTGTGAATTACAGTGCCCCTGAGCTCCTTTCTTCAACTCGCTTTCTTGTGACCTGGCCGCAACACCGCAGGATGGCTTCAGGCCCTAATCTGGTTCCGGCCCGGCATGCTGAGCCTTTGGTTAATTCCTCTTCCTGGTGGGAAATGAGAGTTAAATTTGCCCGTCCAGACACCTCCAGCTAGCCTCTCATTGGTTCTCGCTATTCCTGTTCATCTTCCGCAGAAATTGCAAACTGGGCCAAACAGGAGGTTAAAGGGACTGACTCTCCAAGTGTGGGAGAGTGTTAGTAAAGCGTCTGGAATGTTGCACCCGAGTACCAGGGGAGGAAAACTGAGACATATTTGAACACGTCTCCCGATCACATGGTTGATCATACTCTAGGTTCCACATGCATGTTTTAGCTGAAGGAATCATACCTTAAACCAGGGTAGTTGAAACCCGTGGAATGGGTACCATGCAATATGACTTCAAAGGGTCTTCATTTGCTCACCGAACCTCTGCAGTCCTATCACTGCTGCGTTTATGCCCCTGTACACATGCTTGATTCTCTTTCGGAGACATAGCAATCCATAGGTTTTAAGATACTTACTAGTCAGGTACATTCTTAGGCGTTTAATATGCGGTGTTGAGTCCATTTCGTTGAGCAAGGAGTAGCTCTTGTCTATTCCATATTTGGCTTAAGGAACTTTATCTGTGCTCATTTCAATCTCTGGTTTTATGCAGCACCCCAACTCACCTTTACCCTTAAGCAAGCATAAGTTGGTTTTCTAAATTTGAGACCCTGTTCTGTTCTGTAATTCAGTTCCTGTGTAGCCAAGTTTACATTCCGTGTATTACTGATATCTTATGATGTTTCTTTTTCTGTGTGACTTACTTCAGTTAGAATCATCATACCTGAATCCACTCATTGTGCTGCTAAGGGCCTGATGACACAGATTTCATTGCTGAGTGATATTGTTTTGTAAGTAAATACCACAACTTCTTTTTCCATTTTTCACTTTCTGCAATGTTGAACTTGTACTGTAAACGAGGTTCTTGTAAACAGAGCCGTTCCAAACTTTGGGGTGGCTGTGTCTTTTTGATTTTAATTTCCCTAAGCTATAGGACCATAAGTGGAAGTGCCCTAGGTTCTGTTGCTTTGTTTTTTAGATGTTTTAGGAAACACCATACACTTCTCCCGAGTGGTTGTTGGCAATTTACATCCCGCCCATCAGCATAACAAGGCTCCTAGTTCTCCATGGCCTGTCCTGCCTTTCTGGATTTTACACTTTTTTCAGATGGCCCTTTTGACCGGGGGGAAGTGAGACTTCATTGTAGTGCAGATTTCCTTTGCAAGCTTGCTTGGTTGGCCAAAAAGGGCGTATGCGTTTTTTCCTGAATATATTCAGGAAAAAACGCATACGCCCTTTTTGGCCAAGTGCATCATTGTGGACGTTCTGCCTCTTTTCCTATGCTTTCAATGCAATTCCAGTCTACCTCCTGAAATCGGTTTCCTGCAATTCTGCCCCGCTTTCAAGTCCTCTTGGCAGCCTTACTTCAGTCTATTTTTGGACGATAGCTGTCATTTATAACTCTGCAGGTTTGTGAATTACAGTGCCCCTGAGCTCCTTTCTTCAACTTGCTTTCTTGTGACCTGGCCGCAACACCGCAGGATGGCTTCAGGCCCTAATCTGGTTCCGGCACGGCACGCTGAGCCTTTGGTTATTTCCTCTTCCTGGTGGGAAATGAGAGTTAAATTTGCCGGTCCAGACACCTCCAGCTAGCCTCTCATTGGTTCTCGCTATTCCTGTTCATCTTCCGCAGAAATTGCAAACTGGGCCAAACAGGAGGTTAAAGGCGCTGACTCTCCAAGTGGGGAGAGTGTTAGTAAAGCGTCTGGAATGTTGCACCCGAGTACCAGGGGAGGAAAACTGAGACATATTTGAACACGTCTCCCGTTCACATGGTTGATCATACTTGGGTTCCACATGCATGTTTTAGCTGAAGGAAGAATACCTTAAACCTGGAGAGTTGAGACCCGTGTAATGGGTACCATGCAATATGACTTCAAAGGGTCTTCATTTGCTCACCGAACCTCTCCAATCCTATCACTGCTGTGTTTATGCCCCTGTACACATGCTTGATTCTCTTTTGGAGACATAGCAATCCATAGGTTTTAAGATACTTACTAGTCAGGTACATTCTTAGGCGTTTAATATGCGGTGTTGAGTCCATTTCGTTGAGCAAGGAGTAGCTCTTGTCTATTCCATATTTGACTTAAGGAACTTTATCTGTGCTCATTTCAATCTCTGGTTTTATGCAGCACCCCAACTCACCTTTCCCCTTAAGCAAGCATAAGTTGGTTTTCTAAATTTGAGACCCTGTTCTGTTCTGTAATTCAGTTCCTGTGTAGCCAAGTTTACATTCCGTGTATTACTGATATCTTATGATGTTTCTTTTTCTGTGTGACTTATTTCAGTTAGAATCATCATACCTGAATCCACTCATTGTGATGCTAAGGGCCTGATGACATAGATTTCATTGCTGAGTGATATTGCTTTGTAAGTAAATACCACAACTTCTTTATCCATTTTTCACTTTCTGCGATGTTGAACTTGTACTGTAAACGAGGTTCTTGTAAACAGAGGCGTCCCAAACTTTGGGGTGGCTGTGTCTTTTTGATTTTAATTTCCCTAAGCTATAGGACCATAAGTGGCAGTGCCCTAGACTCTGTTGCTTTGTTTTTTCGATGTTTCAGGAAACACCATACACTTCTCCCGAGTGTCTGTTGGCAATTTACATCCCGCCCATCAGCATAACAAGGCTCCCAGTTCTCCATGGCCTGTCCTGCCTTTCTGGATTTTACACTTTTTTCAGATGGCCCTTTTGACCGGGGGGAAGTGAGACTTCATTGTAGTGCAGATTTCCTTTGCAAGCTTGCTTGGTTGGCCAGAAAGGGCGTATGCGTTTTTTCCTGAATATATTCAGGAAAAAACGCATACGCCCTTTTTGGCCAAGTGCATCATTGTGGACGTTCTGCCTCTTTTCCTATGCTTTCAATGCAATTCCAGTCTACCTCCTGAAATCGGTTTCCTGCAATTCTGCCCCGCTTTCAAGTCCTCTTGGCAGCCTTACTTCAGTCTATTTTTCTACGATAGCTGTCATTTATAACTCTGCAGGTTTGTGAATTACAGTGTCCCTGAGCTCCTTTCTTCAACTCGCTTTCTTGTGACCTGGCCGCAACACCGCAGGATGGCTTCAGGTCCTAATCTGGTTCCGGCCCGGCATGCTGAGCCTTTGGTTAATTCCTCTTCCTGGTGGGAAATGAGAGTTAAATTTGCCCGTCCAGACACCTCCAGCTAGCCTCTCATTGGTTCTCGCTATTCCTGTTCATCTTCCGCAGAAATTGCAAACTGGGCCAAACAGGAGGTTAAAGGCACTGACTCTCCAAGTGGGGAGAGTGTTAGTAAAGCGTCTGGAATGTTGCACCCGAGTACCAGGGGAGGAAAACTGAGACATATTTGAACACGTCTCCCGTTCACATGGTTGATCATACTTGGGTTCCACATGCATGTTTTAGCTGAAGGAAGAATACCTTAAACCTGGAGAGTTAAGACCCGTGTAATAGGTACCATGCAATATGACTTCAAAGGTTCTTCATTTGCTCACCAAACCTCTCCAATCCTATCACTGCTGCGTTTATGCCCCTGTACACATGCTTGATTCTCTTTCGGAGACATAGCAATCCATAGGTTTTAAGATACTTACTAGTCAGGTACATTCTTAGGCGTTTAATATGCGGTGTTGAGTCCATTTCGTTGAGCAAGGAGTAGCTCTTGTCTATTCCATATTTGGCTTAAGGAACTTTATCTGTGCTCATTTCAATCTCTGGTTTTATGCAGCACCCAAACTCACCTTTACCCTTAAGCAAGAATAAGTTGGTTTTCTAAATTTGAGACCCTGTTCTGTTCTGTAATTCAGTTCCTGTGTAGCCAAGTTTACATTCCGTGTATTACTGATATCTTATGATGTTTCTTTTTCTGTGTGACTTATTTCAGTTAGAATCATCATACCTGAATCCACTCATTGTGCTGCTAAGGGCCTGATGACACAGATTTCATTGCTGAGTGATATTGCTTTGTAAGTAAATACCACAACTTCTTTATCCATTTTTCACTTTCTGCGATGTTGAACTTGTACTGTAAACGAGGTTCTTGTAAACAGAGCTGTTCCAAACTTTGGGGTGGCTGTGTCTTTTTGATTTTAATTTCCCTAAGCTATAGGACCATAAATGGAAGTGCCCTAGGTTCTGTTGCTTTGTTTTTTAGATGTTTCAGGAAACACCATACACTTCTCCCGAGTGGTTGTTGGCAATTTACATCCCGCCCATCAGCATAACAAGGCTCCCCGTTCTCCATGGCCTGTCCTGCCTTTCTGGATTTTACACTTTTTTTCAGATGGCCCTTTTGACCGGGGGGAAGTGAGACTTCATTGTAGTGCAGATTTCCTTTGCAAGCTTGCTTGGTTGGCCAAAAAGGGCGTATGCGTTTTTTCCTGAATATATTCAGGAAAAAACGCATACGCCCTTTTTGGCCAAGTGCATCATTGTGGACGTTCTGCCTCTTTTCCTATGCTTTCAATGCAATTCCAGTCTACCTCCTGAAATCGGTTTCCTGCAATTCTGCCCCACTTTCAAGTCCTCTTGGCAGCCTTACTTCAGTCTATTTTTGGACGATAGCTGTCATTTATAACTCTGCAGGTTTGTGAATTACAGTGCCCCTGAGCTCCTTTCTTCAACTCGCTTTCTTGTGACCTGGCCGCAACACCGCAGGATGGCTTCAGGCCCTAATCTGGTTCCGGCACGGCACGCTGAGCCTTTGGTTAATTCCTCTTCCTGGTGGGAAATGAGAGTTAAATTTGCCCGTCCAGACACCTCCAGCTAGTCTCTCATTGGTTCTCGCTATTCCTGTTCATCTTCCGCAGAAATTGCAAACTGGGCCAAACAGGAGGTTAAAGGGACTGACTCTCCAAGTGGGGAGAGTGTTAGTAAAGCGTCTGGAATGTTGCACCCGAGTACCAGGGGAGGAAAACTGAGACATATTTGAACACGTCTCCCGATCACATGGTTGATCATACTCTAGATTCCACATGCATGTTTTAGCTGAAGGAAGAATACCTTAAACCTGGGTAGTTGAAACCCGTGGAATGGGTACCATGCAATATGACTTCAAAGGGTCTTCATTTGCTCACCGAACCTCTCCAATCCTATCACTGCTGCGTTTATGCCCCTGTACACATGCTTGATTCTCTTTCGGAGACATAGCAATCCATAGGTTTTAAGATACTTACTAGTCAGGAACATTCTTAGGCGTTTAATATGCGGTGTTGAGTCCATTTCGTTGAGCAAGGAGTAGCTCTTGTCTATTCCATATTTGACTTAAGGAACTTTATCTGTGCTCATTTCAATCTCTGGTTTTATGCAGCACCCCAACTCACCTTTACCCTTAAGCAAGCATAAGTTGGTTTTCTAAATTTGAGACCCTGTTCTGTTCTGTAATTCAGTTCCTGTGTAGCCAAGTTTACATTCCGTGTATTACTGATATCTTATGATGTTTCTTTTTCTGTGTGACTTACTTCAGTTAGAATCATCATACCTGAATCCACTCATTGTGCTGCTAAGGGCCTGATGACACAGATTTCATTGCTGAGTGATATTGCTTTGTAAGTAAATACCACAACTTCTTTATCCATTTTTCACTTTCTGCGATGTTGAACTTGTACTGTAAACGAGGTTCTTGTAAACAGAGCCGTTCCAAACTTTGGGGTGGCTGTGTCTTTTTTATTTTAATTTCCCTAAGCTATAGGACCATAAGTGGAAGTGCCCTAGGTTCTGTTGCTTTGTTTTTTAGATGTTTCAGGAAACACCATACACTTCTCCCGAGTGGTTGTTGGCAATTTACATCCCGCCCATCAGCATAACAAGGCTCCCAGTTCTCCATGGCCTGTCCTGCCTTTCTGGATTTTACACTTTTTTCAGATGGCCCTTTTGACCAGGGGGAAGTGAGACTTCATTGTAGTGCAGATTTCCTTTGCAAGCTTGCTTGGTTGGCCAAAAAGGGCATATGCGTTATTTCCTGAATATATTCAGGAAAAAACGCATACGCCCTTTTTGGCCAAGTGCATCATTGTGGACGTTCTGCCTCTTTTCCTATGCTTTCAATGCAATTCCAGTCTATCTCCTGAAATCGGTTTCCTGCAATTCTGCCCCGCTTTCAAGTCCTCTTGGCAGCCTTACTTCAGTCTATTTTTGGACGATAGCTGTCATTTATAACTCTGCAGGTTTGTGAATTACAGTGCCCCTGAGCTCCTTTCTTCAACTCGCTTTCTTTTGAGCTGGCCGCAACACCGCTGGATGGCTTCAGGCCCTAATCTGGTTCCGGTACGGCACGCTGAGCCTTTGGTTATTTCCTCTTCCTGGTGGGAAATGAGAGTTAAATTTGCCGTCCAGACACCTCCAGCTAGCCTCTCATTGGTTCTCGCTATTCCTGTTCATCTTCCGCAGAAATTGCAAACTGGGCCAAACAGGAGGTTAAAGGCGCTGACTCTCCAAGTGGGGAGAGTGTTAGTAAAGCGTCTGGAATGTTGCACCCGAGTACCAGGGGAGGAAAACTGAGACATATTTGAACACGTCTCCCGTTCACATGGTTGATCATACTTGGGTTCCACATGCATGTTTTAGCTGAAGGAAGAATACCTTAAACCTGGAGAGTTGAGACCCGTGTAATGGGTACCATGCAATATGACTTCAAAGGGTCTTCATTTGCTCACCGAACCTCTCCAATCCTATCACTGCTGTGTTTATGCCCCTGTACACATGCTTGATTCTCTTTTGGAGACATAGCAATCCATAGGTTTTAAGATACTTACTAGTCAGGTACATTCTTAGGCGTTTAATATGCGGTGTTGAGTCCATTTCGTTGAGCAAGGAGTAGCTCTTGTCTATTCCATATTTGACTTAAGGAACTTTATCTGTGCTCATTTCAATCTCTGGTTTTATGCAGCACCCCAACTCACCTTTACCCTTAAGCAAGCATAAGTTGGTTTTCTAAATTTGAGACCCTGTTCTGTTCTGTAATTCAGTTCCTGTGTAGCCAAGTTTACATTCCGTGTATTAGTGATATCTTATGATGTTTCTTTTTCTGTGTGACTTATTTCAGTTAGAATCATCATACCTGAATCCACTCATTGTGACGCTAAGGGCCTGATGACATAGATTTCATTGCTGAGTGATATTGCTTTGTAAGTAAATACCACAACTTCTTTATCCATTTTTCACTTTCTGCGATGTTGAACTTGTACTGTAAACGAGGTTCTTGTAAACAGAGGCGTCCCAAACTTTGGGGTGGCTGTGTCTTTTTGATTTTAATTTCCCTAAGCTATAGGACCATAAGTGGCAGTGCCCTAGGCTCTGTTGCTTTGTTTTTTCGATGTTTCAGGAAACACCATACACTTCTCCCGAGTGGTTGTTGGCAATTTACATCCCGCCCATCAGCATAACAAGGCTCCCAGTTCTCCATGGCCTGTCCTGCCTTTCTGGATTTTACACTTTTTTCAGATGGCCCTTTTGACCGGGGGGAAGTGAGACTTCATTGTAGTGCAGATTTCCTTTGCAAGCTTGCTTGGTTGGCCAAAAAGGGCGTATGCGTTTTTTCCTGAATATATTCAGGAAAAAACGCATACGCCCTTTTTGGCCAAGTGCATCATTGTGGACGTTCTGCCTCTTTTCCTATGCTTTCAATGCAATTCCAGTCTACCTCCTGAAATTGGTTTCCTGCAATTCTGCCCCGCTTTCAAGTCCTCTTGGCAGCCTTACTTCAGTCTATTTTTGGACGATAGCTGTCATTTATAACTCTGCAGGTTTGTGAATTACAGTGCCCCTGAGCTCCTTTCTTCAACTCGCTTTCTTGTGACCTGGCCGCAACACCGCAGGATGGCTTCAGGCCCTAATCTGGTTCCGGCCCGGCATGCTGAGCCTTTGGTTAATTCCTCTTCCTGGTGGGAAATGAGAGTTAAATTTGCCCGTCCAGACACCTCCAGCTAGCCTCTCATTGGTTCTCGCTATTCCTGTTCATCTTCCGCAGAAATTGCAAACTGGGCCAAACAGGAGGTTAAAGGGACTGACTCTCCAAGTGTGGGAGAGTGTTAGTAAAGCGTCTGGAATGTTGCACCCGAGTACCAGGGGAGGAAAACTGAGACATATTTGAACACGTCTCCCGATCACATGGTTGATCATACTCTAGGTTCCACATGCATGTTTTAGCTGAAGGAAGAATACCTTAAACCTGGGTAGTTGAAACCCGTGGAATGGGTACCATGCAATATGACTTCAAAGGGTCTTCATTTGCTCACCAAACCTCTCCAATCCTATCACTGCTGCGTTTATGCCCCTGTACACATGCTTGATTCTCTTTCGGGGACCTAGCAATCCATAGGTTTTAAGATACTTACTAGTCAGGTACATTCTTAGGCGTTTAATATGGGGTGTTGAGTCCATTTCGTTGAGCAAGGAGTAGCTCTTGTCTATTCCATATTTGGCTTAAGGAACTTTATCTGTGCTCATTTCAATCTCTGGTTTTATGCAGCACCCCAACTCACCTTTCCCCTTAAGCAAGCATAAGTTGGTTTTCTAAATTTGAGACCCTGTTCTGTTCTGTAATTCAGTTCCTGTGTAGCCAAGTTTACATTCCGTGTATTACTGATATCTTATGATGTTTCTTTTTCTGTGTGACTTATTTCAGTTAGAATCATCATACCTGAATCCACTCATTGTGCTGCTAAGGGCCTGATGACACAGATTTCATTGCTGAGTGATATTGCTTTGTAAGTAAATACCACAACTTCTTTATCCATTTTTCACTTTCTGCGATGTTGAACTTGTACTGTAAACGAGGTTCTTGTAAACAGAGCCGTTCCAAACTTTGGGGTGGCTGTGTCTTTTTGATTTTAATTTCCCTAAGCTATAGGACCATAAGTGGAAGTGCCCTAGGTTCTGTTGCTTTGTTTTTTAGATGTTTCAGGAAACACCATACACTTCTCCCGAGTGGTTGTTGGCAATTTACATCCCGCCCATCAGCATAACAAGGCTCCCAGTTCTCCATGGCCTGTCCTGCCTTTCTGGATTTTACACTTTTTTCAGATGGCCCTTTTTACCAGGGGGAAGTGAGACTTCATTGTAGTGCAGATTTCCTTTGCAAGCTTGCTTGGTTGGCCAAAAAGGGCGTATGCGTTTTTTCCGGAATATATTCAGGAAAAAACACATACACCCTTTTTGGCCAAGTGCATCATTGTGGACGTTCTGCCTCTTTTCCTATGCTTTCAATGCAATTCCAGTCTACCTCCTGAAATCGGTTTCCTGCAATTCTGCCCCGCTTTCAAGTCCTCTTGGCAGCCTTACTTCAGTCTATTTTTGGACGATAGCTGTCATTTATAACTCTGCAGGTTTGTGAATTACAGTGCCCCTGAGCTCCTTTCTTCAACTCGCTTTCTTGTGACCTGGCCGCAACACCGCAGGATGGCTTCAGGCCCTAATCTGGTTCCGGCCCGGCATGCTGAGCCTTTGGTTAATTCCTCTTCCTGGTGGGAAATGAGAGTTAAATTTGCCCGTCCAGACACCTCCAGCTAGCCTCTCATTGGTTCTCGCTATTCCTGTTCATCTTCCGCAGAAATTGCAAACTGGGCCAAACAGGAGGTTAAAGGCGCTGACTCTCCAAGTGGGGAGAGTGTTAGTAAAGCGTCTGGAATGTTGCACCCGAGTACCAGGGGAGGAAAACTGAGACATATTTGAACACGTTTCCCGATCACGTGGTTGATCATGCTCTGGGTTCCACATGCATATTTTAGCTGAAGGAAGAATACCTAAAACCTGGGTAGTTGAAACCCGTGGAATGGGTACCATGCAATATGACTTCCAAGGGTCTTCATTTGCTCACCGAACCTCTCCAATCCTATCACTGCTGCGTTTATGCCCCTGTACACATGCTTGATTCTCTTTCGGAGACATAGCAATCCATAGGTTTTACGATACTTACTAGTCAGGTACATTCTTAGGCGTTTAATATGCGGTGTTGAGTCCATTTCGTTGAGCAAGGAGTAGCTCTTGTCTATTCCATATTTGGCTTAAGGAACTTTATCTGTGCTCATTTCAATCTCTGGTTTTATGCAGCACCCCAACTCACCTTTCCCCTTAAGCAAGCATAAGTTGGTTTTCTAAATTTGAGACCCTGTTCTGTTCTGTAATTCAGTTCCTGTGTAGCCAAGTTTACATTCCGTGTATTAGTGATATCTTATGATGTTTCTTTTTCTGTGTCACTTATTTCAGTTAGAATCATCGTACCTGAATCTACTCATTATGCTGCTACGGGCCTGATGACATAGATTTCATTGCTGAGTGATACTGCATTGTACGTAAGTACCACAAGTTCTTTATCCATTTTTCACGTTCTGCGATGTTGAACTTGTACTGTAAACGAGGTTCTTGTAAACAGAGCCGTTCCAAACTTTGGGGTGGCTGTGTCTTTTTGATTTTAATTTCCCTAAGCTATAGGACCATAAGTGGAAGTGCCCTAGGTTCTGTTGCTTTGTTTTTTAGATGTTTCAGGAAACACCATACACTTCTCCCGAGAGGTTGTTGGCAATTTACATCCCGCCCATCAGCATAACAAAGCTCCCAGTTCTCCATGGCCTGTCCTGCCTTTCTGGATTTTACACTTTTTTCAGATGGCCCTTTTGACTGGGGGGAAGTGAGACTTCATTGTAGTGCAGATTTCCTTTGCAAGCTTGCTTGGTTGGCCAAAAAGGGCGTATGCGTTTTTTCCTGAATATATTCAGGAAAAAACGCATACGCCCTTTTTGGCCAAGTGCATCATTGTGGACGTTCTGCCTCTTTTCCTATGCTTTCAATGCAATTCCAGTCTACCTCCTGAAATCGGTTTCCTGCAATTCTGCCCCGCTTTCAAGTCCTCTTGGCAGCCTTACTTCAGTCTATTTTTGGACGATAGCTGTCATTTATAACTCTGCAGGTTTGTGAATTACAGTGCCCCTGAGCTCCTTTCTTCAACTCGGTTTCTTTTGAGCTGGCCGCAACACCGCAGGATGGCTTCAGGCCGTAATCTGGTTCCGGTACGGCACGCTGAGCCTTTGGTTATTTCCTCTTCCTGGTGGGAAATGAGAGTTAAATTTGCCCGTCCAGACACCTCCAGCTAGCCTCTCATTGGTTCTCGCTATTCCTGTTCATCTTCCGCAGAAATTGCAAACTGGGCCAAACAGGAGGTTAAAGGCGCTGACTCTCCAAGTGGGGAGAGTGTTAGTAAAGCGTCTGGAATGTTGCACCCGAGTACCAGGGGAGGAAAACTGAGACATATTTGAACACGTCTCCCATTCACATGGTTGATCATACTTGGGTTCCACATGCATGTTTTAGCTGAAGGAGGAATACCTTAAACCTGGAGAGTAGAGACCCGTGTAATGGGTACCATGCAATATGACTTCAAAGGGTCTTCATTTGCTCACCGAACCTCTCCAATCCTATCACTGCTGTGTTTATGCCCCTGTACACATGCTTGATTCTCTTTTGGAGACATAGCAATCCATAGGTTTTACGATACTTACTAGTCAGGTACATTCTTAGGCGTTTAATATGCGGTGTTGAGTCCATTTCGTTGAGCAAGGAGTAGCTCTTGTCTATTCCATATTTGACTTAAGGAACTTTATCTGTGCTCATTTCAATCTCTGGTTTTATGCAGCACCCCAACTCACCTTTCCCCTTAAGCAAGCATAAGTTGGTTTTCTAAATTTGAGACCCTGTTCTGTTCTGTAATTCAGTTCCTGTGTAGCCAAGTTTACATTCCGTGTATTACTGATATCTTATGATGTTTCTTTTTCTGTGTGACTTATTTCAGTTAGAATCATCATACCTGAATCCACTCATTGTGATGCTAAGGGCCTGATGACAGAGATTTCATTGCTGAGTGATATTGCTTTGTAAGTAAATACCACAACTTCTTTATCCATTTTTCACTTTCTGCGATGTTGAACTTGTACTGTAAACGAGGTTCTTGTAAACAGAGGCGTCCCAAACTTTGGGGTGGCTGTGTCTTTTTGATTTTAATTTCCCTAAGCTATAGGACCATAAGTGGCAGTGCCCTAGGCTCTGTTGCTTTGTTTTTTCGATGTTTCAGGAAACACCATACACTTCTCCCGACTGTCTGTTGGCAATTTACATCCTGCCCATCAGCATAACAAGGCTCCCAGTTCTCCATGGCCTGTCCTGCCTTTCTGGATTTTACACTTTTTTCAGATGGCCCTTTTGACCGGGGGGAAGTGAGACTTCATTGTAGTGCAGATTTCCTTTGCAAGCTTGCTTGGTTGGCCAAAAAGGGCGTATGCGTTTTTTCCTGAATATATTCAGGAAAAAACGCATACGCCCTTTTTGGCCAAGTGCATCATTGTGGACGTTCTGCCTCTTTTCCTATGCTTTCAATGCAATTCCAGTCTACCTCCTGAAATCGGTTTCCTGCAATTCTGCCCCGCTTTCAAGTCCTCTTGGCAGCCTTACTTCAGTCTATTTTTGGATGATAGCTGTCATTTATAACTCTGCAGGTTTGTGAATTACAGTGCCCCTGAACTCCTTTCTTCAACTCGCTTTCTTTTGAGCTGGCCGCAACACCGCAGGATGGCTTCAGGCCCTAATCTGATTCCGGCCCGGCATGCTGAACCTTTGGTTAATTCCTCTTCCTGGTGGGAAATGAGAGTTAAATTTGCCCGTCCAGACACCTCCAGCTAGCCTCTCATTGGTTCTCGCTATTCCTGTTCATCTTCCGCAGAAATTGCAAACTGGGCCAAACAGGAGGTTAAAGGCGCTGACTCTCCAAGTGGGGAGAGTGTTAGTAAAGCGTCTGGAATGTTGCACCCGAGTACCAGGGGAGGAAAACTGAGACATATTTGAACACGTCTCCCGATCACATGGTTGATCATACTCTAGGTTCCACATGCATGTTTTAGCTGAAGGAAGAATACCTTAAACCTGGGTAGTTGAAACCCGTGGAATGGGTACCATGCAATATGACTTCAAAGGGTCTTCATTTGCTCACCAAATCACTCCAATCCTATCACTGCTGCGTTTATGCCCCTGTACACATGCTTGATTCTCTTTCGGGGACCTAGCAATCCATAGGTTTTAAGATACTTACTAGTCAGGTACATTCTTAGGCGTTTAATATGGGGTGTTGAGTCCATTTCGTTGAGCAATGAGTAGCTCTTGTCTATTCCATATTTGGCTTAAGGAACTTTATCTGTGCTCATTTCAATCTCTGGTTTTATGCAGCACCCCAACTCACCTTTACCCTTAAGCAAGCATAAGTTGGTTTTCTAAGTTTGAGACCCTGTTCTGTTCTGTAATTCAGTTCCTGTGTAGCCAAGTTTACATTCCGTGTATTACTGATATCTTATGATGTTTCTTTTTCTGTGTGACTTATTTCATTTAGAATCATCATACCTGAATCCACTCATTGTGCTGCTAAGGGCCTGATGACACAGATTTCATTGCTGAGTGATATTGCTTTGTAAGTAAATACCACAACTTCTTTATCCATTTTTCACTTTCTGCGATGTTGAACTTGTACTGTAAACGAGGTTCTTGTAAACAGAGCCGTTCCAAACTTTGGGGTGGCTGTGTCTTTTCGATTTTAATTTCCCTAAGCTATAGGACCATAAGTGGAAGTGCCCTAGGTTCTGTTGCTTTGTTTTTTAGATGTTTCAGGAAACATCATACACTTCTCCCGAGTGGTTGTTGGCAATTTACATCCCGCCCATCAGCATAACAAGGCTCCCAGTTCTCCATGGCCTGTCCTGCCTTTCTGGATTTTACACTTTTTTCAGATGGCCCTTTTTACCAGGGGGAAGTGAGACTTCATTGTAGTGCAGATTTCCTTTGCAAGCTTGCTTGGTTGGCCAAAAAGTGCGTATGCGTTTTTTCCTGAATATATGCAGGAAAAAACACATACACCCTTTTTGGCCAAGTGCATCATTGTGGACGTTCTGCCTCTTTTCCTATGCTTTCAATGCAATTCCAGTCTACCTCCTGAAATCGGTTTCCTGCAATTCTGCCCCGCTTTCAAGTCCTCTTGGCAGCCTTACTTCAGTCTATTTTTGGACGATAGCTGTCATTTATAACTCTGCAGGTTTGTGAATTACAGTGACCCTGAGCTCCTTTCTTCAACTCGCTTTCTTGTGACCTGGCCGCAACACCGCAGGATGGCTTCAGGCCCTAATCTGGTTCTGGCACGGCACGCTGAGCCTTTGGTTATTTCCTCCTCCTGGTGGGAAATGAGAGTTAAATTTGCCCGTCCAGACACCTCCAGCTAGCCTCTCATTGGTTCTCGCTATTCATGTTCATCTTCCGCAGAAATTGCAAACTGGGCCAAACAGGAGGTTAAAGGCGCTGACTCTCCAAGTGGGGAGAGTGTTAGTAAAGCGTCTGGAATGTTGCACCCGAGTACCAGGGGAGGAAAACTGAGACATATTTGAACACGTCTCCCGTTCACATGGTTGATCATACTTGGGTTCCACATGCATGTTTTAGCTGAAAGAAGAATACCTTAAACCTGGAGAGTTAAGACCCGTGTAATGGGTACCATGCAATATGACTTCAAAGGGTCTTCATTTGCTCACCAAACCTCTCCAATCCTATCACTGCTGCGTTTATGCCCCTGTACACATGCTTGATTCTCTTTCGGAGACATAGCAATCCATAGGTTTTAAGATACTTACTAGTCAGGTACATTCTTAGGCGTTTAATATGCGGTGTTGAGTCCATTTCGTTGAGCAAGGAGTAGCTCTTGTCTATTCCATATTTGACTTAAGGAACTTTATCTGTGCTCATTTCAATCTCTGGTTTTATGCAGCACCCCAACTCACCTTTCCCCTTAAGCAAGCATAAGTTGGTTTTCTAAATTTGAGACACTGTTCTGTTCTGTAATTCAGTTCCTGTGTAGCCAAGTTTACATTCCGTGTATTACTGATATCTTATGATGTTTCTTTTTCTGTGTGACTTACTTCAGTTAGAATCATCATACCTGAATCCACTCATTGTGCTGCTAAGGGCCTGATGACACAGATGTCATTGCTGAGTGATATTGCTTTGTAAGTAAATACCACAACTTCTTTATCCATTTTTCACTTTCTGCGATGTTGAACTTGTACTGTAAATGAGGTTCTTGTAAACAAAGCCGTTCCAAACTTTGGGGTGGCTGTGTCTTTTTGATTTTAATTTCCCTAAGCTATAGGACCATAAGTGGAAGTGCCCTAGGTTCTGTTGCTTTGTTTTTTAGATGTTTCAGGAAACACCATACACTTCTCCCGAGTGGTTGTTGGCAATTTACATCCCGCCCATCAGCATAACAAGGCTCCGAGTTCTCCATGGCCTGTCCTGCCTTTCTGGATTTTACACTTTTTTCAGATGGCCCTTTTGACCGGGGGGAAGTGAGACTTCATTGTAGTGCAGATTTCCTTTGCAAGCTTGCTTGGTTGGCCAGAAAGGGCATATGCGTTTTTTCCTGAATATATTCAGGAAAAAACGCATATGCCCTTTTTGGCCAAGTGCATCATTGTGGACGTTCTGCCTCTTTTCCTATGCTTTCAATGCAATTCCAGTCTACCTCCTGAAATCGGTTTCCTGCAATTCTGCCCCGCTTTCAAGTCCTCTTGGCAGCCTTACTTCAGTCTATTTTTGGACGATAGCTGTCATTTATAACTCTGCAGGTTTGTGAATTACAGTGCCCCTGAGCTCCTTTCTTCAACTCGCTTTCTTTTGAGCTGGCCGCAACACCGCAGGATGGCTTCAGGCCCTAATCTGGTTCCGGTACGGCACGCTCAGCCTTTGGTTATTTCCTCTTCCTGGTGGGAAATGAGAGTTAAATTTGCCCGTCCAGACACCTCCAGCTAGCCTCTCATTGGTTCTCGCTATTCCTGTTCATCTTCCGCAGAAATTGCAAACTGGGCCAAACAGGAGGTTAAAGGCGCTGACTCTCCAAGTGGGGAGAGTGTTAGTAAAGCGTCTGGAATGTTGCACCCGAGTACCAGGGGAGGAAAACTGAGACATATTTGAACACGTCTCCCGTTCACATGGTTGATCATACTTGGGTTCCACATGCATGTTTTAGCTGAAGGAAGAATACCTTAAACCTGGAGAGTTGAGACCCGTGTAATGGGTACCATGCAATATGACTTCAAAGGGTCTTCATTTGCTCACCGAACCTCTCGAATCCTATCACTGCTGTGTTTATGCCCCTGTACACATGCTTGATTCTCTTCTGGAGACATAGCAATCCATAGGTTTTACGATACTTACTAGTCAGGTACATTCTTAGGCGTTTAATATGCGGTGTTGAGTCCATTTCGTTGAGCAAGGAGTAGCTCTTGTCTATTCCATATTTGACTTAAGGAACTTTATCTGTGCTCATTTCAATCTCTGGTTTTATGCAGCACCCCAACTCACCTTTACCCTTAAGCAAGCATAAGTTGGTTTTCTAAATTTGAGACCCTGTTCTGTTCTGTAATTCAGTTCCTGTGTAGCCAAGTTTACATTCCGTGTATTACTGATATCTTATGATGTTTCTTTTTCTGTGTGACTTATTTCAGTTAGAATCATCATACCTGAATCCACTCATTGTGATGCTAAGGGCCTGATGACATAGATTTCATTGCTGAGTGATATTGCTTTGTAAGTAAATACCACAACTTCTTTATCCATTTTTCACTTTCTGCGATGTTGAACTTGTACTGTAAACGAGGTTCTTGTAAACAGAGGCGTCCCAAACTTTGGGGTGGCTGTGTCTTTTTGATTTTAATTTCCCTAAGCTATAGGACCATAACTGGCAGTGCCCTAGGCTCTGTTGCTTTGTTTTTTCGATGTTTCAGGAAACACCATACACTTCTCCCGAGTGTCTGTTGGCAATTTACATCCCGCCCATCAGCATAACAAGGCTCCCAGTTCTCCATCGCCTGTCCTGCCTTTCTGGATTTTACACTTTTTTCAGATGGCCCTTTTGACCGGGGGGAAGTGAGACTTCATTGTAGTGCAGATTTCCTTTGCAAGCTTCCTTGGTTGGCCAAAAAGGGCGTATGCGTTTTTTCCTGAATATATTCAGGAAAAAACGCATATGCCCTTTTTGGCCAAGTGCATCATTGTGGACGTTCTGCCTCTTTTCCTATGCTTTCAATGCAATTCCAGTCTACCTCCTGAAATCGGTTTCCTGCAATTCTGCCCCGCTTTCAAGTCCTCTTGGCAGCCTTACTTCAGTCTATTTTTGGACGATAGCTGTCATTTATAACTCTGCAGGTTTGTGAATTACAGTGCCCCTGAGCTCCTTTCTTCAACTCGCTTTCTTTTGAGCTGGCCGCAACACCGCAGGATGGCTTCAGGCCCTAATCTGGTTCCGGTACGGCACGCTGAGCCTTTGGTTATTTCCTCTTCCTGGTGGGAAATGAGAGTTAAATTTGCCCGTCCAGACACCTCCAGCTAGCCTCTCATTGGTTCTCGCTATTCCTGTTCATCTTCCGCAGAAATTGCAAACTGGGCCAAACAGGAGGTTAAAGGCGCTGACTCTCCAAGTGGGGAGAGTGTTAGTAAAGCGTCTGGAATGTTGCACCCGAGTACCAGGGGAGGAAAACTGAGACATATTTGAACACGTCTCCCGTTCACATGGTTGATCATACTTGGGTTCCACATGCATGTTTTAGCTGAAGGAAGAATACCTTAAACCTGGAGAGTTGAGACAGGTGTAATGGGTACCATGCAATATGACTTCAAAGGGTCTTCATTTGCTCACCGAACCTCTCCAATCCTATCACTGCTGTGTTTATGCCCCTGTACACATGCTTGATTCTCTTCTGGAGACATAGCAATCCATAGGTTTTACGATACTTACTAGTCAGGTACATTCTTAGGCGTTTAATATGCGGTGTTGAGTCCATTTCGTTGAGCAAGGAGTAGCTCTTGTCTATTCCATATTTGACTTAAGGAACTTTATCTGTGCTCATTTCAATCTCTGGTTTTATGCAGCACCCCAACTCACCTTTACCCTTAAGCAAGCATAAGTTGTTTTTCTAAATTTGAGACCCTGTTCTGTTCTGTAATTCAGTTCCTGTGTAGCCAAGTTTACATTCCGTGTATTACTGATATCTTATGATGTTTCTTTTTCTGTGTGACTTATTTCAGTTAGAATCATCATACCTGAATCCACTCATTGTGATGCTAAGGGCCTGATGACATAGATTTCATTGCTGAGTGATATTGCTTTGTAAGTAAATACCACAACTTCTTTATCCATTTTTCACTTTCTGCGATGTTGAACTTGTACTGTAAACGAGGTTCTTGTAAACAGAGCCGTTCCAAACTTTGGGGTGGCTGTGTCTTTTTGATTTTAATTTCCCTAAGCTATAGGACCGTAACTGGCAGTGCCCTAGGCTCTGTTGCTTTATTTTTTCGATGTTTCAGGAAACACCATACACTTCTCCCGAGTGTCTGTTGGCAATTTACATCCCGCCCATCAGCATAACAAGGCTCCCAGTTCTCCATGGCCTGTCCTGCCTTTCTGGATTTTACACTTTTTTCAGATGGCCCTTTTGACCGGGGGGAAGTGAGACTTCATTGTAGTGCAGATTTCCTTTGCAAGCTTGCTTGGTTGGCCAAAAAGGGCGTATGCGTTCTTTCCTGAATATATTCAGGAAAAAGCGCATACGCCCTTTTTGGCCAAGTGCATCATTGTGGACGTTCTGCCTCTTTTCCTATGCTTTCAATGCAATTCCAGTCTACCTCCTGAAATCGGTTTCCTGCAATTCTGCCCCGCTTTCAAGTCCTCTTGGCAGCCTTACTTCAGTCTATTTTTGGATGATAGCTGTCATTTATAACTCTGCAGGTTTGTGAATTACAGTGCCCCTGAACTCCTTTCTTCAACTCGCTTTCTTTTGAGCTGGCCGCAACACCGCAGGATGGCTTCAGGCCCTAATCTGGTTCCGGCCCGGCATGCTGAGCCTTTGGTTAATTCCTCTTCCTGGTGGGAAATGAGAGTTAAATTTGCCCGTCCAGACACCTCCAGCTAGCCTCTCATTGGTTCTCGCTATTCCTGTTCATCTTCCGCAGAAATTGCAAACTGGGCCAAACAGGAGGTTAAAGGCGCTGACTCTCCAAGTGGGGAGAGTGTTAGTAAAGCGTCTGGAATGTTGCACCCGAGTACCAGGGGAGGAAAACTGAGACATATTTGAACACGTCTCCCGATCACATGGTTGATCATACTCTAGGTTCCACATGCATGTTTTAGCTGAAGGAAGAATACCTTAAACCTGGGTAGTTGAAACCCGTGGAATGGGTACCATGCAATATGACTTCAAAGGGTCTTCATTTGCTCACCAAACCTCTCCAATCCTATCACTGCTGCGTTTATGCCCCGGTACACATGCTTGATTCTCTTTCGGAGACCTAGCAATCCATAGGTTTTAAGATACTTACTAGTCAGGTACATTCTTAGGCGTTTAATATGGGGTGTTGAGTCCATTTCGTTGAGCAAGGAGTAGCTCTTGTCTATTCCATATTTGGCTTAAGGAACTTTATCTGTGCTCATTTCAATCTCTGGTTTTATGCAGCACCCCAACTCACCTTTACCCTTAAGCAAGAATTAGTTGGTTTTCTAAATTTGAGACCCTGTTCTGTTCTGTAATTCAGTTCCTGTGTAGCCAAGTTTACATTCCGTGTATTACTGATATCTTATGATGTTTCTTTTTCTGTGTGACTTATTTCAGTTAGAATCACCATACCTGAATCCACTCATTGTGCTGCTAAGGGCCTGATGACACAGATTTCATTGCTGAGTGATATTGCTTTGTAAGTAAATACCACAACTTCTTTATCCATTTTTCACTTTCTGCGATGTTGAACTTGTACTGTAAACGAGGTTCTTGTAAACAGAGCCGTTCCAAACTTTGGGGTGGCTGTGTCTTTTCGATTTTAATTTCCCTAAGCTATAGGACCATAAGTGGAAGTGCCCTAGGCTCTGTTGCTTTGTTTTTTACATGTTTCAGGAAACACCATACACTTCTCCGGAGTGGTTGTTGGCAATTTACATCCCGCCCATCAGCATAACAAGGCTCCCAGTTCTCCATGGCCTGTCCTGCCTTTCTGGATTTTACACTTTTTTCAGATGGCCCTATTTACCAGGGGGAAGTGAGACTTCATTGTAGTGCAGATTTCCTTTGCAAGCTTGCTTGGTTGGCCAAAAAGGGCGTATGCGTTTTTTCCTGAATATATTCAGGAAAAAACACATACGCCCTTTTTGGCCAAGTGCATCATTGTGGACGTTCTGCCTCTTTTCCTATGCTTTCAATGCAATTCCAGTCTACCTCCTGAAATCGGTTTCCTGCAATTCTGCCCCGCTTTCAAGTCCTCTTGGCAGCCTTACTTCAGTCTATTTTTGGACGATAGCTGTCATTTATAACTCTGCAGGTTTGTGAATTACAGTGCCCCTGAGCTCCTTTCTTCAACTCGCTTTCTTTTGAGCTGGCCGCAACACCGCAGGATGGCTTCAGGCCCTAATATGGTTCCGGTACGGCACGTTGAGCCTTTGGTTATTTCCTCTTCCTGGTGGGAAATGAGAGTTAAATTTGCCCGTCCAGACACCTCCAGCTAGCCTCTCATTGGTTCTCGCTATTCCTGTTCATCTTCCGCAGAAATTGCAAACTGGGCCAAACAGGAGGTTAAAGGCGCTGACTCTCCAAGTGGGGAGAGTGTTAGTAAAGCGTCTGGAATGTTGCACCCGAGTTTCAGGGGAGGAAAACTGAGACATATTTGAACACGTCTCCCGATCACATGGTTGATCATACTTGGGTTCCACATGCATGTTTTAGCTGAAGGAAGAATACCTTAAACCTGGAGAGTTGAGACCCGTGTAATGGGTACCATGCAATATGACTTCAAAGGGTCTTCATTTGCTCACCGAACCTCTCCAATCCTATCACTGCTGCGTTTATGCCCCTGTACACATGCTTGATTCTCTTTTGGAGACATAGCAATCCATAGGTTTTACGATACATACTAGTCAGGTACATTCTTAGGTGTTTAATATGCGGTGTTGAGTCCATTTCGTTGAGCAAGGAGTAGCTCTTGTCTATTCCATATTTGTCTTAAGAAACTTTATCTGTGCTCATTTAAATCTCTGGTTTTATGCAGCACCCCAACTCACCTTTACCCTTAAGCAAGCATAAGTTGGTTTTCTAAATTTGAGACCCTGTTCTGTTCTGTAATTCAGTTCCTGTGTAGCCAAGTTTACATTCCGTGTATTAGTGATATCTTATGATGTTTCTTTTTCTGTGTGACTTATTTCATTTAGAATCATCATACCTGAATCCACTCATTGTGATGCTAAGGGCCTGATGACATAGATTTCATTGCTGAGTGATATTGCTTTGTAAGTAAATACCACAACTTCTTTATCCATTTTTCACTTTCTGCGATGTTGAACTTGTACTGTAAACGAGGTTCTTGTAAACAGAGGCGTCCCAAACTTTGGGGTGGCTGTGTCTTTTTGATTTTAATTTCCCTAAGCTATAGGACCATAAGTGGCAGTGCCCTAGGCTCTGTTGCTTTGTTTTTTCGATGTTTCAGGAAACACCATACACTTCTCCCGAGTGTCTGTTGGCAATTTACATCCCGCCCATCAGCATAACAAGGCTCCCAGTTCTCCATGGCCTGTCCTGCCTTTCTGGATTTTACACTTTTTTCAGATGGCCCTTTAGACCGGGGGGAAGTGAGACTTCATTGTAGTGCAGATTTCCTTTGCAAGCTTGCTTGGTTGGCCAAAAAGGGCGTATGCGTTTTTTCCTGAATATATTCAGGAAAAAACGCATACGCCCTTTTTGGCCAAGTGCATCATTGTGGACGTTCTGCCTCTTTTCCTATGCTTTCAATGCAATTTCAGTCTACCTCCTGAAATCGGTTTCCTGCAATTCTGCCCCGCTTTCAAGTCCTCTTGGCAGCCTTACTTCAGTCTATTTTTGGACGATAGCTGTCATTTATAACTCTGCAGGTTTGTGAATTACAGTGCCCCTGAGCTCCTTTCTTCAACTCGCTTTCTTTTGAGCTGGCCGCAACACCGCAGGATGGCTTCAGGCCCTAATATGGTTCCCGTACGGCACGTTGAGCCTTTGGTTATTTCCTCTTCCTGGTGGGAAATGAGAGTTAAATTTGCCCGTCCAGACACCTCCAGCTAGCCTCTCATTGGTTCTCGCTATTCCTGTTCATCTTCCGCAGAAATTGCAAACTGGGCCAAACAGGAGGTTAAAGGCGCTGACTCTCCAAGTGGGGAGAGTGTTAGTAAAGCGTCTGGAATGTTGCACCCGAGTTTCAGGGGAGGAAAACTGAGACATATTTGAACACGTCTCCCGATCACATGGTTGATCATACTTGGGTTCCACATGCATGTTTTAGCTGAAGGAAGAATACCTTAAACCTGGAGAGTTGAGACCCGTGTAATGGGTACCATGCAATATGACTTCAAAGGGTCTTCATTTGCTCACCGAACCTCTCCAATCCTATCACTGCTGCGTTTATGCCCCTGTACACATGCTTGATTCTCTTTTGGAGACATAGCAATCCATAGGTTTTACGATACATACTAGTCAGGTACATTCTTAGGTGTTTAATATGCGGTGTTGAGTCCATTTCGTTGAGCAAGGAGTAGCTCTTGTCTATTCCATATTTGTCTTAAGAAACTTTATCTGTGCTCATTTCAATCTCTGGTTTTATGCAGCACCCCAACTCACCTTTACCCTTAAGCAAGCATAAGTTGGTTTTCTAAATTTGAGACCCTGTTCTGTTCTGTAATTCAGTTCCTGTGTAGCCAAGTTTACATTCCGTGTATTAGTGATATCTTATGATGTTACTTTTTCTGTGTGACTTATTTCATTTAGAATCATCATACCTGAATCCACTCATTGTGATGCTAAGGGCCTGATGACATAGATTTCATTGCTGAGTGATATTGCTTTGTAAGTAAATACCACAACTTCTTTATCCATTTTTCACTTTCTGCGATGTTGAACTTGTACTGTAAACGAGGTTCTTGTAAACAGAGGCGTCCCAAACTTTGGGGTGGCTGTGTCTTTTTGATTTTAATTTCCCTAAGCTATAGGACCATAAGTGGCAGTGCCCTAGGCTCTGTTGCTTTGTTTTTTCGATGTTTCAGGAAACACCATACACTTCTCCCGAGTGTCTGTTGGCAATTTACATCCCGCCCATCAGCATAACAAGGCTCCCAGTTCTCCATGGCCTGTCCTGCCTTTCTGGATTTTACACTTTTTTCAGATGGCCCTTTAGACCGGGGGGAAGTGAGACTTCATTGTAGTGCAGATTTCCTTTGCAAGCTTGCTTGGTTGGCCAAAAAGGGCGTATGCGTTTTTTCCTGAATATATTCAGGAAAAAACGCATACGCCCTTTTTGGCCAAGTGCATCATTGTGGACGTTCTGCCTCTTTTCCTATGCTTTCAATGCAATTTCAGTCTACCTCCTGAAATCGGTTTCCTGCAATTCTGCCCCGCTTTCAAGTCCACTTGGCAGCCTTACTTCAGTCTATTTTTGGACGATAGCTGTCATTTATAACTCTGCAGGTTTGTGAATTACAGTGTCCCTGAGCTCCTTTCTTCAACTCGCTTTCTTGTGACCTGGCCGCAGCACCGCAGGATGGCTTCAGGCCCTAATCTGGTTCTGGCACGGCACGCTGAGCCTTTGGTTATTTCCTCCTCCTGGTGGGAAATGAGAGTTAAATTTGCCCGTCCAGACACCTCCAGCTAGCCTCTCATTGGTTCTCGCTATTCCTGTTCATCTTCCGCAGAAATTGCAAACTGTGCCAAACAGGAGGTTAAAGGTGCTGACTCTCCAAGTGGGGAGAGTGTTAGTAAAGCGTCTGGAATGTTGCACCCGAGTACCAGGGGAGGAAAACTGAGACATATTTGAACACGTCTCCCGATCACATGGTTGATCATACTCTGGGTTCCACATGCATGTATTAGCTGAAGGAAGAATACCTAAAACCTGGGTAGTTGAAATCCGTGGAATGGGTACCATGCAATATGACTTCAAAGGGTCTTCATTTGCTCACAGAACCTCTCCAATCCTATCACTGCTGCGTTTATGCCCCTGTACACATGCTTGATTCTCTTTCGGAGACATAGCAATCCATAGGTTTTAAGATACTTACTAGTCAGGTACATTCTTAGGCGTTTAATATGCGGTGTTGAGTCCATTTCGTTGAGCAAGGAGTAGCTCTTGTCTATTCCATATTTGGCTTAAGGAACTTTATCTGTGCTCATTTCAATCTCTGGTTTTATGCAGCACCCCAACTCACCTTTACCCTTAAGCAAGCATAAGTTGGTTTTCTAAATTTGAGACCCTGTTCTGTTCTGTAATTCAGTTCCTGTGTAGCCAAGTTTACATTCCGTGTATTACTGATATCTTATGATGTTTCTTTTTCTGTGTGACTTATTTCAGTTAGAATCATCATACCTGAATCCACTCATTGTGCTGCTAAGGGCCTGATGACACAGATTTCATTGCTGAGTGATATTGCTTTGTAAGTAAATACCACAACTTCTTTATCCATTTTTCACTTTCTGCGATGTTGAACTTGTACTGTAAACGAGGTTCTTGTAAACAGAGCCGTTCCAAACTTTGGGGTGGCTGTGTCTTTTTGATTTTAATTTCCCTAAGCTATAGGACCATAAGTGGAAGTGCCCTAGGTTCTGTTGCTTTGTTTTTTAGATGTTTCAGGAAACACCATACACTTCTCCCGAGTGGTTGTTGGCAATTTACATCCCGCCCATCAACATAACAAGGCTCCCAGTTCTCCATGGCCTGTCCTGCCTTTCTGGATTTTACACTTTTTTCAGATGGCCCTTTTGACCGGGGGGAAGTGAGACTTCATTGTAGGGCAGATTTCCTTTGCAAGCTTGCTTGGTTGGCCGAAAAGGGCGTATGCATTTTTTCCTGAATATATTCAGGAAAAAACGCATACGCCCTTTTTGGCCAAGTGCATCATTGTGGACGTTCTGCCTCTTTTCCTATGCTTTCAATGCAATTCCAGTCTACCTCCTGAAATCGGTTTCCTGCAATTCTGCCCCGCTTTCAAGTCCTCTTGGCAGCCTTACTTCAGTCTATTTTTGGACGATAGCTGTCATTTATAACTCTGCAGGTTTGTGAATTACAGTGCCCCTGAGCTCCTTTCTTCAACTCGCTTTCTTGTGAGCTGGCCGCAACACCGCAGGATGGCTTCAGGCCCTAATCTGGTTCCGGCACGGCACGCTGAGCCTTTGGTTAATTCCTCTTTCTGGTGGGAAATGAGAGTTAAATTTGCCCGTCCAGACACCTCCAGCTAGTCTCTCATTGGTTCTCGCTATTCCTGTTCATCTTCCGCAGAAATTGCAAACTGGGCCAAACAGGAGGTTAAAGACACTGACTCTCCAATTTCGGAGAGTGTTAGTAAAGCGTCTGGATTGTTGCACCCGAGTACCAGGGGAGGAAAACTGAGACATATTTGAACACCTCTCCCGATCACATGGTTGATCATACTCTGGGTTCCACATGCATGTTTTAGCTGAAGGAAGAATACCTAAAACCTGGGTAGTTGAAACCCGTGGAATGGGTACCATGCAATATGACTTCAAAGGGTCTTCATTTGCTCACCGAACCTCTCCAATCCTATCACTGCTGCGTTTATGCCCCTGTACACATGCTTGATTCTCTTTCGGAGACATAGCAATCCATAGGTTTTAAGATACTTACTAGTCAGGTACATTCTTAGGCGTTTAATATGCGGTGTTGAGTCCATTTCGTTGAGCAAGGAGTAGCTCTTGTCTATTCCATATTTGGCTTAAGGAACTTTATCTGTGCTCATTTCAATCTCTGGTTTTATGCAGCAACCCAACTCACCTTTCCCCTTAAGCAAGCATAAGTTGGTTTTTTAAATTTGAGAACCTGTTCTGTTTTGGAATTCAGTTCCTGTGTAGCCAAGTTTACATTCCGTGTATTAGTGATATCTTATGATGTTTCTTTTTCTGTGTGACTTATTTCAGTTAGAATCATCGTACCTGAATCTACTCATTATGCTGCTACGGGCCTGATGACATAGATTTCATTGCTGAGTGATACTGCATTGTACGTAAGTACCACAAGTTCTTTATCCATTTTTCACTTTCTGCGATGTTGAACTTGTACTGTAAACGAGGTTCTTGTAAACAGAGCCGTTCCAAACTTTGGGGTGGCTGTGTCTTTTTGATTTTAATTTCCCTAAGCTATAGGACCATAAGTGGAAGTGCCCTAGGCTCTGTTGCTTTGTTTTTTAGATGTTTCAGGAAACACCATACACTTCTCCCGAGTGTCTGTTGGCAATTTACATCCCGCCCATCAGCATAACAAGGCTCCCAGTTCTCCATGGCCTGTTGCCTTTCTGGATTTTACACTTTTTTCAGATGGCCCTTTTGACCGGGGGGAAGTGAGACTTCATTGTAGTGCAGATTTCCTTTGCAAGCTTGCTTGGTTGGCCAAAAAGGGCGTATGCGTTTTTTCCTGAATATATTCAGGAAAAAACGCATACGCCCTTTTTGGCCAAGTGCATCATTGTGGACGTTCTGTCTCTTTTCCTATGCTTTCAATGCAATTCCAGTCTACCTCCTGAAATCGGTTTCCTGCAATTCTGCCCCGCTTTCAAGTCCTCTTGGCAGCCTTACTTCAGTCTATTTTTGGACGATAGCTGTCATTTATAACTCTGCAGGTTTGTGAATTACAGTGCCCCTGAGCTCCTTTCTTCAACTCGCTTTCTTTTGAGCTGGCCGCAACACCGCAGGATGGCTTCAGGCCCTAATCTGTTTCCGGCACGGCACACTGAGCCTTTGGTTATTTCCTCTTCCTGGTGGGAAATGAGAGTTAAATTTGCCCGTCCAGAAACCTCCAGCTAGCCTCTCATTGGTTCTCGCTATTCCTGTTCATCTTCCGCAGAAATTGCAAACTGAGCCAAACAGGAGGTTAAAGGCGCTGACTCTCCAAGTCGGGAGAGTGTTAGTAAAGCGTCTGGAATGTTGCACCTGAGTACCAGGGGAGGAAAACTGAGACATATTTGAACACGTCTCCCATTCACATGGTTGATCATACTTGGGTTCCACATGCATGTTTTAGCTGAAGGAAGAATACTTTAAACCTGCAGAGTTGAGACCCGTGGAATGGGTCCCATGCAATATGACTTCAAAGGGTCTTCATTTGCTCACCGAACCTCTCCAATCCTATCACTGCTGCGTTTATGCCCCTGTACACACGCTTGATTCTCTTTTGGAGACATAGCAATCCATAGGTTTTACGATACTTACTAGTCAGGTACATTCTTAAGCGTTTAATATGCGGTGTTGAGTCCATTTCGTTGAGCAAGGAGTAGCTCTTGTCTATTCCATATTTGGCTAAAGGACCTTTATCTGTGCTCATTTCAATCTCTGGTTTTATGCAGCACCCCAACTCACCTTTCCTCTTAAGCAAGCATAAGTTGGTTTTCTAAATTTGAGACCCTGTCCTGTTCTGTAATTCAGTTCCTGTGTAGCCAAGTTTACATTCTGTGTATTAGTGATACCTTATGATGTTTCTTTTTCTGTGTGACTTATTTCAGTTAGAATCATCGTACCTGAATCCACTCATTATGCTGCTACGGGCCTGATGACATAGATTTAATTGCTGAGTGATACTGCATTGTACGTAAGTACCACAAGTTCTTTATCCATTTTTCACTTTCTGTGATATTGAACTTGTACGGTAAATGAGGTTCTTGTAAACAGAGGCGTCCCAAACTTTGGGGTGGCTGTGTCTTTTTGATTTTAATTTTCCTAAGCTATAGGAGCATAAGTGGAAGTGCCCTAGGTTCTGTTGCTTTGTTTTTTAGATGTTTCAGGAAACACCATACACTTCTCCCGAGTGGTTGTTGGCAATTTACATCCCGCCCATCAGCATAACAAGGCTCCCAGTTCTCCATGGCCTGTCCTGCCTTCCTGGATTTTACACTTTTTTCAGATGGCCCTTTTGACCGGGGGGAAGTGAGACTTCATTGTAGTGCAGATTTCCTTTGCAAGCTTGCTTGGTTGGCCAAAAAGGGCGTATGCGTTTTTTCCTGAATATATTCAGGAAAAAACGCATACGCCCTTTTTGGCCAAGTGCATCATTGTGGACGTTCTGCCTCTTTTCCTATGCTTTCAATGCAATTCCAGTCTACCTCCTGAAATCGGTTTCCTGCAATTCTGCCCCGCTTTCAAGTCCTCTTGGCAGCCTTACTTCAGTCTATTTTTGGACGATAGCTGTCATTTATAACTCTGCAGGTTTGTGAATTACAGTGCCCCTGAGCTCCTTTCTTCAACTTGCTTTCTTGTGACCTGGCCGCAACACCGCAGGATGGTTTCAGGCCCTAATCTGGTTCCGGCACGGCACGCTGAGCCTTTGGTTAATTCCTCTTCCTGGTGGGAAATGAGAGTTAAATTTGCCCGTCCAGACACCTCCAGCTAGCCTCTCATTGGTTCTCGCTATTCCTGTTCATCTTCCGCAGAAATTGCAAACTGGGCCAAACAGGAGGTTAAAGGCGCTGACTCTCCAAGTGGGGAGAGTGTTAGTAAAGCGTCTGGAATGTTGCACCCGAGTACCAGGGGAGGAAAACTGAGACATATTTGAACACGTCTCCCGTTCACATGGTTGATCATACTTGGGTTCCACATGCATGTTTTACCTGAAGGAAGAATACCTTAAACCTGGGTAGTTGAAACCCGTGGAATGGGTACCATGCAATATGACTTCAAAGGGTCTTCATTTGCTCACTGAACCTCTCCAATCCTATCACTGCTGCGTTTATGCCCCTGTACACATGCTTGATTCTCTTTCGGAGACATAGCAATCCATAGGTTTTAAGATACTTACTAGTCAGGAACATTCTTAGGCGTTTAATATGGGGTGTTGAGTCCATTTCGTTGAGCAAGGAGTAGCTCTTGTCTATTCCATATTTGGCTTAAGGAACTTTATCTGTGCTCATTTCAATCTCTGGTTTTATGCAGCACCCCAACTCACCTTTACCCTTAAGCAAGCATAAGTTGGTTTTCTAAATTTGAGACCCTGTTCTGTTTTGGAATGCAGTTCCTGTGTAGCCAAGTTTACATTCCCTGTATTACTGATATCTTATGATGTTTCTTTTTCTGTGTGACATATTTCAGTTAGAATCATCATACCTGAAGCCACTCATTGTGATGCTAAGGGCCTGATGACATAGATTTCATTGCTGAGTGATATTGCTTTGTAAGTAAATACCACAACTTCTTTATCCATTTTTCACTTTCTGCGATGTTGAACTTGTACTGTAAACGAGGTTCTTGTAAACAGAGGCGTCCCAAACCTTGGGGTGGCTGTGTCTTTTTGATTTTAATTTCCCTAAGCTATAGGACCATAAGTGGCAGTGCCCTAGGCTCTGTTGCTTTGTTTTTTAGATGTTTCAGGAAACACCATACACTTCTCCCTAGTGGTTGTTGGCAATTTACATCCCGCCCATCAGCATAACAAGGCTCCCAGTTCTCCATGGCCTGTCCTGCCTTTCTGGATTTTACACTTTTTTCAGATGGCCCTTTTGACCGGGAGGGAAGTGAGACTTCATTGTAGTGCAGATTTCCTTTGCAAGCTTGCTTGGTTGGCCGAACAGGGCGTATGCGTTTTTTCCTGAATATATTCAGGAAAAAACGCATACGCCCTTTTTGGCCAAGTGCATCATTGTGGACGTTCTGCCTCTTTTCCTATGCTTTCAATGCAATTCCAGTCTACCTCCTGAAATCGCTTTCCTGCAATTCTGCCCCGCTTTCAAGTCCTCTTGGCAGCCTTACTTCAGTCTATTTTTGGACGATAGCTGTCATTTATAACTCTGCAGGTTTGTGAATTACAGTGCCCCTGAGCTCCTTTCCTCAACTCGCTTTCTTGTGACCTGGCCGCAACACCGCAGGATGGCTTCAGGCCCTAATCTGGTTCCGGCCCGGCATGCTGAGCCTTTGGTTAATTCCTCTTCCTGGTGGGAAATGAGAGTTAAATTTGCCCGTCCAGACACCTCCAGCTAGCCTCTCATTGGTTCTCGCTATTCCTGTTCATCTTCCGCAGAAATTGCAAACTGGGCCAAACAGGAGGTTAAAGGGACTGACTCTCCAAGTGGGGAGAGTGTTAGTAAAGCGTCTGGAATGTTGCACCCGAGTACCAGGGTACGAAAACTGAGACATATTTGAACACGTCTCCCGATCACATGGTTGATCATACTCTAGGTTCCACATGCATGTTTTAGCTGAAGGAAGAATACCTTAAACCTGGCTAGTTGAAACCCGTGGAATGGGTCCCATGCAATATGACTTCAAAGGGTCTTCATTTGCTCACCGAACCTCTCCAGTCCTATCACTGCTGCGTTTATGCCCCTGTACACATGCTTGATTCTCTTTTGGAGACATAGCAATCCATAGGTTTTAAGATACTTACTAGTCAGGTACATTCTTAGGCGTTTAATATGGGGTGTTGAGTCCATTTCGTTGAGCAAGGAGTAGCTCTTGTCTATTCCATATTTGGCTTAAGGAACTTTATCTGTGCTCATTGCAATCTCTGGTTTTATGCAGCACCCCAACTCACCTTTACCCTTAAGCAAGAATAAGTTGGTTTTCTAAATTTGAGACCCTGTTCTGTTCTGTAATTCAGTTCCTGTGTAGCCAAGTTTACATTCCGTGTATTACTGATATCTTATGATGTTTCTTTTTCTGTGTGACTTATTTCAGTTAGAATCATCATACCTGAATCCACTCATTGTGCTGCTAAGGGCCTGTTGACACAGATTTCATTGCTGAGTGATATTGCTTTGTAAGTAAATACCACAACTTCTTTATCCATTTTTCACTTTCTGCGATGTTGAACTTGTACTGTAAACGAGGTTCTTGTAAACAGAGCCGTTCCAAATTTGGAGTGGCTGTGTCTTTTTGATTTTAATTTCCCTAAGCTATAGGACCATAAGTGGAAGTGCCCTAGGCTCTGTTGCTTTGTTTTTTAGATGTTTCAGGAAACACCATACACTTCTCCCGAGTGTCTGTTGGCAATTTACATCCCGCCCATCAGCATAACAAGGCTCCCAGTTCTCCATGGCCTGTCCTGCCTTTCTGGATTTTACACTTTTTTCAGATGGCCCTTTAGACCCGGGGGAAGTGAGACTTCATTGTAGTGCAGATTTCCTTTGCAAGCTTGCTTGGTTGGCCAAAAAGGGCGTATGCGTTTTTTCCTGAATATATTCAGGAAAAAACGCATACGCCCTTTTTGGCCAAGTGCATCATTGTGGACGTTCTGCCTCTTTTCCTATGCTTTCAATGCAATTTCAGTCTACCTCCTGAAATCGGTTTCCTGCAATTCTGCCCCGCTTTCAAGTCCTCTTGGCAGCCTTACTTCAGTCTATTTTTGGACGATAGCTGTCATTTATAACTCTGCAGGTTTGTGAATTACAGTGCCCCTGAGCTCCTTTCTTCAACTCGCTTTCTTGTGACCTGGCCGCAACACCGCAGGATGGCTTCAGGCCCTAATCTGGTTCTGGCACGGCACGCTGAGCCTTTGGTTATTTCCTCCTCCTGGTGGGAAATGAGAGTTAAATTTGCCCGTCCAGACACCTCCAGCTAGCCTCTCATTGGTTCTCGCTATTCCTGTTCATCTTCCGCAGAAATTGCAAACTGGGCCAAACAGGAGGTTAAAGGCGCTGATTCTCCTAGTGGGGAGAGTGTTAGTAAAGCGTCTGGAATGTTGCACCCGAGTACCAGGGGAGGAAAACTGAGACATATTTGAACACGTCTCCCGTTCACATGGTTGATCATACTTGGGTTCCACATGCATGTTTTACCTGAAGGAAGAATACCTTAAACCTGGGTAGTTGAAACCCGTGGAATGGGTACCATGCAATATGACTTCAAAGGGTCTTCATTTGGTCACTGAACCTCTCCAATCCTATCACTGCTGCGTTTATGCCCCTGTACACATGCTTGATTCTCTTTCGGAGACATAGCAATCCATAGGTTTTAAGATACTTACTAGTCAGGAACATTCTTAGGCGTTTAATATGGGGTGTTGAGTCCATTTCGTTGAGCAAGGAGTAGCTCTTGTCTATTCCATATTTGGCTTAAGGAACTTTATCTGTGCTCATTTCAATCTCTGGTTTTATGCAGCACCCCAACTCACCTTTACCCTTAAGCAAGCATAAGTTGGTTTTCTAAATTTGAGACCCTGTTCTGTTTTGGAATGCAGTTCCTGTGTAGGCAAGTTTACATTCCGTGTATTACTGATATCTTATGATGTTTCTTTTTCTGTGTGACATATTTCAGTTAGAATCATCATACCTGAAGCCACTCATTGTGATGCTAAGGGCCTGATGACATAGATTTCATTGCTGAGTGATATTGCTTTGTAAGTAAATACCACAACTTCTTTATCCATTTTTCACTTTCTGCGATGTTGAACTTGTACTGTAAACGAGGTTCTTGTAAACAGAGGCGTCCCAAACCTTGGGGTGGCTGTGTCTTTTTGATTTTAATTTCCCTAAGCTATAGGACCATAAGTGGCAGTGCCCTAGGCTATGTTGCTTTGTTTTTTAGATGTTTCAGGAAACACCATACACTTCTCCCTAGTAGTTGTTGGCAATTTACATCCCGCCCATCAGCATAACAAGGCTCCCAGTTCTCCATGGCCTGTCCTGCCTTTCTGGATTTTACACTTTTTTCAGATGGCCCTTTTGACCGGGGGGGAAGTGAGACTTCATTGTAGTGCAGATTTCCTTTGCAAGCTTGCTTGGTTGGCCAAAAAGGGCGTATGCGTTTTTTCCTGAATATATTCAGGAAAAAACGCATACGCCCTTTTTGGCCAAGTGCATCATTGTGGACGTTCTGCCTCTTTTCCTATGCTTTCAATGCAATTCCAGTCTACCTCCTGAAATCGGTTTCCTGCAATTCTGCCCCGCTTTCAAGTCCTCTTGGCAGCCTTACTTCAGTCTATTTTTGGACGATAGCTGTCATTTATAACTCTGCAGGTTTGTGAATTACAGTGCCCCTGAGCTCCTTTCCTCAACTCGCTTTCTTGTGACCTGGCCGCAACACCGCAGGATGGCTTCAGGCCCTAATCTGGTTCCGCCCCGGCATGCTGAGCCTTTGGTTAATTCCTCTTCCTGGTGGGAAATGAGAGTTAAATTTGCCCGTCCAGACACCTCCAGCTAGCCTCTCATTGGTTCTCGCTATTCCTGTTCATCTTCCGCAGAAATTGCAAACTGGGCCAAACAGGAGGTTAAAGGGACTGACTCTCCAAGTGGGGAGAGTGTTAGTAAAGCGTCTGGAATGTTGCACCCGAGTACCAGGGTACGAAAACTGAGACACATTTGAACACGTCTCCCGATCACATGGTTGATCATACTCTAGGTTCCACATGCATGTTTTAGCTGAAGGAAGAATACCTTAAACCTGGGTAGTTGAAACCCGTGGAATGGGTACCATGCAATATGACTTCAAAGGGTCTTCATTTGCTCACCGAACCTCTCCAATCCTATCACTGCTGCGTTTATGCCCCTGTACACATGCTTGATTCTCTTTTGGAGACATAGCAATCCATAGGATTTAAGATACTTAATAGTCAGGTACATTCTTAGGCGTTTAATATGCGGTGTTGCGTCCATTTCGTTGAGCAAGGAGTAGCTCTTGTCTATTCCATATTTGGCTTAAGGAACTTTATCTGTGCTCATTGCAATCTCTGGTTTTATGCAGCACCCCAACTCACCTTTACCCTTAAGCAAGAATAAGTTGGTTTTCTAAATTTGAGACCCTGTTCTGTTCTGTAATTCAGTTCCTGTGTAGCCAAGTTTACATTCCGTGTATTACTGATATCTTATGATGTTTCTTTTTCTGTGTGACTTATTTCAGTTAGAATCATCATACCTGAATCCACTCATTGTGCTGCTAAGGGCCTGTTGACACAGATTTCATTGCTGAGTGATATTGCTTTGTAAGTAAATACCACAACTTCTTTATCCATTTTTCACTTTCTGCGATGTTGAACTTGTACTGTAAACGAGGTTCTTGTAAACAGAGCCGTTCCAAATTTGGGGTGGCTGTGTCTTTTTGATTTTAATTTCCCTAAGCTATAGGACCATAAGTGGAAGTGCCCTAGGCTCTGTTGCTTTGTTTTTTAGATGTTTCAGGAAACACCATACACTTCTCCCGAGTGGTTGTTGGCAATTTACATCCCGCCCATCAGCATAACAAGGCTCCCAGTTCTCCATGGCCTGTCCTGCCTTTCTGGATTTTACACTTTTTTCAGATGGCCCTTTTGACCAGGGGGAAGTGAGACTTCATTGTAGTGCAGATTTCCTTTGCAAGCTTGCTTGGTTGGCCAAAAAGGGCGTATGCGTTTTTTCCTGAATATATTCAGGAAAAAACGCATACGCCCTTTTTGGCCAAGTGCATCATTGTGGACGTTCTGCCGCTTCTCCTGTGCTTTCAATGCAATTCCAGTCTACCTCCTGAAATCGGTTTCCTGCAATTCTGCCCCGCTTTCAAGTCCTCTTGGCAGCCTTACTTCAGTCTATTTTTGGACGATAGCTGTCATTTATAACTCTGCAGGTTTGTGAATTACAGTGCCCCTGAGCTCCTTTCTTCAACTCGTTTTCTTGTGACCTGGCCGCAACACCGCAGGATGGCTTCAGGCCCTAATCTGGTTCTGGCACGGCACGCTGAGCCTTTGGTTATTTCCTCCTCCTGGTGGGAAATGAGAGTTAAATTTGCCCGTCCAGACACCTCCAGCTAGCCTCTCATTGGTTCTCGCTATTCCTGTTCATCTTCCGCAGAAATTGCAAACTGGGCCAAACAGGAGGTTAAAGGGACTGACTCTCCAAGTAGGGAGAGTGTTAGTAAAGCGTCTGGAATGTTGCACCCGAGTACCAGGGGAGGAAAACTGAGACATATTTGAACACATCACCCGATCACATGGTTGATCATACTCTAGGTTCCACATGCATGTTTTAGCTGAAGGAAGAATACCTTAAACCTGGGTAGTTGAAACCCGTGGAATGGGTACCATGCAATATGACTTCAAAGGGTCTTCATTTGCTCACCGAACCTCTCCAATCCTATCACTGCTGCGTTTATGCCCCTGTACACATGCTTGATTCTCTTTCGGAGACATAGCAATCCATAGGTTTTAAGATACTTACTAGTCAGGTACATTCTTAGGCGTTTAATATGGGGTGTTGAGTCCATTTCGTTGAGCAAGGAGTAGCTCTTGTCTATTCCATATTTGGCTTAAGGAAATTTATCTGTGCTCATTTCAATCTCTGGTTTTATGCAGCACCCCAACTCACCTTTACCCTTAAGCAAGCATAAGTTGGTTTTCTAAATTTGAGACCCTGTTCTGTTCTGTAATTCAGTTCCTGTGTAGCCAAGTTTACATTCTGTGTATTACTGATATCTTATGATGTTTCTTTTTCTGTGTGACTTATTTCAGTTAGAATCATCATACCTGAATCCACTCATTGTGCTGCTAAGGGCCTGATGACACAGATTTCATTGCTGAGTGATATTGCTTTGTAAGTAAATACCACAACTTCTTTATCCATTTTTCACTTTCTGCGATGTTGAACTTGTACTGTAAACGAGGTTCTTGTAAACAGAGCCGTTCCAAACTTTGGGGTGGCTGTGTCTTTTTGATTTTAATTTCCCTAAGCTATAGGACCATAAGTGGAAGTGCCCTAGGCTCTGTTGCTTTGTTTTTTAGATGTTTCAGGAAACACCATACACTTCTCCCGAGTGGTTGTTGGCAATTTACATCCCGCCCATCAGCATAACAAGGCTCCCAGTTCTCCATGGCCTGTCCTGCCTTTCTGGATTTTACACTTTTTTCAGATGGCCCTTTTGACCGGGGGGAAGTGAGACTTCATTGTAGTGCAGATTTCCTTTGCAAGCTTGCTTGGTTGGCCAAAAAGGGCGTATGCGTTTTTTCCTGAATATATTCAGGAAAAAACGCATACGCCCTTTTTGGCCAAGTGCATCATTGTGGACGTTCTGCCTCTTCTCCTGTGCTTTCAATGCAATTCCAGTCTACCTCCTGAAATCGGTTTCCTGCAATTCTGCCCCGCTTTCAAGTCCTCTTGGCAGCCTTACTTCAGTCTATTTTTGGACGATAGCTGTCATTTATAACTCTGCAGGTTTGTGAATTACAGTGACCCTGAGCTCCTTTCTTCAACTCGCTTTCTTGTGAGCTGGCCGCAACACCGCAGGATGGCTTCAGGCCCTAATCTGGTTCTGGCACGGCACGCTGAGCCTTTGGTTATTTCCTCCTCCTGGTGGGAAATGAGAGTTAAATTTGCCCGTCCAGACACCTCCAGCTAGCCTCTCATTGGTTCTCGCTATTCCTGTTCATCTTCCGCAGAAATTGCAAACTGTGCCAAACAGGAGGTTAAAGGGACTGACTCTCCAAGTGGGGAGAGTGTTAGTAAAGCGTCTGGAATGTTGCACCCGAGTACCAGGGGAGGAAAACTGAGACATATTTGAACACGTCTCCCGATCACATGGTTGATCATACTCTGGGTTCCACATGCATGTTTTAGCTGAAGGAAGAATACCTAAAACATGGGTAGTTGAAACCCGTGGAATGGGTACCATGCAATATGACTTCAAAGGGTCTTCATTTGCTCACCGAACCTCTCCAATCCTATCACTGCTGCGTTTATGCCCCTGTACACATGCTTGATTCTCTTTTGGAGACATAGCAATCTATAGGTTTTAAGATACTTACTAGTCAGGTACATTCTTAGGCGTTTAATATGCGGTGTTGAGTCCATTTCGTTGAGCAAGGAGTAGCTCTTGTCTATTCCATATTTGGCTTAAGGAACTTTATCTGTGCTCATTTCAATCTCTGGTTTTATGCAGCACCCCAACTCACCTTTCCCCTTAAGCAAGCATAAGTTGGTTTTCTAAATTTGAGACCCTGTTCTGTTCTGTAATTCAGTTCCTGTGTAGCCAAGTTTACATTCCGTGTATTACTGATATCTTATGATGTTTCTTTTTCTGTGTGACTTACTTCAGTTAGAATCATCATACCTGAATCCACTCATTGTGCTGCTAAGGGCCTGATGACACAGATTTCATTGCTGAGTGATATTGCTTTGTAAGTAAATACCACAACTTCTTTATCCATTTTTCACTTTCTGCGATGTTGAACTTGTACTGTAAACGAGGTTCTTGTAAACAGAGCCGTTCCAAACTTTGGGGTGGCTGTGTCTTTTTGATTTTAATTTCCCTAAGCTATAGGACCATAAGTGGAAGTGCCCTAGGTTCTGTTGCTTTGTTTTTTAGATGTTTCAGGAAACACCATACACTTCTCCCGAGTGGTTGTTGGCAATTTACATCCCGCCCATCAGCATAACAAGGCTCCCAGTTCTCCATGGCCTGTCCTGCCTTTCTGGATTTTACACTTTTTTCAGATGGCCCTTTTGACCGGGGGGAAGTGAGACTTCATTGTAGTGCAGATTTCCTTTGCAAGCTTGCTTGGTTGGCCAAAAAGGGCGTATGCGTTTTTTCCTGAATATATTCAGGAAAAAACGCATACGCCCTTTTTGGCCAAGTGCATCATTGTAGACTTTCTGCCTCTTCTCCTGTGCTTTCAATGCAATTCCAGTCTACCTCCTGAAATCGGTTTCCTGCAATTCTGCCCCGCTTTCAAGTCCTCTTGGCAGCCTTACTTCAGTCTATTTTTGGACGATAGCTGTCATTTATAACTCTGCAGGTTTGTGAATTACAGTGCCCCTGAGCTCCTTTCTTCAACTCGCTTTCTTGTGACCTGGCCGCAACACCGCAGGATGGCTTCAGGCCCTAATCTGGTTCTGGCACGGCACGCTGAGCCTTTGGTTATTTCCTCCTCCTGGTGGGAAATGAGAGTTAAATTTGCCCGTCCAGACACCTCCAGCTAGCCTCTCATTGGTTCTCGCTATTCCTGTTCATCTTCCGCAGAAATTGCAAACTGTGCCAAACAGGAGGTTAAAGGGACTGACTCTCCAAGTGGGGAGAGTGTTAGTAAAGCGTCTGGAATGTTGCACCCGAGTACCAGGGGAGGAAAACTGAGACATATTTGAACACGTCTCCCGATCACATGGTTGATCATACTCTGGGTTCCACATGCATGTTTTAGCTGAAGGAAGAATACATAAAACCTGGGTAGTTGAAACCCGTGGAATGGGTACCATGCAGTATGACTTCAAAGAGTCTTCATTTGCTCACCAAACCTCTCCAATCCTATCACTGCTGCGTTTATGCCCCTGTACACATGCTTGATTCTCTTTCGGAGACATAGCAATCCATAGGTTTTAAGATACTTACTAGTCAGGTACATTCTTAGGCGTTTAATATGCGGTGTTGAGTCCATTTCGTTGAGCAAGGAGTAGCTCTTGTCTATTCCATATTTGGCTTAAGGAACTTTATCTGTGCTCATTTCAATCTCTGGTTTTATGCAGCAACCCAACTCACCTTTACCCTTAAGCAAGCATAAGTTGGTTTTGTAAATTTGAGAACCTGTTCTGTTTTGGAATTCAGTTCCTGTGTAGCCAAGTTTACATTCCGTGTATTAGTGATATCTTATGATGTTTCTTTTTCTGTGTGACTTATTTCAGTTAGAATCATCGTACCTGAATCTACTCATTATGCTGCTATGGGCCTGATGACATAGATTTCATTGCTGAGTGATATTGCTTTGTACATGAGTACCACAACATCTTTATCCATTTTTCACTTTCTGTGATATTGAACTTGTACGGTAAACGAGGTTCTTGTAAACAGAGGCGTCCCAAACATTGGGGTGGCTGTGTCTTTTTGATTTTAATTTCCCTAAGCTATAGGACCATAAGTGGAAGTGCACTAGGCTCTGTTGCTTTGTTTTTTAGATGTTTCAGGAAACACCATACACTTCTCCGGAGTGGCTGTTGGCAATTTACATCCCGCCCATCAGCATAACAAGGTTCCCAGTTCTCCATGTCCTGTCCTGCCTTTCTGGATTTTACACTTTTTTCAGATGGCCCTTTTGACCGGGGGGAAGTGAGACTTCATTGTAGTGCAGATTTCCTTTGCAAGCTTGCTTGGTTGGCCAAAAAGGGCGTATGCGTTTTTTCCTGAATATATTCAGGAAAAAACGTATACGCCCTTTTTGGCCAAGTGCATCATTGTGGACGTTCTGCCTCTTTTCCTATGCTTTCAATGCAATTCCAGTCTACCTCCTGAAATCGGTTTCCTGCAATTCTGCCCCGCTTTCAAGTCCTCTTGGCAGCCTTACTTCAGTCTATTTTTGGACGATAGCTGTCATTTATAACTCTGCAGGTTTGTGAATTACAGTGCCCCTGAGCTCCTTTCTTCAACTCGCTTTCTTTTGAGCTGGCCGCAACACCGCAGTATGGCTTCAGGCCCTAATCTGGTTCCGGTACGGCACGCTGAGCCTTTGGTTATTTCCTCTTCCTGGTGGGAAATGAGAGTTAAATTTGCCCGTCCAGACACCTCCAGCTACCCTCTCATTGGTTCTCGCTATTCCTGTTCATCTTCCGCAGAAATTGCAAACTGGGCCAAACAGGAGTTTAAAGGCGCTGACTCTCCAAGTGGGGAGAGTGTTAGTAAAGCGTCTGGGATGTTGCACCCGAGTACCAGGGGAGGAAAACTGAGACATATTTGAACACGTCTCCCGTTCACATGGTTGATCATACTTGGGTTCCACATGCATGTTTTAGCTGAAGGAAGAATACCTTAAACCTGGAGAGTTGAGACCCGTGGAATGGGTACCATGCAATATGACTTCAAAGGGTCTTCATTTGCTCACCGAACCTCTCCAATCCTATCACTGCTGCGTTTATGCCCCTGTACACATGCTTGATTCTCTTTTGGAGACATAGCAATCCATAGGTTTTACGATACTTACTAGTCAGGTACATTCTTAGGCGTTTAATATGTGGTGTTGAGTCCATTTCGTTGAGCAAGGAGTAGCTCTTGTCTATTCCATATTTGACTTAAGGAACTTTATCTGTGCTCATTTCAATCTCTGGTTTTATGCAGCACCCCAACTCACCTTTCCCCTTAAGCAAGCATAAGTTGGTTTTCTAAATTTGAGACCCTGTTCTGTTCTGTAATTCAGTTCCTGTGTAGCCAAGTTTACATTCCGTGTATTACTGATATCTTATGATGTTTCTTTTTCTGTGTGACTTATTTCAGTTAGAATCATCATACCTGAAGCCACTCATTGTGATGCTAAGGGCCTGATGACACAGATTTCATTGCTGAGTGATATTGCTTTGTAAGTAAATACCACAACTTCTTTATCCATTTTTCACTTTCTGCGATGTTGAACTTGTACTGTAAACGAGGTTCTTGTAAACAGAGGCGTCCCAAACTTTGGGGTGGCTGTGTCTTTTTGATTTTAATTTCCCTAAGCTATAGGACCATAAGTGGCAGTGCCCTAGGCTCTGTTGCTTTGTTTTTTAGATGTTTCAGGAAACACCATACACTTCTCCCGAGTGGTTGTTGGCAATTTACATCCCGCCCATCAGCATAACAAGGCTCCCAGTTCTTCATGGCCTGTCCTGCCTTTCTGGATTTTACACTTTTTTCAGATGGCCCTTTTGACCGGGGGGAAGTGAGACTTCATTGTAGTGCAGATTTCCTTTGCAAGCTTGCTTGGTTGGCCAAAAAGGGCGTATGCGTTTTTTCCTGAATATATTCAGGAAAAAACGCATACGCCCTTTTTGGCCAAGTGCATCATTGTGGACGTTCTACCTCTTTTCCTATGCTTTCAATGCAATTCCAGTCTACCTCCTGAAATCGGTTTCCTGCAATTCTGCCCCGCTTTCAAGTCCTCTTGGCAGCCTTACTTCAGTCTATTTTTGGACGATAGCTGTCATTTATAACTCTGCAGGTTTGTGAATTACAGTGCCCCTGAGCTCCTTTCTTCAACTCGCTTTCTTGTGACCTGGCCGCAACACCGCAGGATGGCTTCAGGCCCTAAGCTGGTTCCGGCCCGGCATGCTGAGCCTTTGGTTAATTCCTCTTCCTGGTGGGAAATGAGAGTTAAATTTGCCCGTCCAGACACCTCCAGCTAGCTTCTCATTGGTTCTCGCTATTCCTGTTCATCTTCCGCAGAAATTGCAAACTGGGCCAAACAGGAGGTTAAAGGGACTGACTCTCCAAGTGGGGAGAGTGTTAGTAAAGCGTCTGGAATGTTGCACCCGAGTACCAGGGGGAGGAAAACTGAGACATATTTGAACACGTCTCCCGATCACATGGTTGATCATACTCTAGGTTCCACATGCATGTTTTAGCTGAAGGAAGAATACCTTAAACCTGGAGAGTTGAGACCCGTGTAATGGGTACCATGCAATATGACTTCAAAGGGTCTTCATTTGCTCACCGAACCTCTCCAATCCTATCACTGCTGCGTTTATGCCCCTGTACACATGCTTGATTCTCTTTTGGAGACATAGCAATCCATAGGTTTTACGATACTTACTAGTCAGGTACATTCTTAGGCGTTTAATATGTGGTGTTGAGTCCATTTCGTTGAGCAAGGAGTAGCTCTTGTCTATTCCATATTTGACTTAAGGAACTTTATCTGTGCTCATTTCAATCTCTGGTTTTATGCAGCACCCCAACTCACCTTTCCCCTTAAGCAAGCATAAGTTGGTTTTCTAAATTTGAGACCCTGTTCTGTTCTGTAATTCAGTTCCTGTGTAGCCAAGTTTTCATTCCGTGTATTACTGATATCTTATGATGTTTCTTTTTCTGTGTGACTTATTTCAGTTAGAATCATCATACCTGAAGCCACTCATTGTGATGCTAAGGGCCTGATGACACAGATTTCATTGCTGAGTGATATTGCTTTGTAAGTAAATACCACAACTTCTTTATCCATTTTTCACTTTCTGCGATGTTGAACTTGTACTGTAAACGAGGTTCTTGTAAACAGAGGCGTCCCAAACTTTGGGGTGGCTGTGTCTTTTTGATTTTAATTTCCCTAAGCTATAGGACCATAAGTGGCAGTGCCCTAGGCTCTGTTGCTTTGTTTTTTAGATGTTTCAGGAAACACCATACACTTCTCCCGAGTGGTTGTTGGCAATTTACATCCCGCCCATCAGCATAACAAGGCTCCCAGTTCTTCATGGCCTGTCCTGCCTTTCTGGATTTTACACTTTTTTCAGATGGCCCTTTTGACCGGGGGGAAGTGAGACTTCATTGTAGTGCAGATTTCCTTTGCAAGCTTGCTTGGTTGGCCAAAAAGGGCGTATGCGTTTTTTCCTGAATATATTCAGGAAAAAACGCATACGCCCTTTTTGGCCAAGTGCATCATTGTGGACGTTCTACCTCTTTTCCTATGCTTTCAATGCAATTCCAGTCTACCTCCTGAAATCGGTTTCCTGCAATTCTGCCCCGCTTTCAAGTCCTCTTGGCAGCCTTACTTCAGTCTATTTTTGGACGATAGCTGTCATTTATAACTCTGCAGGTTTGTGAATTACAGTGCCCCTGAGCTCCTTTCTTCAACTCGCTTTCTTGTGACCTGGCCGCAACACCGCAGGATGGCTTCAGGCCCTAAGCTGGTTCCGGCCCGGCATGCTGAGCCTTTGGTTAATTCCTCTTCCTGGTGGGAAATGAGAGTTAAATTTGCCCGTCCAGACACCTCCAGCTAGCCTCTCATTGGTTCTCGCTATTCCTGTTCATCTTCCGCAGAAATCGCAAACTGGGCCAAACAGGAGGTTAAAGGGACTGACTCTCCAAGTGGGGAGAGTGTTAGTAAAGCGTCTGGAATGTTGCACCCGAGTACCAGGGGAGGAAAACTGAGACATATTTGAACACGTCTCCCGATCACATGGTTGATCATACTCTAGGTTCCACATGCATGTTTTAGCTGAAGGAAGAATACCTTAAACCTGGAGAGTTGAGACCCGTGTAATGGGTACCATGCAATATGACTTCAAAGGGTCTTCATTTGCTCACCGAACCTCTCCAATCCTATCACTGCTGCGTTTATGCCCCTGTACACATGCTTGATTCTCTTTTGGAGACATAGCAATCCATAGGTTTTAAGATACTTACTAGTCAGGTACATTCTTAGGCGTTTAATATGCGGTGTTGAGTCCATTTCGTTGAGCAAGGAGTAGCTCTTGTCTATTCCATATTTGACTTAAGGAACTTTATCTGTGCTCATTTCAATCTCTGGTTTTATGCAGCACCCCAACTCACCTTTACCCTTAAGCAAGAATAAGTTGGTTTTCTAAATTTGAGACCCTGTTCTGTTCTGTAATTCAGTTCCTGTGTAGCCAAGTTTACATTCCGTGTATTACAGATATCTTATGATGTTTCTTTTTCTGTGTGACTTATTTCAGTTAGAATCATCATACCTGAATCCACTCATTGTGCTGCTAAGGGCCTGATGACACAGATTTCATTGCTGAGTGATATTGCTTTGTAAGTAAATACCACAACTTCTTTATCCATTTTTCACTTTCTGCGATGTTGAACTTGTACTGTAAACGAGGTGCTTGTAAACAGAGCCGTTCCAAACTTTGGGGTGGCTGTGTCTTTTCGATTTTAATTTCCCTAAGCTATAGGACCATAAGTGGAAGTGCCCTAGGCTCTGTTGCTTTGTTTTTTAGATGTTTCAGGAAACACCATACACTTCTCCCGAGTGGTTGTTGGCAATTTACATCCCGCCCATCAGCATAACAAGGCTCCCAGTTCTCCATGGCCTGTCCTGCCTTTCTGGATTTTACACTTTTTTCAGATGGCCCTTTTTACCAGGGGGAAGTGAGACTTCATTGTAGTGCAGATTTCCTTTGCAAGCTTGCTTGGTTGGCCAAAAAGGGCGTATGCGTTTTTTCCTGAATATATTCAGGAAAAAACACATACACCCTTTTTGGCCAAGTGCATCATTGTGGACGTTCTGCCTCTTTTCCTATGCTTTCAATGCAATTCCAGTCTACCTCCTGAAATCGGTTTCCTGCAATTCTGCCCCGCTTTCAAGTCCTCTTGGCAGCCTTACTTCAGTCTATTTTTGGACGATAGCTGTCATTTATAACTCTGCAGGTTTGTGAATTACAGTGCCCCTGAGCTCCTTTCTTCAACTCGCTTTCTTGTGACCTGGCCGCAACACCGCAGGATGGCTTCAGGCCCTAAGCTGGTTCCGGCCCGGCATGCTGAGCCTTTGGTTAATTCCTCTTCCTGGTGGGAAATGAGAGTTAAATTTGCCCGTCCAGACACCTCCAGCTAGCCTCTCATTGGTTCTCGCTATTCCTGTTCATCTTCCGCAGAAATTGCAAACTGGGCCAAACAGGAGGTTAAAGGGACTGACTCTCCAAGTGGGGAGAGTGTTAGTAAAGCGTCTGGAATGTTGCACCCGAGTACCAGGGGAGGAAAACTGAGACATATTTGAACACGTCTCCCGTTCACATGGTTGATCATACTTGGGTTCCACATGCATGTTTTAGCTGAAGGAAGAATACCTTAAACCTGGAGAGTTGAGACCCGTGTAATGGGTACCATGCAATATGACTTCAAAGGGTCTTCATTTGCTCACCGAACCTCTCCAATCCTATCACTGCTGCGTTTATGCCCCTGTACACATGCTTGATTCTCTTTTGGAGACATAGCAATCCATAGGTTTTACGATACTTACTAGTCAGGTACATTCTTAGGCGTTTAATATGCGGTGTTGAGTCCATTTCGTTGAGCAAGGAGTAGCTCTTGTCTATTCCATATTTGACTTAAGAAACTTTATCTGTGCTCATTTCAATCTCTGGTTTTATGCAGCACCCCAACTCACCTTTACCCTTAAGCAAGCATAAGTTGGTTTTCTAAATTTGAGACCCTGTTCTGTTCTGTAATTCAGTTCCTGTGTAGCCAAGTTTACATTCCGTGTATTAGTGATATCTTATGATGTTTGTTTTTCTGTGTGACTTATTTCAGTTAGAATCATCATACCTGAATCCACTCATTGTGATGCTAAGGGCCTGATGACATAGATTTCATTGCTGAGTGATATTGCTTTGTAAGTAAATACCACAACTTCTTTATCCATTTTTCACTTTCTGCAATGTTGAACTTGTACTGTAAACGAGGTTCTTGTAAACAGAGGCGTCCCAAACTTTGGGGTGGCTGTGTCTTTTTGATTTTAATTTCCCTAAGCTATAGGACCATAAGTGGCAGTGCCCTAGGCTCTGTTGCTTTGTTTTTTCGATATTTCAGGAAACACCATACACTTCTCCCGAGTGTCTGTTGGCAATTTACATCCCGCCCATCAGCATAACAAGGCTCCCAGTTCTCCATGGCCTGTCCTGCCTTTCTGGATTTTACACTTTTTTCAGATGGCCCTTTTGACCGGGGGGAAGTGAGACTTCATTGTAGTGCAGATTTCCTTTGCAAGCTTGCTTGGTTGGCCAAAAAGGGCGTATGCGTTTTTTCCTGAATATATTCAGGAAAAAACGCATACGCCCTTTTTGGCCAAGTGCATCATTGTGGACGTTCTGTCTCTTTTCCTATGCTTTCAATGCAATTTCAGTCTACCTCCTGAAATCGGTTTCCTGCAATTCTGCCCCGCTTTCAAGTCCTCTTGGCAGCCTTACTTCAGTCTATTTTTGGACGATAGCTGTCATTTATAACTCTGCAGGTTTGTGAATTACAGTGTCCCTGAGCTCCTTTCTTCAACTCGCTTTCTTGTGACCTGGCCGCAACACCGCAGGATGGCTTCAGGCCCTAATCTGGTTCTGGCACGGCACGCTGAGCCTTTGGTTATTTCCTCCTCCTGGTGGGAAATGAGAGGTAAATTTGCCCGTCCAGACACCTCCAGCTAGCCTCTCATTGGTTCTCGCTATTCCTGTTCATCTTCCGCAGAAATCGCAAACTGTGCCAAACAGGAGGTTAAAGGTGCTGACTCTCCAAGTGGGGAGAGTGTTAGTAAAGCGTCTGGAATGTTGCACCCGAGTACCAGGGGAGGAAAACTGAGACATATTTGAACACGTCTCCCGATCACATGGTTGATCATACTCTAGGTTCCACATGCATGTTTTAGCTGAAGGAAGAATACCTTAAACCTGGAGAGTTGAGACCCGTGGAATGGGTACCATGCAATATGACTTCAAAGGGTCTTCATTTGCTCACCGAACCTCTCCAATCCTATCACTGCTGCGTTTATGCCCCTGTACACATGCTTGATTCTCTTTTGGAGACATAGCAATCCATAGGTTTTACGATACTTACTAGTCAGGTACATTCTTAGGCGTTTAATATGTGGTGTTGAGTCCATTTCGTTGAGCAAGGAGTAGCTCTTGTCTATTCCATATTTGACTTAAGGAACTTTATCTGTGCTCATTTCAATCTCTGGTTTTATGCAGCACCCCAACTCACCTTTCCCCTTAAGCAAGCATAAGTTGGTTTTCTAAATTTGAGACCCTGTTCTGTTCTGTAATTCAGTTCCTGTGTAGCCAAGTTTTCATTCCGTGTATTACTGATATCTTATGATGTTTCTTTTTCTGTGTGACTTATTTCAGTTAGAATCATCATACCTGAAGCCACTCATTGTGATGCTAAGGGCCTGATGACACAGATTTCATTGCTGAGTGATATTGCTTTGTAAGTAAATACCACAACTTCTTTATCCATTTTTCACTTTCTGCGATGTTGAACTTGTACTGTAAACGAGGTTCTTGTAAACAGAGGCGTCCCAAACTTTGGGGTGGCTGTGTCTTTTTGATTTTAATTTCCCTAAGCTATAGGACCATAAGTGGCAGTGCCCTAGGCTCTGTTGCTTTGTTTTTTAGATGTTTCAGGAAACACCATACACTTCTCCCGAGTGGTTGTTGGCAATTTACATCCCGCCCATCAGCATAACAAGGCTCCCAGTTCTCCATGGCCTGTCCTGCCTTTCTGGATTTTACACTTTTTTCAGATGGCCCTTTTGACCGGGGGGAAGTGAGACTTCATTGTAGTGCAGATTTCCTTTGCAAGCTTGCTTGGTTGGCCAAAAAGGGCGTATGCGTTTTTTCCTGAATATATTCAGGAAAAAACGCATACGCCCTTTTTGGCCAAGTGCATCATTGTGGACGTTCTACCTCTTTTCCTATGCTTTCAATGCAATTCCAGTCTACCTCCTGAAATCGGTTTCCTGCAATTCTGCCCCGCTTTCAAGTCCTCTTGGCAGCCTTACTTCAGTCTATTTTTGGACGATAGCTGTCATTTATAACTCTGCAGGTTTGTGAATTACAGTGCCCCTGAGCTCCTTTCTTCAACTCGCTTTCTTGTGACCTGGCCGCAACACCGCAGGATGGCTTCAGGCCCTAAGCTGGTTCCGGCCCGGCATGCTGAGCCTTTGGTTAATTCCTCTTCCTGGTGGGAAATGAGAGTTAAATTTGCCCGTCCAGACACCTCCAGCTAGCCTCTCATTGGTTCTCGCTATTCCTGTTCATCTTCCGCAGAAATTGCAAACTGGGCCAAACAGGAGGTTAAAGGGACTGACTCTCCAAGTGGGGAGAGTGTTAGTAAAGCGTCTGGAATGTTGCACCCGAGTACCAGGGGAGGAAAACTGAGACATATTTGAACACGTCTCCCGATCACATGGTTGATCATACTCTAGGTTCCACATGCATGTTTTAGCTGAAGGAAGAATACCTTAAACCTGGAGAGTTGAGACCCGTGGAATGGGTCCCATGCAATATGACTTCAAAGGGTCTTCATTTGCTCACCGAACCTCTCCAATCCTATCACTGCTGCGTTTATGCCCCTGTACACACGCTTGATTCTCTTTTGGAGACATAGCAATCCATAGGTTTTAAGATACTTACTAGTCAGGTACATTCTTAGGCGTTTAATATGGGGTGTTGAGTCCATTTCGTTGAGCAAGGAGTAGCTCTTGTCTATTCCATATTTGACTTAAGGAACTTTATCTGTGCTCATTTCAATCTCTGGTTTTATGCAGCACCCCAACTCACCTTTACCCTTAAGCAAGCATAAGTTGGTTTTCTAAATTTGAGACCCTGTTCTGTTTTGGAATTCAGTTCCTGTGTAGCCAAGTTTACATTCCGTGTATTACTGATATCTTATGATGTTTCTTTTTCTGTGTGACTTATTTCAGTTAGAATCATCATACCTGAATCCACTCATTGTGCTGCTAAGGGCCTGATGACACAGATTTCATTGCTGAGTGATATTGCTTTGTAAGTAAATACCACAACTTCTTTATCCATTTTTCACTTTCTGCGATGTTGAACTTGTACTGTAAACGAGGTGCTTGTAAACAGAGCCGTTCCAAACTTTGGGGTGGCTGTGTCTTTTCGATTTTAATTTCCCTAAGCTATAGGACCATAAGTGGAAGTGCCCTAGGCTCTGTTGCTTTGTTTTTTAGATGTTTCAGGAAACACCATACACTTCTCCCGAGTGGTTGTTGGCAATTTACATCCCGCCCATCAGCATAACAAGGCTCCCAGTTCTCCATGGCCTGTCCTGCCTTTCTGGATTTTACACTTTTTTCAGATGGCCCTTTTTACCAGGGGGAAGTGAGACTTCATTGTAGTGCAGATTTCCTTTGCAAGCTTGCTTGGTTGGCCAAAAAGGGCGTATGCGTTTTTTCCTGAATATATTCAGGAAAAAACACATACACCCTTTTTGGCCAAGTGCATCATTGTGGACGTTCTGCCTCTTTTCCTATGCTTTCAATGCAATTCCAGTCTACCTCCTGAAATCGGTTTCCTGCAATTCTGCCCCGCTTTCAAGTCCTCTTGGCAGCCTTACTTCAGTCTATTTTTGGACGATAGCTGTCATTTATAACTCTGCAGGTTTGTGAATTACAGTGCCCCTGAGCTCCTTTCTTCAACTCGCTTTCTTGTGACCTGGCCGCAACACCGCAGGATGGCTTCAGGCCCTAAGCTGGTTCCGGCCCGGCATGCTGAGCCTTTGGTTAATTCCTCTTCCTGGTGGGAAATGAGAGTTAAATTTGCCCGTCCAGACACCTCCAGCTAGCCTCTCATTGGTTCTCGCTATTCCTGTTCATCTTCCGCAGAAATTGCAAACTGTGCCAAACAGGAGGTTAAAGGGACTGACTCTCCAAGTGGGGAGAGTGTTAGTAAAGCGTCTGGAATGTTGCACCCGAGTACCAGGGGAGGAAAACTGAGACATATTTGAACACGTCTCCCGATCACATGGTTGATCATACTCTGGGTTCCACATGCATGTTTTAGCTGAAGGAAGAATACCTAAAACCTGGGTAGTTGAAACCCGTGGAATGGGTACCATGCAGTATGACTTCAAAGAGTCTTCATTTGCTCACCAAACCTCTCCAATCCTATCACTGCTGCGTTTATGCCCCTGTACACATGCTTGATTCTCTTTCGGAGACATAGCAATCCATAGGTTTTAAGATACTTACTAGTCAGGTACATTCTTAGGCGTTTAATATGCGGTGTTGAGTCCATTTCGTTGAGCAAGGAGTAGCTCTTGTCTATTCCATATTTGGCTTAAGGAACTTTATCTGTGCTCATTTCAATCTCTGGTTTTATGCAGCAACCCAACTCACCTTTACCCTTAAGCAAGCATAAGTTGGTTTTGTAAATTTGAGAACCTGTTCTGTTTTGGAATTCAGTTCCTGTGTAGCCAAGTTTACATTCCGTGTATTAGTGATATCTTATGATGTTTCTTTTTCTGTGTGACTTATTTCAGTTAGAATCATCGTACCTGAATCTACTCATTATGCTGCTATGGGCCTGATGACATAGATTTCATTGCTGAGTGATATTGCTTTGTACATGAGTACCACAACATCTTTATCCATTTTTCACTTTCTGTGATATTGAACTTGTACGGTAAACGAGGTTCTTGTAAACAGAGGCGTCCCAAACATTGGGGTGGCTGTGTCTTTTTGATTTTAATTTCCCTAAGCTATAGGACCATAAGTGGAAGTGCACTAGGCTCTGTTGCTTTGTTTTTTAGATGTTTCAGGAAACACCATACACTTCTCCGGAGTGGCTGTTGGCAATTTACATCCCGCCCATCAGCATAACAAGGTTCCCAGTTCTCCATGTCCTGTCCTGCCTTTCTGGATTTTACACTTTTTTCAGATGGCCCTTTTGACCGGGGGGAAGTGAGACTTCATTGTAGTGCAGATTTCCTTTGCAAGCTTGCTTGGTTGGCCAAAAAGGGCGTATGCGTTTTTTCCTGAATATATTCAGGAAAAAACGTATACGCCCTTTTTGGCCAAGTGCATCATTGTGGACGTTCTGCCTCTTTTCCTATGCTTTCAATGCAATTCCAGTCTACCTCCTGAAATCGGTTTCCTGCAATTCTGCCCCGCTTTCAAGTCCTCTTGGCAGCCTTACTTCAGTCTATTTTTGGACGATAGCTGTCATTTATAACTCTGCAGGTTTGTGAATTACAGTGCCCCTGAGCTCCTTTCTTCAACTCGCTTTCTTTTGAGCTGGCCGCAACACCGCAGTATGGCTTCAGGCCCTAATCTGGTTCCGGTACGGCACGCTGAGCCTTTGGTTATTTCCTCTTCCTGGTGGGAAATGAGAGTTAAATTTGCCCGTCCAGACACCTCCAGCTACCCTCTCATTGGTTCTCGCTATTCCTGTTCATCTTCCGCAGAAATTGCAAACTGGGCCAAACAGGAGGTTAAAGGCGCTGACTCTCCAAGTGGGGAGAGTGTTAGTAAAGCGTCTGGGATGTTGCACCCGAGTACCAGGGGAGGAAAACTGAGACATATTTGAACACGTCTCCCGTTCACATGGTTGATCATACTTGGGTTCCACATGCATGTTTTAGCTGAAGGAAGAATACCTTAAACCTGGAGAGTTGAGACCCGTGTAATGGGTACCATGCAATATGACTTCAAAGGGTCTTCATTTGCTCACCGAACCTCTCCAATCCTATCACTGCTGCGTTTATGCCCCTGTACACATGCTTGATTCTCTTTTGGAGACATAGCAATCCATAGGTTTTACGATACTTACTAGTCAGGTACATTCTTAGGCGTTTAATATGTGGTGTTGAGTCCATTTCGTTGAGCAAGGAGTAGCTCTTGTCTATTCCATATTTGACTTAAGGAACTTTATCTGTGCTCATTTCAATCTCTGGTTTTATGCAGCACCCCAACTCACCTTTCCCCTTAAGCAAGCATAAGTTGGTTTTCTAAATTTGAGACCCTGTTCTGTTCTGTAATTCAGTTCCTGTGTAGCCAAGTTTACATTCCGTGTATTACTGATATCTTATGATGTTTCTTTTTCTGTGTGACTTATTTCAGTTAGAATCATCATACCTGAAGCCACTCATTGTGATGCTAAGGGCCTGATGACACAGATTTCATTGCTGAGTGATATTGCTTTGTAAGTAAATACCACAACTTCTTTATCCATTTTTCACTTTCTGCGATGTTGAACTTGTACTGTAAACGAGGTTCTTGTAAACAGAGGCGTCCCAAACTTTGGGGTGGCTGTGTCTTTTTGATTTTAATTTCCCTAAGCTATAGGACCATAAGTGGCAGTGCCCTAGGCTCTGTTGCTTTGTTTTTTAGATGTTTCAGGAAACACCATACACTTCTCCCGAGTGGTTGTTGGCAATTTACATCCCGCCCATCAGCATAACAAGGCTCCCAGTTCTCCATGGCCTGTCCTGCCTTTCTGGATTTTACACTTTTTTCAGATGGCCCTTTTGACCGGGGGGAAGTGAGACTTCATTGTAGTGCAGATTTCCTTTGCAAGCTTGCTTGGTTGGCCAAAAAGGGCGTATGCGTTTTTTCCTGAATATATTCAGGAAAAAACGCATACGCCCTTTTTGGACAAGTGCATCATTGTGGACGTTCTACCTCTTTTCCTATGCTTTCAATGCAATTCCAGTCTACCTCCTGAAATCGGTTTCCTGCAATTCTGCCCCGCTTTCAAGTCCTCTTGGCAGCCTTACTTCAGTCTATTTTTGGACGATAGCTGTCATTTATAACTCTGCAGGTTTGTGAATTACAGTGCCCCTGAGCTCCTTTCTTCAACTCGCTTTCTTGTGACCTGGCCGCAACACCGCAGGATGGCTTCAGGCCCTAAGCTGGTTCCGGCCCGGCATGCTGAGCCTTTGGTTAATTCCTCTTCCTGGTGGGAAATGAGAGTTAAATTTGCCCGTCCAGACACCTCCAGCTAGCTTCTCATTGGTTCTCGCTATTCCTGTTCATCTTCCGCAGAAATTGCAAACTGGGCCAAACAGGAGGTTAAAGGGACTGACTCTCCAAGTGGGGAGAGTGTTAGTAAAGCGTCTGGAATGTTGCACCCGAGTACCAGGGGAGGAAAACTGAGACATATTTGAACACGTCTCCCGATCACATGGTTGATCATACTCTAGGTTCCACATGCATGTTTTAGCTAAAGGAAGAATACCTTAAACCTGGAGAGTTGAGACCCGTGGAATGGGTACCATGCAATATGACTTCAAAGGGTCTTCATTTGCTCACCGAACCTCTCCAATCCTATCACTGCTGCGTTTATGCCCCTGTACACATGCTTGATTCTCTTTTGGAGACATAGCAATCCATAGGTTTTAAGATACTTACTAGTCAGGTACATTCTTAGGCGTTTAATATGCGGTGTTGAGTCCATTTCGTTGAGCAAGGAGTAGCTCTTGTCTATTCCATATTTGACTTAAGGAACTTTATCTGTGCTCATTTCAATCTCTGGTTTTATGCAGCACCCCAACTCACCTTTACCCTTAAGCAAGAATAAGTTGGTTTTCTAAATTTGAGACCCTGTTCTGTTCTGTAATTCAGTTCCTGTGTAGCCAAGTTTACATTCCGTGTATTACAGATATCTTATGATGTTTCTTTTTCTGTGTGACTTATTTCAGTTAGAATCATCATACCTGAATCCACTCATTGTGCTGCTAAGGGCCTGATGACACAGATTTCATTGCTGAGTGATATTGCTTTGTAAGTAAATACCACAACTTCTTTATCCATTTTTCACTTTCTGCGATGTTGAACTTGTACTGTAAACGAGGTGCTTGTAAACAGAGCCGTTCCAAACTTTGGGGTGGCTGTGTCTTTTCGATTTTAATTTCCCTAAGCTATAGGACCATAAGTGGAAGTGCCCTAGGCTCTGTTGCTTTGTTTTTTAGATGTTTCAGGAAACACCATACACTTCTCCCGAGTGGTTGTTGGCAATTTACATCCCGCCCATCAGCATAACAAGGCTCCCAGTTCTCCATGGCCTGTCCTGCCTTTCTGGATTTTACACTTTTTTCAGATGGCCCTTTTTACCAGGGGGAAGTGAGACTTCATTGTAGTGCAGATTTCCTTTGCAAGCTTGCTTGGTTGGCCAAAAAGGGCGTATGCGTTTTTTCCTGAATATATTCAGGAAAAAACACATACACCCTTTTTGGCCAAGTGCATCATTGTGGACGTTCTGCCTCTTTTCCTATGCTTTCAATGCAATTCCAGTCTACCTCCTGAAATCGGTTTCCTGCAATTCTGCCCCGCTTTCAAGTCCTCTTGGCAGCCTTACTTCAGTCTATTTTTGGACGATAGCTGTCATTTATAACTCTGCAGGTTTGTGAATTACAGTGCCCCTGAGCTCCTTTCTTCAACTCGCTTTCTTTTGAGCTGGCCGCAACACCGCAGGATGGCTTCAGGCCCTAAGCTGGTTCCGGCCCGGCATGCTGAGCCTTTGGTTAATTCCTCTTCCTGGTGGGAAATGAGAGTTAAATTTGCCCGTCCAGACACCTCCAGCTAGCCTCTCATTGGTTCTCGCTATTCCTGTTCATCTTCCGCAGAAATTGCAAACTGGGCCAAACAGGAGGTTAAAGGGACTGACTCTCCAAGTGGGGAGAGTGTTAGTAAAGCGTCTGGAATGTTGCACCCGAGTACCAGGGGAGGAAAACTGAGACATATTTGAACACGTCTCCCGTTCACATGGTTGATCATACTTGGGTTCCACATGCATGTTTTAGCTGAAGGAAGAATACCTTAAACCTGGAGAGTTGAGACCCGTGGAATGGGTACCATGCAATATGACTTCAAAGGGTCTTCATTTGCTCACCGAACCTCTCCAATCCTATCACTGCTGCGTTTATGCCCCTGTACACATGCTTGATTCTCTTTTGGAGACATAGCAATCCATAGGTTTTACGATACTTACTAGTCAGGTACATTCTTAGGTGTTTAATATGCGGTGTTGAGTCCATTTCGTTGAGCAAGGAGTAGCTCTTGTCTATTCCATATTTGACTTAAGAAACTTTATCTGTGCTCATTTCAATCTCTGGTTTTATGCAGCACCCCAACTCACCTTTACCCTTAAGCAAGCATAAGTTGGTTTTCTAAATTTGAGACCCTGTTCTGTTCTGTAATTCAGTTCCTGTGTAGCCAAGTTTACATTCCGTGTATTAGTGATATCTTATGATGTTTGTTTTTCTGTGTGACTTATTTCAGTTAGAATCATCGTACCTGAATCCACTCATTGTGATGCTAAGGGCCTGATGACATAGATTTCATTGCTGAGTGATATTGCTTTGTAAGTAAATACCACAACTTCTTTATCCATTTTTCACTTTCTGCGATGTTGAACTTGTACTGTAAACGAGGTTCTTGTAAACAGAGGCGTCCCAAACTTTGGGGTGGCTGTGTCTTTTTGATTTTAATTTCCCTAAGCTATAGGACCATAAGTGGCAGTGCCCTAGGCTCTGTTGCTTTGTTTTTTCGATATTTCAGGAAACACCATACACTTCTCCCGAGTGTCTGTTGGCAATTTACATCCCGCCCATCAGCATAACAAGGCTCCCAGTTCTCCATGGCCTGTCCTGCCTTTCTGGATTTTACACTTTTTTCAGATGGCCCTTTTGACCGGGGGGAAGTGAGACTTCATTGTAGTGCAGATTTCCTTTGCAAGCTTGCTTGGTTGGCCAAAAAGGGCGTATGCGTTTTTTCCTGAATATATTCAGGAAAAAACGCATACGCCCTTTTTGGCCAAGTGCATCATTGTGGACGTTCTGTCTCTTTTCCTATGCTTTCAATGCAATTTCAGTCTACCTCCTGAAATCGGTTTCCTGCAATTCTGCCCCGCTTTCAAGTCCTCTTGGCAGCCTTACTTCAGTCTATTTTTGGACGATAGCTGTCATTTATAACTCTGCAGGTTTGTGAATTACAGTGTCCCTGAGCTCCTTTCTTCAACTCGCTTTCTTGTGACCTGGCCGCAACACCGCAGGATGGCTTCAGGCCCTAATCTGGTTCTGGCACGGCACGCTGAGCCTTTGGTTATTTCCTCCTCCTGGTGGGAAATGAGAGGTAAATTTGCCCGTCCAGACACCTCCAGCTAGCCTCTCATTGGTTCTCGCTATTCCTGTTCATCTTCCGCAGAAATCGCAAACTGTGCCAAACAGGAGGTTAAAGGTGCTGACTCTCCAAGTGGGGAGAGTGTTAGTAAAGCGTCTGGAATGTTGCACCCGAGTACCAGGGGAGGAAAACTGAGACATATTTGAACACGTCTCCCGATCACATGGTTGATCATACTCTAGGTTCCACATGCATGTTTTAGCTGAAGGAAGAATACCTTAAACCTGGAGAGTTGAGACCCGTGTAATGGGTACCATGCAATATGACTTCAAAGGGTCTTCATTTGCTCACCGAACCTCTCCAATCCTATCACTGCTGCGTTTATGCCCCTGTACACATGCTTGATTCTCTTTTGGAGACATAGCAATCCATAGGTTTTACGATACTTACTAGTCAGGTACATTCTTAGGCGTTTAATATGTGGTGTTGAGTCCATTTCATTGAGCAAGGAGTAGCTCTTGTCTATTCCATATTTGACTTAAGGAACTTTATCTGTGCTCATTTCAATCTCTGGTTTTATGCAGCACCCCAACTCACCTTTCCCCTTAAGCAAGCATAAGTTGGTTTTCTAAATTTGAGACCCTGTTCTGTTCTGTAATTCAGTTCCTGTGTAGCCAAGTTTTCATTCCGTGTATTACTGATATCTTATGATGTTTCTTTTTCTGTGTGACTTATTTCAGTTAGAATCATCATACCTGAAGCCACTCATTGTGATGCTAAGGGCCTGATGACACAGATTTCATTGCTGAGTGATATTGCTTTGTAAGTAAATACCACAACTTCTTTATCCATTTTTCACTTTCTGCGATGTTGAACTTGTACTGTAAACGAGGTTCTTGTAAACAGAGGCGTCCCAAACTTTGGGGTGGCTGTGTCTTTTTGATTTTAATTTCCCTAAGCTATAGGACCATAAGTGGCAGTGCCCTAGGCTCTGTTGCTTTGTTTTTTAGATGTTTCAGGAAACACCATACACTTCTCCCGAGTGGTTGTTGGCAATTTACATCCCGCCCATCAGCATAACAAGGCTCCCAGTTCTCCATGGCCTGTCCTGCCTTTCTGGATTTTACACTTTTTTCAGATGGCCCTTTTGACCGGGGGGAAGTGAGACTTCATTGTAGTGCAGATTTCCTTTGCAAGCTTGCTTGGTTGGCCAAAAAGGGCGTATGCGTTTTTTCCTGAATATATTCAGGAAAAAACGCATACGCCCTTTTTGGCCAAGTGCATCATTGTGGACGTTCTACCTCTTTTCCTATGCTTTCAATGCAATTCCAGTCTACCTCCTGAAATCGGTTTCCTGCAATTCTGCCCCGCTTTCAAGTCCTCTTGGCAGCCTTACTTCAGTCTATTTTTGGACGATAGCTGTCATTTATAACTCTGCAGGTTTGTGAATTACAGTGCCCCTGAGCTCCTTTCTTCAACTCGCTTTCTTGTGACCTGGCCGCAACACCGCAGGATGGCTTCAGGCCCTAAGCTGGTTCCGGCCCGGCATGCTGAGCCTTTGGTTAATTCCTCTTCCTGGTGGGAAATGAGAGTTAAATTTGCCCGTCCAGACACCTCCAGCTAGCCTCTCATTGGTTCTCGCTATTCCTGTTCATCTTCCGCAGAAATTGCAAACTGGGCCAAACAGGAGGTTAAAGGGACTGACTCTCCAAGTGGGGAGAGTGTTAGTAAAGCGTCTGGAATGTTGCACCCGAGTACCAGGGGAGGAAAACTGAGACATATTTGAACACGTCTCCCGATCACATGGTTGATCATACTCTAGGTTCCACATGCATGTTTTAGCTGAAGGAAGAATACCTTAAACCTGGAGAGTTGAGACCCGTGGAATGGGTCCCATGCAATATGACTTCAAAGGGTCTTCATTTGCTCACCGAACCTCTCCAATCCTATCACTGCTGCGTTTATGCCCCTGTACACACGCTTGATTCTCTTTTGGAGACATAGCAATCCATAGGTTTTAAGATACTTACTAGTCAGGTACATTCTTAGGCGTTTAATATGGGGTGTTGAGTCCATTTCGTTGAGCAAGGAGTAGCTCTTGTCTATTCCATATTTGACTTAAGGAACTTTATCTGTGCTCATTTCAATCTCTGGTTTTATGCAGCACCCCAACTCACCTTTCCCCTTAAGCAAGCATAAGTTGGTTTTCTAAATTTGAGACCCTGTTCTGTTTTGGAACTCAGTTCCTGTGTAGCCAAGTTTACATTCCGTGTATTACTGATATCTTATGATGTTTCTTTTTCTGTGTGACTTATTTCAGTTAGAATCATCATACCTGAATCCACTCATTGTGCTGCTAAGGGCCTGATGACACAGATTTCATTGCTGAGTGATATTGCTTTGTAAGTAAATACCACAACTTCTTTATCCATTTTTCACTTTCTGCGATGTTGAACTTGTACTGTAAACGAGATGCTTGTAAACAGAGCCGTTCCAAACTTTGGGGTGGCTGTGTCTTTTCGATTTTAATTTCCCTAAGCTATAGGACCATAAGTGGAAGTGCCCTAGGCTCTGTTGCTTTGTTTTTTAGATGTTTCAGGAAACACCATACACTTCTCCCGAGTGGTTGTTGGCAATTTACATCCCGCCCATCAGCATAACAAGGCTCCCAGTTCTCCATGGCCTGTCCTGCCTTTCTGGATTTTACACTTTTTTCAGATGGCCCTTTTTACCAGGGGGAAGTGAGACTTCATTGTAGTGCAGATTTCCTTTGCAAGCTTGCTTGGTTGGCCAAAAAGGGCGTATGCGTTTTTTCCTGAATATATTCAGGAAAAAACACATACACCCTTTTTGGCCAAGTGCATCATTGTGGACGTTCTGCCTCTTTTCCTATGCTTTCAATGCAATTCCAGTCTACCTCCTGAAATCGGTTTCCTGCAATTCTGCCCCGCTTTCAAGTCCTCTTGGCAGCCTTACTTCAGTCTATTTTTGGACGATAGCTGTCATTTATAACTCTGCAGGTTTGTGAATTACAGTGCCCCTGAGCTCCTTTCTTCAACTCGCTTTCTTGTGACCTGGCCGCAACACCGCAGGATGGCTTCAGGCCCTAAGCTGGTTCCGGCCCGGCATGCTGAGCCTTTGGTTAATTCCTCTTCCTGGTGGGAAATGAGAGTTAAATTTGCCCGTCCAGACACCTCCAGCTAGCCTCTCATTGGTTCTCGCTATTCCTGTTCATCTTCCGCAGAAATTGCAAACTGGGCCAAACAGGAGGTTAAAGGGACTGACTCTCCAAGTGGGGAGAGTGTTAGTAAAGCGTCTGGAATGTTGCACCCGAGTACCAGGGGAGGAAAACTGAGACATATTTGAACACGTCTCCCGTTCACATGGTTGATCATACTTGGGTTCCACATGCATGTTTTAGCTGAAGGAAGAATACCTTAAACCTGGAGAGTTGAGACCCGTGTAATGGGTACCATGCAATATGACTTCAAAGGGTCTTCATTTGCTCACCGAACCTCTCCAATCCTATCACTGCTGCGTTTATGCCCCTGTACACATGCTTGATTCTCTTTTGGAGACATAGCAATCCATAGGTTTTACGATACTTACTAGTCAGGTACATTCTTAGGTGTTTAATATGCGGTGTTGAGTCCATTTCGTTGAGCAAGGAGTAGCTCTTGTCTATTCCATATTTGACTTAAGAAACTTTATCTGTGCTCATTTCAATCTCTGGTTTTATGCAGCACCCCAACTCACCTTTACCCTTAAGCAAGCATAAGTTGGTTTTCTAAATTTGAGACCCTGTTCTGTTCTGTAATTCAGTTCCTGTGTAGCCAAGTTTACATTCCGTGTATTAGTGATATCTTATGATGTTTCTTTTTCTGTGTGACTTATTTCAGTTAGAATCATCATACCTGAATCCACTCATTGTGATGCTAAGGGCCTGATGACATAGATTTCATTGCTGAGTGATATTGCTTTGTAAGTAAATACCACAAATTCTTTATCCATTTTTCACTTTCTGCGATGTTGAACTTGTACTGTAAACGAGGTTCTTGTAAACAGAGGCGTCCCAAACTTTGGGGTGGCTGTGTCTTTTTGATTTTAATTTCCCTAAGCTATAGGACCATAAGTGGCAGTGCCCTAGGCTCTGTTGCTTTGTTTTTTCGATATTTCAGGAAACACCATACACTTCTCCCGAGTGTCTGTTGGCAATTTACATCCCGCCCATCAGCATAACAAGGCTCCCAGTTCTCCATGGCCTGTCCTGCCTTTCTGGATTTTACACTTTTTTCAGATGGCCCTTTTGACCGGGGGGAAGTGAGACTTCATTGTAGTGCAGATTTCCTTTGCAAGCTTGCTTGGTTGGCCAAAAAGGGCGTATGCGTTTTTTCCTGAATATATTCAGGAAAAAACGCATACGCCCTTTTTGGCCAAGTGCATCATTGTGGACGTTCTGTCTCTTTTCCTATGCTTTCAATGCAATTTCAGTCTACCTCCTGAAATCGGTTTCCTGCCATTCTGCCCCGCTTTCAAGTCCTCTTGGCAGCCTTACTTCAGTCTATTTTTGGACGATAGCTGTCATTTATAACTCTGCAGGTTTGTGAATTACAGTGTCCCTGAGCTCCTTTCTTCAACTCGCTTTCTTGTGACCTGGCCGCAACACCGTAGGATGGCTTCAGGCCCTAATCTGGTTCTGGCACGGCACGCTGAGCCTTTGGTTATTTCCTCCTCCGGGTGGGAAATGAGAGGTAAATTTGCCCGTCCAGACACCTCCAGCTAGCCTCTCATTGGTTCTCGCTATTCCTGTTCATCTTCCGCAGAAATCGCAAACTGTGCCAAACAGGAGGTTAAAGGTGCTGACTCTCCAAGTGGGGAGAGTGTTAGTAAAGCGTCTGGAATGTTGCACCCGAGTACCAGGGGAGGAAAACTGAGACATATTTGAACACGTCTCCCGATCACATGGTTGATCATACTCTGGGTTCCACATGCATGTTTTAGCTGAAGGAAGAATACCTAAAACCTGGGTAGTTGAAATCCGTGGAATGGGTACCATGCAATATGACTTCAAAGGGTCTTCATTTGCTCACCGAACCTCTCCAATCCTATCACTGCTGCGTTTATGCCCCTGTACACATGCTTGATTCTCTTTCGGAGACATAGCAATCCATAGGTTTTAAGATACTTACTAGTCAGGTACATTCTTAGGCGTTTAATATGGGGTGTTGAGTCCATTTCGTTGAGCAAGGAGTAGCTCTTGTCTATTCCATATTTGGCTTAAGGAACTTTATCTGTGCTCATTTCAATCTCTGGTTTTATGCAGCACCCCAACTCACCTTTCCCCTTAAGCAAGCATAAGTTGGTTTTCTAAATTTGAGACCCTGTTCTGTTCTGTAATTCAGTTCCTGTGTAGCCAAGTTTACATTCCGTGTATTACTGATATCTTATGATGTTTCTTTTTCTGTGTGACTTATTTCAGTTAGAATCATCATACCTGAAGCCACTCATTGTGATGCTAAGGGCCTGATGACACAGATTTCATTGCTGAGTGATATTGCTTTGTAAGTAAATACCACAACTTCTTTATCCATTTTTCACTTTCTGCGATGTTGAACTTGTACTGTAAACGAGGTTCTTGTAAACAGAGGCGTCCCAAACTTTGGGGTGGCTGTGTCTTTTTGATTTTAATTTCCCTAAGCTATAGGACCATAAGTGGCAGTGCCCTAGGCTCTGTTGCTTTGTTTTTTAGATGTTTCAGGAAACACCATACACTTCTCCCGAGTGGTTGTTGGCAATTTACATCCCGCCCATCAGCATAACAAGGCTCCCAGTTCTCCATGGCCTGTCCTGCCTTTCTGGATTTTACACTTTTTTCAGATGGCCCTTTTGACCGGGGGGAAGTGAGACTTCATTGTAGTGCAGATTTCCTTTGCAAGCTTGCTTGTTTGGCCGAAAAGGGCGTATGCGTTTTTTCCTGAATATATTCAGGAAAAAACGCATACGCCCTTTTTGGCCAAGTGCATCATTGTGGACGTTCTGCCTCTTTTCCTATGCTTTCAATGCAATTCCAGTCTACCTCCTGAAATCGGTTTCCTGCAATTCTGCCCCGCTTTCAAGTCCTCTTGGCAGCCTTACTTCAGTCTATTTTTGGATGATAGCTGTCATTTATAACTCTGCAGGTTTGTGAATTACAGTGCCCCTGAGCTCCTTTCTTCAACTCGCTTTCTTGTGACCTGGCCGCAACACCGCAGGATGGCTTCAGGCCCTAAGCTGGTTCCGGCCCGGCATGCTGATCCTTTGGTTAATTCCTCTTCCTGGTGGGAAATGAGAGTTAAATTTGCCCGTCCAGACACCTCCAGCTAGCCTCTCATTGGTTCTCGCTATTCCTGTTCATCTTCCGCAGAAATTGCAAACTGGGCCAAACAGGAGGTTAAAGGGACTGACTCTCCAAGTGGGGAGAGTGTTAGTAAAGCGTCTGGAATGTTGCACCCGAGTACCAGGGGAGGAAAACTGAGACATATTTGAACACGTCTCCCGTTCACATGGTTGATCATACTTGGGTTCCACATGCATGTTTTAGCTGAAGGAAGAATACCTTAAACCTGGAGAGTTGAGACCCGTGTAATGGGTACCATGCAATATGACTTCAAAGGGTCTTCATTTGCTCACCGAACCTCTCCAATCCTATCACTGCTGCGTTTATGCCCCTGTACACATGCTTGATTCTCTTTTGGAGACATAGCAATCCATAGGTTTTACGATACTTACTAGTCAGGTACATTCTTAGGTGTTTAATATGCGGTGTTGAGTCCATTTCGTTGAGCAAGGAGTAGCTCTTGTCTATTCCATATTTGACTTAAGAAACTTTATCTGTGCTCATTTCAATCTCTGGTTTTATGCAGCACCCCAACTCACCTTTCCCCTTAAGCAAGCATAAGTTGGTTTTCTAAATTTGAGACCCTGTTCTGTTCTGTAATTCAGTTCCTGTGTAGCCAAGTTTACATTCCGTGTATTAGTGATATCTTATGATGTTTCTTTTTCTGTGTGACTTATTTCAGTTAGAATCATCATACCTGAATCCACTCATTGTGCTGCTAAGGGCCTGATGACACAGATTTCATTGCTGAGTGATATTGCTTTGTAAGTAAATACCACAACTTCTTTATCCATTTTTCACTTTCTGCGATGTTGAACTTGTACTGTAAACGAGGTTCTTGTAAACAGAGGCGTCCCAAACTTTGGGGTGGCTGTGTCTTTTTGATTTTAATTTCCCTAAGCTATAGGACCATAAGTGGAAGTGCCCTAGGTTCTGTTGCTTTGTTTTTTAGATGTTTCAGGAAACACCATACACTTCTCCCGAGTGGTTGTTGGCAATTTACATCCCGCCCATCAGCATAACAAGGCTCCCAGTTCTCCATGGCCTGTCCTGCCTTTCTGGATTTTACACTTTTTTCAGATGGCCCTTTTGACCGGGGGGAAGTGAGACTTCATTGTAGTGCAGATTTCCTTTGCAAGCTTGCTTGGTTGGCCGAAAAGGGCGTATGCGTTTTTTCCTGAATATATTCAGGAAAAAACGCATACGCCCTTTTTGGCCAAGTGCATCATTGTGGACGTTCGGCCTCTTTTCCTATGCTTTCAATGCAATTCCAGTCTACCTCCTGAAATCGGTTTCCTGCAATTCTGCCCCGCTTTCAAGTCCTCTTGGCAGCCTTACTTCAGTCTATTTTTGGATGATAGCTGTCATTTATAACTCTGCAGGTTTGTGAATTACAGTGCCCCTGAGCTCCTTTCTTCAACTCGCTTTCTTGTGACCTGGCCGCAACACCGCAGGATGGCTTCAGGCCCTAAGCTGGTTCCGGCCCGGCATGCTGAGCCTTTGGTTAATTCCTCTTCCTGGTGGGAAATGAGAGTTAAATTTGCCCGTCCAGACACCTCCAGCTAGCCTCTCATTGGTTCTCGCTATTCCTGTTCATCTTCCGCAGAAATCGCAAACTGTGCCACACAGGAGGTTAAAGGTGCTGACTCTCCAAGTGGGGAGAGTGTTAGTAAACCGTCTGGAATGTTGCACCCGAGTACCAGGGGAGGAAAACTGAGACATATTTGAACACGTCTCCCGATCACATGGTTGATCATACTCTGGGTGCCACATGCATGTTTTAGCTGAAGGAAGAATACCTAAAACCTGGGTAGTTGAAACCCGTGGAATGGGTACCATGCAATATGACTTCAAAGGGTCTTCATTTGCTCACCGAACCTCTCCAATCCTATCACTGCTGCGTTTATGCCCCTGTACACATGCTTGATTCTCTTTCGGAGACATAGCAATCCATAGGTTTTAAGATACTTACTAGTCAGGAACATTCTTAGGCGTTTAATATGGGGTGTTGAGTCCATTTCGTTGAGCAAGGAGTAGCTCTTGTCTATTCCATATTTGGCTTAAGGAACTTTATCTGTGCTCATTTCAATCTCTGGTTTTATGCAGCACCCCAACTCACCTTTACCCTTAAGCAAGCATAAGTTGGTTTTCTAAATTTGAGACCCTGTTCTGTTTTGGAATGCAGTTCCTGTGTAGCCAAGTTTACATTCCGTGTATTACTGATATCTTATGATGTTTCTTTTTCTGTGTGACTTATTTCAGTTAGAATCATCATACCTGAAGCCACTCATTGTGATGCTAAGGGCCTGATGACATAGATTTCATTGCTGACTGATATTGCTTTGTAAGTAAATACCACAACTTCTTTATCCATTTTTCACTTTCTGCGATGTTGAACTTGTACTGTAAACGAGGTTCTTGTAAACAGAGGCGTCCCAAACTTTGGGGTGGCTGTGTCTTTTTGATTTTAATTTCCCTAAGCTATAGGACCATAAGTGGCAGTGCCCTAGGCTCTGTTGCTTTGTTTTTTAGATGTTTCAGGAAACACCATACACTTCTCCCGAGTGGTTGTTGGCAATTTACATCCCGCCCATCAGCATAACAAGGCTCCCAGTTCTCCATGGCCTGTCCTGCCTTTCTGGATTTTACACTTTTTTCAGATGGCCCTTTTGACCGGGGGGAAGTGAGACTTCATTGTAGTGCAGATTTCCTTTGCAAGCTTGCTTGGTTGGCCGAAAAGGGCGTATGCGTTTTTTCCTGAATATATTCAGGAAAAAACGCATATGCCCTTTTTGGCCAAGTGCATCACTGTGGACGTTCTGCCTCTTTTCCTATGCTTTCAATGCAATTCCAGTCTACCTCCTGAAATCGGTTTCCTGCAATTCTGCCCCGCTTTCAAGTCCTCTTGGCAGCCTTACTTCAGTCTATTTTTGGATGATAGCTGTCATTTATAACTCTGCAGGTTTGTGAATTACAGTGCCCCTGAGCTCCTTTCTTCAACTCGCTTTCTTGTGACCTGGCCGCAACACCGCAGGATGGCTTCAGGCCCTAAGCTGGTTCCGGCCCGGCATGCTGAGCCTTTGGTTAATTCCTCTTCCTGGTGGGAAATGAGAGTTAAATTTGCCCGTCCAGACACCTCCAGCTAGCCTCTCATTGGTTCTCGCTATTCCTGTTCATCTTCCGCAGAAATCGCAAACTGTGCCAAACAGGAGGTTAAAGGTGCTGACTCTCCAAGTGGGGAGAGTGTTAGTAAAGCGTCTGGAATGTTGCACCCGAGTACCAGGGGAGGAAAACTGAGACATATTTGAACACGTCTCCCGATCACATGGTTGATCATACTCTGGGTTCCACATGCATGTTTTAGCTGAAGGAAGAATACCTAAAACCTGGGTAGTTGAAACCCGTGGAATGGGTACCATGCAATATGACTTCAAAGGGTCTTCATTTGCTCACCGAACCTCTCCAATCCTATCACTGCTGCGTTTATGCCCCTGTACACATGCTTGATTCTCTTTCGGAGACATAGCAATCCATAGGTTTTAAGATACTTACTAGTCAGGAACATTCTTAGGCGTTTAATATGGGGTGTTGAGTCCATTTCGTTGAGCAAGGAGTAGCTCTTGTCTATTCCATATTTGGCTTAAGGAACTTTATCTGTGCTCATTTCAATCTCTGGTTTTATGCAGCACCCCAACTCACCTTTACCCTTAAGCAAGCATAAGTTGGTTTTCTAAATTTGAGACCCTGTTCTGTTTTGGAATGCAGTTCCTGTGTAGCCAAGTTTACATTCCGTGTATTACTGATATCTTATGATGTTTCTTTTTCTGTGTGACTTATTTCAGTTAGAATCATCATACCTGAAGCCACTCATTGTGATGCTAAGGGCCTGATGACATAGATTTCATTGCTGAGTGATATTGCTTTGTAAGTAAATACCACAACTTCTTTATCCATTTTTCACTTTCTGCGATGTTGAACTTGTACTGTAAACGAGGTTCTTGTAAACAGAGGCGTCCCAAACCTTGGGGTGGCTGTGTCTTTTTGATTTTAATTTCCCTAAGCTATAGGACCATAAGTGGCAGTGCCCTAGGCTCTGTTGCTTTGTTTTTTAGATGTTTCAGGAAACACCATACACTTCTCCCGAGTGGTTGTTGGCAATTTACATCCCGCCCATCAGCATAACAAGGCTCCCAGTTCTCCATGGCCTGTCCTGCCTTTCTGGATTTTACACTTTTTTCAGATGGCCCTTTTGACCGGGGGGAAGTGAGACTTCATTGTAGTGCAGATTTCCTTTGCAAGCTTGCTTGGTTGGCCAAAAAGGGCGTATGCGTTTTTTCCTGAATATATTCAGGAAAAAACGCATACGCCCTTTTTGGCCAAGTGCATCATTGTGGACGTTCTGCCTCTTTTCCTATGCTTTCAATGCAATTCCAGTCTACCTCCTGAAATCGCTTTCCTGCAATTCTGCCCCGCTTTCAAGTCCTCTTGGCAGCCTTACTTCAGTCTATTTTTGGACGATAGCTGTCATTTATAACTCTGCAGGTTTGTGAATTACAGTGCCCCTGAGCTCCTTTCCTCAACTCGCTTTCTTGTGACCTGGCCGCAACACCGCAGGATGGCTTCAGGCCCTAATCTGGTTCCGGCCCGGCATGCTGAGCCTTTGGTTAATTCCTCTTCCTGGTGGGAAATGAGAGTTAAATTTGCCCGTCCAGACACCTCCAGCTAGCCTCTCATTGGTTCTCGCTATTCCTGTTCATCTTCCGCAGAAATTGCAAACTGGGCCAAACAGGAGGTTAAAGGGACTGACTCTCCAAGTGGGGAGAGTGTTAGTAAAGCATCTGGAATGTTGCACCCGAGTTCCAGGGGAGGAAAACTGAGACGTATTTGAACACGTCTCCCGATCACATGGTTGATCATACTCTAGGTTCCACATGCATGTTTTAGCTGAAGGAAGAATACCTTAAACCTGGGTAGTTGAAACCCGTGGAATGGGTACCATGCAATATGACTTCAAAGGGTCTTCATTTGCTCACCGAACCTCTCCAATCCTATCACTGCTGCGTTTATGCCCCTGTACACATGCTTGATTCTCTTTTGGAGACATAGCAATCCATAGGTTTTAAGATACTTACTAGTCAGGTACATTCTTAGGCGTTTAATATGGGGTGTTGAGTCCATTTCGTTGAGCAAGGAGTAGCTCTTGTCTATTCCATATTTGGCTTAAGGAACTTTATCTGTGCTCATTGCAATCTCTGGTTTTATGCAGCACCCCAACTCACCTTTACCCTTAAGCAAGAATATGTTGGTTTTCTAAATTTGAGACCCTGTTCTGTTCTGTAATTCAGTTCCTGTGTAGCCAAGTTTACATTCCGTGTATTACTGATATCTTATGATGTTTCTTTTTCTGTGTGACTTATTTCAGTTTGAATCATCATACCTGAATCCACTCATTGTGCTGCTAAGGGCCTGTTGACACGGATTTCATTGTTGAGTGATATTGCTTTGTAAGTAAATACCACAACTTCTTTATCCATTTTTCACTTTCTGCGATGTTGAACTTGTACTGTAAACGAGGTTCTTGTAAACAGAGCCTTCCCAAATTTGGGGTGGCTGTGTCTTTTTGATTTTAATTTCCCTAAGCTATAGGACCATAAGTGGAAGTGCCCTAGGCTCTGTTGCTTTGTTTTTTAGATGTTTCAGGAAACACCATACACTTCTCCCGAGTGGTTGTTGGCAATTTACATCCCGCCCATCAGCATAACAAGGCTCCCAGTTCTCCATGGCCTGTCCTGCCTTTCTGGATTTTACACTTTTTTCAGATGGCCCTTTTGACCGGGGGGAAGTGAGACTTCATTGTAGTGCAGATTTCCTTTGCAAGCTTGCTTGGTTGGCCAAAAAGGGCGTATGCGTTTTTTCCTGAATATATTCAGGAAAAAACGCATACGCCCTTTTTGGCCAAGTGCATCATTGTGGACGTTCTGCCGCTTCTCCTGTGCTTTCAATGCAATTCCAGTCTACCTCCTGAAATCGGTTTCCTGCAATTCTGCCCCGCTTTCAAGTCCTCTTGGCAGCCTTACTTCAGTCTATTTTTGGACGATAGCTGTCATTTATAACTCTGCAGGTTTGTGAATTACAGTGCCCCTGAGCTCCTTTCTTCAACTCGCTTTCTTGTGACCTGGCCGCAACACCGCAGGATGGCTTCAGGCCCTAATCTGGTTCTGGCACGGCACGCTGAGCCTTTGGTTATTTCCTCCTCCTGGTGGGAAATGAGAGTTAAATTTGCCCGTCTAGACACCTCCAGCTAGCCTCTCATTGGTTCTCGCTATTCCTGTTCATCTTCCGCAGAAATTGCAAACTGGGCCAAACAGGAGGTTAAAGGGACTGACTCTCCAAGTGGGGAGAGTGTTAGTAAAGCGTCTGGAATGTTGCACCCGAGTACCAGGGGAGGAAAACTGAGACATATTTGAACACATCACCCGATCACATGGTTGATCATACTTGGGTTCCACATGCATGTTTTAGCTGAAGGAAGAATACCTTAAACCTGGGTAGTTGAAACCCGTGGAATGGGTACCATGCAATATGACTTCAAAGGGTCTTCATTTGCTCACCGAACCTCTCCAATCCTATCACTGCTGCGTTTATGCCCCTGTACACATGCTTGATTCTCTTTCGGAGACATAGCAATCCATAGGTTTTAAGATACTTACTAGTCAGGTACATTCTTAGGCGTTTAATATGGGGTGTTGAGTCCATTTCGTTGAGCAAGGAGTAGCTCTTGTCTATTCCATATTTGGCTTAAGGAAATTTATCTGTGCTCATTTCAATCTCTGGTTTTATGCAGCACCCCAACTCACCTTTCCCCTTAAGCAAGCATAAGTTGGTTTTCTAAATTTGAGAACCTGTTCTGTTCTGTAATTCAGTTCCTGTGTAGCCAAGTTTACATTCTGTGTATTACTGATATCTTATGATGTTTCTTTTTCTGTGTGACTTATTTCAGTTAGAATCATCATACCTGAATCCACTCATTGTGCTGCTAAGGGCCTGATGACACAGATTTCATTGCTGAGTGATATTGCTTTGTAAGTAAATACCACAACTTCTTTATCCATTTTTCACTTTCTGCGATGTTGAACTTGTACTGTAAACGAGGTTCTTGTAAACAGAGCCGTTCCAAACTTTGGGGTGGCTGTGTCTTTTTGATTTTAATTTCCCTAAGCTATAGGACCATAAGTGGAAGTGCCCTAGGCTCTGTTGCTTTGTTTTTTAGATGTTTCAGGAAACACCATACACTTCTCCCGAGTGGTTGTTGGCAATTTACATCCCGCCCATCAGCATAACAAGGCTCCCAGTTCTCCATGGCCTGTCCTGCCTTTCTGGATTTTACACTTTTTTCAGATGGCCCTTTTGACCGGGGGGAAGTGAGACTTCATTGTAGTGCAGATTTCCTTTGCAAGCTTGCTTGGTTGGCCAAAAAGGGCGTATGTGTTTTTTCCTGAATATATTCAGGAAAAAACGCATACGCCCTTTTTGGCCAAGTGCATCATTGTGGACGTTCTGCCTCTTCTCCTGTGCTTTCAATGCAATTCCAGTCTACCTCCTGAAATCGGTTTCCTGCAATTCTGCCCCGCTTTCAAGTCCTCTTGGCAGCCTTACTTCAGTCTATTTTTGGACGATAGCTGTCATTTATAACTCTGCAGGTTTGTGAATTACAGTGCCCCTGAGCTCCTTTCTTCAACTCGCTTTCTTGTGACCTGGCCGCAACACCGCAGGATGGCTTCAGGCCCTAATCTGGTTCTGGCACGGCACCCTGAGCCTTTGGTTATTTCCTCCTCCTGGTGGGAAATGAGAGTTAAATTTGCCCGTCCAGACACCTCCAGCTAGCCTCTCATTGGTTCTCGCTATTCCTGTTCATCTTCCGCAGAAATTGCAAACTGTGCCAAACAGGAGGTTAAAGGGACTGACTCTCCAAGTGGGGAGAGTGTTAGTAAAGCGTCTGGAATGTTGCACCCGAGTACCAGGGGAGGAAAACTGAGACATATTTGAACACGTCTCCCGATCACATGGTTGATCATACTCTGGGTTCCACATGCATGTTTTAGCTTAAAGAAGAATACCTAAAACATGGGTATTTGAAACCCGTGGAATGGGTACCATGCAATATGACTTCAAAGGGTCTTCATTTGCTCACCGAACCTCTCCAATCCTATCACTGCTGCGTTTATGCCCCTGTACACATGCTTGATTCTCTTTTGGAGACATAGCAATCTATAGGTTTTAAGATACTTACTAGTCAGGTACATTCTTAGGCGTTTAATATGCGGTGTTGAGTCCATTTCGTTGAGCAAGGAGTAGCTCTTGTCTATTCCATATTTGGCTTAAGGAACTTTATCTGTGCTCATTTCAATCTCTGGTTTTATGCAGCACCCCAACTCACCTTTCCCCTTAAGCAAGCATAAGTTGGTTTTCTAAATTTGAGACCCTGTTCTGTTCTGTAATTCAGTTCCTGTGTAGCCAAGTTTACATTCCGTGTATTACTGATATCTTATGATGTTTCTTTTTCTGTGTGACTTATTTCAGTTAGAATCATCATACCTGAATCCACTCATTGTGCTGCTAAGGGCCTGATGACACAGATTTCATTGCTGAGTGATATTGCTTTGTAAGTAAATACCACAACTTCTTTATCCATTTTTCACTTTCTGCGATGTTGAACTTGTACTGTAAACGAGGTTCTTGTAAACAGAGCCGTTCCAAACTTTGGGGTGGCTGTGTCTTTTTGATTTTAATTTCCCTAAGCTATAGGACCATAAGTGGAAGTGCCCTAGGCTCTGTTGCTTTGTTTTTTAGATGTTTCAGGAAACACCATACACTTCTCCCGAGTGGCTGTTGGCAATTTACATCCCGCCCATCAGCATAACAAGGCTCCCAGTTCTCCATGGCCTGTCCTGCCTTTCTGGATTTTACACTTTTTTCAGATGGCCCTTTTGACCGGGGGGAAGTGAGACTTCATTGTAGTGCAGATTTCCTTTGCAAGCTTGCTTGGTTGGCCAAAAAGGGCGTATGCGTTTTTTCCTGAATATATTCAGGAAAAAACGCATACGCCCTTTTTGGCCAAGTGCATCATTGTGGACGTTCTGCCTCTTCTCCTGTGCTTTCAATGCAATTCCAGTCTACCTCCTGAAATCGGTTTCCTGCAATTCTGCCCCGCTTTCAAGTCCTCTTGGCAGCCTTACTTCAGTCTATTTTTGGACGATAGCTGTCATTTATAACTCTGCAGGTTTGTGAATTACAGTGCCCCTGAGCTCCTTTCTTCAACTCGCTTTCTTGTGACCTGGCCGCAACACCGCAGGATGGCTTCAGGCCCTAATCTGGTTCTGGCACGGCACGCTGAGCCTTTGGTTATTTCCTCCTCCTGGTGGGAAATGAGAGTTAAATTTGCCCGTCCAGACACCTCCAGCTAGCCTCTCATTGGTTCTCGCTATTCCTGTTCATCTTCCGCAGAAATTGCGAACTGTGCCAAACAGGAGGTTAAAGGGACTGACTCTCCAAGTGGGGAGAGTGTTAGTAAAGCGTCTGGAATGTTGCACCCGAGTACCAGGGGAGGAAAACTGAGACATATTTGAACACGTCTCCCGATCACATGGTTGATCATACTCTGGGTTCCACATGCATGTTTTAGCTGAAGGAAGAATACCTAAAACATGGGTAGTTGAAACCCGTGGAATGGGTACCATGCAATATGACTTCAAAGGGTCTTCATTTGCTCACCGAACCTCTCCAATCCTATCACTGCTGCGTTTATGCCCCTGTACACATGCTTGATTCTCTTTTGGAGACATAGCAATCTATAGGTTTTAAGATACTTACTAGTCAGGTACATTCTTAGGCGTTTAATATGCGGTGTTGAGTCCATTTCGTTGAGCAAGGAGTAGCTCTTGTCTATTCCATATTTGGCTTAAGGAACTTTATCTGTGCTCATTTCAATCTCTGGTTTTATGCAGCACCCCAACTCACCTTTCCCCTTAAGCAAGCATAAGTTGGTTTTCTAAATTTGAGACCCTGTTCTGTTCTGTAATTCAGTTCCTGTGTAGCCAAGTTTACATTCCGTGTATTACTGATATCTTATGATGTTTCTTTTTCTGTGTGACTTACTTCAGTTAGAATCATCATACCTGAATCCACTCATTGTGCTGCTAAGGGCCTGATGACACAGATTTCATTGCTGAGTGATATTGCTTTGTAAGTAAATACCACAACTTCTTTATCCATTTTTCACTTTCTGCGATGTTGAACTTGTACTGTAAATGAGGTTCTTGTAAACAGAGGCGTCCCAAACTTTGGGGTGGCTGTGTCTTTTTGATTTTAATTTCCCTAAGCTATAGGACCATAAGTGGAAGTGCACTAGGCTCTGTTGCTTTGTTTTTTAGATGTTTCAGGAAACACCATACACTTCTCCGGAGTGGCTGTTGGCAATTTACATCCCGCCCATCAGCATAACAAGGCTCCCAGTTCTCCATGGCCTGTCCTGCCTTTCTGGATTTTACACTTTTTTCAGATGGCCCTTTTGACCAGGGGGAAGTGAGACTTCATTGTAGTGCAGATTTCCTTTGCAAGCTTGCTTGGTTGGCCAAAAAGGGCGTATGCGTTTTTTCCTGAATATATTCAGGAAAAAACGTATACGCCCTTTTTGGCCAAGTGCATCATTGTGGACGTTCTGCCTCTTTTCCTATGCTTTCAATGCAATTCCAGTCTACCTCCTGAAATCGGTTTCCTGCAATTCTGCCCCGCTTTCAAGTCCTCTTGGCAGCCTTACTTCAGTCTATTTTTGGACGATAGCTGTCATTTATAACTCTGCAGGTTTGTGAATTACAGTGCCCCTGAGCTCCTTTCTTCAACTCGCTTTCTTTTGAGCTGGCCGCAACACCGCAGTATGGCTTCAGGCCCTAATCTGGTTCCGGTACGGCACGCTGAGCCTTTGGTTATTTCCTCTTCCTGGTGGGAAATGAGAGTTAAATTTGCCCGTCCAGACACCTCCAGCTAGCCTCTCATTGTTTCTCGCTATTCCTGTTCATCTTCCGCAGAAATTGCAAACTGGGCCAAACAGGAGGTTAAAGGCGCTGACTCTCCAAGTGGGGAGAGTGTTAGTAAAGCGTCTGGAATGTTGCACCCGAGTACCAGGGGAGGAAAACTGAGACATATTTGAACACGTCTCCCGTTCACATGGTTGATCATACTTGGGTTCCACATGCATGATTTAGCTGAAGGAAGAATACCTTAAACCTGGAGAGTTGAGACCCGTGTAATGGGTACCATGCAATATGACTTCAAAGGGTCTTCATTTGCTCACCGAACCTCTCCAATCCTATCACTGCTGCGTTTATGCCCCTGTACACATGCTTGATTCTCTTTTGGAGACATAGCAATCCATAGGTTTTACGATACTTACTAGTCAGGTACATTCTTAGGCGTTTAATATGCGGTGTTGAGTCCATTTCGTTGAGCAAGGAGTAGCTCTTGTCTATTCCATATTTGACTTAAGGAACTTTATCTGTGCTCATTTCAATCTCTGGTTTTATGCAGCACCCCAACTCACCTTTCCCCTTAAGCAAGCATAAGTTGGTTTTCTAAATTTGAGACCCTGTTCTGTTCTGTAATTCAGTTCCTGTGTAGCCAAGTTTACATTCCGTGTATTACTGATATCTTATGATGTTTCTTTTTCTGTGTGACTTATTTCAGTTAGAATCATCATACCTGAAGCCACTCATTGTGATGCTAAGGGCCTGATGACACAGATTCCATTGCTGAGTGATATTGCTTTGTAAGTAAATACCACAACTTCTTTATCCATTTTTCACTTTCTGCGATGTTGAACTTGTACTGTAAACGAGGTTCTTGTAAACAGAGGCGTCCCAAACTTTGGGGTGGCTGTGTCTTTTTGATTTTAATTTCCCTAAGCTATAGGACCATAAGTGGCAGTGCCCTAGGCTCTGTTGCTTTGTTTCTTAGATGTTTCAGGAAACACCATACACTTCTCCCGAGTGGTTGTTGGCAATTTACATCCCGCCCATCAGCATAACAAGGCTCCCAGTTCTCCATGGCCTGTCCTGCCTTTCTGGATTTTACACTTTTTTCAGATGGCCCTTTTGACCGGGGGGAAGTGAGACTTCATTGTAGTGCAGATTTCCTTTGCAAGCTTGCTTGGTTGGCCAAAAAGGGCGTATGCGTTTTTTCCTGAATATATTCAGGAAAAAACGCATACGCCCTTTTTGGCCAAGTGCATCATTGTGGACGTTCTGCCTCTTTTCCTATGCTTTCAATGCAATTCCAGTCTACCTCCTGAAATCGGTTTCCTGCAATTCTGCCCCGCTTTCAAGTCCTCTTGGCAGCCTTACTTCAGTCTATTTTTGGACGATAGCTGTCATTTATAACTCTGCAGGTTTGTGAATTACAGTGCCCCTGAGCTCCTTTCTTCAACTCGCTTTCTTGTGAGCTGGCCGCAACACCGCAGGATGGCTTCAGGCCCTAATCTGGTTCCGGCCCGGCATGGTGAGCCTTTGGTTAATTCCTCTTCCTGGTGGGAAATGAGAGTTAAATTTGCCCGTCCAGACACCTCCAGCTAGCCTCTCATTGGTTCTCGCTATTCCTGTTCATCTTCCGCAGAAATTGCAAACTGGGCCAAACAGGAGGTTAAAGGGACTGACTCTCCAAGTGGGGAGAGTGTTAGTAAAGCGTCTGGAATGTTGCACCCGAGTACCAGGGGAGGAAAACTGAGACATATTTGAACACGTCTCCCGATCACATGGTTGATCATACTCTAGGTTCCACATGCATGTTTTAGCTGAAGGAAGAATACCTTAAACCTGGGTAGTTGAAACCCGTGGAATGGGTACCATGCAATATGACTTCAAAGGGTCTTCATTTGCTCACCGAACCTCTCCAATCCTATCACTGCTGCGTTTATACCCCTGTACACATGCTTGATTCTCTTTTGGAGACATAGCAATCCATAGGTTTTAAGATACTTACTAGTCAGGTACATTCTTAGGCGTTTAATATGGGGTGTTGAGTCCATTTCGTTGAGCAAGGAGTAGCTCTTGTCTATTCCATATTTGGCTTAAGGAACTTTATCTGTGCTCATTTCAATCTCTGGTTTTATGCAGCACCCCAACTCACCTTTCCCCTTAAGCAAGCATAACTTGGTTTTCTAAATTTGAGACCCAGTTCTGTTCTGTAATTCAGTTCCTGTGTAGCCAAGTTTACATTCTGTGTATTACTGATATCTTATGATGTTTCTTTTTCTGTGTGACTTATTTCAGTTAGAATCATCATAACTGAATCCACTCATTGTGCTGCTAAGGGCCTGATGACACAGATTTCATTGCTGAGTGATATTGCTTTGTAAGTAAATACCACAACTTCTTTATCCATTTTTCACTTTCTGCGATGTTGAACTTGTACTGTAAACGAGGTTCTTGTAAACAGAGCCGTTCCAAACTTTGGGGTGGCTGTGTCTTTTTGATTTTAATTTCCCTAAGCTATAGGACCATAAGTGGAAGTGCCCTAGGTTCTGTTGCTTTGTTTTTTAGATGTTTCAGGAAACAGTATACACTTCTCCCAAGTGGTTTTTGGCAATTTACATCCCGCCCATCCGCATAACAAGGCTCCCAGTTCTCCATGGCCTGTCCTGCCTTTCTGGATTTTACACTTTTTTCGGATGGCCCATTTGACCGGGGGGAAGTGAGACTTCATTGTAGTGCAGATTTCCTTTGCAAGCTTGCTTGGTTGGCCAAAAAGGGCGTATGCGTTTTTTCCTGAATATATTCAGGAAAAAACGCATACGCCCTTTTTGGCCAAGTGCATCATTGTGGACGTTCTGCCTCTTCTCCTATGCTTTCAATGCAATTCCAGTCTACCTCCTGAAATCGGTTTCCTGCAATTCTGCCCCGCTTTCAAGTCCACTTGGCAGCCTTACTTCAGTCTATTTTTGGACGATAGCTGTCATTTATAACTCTGCAGGTTTGTGAATTACAGTGCCCCTGAGCTCCTTTCTTCAACTCGCTTTCTTGTGACCTGGCCGCAACACCGCAGGATGGCTTCAGGCCCTAATCTGGTTCTGGCACGGCACGCTGAGCCTTTGGTTATTTCCTCCTCCTGGTGGGAAATGAGAGTTAAATTTGCCCGTCCAGACACCTCCAGCTAGCCTCTCATTGGTTCTCGCTATTCCTGTTCATCTTCCGCAGAAATTGCAAACTGGGCCAAACAGGAGGTTAAAGGGACTGACTCTCCAAGTGGGGAGAGTGTTAGTAAAGCGTCTGGAATGTTGCACCCGAGTACCAGGGGAGGAAAACTGAGACATATTTGAACACGTCTCCCGTTCACATGGTTGATCATACTTGGGTTCCACATGCATGTTTTAGCTGAAGGAAGAATACCTTAAACCTGGAGAGTTGAGACCCGTGTAATGGGTACCATGCAATATGACTTCAAAGGGTCTTCATTTGCTCACCGAACCTCTCCAATCCTATCACTGCTGCGTTTATGCCCCTGTACACATGCTTGATTCTCTTTTGGAGACATAGCAATCCATAGGTTTTACGATACTTACTAGTCAGGTACATTCTTAGGCGTTTAATATGCGGTGTTGAGTCCATTTCGTTGAGCAAGGAGTAGCTCTTGTCTATTCCATATTTGACTTAAGGAACTTTATCTGTGCTCATTTCAATCTCTGGTTTTATGCAGCACCCCAACTCACCTTTACCCTTAAGCAAGCATAAGTTGGTTTTCTAAATTTGAGACCCTGTTCTGTTCTGTAATTCAGTTCCTGTGTAGCCAAGTTTACATTCCGTGTATTACTGATATCTTATGATGTTTCTTTTTCTGTGTGACTTATTTCAGTTAGAATCATCATACCTGAAGCCACTCATTGTGATGCTAAGGGCCTGATGACACAGATTTCATTGCTGAGTGATATTGCTTTGTAAGTAAATACCACAACTTCTTTATCCATTTTTCACTTTCTGCGATGTTGAACTTGTACTGTAAACGAGGTTCTTGTAAACAGAGGCGTCCCAAACTTTGGGGTGGCTGTGTCTTTTTGATTTTAATTTCCCTAAGCTATAGGACCATAAGTGGCAGTGCCCTAGGCTCTGTTGCTTTGTTTTTTAGATGTTTCAGGAAACACCATACACTTCTCCCGAGTGGTTGTTGGCAATTTACATCCCGCCCATCAGCATAACAAGGCTCCCAGTTCTCCATGGCCTGTCCTGCCTTTCTGGATTTTACACTTTTTTCAGATGGCCCTTTTGACCGGGGGGAAGTGAGACTTCATTGTAGTGCAGATTTCCTTTGCAAGCTTGCTTGGTTGGCCAAAAAGGGCGTATGCGTTTTTTCCTGAATATATTCAGGAAAAAACGCATACGCCCTTTTTGGCCAAGTGCATCATTGTGGACGTTCTGCCTCTTTTCCTATGCTTTCAATGCAATTCCAGTCTACCTCCTGAAATCGGTTTCCTGCAATTCTGCCCCGCTTTCAAGTCCTCTTGGCAGCCTTACTTCAGTCTATTTTTGGACGATAGCTGTCATTTATAACTCTGCAGGTTTGTGAATTACAGTGCCCCTGAGCTCCTTTCTTCAACTCGCTTTCTTGTGACCTGGCCGCAACACCGCAGGATGGCTTCAGGCCCTAATCTGGTTCTGGCACGGCACGCTGAGCCTTTGGTTATTTCCTCCTCCTGGTGGGAAATGAGAGTTAAATTTGCCCGTCCAGACACCTCCAGCTAGCCTCTCATTGGTTCTCGCTATTCCTGTTCATCTTCCGCAGAAATTGCAAACTGGGCCAAACAGGAGGTTAAAGGGACTGACTCTCCAAGTGGGGAGAGTGTTAGTAAAGCGTCTGGAATGTTGCACCCGAGTACCAGGGGAGGAAAACTGAGACATATTTGAACACGTCTCCCGTTCACATGGTTGATCATACTTGGGTTCCACATGCATGTTTTAGCTGAAGGAAGAATACCTTAAACCTGGAGAGTTGAGACCCGTGTAATGGGTACCATGCAATATGACTTCAAAGGGTCTTCATTTGCTCACCGAACCTCTCCAATCCTATCACTGCTGCGTTTATGCCCCTGTACACATGCTTGATTCTCTTTTGGAGACATAGCAATCCATAGGTTTTACGATACTTACTAGTCAGGTACATTCTTAGGCGTTTAATATGCGGTGTTGAGTCCATTTCGTTGAGCAAGGAGTAGCTCTTGTCTATTCCATATATGACTTAAGGAACTTTATCTGTGCTCATTTCAATCTCTGGTTTTATGCAGCACCCCAACTCACCTTTACCCTTAAGCAAGCATAAGTTGGTTTTCTAAATTTGAGACCCTGTTCTGTTCTGTAATTCAGTTCCTGTGTAGCCAAGTTTACATTCCGTGTATTACTGATATCTTATGATGTTTCTTTTTCTGTGTGACTTATTTCAGTTAGAATCATCATACCTGAAGCCACTCATTGTGATGCTAAGGGCCTGATGACACAGATTTCATTGCTGAGTGATATTGCTTTGTAAGTAAATACCACAACTTCTTTATCCATTTTTCACTTTCTGCGATGTTGAACTTGTACTGTAAACGAGGTTCTTGTAAACAGAGGCGTCCCAAACTTTGGGGTGGCTGTGTCTTTTTGATTTTAATTTCCCTAAGCTATAGGACCATAAGTGGAAGTGCCCTAGGCTCTGTTGCTTTGTTTTTTAGATGTTTCAGGAAACACCATACACTTCTCCCGAGTGGTTGTTGGCAATTTACATCCCGCCCATCAGCATAACAAGGCTCCCAGTTCTCCATGGCCTGTCCTGCCTTTCTGGATTTTACACTTTTTTCAGATGGCCCTTTTGACCGGGGGGAAGTGAGACTTCATTGTAGTGCAGATTTCCTTTGCAAGCTTGCTTGGTTGGCCAAAAAGGGCGTATGCGTTTTTTCCTGAATATATTCAGGAAAAAACGCATACGCCCTTTTTGGCCAAGTGCATCATTGTGGACGTTCTGCCTCTTTTCCTATGCTTTCAATGCAATTCCAGTCTACCTCCTGAAATCGGTTTCCTGCAATTCTGCCCCGCTTTCAAGTCCTCTTGGCAGCCTTACTTCAGTCTATTTTTCGACGATAGCTGTCATTTATAACTCTGCAGGTTTGTGAATTACAGTGCCCCTGAGCTCCTTTCTTCAACTCGCTTTCCTGTGACCTGGCCGCAACTCCGCAGGATGGCTTCAGGCCCTAATCTGGTTCCGGCACGGCACGCTGAGCCTTTGGTTAATTCCTCTTCCTGGTGGGAAATGAGAGTTAAATTTGCCCGTCCAGACACCTCCAGCTAGCCTCTCATTGGTTCTCGCTATTCCTGTTCATCTTCCGCAGAAATTGCAAACTGGGCCAAACAGGAGGTTAAAGGGACTGACTCTCCAAGTGGGGAGAGTGTTAGTAAAGCATCTGGAATGTTGCACCCGAGTACCAGGGGAGGAAAACTGAGACATATTTGAACACGTCTCCCGATCACATGGTTGATCATACTCTAGGTTCCACATGCATGTTTTAGCTGAAGGAAGAATACCTTAAACCTGGGTAGTTGAAACCCGTGGAATGGGTACCATGCAATATGACTTCAAAGGGTCTTCATTTGCTCACCGAACCTCTCCAATCCTATCACTGCTGCGTTTATGCCCCTGTACACATGCTTGATTCTCTTTCGGAGACATAGCAATCCATAGGTTTTAAGATACTTACTAGTCAGGTACATTCTTAGGCGTTTAATATGGGGTGTTGAGTCCATTTCGTTGAGCAAGGAGTAGCTCTTGTCTATTCCATATTTGGCTTAAGGAACTTTATCTGTGCTCATTTCAATCTCTGGTTTTATGCAGCACCCCAACTCACCTATACCCTTAAGCAAGAATAAGTTGGTTTTCTAAATTTGAGACCCTGTTCTGTTCTGTAATTCAGTTCCTGTGTAGCCAAGTTTACATTCTGTGTATTACTGATATCTTATGATGTTTCTTTTTCTGTGTGACTTATTTCAGTTAGAATCATCATACCTGAATCCACTCATTGTGCTGCTAAGGGCCTGATGACACAGATTTCATTGCTGAGTGATATTGCTTTGTAAGTAAATACCACAACTTCTTTATCCATTTTTCACTTTCTGCGATGTTGAACTTGTACTGTAAACGAGGTTCTTGTAAACAGAGGCGTCCCAAACTTTGGGGTGGCTGTGTCTTTTTGATTTTAATTTCCCTAAGCTATAGGACCATAAGTGGCAGTGCCCTAGGCTCTGTTGCTTTGTTTTTTAGATGTTTCAGGAAACACCATACACTTCTCCCGAGTGGTTGTTGGCAATTTACATCCCGCCCATCAGCATAACAAGGCTCCCAGTTCTCCATGGCCTGTCCTGCCTTTCTGGATTTTACACTTTTTTCAGATGGCCCTTTTGACCGGCGGGAAGTGAGACTTCATTGTAGTGCAGATTTCCTTTGCAAGCTTGCTTGGTTGGCCAAAAAGGGCGTATGCGTTTTTTCCTGAATATATTCAGGAAAAAACGCATACGTACTTTTTGGCCAAGTGCATCATTTTGGACGTTCTGCCTCTTCTCCTATGCTTTCAATGCAATTCCAGTCTACCTCCTGAAATCGGTTTCCTGCAATTCTGCCCCACTTTCAAGTCCTCTTGGCAGCCTTACTTCAGTCTATTTTTGGACGATAGCTGTCATTTATAACTCTGCAGGTTTGTGAATTACAGTGCCCCTGAGCTCCTTTCTTCAACTCGCTTTCTTGTGAGCTGGCCGCAACACCGCAGGATGGCTTCAGGCCCTAATCTGGTTCCGGCCCGGCATGCTGAGCCTTTGGTTAATTCCTCTTCCTGGTGGGAAATGAGAGTTAAATTTGCCCGTCCAGACACCTCCAGCTAGCCTCTCATTGGTTCTCGCTATTCCTGTTCATCTTCCGCAGAAATTGCAAACTGGGCCAAACAGGAGGTTAAAGGGACTGACTCTCCAAGTGGGGAGAGTGTTAGTAAAGCGTCTGGAATGTTGCACCCGAGTACCATGGGAGGAAAACTGAGACATATTTGAACACGTCTCCCGTTCACATGGTTGATCATACTTGGGTTCCACATGCATGTTTTAGCTGAAGGAAGAATACCTTAAACCTGGAGAGTTGAGACCCGTGTAATGGGTACCATGCAATATGACTTCAAAGGGTCTTCATTTGCTCACCGAACCTCTCCAATCCTATCACTGCTGCGTTTATGCCCCTGTACACATGCTTGATTCTCTTTTGGAGACATAGCAATCCATAGGTTTTACGATACTTACTAGTCAGGTACATTCTTAGGCGTTTAATATGCGGTGTTGAGTCCATTTCATTGAGCAAGGAGTAGCTCTTGTCTATTCCATATTTGACTTAAGGAACTTTATCTGTGCTCATTTCAATCTCTGGTTTTATGCAGCACCCCAACTCACCTTTACCCTTAAGCAAGCATAAGTTGGTTTTCTAAATTTGAGACCCTGTTCTGTTCTGTAATTCAGTTCCTGTGTAGCCAAGTTTACATTCCGTGTATTACTGATATCTTATGATGTTTCTTTTTCTGTGTGACTTATTTCAGTTAGAATCATCATACCTGAAGCCACTCATTGTGATGCTAAGGGCCTGATGACACAGATTTCATTGCTGAGTGATATTGCTTTGTAAGTAAATACCACAACTTCTTTATCCATTTTTCACTTTCTGCGATGTTGAACTTGTACTGTAAACGAGGTTCTTGTAAACAGAGGCATCCCAAACTTTGGGGTGGCTGTGTCTTTTTGATTTTAATTTCCCTAAGCTATAGGACCATAAGTGGCAGTGCCCTAGGCTCTGTTGCTTTGTTTTTTAGATGTTTCAGGAAACACCATACACTTCTCCCGAGTGGTTGTTGGCAATTTACATCCCGCCCATCAGCATAACAAGGCTCCCAGTTCTCCATGGCCTGTCCTGCCTTTCTGGATTTTACACTTTTTTCAGATGGCTCTTTTGACCGGGGGGAAGTGAGACTTCATTGTAGTGCAGATTTCCTTTGCAAGCTTGCTTGGTTGGCCAAAAAGGGCGTATGCGTTTTTTCCTGAATATATTCAGGAAAAAACGCATACGCCCTTTTTGGCCAAGTGCATCATTGTGGACGTTCTGCCTCTTTTCCTATGCTTTCAATGCAATTCCAGTCTACCTCCTGAAATCGGTTTCCTGCAATTCTGCCCCGCTTTCAAGTCCTCTTGGCAGCCTTACTTCAGTCTATTTTTGGACGATAGCTGTCATTTATAACTCTGCAGGTTTGTGAATTACAGTGCCCCTGAGCTCCTTTCTTCAACTCGCTTTCCTGTGACCTGGCCGCAACTCCGCAGGATGGCTTCAGGCCCTAATCTGGTTCCGGCACGGCACGCTGAGCCTTTGGTTAATTCCTCTTCCTGGTGGGAAATGAGAGTTAAATTTGCCCGTCCAGACACCTCCAGCTAGCCTCTCATTGGTTCTCGCTATTCCTGTTCATCTTCCGCAGAAATTGCAAACTGGGCCAAACAGGAGGTTAAAGGGACTGACTCTCCAAGTGGGGAGAGTGTTAGTAAAGCGTCTGGAATGTTGCACCCGAGTACCAGGGGAGGAAAACTGAGACATATTTGAACACGTCTCCCGTTCACATGGTTGATCATACTTGGGTTCCACATGCATGTTTTAGCTGAAGGAAGAATACCTTAAACCTGGAGAGTTGAGACCCGTGTAATGGGTACCATGCAATATGACTTCAAAGGGTCTTCATTTGCTCACCGAACCTCTCCAATCCTATCACTGCTGCGTTTATGCCCCTGTACACATGCTTGATTCTCTTTTGGAGACATAGCAATCCATAGGTTTTACGATACTTACTAGTCAGGTACATTCTTAGGCGTTTAATATGCGGTGTTGAGTCCATTTCGTTGAGCAAGGAGTAGCTCTTGTCTATTCCATATTTGACTTAAGGAACTTTATCTGTGCTCATTTCAATCTCTGGTTTTATGCAGCACCCCAACTCACCTTTACCCTTAAGCAAGCATAAGTTGGTTTTCTAAATTTGAGACCCTGTTCTGTTCTGTAATTCAGTTCCTGTGTAGCCAAGTTTACATTCCGTGTATTACTGATATCTTATGATGTTTCTTTTTCTGTGTGACTTATTTCAGTTAGAATCATCATACCTGAAGCCACTCATTGTGATGCTAAGGGCCTGATGACACAGATTTCATTGCTGAGTGATATTGCTTTGTAAGAAAATACCACAACTTCTTTATCCATTTTTCACTTTCTGCGATGTTGAACTTGTACTGTAAACGAGGTTCTTGTAAACAGAGGCGTCCCAAACTTTGGGGTGGCTGTGTCTTTTTGATTTTAATTTCCCTAAGCTATAGGACCATAAGTGGCAGTGCCCTAGGCTCTGTTGCTTTGTTTTTTAGATGTTTCAGGAAACACCATACACTTCTCCCGAGTGGTTGTTGGCAATTTACATCCCGCCCATCAGCATAACAAGGCTCCCAGTTCTCCATGGCCTGTCCTGCCTTTCTGGATTTTACACTTTTTTCAGATGGCCCTTTTGACCGGGGGGAAGTGAGACTTCATTGTAGTGCAGATTTCCTTTGCAAGCTTGCTTGGTTGGCCAAAAAGGGCGTATGCGTTTTTTCCTGAATATATTCAGGAAAAAATGCATACGCCCTTTTTGGCCAAGTGCATCATTGTGGACGTTCTGCCTCTTTTCCTATGCTTTCAATGCAATTCCAGTCTACCTCCTGAAATCGGTTTCCTGCAATTCTGCCCCGCTTTCAAGTCCTCTTGGCAGCCTTACTTCAGTCTATTTTTGGACGATAGCTGTCATTTATAACTCTGCAGGTTTGTGAATTACAGTGCCCCTGAGCTCCTTTCTTCAACTCGCTTTCCTGTGACCTGGCCGCAACTCTGCAGGATGGCTTCAGGCCCTAATCTGGTTCCGGCACGGCACGCTGAGCCTTTGGTTAATTCCTCTTCCTGGTGGGAAATGAGAGTTAAATTTGCCCGTCCAGACACCTCCAGCTAGCCTCTCATTGGTTCTCGCTATTCCTGTTCATCTTCCGCAGAAATTGCAAACTGGGCCAAACAGGAGGTTAAAGGGACTGACTCTCCAAGTGGGGAGAGTGTTAGTAAAGCGTCTGGAATGTTGCACCCGAGTACCAGGGTAGGAAAACTGAGACATATTTGAACACGTCTCCCGATCACATGGTTGATCATACTCTAGGTTCCACATGCATGTTTTAGCTGAAGGAAGAATACCTTAAACATGGGTAGTTGAAACCCGTGGAATGGGTACCATGCAATATGACTTCAAAGGGTCTTCATTTGCTCACCGAACCTCTCCAATCCTATCACTGCTGCGTTTATGCCCCTGTACACATGCTTGATTCTCTTTCGGAGACATAGCAATCCATAGGTTTTAAGATACTTACTAGTCAGGTACATTCTTAGGCGTTTAATATGGGGTGTTGAGTCCATTTCGTTGAGCAAGGAGTAGCTCTTGTCTATTCCATATTTGGCTTAAGGAACTTTATCTGTGCTCATTTCAATCTCTGGTTTTATGCAGCACCCCAACTCACCTTTACCCTTAAGCAAGAATAAGTTGGTTTTCTAAATTTGAGACCCTGTTCTGTTCTGTAATTCAGTTCCTGTGTAGCCAAGTTTACATTCTGTGTATTACTGATATCTTATGATGTTTCTTTTTCTGTGTGACTTATTTCAGTTAGAATCATCATACCTGAATCCACTCATTGTGCTGCTAAGGGCCTGATGACACAGATTTCATTGCTGAGTGATATTGCTTTGTAAGTAAATACCACAACTTCTTTATCCATTTTTCACTTTCTGCGATGTTGAACTTGTACTGTAAACGAGGTTCTTGTAAACAGAGGCGTCCCAAACTTTGGGGTGGCTGTGTCTTTTTGATTTTAATTTCCCTAAGCTATAGGACCATAAGTGGCAGTGCCCTAGGCTCTGTTGCTTTGTTTTTTAGATGTTTCAGGAAACACCATACACTTCTCCCGAGTGGTTGTTGGCAATTTACATCCCGCCCATCAGCATAACAAGGCTCCCAGTTCTCCATGGCCTGTCCTGCCTTTCTGGATTTTACACTTTTTTCAGATGGCCCTTTTGACCGGCGGGAAGTGAGACTTCATTGTAGTGCAGATTTCCTTTGCAAGCTTGCTTGGTTGGCCAAAAAGGGCGTATGCGTTTTTTCCTGAATATATTCAGGAAAAAACGCATACGCCCTTTTTGGCCAAGTGCATCATTGTGGACGTTCTGCCTCTTTTCCTATGCTTTCAATGCAATTCCAGTCTACCTCCTGAAATCGGTTTCCTGCAATTCTGCCCCGCTTTCAGGTCCTCTTGGCAGCCTTACTTCAGTCTATTTTTGGACGATAGCTGTCATTTATAACTCTGCAGGTTTGTGAATTACAGTGCCCCTGAGCTCCTTTCTTCAACTCGCTTTCTTGTGAGCTGGCCGCAACACCGCAGGATGGCTTCAGGCCCTAATCTGTTTCCGGCCCGGCATGCTGAGCCTTTGGTTAATTCCTCTTCCTGGTGGGAAATGAGAGTTAAATTTGCCCGTCCAGACACCTCCAGCTAGCCTCTCATTGGTTCTCGCTATTCCTGTTCATCTTCCGCAGAAATTGCAAACTGGGCCAAACAGGAGGTTAAAGGGACTGACTCTCCAAGTGGGGATAGTGTTAGTAAAGCGTCTGGAATGTTGCACCCGAGTACCAGGGGAGGAAAACTGAGACATATTTGAACACGTCTCCCGATCACATGGTTGATCATACTCTAGGTTCCACATGCATGTTTTAGCTGAAGGAAGAATACCTTAAACCTGGGTAGTTGAAACCCGTGGAATGGGTACCATGCAATATGACTTCAAAGGGTCTTCATTTGCTCACCGAACCTCTCCAATCCTATCACTGCTGCGTTTATGCCCCTGTACACATGCTTGATTCTCTTTCAGAGACATAGCAATCCATAGGTTTTAAGATACTTACTAGTCAGGTACATTCTTAGGCGTTTAATATGCGGTGTTCAGTCCATTTCGTTGAGCAAGGAGTAGCTCTTGTCTATTACATATTTGGCTTAAGGAACTTTATCTGTGCTCATTTCAATCTCTGGTTTTATGCAGCACCCCAACTCACCTTTCCCCTTAAGCAAGCATAAGTTGGTTTTCTAAATTTGAGAACCTGTTCTGCTTTGGAATTCAGTTCCTGTGTAGCCAAGTTTACATTCCGTGTATTAGTGATATCTTATGATGTTTCTTTTTCTGTGTGACTTATTTCAGTTAGAATCATCGTACCTGAATCTACTCATTATGCTGCTACGGGCCTGATGACATAGATTTCATTGCTGAGTGATACTGAATTGTACGTAAGTACCACAAGTTCTTTATCCATTTTTCACTTTCTGCGATGTTGAACTTGTACTGTAAACGAGGTTCTTGTAAACAGAGCCGTTCCAAACCTTGGGGTGGCTGTGTCTTTTTGATTGTAATTTCCCTAAGCTATAGGACCATAAGTGGAAGTGCCCTAGGTTCTGTTGCTTTGTTTTTTAGATGTTTCAGGAAACACCATACACTTCTCCCGAGTGGTTGTTGGCAATTTACATCCCGCCCATCAGCATAACAAGGCTCCCAGTTCTCCATGGCCTGTCCTGCCTTTCTGGATTTTACACTTTTTTCAGATGGCCCTTTTGACCGGGGGGAAGTGAGACTTCATTGTAGTGCAGATTTCCTTTGCAAGCTTGCTTGGTTGGCCAAAAAGGGCGTATGCGTTTTTTCCTGAATATATTCAGGAAAAAACGCATATGCCCTTTTTGGCCAAGTGCATCATTGTGGACGTTCTGCCTCTTTTCCTATGCTTTCAATGCAATTCCAGTCTACCTCCTGAAATCGGTTTCCTGCAATTCTGCCCCGCTTTCAAGTCCTCTTGGCAGCCTTACTTCAGTCTATTTTTGGACGATAGCTGTCATTTATAACTCTGCAGGTTTGTGAATTACAGTGCCCCTGAGCTCCTTTCTTCAACTCGCTTTCTTGTGACCTGGCCGCAACACCGCAGGATGGCTTCAGGCCCTAATCTGGTTCCAGTACGGCACGCTGAGCCTTTGGTTATTTCCTCCTCCTGGTGGGAAATGAGAGTTAAATTTGCCCGTCCAGACACCTCCAGCTAGCCTCTCATTGGTTCTCGCTATTCCTGTTCATCTTCCGCAGAAATTGCAAACTGTGCCAAACAGGAGGTTAAAGGGACTGACTCTCCAAGTGGGGAGAGTGTTAGTAAAGCGTCTGGAATGTTGCACCCGAGTACCAGGGGAGGAAAACTGAGACATATTTGAACACGTCTCCCAATCACATGGTTGATCATACTTGGGTTCCACATGCATGTTTTAGCTGAAGGAAGAATACCTAAAACCTGGGTAGTTGAAACCCGTGGAATGGGTACCATGCAATATGACTTCAAAGGGTCTTCATTTGCTCACCGAACCTCTCCAATCCTATCACTGCTGCGTTTATGCCCCTGTACACATGCTTGATTCTCTTTCGGAGACATAGCAATCTATAGGTTTTAAGATACTTACTAGTCAGGTACATTCTTAGGCGTTTAATATGCGATGTTGAGTCCATTTCGTTGAGCAAGGAGTAGCTCTTGTCTATTCCATATTTGGCTTAAGGAACTTTATCTGTGCTCATTTCAATCTCTGGTTTTATGCAGCACCCCAACTCACCTTTCCCCTTAAGCAAGCATAAGTTGGTTTTCTAAATTTGAGACCCTGTTCTGTTCTGTAATTCAGTTCCTGTGTAGCCAAGTTTACATTCCGTGTATTACTGATATCTTATGATGTTTCTTTTTCTGTGTGACTTACTTCAGTTAGAATCATCATACCTGAATCCACTCATTGTGCTGCTAAGGGCCTGATGACACAGATTTCATTGCTGAGTGATATTGCTTTGTAAGTAAATACCACAACTTCTTTATCCATTTTTCACTTTCTGCGATGTTGAACTTGTACTGTAAACGAGGTTCTTGTAAACAGAGCCGTTCCAAACTTTGGGGTGGCTGTGTCTTTTTGATTTTAATTTCCCTAAGCTATAGGACCATAAGTGGAAGTGCCCTAGGTTCTGTTGCTTTGTTTTTTAGATGTTTCAGGAAACACCATACACTTCTCCCGAGTGGTTGTTGGCAATTTACATCCCGCCCATCAGCATAACAAGGCTCCCAGTTCTCCATGGCCTGTCCTGACTTTCTGGATTTTACACTTTTTTCAGATGGCCCTTTTGACCGGGGGGAAGTGAGACTTCATTGTAGTGCAGATTTCCTTTGCAAGCTTGCTTGGTTGGCCAAAAAGGGCGTATGCGTTTTTTCCTGAATATATTCAGGAAAAAACGCATACGCCCTTTTTGGCCAAGTGCATCATTGTGGACGTTCTGCCTCTTTTCCTATGCTTTCAATGCAATTCCAGTCTACCTCCTGAAATCGGTTTCCTGCAATTCTGCCCCGCTTTCAAGTCCTCTTGGCAGCCTTACTTCAGTCTATTTTTGGACGATAGCTGTCATTTATAACTCTGCAGGTTTGTGAATTACAGTGCCCCTGAGCTCCTTTCTTCAACTCGCTTTCTTGTGACCTGGCCGCAACACCGCAGGATGGCTTCAGGCCCTAAGCTGGTTCCGGTACGGCACGCTGAGCCTTTGGTTATTTCCTCTTCCTGTTGGGAAATGAGAGTTAAATTTGCCTGTCCAGACACCTCCAGCTAGCCTCTCATTGGTTCTCGCTATTCCTGTTCATCTTCCGCAGAAATTGCAAACTGTGCCAAACAGGAGGTTAAAGGCGCTGACTCTCCAAGTGGGGAGAGTGTTAGTAAAGCGTCTGGAATGTTGCACCCGAGTACCAGGGGAGGAAAACTGAGACATATTTGAACACGTCTCCCGATCACATGGTTGATCATACTCTGGGTTCCACCTGCATGTTTTTGCTGAAGGAAGAATACCTAAAACCTGGGTAGTTGAAACCCGTGTAATGGGTACCATGCAATATGACTTCAAAGGGTCTTCATTTGCTCACCGAACCTCTCCAATCCTATCACTGCTTCGTTTATGCCCCTGTACACATGCTTGATTCTCTTTCAGAGACATAGCAATCCATAGGTTTTAAGATACTTACTAGTCAGGTACATTCTTAGGCGTTTAATATGCGGTGTTGAGTCCATTTCGTTGAGCAAGGAGTAGCTCTTGTCTATTCCATATTTGGCTTAAGGAACTTTATCTGTGCTCATTTCAATCTCTGGTTTTATGCAGCACCCCAACTCACCTTTCCCCTTAAGCAAGCATAAGTTGGTTTTCTAAATTTGAGAACCTGTTCTGTTTTGGAATTCAGTTCCTGTGTAGCCAAGTTTACATTCCGTGTATTAGTGATATCTTATGATGTTTCTTTTTCTGTGTGACTTATTTCAGTTAGAATCATCGTACCTGAATCTACTCATTATGCTGCTACGGGCCTGATGACATAGATTTCATTGCTGAGTGATACTGCATTGTACGTAAGTACCACAAGTTCTTTATCCATTTTTCACTTTCTGCGATGTTGAACTTGTACTGTAAACGAGGTTCTTGTAAACAGAGCCATTCCAAACTTTGGGGTGGCTGTGTCTTTTTGATTTTAATTTCCCTAAGCTATAGGACCATAAGTGGAAGTGCACTAGGCTCTGTTGCTTTGTTTTTTAGATGTTTCAGGAAACACCATACACTTCTCCCAAGTGTCTGTTGGCAATTTACATCCCGCCCATCAGCATAACAAGGCTCCCAGTTCTCAATGGCCTGTTGCCTTTCTGGATTTTACACTTTTTTCAGATGGCCCTTTTGACCGGGGGGAAGTGAGACTTCATTGTAGTGCAGATTTCCTTTGCAAGCTTGCTTGGTTGGCCAAAAAGGGCGTATGCATTTTTTCCTGAATATATTCAGGAAAAAATGCATACGCCCTTTTTGGCCAAGTGCATCATTGTGGACGTTCTGCCTCTTTTCCTATGCTTTCAATGCAATTCCAGTCTACCTCCTGAAATCGGTTTCCTGCAATTCTGCCCCGCTTTCAGGTCCTCATGGCAGCCTTACTTCAGTCTATTTTTGGACGATAGCTGTCATTTATAACTCTGCAGGTTTGTGAATTACAGTGCCCCTGAGCTCCTTTCTTCAACTCGCTTTCTTGTGAGATGGCCGCAACACCGCAGGATGGCTTCAGGCCCTAATCTGGTTCCGGCACGGCACGCTGAGCCTTTGGTTAATTCCTCTTCCTGGTGGGAAATGAGAGTTAAATTTGCCCGTCCAGACACCTCCAGCTAGTCTCTCATTGGTTCTCGCTATTCCTGTTCATCTTCCGCAGAAATTGCAAACTGGGCCAAACAGGAGGTTAAAGGGACTGACTCTCCAAGTGGGGATAGTGTTAGTAAAGCGTCTGGAATGTTGCACCCGAGTACCAGGGGAGGAAAACTGAGACATATTTGAACACGTCTCCCGATCACATGGTTGATCATACTCTAGGTTCCACATGCATGTTTTAGCTGAAGGAAGAATACCTTAAACCTGGGTAGTTGAAACCCGTGGAATGGGTACCATGCAATATGACTTCAAAGGGTCTTCATTTGCTCACCGAACCTCTCCAATCCTATCACTGCTGCGTTTATGCCCCTGTACACATGCTTGATTCTCTTTTGGAGACATAGCAATCCATAGGTTTTAAGATACTTACTAGTCAGGTACATTCTTAGGCGTTTAATATGGGGTGTTGAGTCCATTTCGTTGAGCAAGGAGTAGCTCTTGTCTATTCCATATTTGGCTTAAGGAACTTTATCTGTGCTCATTTCAATCTCTGGTTTTATGCAGCACCCCAACTCACCTTTACCCTTAAGCAAGAATAAGTTGGTTTACTAAATTTGAGACCCTTTTCTGTTCTGTAATTCAGTTCCTGTGTAGCCAAGTTTACATTCTGTGTATTACTGATATCTTATGATGTTTCTTTTTCTGTGTGACTTATTTCAGTTAGAATCATCATACCTGAATCCACTCATTGTGCTGCTAAGGGCCTGATGACACAGATTTCATTGCTGAGTGATATTGCTTTGTAAGTAAATACCACAACTTCTTTATCCATTTTTCACTTTCTGCGATGTTGAACTTGTACTGTAAACGAGGTTCTTGTAAACAGAGCCGTTCCAAACTTTGGGGTGGCTGTGTCTTTTTGATTTTAATTTCCCTAAGCTATAGGACCATAAGTGGAAGTGCCCTAGGCTCTGTTGCTTTGTTTTTTAGATGTTTCAGGAAACACCATACACTTCTCCCGAGTGGTTGTTGGCAATTTACATCCCGCCCATCAGCATAACAAGGCTCCCAGTTCTCCATGGCCTGTCCTGCCTTTCTGGATTTTACACTTTTTTCAGATGGCCCTTTTGACCGGGGGGAAGTGAGACTTCATTGTAGTGCAGATTTCCTTTGCAAGCTTGCTTGGTTGGCCAAAAAGGGCGTATGCGTTTTTTCCTGAATATATTCAGGAAAACACGCATACGCCCTTTTTGGCCAAGTGCATCATTGTGGACGTTCTGCCTCTTCTCCTATGCTTTCAGTGCAATTCCAGTCTACCTCCTGAAATCGGTTTCCTGCAATTCTGCCCCGCTTTCAAGTCCTCTTGGCAGCCTTACTTCAGTCTATTTTTGGACGATAGCTGTCATTTATAACTCTGCAGGTTTGTGAATTACAGTGCCCCTGAGCTCCTTTCTTCAACTTGCTTTCTTGTGACCTGGCCGCAACACCGCAGGATGGCTTCAGGCCCTAATCTGGTTCCGGCACGGCACGCTGAGCCTTTGGTTATTTCCTCCTCCTGGTGGGAAATGAGAGTTAAATTTGCCCGTCCAGACACCTCCAGCTAGCCTCTCATTGGTTCTCGCTATTCCTGTTCATCTTCCGCAGAAATTGCAAACTGTGCCAAACAGGAGGTTAAAGGGACTGACTCTCCAAGTGGGGAGAGTGTTAGTAAAGCGTCTGGAATGTTGCACCCGAGTACCAGGGGAGGAAAACTGAGACATATTTGAACACGTCTCCCAATCACATGGTTGATCATACTTGGGTTCCACATGCATGTTTTAGCTGAAGGAAGAATACCTAAAACCTGGGTAGTTGAAACCCGTGGAATGGGTACCATGCAATATGACTTCAAAGGGTCTTCATTTGCTCACCGAACCTCTCCAATCCTATCACTGCTGCGTTTATGCCCCTGTACACATGCTTGATTCTCTTTCGGAGACATAGCAATCTATAGGTTTTAAGATACTTACTAGTCAGGTACATTCTTAGGCGTTTAATATGCGATGTTGAGTCCATTTCGTTGAGCAAGGAGTAGCTCTTGTCTATTCCATATTTGGCTTAAGGAACTTTATCTGTGCTCATTTCAATCTCTGGTTTTATGCAGCACCCCAACTCACCTTTCCCCTTAAGCAAGCATAAGTTGGTTTTCTAAATTTGAGACCCTGTTCTGTTCTGTAATTCAGTTCCTGTGTAGCCAAGTTTACATTCCGTGTATTACTGATATCTTATGATGTTTCTTTTTCTGTGTGACTTACTTCAGTTAGAATCATCATACCTGAATCCACTCATTGTGCTGCTAAGGGCCTGATGACACAGATTTCATTGCTGAGTGATATTGCTTTGTAAGTAAATACCACAACTTCTTTATCCATTTTTCACTTTCTGCGATGTTGAACTTGTACTGTAAACGAGGTTCTTGTAAACAGAGCCGTTCCAAACTTTGGGGTGGCTGTGTCTTTTTGATTTTAATTTCCCTAATCTATAGGACCATAAGTGGAAGTGCCCTAGGTTCTGTTGCTTTGTTTTTTAGATGTTTCAGGAAACACCATACACTTCTCCCGAGTGGTTGTTGGCAATTTACATCCCGCCCATCAGCATAACAAGGCTCCCAGTTCTCCATGGCCTGTCCTGACTTTCTGGATTTTACACTTTTTTCAGATGGCCCTTTTGACCGGGGGGAAGTGAGACTTCATTGTAGTGCAGATTTCCTTTGCAAGCTTGCTTGGTTGGCCAAAAAGGGCGTATGCGTTTTTTCCTGAATATATTCAGGAAAAAACGCATACGCCCTTTTTGGCCAAGTGCATCATTGTGGACGTTCTGCCTCTTTTCCTATGCTTTCAATGCAATTCCAGTCTACCTCCTGAAATCGGTTTCCTGCAATTCTGCCCCGCTTTCAAGTCCTCTTGGCAGCCTTACTTCAGTCTATTTTTGGACGATAGCTGTCATTTATAACTCTGCAGGTTTGTGAATTACAGTGCCCCTGAGCTCCTTTCTTCAACTCGCTTTCTTGTGACCTGGCCGCAACACCGCAGGATGGCTTCAGGCCCTAATCTGGTTCCGGTACGGCACGCTGAGCCTTTGGTTATTTCCTCTTCCTGTTGGGAAATGAGAGTTAAATTTGCCTGTCCAGACACCTCCAGCTAGCCTCTCATTGGTTCTCGCTATTCCTGTTCATCTTCCGCAGAAATTGCAAACTGTGCCAAACAGGAGGTTAAAGGCGCTGACTCTCCAAGTGGGGAGAGTGTTAGTAAAGCGTCTGGAATGTTGCACCCGAGTACCAGGGGAGGAAAACTGAGACATATTTGAACACGTCTCCCGATCACATGGTTGATCATACTCTGGGTTCCACCTGCATGTTTTTGCTGAAGGAAGAATACCTAAAACCTGGGTAGTTGAAACCCGTGTAATGGGTACCATGCAATATGACTTCAAAGGGTCTTCATTTGCTCACCGAACCTCTCCAATCCTATCACTGCTTCGTTTATGCCCCTGTACACATGCTTGATTCTCTTTCAGAGACATAGCAATCCATAGGTTTTAAGATACTTACTAGTCAGGTACATTCTTAGGCGTTTAATATGCGGTGTTGAGTCCATTTCGTTGAGCAAGGAGTAGCTCTTGTCTATTCCATATTTGGCTTAAGGAACTTTATCTGTGCTCATTTCAATCTCTGGTTTTATGCAGCACCCCAACTCACCTTTCCCCTTAAGCAAGCATAAGTTGGTTTTCTAAATTTGAGAACCTGTTCTGTTTTGGAATTCAGTTCCTGTGTAGCCAAGTTTACATTCCGTGTATTAGTGATATCTTATGATGTTTCTTTTTCTGTGTGACTTATTTCAGTTAGAATCATCGTACCTGAATCTACTCATTATGCTGCTACGGGCCTGATGACATAGATTTCATTGCTGAGTGATACTGCATTGTACGTAAGTACCACAAGTTCTTTATCCATTTTTCACTTTCTGCGATGTTGAACTTGTACTGTAAACGAGGTTCTTGTAAACAGAGCCATTCCAAACTTTGGGGTGGCTGTGTCTTTTTGATTTTAATTTCCCTAAGCTATAGGACCATAAGTGGAAGTGCACTAGGCTCTGTTGCTTTGTTTTTTAGATGTTTCAGGAAACACCATACACTTCTCCCAAGTGTCTGTTGGCAATTTACATCCCGCCCATCAGCATAACAAGGCTCCCAGTTCTCAATGGCCTGTTGCCTTTCTGGATTTTACACTTTTTTCAGATGGCCCTTTTGACCGGGGGGAAGTGAGACTTCATTGTAGTGCAGATTTCCTTTGCAAGCTTGCTTGGTTGGCCAAAAAGGGCGTATGCATTTTTTCCTGAATATATTCAGGAAAAAATGCATACGCCCTTTTTGGCCAAGTGCATCATTGTGGACGTTCTGCCTCTTTTCCTATGCTTTCAATGCAATTCCAGTCTACCTCCTGAAATCGGTTTCCTGCAATTCTGCCCCGCTTTCAGGTCCTCTTGGCAGCCTTACTTCAGTCTATTTTTGGACGATAGCTGTCATTTATAACTCTGCAGGTTTGTGAATTACAGTGCCCCTGAGCTCCTTTCTTCAACTCGCTTTCTTGTGACCTGGCCGCAACACCGCAGGATGGCTTCAGGCCCTAATCTGGTTCCGGCACGGCACGCTGAGCCTTTGGTTAATTCCTCTTCCTGGTGGGAAATGAGAGTTAAATTTGCCCGTCCAGACACCTCCAGCTAGTCTCTCATTGGTTCTCGCTATTGCTGTTCATCTTCCGCAGAAATTGCAAACTGGGCCAAACAGGAGGTTAAAGGGACTGACTCTCCAAGTCGGGAGAGTGTTAGTAAAGCGTCTGGAATGTTGCACCCGAGTACCAGGGTACGAAAACTGAGACATATTTGAACACGTCTCCCGATCACATGGTTGATCATACTTGGGTTCCACATGCATGTTTTAGCTGAAGGAAGAATACCTAAAACCTGGGTAGTTGAAACCCGTGGAATGGGTACCATGCAATATGACTTCAAAGGGTCTTCATTTGCTCACCGAACCTCTCCAATCCTATCACTGCTGCGTTTATGCCCCTGTACACATGCTTGATTCTCTTTCGGAGACATAGCAATCTATAGGTTTTAAGATACTTACTAGTCAGGTACATTCTTAGGCGTTTAATATGCGATGTTGAGTCCATTTCGTTGAGCAAGGAGTAGCTCTTGTCTATTCCATATTTGGCTTAAGGAACTTTATCTGTGCTCATTGCAATCTCTGGTTTTATGCAGCACCCCAACTCACCTTTACCCTTAAGCAAGCATAAGTTGGTTTTCTAAATTTGAGACCCTGTTCTGTTCTGTAATTCAGTTCCTGTGTAGCCAAGTTTACATTCCGTGTATTACTGATATCTTATGATGTTTCTTTTTCTGTGTGACTTATTTCAGTTAGAATCATCATACCTGAATCCACTCATTGTGCTGCTAAGGGCCTGATGACACAGATTTCATTGCTGAGTGATATTGATTTGTAAGTAAATACCACAACTTCTTTATCCATTTTTCACTTTCTGCGATGTTGAACTTGTACTGTAAACGAGGTTCTTGTAAACAGAGCCGTTCCAAACCTTGGGGTGGCTGTGTCTTTTTGATTGTAATTTCCCTAAGCTATAGGACCATAAGTGGAAGTGCCCTAGGTTCTGTTGCTTTGTTTTTTAGATGTTTCAGGAAACACCATACACTTCTCCCGAGTGGTTGTTGGCAATTTACATCCCGCCCATCAGCATAACAAGGCTCCCAGTTCTCCATGGCCTGTCCTGCCTTTCTGGATTTTACACTTTTTTCAGATGGCCCTTTTGACCGGGGGGAAGTGAGACTTCATTGTAGTGCAGATTTCCTTTGCAAGCTTGCTTGGTTGGCCAAAAAGGGCGTATGCGTTTTTTCCTGAATATATTCAGGAAAAAACGCATACGCCCTTTTTGGCCAAGTGCATCATTGTGGACGTTCTGCCTCTTTTCCTATGCTTTCAATGCAATTCCAGTCTACCTCCTGAAATCGGTTTCCTGCAATTCTGCCCCGCTTTCAAGTCCTCTTGGCAGCCTTACTTCAGTCTATTTTTGGACGATAGCTGTCATTTATAACTCTGCAGGTTTGTGAATTACAGTGCCCCTGAGCTCCTTTCTTCAACTCGCTTTCTTGTGACCTGGCCGCAACACCGCAGGATGGCTTCAGGCCCTAATCTGGTTCCAGTACGGCACGCTGAGCCTTTGGTTATTTCCTCTTCCTGGTGGGAAATGAGAGTTAAATTTGCCCGTCCAGACACCTCCAGCTAGCCTCTCATTGGTTCTCGCTATTCCTGTTCATCTTCCGCAGAAATTGCAAACTGTGCCAAACAGGAGGTTAAAGGCGCTGACTCTCCAAGTGGGGAGAGTGTTAGTAAAGCGTCTGGAATGTTGCACCCGAGTACCAGGGGAGGAAAACTGAGACATATTTGAACACGTCTCCCGATCACATGGTTGATCATACTCTGGGTTCCACATGCATGTTTTAGCTGAAGGAAGAATATCTAAAACCTGGGTAGTTGAAACCCGTGGAATGGGTACCATGCAATATGACTTCAAAGAGTCTTCATTTGCTCACCGAACCTCTCCAATCCTATCACTGCTGCGTTTATGCCCCTGTACACATGCTTGATTCTCTTTCGGAGACATAGCAATCCATAGGTTTTAAGATACTTACTAGTCAGGTACATTCTTAGGCGTTAAATATGCGGTGTTGAGTCCATTTCGTTGAGCAAGGAGTACCTCTTGTCTATTCCATATTTGGCTTAAGGAACTTTATCTGTGCTCATTTCAATCTCTGGTTTTATGCAGCAACCCAACTCACCTTTCCCCTTAAGCAAGCATAAGTTGGTTTTCTAAATTTGAGAACCTGTTCTGTTTTGGAATTCAGTTCCTGTGTAGCCAAGTTTACATTCCGTGTATTAGTGATATCTTATGATATTTCTTTTTCTGTGTGACTTATTTCAGTTAGAATCATCGTACCTGAATCTACTCATTATGCTGCTATGGGCCTGATGACATAGATTTCATTGCTGAGTGATACTGCATTGTACGTAAGTACTACAAGTTCTTTATCCATTTTTCACTTTCTGCGATGTTGAACTTGTACTGTAAACGAGGTTCTTGTAAACAGAGCCGTTCCAAACTGTGGGGTGGCTGTGTCTTTTTGATTTATTTTCCCTAAGCTATAGGACCATAAGTGGAAGTGCCCTAGGCTCTGTTGCTTTGTTTTTTAGATGTTTCAGGAAACACCATACACTTCTCCCAAGTGTCTGTTGGCAATTTACATCCCGCCCATCAGCATAACAAGGCTCCCAGTTCTCAATGGCCTGTTGCCTTTCTGGATTTTACACTTTTTTCAGATGGCCCTTTTGACCGGGGGGAAGTGAGACTTCATTGTAGTGCAGATTTCCTTTGCAAGCTTGCTTGGTTGGCCAAAAAGGGCGTATGCGTTGTTTCCTGAATATATTCAGGAAAAAACGCATACGCCCTTTTTGGCCAAGTGCATCATTGTGGACGTTCTGCCTCTTTTCCTATGCTTTCAATGCAATTCCAGTCTACCTCCTGAAATCGGTTTCCTGCAATTCTGCCCCGCTTTCAAGTCCTCTTGGCAGCCTTACTTCAGTCTATTTTTGGACGATAGCTGTCATTTATAACTCTGCAGGTTTGTGAATTACAGTGCCCCTGAGCTCCTTTCTTCAACTCGCTTTCTTGTGAGATGGCCGCAACACCGCAGGATGGCTTCAGGCCCTAATCTGGTTCCGGCACGGCACGCTGAGCCTTTGGTTAATTCCTCTTCCTGGTGGGAAATGAGAGTTAAATTTGCCCGTCCAGACACCTCCAGCTAGTCTCTCATTGGTTCTCGCTATTCCTGTTCATCTTCCGCAGAAATTGCAAACTGGGCCAAACAGGAGGTTAAAGGCGCTGACTCTCCAAGTGGGGAGAGTGTTAGTAAAGCGTCTGGAATGTTGCACCCGAGTACCAGGGTACGAAAACTGAGACATATTTGAACACGTCTCCCGATCACATGGTTGATCATACTCTAGGTTCCACATGCATGTTTTAGCTGAAGGAAGAATACCTTAAACCTGGGTAGTTGAAACCCGTGGAATGGGTACCATGCAATATGACGTCAAAGGGTCTTCATTTGCTCACCGAACCTCTCCAATCCTATCACTGGTGCGTTTATGCCCCTGTACACATGCTTGATTCTCTTTCGGAGACATAGCAATCCATAGGTTTTAAGATACTTACTAGTCAGGAACATTCTTAGGCGTTTAATATGGGGTGTTGAGTCCATTTCGTTGAGCAAGGAGTAGCTCTTGTCTATTCCATATTTGGCTTAAGGAACTTTATCTGTGCTCATTGCAATCTCTGGTTTTATGCAGCACCCCAACTCACCTTTACCCTTAAGCAAGAATAAGTTGGTTTTCTAAATTTGAGACCCTGTTCTGTTCTGTAATTCAGTTCCTGTGTAGCCAAGTTTACATTCCGTGTATTACTGATATCTTATGATGTTTCTTTTTCTGTGTGACTTATTTCAGTTAGAATCATCATACCTGAATCCACTCATTGTGCTGCTAAGGGCCTGATGACACAGATTTCATTGCTGAGTGATATTGATTTGTAAGTAAATACCACAACTTCTTTATCCATTTTTCACTTTCTGCGATGTTGAACTTGTACTGTAAACGAGGTTCTTGTAAACAGAGCCGTTCCAAACTTTGGGGTGGCTGTGTCTTTTTGATTTTAATTTCCCTAAGCTATAGGACCATAAGTGGAAGTGCCCTAGGTTCTGTTGCTTTGTTTTTTAGATGTTTCAGGAAACACCATACACTTCTCCCGAGTGGTTGTTGGCAATTTACATCCCGCCCATCAGCATAACAAGGCTCCCAGTTCTCCATGGCCTGTCCTGCCTTTCTGGATTTTACACTTTTTTCAGATGGCCCTTTTGACCGGGGGGAAGTGAGACTTCATTGTAGTGCAGATTTCCTTTGCAAGCTTGCTTGGTTGGCCAAAAAGGGCGTATGCGTTTTTTCCTGAATATATTCAGGAAAAAACGCATACGCCCTTTTTGGCCAAGTGCATCATTGTGGACGTTCTGCCTCTTTTCCTATGCTTTCAATGCAATTCCAGTCTACCTCCTGAAATCGGTTTCCTGCAATTCTGCCCCGCTTTCAAGTCCTCTTGGCAGCCTTACTTCAGTCTATTTTTGGACGATAGCTGTCATTTATAACTCTGCAGGTTTGTGAATTACAGTGCCCCTGAGCTCCTTTCTTCAACTCGCTTTCTTGTGACCTGGCCGCAACACAGCAGGATGGCTTCAGGCCCTAATCTGGTTCCGGCACGGCACGCTGAGCCTTTGGTTATTTCCTTTTCCTGGTGGGAAATGAGAGTTAAATTTGCCCGTCCAGACACCTCCAGCTAGTCTCTCATTGGTTCTCGCTATTCCTGTTCATCTTCCGCAGAAATTGCAAACTGGGCCAAACAGGAGGTTAAAGGCGCTGACTCTCCAAGTGGGGAGAGTGTTAGTAAAGCGTCTGGAATGTTGCACCCGAGTACCAGGGGAGGAAAACTGAGACATATTTGAACACGTCTCCCGTTCACATGGTTGATCATACTTGGGTTCCACATGCATGTTTTAGCTGAAGGAAGAATACCTTAAACCTGGAGAGTTAAGACCCGTGTAATAGGTACCATGCAATATGACTTCAAAGGGTCTTCATTTGCTCACCGAACCTCTCCAATCCTATCACTGCTGCGTTTATGCCCTGTACACATGCTTGATTCTCTTTCGGAGACATAGCAATCCATAGGTTTTAAGATACTTACTAGTCAGGTACATTCTTAGGCGTTTAATATGCGGTGTTGAGTCCATTTCGTTGAGCAAGGAGTAGCTCTTGTCTATTCCATATTTGACTTAAGGAACTTTATCTGTGCTCATTTCAATCTCTGGTTTTATGCAGCACCCCAACTCACCTTTCCCCTTAAGCAAGAATAAGTTGGTTTTCTAAATTTGAGACCCTGTTCTGTTCTGTAATTCAGTTCCTTCATAGCCAAGTTTACATTCCGTGTATTACTGATATCTTATGATGTTTCTTTTTCTGTGTGACTTACTTCAGTTAGAATCATCATACCTGAATCCACTCATTGTGCTGCTAAGGGCCTGATGACACAGATTTCATTGCTGAGTGATATTGCTTTGTAAGTAAATACCACAACTTCTTTATCCATTTTTCACTTTCTGCGATGTTGAACTTGTACTGTAAACGAGGTTCTTGTAAACAGAGCCGTTCCAAACTTTGGGGTGGCTGTGTCTTTTTGATTTTAATTTCCCTAAGCTATAGGACCATAAGTGGAAGTGCCTTAGGTTCTGTTGCTTTGTTTTTTAGATGTTTCAGGAAACACCATACACTTCTCCCGAGTGGTTGTTGGCAATTTACATCCCGCCCATCAGCATAACAAGGCTCCCAGTTCTCCATGGCCTGTCCTGCCTTTCTGGATTTTACACTTTTTTCAGATGGCCCTTTTGACCGGGGGGAAGTGAGACTTCATTGTAGTGCAGATTTCCTTTGCAAGCTTGCTTGGTTGGCCAAAAAGGGCGTATGCGTTTTTTCCTGAATATATTCAGGAAAAAACGCATACGCCCTTTTTGGCCAAGTGCATCATTGTGGACGTTCTGCCTCTTTTCCTATGCTTTCAATGCAATTCCAGTCTACCTCCTGAAATCGGTTTCCTGCAATTCTGCCCCGCTTTCAAGTCCTCTTGGCAGCCTTACTTCAGTCTATTTTTGGACGATAGCTGTCATTTATAACTCTGCAGGTTTGTGAATTACAGTGCCCCTGAGCTCCTTTCTTCAACTCGCTTTCTTGTGACCTGGCCGCAACACCGCAGGATGGCTTCAGGCCCTAATCTGGTTCCGGCACGGCACGCTGAGCCTTTGGTTAATTCCTCTTCCTGGTGGGAAATGAGAGTTAAATTTGCCCGTCCAGACACCTCCAGCTAGCCTCTCATTGGTTCTCGCTATTCCTGTTCATCTTCCGCAGAAATTGCAAACTGGGCCAAACCGGAGGTTAAAGGCGCTGACTCTCCAAGTGGGGAGAGTGTTAGTAAAGCGTCTGGAATGTTGCACCCGAGTACCAGGGGAGGAAAACTGAGACATATTTGAACACGTCTCCCATTCACATGGTTGATCATACTTGGGTTCCACATGCATGTTTTAGCTGAAGGAGGAATACCTTAAACCTGGAGAGTAGAGACCCGTGTAATGGGTACCATGCAATATGACTTCAAAGGGTCTTCATTTGCTCACCGAACCTCTCCAATCCTATCACTGCTGCGTTTATGCCCCTGTACACATGCTTGATTCTCTTTTGGAGACATAGCAATCCATAGGTTTTACGATACTTACTAGTCAGGTACATTCTTAGGCGTTTAATATGCGGTGTTGAGTCCATTTCGTTGAGCAAGGAGTAGCTCTTGTCTATTCCATATTTGACTTAAGGAACTTTATCTGTGCTCATTTCAATCTCTGGTTTTATGCAGCACCCCAACTCACCTTTACCCTTAAGCAAGCATAAGTTGGTTTTCTAAATTTGAGACCCTGTTCTGTTCTGTAATTCAGTTCCTGTGTAGCCAAGTTTACATTCCGTGTATTACTGATATCTTATGATGTTTCTTTTTCTGTGTGACTTATTTCAGTTAGAATCATCATACCTGAATCCACTCATTGTGATGCTAAGGGCCTGATGACATAGATTTCATTGCTGAGTGATATTGCTTTGTAAGTAAATACCACAACTTCTTTATCCATTTTTCACTTTCTGCGATGTTGAACTTGTACTGTAAATGAGGTTATTGTAAACAGAGGCGTCCCAAACTTTGGGGTGGCTGTGTCCTTTTGATTTTAATTTCCCTAAGCTATAGGACCATAAGTGGCAGTGCCCTAGGCTCTGTTGCTTTGTTTTTTCGATGTTTCAGGAAACACCATACACTTCTCCCGAGTGGTTGTTGGCAATTTACATCCCGCCCATCAGCATAACAAGGCTCCCAGTTCTCCATGACCTGTCCTGCCTTTCTGGATTTTACACTTTTTTCAGATGGCCCTTTTGACCGGGGGGAAGTGAGACTTCATTGTAGTGCAGATTTCCTTTGCAAGTTTGCTTGGTTGGCCAAAAAGGGCGTATGCGTTTTTTCCTGAATATATTCAGGAAAAAACGCATACGCCCTTTTTGGCCAAGTGCATCATTGTGGACGTTCTGCCTCTTTTCCTATGCTTTCAATGCAATTCCAGTCTACCTCCTGAAATCGGTTTCCTGCAATTCTGCCCCGCTTTCAAGTCCTCTTGGCAGCCTTACTTCAGTCTATTTTTGGACGATAGCTGTCATTTATAACTCTGCAGGTTTGTGAATTACAGTGCCCCTGAGCTCCTTTCTTCAACTCGCTTTCTTTTGAGCTGGCCGCAACACCGCAGGATGGCTTCAGGCCCTAATCTGGTTCCGGCCCTGCATGCTGAGCCTTTGATTAATTCCTCTTCCTGGTGGGAAATGAGAGTTAAATTTGCCCGTCCAGACACCTCCAGCTAGCCTCTCATTGGTTCTCACTATTCCTGTTCATCTTCCGCAGAAATTGCAAACTGGGCCAAACAGGAGGTTAAAGGGACTGACTCTCCAAGTGGGGAGAGTGTTAGTAAAGCGTCTGGAATGTTGCACCCGAGTACCAGGGGAGGAAAACTGAGACATATGTGAACACGTCTCCCGTTCACATGGTTGATCATACTTGGGTTCCACATGCATGTTTTAGCTGAAGGAAGAATACCTTAAACCTGGAGAGTTAAGACCCGTGTAATGGGTACCATGCAATATGACTTCAAAGGGTCTTCATTTGCTAAGCGAACCTCTCCAATCCTATCACTGCTGCGTTTATGCCCCTTTGCACATGCTTGATTCTCTTTCGGAGACATAGCAATCCATAGGTTTTAAGATACTTACTAGTCAGGTACATTCTTAGGCATTTAATATGCGGTGTTGAGTCCATTTCGTTGAGCAAGGAGTAGCTCTTGTCTATTCCATATTTGACTTAAGGAACTTTATCTGTGCTCATTTCAATCTCTGGTTTTATGCAGCACCCCAACTCACCTTTCCCCTTAAGCAAGCATAAGTTGGTTTTCTAAATTTGAGACCCTGTTCTGTTCTGTAATTCAGTTCCTGTGTAGCCAAGTTTACATTCCGTGTATTACTGATATCTTATGATGTTTCTTTTTCTGTGTGACTTACTTCAGTTAGAATCATCATACCTGAATCCACTCATTGTGCTGCTAAGGGCCTGATGACACAGATTTCATTGCTGAGTGATATTGCTTTGTAAGTAAATACCACAACTTCTTTATCCATTTTTCACTTTCTGCGATGTTGAACTTGTACTGTAAACGAGGTTCTTGTAAACAGAGGCGTCCCAAACTTTGGGGTGGCTGTGTCTTTTTGATTTTAATTTCCCTAAGCTATAGGACCATAAGTGGCAGTGCCCTAGGCTCTGTTGCTTTGTTTTTTAGATGTTTCAGGAAACACCATACACTTCTCCCGAGTGTCTGTTGGCAATTTACATCCCGCCCATCAGCATAACAAGGCTCCCAGTTCTCCATGGCCTGTCCTGCCTTTCTGGATTTTACACTTTTTTCAGATGGCCCTTTTGACCGGGGGGAAGTGAGACTTCATTGTAGTGCAGATTTCCTTTGCAAGCTTGCTTGGTTGGCCAAAAAGGGCGTATGCGTTTTTTCCTGAATATATTCAGGAAAAAACGCATACGCCCTTTTTGGCCAAGTGCATCATTGTGGACGTTCTGCCTCTTTTCCTATGCTTTCAATGCAATTCCAGTCTACCTCCTGAAATCGGTTTCCTGCAATTCTGCCCCGCTTTCAAGTCCTCTTGGCAGCCTTACTTCAGTCTATTTTTGGACGATAGCTGTCATTTATAACTCTGCAGGTTTGTGAATTACAGTGCCCCTGAGCTCCTTTCTTCAACTCGGTTTCTTTTGAGCTGGCCGCAACACCGCAGGATGGCTTCAGGCCCTAATCTGGTTCCGGCCCGGCATGCTGAGCCTTTGGTTAATTCCTCTTCCTGGTGGGAAATGAGAGTTAAATTTGCCCGTCCAGACACCTCCAGCTAGCCTCTCATTGGTTCTCGCTATTCCTGTTCATCTTCCGCAGAAATTGCAAACTGGGCCAAACAGGAGGTTAAAGGCGCTGACTCTCCAAGTGGGGAGAGTGTTAGTAAAGCATCTGGAATGTTGCACCCGAGTACCAGGGGAGGAAAACTGAGACATATTTGAACACGTCTCCCGTTCACATGGTTGATCATACTTGGGTTCCACATGCATGTTTTAGCTGAAGGAAGAATACCTTAAACCTGGAGAGTTGAGACCCGTGGAATGGGTACCATGCAATATGACTTCAAAGGGTCTTCATTTGCTCACCGAACCTCTCCAATCCTATCACTGCTGCGTTTATGCCCCTGTACACATGCTTGATTCTCTTTTGGAGACATAGCAATCCATAGGTTTTACGATACTTACTAGTCAGGTACATTCTTAGGCGTTTAATATGCGGTGTTGAGTCCATTTCGTTGAGCAAGGAGTAGCTCTTGTCTATTCCATATTTGACTTAAGGAACTTTATCTGTGCTCATTTCAATCTCTGGTTTTATGCAGCACCCCAACTCACCTTTACCCTTAAGCAAGCATAAGTTGGTTTTCTAAATTTGAGACCCTGTTCTGTTCTGTAATTCAGTTCCTGTGTAGCCAAGTTTACATTCCGTGTATTAGTGATATCTTATGATGTTTCTTTTTCTGTGTGACTTATTTCAGTTAGAATCATCATACCTGAATCCACTCATTGTGATGCTAAGGGCCTGATGACATAGATTTCATTGCTGAGTGATATTGCTTTGTAAGTAAATACCACAAATTCTTTATCCATTTTCCACTTTCTGCGATTTTGAAATTGTACTGTAAACGAGGTTCTTGTAAACAGAGGTGTCCCAAACTTTGGGGTGGCTGTGTCTTTTTGATTTTAATTTCCCTAAGCTATAGGACCATAAGTGGCAGTGCCTTAGGCTCTGTTGCTTTGTTTTTTCGATGTTTCAGGAAACACCATACACTTCTCCCGAGTGGTTGTTGGCAATTTACATCCCGCCCATCAGCATAACAAGGCTCCCAGTTCTCCATGACCTGTCCTGCCTTTCTGGATTTTACACTTTTTTCAGATGGCCCTTTTGACCGGGGGGAAGTGAGACTTCATTGTAGTGCAGATTTCCTTTGCAAGTTTGCTTGGTTGGCCAAAAAGGGCGTATGCGTTTTTTCCTGAATATATTCAGGAAAAAACGCATACGCCCTTTTTGGCCAAGTGCATCATTGTGGACGTTCTGCCTCTTTTCCTATGCTTTCAATGCAATTCCAGTCTACCTCCTGAAATCGGTTTCCTGCAATTCTGCCCCGCTTTCAAGTCCTCTTGGCAGCCTTACTTCAGTCTATCTTTGGACGATAGCTGTCATTTATAACTCTGCAGGTTTGTGAATTACAGTGCCCCTGAGCTCCTTTCTTCAACTCGCTTTCTTTTGAGCTGGCCGCAACACCGCAGGATGGCTTCAGGCCCTAATCTGGTTCCGGTACGGCACGCTGAGCCTTTGGTTATTTCCTCTTCCTGGTGGGAAATGAGAGTTAAATTTGCCCGTCCAGACACCTCCAGCTAGCCTCTCATTGGTTCTCGCTATTCCTGTTCATCTTCCACAGATATTGCAAACTGGGCCAAACAGGAGGTTAAAGGCGCTGACTCTACAAGTGGGGAGAGTGTTAGTAAAGCGTCTGGAATGTTGCACCCGAGTACCAGGGGAGGAAAACTGAGACATATTTGAACACGTCTCCCATTCACATGGTTGATCATACTTGGGTTCCACATGCCTGTTTTAGCTGAAGGAAGAATACCTTAAACCTGGAGAGTTAAGACCCGTGTAATGGGTACCATGCAATATGACTTCAAAGGGTCTTCATTTGCTCACCGAACCTCTCCAATCCTATCACTGCTGCGTTTATGCCCCTGTACACATGCTTGATTCTCTTTTGGAGACATAGCAATCCATAGGTTTTACGATACTTACTAGTCAGGTACATTCTTAGGCGTTTAATATGCGGTGTTGAGTCCATTTCGTTGAGCAAGGAGTAGCTCTTGTCTATTCCATATTTGACTTAAGGAACTTTATCTGTGCTCATTTCAATCTCTGGTTTTATGCAGCACCCCAACTCACCTTTACCCTTAAGCAAGCATAAGTTGGTTTTCTAAATTTGAGACCCTGTTCTGTTCTGTAATTCAGTTCCTGTGTAGCCAAGTTTACATTCCGTGTATTAGTGATATCTTATGATGTTTCTTTTTCTGTGTGACTTATTTCAGTTAGAATCATCATACCTGAATCCACTCATTGTGATGCTAAGGGCCTGATGACATAGATTTCATTGCTGAGTGATATTGCTTTGTATGTAAATACCACAACTTCTTTATCCATTTTTCACTTTCTGCGATGTTGAACTTGTACTGTAAATGAGGTTCTTGTAAACAGAGGCGTCCCAAACTTTGTGGTGGCTGTGTCTTTTTGATTTTAATTTTCCTAAGCTATAGGACCATAAGTGGCAGTGCCCTAGGCTCTGTTGCTTTGTTTTTTAGATGTTTCAGGAAACACCATACACTTCTCCCGAGTGGTTGTTGGCAATTTACATCCCGCCCATCAGCATAACAAGGCTCCCAGTTCTCCATGGCCTGTCCTGCCTTTCTGGATTTTACACTTTTTTCAGATGGCCCTTTTGACCGGGGGGAAGTGAGACTTCATTGTAGTGCAGATTTCCTTTGCAAGCTTGCTTGGTTGGCCAAAAAGGGCGTATGCGTTTTTTCCTGAATATATTCAGGAAAAAACGCATACGCCCTTTTTGGCCAAGTGCATCATTGTGGACGTTCTGCCTCTTTTCCTATGCTTTCAATGCAATTCCAGTCTACCTCCTGAAATCGGTTTCCTGCAATTCTGCCCCGCTTTCAAGTCCTCTTGGCAGCCTTACTTCAGTGTATTTTTGGACGATAGCTGTCATTTATAACTCTGCAGGTTTGTGAATTACAGTGCCCCTGAGCTCCTTTCTTCAACTCGCTTTCTTTTGAGCTGGCCGCAACACCGCAGGATGGCTTCAGGCCCTAATCTGGTTCCGGCCCGGCATGCTGAGCCTTTGGTTAATTCCTCTTCCTGGTGGGAAATGAGAGTTAAATTTGCCCGTCCAGACACCTCCAGCTAGCCTCTCATTGGTTCTCGCTATTCCTGTTCATCTTCCGCAGAAATTGCAAACTGGGCCAAACAGGAGGTTAAAGGCGCTGACTCTCCAAGTGGGGAGAGTGTTAGTAAAGCGTCTGGAATGTTGCACCCGAGTACCAGGGGAGGAAAACTGAGACATATTTGAACACGTCTCCCGATCACATGGTTGATCATACTCTAGGTTCCACATGCATGTTTTAGCTGAAGGAAGAATACCTTAAACCTGGGTAGTTGAAACCCGTGGAATGGGTACCATGCAATATGACTTCAAAGGGTCTTCATTTGCTCACCGAACCTCTCCAATCCTATCACTGCTGCGTTTATGCCCCTGTACACATGCTTGATTCTCTTTTGGAGACATAGCAATCCATAGGTTTTACGATACTTACTAGTCAGGTACATTCTTAGGCGTTTAATATGCGGTGTTGAGTCCATTTCATTGAGCAAGGAGTAGCTCTTGTCTATTCCATATTTGACTTAAGGAACTTTATCTGTGCTCATTTCAATCTCTGGTTTTATGCAGCACCCCAACTCACCTTTACCCTTAAGCAAGCATAAGTTGGTTTTCTAAATTTGAGACCCTGTTCTGTTCTGTAATTCAGTTCCTGTGTAGCCAAGTTTCCATTCCGTGTATTACTGATATCTTATGATGTTTCTTTTTCTGTGTGACTTATTTCAGTTAGAATCATCATACCTGAATCCACTCATTGTGATGCTAAGGGCCTGATGACATAGACTTCATTGCTGAGTGATATTGCTTTGTAAGTAAATACCACAACTTCTTTATCCATTTTTCACTTTCTGCGATGTTGAACTTGTACTGTAAACGAGGTTCTTGTAAACAGAGGCGTCCCAAACTTTGGGGTGGCTGTGTCTTTTTGATTTTAATTTCCCTAAGCTATAGGACCATAAGTGGCAGTGCCCTAGGCTCTGTTGCTTTGTTTTTTAGATGTTTCAGGAAACACCATACACTTCTCCCGAGTGGTTGTTGGCAATTTACATCCCGCCCATCAGCATAACAAGGCTCCCAGTTCTCCATGGCCTGTCCTGCCTTTCTGGATTTTACACTTTTTTCAGATGGCCCTTTTGACCGGGGGGAAGTGAGACTTCATTGTAGTGCAGATTTCCTTTGCAAGCTTGCTTGGTTGGCCAAAAAGGGCGTATGCGTTTTTTCCTGAATATATTCAGGAAAAAACGCATACGCCCTTTTTGGCCAAGTGCATCATTGTGGACGTTCTGCCTCTTTTCCTATGCTTTCAATGCAATTCCAGTCTACCTCCTGAAATCGGTTTCCTGCAATTCTGCCCCGCTTTCAAGTCCTCTTGGCAGCCTTACTTCAGTCTATTTTTGGACGATAGCTGTCATTTATAACTCTGCAGGTTTGTGAATTACAGTGCCCCTGAGCTCCTTTCTTCAACTCGCCTTCTTGTGAACTGGCCGCAACACCGCAGGATGGCTTCAGGCCCTAATCTGGTTCCGGCCCGGCATGCTGAGCCTTTGGTTAATTCCTCTTCCTGGTGGGAAATGAGAGTTAAATTTGCCCGTCCAGACACCTCCAGCTAGCCTCTCATTGGTTCTCGCTATTCCTGTTCATCTTCCGCAGAAATTGCAAACTGGGCCAAACAGGAGGTTAAAGGCGCTGACTCTCCAAGTCGGGAGAGTGTTAGTAAAGCGTCTGGAGTGTTGCACCCGAGTACCAGGGGAGGAAAACTGAGACATATTTGAACACGTCTCCCGTTCACATGGTTGATCATACTTGGGTTCCACATGCATGTTTTAGCTGAAGGAAGAATACCTTAAACCTGGAGAGTTAAGACCCGTGTAATGGGTACCATGCAATATGACTTCAAAGGGTCTTCATTTGCTCACCGAACCTCTCCAATCCTATCACTGCTGCGTTTATGCCCCTGTGCACATGCTTGATTCTCTTTCGGAGACATAGCAATCCATAGGTTTTAAGATACTTACTAGTCAGGTACATTCTTAGGCATTTAATATGCGGTGTTGAGTCCATTTCGTTGAGCAAGGAGTAGCTCTTGTCTATTCCATATTTGACTTAAGGAACTTTATCTGTGCTCATTTCAATCTCTGGTTTTATGCAGCACCCCAACTCACCTTTACCCTTAAGCAAGCATAAGTTGGTTTTCTAAATTTGAGACCCTGTTCTGTTCTGTAATTCAGTTCCTGTGTAGCCAAGTTTACATTCCGTGTATTACTGATATCTTATGATGTTTCTTTTTCTGTGTGACTTACTTCAGTTAGAATCATCATACCTGACTCCACTCATTGTGCTGCTAAGGGCCTGATGACACAGATTTCATTGCTGAGTGATATTGCTTTGTAAGTAAATACCACAACTTCTTTATCCATTTTTCACTTTCTGCGATGTTGAACTTGTACTGTAAATGAGGTTCTTGTAAACAGAGCCGTTCCAAACTTTGGGGTGGCTGTGTCTTTTTGATTTTAATTTCTCTAAGCTATAGGACCATAAGTGGAAGTGCCCTAGGTTCTGTTGCTTTGTTTTTTAGATGTTTCAGGAAACACCATACACTTCTCCCGAGTGGTTGTTGGCAATTTACATCCCGCCCATCAGCATAACAAGGCTCCCAGTTCTCCATGGCCTGTCCTGCCTTTCTGGATTTTACACTTTTTTCAGATGGCCCTTTTGACCGGGGGGAAGTGAGACTTCATTGTAGTGCAGATTTCCTTTGCAAGCTTGCTTGGTTGGCCAAAAAGGGCGTATGCGTTTTTTCCTGAATATATTCAGGAAAAAACGCATACGCCCTTTTTGGCCAAGTGCATCATTGTGGACGTTCTGCCTCTTTTCCTATGCTTTCAATGCAATTCCAGTCTACCTCCTGAAATCGGTTTCCTGCAATTCTGCCCCGCTTTCAAGTCCTCTTGGCAGCCTTACTTCAGTCTATTTTTGGACGATAGCTGTCATTTATAACTCTGCAGGTTTGTGAATTACAGTGCCCCTGAGCTCCTTTCTTCAACTCGCTTTCTTGTGACCTGGCCGCAACACCGCAGGATGGCTTCAGGCCCTAATTTTGTTCCGGCCCGGCATGCTGAGCCTTTGATTAATTCCTCTTCCTGGTGGGAAATGAGAGTTAAATTTGCCCGTCCAGACACCTCCAGCTAGCCTCTCATTGGTTCTCGCTATTCCTGTTCATCTTCCGCAGAAATTGCAAACTGGGCCAAACAGGAGGTTAAAGGGACTGACTCTCCAAGTCGGGAGAGTGTTAGTAAAGCGTCTGGAATGTTGCACCCCAGTACCAGGGGAGGAAAACTGAGACATATTTGAACACGTCTCCCGTTCACATGGTTGATCATACTCTGGGTTCCACATGCATGTTTTAGCTGAAGGAAGAATACCTTAAACCTGGAGATTTGAGACCCGTGTAATGGGTACCATGCAATATGACTTCAAAGGGTCTTCATTTGCTCACCGAACCTCTCCAATCCTATCACTGCTGCGTTTATGCCCCTGTAAACACGCTTGATTCTCTTTTGGAGACATAGCAATCCATAGGTTTTAAGATACTTACTAGTCAGGTACATTCTTAGGCGTTTAATATGGGGTTTTGAGTCCATTTCGTTGAGCAAGGAGTAGCTCTTGTCTATTCCATATTTGGCTTAAGGAACTTTATCTGTGCTCATTTCAATCTCTGGTTTTATGCAGCACCCCAACTCACCTTTCCCCTTAAGCAAGCATAAGTTGGTTTTCTAAATTTGAGACCCTGTTCTGTTCTGTAATTCAGTTCCTGTGTAGCCAAGTTTACATTCCGTGTATTACTGATATCTTATGATGTTTCTTTTTCTGTGTGACTTATTTCAGTTAGAATCATCATACCTGAATCCACTCATTGTGCTGCTAAGGGCCTGATGACACAGATTTCATTGCTGAGTGATATTGCTTTGTAAGTAAATACCACAACTTCTTTATCCATTTTTCACTTTCTGCGATGTTGAACTTGTACTGTAAACGAGGTTCTTGTAAACAGAGGCGTCCCAAACATTGGGGTGGCTGTGTCTTTTTGATTTTAATTTCCCTAAGCTATAGGACCATAAGTGGAAGTGCCCTAGGTTCTGTTGCTTTGTTTTTTAGATGTTTCAGGAAACACCATACACTTCTCCCTAGTGTCTGTTGGCAATTTACATCCCGCCCATCAGCATAACAAGGCTCCCAGTTCTCCATGGCCTGTCCTGCCTTTCTGGATTTTACACTTTTTTCAGATGGACCTTTTGACCGGGGAGAAGTGAGACTTCATTGTAGTGCAGATGTCCTTTGCAAGTTTGCTTGGTTGGCCAAAAAGAGCGTATGCGTTTTTTCCTGAATATATTCAGGAAAAAACGCATACGCCCTTTTTGGCCAAGTGCATCATTGTGGACGTTCGGCCTCTTTTCCTATGCTTTCAATGCAATTCCAGTCTACCTCCTGAAATCGGTTTCATGCAATTCTGTCCCACTTTCAAGTCCTCTTGGCAGCCTTACTTCAGTCTATTTTTGGACGATAGCTGTCATTTATAACTCTGCAGGTTTGTGAATTACAGTGCCCCTGAGCTCCTTTCTTCAACTCGCTTTCTTTTGAGCTGGCCGCAACACCGCAGGATGGCTTCAGGCCCTAATCTGGTTCCGGCACGGCACGCTGAGCCTTTGGTTAATTCCTCTTCCTGGTGGGAAATGAGAGTTAAATTTGCCCGTCCAGACACCTCCAGCTAGTCTCTCATTGGTTCTCGCTATTCCTGTTCATCTTCCGCACAAATTGCAAACTGGTCCAAACAGGAGGTTAAAGGTGCTGACTCTCCAAGTGGGGAGAGTGTTAGTAAAGCGTCTGGAATGTTGCACCCGAGTACCAGGGTACGAAAACTGAGACATATTTGAACACGTCTCCCGATCACATGGTTGATCATACTCTGGGTTCCACATGCATGTTTTAGCTGAAGGAAGAATACCTTAAACCTGGAGAGTTGAGACCCGTGTAATGGGTACCATGCAATATGACTTCAAAGGGTCTTCATTTGCTCACCGAACCTCTCCAATCCTATCACTGCTGCGTTTATGCCCCTGTACACACGCTTGATTCTCTTTTGGAGACATAGCAATCCATAGGTTTTAAGATACTTACTAGTCAGGTACATTCTTAGGCGTTTAATATGGGGTTTTGAGTCCATTTCGTTGAGCAAGGAGTACCTCTTGTCTATTCCATATTTGACTTAAGGAACTTTATCTGTGCTCATTTCAATCTCTGGTTTTATGCAGCACCCCAACTCACCTTTCCCCTTAAGCAAGCATAAGTTGGTTTTCTAAATTTGAGACCCTGTTCTGTTTTGGAATGCAGTTCCTGTGTAGCCAAGTTTACATTCCGTGTATTAGTGATATCTTATGATGTTTCTTTTTCTGTGTGACTTATTTCAGTTAGAATCATCGTACCTGAATCCACTCATTATGCTGCTACGGGCCTGATGACATAGATTTCATTGCTGAGTGATACTGCATTGTACGTAAGTACCACAAGTTCTTTATCCATTTTTCACTTTCTGTGATATTGAACTTGTACGGTAAACGAGGTTCTTGTAAACGGAGGCGTCCCAAACTTTGGGGTGGCTGTGTCTTTTTGATTTTAATTTCCCTAAGCTATAGGACCATAAGTGGAAGTGCCCTAGGCTCTGTTGCTTTGTTTTTTAGATGTTTCAGGAAACACCATACACTTCTCCCGAGTGGTTGTTGGCAATTTACATCCCGCCCATCAGCATAACAAGGCTCCCAGTTCTCCATGGCCTGTCCTGCCTTTCTGGATTTTACACTTTTTTCAGATGGCCCTTTTGACCGGGGGGAAGTGAGACTTCATTGTAGTGCAGATTTCCTTTGCAAGCTTGCTTGGTTGGCCAAAAAGGGCGTATGCGTTTTTTCCTGAATATATTCAGGAAAAAACGCATACGCCCTTTTTGGCCAAGTGCATCATTGTGGACGTTCTGCCTCTTTTCCTATGCTTTCAATGCAATTCCAGTCTACCTCCTGAAATCGGTTTCCTGCAATTCTGCCCCGCTTTCAAGTCCTCTTGGCAGCCTTACTTCAGTCTATTTTTGGACGATAGCTGTCATTTATAACTCTGCAGGTTTGTGAATTACAGTGCCCCTGAGCTCCTTTCTTCAACTCGGTTTCTTTTGAGCTGGCCGCAACACCGCAGGATGGCTTCAGGCCCTAATCTGGTTCCGGTACGGCACGCTGAGCCTTTGGTTATTTCCTCTTCCTGGTGGGAAATGAGAGTTAAATTTGCCCGTCCAGACACCTCCAGCTAGTCTCTCATTGGTTCTCGCTATTCCTGTTCATCTTCCACAGAAATTGCAAACTGGGCCAAACAGGAGGTTAAAGGTGCTGACTCTCCAAGTGGGGAGAGTGTTAGTAAAGCATCTGGAATGTTGCACCCGAGTACCAGGGTACGAAAACTGAGACATATTTGAACACGTCTCCCGATCACATGGTTGATCGTACTCTGGGTTCCACATGCATGTTTTAGGTGAAGGAAGTATACCTAAAACCTGGGTAGTTGAAACCCGTGTAATGGGTACCATGCAATATGACTTCAAAGGGTCTTCATTTGCTCACAGAACCTCTCCAATCCTATCACTGCTGCGTTTATGCCCCTGTACACATGCTTGATTCTCTTTCGGAGACATAGCAATCCATAGGTTTTATGATACTTACTAGTCAGGTACATTCTTAGGCGTTTAATATGCGGTGTTGAGTCCATTTCGCTGAGCAAGGAGTAGCTCTTGTCTATTCCATATTTGACTTAAGGAACTTTATCTGTGCTCATTTCAATCTCTGGTTTTATGCAGCACCCCAACTCACCTTTACCCTTAAGCAAGCATAAGTTGGTTTTCTAAATTTGAGACCCTGTTCTGTTCTGTAATTCAGTTCCTGTGTAGCCAAGTTTACATTCCGTGTATTACTGATATCTTATGATGTTTCTTTTTCTGTGTGACTTATTTCAGTTAGAATCATCATACCTGAATCCACTCATTGTGCTGCTAAGGGCCTGATGACATAGATTTCATTGCTGAGTGATATTGCTTTGTAAGTAAATACCACAAATTCTTTCTCCATTTTTCACTTTCTGCGATGTTGAACTTGTACTGTAAACGAGGTTCTTGTAAACAGAGCCGTTCCAAACTTTGGGGTGGCTGTGTCTTTTTGATTTTAATTTCCCTAAGCTATAGGACCATAAGTGGAAGTGCCCTAGGTTCTGTTGCTTTGTTTTTTAGATGTTTCAGGAAACACCATACACTTCTCCCGAGTGGTTGTTGGCAATTTACATCCCGCCCATCAGCATAACAAGGCTCCCAGTTCTCCATGGCCTGTCCTGCCTTTCTGGATTTTACACTTTTTTCAGATGGCCCTTTTGACCGGGGGGAAGTGAAACTTCATTGTAGTGCAGATTTCCTTTGCAAGCTTGCTTGGTTGGCCAAAAAGGGCGTATGCGTTTTTTCCTGAATATATTCAGGAAAAAACGCATACGCCCTTTTTGGCCAAGTGCATCATTGTGGACGTTCTGCCTCTTTTCCTATGCTTTCAATGCAATTCCAGTCTACCTCCTGAAATCGGTTTCCTGCAATTCTGCCCCGCTTTCAAGTCCTCTTGGCAGCCTTACTTCAGTCTATTTTTGGACGATAGCTGTCATTTATAACTCTGCAGGTTTGTGAATTACAGTGCCCCTGAGCTCCTTTCTTCAACTCGCTTTCTTGTGACCTGGCCGCAACACCACAGGATGGCTTCAGGCCCTAATCCTGTTCCGGCCCGGCATGCTGAGCCTTTGGTTAATTCCTCTTCCTGGTGGGAAATGAGAGTTAAATTTGCCCGTCCAGACACCTCCAGCTAGCCTCTCATTGGTTCTCGCTATTCCTGTTCATCTTCCGCAGAAATTGCAAACTGGGCCAAACAGGAGGTTAAAGGGACTGACTCTCCAAATCGGGAGAGTGTTAGTAAAGCGTCTGGAATGTTGCACCCGAGTACCAGGGGAGGAAAACTGAGACATATTTGAACACGTCTCCCGTTCACATGGTTGATCATACTCTGGGTTCCACATGCATGTTTTAGCTGAAGGAAGAATACCTTAAACCTGGAGAGTTGAGACCCGTGTAATGGGTACCATGCAATATGACTTCAAAGGGTCTTCATTTGCTCACCGAACCTCTCCAATCCTATCACTGCTGCGTTTATGCCCCTGTACACACGCTTGATTCTCTTTTGGAGACATAGCAATCCATAGGTTTTAAGATACTTACTAGTCAGGTACATTCTTAGGCGTTTAATATGGGGTTTTGAGTCCATTTCGTTGAGCAAGGAGTAGCTCCTGTCTATTCCATATTTGGCTTAAGGAACTTTATCTGTGCTCATTTCAATCTCTGGTTTTATGCAGCACCCCAACTCACCTTTCCCCTTAAGCAAGCATAAGTTGTTTTTCTAAATTTGAGACCCTGTTCTGTTTTGGAATGCAGTTCCTGTGTAGCCAAGTTTACATTCCGTGTATTACTGATATCTTATGATGTTTCCTTTTCTGTGTGACTTATTTCAGTTAGAATCATAGTACCTGAATCCACTCATTATGCTGCTACGGACCTGATGACATAGATTTCATTGCTGAGTGATACTGCATTGTACGTAAGTACCACAAGTTCTTTATCCATTTTTCACTTTCTGTGATATTGAACTTGTACGGTAAACGAGGTTCTTGTAAACGGAGGCGTCCCAAACTTTGGGGTGGCTGTGTCTTTTTGATTTTAATTTCCCTAAGCTATAGGACCATAAGTGGAAGTGCCCTAGGCTCTGTTGCTTTGTTTTTTAGATGTTTCAGGAAACACCATACACTTCTCCCTAGTGTCTGTTGGCAATTTACATCCCGCCCATCAGCATAACAAGGCTCCCAGTTCTCCATGGCCTGTCCTGCCTTTCTGGATTTTACACTTTTTTCAGATGGCCCTTTTGACCGGGGGGAAGTGAAACTTCATTGTAGTGCAGATTTCCTTTGCAAGCTTGCTTGGTTGGCCAAAAAGGGCGTATGCGTTTTTTCCTGAATATATTCAGGAAAAAACGCATACGCCCTTTTTGGCCAAGTGCATCATTGTGGACGTTCTGCCTCTTTTCCTATGCTTTCAATGCAATTCCAGTCTACCTCCTGAAATCGGTTTCCTGCAATTCTGCCCCGCTTTCAAGTCCTCTTGGCAGCCTTACTTCAGTCTATTTTTGGACGATTGCTGTCATTTATAACTCTGCAGGTTTGTGAATTACAGTGCCCCTGAGCTCCTTTCTTCAACTCGCTTTCTTGTGAGCTGGCCGCAACACCGCAGGATGGCTTCAGGCCCTAATCTGGTTCCGGCACGGCACGCTGAGCCTTTGGTTAATTCCTCTTCCTGGTGGGAAATGAGAGTTAAATTTGCCCGTCCAGACACCTCCAGCTAGTCTCTCATTGGTTCTCGCTATTCCTGTTCATCTTCCGCAGAAATTGGAAACTGGGCCAAACAGGAGGTTAAAGGTGCTGACTCTCCAAGTGGGGAGAGTGTTAGTAAAGCGTCTGGAATGTTGCACCCGAGTACCAGGGGAGGAAAACTGAGACATATTTGAACACGTCTCCCGATCACATGGTTGATCATACTCTGGGTTCCACATGCATGTTTTAGGTGAAGGAAGAATACCTAAAACCTGGGTAGTTGAAACCCGTGGAATGGGTACCATGCAATATGACTTCAATGGGTCTTCATTTGCTCACAGAACCTCTCCAATCCTATCACTGCTGCGTTTATGCCCCTGTACACATGCTTGATTCTCTTTCGGAGACATAGCAATCCATAGGTTTTAAGATACTTACTAGTCAGGTACATTCTTAGGCGTTTAATACGGGGTGTTGAGTCCATTTCGTTGAGCAAGGAGTAGCTCTTGTCTATTCCATATTTGGCTTAAGGAACTTTATCTGTGCTCATTTCAATCTCTGGTTTTATGCAGCACCCCAACTCACCTTTACCCTTAAGCAAGCATAAGTTGGTTTTCTAAATTTGAGACCCTGTTCTGTTCTGTAATTCAGTTCCTGTGTAGCCAAGTTTACATTCCGTGTATTACTGATATCTTATGATGTTTCTTTTTCTGTGTGACTTATTTCAGTTAGAATCATCATACCTGAATCCACTCATTGTGCTGCTAAGGGCCTGATGACACAGATTTCATTGCTGAGTGATATTGCTTTGTAAGTAAATACCACAACTTCTTTATCCATTTTTCACTTTCTGCGATGTTGAACTTGTACTGTAAACGAGGTTCTTGTAAACAGAGCCGTTCCAAATTTTGGGGTGGCTGTGTCTTTTTGATTTTAATTTCCCTAAGCTATAGGACCATAAGTGGAAGTGCCCTAGGTTCTGTTGCTTTGTTTTTTAGATGTTTCAGGAAACACCATACACTTCTCCCGAGTGGTTGTTGGCAATTTACATCCCGCCCATCAGCATAACAAGGCTCCCAGTTCTCCATGGCCTGTCCTGCCTTTCTGGATTTTACACTTTTTTCAGATGGCCCTTTTGACCGGGGGGAAGTGAAACTTCATTGTAGTGCAGATTTCCTTTGCAAGCTTGCTTGGTTGGCCAAAAAGGGCGTATGCGTTTTTTCCTGAATATATTCAGGAAAAAACGCATACGCCCTTTTTGGCCAAGTGCATCATTGTGGACGTTCTGCCTCTTTTCCTATGCTTTCAATGCAATTCCAGTCTACCTCCTGAAATCGGTTTCCTGCAATTCTGCCCCGCTTTCAAGTCCTCTTGGCAGCCTTACTTCAGTCTATTTTTGGACGATAGCTGTCATTTATAACTCTGCAGGTTTGTGAATTACAGTGCCCCTGAGCTCCTTTCTTCAACTCGCTTTCTTGTGACCTGGCCGCAACACCGCAGGATGGCTTCAGGCCCTAATCTGCTTCTGGCACGGCACGCTGAGCCTTTGGTTAATTCCTCTTCCTGGTGGGAAATGAGAGTTAAATTTGCCCGTCTAGACACCTCCAGCTAGCCTCTCATTGGTTCTCGCTATTCCTGTTCATCTTCCGCAGAAATTGCAAACTGGGCCAAACAGGAGGTTAAAGGGACTGACTCTCCAAGTCGGGAGAGTGTTAGTAAAGCGTCTGGAATGTTGCACCCGAGTACCAGGGGAGGAAAACTGAGACATATTTGAACACGTCTCCCGTTCACATGGTTGATCATACTCTGGGTTCCACATGCATGTTTTAGCTGAAGGAAGAATACCTTAAACCTGGAGAGTTGAGACCCGTGTAATGGGTACCATGCAATATGACTTCAAAGGGTCTTCATTTGCTCACCGAACCTCTCCAATCCTATCACTGCTGCGTTTATGCCCCTGTACACACGCTTGATTCTCTTTTGGAGACATAGCAATCCATAGGTTTTAAGATACTTACTAGTCAGGTACATTCTTAGGCGTTTAATATGGGGTTTTGAGTCCATTTCGTTGAGCAAGGAGTACCTCTTGTCTATTCCATATTTGGCTTAAGGAACTTTATCTGTGCTCATTTCAATCTCTGGTTTTATGCAGCACCCCAACTCACCTTTCCCCTTAAGCAAGCATAAGTTGGTTTTCTGAATTTGAGACCCTGTTCTGTTTTGGAATGCAGTTCCTGTGTAGCCAAGTTTACATTCCGTGTATTAGTGATATCTTATGATGTTTCTTTTTCTGTGTGACTTATTTCAGTTAGAATCATCGTACCAGAATCCACTCATTATGCTGCTACGGGCCTGATGACATAGATTTCATTGCTGAGTGATATTGCTTTGTAAGTAAATACCACAACATCTTTATCCATTTTTCACTTTCTGCGATGTTGAACTTGTACTGTAAACGAGGTTCTTGTAAACAGAGGCGTCCCAAACTTTGGGGTGGCTGTGTCTTTTTGATTTTAATTTCCCTAAGCTATAGGACCATAAGTGGCAGTGCCCTAGGCTCTGTTGCTTTGTTTTTTAGATGTTTCAGGAAACACCATACACTTCTCCCGAGTGGTTGTTGGCAATTTACATCCCGCCCATCAGCATAACAAGGCTCCCAGTTCTCCATGGCCTGTCCTGCCTTTCTGGATTTTACACTTTTTTCAGATGGCCCTTTTGACCGGGGGGAAGTGAGACTTCATTGTAGTGCAGATTTCCTTTGCAAGCTTGCTTGGTTGGCCAAAAAGGGCGTATGCGTTTTTTCCTGAATATATTCAGGAAAAAACGCATACGCCCTTTTTGGCCAAGTGCATCATTGTGGACGTTCTGCCTCTTTTCCTATGCTTTCAATGCAATTCCAGTCTACCTCCTGAAATCGGTTTCCTGCAATTCTGCCCCGCTTTCAAGTCCTCTTGGCAGCCTTACTTCAGTCTATTTTTGGACGATAGCTGTCATTTATAACTCTGCAGGTTTGTGAATTACAGTGCCCCTGAGCTCCTTTCTTCAACTCGCTTTCTTGTGACCTGGCCGCAACACCGCAGGATGGCTTCAGGCCCTAATCTGGTTCCGGCACGGCACGCTGAGCCTTTGGTTAATTCCTCTTCCTGGTGGGAAATGAGAGTTAAATTTGCCCATCCAGACACCTCCAGCTAGTCTCTCATTGGTTCTCGCTATTCCTGTTCATCTTCCGCAGAAATTGCAAACTGGGCCAAACAGGAGGTTAAAGGCGCTGACTCTCCAAGTGGGGAGAGTGTTACTAAAGCGTCTGGAATGTTGCACCCGAGTACCAGGGGAGGAAAACTGAGACATATTTGAACACGTCTCCCGTTCACACGGTTGATCATACTCGGGGTTCCACATGCATGTTTTAGCTGAAGGAAGAATACCTTAAACCTGGAGAGTTGAGACCCGTGTAATGGGTACCATGCAATATGACTTCTAAGGGTCTTCATTTGCTCACCGAACCTCTCCAATCCTATCACTGCTGCGTTTATGCCCCTGTACACACGCTTGATTCTCTTTCGGAGACATAGCAATCCATAGGTTTTAAGATACTTACTAGTCAGGTACATTCTTAGGCGTTTAATATGCGGTGTTGAGTCCATTTCGTTGAGCAAGGAGTAGCTCTTGTCTATTCCATATTTGGCTTAAGGAACTTTATCTGTTCTCATTTCAATCTCTGGTTTTATGCAGCACCCCAACTCACCTTCCCCCTTAAGCAAGCGTAAGTTGGTTTTCTAAACTTGAGACACTGTTCTGTTTTGTAATTCAGTTCATGTGTAGCCAAGTTTACATTCTGTGTATTAGTGATACCTTATGATGTTTCTTTTTCTGTGTGACTTATTTCAGTTCGAATCATCATACCTGAATCCACTCATGATGCTGCTACGGGCCTGATGACATAGATTTCATTGCTGAGTGATATTGCATTGTACGTAAATACCACAAGTTCTTTATCCATTTTTCACTTTCTGCGATATTGAACTTGTACCGTAAATGAGGTTCTTGTAAACAGAGCCTTTCCAAACTTTGGGGTGGCTGTGTCTTTTTGATTTTAATTTCCCTAAGCTATAGGACCATAAGTGGAAGTGCCCTAGGCTCTGTTGCTTTGTTTTTTAGATGTTTCAGGAAACACCATACACTTCTCCAGAATGGCTGTTGGCAATTTACATCCCGCCCATCAGCATAAGAAGGCTCCCAGTTCTCCATGGCCTGTCGTGCCTTTATGGATTTTACACTTTTTTCAGATGGCCCTTTTGACCGGGTGGAAGTGAGACTTCATTGTAGTGCAGATTTCCTTTGCAAGCTTGCTTGGTTGGCCAAAAAGGGCGTATGCGTTTTTTCCTGAATATATTCAGGAGAAAACGCATACGCCCTTTTTGGCCAAGTGCATCATTGTCGAGTTTCTGACTCTCTTCATATGCTTTCAATGCAATTCCAGTCTACCTCCTGAAATCGGTTTCCTGCAATTCTGCCTTGCTTTCAATGCCTCTTCATAGCCTTACCTCAATATATTTTTTAAAAGTAGTTGGCCTTTATAACTCTGCAGGTTTTTGAATTGCAGTGGCCCTTAGCTCCATTTTTTAGCTCTTATTTTTGTGGTCTTGCCCCATAACCACAGGATTCCTTGAAGCCCTATTTTTCTTCTGGGGCACCTTGCTGTGCCTTTGGTTAATTCTTCTTACTGATGTGATATTAGAGTGACATGTGCCCATTGAAACCGCTACAGCTAGTTTCTCACTGGTTCCCCCTATTCCCATTCATCCTCTGCACTAACTGCAGACTGTGCGATACCAGAACTTAAAGGCATTGACTCCATGTGGGGATGTTGTTAGTAAAGCGGCTGGAATGTCGATCCGGAGCCCCAGGAGAGGAAAAATGAGGTGCGTTTTAGAAACCTTTCCCGATCATATGGTATACCAGTCGCTGGGTTTCCCAAGCATGGTTTAGCTGTAGGAAGATTCCCTTCAACCTGGAGTGTTGGGACCCTTGGACTGAGTAGCATGAAGTATTGCATTAAACTTTCGGCAGTTGCTCACCAAAGCTCACCAATCCTGTCAGCCCCAAGTGTCCAGCCTTATGTCTTATCCAGCTGTGGGTTTATATGTGGTCAATCCAGGTTGCATCACAGCCCCTGAGCGAATTTTGTAAGAATTTTTCTCTCTTTCATTGTTTCAGCGTTTTGTTTTTAAAATTTATTTCTATAATGGGGTTTAGCTCCTTTTCACTGCTGTGTTTGTGCCGCTCTGCACACACTTGATTCCCTTATGGAGATATATCAATACATGGGTTTTAAGATTCTTATTCCTCAGATATATTTCTCTGCGGTGTATAGGGTGTGTTGAGGCCTGTTCATTGAGCAAGGTGTAGATCTTGTCTAATACCTATTTGGTTTATTGAACGGTATCTGTGCTAATTTCAAACTCTGGTTTTATGCATCACCCCACCTCTCCTTTCCCCTTAAGCTGACATAAGTGTGTTTTCTAAATGTGAGACACTGTTCTGTTCTGTAATTCATTTCTTGTGCAGCCATATTTACCCTCCCTCTATAAGTGATATCTTATGATATGTTTCTTTTTCTGTTTGACTTATTTCAAGTAGTATTATCGGACCTAAATCCACTCTTTATCCTTCTACTAGCCTTATTACATTGATTTCATGGTGAAGAGATATTCCATTGTACATAAGTACCACATCTTCTTTATCCATTGTTCTCTTTCCTGGGATATTTAAGGTGTACTGAAGTTGAGGTTCTTGTAAACAGAGTAGCCCTAAACTGTGGTGTGCTTGTGTCTTGTTGATTTTTAGACTTCCCTAGATATACTCCCATGATTGGAAGTGTCCTATGCTCTGTAGCTCTGTTTTTTAGATGATTTAGGAACCACCATACACTTCTCCAGAGTGGCTCTCGGCAGTTCACACACTGCCCATCAGCGTATAAAGGCTCCCTGTTCTCCATGGCCTGTCCTGCATTTCTGGTTTTTACAATTTTTTAGGATGGCCCTTTTGACCGGTGGGAAGTGAGACTTCTTTGTTGTGCACATTTGCATTGCTTGCTTGCTTCGTTGCCCATAAAGTGCGTATGCGTTTTTTCCTGGATATAATCAGGAAAAAACGCATACGCCCTTTTGGGCCAACTGCATCATTGTCGAAATTCTGCCGCTTTTCATGTGCGTTAAAGACGAGTCCAATCTATCTCTTGAAATCTGTTTCTTGCAATTCTGTCTTGCATTCAGATCCTCTTCTTTGCCTTACCTCAACATATTTTTGGACGTTAGTTTTCATTTATAACTCTGCAGGTTTGTGAATTGCAGTGACCCTGAGCTCCATTTTTTAAGTTGCTCTTTTGTGAGCTGGCCTCAAACCCGCAGGATTGCTTCAGGCCCTATTTTGGCTCCGGTGAGGCAGGCTGAGCCTTTCTTTAATTCTTATTCTTAATGGGAAATTAGAGTGATATGTGCCCGTCCAAACCCCTACAACTCTTCTCTCATTGGTTCCCCCTCTTCCCGTTCATCCTCCTCACAATTTGCAAAATGTGTGAAACAGAAGTTTAAATGTGCTGATTCTCCAAGTGGGGAGATTCTAAGTAGCGTGGCTGGAATGGTGAACAGGAGCACCAGGAGAGGATAAATGAGGTGCATTTTAGACACATCTCCCGATCACATGGTGTACAGTCCTCTGGGTTTTCCATGCATGTTTTAGCTGTAGGAAGATCCCTTGAACCTGCAGATTTGGGACCCATTGAATGGGTACCAGGTAGTATTACTTTAAAGGGTGTGCATTTCCTCACCCAACCTCACATTTCTCTTAGCGCAAACAGTTTCCAGCCTTATGTCTCATCCTGCTGTGGGTCTAGATGTGTTCAATCCATGTTGCATCACCGTCCCTGAGGAAAAGTTGTAAGAGGTTTTCTCTGTCTCTCTGTCGTTTATTTTTTTCAATTTATTACTATATTGGTTACAGCTGATTTTCAAAGCTCTGTTTCTTGCTGCTGTACATCCACTTGATTCGCGTACAGAGAGACATCAATAAATTCTTTTTCAGATTCTTACCAGTCGTATATATTCTTTTCCGGTGACTTGAGTGTGCTGAGTGCAGTTCTTTTAGCTACCGTGTAGGCCTTGTTGATTATCAGTTTGGTATTTGGAATGGTATCTTTGCTAATTTCAACCTCCTGGATGATGCCTCACCCCTCCCCACCTTTCCCGTTTAGCAGCCTTATGCGTGTTTTCTACATATTTGACTATGTTTTTGTTTTGTAATTTATTTCATGTGTAGCCATTTTGGATTCCACCTTTAAGTGATATCTTATGATATGTGTCTTTTTCTTTTTGAATTCTGTCACTTAGAATGATCATACGTAACTCCTCCGGAGTTGTTACAACTGGCCATATTTCATTGATTTCCAGGCTGAATAATATTCCACTCTACCTAAGTACCACATCTCTATCCATTTTTTCCCTCCAGAGACATTTAAGTTATATCCTAGTCGAGGATCTTTTAAACAGAGAGGGGGTAAACATTGGGGTGCCTGTGTCCTCTCGATTTTTGTTTTTCCCAAGATATACGCCCATGAGTGCAAGTGCCCTATGCTCTGTAGCTCATTTTTTAGATGCTTTAGTAAACACAATACACTTCTCCAGAATGGCCGTTGGCAATATACATTTCCACTATAAGTCTCACAGGGCTCCCTCTTCTCGTTGCCCTGTCCTGCATTTCTGTTGTTTACGCTTTATGAGGATGGCTCTTCTGACTGATGCGAAGTGATATCTTTTGTAGTATTGACTTCCAGTGCCCACCTGTTTGGTTGGCTAAAAAAGTGTATGCCCTTTTCTTGAATATATACAGAAAAGAACGCATACACCCTTTTTGGCCAACTGCAATGTTGGCAATGTTGGCAATGTTCAGCTCCTTTTCTTGTGCTTAATGGCGAGTCCTTTCTACCTCCTCAAATCCCTTTCCTGCCATTCTCCCTTGCTTACAAGTCCTTTTCTCTGACTTTCCTCAAGACATTTTTCAGTGATGGATATTTTCAACTCTGCAGTTTTGTGAATTTTACTGCCCCTGAGTTCCATTGTTCAACTCATGTTTATGGGAACTGGCCACAAAGCAGCGGGATTTCCTCAAGCCCTATACTGTTTCCATGGGCAACCCTAGCCTTTGGTCAATTCGTCTTCCTGATTGGAAATTAGAGTGACATGTGCCTGTCTGAACACCTAGGACTTGTCTCTCATTGTTCCTCATCCTTCCGCTTCATCCTCTGGACAAATTCCAAACTGTACGCAACAGGATGTTGACAGTGCTGACATCTCCAAGTGGGGAGACTGTTAGTAAAGACGCTGGAGGGGTGAACCCGAGCACCAGGAGATGAGGAGATGAGATGCCTTTTCCAAACTCTTCCCGATCAGACGGTATACCATCCTCTGGGTGTGACAGACATGTTTTAGCAGTAGGAAGAGTCCCATTCATGTAAGGAGAACACCAGGGCTTTTTCAAAATCAGTGTCTCCCCGAAACCCAAACTGGGGAAGTTTTTAAGCTACGGCTACACATATGTTCATTAAGGGCCTTGGGAAGTAGGCAGAGTCCAAACTTTAGATGATTGAAGTCTTCAGGGTCAGAAGCACTCACCACCAGCTTCCCTTAGGCTACACTTTAACTGTCATTGATAGATGATGTCAATAAAAATATCTATTCTTTTTCAGATTATTTCCCCTTATAGGTTATTGCAAAATGTTGAGTGTAGTTCCCTGTGCTATACAGTAGTTCCTTGTTGATGATCTATTTTATACATAGCAGTGTGTATGTGTTCATTCCAAACTGTTAATTTATCCCTCCTCCCACCTTTCCCCTTTGGTAATAATAAATTATAAGATTTTATACTTCTCAGAAATGGGGGAGCTGAAAGAGAGGTATCATTTTCAATGGAAAAGCATTTAAAACAAGATTGAAGGTTTAACCAAGATTATTAGCTGTACATCCTTGGAAAGAAATCACTTCGTTTCTCTAATATTGACCTGACAAATAAGACAAACCTTTTCACTGAACTTGCTTATAAAAAGTGATGGAAATATCAAATGGAAGTGTTAAAAACATCTTATTTTACCCGAGCCTTATACACTGTTCTATGTTAACTACAGTTTGGCTCACACATCTGTTCATTGAGGTTACAATAGTCTCAATTTCTGTTACTGATCCTCCAGAGTGGACCCCAACAAGTGTCCCCCTGCCCAGTGTCATTGGGGCCAACAGATCGAGACTGAGTTTGGTTCACAAGCAAAGGAAACTTTATATTTTGATCAGAGAATGGAGAGGTGAGAGCATGCACTACCCCGTGGGCTGTGGGCTGGGCTGCTGTGTAGAGATCCTGTCAGAGTCAGTGGGAGGGAGGGAGGCGGCGGAGCTCTCGAGGGCCGGGTTGGCTGTAGCTCAGGCTCTATATCGTGGAGTCTGCACTGGGCCCCAGGAGCTGAGGTGTCGACCCAGCCATTCTGCACTAGGAAATCTGGTCTGAAGTGCCGGGTGTGGAACCTCTGCATGCGGGACCCTAGGAGCACGTGAAATTAGACAAAGCACAAAGGATAAAAAAGGTTAGACTTGACTTTATTGCCCAGATTCTATTTTTATCTCCCAGGGATTTTTAATGGGCTTTGCTGGGGACAAACCCCTCCTCTGCCTTTTGTCCCGTTCCTCATTCTTGGAGTGCTGAGGGTGCAGACCCTTCTTCTGTAACTGCTGAGTGCTGAGTTGGGAGCCCTCATACCCTGGGGCGAGGGTCAGAGCTTCTCCCCAGCAGCCTCCCGGTGACGTTGATTGTCCCCAGGACCCCTGCCTCCCTGCTCGTCCACCTGAGCACCAGCATTGGAAGTGTTATAGATTCTAATGACCTTTAAGGGTCCAGGAAAGAGATGTGCAGAGACGCTGTGGGGGCCGGTTTCACCCCGCCCCACATTTGTTCGGCCACCTTAGGCTGACCGTCTCTGCCAGCCTAGATGCTCTGACCAGTAGTCTGCGCTTTCTTCAATTAGGCCCCTGAATTAACGTACAAACAGCACCAGGTGTCAGAGCCCTGCCCGCTCAACTCCCAGACAGTCCAGGGTCAGTGGTGACCAAGGACCATGATGGCTACTGAGTCAACAGCCTTTTGAAGTAAACAGGAGTCCAGCCGGTCTTATTGGCCACCATCATCACGGTGTCTGTAGGCTTTTCTATGGTGACAGTGTGGTATACTGTTCCCCCGCCAAGATTATTAGCTCCCCTCTGGGTGCAGTAAGTCCTGCAAGCAGTAGTCTACTCTTTTGGGACACACTCTTGTTGTTTTATGAGAGAAACTCCAGGTCAAGTGATGTTCACACGAGTCGTCATGGTGCCCTGTTGCCCCCGGTTATCTCTCTGGATGTTGGAGTTGGAGGGCCTCCTCACTCGAGGTCGGTGTGCCCACGGAGCGAACCCTGCAACTTCAGGGCATGGTTGGTGGTTAGGATCACCACGTGGGGTCCTTTTCCCTTAGGAGGGAGGTGGCCTTTTGGGCTGCTGATTTCCAGGTTTTTAGATACCGCCAGTATCTTGGCCAGATGTGGCAGTGGGCCAAGCCCCTTAGTGACCGTAGTTTATCCTACCTGGATGGCATTCTTGCATTGTTCCATTTCAAGCGGTCCCAGTTTTTGCACTAATTCTCCAATGGCGATTCACCTTTCACCGGGAATGTAAAGGTCAAAGGGTTTAGCTAAATTAGGGAGTTCCAGGGCAAGGGTCTGAATTGACTGCTCTTTCCATTCTTGAAAGGCCACTTCTGGATTCTATTCAAAAGGATCATCATCTTTTCCTTTCAGTGTTTCATATAGAGGCCCAGCTAGTAGACTGTAGTTAGGGATCCAGAAGCAGCAAACCCTGGCCTCCCCAGGAACCCCTAAGCTGTCTTCTAGTTTTAGAAAGGGGTAAGGCTGAAAATGGTTTCTTCCCTTTCCTGGGATGGGCTTCTCTGACCTTCTGTGAGAATGAAGCCCAGGCAGGTCACCGCAGTCTGTGATATTTGAGCTTTTTCTTGGACAACTTCTATCCTTTATTGGCTTGGTAGTTCAGAGGCCTCCTTAGTAGGGCTGGTGATCAGAATGTCGTCTGCATATTGAAGGAGGGTTTCCTTTTCCAGAGGTAGAACTTTTAGGTCTTTAGCTAAGCTTTCCCCAAAGATGGTGTGGGAATTTTTGCACCCTTGGGGCCAGACGGCCCGGAAGTATTGTTTTAGTTGTATGTGGAGTCCTGCCACTCACAAGCCAAAATTTCTTGTGACTCTGGGACTAATGGAATACAAAAGAAGGCATCATTGAAGACTAATACAGAATACCATGTCCTGGTGGTTGGTAGAATGACCAGCAGGGTGTAGGAATTAGGAGCAACTGGAGGTATATCCTCGGTGGCTTCACTGACTGTCCTGACATCCTTTACCAGGTCCCCAGCAGCCCATGGGGCTCTCGTGGTCAGACCAATCCCAGAATATGGAGCTCACCTGGGCAGGTACCCCACCCCCACCCCAGCCCACAGGGCTCTCGTGGTCAGGCCCCTCCCAGGATACAGAGCTACCCTTGCAGGTACCGTGGCAGGGCTGGGCACACAGGAACCGTGCACATAGCCCTCATTGCAGAGCACCCCCAGCTCACCTGTCGCTCAGAGCTGACACAGAGCACCTCAGAGCAGGACTTGAACTAACAAACAGCAGCTGCGACAGGTCTGTGACCCTGGGCATCACTCCGTGAGGCCTCCCTCCACCTGGTCTTCCAGAGACTTCCACTGCACCCGGGGCACCAGGCCTCTGTCTCCAACCACCACCCACCCCTCCTCTGCCTGACTCCTGGGTTCCTCTCATTAGGAGAGGGTTTTCTTGAAGTTGTCTCCCACTCATGGGCCAGATAAAATGATTAGAAAACAAGCCAAAGCTGCAGCCCCTTGTCTATCCTGACTCTCAGGAGCCCACACCTGTTCCTTGGACCTGGCCGGTTCAGCAAGTTCCATTTTCTGCAACTGTGAGCCCCGGAGGGGTGATGATTGGCTGACCTGGGCAGCCTTACCGTGCCGGCCAGCCCTCCCCAGGTGTGCCTGGGTTGAGATCAATATAAATACCACTCCAGGCAGCAAGAGCCCCTGCAGCCATGCCTGACGCCATTTTCTCTGCCCTGTCAGCAGTCTCGGGGCTGGGCTGGTGGGAGGGAGTGAGAGGCCACGGCTTTGTGGGTGGCCCAGTGTGAGTGGGGCTCTGCTGGACTTTCTGCAGCAGTTGCCAGGCTGCCACCTGCTAAAGAAGAGGATGTGTCACCCATACCTGCTGCTGGAATTTCTCCCTGGGCAGAGGTGAGGAAGGAAAAAAGCAGTGGGGGCAGGGACAGGACGGGTATCTCAGGCAGGGAAATGGAAATCTTCCAGAAGAGCACCCAGGGCCAGGACCATCCTGGCTGGCCTGCAGGCACCAAGTCGGCCGGCATGCTGTCACTCGTGTGGCTCTATGGCCCTTCCTCTAGGCTTTCAAGTCCTTGTATATATTCAGGTGTTTTACCTGGGACGGGTGGGAATAGTTCAGCAGCAACTGGCCTGGGGCTCAGCTCACGTTTACTCACAGATGCCTCGGCACGGTGCCCCAGCTTTGCAATGAGGACGCTTGTTGCGTGGGGGCTGCTGGCTGAATGGGAGACGATTCCCCACCACTGACCAACTTCAGAATTGTTTACAACTGGAGCAAGTGCCCTGATACGGTTTTCCTCTGTGTAACTGGTGGGTTCTGTGCTTTTTTTCTCTTTTTCGTTTTTGGTTCAAGGTAGATTTTATTCCTCTTTTTTGTATTTACAGATATAAGCATGGAAATAATTTATTCATATAAATACATGTATGTGCAGGGAATAATTGTTTTTTCTGTTTTATTTTTTAAATTTTATTTCTTTTTAATTTTGAATTTTATTTTATATTTTTATACAGCAGGTTCTTATTGGTTATCTATTTTATACATATAAATGTATACATGCCAATCCCAGTCTCTCAACTCCTCCCACCACCACCCCCCCAACAGCTTTCCCCCCTTGTCCATACGTTTGTTGTCTACATCTGTTGCTCTATTTATGCCTTGCAAAATGGTTAATCTGTACAGTTTTTCTAGGTTCCACATATATGCATGAATATACAAGATTTGTTTTTCTCTTTCTGACTTACTTCACTCTGTATGACAGTCTCTAGATCCATCGACGTCTCTACAAATGACCCAATTTCATTCCTTTTCATGGCTTAGTAATATTCCATTTTATATATGTACCACAGCTTTATGCATTCGTCTGTCTGTGGGCATTTAGGTTGCTTCCATTACCTCGATATTGTAAATAGTGATGCAATGAACATTGCGGTGAATGACTCTTTTTGATTTATGGTTTTGTCTGGGTATATGTCCAGTACTGGGATTGCTGTATCATATGGTAATTCTATTGTTAGTTTCTTAAGAAATTCTATATTGTTCTCCATAATGACTGTATCAATTTATATTCCCAACAATAGTGGAAGAGGGTTCCTTTTCTCCACACCCTTTCCAGCATTTTTTGTTTGTAGATTTTCAATGATGCCTATTCTACCAGGTGTGAGGTGATACCTCATTGTTGAATCCATTTCGTTGAGCAAGGGGTAGCTCTTGTCTATTCCATATTTGGCTTATGGAACGGTATCTGTGCTAATTTCAAACTCTGCTTTTATGCAGCACCCCAACTCACCTTCCCCCTTAAGCAGGCATAAGTTGGTTTTCTAAACTTGAGACCCTGTTCTGTTTTGTAATTCAGTTCATGTGTAGCCAAGTTCACATTCCGTGTATTAGTGATACCTTATGATGTTTCTTTTTCTGTGTGACTTATTTCACTTAGAATCATCGTGCCTCAATGCACTCATTATGCTGGTACGGGCCTGGTGACATAGATTTCATTGCTGAGTGGTATTCTGTTGTACAGAAGTACCGCAACTTCTTTATACATTATTTGCTCTCTGGGATATTTAACTTGTGCCGTAGAAGAGATTCCTGTAAAAAGAGCCATCCTAAATTTTGGGGTTGCTGTGTCTTTTTGATATTAATTTCCCTAAGCTATAGGACCATAAGTGGAAGTGCCCTAGGCTCTGTTGCTTTGTTTTTTAGATGTTTCAGGAAACACCATACACTTCTCCGAGTGTCTGTTGGCAATTTACATCCCGCCCATCAGCATAACAAGGCTCCCAGTTCTCCATGGCCTGTCCTGCCTTTCTGGATTTTACACTTTATTCTGATGGCCCTTTTGACCGGGGGGAAGTGAGACTTCATTGTAGTGCAGATTTCCTTTGCAAGCTTGCTTGGTTGGCCAAAAAGGGCGTATGCGTTTTTTCCTGAATATATTCAGGAAAAAACGCATATGCCCTTTTGGCAAAGTGCATCATTGTGGACGTTCTGCCTCTTTTCCTACGCTTTCAATACAATTCCAGTCTACCTCCTGAAATCGGTATCCTGCAATTCTGCCCCGCTTTCAAGTCCTCTTGGAAGCCTTACTTCTGTCTATTTTTGGACGATAGCTGTCATTTATAACTCTGCAGGTTTGTGAATTACAGAGCCCCTGAGCTCCTTTCTTCAACTCACTTTCTTGTGAGCTGGCCGCAACACCGCAGGATGGCTTCAGGCCCTAATCTGTTTCCGCCACGGCACGCTGAGCCTTTGGTTAATTCCTCTTCCTAGTGGGAAATGAGAGTTAAATTTGCCGGTCCAGACACTTCCAGCTAGTCTCTCATTGGTTCTCCCTATTCCTGTTCATCTTCCGCAGAAATTGCAAACTGGGCCAAACAGGAGGTTAAAGGCACTGACTGTCCAAGTCGGGAGAGTGTTAGTAAAGCGTCTGGAATGTTGCACCCGACTACCAGGGTATGAAAACTGAGACATATTTGAACACGTCTTCCGATCACACGGTTGATCATACTCTGGGTTCCACATGCATGTGTTAGCTGAAGGAAGAATACCTTAAACCTGGAGAGTTGAGACCCGTGGAATGGGTACCATGCAATATGACTTCAAAGGGTCTTCATTTGCTCACCGAACCTCTCCAATCCTATCACTGCTGCATTTATGCCCCAGTACACACGCTTGATTCTCTTTCAGAGACATAGCAATCCCTAGGTTTTAAGATACTTACTAGTCAGGTACATTCTTAGACGTTTAATATGGGGTGTTGAGTCCATTTCGTTGAGCTAGGAGTAGCTCTTGTCTATTCCATATTTGGCTTAAGGAACTTTATCTGTGCTCATTTCAATCTCTGGTTTTATGCAGCACCCCAACTCACCTTTCCCCTTAAGCAAGCATAAGTTGGTTTTCTAAATTTGAGAACCTGTTCTGTTCTGTAATTCAGTTCCTGTGTAGCCAAGTTTACATCCCGTGTATTACTGATATCTTATGATGTTTCTTTTTCTGTGTGACTTATTTCAGTTAGAATCATCATACCTGAATCCACTCATTGTGCTGCTAAGGGCCTGATGACACAGATTTCATTGCTGTGTGATATTGCTTTGTAAGTAAATACCACAACTTCTTTATCCATTTTTCACTTTCTGCGATGTTGAACTTGTACTGTAAACGAGGTTGTTGTAAACAGAGCCGATCCAAACTTTGGGGTGGCTGTGTCTTTTTGATTTTAATTTCCCTAAGCTATAGGACCGTAAGTGGAAGTGCCCTAGGTTCTGTTGCTTTGTTTTTTAGATGTTTCAGGAAACACCATACACTTCTCCCGAGTGGTTGTTGGCAATTTACATCCCGCCCATCAGCATAACAAGGCTCCCAGTTCTCCATGGCCTGTCCTGCCTTTCTGGATTTTACACTTTTTTCAGATGGCCCTTTTGACCGGGGGGAAGTGAGACTTCATTGTAGTGCAGATTTCCTTTGCAAGCTTGCTTGGTTGGCCAAAAAGGGCGTATGCGTTTTTTCCTGAATATATTCAGGAAAAAACGCATACGCCCTTTTTGGCCAAGTGCATCATTGTGGACGTTCTGCCTCTTTTCCTATGCTTTCAATGCAATTCCAGTCTACCTCCTGAAATCGGTTTCCTGCAATTCTGCCCCGCTTTCAAGTCCTCTTGGCAGCCTTACTTCAGTCTATTTTTGGACGATAGCTGTCATTTATAACTCTGCAGGTTTGTGAATTACAGTGCCCCTGAGCTCCTTTCTTCAACTCGCTTTCTTTTGAGCTGGCCGCAACTCCGCAGGATGGCTTCAGGCCCTAATCTGGTTCCGGTACGGCACGCTGAGCCTTTGGTTATTTCCTCTTCCTGGTGGGAAATGAGAGTTAAATTTGCCCGTCCAGACACCTCCAGCTAGCCTCTCATTGGTTCTCGCTATTCCTGTTCATCTTCCGCAGAAATTGCAAACTGGGCCAAACAGGAGGTTAAAGGGACTGACTCTCCAAGTGGGGAGAGTGTTAGTAAAGCGTCTGGAATGTTGCACCCGAGTACCAGGGGAGGAAAACTGAGACATATTTGAACACGTCTCCCGATCACATGGTTGATCATACTCTGGGTTCCACATGCATGTTTTAGCTGAAGGAAGAATACCTAAAATCTGTGTAGTTGAAACCCGTGGAATGAATACCATGCAATATGACTTCAAAGGTCTTCATTTGCTCACTGAACCTCTCCAATCCTATCACTGCTGCGTTTATGCCCCTGTACACATGCTTGATTCTCTTTCTGTGACATAGCAATCTATAGGTTTTAAGATACTTACTAGTCAGGTACATTCTTAGGCGTTTAATATGCGGTGTTGAGTCCACTTCGTTGAGCAAGGAGTAGCTCTTGTCTATTCCATATTTGGCTTAAGGAACTTTGTGCTCATTTCAATCTCTGGTTTTATGCAGCAACCCAACTCACCTTTCTCCTTAAGCAAGCATAAGTTGGTTTTCTAAATTTGAGACCCTGTTCTGTTCTGTAATTCAGTTCCTGTGTAGCCAAGTTTACATTCCGTGTATTACTGATATCTTATAATGTTTCTTTTTCTGTGTGACTTATTTCAGTTAGAATCACCATACCCGAATCCACTCATTATGCTGCTACGGGCCTGATGACACAGATTTCATTGCTGCGTGATATTGCTTTGTAAGTAAATACCACAACTTCTTTATCCATTTTTCACTTTCTGTGATATTGAACTTGTACGGTAAACGAGGTTCTTGTAAACAGAGGCGTCCCAAACTTTGGGGTGGCTGTGTCTTTTTGATTTTAATTTCCCTAAGCTATAGGACCATAAGTGGAAGTGCACTAGGCTCTGTTGCTTTGTTTTTTAGATGTTTCAGGAAACACCATACACTTCTCCGGAGTGGCTGTTGGCAATTTACATCCCGCCCATCAGCATAACAAGGCTCCCAGTTCTCCATGGCCTGTCCTGCCTTTCTGGATTTTACACTTTTTTCAGATGGCCCTTTTGACCGGGGGGAAGTGAGACTTCATTGTAGTGCAGATTTCCTTTGCAAGCTTGCTTGGTTGGCCAAAAAGGGCGTATGCGTTTTTTCCTGAATATATTCAGGAAAAAACGCATACGCCCTTTTTGACCAAGTGCATCATTGTGGACGTTCTGCCTCTTTTCCTATGCTTTCAATGCAATTCCAGTCTACCTCCTGAAATCGGTTTCCTGCAATTCTGCCCCGCTTTCAAGTCCTCTTGGCAGCCTTACTTCAGTGTATTTTTGGACGATAGCTGTCATTTATAACTCTGCAGGTTTGTGAATTACAGTGCCCCTGAGCTCCTTTCTTCAACTCGCTTTCTTGTGAGCTGGCCGCAACACCGCAGGATGGCTTCAGGCCCTAATCTGGTTCCGGTACGGCACGCTGAGCCTTTGGTTATTTCCTCTTCCTGGTGGGAAATGAGAGTTAAATTTGCCCGTCCAGACACCTCCAGCTAGCCTCTCATTGGTTCTCGCTATTCCTGTTCATCTTCCACAGAAATTGCAAACTGGGCCAAACAGGAGGTTAAAGGGACTGACTCTCCAAGTGGGGAGAGTGTTAGTAAAGCGTCTGGAATGTTGCACCCGAGTACCAGGGGAGGAAAACTGAGACATATTTGAACACGTCTCCCGATCACATGGTTGATCATACTCTAGGTTCCACATGCATGTTTTAGCTGAAGGAAGAATACCTAAAACCTGCGTAGTTGAAACCCGTGGAATGGGTACCATGCAATATGACTTCAAAGGTCTTCATTTGCTCACTGAACCTCTCCAATCCTATCACTGCTGCGTTTATGCCCCTGTACACATGCTTGATTCTCTTTCGGAGACATAGCAATCTATAGGTTTTAAGATACTTACTAGTCAGGTACATTCTTAGGCGTTTAATATGCGGTGTTGAGTCCATTTCGTTGAGCAAGGAGTAGCTCTTGTCTATTCCATATTTGGCTTAAGGAACTTTATCTGTGCTCATTTCAATCTCTGGTTTTATGCAGCACCCCAACTCACCTTTCCCCTTAAGCAAGCATAAGTTGGTTTTCTAAATTTGAGACCCTGTTCTGTTCTGTAATTCAGTTCCTGTGTAGCCAAGTTTACATTCCGTGTATTACTGATATCTTATGATGTTTCTTTTTCTGTGTGACTTATTTCAGTTAGAATCACCATACCCGAATCCACTCATTATGCTGCTACGGGCCTGGTGACATAGATTTCATTGCTGAGTGATATTGCTTTGTACATGAGTACCACAACTTCTTTATCCATTTTTCACTTTCTGTGATATTGAACTTGTACGGTAAACGAGGTTCTTGTAAACAGAGGCGTCCCAAACTTTGGGGTGGCTGTGTCTTTTTGATTTTAATTTCCCTAAGCTATAGGACCATAAGTGGCAGTGCCCTAGGCTCTGTTGCTTTGTTTTTTAGATGTTTCAGGAAACACCATACACTTCTCCCGAGTGGTTGTTGGCAATTTACATCCCGCCCATCAGCATAACAAGGCTCCCAGTTCTCCATGGCCTGTCCTGCCTTTCTGGATTTTACACTTTTTTCAGATGGCTCTTTTGACCGGGGGGAAGTGAGACTTCATTGTAGTGCAGATTTCCTTTGCAAGCTTGCTTGGTTGGCCAAAAAGGGCATATGCGTTTTTTCCTGAATATATTCAGGAAAAAACGCATATGCCCTTTTTGGCCAAGTGCATCATTGTGGACGTTCTGCCTCTTTTCCTATGCTTTCAATGCAATTCCAGTCTACCTCCTGAAATCGGTTTCCTGCAATTCTGCCCCGCTTTCAAGTCTTCTTGGCAGCCTTACTTCAGTCTATTTTGGGACGATAGCTGTCATTTATAACTCTGCAGGTTTGTGAATTACAGTGCCCCTGAGCTCCTTTCTTCAACTCGCTTTCTTTTGAGCTGGCCGCAACACCGCAGGATGGCTTCAGGCCCTAATCTGGTTCCGGTACGGCACGCTGAGCCTTTGGTTATTTCCTCTTCCTGGTGGGAAGTGAGAGTTAAATTTGCCCGTCCAGACACCTCCAGCTAGCCTCTCATTGGTTCTCGCTATTCCTGTTCATCTTCCGCAGAAATTGCAAACGGGGCCAATCAGGAGGTTAAAGGCGCTGACTCTCCAAGTGGGGAGAGTGTTAGTAAAGCGTCTGGAATGTTGCACCCGAGTACCAGGGGAGGAAAACTGAGACATATTTGAACACGTCTCCCGATCACATGGTTGATCATACTCTGGGTTCCACATGCATGTTTTAGCTGAAGGAAGAATACCTAAAATCTGGGTAGTTAAACCCCGTGGAATGGGTACCATGCAATATGACTTCAAAGGGTCTTCATTTGCTCACTGAACCTCTCCAATCCTATCACTGCTGCGTTTATGCCCCTGTACACATGCTTGATTCTCTTTCGAAGACATAGCAATCCATAGGTTTTAAGATACTTACTAGTCAGGTACATTCTTAGGCGTTTAATATGCGGTGTTGAGTCCATTTCGTTGAGCAAGGAGTAGCTCTTGTCTATTCCATATTTGGCTTAAGGAACTTTATCTGTGCTCATTTCAATCTCTGGTTTTATGCAGCACCCCAACTCACCTTTCCCCTTAAGCAAGCATAAGTTGGTTTTCTAAATTTGAGACCCTGTTCTGTTCTGTAATTCAGTTCCTGTGTAGCCAAGTTTACATTCCGTGTATTACTGATATCTTATGATGTTTCTTTTTCTGTGTGACTTATTTCAGTTAGAATCATCATACCTGAATCCACTCACTGTGCTGCTAAGGGCCTGATGACACAGATTTCATTGCTGAGTGATATTGCTTTGTAAGTAAATACCACAACTTTTTTATCCATTTTTCACTTTCTGCAATGTTGAACTTGTACTGTAAACGAGGTTCTTGTAAACAGAACCGTTCGAAACTTTGGGGTGGCTGTGTCTTTTTGATTTTAAATTCCCTAAGCTATAGGACCATAAGTGGAAGTGCCCTAGGCTCTGTTGCTTTGTTTTTTAGATGTTTCAAGAAACACCATACACTTCTCCCGAGTGTTTGTTGGCAATTTATATCCCGCCCTTCAGCATAACAAGGCTCCCAGTTCTCCATGGCCTGTCCTGCCTTTCTGGATTTTACACTTTTTTCAGATGGCCCTTTTGACCGGGGGGAAGTGAGACTTCATTGTAGTGCAGATTTCCTTTGCAAGCTTGCTTGGTTGGCCAAAAAGGGCGTATGCGTTTTTTCCTGAATATATTCAGGAAAAAACGCATACGCCCTTTTTGGCCAAGTGCATCATTGTGGACGTTCTGCCTCTTTTCCTATGCTTTCAGTGCAATTCCAGTCTACCTCCTGAAATCGGTTTCCTGCAATTCTGCCCCGCTTTCAAGTCCTCTTGGCAGCCTTACTTCAGTCTATTTTTGGACGATAGCTGTCATTTATAACTCTGCAGGTTTGTGAATTACAGTGCCCCTGAGCTCCTTTCTTCAACTCGCTTTCTTTTGAGCTGGCCGCAACACCGCAGGATGGCTTCAGGCCCTAATCTGGTTCCGGTACGGCACGCTGAGCCTTTGGTTATTTCCTCTTCCTGGTGGGAAATGAGAGTTAAATTTGCCCGTCCAGACACCTCCAGCTAGCCTCTCATTGGTTCTCGCTATTCCTGTTCATCTTCCGCAGAAATTGCAAACTGGGCCAAACAGGAGGTTAAAGGGACTGACTCTCCAAGTGGGGAGAGTGTTAGTAAAGCGTCTGGAATGTTGCACCTGAGTACCAGGGGAGGAAAACTGAGACATATTTGAACACGTCTCCCGATCACATGGTTGATCATACTCTGGGTTCCACATGCATGTTTTAGCTGAAGGAAGAATACCTAAAATCTGTGTAGTTGAAACCCGTGGAATGGGTACCATGCAATATGACTTCAAAGGTCTTCATTTGCTCACTGAACCTCTCCAATCCTATCACTGCTGCGTTTATGCCCCTGTACACATGCTTGATTCTCTTTCGGAGACATAGCAATCTATAGGTTTTAAGATACTTACTAGTCAGGTACATTCTTAGGCGTTTAATATGCGGTGTTGAGTCCACTTCGTTGAGCAAGGAGTAGCTCTTGTCTATTCCATATTTGGCTTAAGGAACTTTGTGCTCATTTCAATCTCTGGTTTTATGCAGCACCCCAACTCACCTTTCTCCTTAAGCAAGCATAAGTTGGTTTTCTAAATTTGAGACCCTGTTCTGTTCTGTAATTCAGTTCCTGTGTAGCCAAGTTTACATTCCGTGTATTACTGATATCTTATAATGTTTCTTTTTCTGTGTGACTTATTTCAGTTAGAATCACCATACCCGAATCCACTCATTATGCTGCTACGGGCCTGGTGACATAGATTTCATTGCTGAGTGATATTGCTTTGTACATGAGTACCACAACTTCTTTATCCATTTTTCACTTTCTGTGATATTGAACTTGTACGGTAAACGAGGTTCTTGTAAACAGAGGCGTCCCAAACTTTGGGGTGGCTGTGTCTTTTTGATTTTAATTTCCCTAAGCTATAGGACCATAAGTGGAAGTGCACTAGGCTCTGTTGCTTTGTTTTTTAGATGTTTCAGGAAACACCATACACTTCTCCCGAGTGGTTGTTGGCAATTTACATCCCGCCCATCAGCATAACAAGGCTCCCAGTTCTCCATGGCCTGTCCTGCCTTTCTGGATTTTACACTTTTTTCAGATGGCCCTTTTGACCGGGGGGAAGTGAGACTTCATTGTAGTGCAGATTTCCTTTGCAAGCTTGCTTGGTTGGCCAAAAAGGGCATATGCGTTTTTTCCTGAATATATTCAGGAAAAAACGCATACGCCCTTTTTGGCCAAGTGCATCATTGTGGACGTTCTGCCTCTTTTCCTATGCTTTCAATGCAATTCCAGTCTACCTCCTGAAATCGGTTTCCTGCAATTCTGCCCCGCTTTCAAGTCCTCTTGGCAGCCTTACTTCAGTCTATTTTTGGACGATAGCTGTCATTTATAACTCTGCAGGTTTGTGAATTACAGTGCCCCTGAGCTCCTTTCTTCAACTCGCTTTCTTTTGAGCTGGCCGCAACACCGCAGGATGGCTTCAGGCCCTAATCTGGTTCCGGTACGGCACGCTGAGCCTTTGGTTATTTCCTCTTCCTGGTGGGAAATGAGAGTTAAATTTGCCCGTCCAGACACCTCCAGCTAGCCTCTCATTGGTTCTCGCTATTCCTGTTCATCTTCCGCAGAAATTGCAAACTGGGCCAAACAGGAGGTTAAAGGGACTGACTCTCCAAGTGGGGAGAGTGTTAGTAAAGCATCTGGAATGTTGCACCCGAGTACCAGGGGAGGAAAACTGAGACATATTTGAACACGTCTCCCGATCACATGGTTGATCATACTCTGGGTTCCACATGCATGTTTTAGCTGAAGGAAGAATACCTAAAATCTGCGTAGTTGAAACCCGTGGAATGGGTACCATGCAATATGACTTCAAAGGTCTTCATTTGCTCACTGAACCTCTCCAATCCTATCACTGCTGCGTTTATGCCCCTGTACACATGCTTGATTCTCTTTCGGAGACATAGCAATCTATAGGTTTTAAGATACTTACTAGTCAGGTACATTCTTAGGCGTTTAATATGCGGTGTTGAGTCCATTTCGTTGAGCAAGGAGTAGCTCTTGTCTATTCCATATTTGGCTTAAGGAACTTTGTGCTCATTTCAATCTCTGGTTTTATGCAGCACCCCAACTCACCTTTACCCTTAAGCAAGCATAAGTTGGTTTTCTAAATTTGAGACCCTGTTCTGTTCTGTAATTCAGTTCCTGTGTAGCCAAGTTTACATTCCGTGTATTACTGATATCTTATGATGTTTCTTTTTCTGTGTGACTTATTTCAGTTAGAATCACCATACCCGAATCCACTCATTATGCTGCTACGGGCCTGGTGACATAGATTTCATTGTTGAGTGATATTGCTTTGTACATGAGTAGCACAACTTCTTTATCCATTTTTCACTTTCTGTGATATTGAACTTGTACGGTAAATGAGGTTCTTGTAAACAGAGGCGTGCCAAACTTTGGGGTGGCTGTGTCTTTTTGATTTTAATTTCCCTAAGCTATAGGACCATAAGTGGAAGTGCACTAGGCTCTGTTGCTTTGTTTTTTAGATGTTTCAGGAAACACCATACACTTCTCCGGAGTGGCTGTTGGCAATTTACATCCCGCCCATCAGCATAACAAGGCTCCCAGTTCTCCATGTCCTGTCCTGCCTTTCTGGATTTTACACTTTTTTCAGATGGCCCTTTTGACCGGGGGGAAGTGAGACTTCATTGTAGTGCAGATTTCCTTTGCAAGCTTGCTTGGTTGGCCAAAAAGGGCGTATGCGTTTTTTCCTGAATATATTCAGGAAAAAACGCATACGCCCTTTTTGGCCAAGTGCATCATTGTGGACGTTCTGCCTCTTTTCCTATGCTTTCAATGCAATTCCAGTCTACCTCCTGAAATCGGTTTCCTGCAATTCTGCCCCGCTTTCAAGTCCTCTTGGCAGCCTTACTTCAGTCTATTTTTGGACGATAGCTGTCATTTATAACTCTGCAGGTTTGTGAATTACAGTGCCCCTGAGCTCCTTTCTTCAACTCGCTTTCTTTTGAGCTGGCCGCAACACCGCAGGATGGCTTCAGGCCCTAATCTGGTTCCGGTACGGCACGCTGAGCCTTTGGTTATTTCCCCTTCCTGGTGGGAAATGAGAGTTAAATTTGCCCGTCCAGACACCTCCAGCTAGCCTCTCATTGGTTCTCGCTATTCCTGTTCATCTTCCGCAGAAATTGCAAACTGGGCCAAACAGGAGGTTAAAGGGACTGACTCTCCAAGTGGGGAGAGTGTTAGTAAAGCGTCTGGAATGTTGCACCCGAGTACCAGGGGAGGAAAACTGAGACATATTTGAACACGTCTCCCGATCACATGGTTGATCATACTCTGGGTTCCACATGCATGTTTTAGCTGAAGGAAGAATACCTAAAATCTGCGTAGTTGAAACCCATGGAATGGGTACCATGCAATATGACTTCAAAGGTCTTCATTTGCTCACTGAACCTCTCCAATCCTATCACTGCTGCGTTTATGCCCCTGTACACATGCTTGATTCTCTTTCGGAGACATAGCAATCTATAGGTTTTAAGATACTTACTAGTCAGGTACATTCTTAGGCGTTTAATATGCGGTGTTGAGTCCATTTCGTTGAGCAAGGAGTAGCTCTTGTCTATTCCATATTTGGCTTAAGGAACTTTGTGCTCATTTCAATCTCTGGTTTTATGCAGCACCCCAACTCACCTTTCCCCTTAAGCAAGCATAAGTTGGTTTTCTAAATTTGAGACCCTGTTCTGTTCTGTAATTCAGTTCCTGTGTAGTCAAGTTTACATTCCGTGTATTACTGACATCTTATGATGTTTCTTTTTCTGTGTGACTTATTTCAGTTAGAATCATCATACCTGAATCCACTGATTGTGCTACTAAGGGCCTGATGACACAGATTTCATTGCTGAGTGATATTGCTTTGTAACTAAATACCACAACTTCTTTATCCATTTTTCAATTTCTGCAATGTTGAACTTGTACTGTAAACGAGGTTCTTGTAAAAGAGCCGTTCCAAACTTTGGGGTGGCTGTGTCTTTTTGATTTTAATTTCCCTAAGCTATAGGATCATAAGTGGAAGTGCCCTAGGTTCTGTTGCTTTGTTTTTTAGATGTTTCCGGAAACACCATACACTTCTCCCGAGTGGTTGTTGGCAATTTACATCCCGCCCATCAGCATAACAAGGCTCCCAGTTCTCCATGGCCTGTCCTGCCTTTCTGGATTTTACACGTTTTTCAGATGGCTCTTTTGACCGGGGGGAAGTGAGACTTCATTGTAGTGCAGATTTCCTTTGCAAGCTTGCTTGGTTGGCCAAAAAGGGCATATGCGTTTTTTCCTGAATATATTCAGGAAAAAACGCATATGCCCTTTTTGGCCAAGTGCATCATTGTGGACGTTCTGCCTCTTTTCCTATGCTTTCAATGCAATTCCAGTCTACCTCCTGAAATCGGTTTCCTGCAATTCTGCCCCGCTTTCAAGTCTTCTTGGCAGCCTTACTTCAGTCTATTTTTGGACGATAGCTGTCATTTATAACTCTGCAGGTTTGTGAATTACAGTGCCCCTGAGCTCCTTTCTTCAACTCGCTTTCTTTTGAGCTGGCCGCAACACCGCAGGATGGCTTCAGGCCCTAATCTGGTTCCGGTATGGCACGCTGAGCCTTTGGTTATTTCCTCTTCCTGTTGGGAAGTGAGAGTTAAATTTGCCCGTCCAGACACCTCCAGCTAGCCTCTCATTGGTTCTCGCTATTCCTGTTCATCTTCCGCAGAAATTGCAAACTGGGCCAAACAGGAGGTTAAAGGCACTGACTCTCCAAGTGGGGAGAGTGTTAGTAAAGCGTCTGGAATGTTGCACCCGAGTACCAGGGGAGGAAAACTGAGACATATTTGAACACGTCTCCCGATCACATGGTTGATCATACTCTGGGTTCCACATGCATGTTTTAGCTGAAGGAAGAATACCTAAAATCTGGGTAGTTGAACCCCGTGGAATGGGTACCATGCAATATGACTTCAAAGGGTCTTCATTTGCTCACTGAACCTCTCCAATCCTATCACTGCTGCGTTTATGCCCCTGTACACATGCTTGATTCTCTTTCGAAGACATAGCAATCCATAGGTTTTAAGATACTTACTAGTCAGGTACATTCATAGGCGTTTAATATGCGGTGTTGAGTCCATTTCGTTGAGCAAGGAGTAGCTCTTGTCTATTCCATATTTGGCTTAAGGAACTTTATCTGTGCTCATTTCAATCTCTGGTTTTATGCAGCACCCCAACTCACCTTTCCCCTTAAGCAAGCATAAGTTGGTTTTCTAAATTTGAGACCCTGTTCTGTTCTGTAATTCAGTTCCTGTGTAGCCAAGTTTACATTCAGTGTATTACTGATATCTTATGATGTTTCTTTTTCTGTGTGACTTATTTCAGTTAGAATCATCATACCTGAATCCACTCACTGTGCTGCTAAGGGCCTGATGACACAGAATTCATTGCTGAGTGATATTGCTTTTTAAGTGAATACCACAACTTCTTTATCCATTACTCACTTTCTGCGATGTTGAACTTGTACTTTAAATGAGGTTTTTGTAAACAGAGCCGTGCCAAACTTTGGGGTGGCTGTGTCTTTTTGATTTTAATTTCCCTAAGCTATAGGACCATAAGTGGAAGTGCCCTAGGCTCTGTTGCTTTGTTTTTTAGATGTTTCAGGAAACACCATACACTTCTCCCAAGTGGTTGTTGGCAATTTACATCCCGCCCATCAGCATAACAAGGTTCCCAGTTCTCCATGGCCTGTCCTGCCTTTCTGGATTTTACACTTTTTTCAGATGGCCCTTTTGACCGGGGGGAAGTGAGACTTCATTGTAGTGCAGATTTCCTTTGCAAGCTTGCTTGGTTGGCCAAAAAGGGCGTATGCGTTTTTTCCTGAATATATTCAGGAAAAAACGCATACGCCCTTTTTGGCCAAGTGCATCATTGTGGACGTTCTGCCTCTTTTCCTATGCTTTCAATGCAATTCCAGTCTACCTCCTGAAATCGGTTTCCTGCAATTCTGCCCCGCTTTCAAGTCCTCTTGGCAGCCTTACTTCAGTCTATTTTTGGACGATAGCTGTCATTTATAACTCTGCAGGTTTGTGAATTACAGTGCCCCTGAGCTCCTTTCTTCAACTCGCTTTCTTTTGAGCTGGCCGCAACACCGCAGGATGGCTTCAGGCCATAATCTGGTTCCGGCACGGCACGCTGAGCCTTTGGTTATTTCCTCTTACTGGTGGGAAATGAGAGTTAAATTTGCCCGTCCAGACACCTCCAGCTAGCCTCTCATTGGTTCTCGCTATTCCTGTTCATCTTCCGCAGAAATTGCAAACTGGGCCAAACAGGAGGTTAAAGGCGCTGACTCTCCAATTGGGGAGAGTGTTAGTAAAGCGTCTGGAATGTTGCACCCGAGTACCAGGGGAGGAAAACTGAGACATATTTGAACACGTCTCCCGTTCACATGGTTGATCATACTCTGGGTTCCACATGCATGTTTTAGCTGAAGGAAGAATACCTTAAACCTGGAGAGTTGAGACCCGTGTAATGGGTACCATGCAATATGACTTCAAAGGGTCTTCATTTGCTCACCGAACCTCTCCAATCCTATCACTGCTGCGTTTATGCCCCTGTACACACGCTTGATTCTCTTTTGGAGACATAGCAATCCATAGGTTTTAAGATACTTACTAGTCAGGTACATTCTTAGGCGTTTAATATGGGGTGTTGAGTCCATTTCGTTGAGCAAGGAGTAGCTCTTGTCTATTCCATATTTGGCTTAAGGAACTTTATCTGTGCTCATTTCAATCTCTGGTTTTATGCAGCACCCCAACTCACCTTTCCCCTTAAGCAAGCATAAGTTGGTTTTCTAAATTTGAGACCCTGTTCTGTTTTGGAATGCAGTTCCTGTGTAACCAAGTTTACATTCCGTGTATTAGTGATATCTTATGATGTTTCTTTTTCTGTGTGACTTATTTCAGTTAGATTCATCGTACCTGAATCCACTCATTATGCTGCGAAGGGCCTGATGACATAGATTTCATTGCTGAGTGATACTGCATTGTACGTAAGTACCACAAGTTCTTTATCCATTTTTCACTTTCTGCGATGTTGAACATGTACTGTAAACGAGGTTCTTGTAAACAGAGCCGTTCCAAACTTTGGGGTGGCTGTGTCTTTTTGATTTTAATTTCCCTAAGCTATAGGACCATAAGTGGAAGTGGCCTAGGCTCTGTTGCTTTGTTTTTTAGATGTTTCAGGAAACACCATGCACTTCTCCCGAGTGGTTGTTGGCAATTCACATCCCGCCCATCAGCATAACAAGGCTCCCAGTTCTCCATGGCCTGTCCTGCCTTTCTGAATATTACACTTTTTTCAGATGGCCCTTTTGACCGGGGGGAAGTGAGACTTCATTGTAGTGCAGATTTCCTTTGCAAGCTTGCTTGGTTGGCCAAAAAGGGCGTATGCGTTTTTTCCTGAATATATTCAGGAAAAAACGCATACGCCCTTTTTGGCCAAGTGCATCATTGTGGACGTTCTGCCTCTTTTCCTATGCTTTCAATGCAATTCCAGTCTACCTCCTGAAATCGGTTTCCTGCAATTCTGCCCCGCTTTCAAGTCCTCTTGGCAGCCTTACTTCAGTCTATTTTTGGATGATAGCTGTCATTTATAACTCTGCAGGTTTGTGAATTACAGTGCCCCTGAGCTCCTTTCTTCAACTCGCTTTCTTGTGACCTGGCCGCAACACCGCAGGATGGATTCAGGCCCTAATCTGGTTCCGGCACGGCATGCTGAGCCTTTGGTTATTTCCTCTTCCTGGTGGGAAATGAGAGTTAAATTTGCCCGTCCAGACACCTCCAGCTAGTCTCTCATTGGTTCTCGCTATTCCTGTTCATCTTCCGCAGAAATTGCAAACTGGGCCAAACAGGAGGTTAAAGGCGCTGACTCTCCAAGTGGGGAGAGTGTTAGTAAAGCGTCTGGAATGTTGCACCCGAGTACCAGGGGAGGAAAACTGAGACATATTTGAACACGTCTCCCGATCACATGGTTGATCATACTCTGGGTTCCACATGCATGTTTTAGCTGAAGGAAGAATAACTAAAACCTGGGTAGTTGAAACCCGTGGAATGGGTACCATGCAATATGACTTCAAAGGGTCTTCATTTGCTCTCCGAACCTCTCCAATCCTATCACTGCTGCGTTTATGCCCCTGTACACATGCTTGATTCTCTTTCGGAGACATAGCAATCCATAGGTTTTAAGATACTTACTAGTCAGGTACATTCTTAGGCGTTTAATATGGGGTGTTGAGTCCATTTCGTTGAGCAAGGAGTAGCTCTTGTCTATTCCATATTTGACTTAAGGAACTTTATCTGTGCTCATTTCAATCTCTGGTTTTATGCAGCACCCCAACTCACCTTTACCCTTAAGCAAGCATAAGTTGGTTTTCTAAATTTGAGACCCTGTTCTGTTCTGTAATTCAGTTCCTGTGTAGCCAAGTTTACATTCCGTGTATTACTGATATCTTATGATGTTTCTTTTTCTGTGTGACTTATTTCAGTTAGAATCATCATACCTGAATCCACTCATTGTGCTGCTAAGGGCCTGATGACACAGATTTCATTGCTGTGTGATATTGCTTTGTAAGTAAATACCACAACTTCTTTATCCATTTTTCACTTTCTGCGATGTTGAACTTGTACTGTAAACGAGGTTCTTGTAAACAGAGCCGTTCCAAACTTTGGGGTGGCTGTGTCTTTTTGATTTTAATTTCCCTAAGCTATAGGACCATAAGTGGAAGTGCCCTAGGTTCTGTTGCTTTGTTTTTTAGATGTTTCAGGAAACACCATACACTTCTCCCGAGTGGTTGTTGGCAATTTACATCCCGCCCATCAGCATAACAAGGCTCCCAGTTCTCCATGGCCTGTCCTGCCTTTCTGTATTTTACACTTTTTTCAGATGGCCCTTTTGACCGGGAGGAAGTGAGACTTCATTGTAGTGCAGATTTCCTTTGCAAGCTTGCTTGGTTGGCCAAAAAGGGCGTATGCGTTTTTTCCTGAATATATTCAGGAAAAAACGCATACGCCCTTTTTGGCCAAGTGCATCATTGTGGACGTTCTGCCTCTTTTCCTATGCTTTCAATGCAATTCCAGTCTACCTCCTGAAATCGGTTTCCTGCAATTCTGCCCCGCTTTCAAGTCCTCTTGGCAGCCTTACTTCAGTCTATTTTTGGACGATAGCTGTCATTTATAACTCTGCAGGTTTGTGAATTACAGTGCCCCTGAGCTCCTTTCTTCAACTCGCTTTCTTGTGAGCTGGCCGCAACACCGCAGGATGGCTTCAGGCCCTAATCTGGTTCCGGCACGGCACGCTGAGCCTTTGGTTAATTCCTCTTCCTGGTGGGAAATGAGAGTTAAATTTGCCCATCCAGACACCTCCAGCTAGCCTCTCATTGGTTCTCGCTATTCCTGTTCATCTTCCGCAGAAAATGCAAACTGGGCCAAACAGGAGGTTAAAGGCGCTGACTCTCCAAGTGGGGAGAGTGTTAGTAAAGCATCTGGAATGTTGCACCCGAGTACCAGGGGAGGAAAACTGAGACATATTTGAACACGTCTCCCGTTCACATGGTTGATCATACTTGGGTTCCACATGCATGTTTTAGCTGAAGGAAGAATACCTAAAACCTGGGTAGTTGAAACCCGTGGAATGGGTACCATGCAATATGACTTCAAAGGGTCTTCATTTGCTCACCGAACCTCTCCAATCCTATCACTGCTGCGTTTATGCCCCTGTACACATGCTTGATTCTCTTTCGGAGACATAGCAATCCATAGGTTTTAAGATACTTACTAGTCAGGTACATTCTTAGGCGTTTAATATGCGGTGTTGAGTCCATTTCGTTGAGCAAGGAGTAGCTCTTGTCTATTCCATATTTGGCTTAAGGAACTTTATCTGTGCTCATTTCAATCTCTGGTTTTATGCAGCACCCCAACTCACCTTTCCCCTTAAGCAAGCATAAGTTGGTTTTCTAAATTTGAGACCCTGTTCTGTTCTGTAATTCAGTTCCTGTGTAGCCAAGTTTACATTCCGTGTATTACTGATATCTTATGATGTTTCTTTTTCTGTGTGACTTATTTCAGTTAGAATCATCATACCTGAATCCACTCATTGTGCTGCTAAGGGCCTGATGACACAGATTTCATTGCTGAGTGATATTGCTTTGTAAGTAAATACCACAACTTCTTTATCCATTTTTCACTTTCTGCGATGTTGAACTTGTACTGTAAACGAGGTTCTTGTAAACAGAGCCGTTCCAAACTTTGGGGTGGCTGTGTCTTTTTGATTTTAAATTCCCTAAGCTATAGGACCATAAGTGGAAGTGCCCTAGGCTCTGTTGCTTTGTTTTTTAGATGTTTCAGGAAACACCATACACTTCTCCCGAGTGGTTGTTGGCAATTTACATCCCGCCCATCAGCATAACAAGGCTCCCAGTTCTCCATGGCCTGTCCTGCCTTTCTGGATTTTACACTTTTTTCAGATGGCCCTTTTGACCAGGGGGAAGTGAGACTTCATTGTAGTGCAGATTTCCTTTGCAAGCTTGCTTGGTTGGCCAAAAAGTGCGTATGCGTTTTTTCCTGAATATATTCAGGAAAAACCGCATACGCCCTTTTTGGCCAAGTGCATCATTGTGGACGTTCGGCCTCTTTTCCTATGCTTTCAATGCAATTCCAGTCTACCTCCTGAAATCGGTTTCCTGCAATTCTGCCCCGCTTTCAAGTCCTCTTGGCAGCCTTACTTCAGTCTATTTTTGGACGATAGCTGTCATTTATAACTCTGCAGGTTTGTGAATTACAGTGCCCCTGAGCTCCTTTCTTCAACTCGCTTTCTTGTGAGCTGGCCGCAACACCGCTGGATGGCTTCAGGCCCTAATCTGGTTCCGGCACAGCATGCTGAGCCTTTGGTTAATTCCTCTTCCTGGTGGGAAATGAGAGTTAAATTTGCCCGTCCAGACACCTCCAGCTAGTCTCTCATTGGTTCTCGCTATTCCTGTTCATCTTCCGCAGAAATTGCAAACTGGGGCAAACAGGAGGTTAAAGGCACTGACTGACCAAGTAGGGAGAGTGTTAGTAAAGCGTCTGGAATGTTGCACCCGAGTACCAGGGTACGAAAACTGAGACATATTTGAACACGTCTCCCGATCACATGGTTGATCATACTCTAGGTTCCACATGCATATTTTAGCTGAAGGAAGAATACCTTAAACCTGGGTAGTTGAAACCCGTGTAATGGGTACCATGCAATATGACTTCAAAGGGTCTTCATTTGCTCACTGAACCTCTCCAATCCTATCACTGCTGCGTTTATGCCCCTGTACAAATGCTTGATTCTCTTTCGGAGACATAGCAATCCATAGGTTTTAAGATACTTACAAGTCAGGTACATTCTTAGGCGTTTAATATGCGGTGTTGAGTCCATTTCGTTGAGCAAGGAGTAGCTCTTGTCTATTCCATATTTGGCTTAAGGAACTTTATCTGTGCTCATTTCAATCTCTGGTTTTATGCAGCACCCCAACTCACCTTTACCCTTAAGCAAGCATAAGTTGGTTTTCTAAATTTGAGACCCTGTTCTGTTCTGTAATTCAGTTCCTGTGTAGCCAAGTTTACATTCCGTGTATTACTGATATCTTATGATGTGTCTTTTTCTGTGTGACTTATTTCAGTTAGAATCATCATACCTGAATCCACTCATTGTGCTGCTAAGTGCCTGATGACACAGATTTCATTGCTGAGTGATATTGCTTTGTAAGTAAATACCACAAGTTCTTTATCCATTTTTCACTTTCTGCGATATTGAACTTGTACGGTAAACGAGGTTCTTGTAAACAGAGGCGTCCCAAACTTTGGGGTGGCTGTGTCTTTTTGATTTTAATTTCCGTAAGCTATAGGACCATAAGTGGAAGTGCCCTAGGCTCTGTTGCTTTGTTTTTTAGATGTTTCAGGAAACACCATACACTTCTCCCGAGTGGTTGTTGGCAATTTACATCCCGCCCATCAGCATAACAAGGCTCCCAGTTCTCCATGGCCTGTCCTGCCTTTCTGGATTTTACACTTTTTTCAGATGGCCCTTTTGACCGGGGGGTGGGGGGGGGAGTGAGACTTCATTGTAGTGCAGATTTCCTTTGCAAGCTTGCTTGGTTGGCCAAAAAGGGCGTATGCGTTTTTTCCTGAATATATTCAGGAAAAAACGCATACGCCCTTTTTGGCCAAGTGCATCATTGTGGACGTTCTGCCTCTTTTCCTATGCTTTCAATGCAATTCCAGTCTACCTCCTGAAATCGGTTTCCTGCAATTCTGCCCCGCTTTCAAGTCCTCTTGGCAGCCTTACTTCAGTCTATTTTTGGACGATAGCTGTCATTTATAACTCTGCAGGTTTGTGAATTACAGTGCCCCTGAGCTCCTTTCTTCAACTCGCTTTCTTGTGAGCTGGCCGCAACACCGCAGGATGGCTTCAGGCCCTAATCTGGTTCTGGCACGGCACGCTGAGCCTTTGGTTAATTCCTCTTCCTGGTGGGAAATGAGAGTTAAATTTGCCCGTCCAGACACCTCCAGCTAGTCTCTCATTGGTTCTCGCTATTCCTGTTCATCTTCCGCAGAAATTGCAAACTGGGCCAAACAGGAGGTTAAAGACACTGACTCTCCAAGTCGGGAGAGTGTTAGTAAAGCGTCTGGAATGTTGCACCCGAGTACCAGGGTACGAAAACTGAGACATATTTGAACACGTCTCCCGATCACATGGTTGATCATACTCTGGGTTCCACATGCATGTTTTAGCTGAAGGAAGAATACCTAAAACCTGGGTAGTTGAAACCCGTGGAATGGGTACCATGCAATATGACTTCAAAGGGTCTTCATTTGCTCACCGAACCTCTCCAATCCTATCACTGCTGCGTTTATGTCCCTGTACACATGCATGATTCTCTTTCGGAGACATAGCAATCCATAGGTTTTAAGATACTTACTAGTCAGGTACATTCTTAGGCGTTTAATATGCGGTGTTGAGTCCATTTCGTTGAGCAAGGAGTAGCTCTTGTCTATTCCATATTTGGCTTAAGGAACTTTATCTGTGCTCATTTCAATCTCTGGTTTTATGCAGCACCCCAACTCACCTTTCCCCTTAAGCAAGCATAAGTCGGTTTTCGAAATTTGAGACCCTGTTCTGTTCTGTAATTCAGTTCCTGTGTAGCCAAGTTTACATTCCGTGTATTACTGATATCTTATGATGTGTCTTTTTCTGTGTGACTTATTTCAGTTAGAATCATCATACCTGAATCCACTCATTGTGCTGCTAAGGGCCTGATGACACAGATTTCATTGCTGAGTGATATTGCTTTGTAAGTAAATACCACAACTTCTTTATCCATTTTTCACTTTCTGCGATGTTGAACTTGTACTGTAAACGAGGTTCTTGTAAACAGAGGCGTCCCAAACTTTGGGGTGGCTGTGTCTTTTTGATTTTAATTTCCCTAAGCTATAGGACCATAAGTGGCAGTGCCCTAGGCTCTGTTGCTTTGTTTTTTAGATGTTTCAGGAAACACCATACACTTCTCCCGAGTGGTTGTTGGCAATTTACATCCCGCCCATCAGCATAACAAGGCTCCCAGTTCTCCATGGCCTGTCCTGCCTTTCTGGATTTTACACTTTTTTCAGATGGCCCTTTTGACCGGGGGGAAGTGAGACTTCATTGTAGTGCAGATTTCCTTTGCAAGCTTGCTTGGTTGGCCAAAAAGGGCGTATGCGTTTTTTCCTGAATATATTCAGGAAAAAACGCATACGCCCTTTTTGGCCAAGTGCATCATTGTGGACGTTCTGCCTCTTTTCCTATGCTTTCAATGCAATTCCAGTCTACCTCCTGAAATCGGTTTCCTGCAATTCTGCCCCGCTTTCAAGTCCTCTTGGCAGCCTTACTTCAGTCTATTTTTGGACGATAGCTGTCATTTATAACTCTGCAGGTTTGTGAATTACAGTGCCCCTGAGCTCCTTTCTTCAACTCGCTTTCTTGTGAGCTGGCCGCAACACCGCAGGATGGCTTCAGGCCCTAATCTGGTTCCGGCACGGCACGCTGAGCCTTTGGTTATTTCCTCATCCTGGTGGGAAATGAGAGTTAAATTTGCCCGTCCAGACACCTCCAGCTAGTCTCTCATTGGTTCTCGCTATTCCTGTACATCTTCCGCAGAAATTGCAAACTGGGCCAAACAGGAGGTTAAAGGCGCTGACTCTCCAAGTGGGGAGAGTGTTAGTAAAGCGTCTGGAATGTTGCACCTGAGTACCAGGGGAGGAAAACTGAGACATATTTGAACACGTCTCCCGTTCACATGGTTGATCATACTTGGGTTCCACATGCATGTTTTAGCTGAAGGAAGAATACCTTAAACCTGGAGAGTTGAGACCCGTGGAATGGGTACCATGCAATATGACTTCAAAGGGTCTTCATTTGCTCACCGAACCTCTCCAATCCTATCACTGCTGCGTTTATGCCCCTGTACACACGCTTGATTCTCTTTTGGAGACATAGCAATCCATAGGTTTTACGATACTTACTAGTCAGGTACATTCTTAGGCGTTTAATATGCGGTGTTGAGTCCATTTCGTTGAGCAAGGAGTAGTTCTTGTCTATTCCATATTTGACTTAAGGAACTTTATCTGTGCTCATTTCAATCTCTGGTTTTATGCAGCACCCCAACTCTCCTTTACCCTTAAGCAAGCATAAGTTGGTTTTCTAAATTTGAGACCCTCTTCTGTTTTGGAATGCAGTTCCTGTGTAGCCAAGTTTACATTCCGTGTATTAGTGATATCTTATGATGTTTCTTTTTCTGTGTGACTTATTTCAGTTAGAATCATCGTACCTGAATCCACTCATTATGCTGCTACGGGCCTGATGACATAGATTTCATTGCTGAGTGATACTGCGTTGTAAGTAAATACCACAAGTTCTTTATCCATTTTTCACTTTCTGCGATGTTGAACTTGTACTGTAAACGAGGTTCTTGTAAACAGAGGCGTCCCAAACTTTGGGGTGGCTGTGTCTTTTTGATTTTAATTTCCCTAAGCTATAGGACCATAAGTGGAAGTGCCCTAGGCTCTGTTGCTTTGTTTTTTAGATATTTCAGGAAACACCATACACTTCTCCCGAGTGGTTGTTGGCAATTTACATCCCGCCCATCAGCATAACAAGGCTCCCAGTTCTCCATGGCCTGTCCTGCCTTTCTGGATTTTACACTTTTTTCAGATGGCCCTTTTGACCGGGGGGAAGTGAGACTTCATTGTAGTGCAGATTTCCTTTGCAAGCTTGCTTGGTTGGCCAAAAAGGGCGTATGCGTTTTTTCCTGAATATATTCAGGAAAAAACGCATACGCCCTTTTTGGCCAAGTGCATCATTGTGGACGTTCTGCCTCTTTTCCTATGCTTTCAATGCAATTCCAGTCTACCTCCTGAAATCGGTTTCCTGCAATTCTGCCCCGCTTTCAAGTCCTCTTGGCAGCCTTACTTCAGTCTATTTTTGGACGATAGCTGTCATTTATAACTCTGCAGGTTTGTGAATTACAGTGCCCCTGAGCTCCTTTCTTCAACTCGCTTTCTTGTGAGCTGGCCGCAACACCGCAGGATGGCTTCAGGCCCTAATCTGGTTCCGGCAGGGCACGCTGAGCCTTTGGTTATTTCCTCATCCTGGTGGGAAATGAGAGTTAAATTTGCCCGTCCAGACACCTCCAGCTAGTCTCTCATTGGTTCTCGCTATTCCTGTACATCTTCCGCAGAAATTGCAAACTGGGCCAAACAGGAGGTTAAAGGCGCTGACTCTCCAAGTGGGGAGTGTGTTAGTAAAGCGTCTGGAATGTTGCACCCGAGTACCAGGGGAGAAAAACTGAGACATATTTGAACACGTCTCCCGTTCACACGGTTGATCATACTCTGGGTTCCACCTGCATGTTTTAGCTGAAGGAAGAATACTTTAAACCTGCAGATTTGAGACCCGTGGAATGGGTCCCATGCAATATGACTTCAAAGGGTCTTCATTTGCTCACCGAACCTCTCCAATCCTATCACTGCTGCGTTTATGCCCCTGTACACACGCTTGATTCTCTTTTGGAGACATAGCAATCCATAGGTTTTAAGATACTTACTAGTCAGGTACATTCTTAGGCGTTTAATATGGGGTGTTGAGTCCATTTCGTTGAGCAAGGAGTAGCTCTTGTCTATTCCATATTTGGCTTAAGGAACTTTATCTGTGCTCATTTCAATCTCTGGTTTTATGCAGCACCCCAACTCACCTTTCCCCTTAAGCAAGCATAAGTTGCTTTTCTAAATTTGAGACCCTGTTCTGTTTTGGAATTCAGTTCCTGTGTAGCCAAGTTTACATTCTGTGTATTAGTGATATCTTATGATGTTTCTTTTTCTGTGTGACCTATTTCAGTTAGAATCATCGTACCTGAATCCACTCATTATGCTGCTACGGGCCTGATGACATAGATTTCATTGCTGAGTGATACTGCATTGTACGTAAGTACCACAAGTTCTTTATCCATTTTTCACTTTCTGTGATATTGAACTTGTACGGTAAACGAGGTTCTTGTAAACAGAGGCGTCCCAAACTTTGGGGTGGCTGTGTGTTTTTGATTTTAATTTCCCTAAGCTATAGGACCATAAGTGGCAGTGCCCTAGGCTCTGTTGCTTTGTTTTTTAGATGTTTCAGGAAACACCATACACTTCTCCCGAGTGGTTGTTCGCAATTTACATCCCGCCCATCAGCATAACAAGGCTCCCAGTTCTCCATGGCCTGTCCTGCCTTTCTGGATTTTACACTTTTTTCAGATGGCCCTTTTGACCGGGGGGAAGTGAGACTTCATTGTAGTGCAGATTTCCTTTGCAAGCTTGCTTGGTTGGCCAAAAAGGGCGTATGCGTTTTTTCCTGAATATATTCAGGAAAAAACGCATACGCCCTTTTTGGCCAAGTGCATCATTGTGGACGTTCTGCCTCTTTTCCTATGCTTTCAATGCAATTCCAGTCTACCTCCTGAAATTGGTTTCCTGCAATTCTGCCCCACTTTCAAGTCCTCTTGGCAGCCTTACCTCAGTATATTTTTGGACGATAGCTGTCATTTATAACTCTGCAGGTTTGTGAATTACAGTGCCCCTGAGCTCCTTTCTTCAACTCGCTTTCTTGTGAGCTGGCCGCAACACCGCAGGATGGCTTCAGGCCCTAATCTGCTACCGGCACGGCATGCTGAGCCTTTGGTTATTTCCTCTTCCTGGTGGGAAATGAGAGTTAAATTTGCCCGTCCAGACACCTCCAGCTAGTCTCTCATTGGTTCTCCCTATTCCTGTTCATCTTGCGCAGAAATTGCAAACTGGGCCAAACAGGAGGTTAAAGGTGCTGACTCTCCAAGTGGGGAGAGTGTTAGTAAAGCGTCTGGAATGTTGCACCCGAGTACCAGGGTACGAAAACTGAGACATATTTGAACACGTCTCCTGATCACATGGTTGATCATACTCTAGGTTCTACATGCATGTTTTAGCTGAAGGAAGAATACCTTAAACCTGGGTAGTTGAAACCCGTGGAATGGGTACCATGCAATATGACTTCAAAGGGTCTTCATTTGCTCACCGAACCTCTCCAATCCTATCACTGCTGCGTTTATGCCCCTGTACACACGCTTGATTCTCTTTTGGAGACATAGCAATCCATAGGTTTTACGATACTTACTAGTCAGGTACATTCTTAAGCGTTTAATATGCGGTGTTGAGTCCATTTCGTTAAGCAAGGAGTAGCTCTTGTCTATTCCATATTTGGCTTAAGGACCTTTATCTGTGCTCATTTCAATCTCTGGTTTTATGCAGCACCCCAACTCACCTTTCCCCTTAAGCAAGCATAAGTTGCTTTTCTAAATTTGAGACCCTGTTGTGTTTTGGAATTCAGTTCCTGTGTAGCCAAGTTTACATTCTGTGTATTAGTGATACCTTATGATGTTTCTTTTTCTGTGTGACTTATTTCAGTTAGAATCATCGTACCTGAATCCACTCATTATGCTGCTACGGGCCTGATGACATAGATTTCATTGCTGAGTGATACTGCATTGTACGTTAGTACCACAAGTTCTTTATCCATTTTTCACTTTCTGTGATATTGAACTTGTACGGTAAATGAGGTTCTTGTAAACAGAGGCGTCCCAAACTTTGGGGTGGCTGTGTGTTTTTGATTTTAATTTTCCTAAGCTATAGGACCATAAGTGGAAGTGCCCTAGGTTCTGTTGCTTTGTTTTTTAGATGTTTCAGGAAACACCATACACTTCTCCCGAGTGGTTGTTCGCAATTTACATCCCGCCCATCAGCATAACAAGGCTCCCAGTTCTCCATGGCCTGTCCTGCCTTTCTGGATTTTACACTTTTTTCAGATGGCCCTTTTGACCGGGGGGAAGTGAGACTTCATTGTAGTGCAGATTTCCTTTGCAAGCTTGCTTGGTTGGCCAAAAAGGGCGTATGCGTTTTTTCCTGAATATATTCAGGAAAAAACGCATACGCCCTTTTTGGCCAAGTGCATCATTGTGGACGTTCTGCCTCTTTTCCTATGCTTTCAATGCAATTCCAGTCTACCTCCTGAAATCGGTTTCCTGCAATTCTGCCCCGCTTTCAAGTCCTCTTGGCAGCCTTACTTCAGTCTATTTTTGGACGATAGCTGTCATTTATAACTCTGCAGGTTTGTGAATTACAGTGCCCCTGAGCTCCTTTCTTCAACTCGCTTTCTTGTGAGCTGGCCGCAACACCGCAGGATGGCTTCAGGCCCTAATCTGGTTCCGGCACGGCACGCTGAGCCTTTGGTTATTTCCTCATCCTGGTGGGAAATGAGAGTTAAATTTGCCCGTCCAGACACCTCCAGCTAGTCTCTCATTGGTTCTCGCTATTCCTGTTCATCTTCCGCAGAAATTGCAAACTGGGCCAAACAGGAGGTTAAAGGCGCTGACTCTCCAAGTGGGGAGTGTGTTAGTAAAGCGTCTGGAATGTTGCACCCGAGTACCAGGGGAGAAAAACTGAGACATATTTGAACACGTCTCCCGTTCACACGGTTGATCATACTCTGGGTTCCACCTGCATGTTTTAGCTGAAGGAAGAATACTTTAAACCTGCAGATTTGAGACCCGTGGAATGGGTCCCATGCAATATGACTTCAAAGGGTCTTCATTTGCTCACCGAACCTCTCCAATCCTATCACTGCTGCGTTTATGCCCCTGTACACACGCTTGATTCTCTTTTGGAGACATAGCAATCCATAGGTTTTAAGATACTTACTAGTCAGGTACATTCTTAGGCGTTTAATATGGGGTGTTGAGTCCATTTCGTTGAGCAAGGAGTAGCTCTTGTCTATTCCATATTTGGCTTAAGGAACTTTATCTGTGCTCATTTCAATCTCTGGTTTTATGCAGCACCCCAACTCACCTTTCCCCTTAAGCAAGCATAAGTTGCTTTTCTAAATTTGAGACCCTGTTCTGTTTTGGAATTCAGTTCCTGTGTAGCCAAGTTTACATTCTGTGTATTAGTGATATCTTATGATGTTTCTTTTTCTGTGTGACTTATTTCAGTTAGAATCATCGTACCTGAATCCACTCATTATGCTGCTACGGGCCTGATGACATAGATTTCATTGCTGAGTGATACTGCATTGTACGTAAGTACCACAAGTTCTTTATCCATTTTTCACTTTCTGTGATATTGAACTTGTACGGTAAACGAGGTTCTTGTAAACAGAGGCGTCCCAAACTTTGGGGTGGCTGTGTGTTTTTGATTTTAATTTCCCTAAGCTATAGGACCATAAGTGGAAGTGCCCTAGGCTCTGTTGCTTTGTTTTTTAGATGTTTCAGGAAACACCATACACTTCTCCCGAGTGGTTGTTCGCAATTTACATCCCGCCCATCAGCATAACAAGGCTCCCAGTTCTCCATGGCCTGTCCTGCCTTTCTGGATTTTACACTTTTTTCAGATGGCCCTTTTGACCGGGGGGAAGTGAGACTTCATTGTAGTGCAGATTTCCTTTGCAAGCTTGCTTGGTTGGCCAAAAAGGGCGTATGCGTTTTTTCCTGAATATATTCAGGAAAAACCGCATACGCCCTTTTTGGCCAAGTGCATCATTGTGGACGTTCTGCCTCTTTTCCTATGCTTTCAATGCAATTCCAGTCTACCTCCTGAAATTGGTTTCCTGCAATTCTGCCCCGCTTTCAAGTCCTCTTGGCAGCCTTACCTCAGTATATTTTTGGACGATAGCTGTCATTTATAACTCTGCAGGTTTGTGAATTACAGTGCCCCTGAGCTCCTTTCTTCAACTCGCTTTCTTGTGAGCTGGCCGCAACACCGCAGGATGGCTTCAGGCCCTAATCTGCTACCGGCACGGCACGCTGAGCCTTTGGTTATTTCCTCTTCCTGGTGGGAAATGAGAGTTAAATTTGCCCGTCCAGACACCTCCAGCTAGTCTCTCATTGGTTCTCCCTATTCCTGTTCATCTTGCGCAGAAATTGCAAACTGGGCCAAACAGGAGGTTAAAGGTGCTGACTCTCCAAGTGGGGAGAGTGTTAGTAAAGCGTCTGGAATGTTGCACCCGAGTACCAGGGTACGAAAACTGAGACATATTTGAACACGTCTCCTGATCACATGGTTGATCATACTCTAGGTTCTACATGCATGTTTTAGCTGAAGGAAGAATACCTTAAACCTGGGTAGTTGAAACCCGTGGAATGGGTACCATGCAATATGACTTCAAAGGGTCTTCATTTGCTCACCGAACCTCTCCAATCCTATCACTGCTGCGTTTATGCCCCTGTACACACGCTTGATTCTCTTTTGGAGACATAGCAATCCATAGGTTTTACGATACTTACTAGTCAGGTACATTCTTAAGCGTTTAATATGCGGTGTTGAGTCCATTTCGTTAAGCAAGGAGTAGCTCTTGTCTATTCCATATTTGGCTTAAGGACCTTTATCTGTGCTCATTTCAATCTCTGGTTTTATGCAGCACCCCAACTCACCTTTACCCTTAAGCAAGCATAAGTTGGTTTTCTAAATTTGAGACCCTGTTCTGTTCTGTAATTCAGTTCCTGTGTAGCCAAGTTTACATTCCGTGTATTACTGATATCTTATGATGTTTCTTTTTCTGTGTGACTTATTTCAGTTAGAATCATCATACCTGAATCCACTCATTGTGCTGCTAAGTGCCTGATGACACAGATTTCATTGCTGAGTGATACTGCATTGTAAGTAAATACCACAAGTTCTTTATCCATTTTTCACTTTCTGCGATGTTGAACTTGTACTGTAAACGAGGTTCTTGTAAACAGAGGCGTCCCAAACTTTGGGGTGGCTGTGTCTTTTTGATTTTAATTTCCCTAAGCTATAGGACCATAAGTGGAAGTGCCCTAGGTTCTGTTGCTTTGTTTTTTAGATGTTTCAGGAAACACCATACACTTCTCCCGAGTGGTTGTTGGCAATTTACATCCCGCCCATCAGCATAACAAGGCTCCCAGTTCTCCATGGCCTGTCCTGCCTTTCTGGATTTTACACTTTTTTCAGATGGCCCTTTTGACCGGGGGGAAGTGAGACTTCATTGTAGTGCAGATTTCCTTTGCAAGCTTGCTTGGTTGGCCAAAAAGGGCGTATGCGTTTTTTCCTGAATATATTCAGGAAAAAACGCATACGCCCTTTTTGGCCAAGTGCATCATTGTGGACGTTCTGCCTCTTTTCCTATGCTTTCAATGCAATTCCAGTCTACCTCCTGAAATCGGTTTCCTGCAATTCTGCCCCGCTTTCAAGTCCTCTTGGCAGCCTTACTTCAGTCTATTTTTGGACGATAGCTGTCATTTATAACTCTGCAGGTTTGTGAATTACAGTGCCCCTGAGCTCCTTTCTTCAACTCGCCTTCTTTTGAGCTGGCCGCAACACCGCAGGATGGCTTCAGGCCCTAATCTGGTTCTGGCATGGCACGCTGAGCCTTTGGTTAATTCCTCTTCCTGGTAGGAAATGAGAGTTAAATTTGCCCGTCCAGACACCTCCAGCTAGTCTCCATTGGTTCTCGCTATTCCTGTTCATCTTCCGCAGAAATTGCAAACTGGACCAAACAGGAGGTTAAAGGGACTGACTCTCCAAGTCGGGAGAGTGTTAGTAAAGCGTCTGGAATGTTGCACCCGAGTACCAGGGTACGAAAACTGAGACATATTTGAACATGTCTCCCGATCACATGGTTGATCATACTCTAGGTTCCACATGCATGTTTTAGCTGAAGGAAGAATACCTTAAACCTGGGTAGTTGAAACCCTTGGAATGGGTACCATGCAATATGACTTCAAAGGGTCTTCATTTGCTCACCGAACCTCTCCAATCTTATCACTGCTGCGTTTATGCCCCTGTACACATGCTTGATTCTCTTTTGGAGACATAGCAATCCATAGGATTTAAGATACTTACAAGTCAGGTACATTCTTAGGCGTTTAATATGCGGTGTTGAGTCCATTTCGTTGAGCAAGGAGTAGCTCTTGTCTATTCCATATTTGGCTTAAGGAACTTTATCTGTGCTCATTTCAATCTCTGGTTTTATGCAGCACCCCAACTCACCTTTACCCTTAAACAAGCATAATTTGGTTTTCTAAATTTGAGACACTGTTCTGTTCTGTAATTCAGTTCCTGTGTAGCCAAGTTTACATTCCGTGTATTACTGATATCTTATGATGTTTCTTTTTCTGTGTGACTTATTTCAGTTAGAATCATTATACCTGAATCCACTCATTGTGCTGCTAAGGGCCTGATGACACAGATTTCATTGCTGAGTGATACTGCATTGTAAGTAAATACCACAAGTTCTTTATCCATTTTTCACTTTCTGCGATGTTGAACTTGTACTGTAAATGAGGTTCTTGTAAACAGAGGCGTCCCAAACTTTGGGGTGGCTGTGTCTTTTTGATTTTAATTTCCCTAAGCTATAGGACCATAAGTGGAAGTGCCCTAGGTTCTGTTGCTTTGTTTTTTAGATGTTTCAGGAAACACCATACACTTCTCCCGAGTGGTTGTTGGCAATTTACATCCCGCCCATCAGCATAACAAGGCTCCCAGTTCTCCATGGCCTGTCCTGCCTTTCTGGATTTTACACTTTTTTCAGATGGCCCTTTTGACCGGGGGGAAGTGAGACTTCATTGTAGTGCAGATTTCCTTTGCAAGCTTGCTTGGTTGGCCAAAAAGGGCGTATGCGTTTTTTCCTGAATATATTCAGGAAAAAACGCATACGCCCTTTTTGGCCAAGTGCATCATTGTGGACGTTCTGCCTCTTTTCCTATGCTTTCAATGCAATTCCAGTCTACCTCCTGAAATCGGTTTCCTGCAATTCTGCCCCGCTTTCAAGTCCTCTTGGCAGCCTTACTTCAGTCTATTTTTGGACGATAGCTGTCATTTATGACTCTGCAGGTTTGTGAATTACAGTGCCCCTGAGCTCCTTTCTTCAACTCGGTTTCTTTTGAGCTGGCCGCAAAACCGCAGGATGGCTTCAGGCCCTAATCTGGTTCTGGCACGGCACACTGAGCCTTTGGTTGTTTCCTCTTCCTGGTGGGAAATGAGGGTTAAATTTGCCCGTCCAGACACCTCCAGCTAGTCTCTCAATGGTTCTCGCTATTCCTGTTCATCTTCCGCAGAAATTGCAAACTGGGCCAAACAGGAGGTTAAAGGCGCTGACTCTCCAAGTGGGGAGAGTGTTAGTAAAGCGTCTGGAATGTTGCACCCGAGTACCAGGGGAGGAAAACTGAGACATACTTGAACACGTCTCCCGTTCACATGGTTGATCATACTTGGGTTCCACATGCATGTTTTAGCTGAAGGAAGAATACCTTAAACCTGGAGAGTTGAGACCCGTGGAATGGGTACCATGCAATATGACTTCAAAGGGTCTTCATTTGCTCACCGAACCTCTCCAATCCTATCACTGCTGCGTTTATGCCCCTGTACACATGCTTGATTCTCTTTCGGAGACATAGCAATCTATAGGTTTTACGATACTTACTAGTCAGGTACATTCTTAGGCGTTTAATATGCGGTGTTGAGTCCATTTCGTTGAGCAAGGAGTAGCTCTTGTCTATTCCATATTTGACTTAAGGAACTTTATCTGTGCTCATTTCAATCTCTGGTTTTATGCAGCACCCCAACTCACCTTTACCCTTAAGCAAGCATAAGTTGCTTTTCTAAATTTGAGACCCTCTTCTGTTCTGTAATTCAGTTCCTGTGTAGCCAAGTTTATATTCCGTGTATTACTGATATCTTATGATGTTTCTTTTTCTGTGTGACTTATTTCAGTTAGAATCATCATACCTGAATCCACTCATTGTGATGCTAAGGGCCTGATGACATAGATTTCATTGCTGAATGATATTGCTTTGTAAGTAAATACCACAACTTCTTTATCCATTTTTCACTTTCTGCGATGTTGAACTTGTACTGTAAACGAGGTTCTTGTAAACAGAGTCGTCCCAAACTTTGGGGAGGCTGTGTCTTTTTGATTTTAATTTCCCTAAGCTATAGGACCATAAGTGGAAGTGCCCTAGGCTCTGTTGCTTTGTTTTTTAGATATTTCAGGAAACACCATACACTTCTCCCAAGTGTCTGTTGGCAATTTACATCCCGCCCATCAGCATAACAAGGCTCCCAGTTCTCCATGGCCTGTCCTGCCTTTCTGGATTTTACACTTTTTTCAGATGGCCCTTTTGACCGGGGGGAAGTGAGACTTCATTGTAGTGCAGATTTCCTTTGCAAGCTTGCTTGGTTGGCCAAAAAGGGCGTATGCATTTTTTCCTGAATATATTCAGGAAAAAATGCATATGCCCTTTTTGGCCAAGTGCATCATTGTGGACGTTCTGTCTCTTTTCCTATGCTTTCAATGCAATTTCAGTCTACCTCCTGAAATCGGTTTCCTGCAATTCTGCCCCGCTTTCAAGTCCTCTTGGCAGCCTTACTTCAGTCTATTTTTGGACGATAGCTGTCATTTATAACTCTGCAGGTTTGTGAATTACAGTGCCCCTGAGCTCCTTTCTTCAACTCGCTTTCCTGTGACCTGGCCGCAACACCGCAGGATGGCTTCAGGCCCTAATCTGGTTCCGGCCCGGCATGCTGAGCCTTTGGTTAATTCCTCTTCCTGGTGGGAAATGACAGTTAAATTTGCCCGTCCAGACACCTCCAGCTAGCCTCTCATTGGTTCTCGCTATTCCTGTTCATCTTCCGCAGAAATTGCAAACTGGGCCAAACAGGAGGTTAAAGGCGCTGACTCTCCAAGTGGGGAGAGTGTTAGTAAAGCGTCTGGAATGTTGCACCCGAGTACCAGGGGAGGAAAACTGAGACATATTTGAACACGTCTCCCGATCACATGGTTGATCATACTCTAGGTTCCACATGCATGTTTTAGCTGAAGGAAGAATACCTGAAACTTGGGTAGTTGAAACCCTTGGAATGGGTACCATGCAATATGACTTCAAAGGGTCTTCATTTGCTCACCGAACCTCTCCAATCCTATCACTGCTGCGTTTATGCCCCTGTACACATGCTTGATTCTCTTTCGGAGACATAGCAATCCTTAGGTTTTAAGATACTTACAAGTCAGGTACATTCTTAGGCGTTTAATATGCGGTGTTGAGTCCATTTCGTTGAGCAAGGAGTAGCTCTTGTCTATTCCATATTTGGCTTAAGGAACTTTATCTGTGCTCATTTCAATCTCTGGTTTTATGCAGCACCCCAACTCACCTTTCCCCTTAAGCAAGCATAAGTTGGTTTTCTAAATTTGAGAACCTGTTCTGTTTTGGAATTCAGTTCCTGTGTAGCCACGTTTACATTCCGTGTATTAGTGATATCTTATGATGTTTCTTTTTCTGTGTGACTTATTTCAGTTAGAATCATCGTACCTGAATCTACTCATTATGCTGCTACGGGCCTGATGACATAGATTTCATTGCTGAGTGATACTGCATTGTACGTAAGTACCACAAGTTCTTTATCCATTTTTCACTTTCTGCGATGTTGAACTTGTACTGTAAACGAGGTTCTTGTAAACAGAGGCGTCCCAAACTTTGGGGTGGCTGTGTCTTTTTGATTTTAATTTCCCTAAGCTATAGGACCATAAGTGGAAGTGCCCTAGGCTCTGTTGCTTTGTTTTTTAGATGTTTCAGGAAACACCATACACTTCTCCCGAGTGTCTGTTGGCAATTTACATCCCGCCCATCAGCATAACAAGGCTCCCAGTTCTCCATGGCCTGTTGCCTTTCTGGATTTTACACTTTTTTCAGATGGCCCTTTTGACCGGGGGGAAGTGAGACTTCATTGTAGTGCAGATTTCCTTTGCAAGCTTGCTTGGTTGGCCAAAAAGGGCGTATGCGTTTTTTCCTGAATATATTCAGGAAAAAACGCATACGCCCTTTTTGGCCAAGTGCATCATTGTGGACGTTCTGCCTCTTTTCCTATGCTTTCAATGCAATTCCAGTCTACCTCCTGAAATCGGTTTCCTGCAATTCTGCCCCGCTTTCAAGTCCTCTTGGCAGCCTTACTTCAGTCTATTTTTGGACGATAGCTGTCATTTATAACTCTGCAGGTTTGTGAATTACAGTGCCCCTGAGCTCCTTTCTTCAACTCGCTTTCTTGTGAGCTGGCCGCAACACCGCAGGATGGCTTCAGGCCCTAATCTGGTTCCGGCACGGCACGCTGAGCCTTTGGTTAATTCCTCTTCCTGGTGGGAAATGAGAGTTAAATTTGCCCGTCCAGACACCTCCAGCTAGTCTCTCATTGGTTCTCGCTATTCCTGTTCATCTTCCGCAGAAATTGCAAACTGGGCCAAACAGGAGGTTAAAGACACTGACTCTCCAAGTCGGGAGAGTGTTAGTAAAGCGTCTGGAATGTTGCACCCGAGTACCAGGGATCGAAAACTGAGACATATTTGAACACGTCTCCCGATCACATGGTTGATCATACTCTGGGTTCCACATGCATGTTTTAGCTGAAGGAAGAATACCTAAAACCTGGGTATTTGAAACCCGTGGAATGGGTACCATGCAATATGACTTCAAAGGGTCTTCATTTGCTCACCGAACCTCTCCAATCCTATCACTGCTGCGTTTATGCCCCTGTACACATGCTTGATTCTCTTTCAGAGACATAGCAATCCATAGGTTTTAAGATACTTACTAGTCAGGTACATTCTTAGGCGTTTAATATGCGGTGTTGAGTCCATTTCGTTGAGCAAGGAGTAGCTCTTGTCTATTCCATATTTGGCTTAAGGAACTTTATCTGTGCTCATTTCAATCTCTGGTTTTATGCAGCACCCCAACTCACCTTTCCCCTTAAGCAAGCATAAGTTGGTTTTCTAAATTTGAGACCCTCTCCTGTTCTGTAATTCAGTTCCTGTGTAGCCAAGTTTACATTCCGTGTATTACTGATATCTTATGATGTTTCTTTTTCTGTGTGACTTATTTCAGTTAGAATCATCATACCTGAATCCACTCATTGTGCTGCTAAGGGCCTGATGACACAGATTTCATTGCTGAGTGATATTGCTTTGTAAGTAAATACCACAACTTCTTTATCCATTTTTCACTTTCTGCGATGTTGAACTTGTACTGTAAACGAGGTTCTTGTAAACAGAGCCGTTCCAAACTTTGGGGTGGCTGTGTCTTTTTGATTTTAATTTCCATAAGCTATAGGACCATAAGTGGAAGTGCCCTAGGTTCTGTTGCTTTGTTTTTTAGATGTTTCAGGAAACACCATACACTTCTCCCGAGTGGTTGTTGGCAATTTACATCCCGCCCATCAGCATAACAAGGCTCCCAGTTCTCCATGGCCTGTCCTGCCTTTCTGGATCTTACACTTTTTTCAGATGGCCCTTTTGACCGGGGGGAATTGAGACTTCATTGTAGTGCAGATTTCCTTTGCAAGCTTGCTTGGTTGGCCAAAAAGGGCGTATGCGTTTTTTCCTGAATATATTCAGGAAAAAACGCATACGCCCTTTTTGGCCAAGTGCATCATTGTGGACGTTCTGCCTCTTTTCCTATGCTTTCAATGCAATTCCAGTCTACCTCCTGAAATCGGTTTCCTGCAATTCTGCCCCGCTTTCAAGTCCTCTTGGCAGCCTTACTTCAGTCTATTTTTGGACGATAGCTGTCATTTATAACTCTGCAGGTTTGTGAATTACAGTGCCCCTGAGCTCCTTTCTTCAACTCGCTTTCTTGTGAGCTGGCCGCAACACCGCAGGATGGCTTCAGGCCCTAATCTGGTTCCGGCACGGCACGCTGAGCCTTTGGTTAATTCCTCTTCCTGGTGGGAAATGAGAGTTAAATTTGCCCGTCCAGACACCTCCAGCTAGTCTCTCATTGGTTCTCGCTATTCCTGTTCATCTTCCGCAGAAATTGCAAACTGGGGCAAACAGGAGGTTAAAGACACTGACTCTCCAAGTCGGGAGAGTGTTAGTAAAGCGTCTGGATTGTTGCACCCGAGTACCAAGGGAGGAAAACTGAGACATATTTGAACACGTCTCCCGATCACATGGTTGATCATACTCTGGGTTCCACATGCATGTTTTAGCTGAAGGAAGAATACCTAAAACCTGGGTAGTTGAAACCCGTGGAATGGGTCCCATGCAATATGACTTCAAAGGGTCTTCATTTGCTCACCGAACCTCTCCAATCCTATCACTGCTGCGTTTATGCCCCTGTACACACGCTTGATTCTCTTTTGGAGACATAGCAATCCATAGGTTTTAAGATACTTACTAGTCAGGTACATTCTTTGGCGTTTAATATGGGGTGTTGAGTCCATTTCGTTGAGCAAGGAGTAGCTCTTGTCTATTCCATATTTGGCTTAAGGAACTTTATCTGTGCTCATTTCAATCTCTGGTTTTATGCAGCACCCCAACTCACCTTTCCCCTTAAGCAAGCATAAGTTGCTTTTCTAAATTTGAGACCCTGTTCTGTTTTGGAATTCAGTTCCTGTGTAGCCAAGTTTACATTCTGTGTATTAGTGATATCTTATGATGTTTCTTTTTCTGTGTGACTTATTTCAGTTAGAATCATCGTACCTGAATCCACTCATTATGCTGCTACGGGCCTGATGACATAGATTTCATTGCTGAGTGATACTGCATTGTACGTAAGTACCACAAGTTCTTTATCCATTTTTCACTTTCTGTGATATTGAACTTGTACGGTAAACGAGGTTCTTGTAAACAGAGGCGTCCCAAACTTTGGGGTGGCTGTGTGTTTTTGATTTTAATTTCCCTAAGCTATAGGACCATAAGTGGCAGTGCCCTAGGCTCTGTTGCTTTGTTTTTTAGATGTTTCAGGAAACACCATACACTTCTCCCGAGTGTCTGTTGGCAATTTACATCCCGCCCATCAGCATAACAAGGCTCCCAGTTCTCCATGGCCTGTCCTGCCTTTCTGGATTTTACACTTTTTTCAGATGGCCCTTTTGACCGGGGGGAAGTGAGACTTCATTGTAGTGCAGATTTCCTTTGCAAGCTTGCTTGGTTGGCCAAAAAGGGCGTATGCGTTTTTTCCTGAATATATTCAGGAAAAACCGCATACGCCCTTTTTGGCCAAGTGCATCATTGTGGACGTTCTGCCTCTTTTCCTATGCTTTCAATGCAATTCCAGTCTACCTCCTGAAATTGGTTTCCTGCAATTCTGCCCCGCTTTCAAGTCCTCTTGGCAGCCTTACCTCAGTATATTTTTGGACGATAGCTGTCATTTATAACTCTGCAGGTTTGTGAATTACAGTGCCCCTGAGCTCCTTTCTTCAACTCGCTTTCTTGTGAGCTGGCCGCAACACCGCAGGATGGCTTCAGGCCCTAATCTGCTACCGGCACGGCACGCTGAGCCTTTGGTTATTTCCTCTTCCTGGTGGGAAATGAGAGTTAAATTTGCCCGTCCAGACACCTCCAGCTAGTCTCTCATTGGTTCTCCCTATTCCTGTTCATCTTGCGCAGAAATTGCAAACTGGGCCAAACAGGAGGTTAAAGGTGCTGACTCTCCAAGTGGGGACAGTGTTAGTAAAGCGTCTGGAATATTGCACCCGAGTACCAGGGTACGAAAACTGAGACATATTTGAACACGTCTCCTGATCACATGGTTGATCATACTCTAGGTTCTACATGCATGTTTTAGCTGAAGGAAGAATACCTTAAACCTGGGTAGTTGAAACCCGTGGAATGGGTACCATGCAATATGACTTCAAAGGGTCTTCATTTGCTCACCGAACCTCTCCAATCCTATCACTGCTGCGTTTATGCCCCTGTACACACGCTTGATTCTCTTTTGGAGACATAGCAATCCATAGGTTTTACGATACTTACTAGTCAGGTACATTCTTAAGCGTTTAATATGCGGTGTTGAGTCCATTTCGTTAAGCAAGGAGTAGCTCTTGTCTATTCCATATTTGGCTTAAGGACCTTTATCTGTGCTCATTTCAATCTCTGGTTTTATGCAGCACCCCAACTCACCTTTCCCCTTAAGCAAGCATAAGTTGCTTTTCTAAATTTGAGACCCTGTTGTGTTTTGGAATTCAGTTCCTGTGTAGCCAAGTTTACATTCTGTGTATTAGTGATACCTTATGATGTTCCTTTTTCTGTGTGACTTATTTCAGTTAGAATCATCGTACCTGAATCCACTCATTATGCTGCTACGGGCCTGATGACATAGATTTCATTGCTGAGTGATACTGCATTGTACGTAAGTACCACAAGTTCTTTATCCATTTTTCACTTTCTGTGATATTGAAATTGTACGGTAAATGAGGTTCTTGTAAACAGAGGCGTCCCAAACTTTGGGGTGGCTGTGTGTTTTTGATTTTAATTTTCCTAAGCTATAGGACCATAAGTGGAAGTGCCCTAGGTTCTGTTGCTTTGTTTTTTAGATGTTTCAGGAAACACCATACACTTCTCCCGAGTGGTTGTTCGCAATTTACATCCCGCCCATCAGCATAACAAGGCTCCCAGTTCTCCATGGCCTGTCCTGCCTTTCTGGATTTTACACTTTTTTCAGATGGCCCTTTTGACAGGGGGGAAGTGAGACTTCATTGTAGTGCAGATTTCCTTTGCAAGCTTGCTTGGTTGGCCAAAAAGGGCGTATGCGTTTTTTCCTGAATATATTCAGGAAAAAACGCATACGCCCTTTTTGGCCAAGTGCATCATTGTGGACGTTCTGCCTCTTTTCCTATGCTTTCAATGCAATTCCAGTCTACCTCCTGAAATCGGTTTCCTGCAATTCTGCCCCGCTTTCAAGTCCTCTTGGCAGCCTTACTTCAGTCTATTTTTGGACGATAGCTGTCATTTATAACTCTGCAGGTTTGTGAATTACAGTGCTCCTGAGCTCCTTTCTTCAACTCGCTTTCTTGTGAGCTGGCCGCAACACCGCAGGATGGCTTCAGGCCCTAATCTGGTTCCGGCACGGCACGCTGAGCCTTTGGTTATTTCCTCATCCTGGTGGGAAATGAGAGTTAAATTTGCCCGTCCAGACACCTCCAGCTAGTCTCTCATTGGTTCTCGCTATTCCTGTTCATCTTCCGCAGAAATTGCAAACTGGGCCAAACAGGAGGTTAAAGGCGCTGACTCTCCAAGTGGGGAGTGTGTTAGTAAAGCGTCTGGAATGTTGCACCCGAGTACCAGGGGAGAAAAACTGAGACATATTTGAACACGTCTCCCGTTCACACGGTTGATCATACTCTGGGTTCCACCTGCATGTTTTAGCTGAAGGAAGAATACTTTAAACCTGCAGATTTGAGACCCGTGGAATGGGTCCCATGCAATATGACTTCAAAGGGTCTTCATTTGCTCACCGAACCTCTCCAATCCTATCACTGCTGCGTTTATGCCCCTGTACACACGCTTCATTCTCTTTTGGAGACATAGCAATCCATAGGTTTTAAGATACTTACTAGTCAGGTACATTCTTAGGCGTTTAATATGGGGTGTTGAGTCCATTTCGTTGAGCAAGGAGTAGCTCTTGTCTATTCCATATTTGGCTTAAGGAACTTTATCTGTGCTCATTTCAATCTCTGGTTTTATGCAGCACCCCAACTCACCTTTACCCTTAAGCAAGCATAAGTTGGTTTTCTAAATTTGAGACCCTGTTCTGTTTTGGAATTCAGTTCCTGTGTAGCCAAGTTTACATTCTGTGTATTAGTGATATCTTATGATGTTTCTTTTTCTGTGTGACTTATTTCAGTTAGAATCATCGTACCTGAATCCACTCATTATGCTGCTACGGGCCTGATGACATAGATTTCATTGCTGAGTGATACTGCATTGTACGTAAGTACCACAAGTTCTTTATCCATTTTTCACTTTCTGTGATATTGAACTTGTACGGTAAACGAGGTTCTTGTAAACAGAGGCGTCCCAAACTTTGGGGTGGCTGTGTGTTTTTGATTTTAATTTCCCTAAGCTATAGGACCATAAGTGGCAGTGCCCTAGGCTCTGTTGCTTTGTTTTTTAGATGTTTCAGGAAACACCATACACTTCTCCCGAGTGTCTGTTGGCAATTTACATCCCGCCCATCAGCATAACAAGGCTCCCAGTTCTCCATGGCCTGTCCTGCCTTTCTGGATTTTACACTTTTTTCAGATGGCCCTTTTGACCGGGGGGAAGTGAGACTTCATTGTAGTGCAGATTTCCTTTGCAAGCTTGCTTGGTTGGCCAAAAAGGGCGTATGCGTTTTTTCCTGAATATATTCAGGAAAAAACGCATACGCCCTTTTTGGCCAAGTGCATCATTGTGGACGTTCTGCCTCTTTTCCTATGCTTTCAATGCAATTCCAGTCTACCTCCTGAAATTGGTTTCCTGCAATTCTGCCCCGCTTTCAAGTCCTCTTGGCAGCCTTACCTCAGTATATTTTTGGACGATAGCTGTCATTTATAACTCTGCAGGTTTGTGAATTACAGTGCCCCTGAGCTCCTTTCTTCAACTCGCTTTCTTGTGAGCTGGCCGCAACACCGCAGGATGGCTTCAGGCCCTAATCTGCTACCGGCACGGCACGCTGAGCCTTTGGTTATTTCCTCTTCCTGGTGGGAAATGAGAGTTAAATTTGCCCGTCCAGACACCTCCAGCTAGTCTCTCATTGGTTCTCCCTATTCCTGTTCATCTTGCGCAGAAATTGCAAACTGGGCCAAACAGGAGGTTAAAGGTGCTGACTCTCCAAGTGGGGAGAGTGTTAGTAAAGCGTCTGGAATGTTGCACCCGAGTACCAGGGTACGAAAACTGAGACATATTTGAACACGTCTCCTGATCACATGGTTGATCATACTCTAGGTTCTACATGCATGTTTTAGCTGAAGGAAGAATACCTTAAACCTGGGTAGTTGAAACCCGTGGAATGGGTACCATGCAATATGACTTCAAAGGGTCTTCATTTGCTCACCGAACCTCTCCAATCCTATCACTGCTGCGTTTATGCCCCTGTACACACGCTTGATTCTCTTTTGGAGACATAGCAATCCATAGGTTTTACGATACTTACTAGTCAGGTACATTCTTAAGCGTTTAATATGCGGTGTTGAGTCCATTTCGTTAAGCAAGGAGTAGCTCTTGTCTATTCCATATTTGGCTTAAGGACCTTTATCTGTGCTCATTTCAATCTCTGGTTTTATGCAACACCCCAACTCACCTTTCCCCTTAAGCAAGCATAAGTTGCTTTTCTAAATTTGAGACCCTGTTGTGTTTTGGAATTCAGTTCCTGTGTAGCCAAGTTTACATTCTGTGTATTAGTGATACCTTATGATGTTTCTTTTTCTGTGTGACTTATTTCAGTTAGAATCATCGTACCTGAATCCACTCATTATGCTGCTACGGGCCTGATGACATAGATTTCATTGCTGAGTGATACTGCATTGTACGTAAGTACCACAAGTTCTTTATCCATTTTTCACTTTCTGTGATATTGAACTTGTACGGTAAATGAGGTTCTTGTAAACAGAGGCGTCCCAAACTTTGGGGTGGCTGTGTGTTTTTGATTTTAATTTTCCTAAGCTATAGGACCATAAGTGGAAGTGCCCTAGGTTCTGTTGCTTTGTTTTTTAGATGTTTCAGGAAACACCATACACTTCTCCCGAGTGGTTGTTCGCAATTTACATCCCGCCCATCAGCATAACAAGGCTCCCAGTTCTCCATGGCCTGTCCTGCCTTTCTGGATTTTACACTTTTTTCAGATGGCCCTTTTGACCGGTGGGAAGTGAGACTTCATTGTAGTGCAGATTTCCTTTGCAAGCTTGCTTGGTTGGCCAAAAAGGGCGTATGCGTTTTTTCCTGAATATATTCAGGAAAAAACGCATACGCCCTTTTTGGCCAAGTGCATCATTGTGGACGTTCTGCCTCTTTTCCTATGCTTTCAATGCAATTCCAGTCTACCTCCTGAAATCGGTTTCCTGCAATTCTGCCCCGCTTTCAAGTCCTCTTGGCAGCCTTACTTCAGTCTATTTTTGGACGATAGCTGTCATTTATAACTCTGCAGGTTTGTGAATTACAGTGCCCCTGAGCTCCTTTCTTCAACTCGCTTTCTTGTGACCTCGCCGCAACACCGCAGGATGTCTTCAGGCCCTAATCTGGTTCCGGCATGGCACGCTGAGCCTTTGGTTATTTCCTCTTCCTGGTGGGAAATGAGAGTTAAATTTGCCCGTCCACATACCTCCAGCTAGTCTCTCATTGGTTCTCGCTATTCCTGTTCATCTTCCGCAGAAATTGCAAACTGGGCCAAACAGGAGGTTAAAGGGACTGACTCTCCAAGTGGGGAGAGTGTTAGTAAAGCGTCTGGAATGTTGCACCCGAGTACCAGGGGAGGAAAAGTGAGACATATTTGAACACGTCTCCCGATCACATGGTTGATCATACTCTAGGTTCCACATGCATGTTTTAGCTGAAGGAAGAATACCTTAAACCTGGGTAGTTGAAACCCGTGGAATGGGTACCATGCAATATGACTTCAAAGGGTCTTCATTTGCTCACCGAACCTCTCCAATCCTATCACTGCTGCGTTTATGCCCCTGTACACATGCTTGATTCTCTTTCGGAGACATAGCAATCCATAGGTTTTAAGATACTTACAAGTCAGGTACATTCTTAGGCGTTTAATATGCGGTGTTGAGTCCATTTCGTTGAGCAAGGAGTAGCTCTTGTCTATTCCATATTTGGCTTAAGGAACTTTATCTGTGCTCATTTCAATCTCTGGTTTTATGCAGCACCCCAACTCACCTTTACCCTTAAGCAAGCATAAGTTGGTTTTCTAAATTTGAGACCCTGGTCTGTTCTGTAATTCAGTTCCTGTGTAGCCAAGTTTCCATTCCGTGTATTACTGATATCTTATGATGTTTCTTTTTCTGTGTGACTTATTTCAGTTAGAATCATCATACCTGAACCCACTCATTGTGCTGCTAAGGGCCTGATGACATAGATTTCATTGCTGAGTGATATTGCTTTGTAAGTGAATACCACAACTTCTTTATCCATTTTTCACATTCTGCGATGTTGAACTTGTACTGTAAACGAGGTTCTTGTAAACAGAGCCATTCCAAACTTTGGGGTGGCTGTGTCTTTTTGATTTTAATTTCCATAAGCTATAGGACCATAAGTGGAAGTGCCCTAGGCTCTTTTGTTTTGTTTTTTAGATGTTTAAGGAAACACCATACACATCTCCCAAGTGTCTGTTGGCAATTTACATCCCACCCATCAGCATAACAAGGCTCCCAGTTCTCCATGGCCTGTTGCCTTTCTGGATTTTACACTTTTTTCAGATGGCGCTTTTAACCGAGGGGAAGTGAGACTTCATTGTAGTGCAGATTTCCTTTGCAAGCTTGCTTGGTTGGCCAAAAAGGGCGTATGCGTTTTTTCCTGAATATATTCAGGAAAAAACGCATACGCACTTTTTGGCCAAGTGCATCATTGTGGACGTTCTGCCTCTTTTCCTATGCTTTCAATGCAATTCCAGTCTACCTCCTGAAATCGGTTTCCTGCAATTCTGCCCCGCTTTCAAGTCCTCTTGGCAGCCTTACTTCAGTCTATTTTTGGATGATAGCTGTCATTTATGACTCTGCAGGTTTGTGAATTACAGTGCCCCTGAGCTCCTTTCTTCAACTCGCTTTCTTGTGACCTGGCCGCAACACCGCAGGATGGCTTCAGGCCCTAATCTGGTTCCGGCACGGCACGCTGAGCCTTTGGTTAATTCCTCTTCCTGGTGGGAAATGAGAGTTAAATTTGCCCGTCCAGACACCTCCAGCTAGTCTCTCATTGGTTCTCGCTATTCCTGTTCATCTTCCGCAGAAATTGCAAACTGTGCCAAAAAGGAGGTTAAAGGGACTGACTCTCCAAGTGGGGAGAGTGTTAGTAAAGCGTCTGGAATGTTGCACCCGAGTACCAGGGGAGGAAAACTGAGACATATTTGAACACGTCTCCTGTTCACATGGTTAATCATACTTGGGTTCCACATGCATGTTTTAGCTGAAGGAAGAATACCTTAAACCTGGAGAGTTAAGACCCGTGTAATGGGTACCATGCAATATGACTTCAAAGGGTCTTCATTTGCTCACCGAACCTCTCCAATCCTATCACTGCTGCGTTTATGCCCCTGTACACATGCTTGATTCTCTTTCGGAGACATAGCAATCCATAGGTTTTAAGATACTTACTAGTCAGATACATTCTTAGGCGTTTAATATGCGGTGTTGAGTCTATTTCGTTGAGCAAGGAGTAGCTGTTGTCTATTCCATATTTGACTTAAGAAACTTTATCTGTGCTCATTTCAATCTCTGGTTTTATGCAGCACCCCAACTCACCTTTCCCCTTAAGCAAGCATAAGTTGGTTTTCTAAATTTGAGACCCTGTTCTGTTCTGTAATTCAGTTCCTGTGTAGCCAAGTTTACATTCCGTGTATTAGTGATATCTTATGATGTTTCTTTTTCTGTGTGACTTATTTCAGTTAGAATCATCATACCTGAATCCACTCATTATGCTGCTAAGGGCCTGATGACATAGATTTCATTGCTGAGTGATACTGCATTGTACGTAAGTACCTCAAGTTCTTTATCCATTTTTCACTTTCTGTGATATTGAACTTGTACGGTAAACGAGGTTCTTGTAAACGGAGGCTTCCCAAACTTTGGGGTGGCTGTGTCTTTTTGATTTTAATTTCCCTAAGCTATAGGACCATAAGTGGAAGTGCCCTAGGTTCTGTTGCTTTGTTTTTTAGATGTTTCAGGAAACACCATACACTTCTCCTGAGTGGTTGTTGGCAATTTACATCCCGCCCATCAGCATAACAAGGCTCCCAGTTCTCCATGGCCTGTCCTGCCTTTCTGGATCTTACACTTTTTTCAGATGACCCTTTTGACCGGGGGGAAGTGAGACTTCATTGTAGTGCAGATTTCCTTTGCAAGCTTGCTTGGTTGGCCAAAAAGGGCGTATGCGTTTTTTCCTGAATATATTCAGGAAAAAACGCATACGCCCTTTTTGGTCAAGTGCATCATTGTGGACGTTCTGCCTCTTTTCCTATGCTTTCAATGCAATTCCAGTCTACCTCCTGAAATCGGTTTCCTGCAATTCTGCCCCGCTTTCAAGTCCACTTGGCAGCCTTACTTCAGTCTATTTTTGGACGATAGCTGTCATTTATAACTCTGCAGGTTTGTGAATTACAGTGCCCCTGAGCTCCTTTCTTCAACTCGCTTTCTTTTGAGCTGGCCGCAACACCGCAGGATGACTTCAGGCCCTAATCTGGCTCCGGTACGGCACGCTGAGCCTTTGGTTATTTCCTCTTCCTGGTGGGAAATGAGAGTTAAATTTGCCCGTCCAGACACCTCCAGCTAGCCTCTCATTGGTTCTCGCTATTCCTGTTCATCTTCCGCAGAAATTGCAAACTGGGCCAAACAGGAGGTTAAAGACACTGACTCTCCAGGTCGGGAGAGTGTTAGTAAAGCGTCTGGAATGTTGCACCCGAGTACCAGGGGAGGAAAACTGAGACATATTTGAACACGTCTCCCGATCACATGGTTGATCATACTCTGGGTTCCACATGCATGTTTTAGCTGAAGGAAGAATACCTAAAACCTGGGTAGTTGAAACCCGTGGAATGGGTACCATGCAATATGACTTCAAAGGGTCTTCATTTGCTCACCGAACCTCTCCAATCCTATCACTGCTGCGTTTATGCCCCTGTACACATGCTTGATTCTCTTTCGGAGACATAGCAATCCATAGGTTTTAAGATACTTACTAGTCAGGTACATTCTTAGGCGTTTAATATGCGGTGTTGAGTCCATTTCGTTGAGCAAGGAGTAGCTCTTGTCTATTCCATATTTGGCTTAAGGAACTTTATCTGTGCTCATTTCAATCTCTGGTTTTATGCAGCAACCCAACTCACCTTTCCCCTTAAGCAAGCATAAGTTGGTTTTGTAAATTTGAGAACCTGTTCTGTTTTGGAATTCAGTTCCTGTGTAGCCAAGTTTACATTCCGTGTATTAGTGATATCTTATGATGTTTCTTTTTCTGTGTGACTTATTTCAGTTAGAATCATCGTACCTGAATCTACTCATTATGCTGCTACGGGCCTGATGACATAGATTTCATTGCTGAGTGATACTGCAGTGTACGTAAGTACCACATGTTCTTTATCCATTTTTCACTTTCTGCGATGTTGAACTTGTACTGTAAACGAGGTTTTTGTAAACAGAGCCGTTCCAAACTTTGGGGTGGCTGTGTCTTTTTGATTTATTTTCCCTAAGCTATAGGACCATAAGTGGAAGTGCCCTAGGCTCTGTTGCTTTGTTTTTTAGATGTTTCAGGAAACACCATACACTTCTCCCGAGTGTCTGTTGGCAATTTACATCCCGCCCATCAGCATAACAAGGCTCCCAGTTCTCCATGGCCTGTTGCCTTTCTGGATTTTACACTTTTTTCAGATGGCCCTTTTGACCGGGGGGAAGTGAGACTTCATTGTAGTGCAGATTTCCTTTGCAAGCTTGCTTGGTTGGCCAAAAAGGGCGTATGCGTTTTTTCCTGAATATATTCAGGAAAAAACGCATACGCCCTTTTTGGCCAAGTGCATCATTGTGGACGTTCTGCCTCTTTTCCTATGCTTTCAATGCAATTCCAGTCTACCTCCTGAAATCGGTTTCCTGCAATTCTGCCCCGCTTTCAAGTCCTCTTGGCAGCCTTACTTCAGTCTATTTTTGGACGATAGCTGTCATTTATAACTCTGCAGGTTTGTGAATTACAGTGCCCCTGAGCTCCTTTCTTCAACTCGCTTTCTTGTGACCTGGCCGCAACACCGCAGGATGGCTTCAGGCCCTAATCTGGTTCCAGCACGGCACGCTGAGCCTTTGGTTAATTCCTCTTCCTGGTGGGAAATGAGAGTTAAATTTGCCCGTCCAGACACCTCCAGCTAGTCTCTCATTGGTTCTCGCTATTCCTGTTCATCTTCCGCAGAAATTGCAAACTGGGCCAAACAGGAGGTTAAAGGGACTGACTCTCCAAGTCGGGAGAGTGTTAGTAAAGCGTCTGGAATGTTGCACCCGAGTACCAGGGGAGGAAAACTGAGACATATTTGAACACGTCTCCCGTTCACATGGTTGATCATACTTGGGTTCCACATGCATGTTTTAGCTGAAGGAAGAATACCTAAAAGCTGGGTAGTTGAAACCCGTGGAATGGGTACCATGCAATATGACTTCAAAGGGTCTTCATTTGCTCACCGAACCTCTCCAATCCTATCACTGCTGCGTTTATGCCCCTGTACACACGCTTGATTCTCTTTTGGAGACATAGCAATCCATCGGTTTTACGATACTTACTAGTCAGGTACATTCTTAGGCGTTTAATATGCGGTGTTGAGTCCATTTCGTTGAGCAAGGAGTAGCTCTTGTCTATTCCATATTTGACTTAAGGAACTTTATCTGTGCTCATTTCAATCTCTGGTTTTATGCAGCACCCCAACTCACCTTTACCCTTAAGCAAGCATAAGTTGGTTTTCTAAATTTGAGACCCTCTTCTGTTTTGGAATGCAGTTCCTGTGTAGCCAAGTTTACATTCCGTGTATTAGTGATATCTTATGATGTTTCTTTTTCTGTGTGACTTATTTCAGTTAGAATCATCATACCTGAATCCACTCATTGTGCTGCTAAGGGCCTGATGACACAGATTTCATTGCTGAGTGATATTGCTTTGTAAGTAAATACCACAACTTCTTTATCCATTTTTCACTTTCTGCGATGTTGAACTTGTACTGTAAACGAGGTTCTTGTAAACAGAGGCGTCCCAAACTTTGGGGTGGCTGTGTCATTTTGATTTTAATTTCCCTAAGCGATAGGACCATAAGTGGAAGTGCCCTAGGCTCTGTTGCTTTGTTTTTTAGATGTTTCAGGAAACACCATACACTTCTCCCGAGTGGTTGTTGGCAATTTACATCCCGCCCATCAGCATAACAAGGCTCCCAGTTCTCCATGGCCTGTCCTGCCTTTCTGGATTTTACACTTTTTTCAGATGGCCCTTTTGACCGGGGGGAAGTGAGACTTCATTGTAGTGCAGATTTCCTTTGAAAGCTTGCTTGGTTGGCCAAAAAGGGCGTATGCGTTTTTTCCTGAATATATTCAGGAAAAAACGCATACGCCCTTTTTGGCCAAGTGCATCATTGTGGACGTTCTGCCTCTTTTCCTATGCTTTCAATGCAATTCCAGTCTACCTCCTGAAATCGGTTTCCTGCAATTCTGCCCCGCTTTCAAGTCCTCTTGGCTGCCTTACTTCAGTCTATTTTTGGACGATAGCTGTCATTTATAACTCTGCAGGTTTGTGAATTACAGTGCCCCTGAGCTCCTTTCTTCAACTCGCTTTCTTGTGACCTGGCCGCAACACCGCAGGATGGCTTCAGGCCCTAATCTGGTTCCGGCACGGCACACTGAGCCTTTGGTTATTTCCTCTTCCTGGTGGGAAATGAGAGTTAAATTTGCCCGTCCAGACACCTCCAGCTAGCCTCTCATTGGTTCTCGCTATTCCTGTTCATCTTCCGCAGAAATTGCAAACTGAGCCAAACAGGAGGTTAAAGGCGCTGACTCTCCAAGTGGGGAGAGTGTTAGTAAAGCGTCTGGAATGTTGCACCTGAGTACCAGGGGAGGAAAACTGAGACATATTTGAACACGTCTCCCGTTCACATGGTTGATCATACTTGGGTTCCACATGCATGTTTTAGCTGAAGGAAGAATACCTTAAACCTGGAGAGTTGAGACCCGTGTAATGGGTACCATGCAATATGACTTCAAAGGGTCTTCATTTGCTCACCGAACCTCTCCAATCCTATCACTGCTGCGTTTATGCCCCTGTACACATGCTTGATTCTCTTTCGGAGACTTAGCAATCCATAGCTTTTAAGATACTTACTAGTCAGGTACATTCTTAGGCGTTTAATATGCGGTGTTGAGTCCATTTCGTTTAGCAAGGAGTAGCTCTTGTCTATTCCATATTTGGCTTAAGGAACTTTATCTGTGCTCATTTCAATCTCTGGTTTTATGCAGCACCCCAACTCACCTTTACCCTTAAGCAAGCATAAGTTGGTTTTCTAAATTTGAGACCCTGTTCTGTTCTGTAATTCAGTTCCTGTGTAGCCAAGTTTCCATTCCGTGTATTACTGATATCTTATGAAGTTTCTTTTTCTGTGTGACTTACTTCAGTTAGAATCATCATACCTGAATCCACTCATTGTGCTGCTAAGGGCCTGATGACACAGATTTCATTGCTGAGTGATATTGCTTTGTAAGTAAATACCACAACTTCTTTATCCATTTTTCACTTTCTGCGATGTTGAACTTGTACTATAAACGAGGTTCTTGTAAACAGAGCCGTTCCAAACTTTGGGGTGGCTGTGTCTTTTTGATTTTAATTTCCCTAAGCTATAGGACCATAAGTGGAAGTGCCCTAGGTTCTGTTGCTTTGTTTTTTAGATGTTTCAGGAAACACCATACACTTCTTCCCAGTGGTTGTTGGCAATTTACATCCCGCCCATCAGCATAACAAGGCTCCCAGTTCTCCATGGCCTGTCCTGCCTTTCTGGATTTTACACTTTTTTCAGATGGCCCTTTTGACCGGGGGGAAGTGAGACTTCATTGTAGTGCAGATTTCCTTTGCAAGCTTGCTTGGTTGGCCAAAAAGGGCATATGCGTTTTTTCCTGAATATATTCAGGAAAAAACGCATACGCCCTTTTTGGCCAAGTGCATCATTGTGGACGTTCTGCCTCTTTTCCTATGCTTTCAATGCAATTTCAGTCTACCTCCTGAAATCGGTTTCTTGCAATTCTGACCCGCTTTCAAGTCCTCTTGGCAGCCTTACTTCAGTCTATTTTTGGACGATAGCTGTCATTTATAACTCTGCAGGTTTGTGAATTACAGTGCCCCTGAGCTCCTTTCTTCAACTCGCTTTCTTGTGACCTGGCCGCAACACCGCAGGATGGCTTCAGGCCCTAATCTGGTTCCGGCCCGGCATGCTGAGCCTTTGGTTAATTCCTCTTCCCGGTGGGAAATGAGAGTTAAATTTGCCCGTTCAGACACCTCCAGCTAGTCTCTCATTGGTTCTCGCTATTCCTGTTCATCTTCCGCAGAAATTGCAAACTGGGCCAAACAGGAGGTTAAAGGGACTGACTCTCCAAGTCGGGAGAGTGTTAGTAAAGCGTCTGGAATGTTGCACCTGAGTACCAGGGGAGGAAAACTGAGACATATTTGAACACGTCTCCCGTTCACATGGTTGATCATACTCTGGGTTCCACATGCATGTTTTAGCTGAAGGAAGAATACCTTAAACCTGGAGAGTTGAGACCCGTGGAATGGGTACCATGCAATATGACTTCAAAGGGTCTTCATTTGCTCACCGAACCTCTCCAATCCTATCACTGCTGCGTTTATGCCCGTGTACACACGCTTGATTCTCTTTTCGAGACATAGCAATCCATAGGTTTTAAGATACTTACTAGTCAGGTACATTCTTAGGCGTTTAATATGGGGTGTTGAGTCCATTTCGTTGAGCAAGGAGTAGCTCTTGTCTATTCCATATTTGGCTTAAGGAACTTTATCTGTGCTCATTTCAATCTCTGGTTTTATGCAGCACCCCAACTCACCTTTCCCCTTAAGCAAGCATAAGTTGGTTTTCTAAATTTGAGACCCTGTTCTGTTTTGGAATGCAGTTCCTGTGTAGCCAAGTTTACATTCCGTGTATTAGTGATATCTTATGATGTTTCTTTTTCTGTGTGACTTATTTCAGTTAGAATCATCGTACCTGAATCCACTCATTGTGCTGCTACGGGCCTGATGACATAGATTTCATTGCTGAGTGATACTGCATTGTACGTAAGTACCACAAGTTCTTTATCCATTTTTCACTTTCTGTGATATTGAACTTGTACGGTAAACGAGGTTCTTGTAAACGGAGGCGTCCCAAACTTTGGGGTGGCTGTGTCTTTTTGATTTAATTTCCCTAAGCTATAGGACCATAAGTGAAAGTGCCCTAGGCTCTGTTGCTTTGTTTTTTAGATGTTTCTGGAAACACTATACACTTCTCCCGAGTGGTTGTTGGCAATTTACGTCCCGCCCATCAGCATAACAAGGCTCCCAGTTCTCCATGGCCTGTCCTGCCTTTCTGGATTTTACACTTTTTTCAGATGGCCCTTTTGACCGGGGGGAAGTGAGACTTCATTGTAGTGCAGATTTCCTTTGCAAGCTTGCTTGGTTGGCCAAAAAGGGCGTATGCGTTTTTTCCTGAATATATTCAGGAAAAAACGCATACGCCCTTTTTGGCCAAGTGCATCATTGTGGACGTTCTGCCTCTTTTCCTATGCTTTCAATGCAATTCCAGTCTACCTCCTGAAATCGGTTTCCTGCAATTCTGCCCCGCTTTCAAGTCCTCTTGGCAGCCTTACTTCAGTCTATTTTTGGACGATAGCTGTCATTTATAACTCTGCAGGTTTGTGAATTACAGTGCCCCTGAGCTCCTTTCTTCAACTCGCTTTCTTGTGACCTGGCCGCAACACCGCAGGATGTCTTCAGGCCCTAATCTGGTTCCGGCATGGCACGCTGAGCCTTTGGTTATTTCCTCATCCTGGTGGGAAATGAGAGTTAAATTTGCCCGTCCACACACCTCCAGCTAGTCTCTCATTGGTTCTCGCTATTCCTGTTCATCTTCCGCAGAAATTGCAAACTGGGCCAAACAGGAGGTTAAAGGGACTGACTCTCCAAGTGGGGAGAGTGTTAGTAAAGCGTCTGGAATGTTGCACCCGAGTACCAGGGGAGGAAAACTGAGACATATTTGAACAGGTCTCCTGTTCACATGGTTAATCATACTTGGGTTCCACATGCATATTTTAGCTGAAGGAAGAATACCTTAAACCTGGAGAGTTAAGACCCGTGTAATGGGTACCATGCAATATGACTTCAAAGGGTCTTCATTTGCTCACCGAACCTCTCCAATCCTATCACTGCTGCGTTTATGCCCCTGTACACATGCTTGATTCTCTTTCGGAGACATAGCAATCCATAGGTTTTAAGATACTTACTAGTCAGATACATTCTTAGGCGTTTAATATGCGGTGTTGAGTCCATTTCGTTGAGCAAGGAGTAGCTCTTGTCTATTCCATATTTGACTTAAGGAACTTTATCTGTGCTCATTTCAATCTCTGGTTTTATGCAGCACCCCAACTCACCTTTACCCTTAAGCAAGCATAAGTTGATTTTCTAAATTTGAGACCCTGTTCTGTTCTGTAATTCAGTTCCTGTGTAGCCAAGTTTACATTCCGTGTATTACTGATATCTTATGATGTTTCTTTTTCTGTGTGACTTACTTCAGTTAGAATCATCATACCTGAATCCACTCATTGTGCTGCTAAGGGCCTGATGACACAGATTTCATTGCTGAGTGATATTGCTTTGTAAGTAAATACCACAACTTCTTTATCCATTTTTCACTTTCTGCGATGTTGAACTTGTACTGTAAACGAGGTTCTTGTAAACAGAGCCGTTCCAAACTTTGGGGTGGCTGTGTCTTTTTGATTTTAATTTCCCTAAGCTATAGGACCATAAGTGGAAGTGCCCTAGGTTCTGTTGCTTTGTTTTTTAGATGTTTCAGGAAACACCATACACTTCTCCGGAGTGGTTGTTGGCAATTTACATCCCGCCCATCAGCATAACAAGGCTCCCAGTTCTCCATGGCATGTCCTGCCTTTCTGGATTTTACACTTTTTTCAGATGGCCCTTTTGACCGGGGGGAAGTGAGACTTCATTGTAGTGCAGATTTCCTTTGCAAGCTTGCTTGGTTGGCCAAAAAGGGCGTATGCGTTTTTTCCTGAATATATTCAGGAAAAAACGCATACGCCCTTTTTGGCCAAGTGCATCATTGTGGACGTTCTGCCTCTTTTCCTATGCTTTCAATGCAATTCCAGTCTACCTCCTGAAATCGGTTTCCTGCAATTCTGCCCCGCTTTCAAGTCCACTTGGCAGCCTTACTTCAGTCTATTTTTGGACGATAGCTGTCATTTATAACTCTGCAGGTTTGTGAATTACAGTGCCCCTGAGCTCCTTTCTTCAACTCGCTTTCTTTTGAGCTGGCCGCAACACCGCAGGATGACTTCAGGCCCTAATCTGGCTCCGGTACGGCACGCTGAGCCTTTGGTTATTTCCTCTTCCTGGTGGGAAATGAGAGTTAAATTTGCCCGTCCAGACACCTCCAGCTAGCCTCTCATTGGTTCTCGCTATTCCTGTTCATCTTCCGCAGAAATTGCAAACTGGGCCAAACAGGAGGTTAAAGGCGCTGACTCTCCAAGTGGGGAGAGTGTTAGTAAAGCGTCTGGAATGTTGCACCCGAGTACCAGGGGAGGAAAACTGAGACATATTTGAACACGTCTCCCGTTCACATGGTTGATCATACTTGGGTTCCACATGCATGTTTTAGCTGAAGGAAGAATACCTTAAACCTGGAGAGTTGAGACCCGTGTAATGGGTACCATGCAATATGACTTCAAAGGGTCTTCATTTGCTCACCGAACCTCTCCAATCCTATCACTGCTGCGTTTATGCCCCTGTACACACGCTTGATTCTCTTTCGGAGACATAGCAATCCATAGGTTTTACGATACTTACTAGTCAGGTACATTCTTAGGCGTTTAATATGCGGTGTTGAGTCCATTTCGTTCAGCAAGGAGTAGCTCTTGTCTATTCCATATTTGACTTAAGGAACTTTATCTGTGCTCATTTCAATCTCTGGTTTTATGCAGCACCCCAACTCACCTTTACCCTTAAGCAAGCATAAGTTGGTTTTCTAAATTTGAGACCCTCTTCTGTTCTGTAATTCAGTTCCTGTGTAGCCAAGTTTACATTCCGTGTATTACTGATATCTTATGATGTTTCTTTTTCTGTGTGACTTATTTCAGTTAGAATCATCATACCTGAATCCACTCATTGTGATGCTAAGGGCCTGATGACATAGATTTCATTGCTGAGTGATATTGCTTTGTAAGTAAATACCACAACTTCTTTATCCATTTTTCACTTTCTGCGATGTTGAACTTGTACTGTAAACGAGGTTCTTGTAAACAGAGGCGTCCCAAACTTTGGGGTGGCTGTGTCTTTTTGATTTTAATTTCCCTAAGCTATAGGACCATAAGTGGCAGTGCCCTAGGCTCTGTTGCTTTGTTTTTTAGATGTTTCAGGAAACACCATACACTTCTCCCGAGTGTCTGTTGGCAATTTACATCCCGCCCATCAGCATAACAAGGCTCCCAGTTCTCCATGGCCTGTCCTGCCTTTCTGGATTTTACACTTTTTTCAGATGGCCCTTTTGACCAGGGGGAAGTGAGACTTCATTGTAGTGCAGATTTCCTTTGCAAGCTTGCTTGGTTGGCCAAAAAGGGCGTATGCGTTTTTTCCTGAATATATTCAGGAAAAAACGCATACGCCCTTTTTGGCCAAGTGCATCATTGTCGAGTTTCTGACTCTCTTCATATGCTTTCAATGCAATTCCAGTCTACCTCCTGAAATCGGTTTCCTGCAATTCTGCCTTGCGTTCAATGCCTCTTCATAGCCTTACCTCAATATATTTTTTAAAAATAGTTGGCCTTTATAACTCTGCAGGTTTTTGAATTGCAGTGGCCCTTAGCTCCATTTTTTAGCTCTTATTTTTGTGGTCTTGCCCCATAACCACAGGATTCCTTGAAGCCCTATTTTTCTTCTGGGGCACCTTGCTGTGCCTTTGGTTAATTCTTCTTACTGATGTGATATTAGAGTGACATGTGCCCATTGAAACCGCTACAGCTAGTTTCTCACTGGTTCCCCCTATTCCCATTCATCCTCTGCACTAACTGCAGACTGTGCGATACCAGAACTTAAAGGCATTGACTCCATGTGGGGATGTTGTTAGTAAAGTGGCTGGAATGTCGATCCGGAGCCCCAGGAGAGGAAAAATGAGGTGCGTTTTAGAAACCTTTCCCGATCATATGGTATACCAGTCGCTGGGTTTCCCAAGCATGGTTTAGCTGTAGGAAGATTCCCTTCAACCTGGAGTGTTGGGACCCTTGGAATGAGTAGCATGAAGTATTGCATTAAACTTTCGGCAGTTGCTCACCAAAGCTCACCAATCCTGTCAGCCCCAAGTGTCCAGCCTTATGTCTTATCCAGCTGTGGGTTTATATGTGGTCAATCCAGGTTGCATCACAGCCCCTGAGCGAATTTTGTAAGAATTTTTCTCTCTTTCATTGTTTCAGCGTTTTGTTTTTAAAATTTATTTCTATAATGGGGTTTAGCTCCTTTTCACTGCTGTGTTTGTGCCGCTCTGCACACACTTGATTCCCTTATGGAGATATATCAATACATGGGTTTTAAGATTCTTATTCCTCAGATATATTTCTCTGCGGTGTATAGGGTGTGTTGAGGCCTGTTCATTGAGCAAGGTGTAGATCTTGTCTAATACCTATTTGGTTTATTGAACGGTATCTGTGCTAATTTCAAACTCTGGTTTTATGCATCACCCCACCTCTCCTTTCCCCTTAAGCTGACATAAGTGTGTTTTCTAAATGTGAGACACCGTTCTGTTCTGTAATTCATTTCTTGTGCAGCCATATTTACCCTCCCTCTATAAGTGATATCTTATGATATGTTTCTTTTTCTGTTTGACTTATTTCAAGTAGTATTATCGGACCTAAATCCACTCTTTATCCTTCTACTAGCCTTATTACATTGATTTCATGGTGAAGAGATATTCCATTGTACATAAGTACCACATCTTCTTTATCCATTGTTCTCTTTCCTGGGATATTTAAGGTGTACTGAAGTTGAGGTTCTTGTAAACAGAGTAGCCCTAAACTGTGGTGTGCTTGTGTCTTGTTGATTTTTAGACTTCCCTAGATATACTCCCATGATTGGAAGTGTCCTATGCTCTGTAGCTCTGTTTTTTAGATGATTTAGGAACCACCATACACTTCTCCAGAGTGGCTCTCGGCAGTTCACACACTGCCCATCAGCGTATAAAGGCTCCCTGTTCTCCATGGCCTGTCCTGCATTTCTGGTTTTTACAATTTTTTAGGATGGCCCTTTTGACCGGTGGGAAGTGAGACTTCTTTGTTGTGCACATTTGCATTGCTTGCTTGCTTCGTTGCCCATAAAGTGCGTATGCGTTTTTTCCTGGATATAATCAGGAAAAAACGCATACGCCCTTTTGGGCCAACTGCATCATTGTCAAAATTCTGCCGCTTTTCATGTGCGTTAAAGACGAGTCCAATCTATCTCTTGAAATCTGTTTCTTGCAATTCTGTCTTGCATTCAGATCCTCTTCTTTGCCTTACCTCAACATATTTTTGGATGTTAGTTTTCATTTATAACTCTGCAGGTTTGTGAATTACAGTGACCCTGAGCTCCATTTTTTAAGTTGCTCTTTTGTGAGCTGGCCTCAAACCCGCAGGATTGCTTCAGGCCCTATTTTGGCTCCGGTGAGGCAGGCTGAGCCTTTCTTTAATTCTTATTCTTAATGGGAAATTAGAGTGATATGTGCCCGTCCAAACCCCTACAACTCTTCTCTCATTGGTTCCCCCTCTTCCCGTTCATCCTCCTCACAATTTGCAAAATGTGTGAAACAGAAGTTTAAATGTGCTGATTCTCCAAGTGGGGAGATTCTAAGTAGCGTGGCTGGAATGGTGAACAGGAGCACCAGGAGAGGATAAATGAGGTGCATTTTAGACACATCTCCCGATCACATGGTGTACAGTCCTCTGGGTTTTCCATGCATGTTTTAGCTGTAGGAAGATCCCTTGAACCTGCAGATTTGGGACCCATTGAATGGGTACCAGGTAGTATTACTTTAAAGGGTGTGCATTTCCTCACCCAACCTCACATTTCTCTTAGCGCAAACAGTTTCCAGCCTTATGTCTCATCCTGCTGTGGGTCTAGATGTGTTCAATCCATGTTGCATCACCGTCCCTGAGGAAAAGTTGTAAGAGGTTTTCTCTGTCTCTCTGTCGTTTATTTTTTTCAATTTATTACTATATTGGTTACAGCTGATTTTCAAAGCTCTGTTTCTTGCTGCTGTACATCCACTTGATTCGCGTACAGAGAGACATCAATAAATTCTTTTTCAGATTCTTACCAGTCGTATATATTCTTTTCCGGTGACTTGAGTGTGCTGAGTGCAGTTCTTTTAGCTACCGTGTAGGCCTTGTTGATTATCAGTTTGGTATTTGGAATGGTATCTTTGCTAATTTCAACCTCCTGGATGATGCCTCACCCCTCCCCACCTTTCCCGTTTAGCAGCCTTATGCGTGTTTTCTACATATTTGACTATGTTTTTGTTTTGTAATTTATTTCATGTGTAGCCATTTTGGATTCCACCTTTAAGTGATATCTTATGATATGTGTCTTTTTCTTTTTGAATTCTGTCACTTAGAATGATCATACGTAACTCCTCCGGAGTTGTTACAACTGGCCATATTTCATTGATTTCCAGGCTGAATAATATTCCACTCTACCTAAGTACCACATCTCTATCCATTTTTTCCCTCCAGAGACATTTAAGTTATATCCTAGTCGAGGATCTTTTAAACAGAGAGGGGGTAAACATTGGGGTGCCTGTGTCCTCTCGATTTTTGTTTTTCCCAAGATATACGCCCATGAGTGCAAGTGCCCTATGCTCTGTAGCTCATTTTTTAGATGCTTTAGTAAACACAATACACTTCTCCAGAATGGCCGTTGGCAATATACATTTCCACTATAAGTCTCACAGGGCTCCCTCTTCTCGTTGCCCTGTCCTGCATTTCTGTTGTTTACGCTTTATGAGGATGGCTCTTCTGACTGATGCGAAGTGATATCTTTTGTAGTATTGACTTCCAGTGCCCACCTGTTTGGTTGGCTAAAAAAGTGTATGCCCTTTTCTTGAATATATACAGAAAAGAACGCATACACCCTTTTTGGCCAACTGCAATGTTGGCAATGTTCAGCTCCTTTTCTTGTGCTTAATGGCGAGTCCTTTCTACCTCCTCAAATCCCTTTCCTGCCATTCTCCCTTGCTTACAAGTCCTTTTCTCTGACTTTCCTCAAGACATTTTTCAGTGATGGATATTTTCAACTCTGCAGTTTTGTGAATTTTACTGCCCCTGAGTTCCATTGTTCAACTCGTGTTTATGGGAACTGGCCACAAAGCAGCGGGATTTCCTCAAGCCCTATACTGTTTCCATGGGCAACCCTAGCCTTTGGTCAATTCGTCTTCCTGATTGGAAATTAGAGTGACATGTGCCTGTCTGAACACCTAGGACTTGTCTCTCATTGTTCCTCATCCTTCCGCTTCATCCTCTGGACAAATTCCAAACTGTACGCAACAGGATGTTGACAGTGCTGACATCTCCAAGTGGGGAGACTGTTAGTAAAGACGCTGGAGGGGTGAACCCGAGCACCAGGAGATGAGGAGATGAGATGCCTTTTCCAAACTCTTCCCGATCAGACGGTATACCATCCTCTGGGTGTGACAGACATGTTTTAGCAGTAGGAAGAGTCCCATTCATGTAAGGAGAACACCAGGGCTTTTTCAAAATCAGTGTCTCCCCGAAACCCAAACTGGGGAAGTTTTTAAGCTACGGCTACACATATGTTCATTAAGGGCCTTGGGAAGTAGGCAGAGTCCAAACTTTAGATGATTGAAGTCTTCAGGGTCAGAAGCACTCACCACCAGCTTCCCTTAGGCTACACTTTAACTGTCATTGATAGATGATGTCAATAAAAATATCTATTCTTTTTCAGATTATTTCCCCTTATAGGTTATTGCAAAATGTTGAGTGTAGTTCCCTGTGCTATACAGTAGTTCCTTGTTGATGATCTATTTTATACATAGCAGTGTGTATGTGTTCATTCCAAACTGTTAATTTATCCCTCCTCCCACCTTTCCCCTTTGGTAATAATAAATTATAAGATTTTATACTTCTCAGAAATGGGGGAGCTGAAAGAGAGGTATCATTTTCAATGGAAAAGCATTTAAAACAAGATTGAAGGTTTAACCAAGATTATTAGCTGTACATCCTTGGAAAGAAATCACTTCGTTTCTCTAATATTGACCTGACAAATAAGACAAACCTTTTCACTGAACTTGCTTATAAAAAGTGATGGAAATATCAAATGGAAGTGTTAAAAACATCTTATTTTACCCGAGCCTTATACACTGTTCTATGTTAACTACAGTTTGGCTCACACATCTGTTCATTGAGGTTACAATAGTCTCAATTTCTGTTACTGATCCTCCAGAGTGGACCCCAACAAGTGTCCCCCTGCCCAGTGTCATTGGGGCCAACAGATCGAGACTGAGTTTGGTTCACAAGCAAAGGAAACTTTATATTTTGATCAGAGAATGGAGAGGTGAGAGCATGCACTACCCCGTGGGCTGTGGGCTGGGCTGCTGTGTAGAGATCCTGTCAGAGTCAGTGGGAGGGAGGGAGGCGGCGGAGCTCTCGAGGGCCGGGTTGGCTGTAGCTCAGGCTCTATATCGTGGAGTCTGCACTGGGCCCCAGGAGCTGAGGTGTCGACCCAGCCATTCTGCACTAGGAAATCTGGTCTGAAGTGCCGGGTGTGGAACCTCTGCATGCGGGACCCTAGGAGCACGTGAAATTAGACAAAGCACAAAGGATAAAAAAGGTTAGACTTGACTTTATTGCCCAGATTCTATTTTTATCTCCCAGGGATTTTTAATGGGCTTTGCTGGGGACAAACCCCTCCTCTGCCTTTTGTCCCGTTCCTCATTCTTGGAGTGCTGAGGGTGCAGACCCTTCTTCTGTAACTGCTGAGTGCTGAGTTGGGAGCCCTCATACCCTGGGGCGAGGGTCAGAGCTTCTCCCCAGCAGCCTCCCGGTGACGTTGATTGTCCCCAGGACCCCTGCCTCCCTGCTCGTCCACCTGAGCACCAGCATTGGAAGTGTTATAGATTCTAATGACCTTTAAGGGTCCAGGAAAGAGATGTGCAGAGACGCTGTGGGGGCCGGTTTCACCCCGCCCCACATTTGTTCGGCCACCTTAGGCTGACCGTCTCTGCCAGCCTAGATGCTCTGACCAGTAGTCTGCGCTTTCTTCAATTAGGCCCCTGAATTAACGTACAAACAGCACCAGGTGTCAGAGCCCTGCCCACTCAACTCCCAGACAGTCCAGGGTCAGTGGTGACCAAGGACCATGATGGCTACTGAGTCAACAGCCTTTTGAAGTAAACAGGAGTCCAGCCGGTCTTATTGGCCACCATCATCACGGTGTCTGTAGGCTTTTCTATGGTGACAGTGTGGTATACTGTTCCCCCGCCAAGATTATTAGCTCCCCTCTGGGTGCAGTAAGTCCTGCAAGCAGTAGTCTACTCTTTTGGGACACACTCTTGTTGTTTTATGAGAGAAACTCCAGGTCAAGTGATGTTCACACGAGTCGTCATGGTGCCCTGTTGCCCCCGGTTATCTCTCTGGATGTTGGAGTTGGAGGGCCTCCTCACTCGAGGTCGGTGTGCCCACGGAGCGAACCCTGCAACTTCAGGGCATGGTTGGTGGTTAGGATCACCACGTGGGGTCCTTTTCCCTTAGGAGGGAGGTGGCCTTTTGGGCTGCTGATTTCCAGGTTTTTAGATACCGCCAGTATCTTGGCCAGATGTGGCAGTGGGCCAAGCCCCTTAGTGACCGTAGTTTATCCTACCTGGATGGCATTCTTGCATTGTTCCATTTCAAGCGGTCCCAGTTTTTGCACTAATTCTCCAATGGCGATTCACCTTTCACCGGGAATGTAAAGGTCAAAGGGTTTAGCTAAATTAGGGAGTTCCAGGGCAAGGGTCTGAATTGACTGCTCTTTCCATTCTTGAAAGGCCACTTCTGGATTCTATTCAAAAGGATCATCATCTTTTCCTTTCAGTGTTTCATATAGAGGCCCAGCTAGTAGACTGTAGTTAGGGATCCAGAAGCAGCAAACCCTGGCCTCCCCAGGAACCCCTAAGCTGTCTTCTAGTTTTAGAAAGGGGTAAGGCTGAAAATGGTTTCTTCCCTTTCCTGGGATGGGCTTCTCTGACCTTCTGTGAGAATGAAGCCCAGGCAGGTCACCGCAGTCTGTGATATTTGAGCTTTTTCTTGGACAACTTCTATCCTTTATTGGCTTGGTAGTTCAGAGGCCTCCTTAGTAGGGCTGGTGATCAGAATGTCGTCTGCATATTGAAGGAGGGTTTCCTTTTCCAGAGGTAGAACTTTTAGGTCTTTAGCTAAGCTTTCCCCAAAGATGGTGTGGGAATTTTTGCACCCTTGGGGCCAGACGGCCCGGAAGTATTGTTTTAGTTGTATGTGGAGTCCTGCCACTCACAAGCCAAAATTTCTTGTGACTCTGGGACTAATGGAATACAAAAGAAGGCATCATTGAAGACTAATACAGAATACCATGTCCTGGTGGTTGGTAGAATGACCAGCAGGGTGTAGGAATTAGGAGCAACTGGAGGTATATCCTCGGTGGCTTCACTGACTGTCCTGACATCCTTTACCAGGTCCCCAGCAGCCCATGGGGCTCTCGTGGTCAGACCAATCCCAGAATATGGAGCTCACCTGGGCAGGTACCCCACCCCCACCCCAGCCCACGGGGCTCTCGTGGTCAGGCCCCTCCCAGGATACAGAGCTACCCTTGCAGGTACCGTGGCAGGGCTGGGCACACAGGAACCGTGCACATAGCCCTCATTGCAGAGCACCCCCAGCTCACCTGTCGCTCAGAGCTGACACAGAGCACCTCAGAGCAGGACTTGAACTAACAAACAGCAGCTGCGACAGGTCTGTGACCCTGGGCATCACTCTGTGAGGCCTCCCTCCACCTGGTCTTCCAGAGACTTCCACTGCACCCGGGGCACCAGGCCTCTGTCTCCAACCACCACCCACCCCTCCTCTGCCTGACTCCTGGGTTCCTCTCATTAGGAGAGGGTTTTCTTGAAGTTGTCTCCCACTCATGGGCCAGATAAAATGATTAGAAAACAAGCCAAAGCTGCAGCCCCTTGTCTATCCTAACTCTCAGGAGCCCACACCTGTTCCTTGGACCTGGCCGGTTCAGCAAGTTCCATTTTCTGCAACTGTGAGCCCCGGAGGGGTGATGATTGGCTGACCTGGGCAGCCTTACCGTGCCGGCCAGCCCTCCCCAGGTGTGCCTGGGTTGAGATCAATATAAATACCACTCCAGGCAGCAAGAGCCCCTGCAGCCGTGCCTGACGCCATTTTCTCTGCCCTGTCAGCAGTCTCGGGGCTGGGCTGGTGGGAGGGAGTGAGAGGCCACGGCTTTGTGGGTGGCCCAGTGTGAGTGGGGCTCTGCTGGACTTTCTGCAGCAGTTGCCAGGCTGCCACCTGCTAAAGAAGAGGATGTGTCACCCATACCTGCTGCTGGAATTTCTCCCTGGGCAGAGGTGAGGAAGGAAAAAAGCAGTGGGGGCAGGGACAGGACGGGTATCTCAGGCAGGGAAATGGAAATCTTCCAGAAGAGCACCCAGGGCCAGGACCATCCTGGCTGGCCTGCAGGCACCAAGTCGGCCGGCATGCTGTCACTCGTGTGGCTCTATGGCCCTTCCTCTAGGCTTTCAAGTCCTTGTATATATTCAGGTGTTTTACCTGGGACGGGTGGGAATAGTTCAGCAGCAACTGGCCTGGGGCTCAGCTCACGTTTACTCACAGATGCCTCAGCACGGTGCCCCAGCTTTGCAATGAGGACGCTTGTTGTGTGGGGGCTGCTGGCTGAATGGGAGACGATTCCCCACCACTGACCAACTTCAGAATTGTTTACAACTGGAGCAAGTGCCCTGATACGGTTTTCCTCTGTGTAACTGGTGGGTTCTGTGTTTTTTTTCTCTTTTTCGTTTTTGGTTCAAGGTAGATTTTATTCCTCTTTTTTGTATTTACAGATATAAGCATGGAAATAATTTATTCATATAAATACATGTATGTGCAGGGAATAATTGTTTTTTCTGTTTTATTTTTTAAATTTTATTTCTTTTTAATTTTGAATTTTATTTTATATTTTTATACAGCAGGTTCTTATTGGTTATCTATTTTATACATATAAATGTATACATGCCAATCCCAGTCTCTCAACTCCTCCCACCACCACCCCCCCAACAGCTTTCCCCCCTTGTTGTCCATACGTTTGTTGTCTACATCTGTTGCTCTATTTATGCCTTGCAAAATGGTTAATCTGTACAGTATTTCTAGGTTCCACATATATGCATGAATATACAAGATTTGTTTTTATCTTTCTGACTTACTTCACTCTGTATGACAGTCTCTAGATCCATCGACGTCTCTACAAATGACCCAATTTCATTCCTTTTCATGGCTTAGTAATATTCCATTTTATATATGTACCACAGCTTTATGCATTCGTCTGTCTGTGGGCATTTAGGTTGCTTCCATTACCTCGATATTGTAAATAGTGATGCAATGAACATTGCGGTGAATGACTCTTTTTGATTTATGGTTTTGTCTGGGTATATGTCCAGTACTGGGATTGCTGTATCATATGGTAATTCTATTGTTAGTTTCTTAAGAAATTCCATATTGTTCTCCATAATGACTGTATCAATTTATATTCCGAACAATAGTGGAAGAGGGTTCCTTTTCTCCACACCCTTTCCAGCATTTTTTGTTTGTAGATTTTCAATGATGCCTATTCTACCAGGTGTGAGGTGATACCTCATTGTTGAATCCATTTCGTTGAGCAAGGGGTAGCTCTTGTCTATTCCATATTTGGCTTATGGAACGGTATCTGTGCTAATTTCAAACTCTGCTTTTATGCAGCACCCCAACTCACCTTCCCCCTTAAGCAGGCATAAGTTGGTTTTCTAAACTTGAGACCCTGTTCTGTTTTGTAATTCAGTTCATGTGTAGCCAAGTTCACATTCCGTGTATTAGTGATACCTTATGATGTTTCTTTTTCTGTGTGACTTATTTCACTTAGAATCATCGTGCCTCAATGCACTCATTATGCTGGTACGGGCCTGGTGACATAGATTTCATTGCTGAGTGGTATTCTGTTGTACAGAAGTACCGCAACTTCTTTATCCATTATTTGCTCTCTGGGATATTTAACTTGTGCCGTAGAAGAGATTCCTCTAAAAAGAGCCGTCCCAAATTTTGGGGTTGCTGTGTCTTTTTGATATTAATTTCCCTAAGCTATAGGACCATAAGTGGAAGTGCCCTAAGCTCTGTTGCTTTGTTTTTTAGATGTTTCAGGAAACACCATACACTTCTCCTGAGTGTCTGTTGGCAATTTACATCCCGCCCATCAGCATAACAAGGCTCCTAGTTCTCCATGGCCTGTCCTGCCTTTCTGGATTTTACACTTTATTCTGATGGCCCTTTTGACTGGGGGGAAGTGAGACTTCATTGTAGTGCAGATTTCCTTTGCAAGCTTGCTTGGTTGGCCAAAAAGGGCGTATGCGTTTTTTCCTGAATATATTCAGGAAAAAACGCATATGCCCTTTTGGCAAAGTGCATCATTGTGGACGTTCTGCCTCTTTTCCTACGCTTTCAATACAATTCCAGTCTACCTCCTGAAATCGGTATCCTGCAATTCTGCCCCGCTTTCAAGTCCTCTTGGCAGCCTTACTTCAGTCTATTTTTGGACGATAGCTGTCATTTATAACTCTGCAGGTTTGTGAATTACAGAGCCCCTGAGCTCCTTTCTTCAACTCACTTTCTTGTGAGCTGGCTGCAACACCGCAGGATGGCTTCAGGCCCTAATCTGTTTCCGCCACGGCACGCTGAGCCTTTGGTTAATTCCTCTTCCTAGTGGGAAATGAGAGTTAAATTTGCCCGTCCAGACACCTCCAGCTAGTCTCTCATTGGTTCTCCCTATTCCTGTTCATCTTCCGCAGAAATTGCAAACTGGGCCAAACAGGAGGTTAAAGGCACTGACTGTCCAAGTCGGGAGAGTGTTAGTAAAGGGTCTGGAATGTTGCACCCGAGTACCAGGGGAGGAAAACTGAGACATATTTGAACACGTCTCCCGATCACACGGTTGATCATACTCTGGGTTCCACATGCATGTTTTAGCTGAAGGAAGAATACCTTAAACCTGGACAGTTGAGACCCGTGGAATGGGTACCATGCAATATGACTTCAAAGGGTCTTCATTTGCTCACCGAACCTCTCCAATCCTATCACTGCTGCATTTATGCCCCAGTACACACGCTTGATTCTCTTTCGGAGACATAGCAATCCATAGGTTTTAAGATACTTACTAGTCAGGTATATTCTTAGGCGTTTAGTATGGGGTGTGGAGTCCATTTCGTTGAGCAAGGAGTAGCTCTTGTCTATTCCATATTTGGCTTAAGGAACTTTATCTGTGCTCATTTCAATCTCTGGTTTTATGCAGCACCCCAACTCACCTTTCCACTTAAGCAAGCATAAGTTGGTTTTCTAAATTTGAGACCCTGTTCTGTTTTGCAATTCAGTTCCTCTGTACCCAAGTTTAAATTCCATGTATTAGTGATATTTTTTGATGTTTCTTTTTCTGTGTGACTTATTTCAGTTAGAATCACCATACCCGAATCCACTCATTATGCTGCTACGGGCCTGGTGACATAGATTTCATTGCTGAGTGATATTGCTTTGTACATGAGTACCACAACTTCTTTATCCATTTTTCACTTTCTGTGATATTGAACTTATACGGTAAACGAGGTTCTTGTAAACAGAGGCGTCCCAAACTTTGGGGTGGCTGTGTCTTTTTGATTTTAATTTCCCTAAGCTATAGGACCATAAGTGGAAGTGCACTAGGCTCTGTTGCTTTGTTTTTTAGATGTTTCAGGAAACACCATACACTTCTCCAGAGTGGCTGTTGGCAATTTACATCCCGCCCATCAGCATAACAAGGCTCCCAGTTCTCCATGTCCTGTCCTGCCTTTCTGGATTTTACACTTTTTTCAGATGGCCCTTTTGACCGGGGGGAAGTGAGACTTCATTGTAGTGCAGATTTCCTTTGCAAGCTTGCTTGGTTGGCCAAAAAGGGCGTATGCGTTTTTTCCTGAATATATTCAGGAAAAAACGCATACGCCCTTTTTGGCCAAGTGCATCATTGTGGACGTTCTGCCTCTTTTCCTATGCTTTCAATGCAATTCCAGTCTACTTCCTGAAATCGGATTCCTGCAATTCTGCCCCGCTTTCAAGTCCTCTTGGCAGCCTTACTTCAGTCTATTTTTGGACGATAGCTGTCATTTATAACTTTGCAGGTTTGTGAATTACAGTGCCCCTGAGCTCCTTTCTTCAACTCGCTTTCTTTTGAGCTGGCCGCAACACCGCAGGATGGCTTCAGGCCCTAATCTGGTTCCGGTACGGCACGCTGAGCCTTTGGTTATTTCCTCTTCCTGGTGGGAAATGAGAGTTAAATTTGCCCGTCCAGACACCTCCAGCTAGCCTCTCATTGGTTCTCGCTATTCCTGTTCATCTTCCGCAGAAATTGCAAACTGGGCCAAACAGGAGGTTAAAGGGACTGACTCTCCAAGTGGGGAGAGTGTTAGTAAAGCGTCTGGAATGTTGCACCCGAGTACCAGGGGAGGAAAACTGAGACATATTTGAACACGTCTCCCGATCACATGGTTGATCATACTCTGGGTTCCACATGCATGTTTTAGCTGAAGGAAGAATACCTAAAATCTGTGTAGTTGAAACCCGTGGAATGGGTACCATGCAATATGACTTCAAAGGTCTTCATTTGCTCACTGAACCTCTCCAATCCTATCACTGCTGCGTTTATGCCCCTGTACACATGCTTGATTCTCTTTCGGAGACATAGCAATCTATAGGTTTTAAGATACTTACTAGTCAGGTACATTCTTAGGCGTTTAATATGCGGTGTTGAGTCCATTTCGTTGAGCAAGGAGTAGCTCTTGTCTATTCCATATTTGGCTTAAGGAACTTTGTGCTCATTTCAATCTCTGGTTTTATGCAGCACCCCAACTCACCTTTCCCCTTAAGCAAGCATAGGTTGGTTTTCTAAATTTGAGACCCTGTTCTGTTCTGTAATTCAGTTCCTGTGTAGCCAAGTTTACATTCCGTGTATTACTGATATCTTATGATGTTTCTTTTTCTGTGTGAATTATTTCAGTTAGAATCACCATACCCGAATCCACTCATTATGCTGCTACGGGCCTGGTGACATAGATTTCATTGCTGAGTGATATTGCTTTGTACATGAGTACCACAACTTCTTTATCCATTTTTCACTTTCTGTGATATTGAACTTGTACGGTAAACGAGGTTCTTGTAAACAGAGGCGTCCCAAACTTTGGGGTGGCTGTGTCTTTTTGATTTTAATTTCCCTAAGCTATAGGACCATAAGTGGAAGTGCACTAGGCTCTGTTGCTTTGTTTTTTAGATGTTTCAGGAAACACCATACACTTCTCCGGAGTGGCTGTTGGCAATTTACATCCCGCCCATCAGCATAACAAGGCTCCCAGTTCTCCATATCCTGTCCTGCCTTTCTGGATTTTACACTTTTTTCAGATGGCCCTTTTGACCGGGGGGAAGTGAGACTTCATTGTAGTGCAGATTTCCTTTGCAAGCTTGCTTGGTTGGCCAAAAAGGGCGTATGCGTTTTTTCCTGAATATATTCAGGAAAAAACGCATACGCCCTTTTTGGCCAAGTGCATCATTGTGGACGTTCTGCCTCTTTTCCTATGCTTTCAATGCAATTCCAGTCTACCTCCTGAAATCGGTTTCCTGCAATTCTGCCCCGCTTTCAAGTCCTCTTGGCAGCCTTACTTCAGTCTATTTTTGGACGATAGCTGTCATTTATAACTCTGCAGGTTTGTGAATTACAGTGCCCCTGAGCTCCTTTCTTCAACTCGCTTTCTTGTGACCTGGCCGCAACACCACAGGATGGCTTCAGGCCCTAATCTGGTTCCGGTACGGCACGCTGAGCCTTTGGTTATTTCCTCTTCCTGGTGGGAAATGAGAGTTAAATTTGCCCGTCCAGACACCTCCAGCTAGCCTCTCATTGGTTCTCGCTATTCCTGTTCATCTTCCGCAGAAAGTGCAAACTGGGCCAAACAGGAGGTTAAAGGGACTGACTCTCCAAGTGGGGAGAGTGTTAGTAAAGCGTCTGGAATGTTGCACCCGAGTACCAGGGGAGGAAAACTGAGACATATTTGAACACGTCTCCCGATCACATGGTTGATCATACTCTGGGTTCCACATGCATGTTTTAGCTAAAGGAAGAATACCTAAAATCTGCGTAGTTGAAACCCGTGGAATGGGTACCATGCAATATGACTTCAAAGGTCTTCATTTGCTCACTGAACCTCTCCAATCCTATCACTGCTGCGTTTATGCCCCTGTACACATGCTTGATTCTCTTTCGGAGACATAGCAATCTATAGGTTTTAAGATACTTACTAGTCAGGTACATTCTTAGGCGTTTAATATGCGGTGTTGAGTCCATTTCGTTGAGCAAGGAGTAGCTCTTGTCTATTCCATATTTGGCTTAAGGAACTTTGTGCTCATTTCAATCTCTGGTTTTATGCAGCACCCCAACTCACCTTTCCCCTTAAGCAAGCATAAGTTGGTTTTCTAAATTTGAGACCCTGTTCTGTTCTGTAATTCAGTTCCTGTGTAGCCATGTTTACATTCCGTGTATTACTGATATCTTATGATGTTTCTTTTTCTGTGTGACTTATTTCAGTTAGAATCATCATACCTGAATCCACTCATTGTGCTGCTAAGGGTCTGATGACACAGATTTCATTGCTGAGTGATATTGCTTTGTAACTAAATACCACAACTTCTTTATCCATTTTTCACTTTCTGCGATGTTGAACTTGTACTGTAAACGAGGTTCTTGTAAACAGAGCCGTTCCAAACTTTGGGGTGGCTGTGTCTTTTTGATTTTAATTTCCCTAAGCTATAGGACCATAAGTGGAAGTGCCCTAGGTTCTGTTGCTTTGTTTTTTAGATGTTTCAGGAAACACCATACACTTCTCCCGAGTGGTTGTTGGCAATTTACATCCCGCCCATCAGCATAACAAGGCTCCCAGTTCTCCATGGCCTGTCCTGCCTTTCTGGATTTTACACTTTTTTCAGATGGCCCTTTTGACCGGGGGGAAGTGAGACTTCATTGTAGTGCAGATTTCCTTTGCAAGCTTGCTTGGTTGGCCAAAAAGGGCGTATGCGTTTTTTCCTGAATATATTCAGGAAAAAACGCATACGCCCTTTTTGGCCAAGTGCATCATTGTGGACGTTCTGCCTCTTTTCCTATGCTTTCAATGCAATTCCAGTCTACCTCCTGAAATCGGATTCCTGCAATTCTGCCCCGCTTTCAAGTCCTCTTGGCAGCCTTACTTCAGTCTATTTTTGGACGATAGCTGTCATTTATAACTCTGCAGGTTTGTGAATTACAGTGCCCCTGAGCTCCTTTCTTCAACTCGCTTTCTTTTGAGCTGGCCGCAACACCGCAGGATGGCTTCAGGCCCTAATCTGGTTCCAGTACGGCACGCTGAGCCTTTGGTTATTTCCTCTTCCTGGTGGGAAATGAGAGTTAAATTTGCCCGTCCAGACACCTCCAGCTAGCCTCTCATTGGTTCTCGCTATTCCTGTTCATCTTCCGCAGAAATTGCAAACTGGGCCAAACAGGAGGTTAAAGGGACTGACTCTCCAAGTGGGGAGAGTGTTAGTAAAGCGTCTGGAATGTTGCACCCGAGTACCAGGGGAGGAAAACTGAGACATATTTGAACACGTCTCCCGATCACATGGTTGATCATACTCTGGGTTCCACATGCATGTTTTAGCTGAAGGAAGAATACCTAAAATCTGTGTAGTTGAAACCCGTGGAATGGGTACCATGCAATATGACTTCAAAGGTGTTCATTTGCTCACTGAACCTCTCCAATCCTATCACTGCTGCGTTTATGCCCCTGTACACATGCTTGATTCTCTTTTGGAGACATAGCAATCTATAGGTTTTAAGATACTTACTAGTCAGGTACATTCTTAGGCGTTTAATATGCGGTGTTGAGTCCACTTCGTTGAGCAAGGAGTAGCTCTTGTCTATTCCATATTTGGCTTAAGGAACTTTGTGCTCATTTCAATCTCTGGTTTTATGCAGCACCCCAACTCACCTTTCCCCTTAAGCAAGCATAAGTTGGTTTTCTAAATTTGAGACCCTGTTCTGTTCTGTAATTCAGTTCCTGTGTAGCCAAGTTTACATTCCGTGTATTACTGATATCTTATGATGTTTCTTTTTCTGTGTGACTTATTTCAGTTAGAATCACCATACCCGAATCCATTCATTATGCTGCTACGGGCCTGGTGACATAGATTTCATTGCTGAGTGATATTGCTTTGTACATGAGTACCACAACTTCTTTATCCATTTTTCACTTTCTGTGATATTGAACTTGTACGGTAAACGAGGTTCTTGTAAACAGAGGCGTCCCAAACTTTGGGGTGGCTGTGTCTTTTTGATTTTAATTTCCCTAAGCTATAGGACCATAAGTGGAAGTGCACTAGGCTCTGTTGCTTTGTTTTTTAGATGTTTCAGGAAACACCATACACTTCTCCGGACTGGCTGTTGGCAATTTACATCCCGCCCATCAGCATAACAAGGCTCCCAGTTCTCCATGTCCTGTCCTGCCTTTCTGGATTTTACACTTTTTTCAGATGGCCCTTTTGACCGGGGGGAAGTGAGACTTCATTGTAGTGCAGATTTCCTTTGCAAGCTTGCTTGGTTGGCCAAAAAGGGCGTATGCGTTTTTTCCTGAATATATTCAGGAAAAAACGCATACGCCCTTTTTGGCCAAGTGCATCATTGTGGACGTTCTGCCTCTTTTCCTATGCTTTCAATGCAATTCCAGTCTACCTCCTGAAATCGGTTTCCTGCAATTCTGCCCCGCTTTCAAGTCCTCTTGGCAGCCTTACTTCAGTCTATTTTTGGACGATAGCTGTCATTTATAACTCTGCAGGTTTGTGAATTACAGTGCCCCTGAGCTCCTTTCTTCAACTCGCTTTCTTTTGAGCTGGCCGCAACACCGCAGGATGGCTTCAGGCCCTAATCTGGTTCCGGTACGGCACGCTGAGCCTTTGGTTATTTCCTCTTCCTGGTGGGAAATGAGAGTTAAATTTGCCCGTCCAGACACCTCCAGCTAGCCTCTCATTGGTTCTCGCTATTCCTGTTCATCTTCCGCAGAAATTGCAAACTGGGCCAAACAGGAGGTTAAAGGGACTGACTCTCCAAGTGGGGAGAGTGTTAGTAAAGCGTCTGGAATGTTGCACCCGAGTACCAGGGGAGGAAAACTGAGACATATTTGAACACGTCTCCCGATCACATGGTTGATCATACTCTGGGTTCCACATGCATGTTTTAGCTGAAGGAAGAATACCTAAAATCTGTGTAGTTGAAACCCGTGGAATGGGTACCATGCAATATGACTTCAAAGGTCTTCATTTGCTCACTGAACCTCTCCAATCCTATCACTGCTGCGTTTATGCCCCTGTACACATGCTTGATTCTCTTTCGGAGACATAGCAATCTATAGGTTTTAAGATACTTACTAGTCAGGTACATTCTTAGGCGTTTAATATGCGGTGTTGAGTCCACTTCGTTGAGCAAGGAGTAGCTCTTGTCTATTCCATATTTGGCTTAAGGAACTTTGTGCTCATTTCAATCTCTGGTTTTATGCAGCACCCCAACTCACCTTTCCCCTTAAGCAAGCATAAGTTGGTTTTCTAAATTTGAGACCCTCTTCTGTTCTGTAATTCAGTTCCTGTGTAGCCAAGTTTACATTCCGTGTATTACTGATATCTTATGATGTTTCTTTTTCTGTGTGACTTATTTCAGTTAGAATCACCATACCCGAATCCATTCATTATGCTGCTACGGGCCTGGTGACATAGATTTCATTGCTGAGTGATATTGCTTTGTACATGAGTACCACAACTTCTTTATCCATTTTTCACATTCTGTGATATTGAACTTGTACGGTAAACGAGGTTCTTGTAAACAGAGGCGTCCCAAACTTTGGGGTGGCTGTGTCTTTTTGATTTTAATTTCCCTAAGCTATAGGACCATAAGTGGAAGTGCACTAGGCTCTGTTGCTTTGTTTTTTAGATGTTTCAGGAAACACCATACACTTCTCCGGACTGGCTGTTGGCAATTTACATCCCGCCCATCAGCATAACAAGGCTCCCAGTTCTCCATGTCCTGTCCTGCCTTTCTGGATTTTACACTTTTTTCAGATGGCCCTTTTGACCGGGGGGAAGTGAGACTTCATTGTAGTGCAGATTTCCTTTGCAAGCTTGCTTGGTTGGCCAAAAAGGGCGTATGCGTTTTTTCCTGAATATATTCAGGAAAAAACGCATACGCCCTTTTTGGCCAAGTGCATCATTGTGGACGTTCTGCCTCTTTTCCTATGCTTTCAATGCAATTCCAGTCTACCTCCTGAAATCGGTTTCCTGCAATTCTGCCCCGCTTTCAAGTCCTCTTGGCAGCCTTACTTCAGTCTATTTTTGGACGATAGCTGTCATTTATAACTCTACAGGTTTGTGAATTACAGTGCCCCTGAGCTCCTTTCTTCAACTCGCTTTCTTTTGAGCTGGCCGCAACACCGCAGGATGGCTTCAGGCCCTAATCTGGTTCCGGTACGGCACGCTGAGCCTTTGGTTATTTCCTCTTCCTGGTGGGAAATGAGAGTTAAATTTGCCCGTCCAGACACCTCCAGCTAGCCTCTCATTGGTTCTCGCTATTCCTGTTCATCTTCCGCAGAAATTGCAAACTGGGCCAAACAGGAGGTTAAAGGGACTGACTCTCCAAGTGGGGAGAGTGTTAGTAAAGCGTCTGGAATGTTGCACCCGAGTACCAGGGGAGGAAAACTGAGACATATTTGAACACGTCTCCCGATCACATGGTTGATCATACTCTGGGTTCCACATGCATGTTTTAGCTGAAGGAAGAATACCTAAAATCTGCGTAGTTGAAACCCGTGGAATGGGTACCATGCAATATGACTTCAAAGGTCTTCATTTGCTCACCGAACCTCTCCAATCCTATCACTGCTGCGTTTATGCCCCTGTACACATGCTTGATTCTCTTTCGGAGACATAGCAATCTATAGGTTTTAAGATACTTACTAGTCAGGTACATTCTTAGGCGTTTAATATGCGGTGTTGAGTCCATTTCGTTGAGCAAGGAGTAGCTCTTGTCTATTCCATATTTGGCTTAAGGAACTTTGTGCTCATTTCAATCTCTGGTTTTATGCAGCACCCCAACTCACCTTTCCCCTTAAGCAAGCATAAGTTGGTTTTCTAAATTTGAGACCCTGTTCTGTTCTGGAATTCAGTTCCTGTGTAGCCAAGTTTACATTCCGTGTATTACTGATATCTTATGATGTTTCTTTTTCTGTGTGACTTATTTCAGTTAGAATCATCAAACCTGAATCCACTCATTGTGCTGCTAAGGGCCTGATGACACAGATTTCATTGCTGAGTGATATTGCTTTGTAACTAAATACCACAACTTCTTTATCCATTTTTCACTTTCTGCAATGTTGAACTTGTACTGTAAACGAGGTTCTTGTAAACAGAGCCGTTCCAAACTTTGGGGTGGCTGTGTCTTTTTGATTTTAATTTCCCTAAGCTATAGGACCATAAGTGGAAGTGCCCTAGGCTCTGTTGCTTTGTTTTTTAGATGTTTCAGGAAACACCATACACTTCTCCCGAGTGGTTGTTGGCAATTTACATCCCGCCCATCAGCATAACAAGGCTCCCAGTTCTCCATGGCCTGTCCTGCCTTTCTGGATTTTACACTTTTTTCAGATGGCCCTTTTGACCGGGGGGAAGTGAGACTTCATTGTAGTGCAGATTTCCTTTGCAAGCTTGCTTGGTTGGCCAAAAAGGGCGTATGCGTTTTTTCCTGAATATATTCAGGAAAAAACGCATACGCCCTTTTTGGCCAAGTGCATCATTGTGGACGTTCTGCCTCTTTTCCTATGCTTTCAATGCAATTCCAGTCTACCTCCTGAAATCGGATTCCTGCAATTCTGCCCCGCTTTCAAGTCCTCTTGGCAGCCTTACTTCAGTCTCTTTTTGGACGATAGCTGTCATTTATAACTCTGCAGGTTTGTTAATTACAGTGCCCCTGAGCTCCTTTCTTCAACTCGCTTTCTTTTGAGCTGGCCGCAACACCGCAGGATGGCTTCAGGCCCTAATCTGGTTCCGGTACGGCATGCTGAGCCTTTGGTTATTTCCTCTTCCTGGTGGGAAATGAGAGTTAAATTTGCCCGTCCAGACACCTCCAGCTAGCCTCTCATTGGTTCTCGCTATTCCTGTTCATCTTCCGCAGAAATTGCAAACTGGGCCAAACAGGAGGTTAAAGGGACTGACTCTCCAAGTGGGGAGAGTGTTAGTAAAGCGTCTGGAATGTTGCACCCGAGTACCAGGGGAGGAAAACTGAGACATATTTGAACACGTCTCCCGATCACATGGTTGATCATACTCTGGGTTCCACATGCATGTTTTAGCTGAAGGAAGAATACCTAAAATCTGTGTAGTTGAAACCCGTGGAATGGGTACCATGCAATATGACTTCAAAGGTCTTCATTTGCTCACTGAACCTCTCCAATCCTATCACTGCTGCGTTTATGCCCCTGTACACATGCTTGATTCTCTTTCGGAGACATAGCAATCTATAGGTTTTAAGATACTTACTAGTCAGGTACATTCTTAGGCGTTTAATATGCGGTGTTGAGTCCCCTTCGTTGAGCAAGGAGTAGCTCTTGTCTATTCCATATTTGGCTTAAGGAACTTTGTTCTCATTTCAATCTCTGGTTTTATGCAGCACCCCAACTCACCTTTCCCCTTAAGCAAGCATAAGTTGGTTTTCTAAATTTGAGACCCTGTTCTGTTCTGTAATTCAGTTCCTGTGTAGCCAAGTTTACATTCCGTGTATTACTGATATCTTATGATGTTTCTTTTTCTGTGTGACTTATTTCAGTTAGAATCACCATACCCGAATCCATTCATTATGCTGCTACGGGCCTGGTGACATAGATTTCATTGCTGAGTGATATTGCTTTGTACATGAGTACCACAACTTCTTTATCCATTTTTCACTTTCTGTGATATTGAACTTGTACGGTAAACGAGGTTCTTGTAAACAGAGGCGTCCCAAACTTTGGGGTGGCTGTGTCTTTTTGATTTTAATTTCCCTAAGCTATAGGACCATAAGTGGAAGTGCACTAGGCTCTGTTGCTTTGTTTTTTAGATGTTTCAGGAAACACCATACACTTCTCCGGAGTGGCTGTTGGCAATTTACATCCCGCCCATCAGCATAACAAGGCTCCCAGTTCTCCATGTCCTGTCCTGCCTTTCTGGATTTTACACTTTTTTCAGATGGCCCTTTTGACCGGGGGGAAGTGAGACTTCATTGTAGTGCAGATTTCCTTTGCAAGCTTGCTTGGTTGGCCAAAAAGGGCGTATGCGTTTTTTCCTGAATATATTCAGGAAAAAACGCATACGCCCTTTTTGGCCAAGTGCATCATTGTGGACGTTCTGCCTCTTTTCCTATGCTTTCAATGCAATTCCAGTCTACCTCCTGAAATTGGTTTCCTGCAATTCTGCCCCGCTTTCAAGTCCTCTTGGCAGCCTTACTTCAGTCTATTTTTGGACGATAGCTGTCATTTATAACTCTGCAGGTTTGTGAATTACAGTGCCCCTGAGCTCCTTTCTTCAACTCGCCTTCTTTTGAGCTGGCCGCAACACCGCAGGATGGCTTCAGGCCCTAATCTGGTTCCGGTACGGCACGCTGAGCCTTTGGTTATTTCCTCTTCCTGGTGGGAAATGAGAGTTAAATTTGCCCGTCCAGACACCTCCAGCTAGCCTCTCATTGGTTCTCGCTATTCCTGTTCATCTTCCGCAGAAATTGCAAACTGGGCCAAACAGGAGGTTAAAGGGACTGACTCTCCAAGTGGGGAGAGTGTTAGTAAAGCGTCTGGAATGTTGCACCCGAGTACCAGGGGAGGAAAACTGAGACATATTTGAACACGTCTCCCGATCACATGGTTGATCATACTCTGGGTTCCACATGCATGTTTTAGCTGAAGGAAGAATACCTAAAATCTGTGTAGTTGAAACCCGTGGAATGGGTACCATGCAATATGACTTCAAAGGTGTTCATTTGCTCACTGAACCTCTCCAATCCTATCACTGCTGCGTTTATGCCCCTGTACACATGCTTGATTCTCTTTTGGAGACATAGCAATCTATAGGTTTTAAGATACTTACTAGTCAGGTACATTCTTAGGCGTTTAATATGCGGTGTTGAGTCCACTTCGTTGAGCAAGGAGTAGCTCTTGTCTATTCCATATTTGGCTTAAGGAACTTTGTGCTCATTTCAATCTCTGGTTTTATGCAGCACCCCAACTCACCTTTCCCCTTAAGCAAGCATAAGTTGGTTTTCTAAATTTGAGACCCTGTTCTGTTCTGGAATTCAGTTCCTGTGTAGCCAAGTTTACATTCCGTGTATTACTGATATCTTATGATGTTTCTTTTTCTGTGTGACTTATTTCAGTTAGAATCATCATACCTGAATCCACTCATTGTGCTGCTAAGGGCCTGATGACACAGATTTCATTGCTGAGTGATATTGCTTTGTAACTAAATACCACAACTTCTTTATCCATTTTTCAATTTCTGCAATGTTGAACTTGTACTGTAAACGAGGTTCTTGTAAACAGAGGCGTTCCAAACTTTGGGGTGGCTGTGTCTTTTTGATTTTAATTTCCCTAAGCTATAGGACCATAAGTGGAAGTGCCCTAGGTTCTGTTGCTTTGTTTTTTAGATGTTTCAGGAAACACCATACACTTCTCCCGAGTGGTTGTTGGCAATTTACATCCCGCCCATCAGCATAACAAGGCTCCCAGTTCTCCATGGCCTGTCCTGCCTTTCTGGATTTTACACTTTTTTCAGATGGCCCTTTTGACCGGGGGGAAGTGAGACTTCATTGTAGTGCAGATTTCCTTTGCAAGCTTGCTTGGTTGGCCAAAAAGGGCGTATGCGTTTTTTCCTGAATATATTCAGGAAAAAACGCATACGCCCTTTTTGGCCAAGTGCATCATTGTGGACGTTCTGCCTCTTTTCCTATGCTTTCAATGCAATTCCAGTCTACCTCCTGAAATCGGTTTCCTGCAATTCTGCCCCGCTTTCAAGTCCTCTTGGCAGCCTTACTTCAGTCTATTTTTGTACGATAGCTGTCATTTATAACTCTGCAGGTTTGTGAATTACAGTGCCCCTGAGCTCCTTTCTTCAACTCGCTTTCTTTTGAGCTGGCCGCAACACCGCAGGATGGCTTCAGGCCCTAATCTGGTTCCGGTACGGCACGCTGAGCCTTTGGTTATTTCCTCTTCCTGGTGGGAAATGAGAGTTAAATTTGCCCGTCCAGACACCTCCAGCTAGCCTCTCATTGGTTCTCGCTATTCCTGTTCATCTTCCGCAGAAATTGCAAACTGGGCCAAACAGGAGGTTAAAGGGACTGACTCTCCAAGTGGGGAGAGTGTTAGTAAAGCGTCTGGAATGTTGCACCCGAGTACCAGGGGAGGAAAACTGAGACATATTTGAACACGTCTCCCGATCACATGGTTGATCATACTCTGGGTTCCACATGCATGTTTTAGCTGAAGGAAGAATACCTAAAATCTGCGTAGTTGAAACCCGTGGAATGGGTACCATGCAATATGACTTCAAAGGTCTTCATTTGCTCACTGAACCTCTCCAATCCTATCACTGCTGCGTTTATGCCCCTGTACACATGCTTGATTCTCTTTCGGAGACATAGCAATCTATAGGTTTTAAGATACTTACTAGTCAGGTACATTCTTAGGCGTTTAATATGCGGTGTTGAGTCCATTTCGTTGAGCAAGGAGTAGCTCTTGTCTATTCCATATTTGGCTTAAGGAACTTTGTGCTCATTTCAATCTCTGGTTTTATGCAGCACCCCAACTCACCTTTCCCCTTAAGCAAGCATAAGTTGGTTTTCTAAATTTGAGACCCTCTTCTGTTCTGTAATTCAGTTCCTGTGTAGCCAAGTTTACATTCCGTGTATTACTGATATCTTATGATGTTTCTTTTTCTGTGTGACTTATTTCAGTTAGAATCACCATACCCGAATCCACTCATTATGCTGCTACGGGCCTGGTGACATAGATTTCATTGCTGAGTGATATTGCTTTGTACATGAGTACCACAACTTCTTTATCCATTTTTCACTTTCTGTGATATTGAACTTGTACGGTAAACGAGGTTCTTGTAAACAGAGGCGTCCCAAACTTTGGGGTGGCTGTGTCTTTTTGATTTTAATTTCCCTAAGCTATAGGACCATAAGTGGCAGTGCCCTGGGCTCTGTTGCTTTGTTTTTTAGATGTTTCAGGAAACACCATACACTTCTCCCGAGTGGTTGTTGGCAATTTACATCCCGCCCATCAGCATAACAAGGCTCCCAGTTCTCCATGGCCTGTCCTGCCTTTCTGGATTTTACACTTTTTTCAGATGGCCCTTTTGACTGGGGGGAAGTGAGACTTCACTGTAGTGCAGATTTCCTTTGCAAGCTTGCTTGGTTGGCCAAAAAGGGCGTATGCGTTTTTTCCTGAATATATTCAGGAAAAAACGCATACGCCCTTTTTGGCCAAGTGCATCATTGTGGACGTTCTGCCTCTTTTCCTATGCTTTCAATGCAATTCCAGTCTACCTCCTGAAATCGGTTTCCTGCAATTCTGCCCCGCTTTCAAGTCCTCTTGGCAGCCTTACTTCAGTCTATTTTTTGACGATAGCTGTCATTTATAACTCTGCAGGTTTGTGAATTACAGTGCCCCTGAGCTCCTTTCTTCAACTCGCTTTCTTTTGAGCTGGCCGCAACACCGCAGGATGGCTTCAGGCCCTAATCTGGTTCCGGTACGGCACGCTGAGCCTTTGGTTATTTCCTCTTCCTGGTGGGAAATGAGAGTTAAATTTGCCCGTCCAGACACCTCCAGCTAGCCTCTCATTGGTTCTCGCTATTCCTGTTCATCTTCCGCAGAAATTGCAAACTGGGCCAAACAGGAGGTTAAAGGGACTGACTCTCCAAGTGGGGAGAGTGTTAGTAAAGCGTCTGGAATGTTGCACCCGAGTACCAGGGGAGGAAAACTGAGACATATTTGAACACGTCTCCCGATCACATGGTTGATCATACTCTGGGTTCCACATGCATGTTTTAGCTGAAGGAAGAATACCTAAAATCTGCGTAGTTGAAACCCGTGGAATGGGTACCATGCAATATGACTTCAAAGGTCTTCATTTGCTCACTGAACCTCTCCAATCCTATCACTGCTGCGTTTATGCCCCTGTACACATGCTTGATTCTCTTTCGGAGACATAGCAATCTATAGGTTTTAAGATACTTACTAGTCAGGTACATTCTTAGGCGTTTAATATGCGGTGTTGTGTCCATTTCGTTGAGCAAGGAGTAGCACTTGTCTATTCCATATTTGGCTTAAGGAACTTTGTGCTCATTTCAATCTCTGGTTTTATGCAGCACCCCAACTCACCTTTCCCCTTAAGCAAGCATAAGTTGGTTTTCTAAATTTGAGACCCTGTTCTGTTCTGTAATTCAGTTCCTGTGTAGCCAAGTTTACATTCCGTGTATTACTGATATCTTATGATGTTTCTTTTTCTGTGTGACTTATTTCAGTTAGAATCATCATACCTGAATCCACTCATTGTGCTGCTAAGGGCCTGATGACACAGATTTCATTGCTGAGTGATATTGCTTTGTAACTAAATACCACAACTTCTTTATCCATTTTTCACTTTCTGCGATGTTGAACTTGTACTGTAAACGAGGTTCTTGTAAACAGAGCCGTTCCAAACTTTGGGGTGGCTGTGTCTTTTTGATTTTAATTTCCCTAAGCTATAGGACCATAAGTGGAAGTGCCCTAGGTTCTGTTGCTTTGTTTTTTAGATGTTTCAGGAAACACCATACACTTCTCCCGAGTGGTTGTTGGCAATTTACATCCCGCCCATCAGCATAACAAGGCTCCCAGTTCTCCATGGCCTGTCCTGCCTTTCTGGATTTTACACTTTTTTCAGATGGCCCTTTTGACCGGGGGGAAGTGAGACTTCATTGTAGTGCAGATTTCCTTTGCAAGCTTGCTTGGTTGGCCAAAAAGGGCGTATGCGTTTTTTCCTGAATATATTCAGGAAAAAACGCATACGCCCTTTTTGGCCAAGTGCATCATTGTGGACGTTCTGCCTCTTTTCCTATGCTTTCAATGCAATTCCAGTCTACCTCCTGAAATCGGATTCCTGCAATTCTGCCCCGCTTTCAAGTCCTCTTGGCAGCCTTACTTCAGTCTATTTTTGGACGATAGCTGTCATTTATAACTCTGCAGGTTTGTGAATTACAGTGCCCCTGAGCTCCTTTCTTCAACTCGCTTTCTTGTGAGCTGGCCGCAACACCGCAGGATGGCTTCAGGCCCTAATCTGGTTCCGGTACGGCACGCTGAGCCTTTGGTTATTTCCTCTTCCTGGTGGGAAATGAGAGTTAAATTTGCCCGTCCAGACACCTCCAGCTAGCCTCTCATTGGTTCTCGCTATTCCTGTTCATCTTCCGCAGAAATTGCAAACTGGGCCAAACAGGAGGTTAAAGGGACTGACTCTCCAAGTGGGGAGAGTGTTAGTAAAGCGTCTGGAATGTTGCACCCGAGTACCAGGGGAGGAAAACTGAGACATATTTGAACACGTCTCCCGATCACATGGTTGATCATACTCTGGGTTCCACATGCATGTTTTAGCTGAAGGAAGAATACCTAAAATCTGTGTAGTTGAAACCCGTGGAATGGGTACCATGCAATATGACTTCAAAGGTGTTCATTTGCTCACTGAACCTCTCCAATCCTATCACTGCTGCGTTTATGCCCCTGTACACATGCTTGATTCTCTTTTGGAGACATAGCAATCTATAGGTTTTAAGATACTTACTAGTCAGGTACATTCTTAGGCGTTTAATATGCGGTGTTGAGTCCACTTCGTTGAGCAAGGAGTAGCTCTTGTCTATTCCATATTTGGCTTAAGGAACTTTGTGCTCATTTCAATCTCTGGTTTTATGCAGCACCCCAACTCACCTTTCCCCTTAAGCAAGCATAAGTTGGTTTTCTAAATTTGAGACCCTGTTCTGTTCTGTAATTCAGTTCCTGTGTAGCCAAGTTTACATTCCGTGTATTACTGATATCTTATGATGTTTCTTTTTCTGTGTGACTTATTTCAGTTAGAATCACCATACCCGAATCCATTCATTATGCTGCTACGGGCCTGGTGACATAGATTTCATTGCTGAGTGATATTGCTTTGTACATGAGTACCACAACTTCTTTATCCATTTTTCACTTTCTGTGATATTGAACTTGTACGGTAAACGAGGTTCTTGTAAACAGAGGCGTCCCAAACTTTGGGGTGGCTGTGTCTTTTTGATTTTAATTTCCCTAAGCTATAGGACCATAAGTGGAAGTGCACTAGGCTCTGTTGCTTTGTTTTTTAGATGTTTCAGGAAACACCATACACTTCTCCGGACTGGCTGTTGGCAATTTACATCCCACCCATCAGCATAACAAGGCTCCCAGTTCTCCATGTCCTGTCCTGCCTTTCTGGATTTTACACTTTTTTCAGATGGCCCTTTTGACCGGGGGGAAGTGAGACTTCATTGTAGTGCAGATTTCCTTTGCAAGCTTGCTTGGTTGGCCAAAAAGGGCGTATGCGTTTTTTCCTGAATATATTCAGGAAAAAACGCATACGCCCTTTTTGGCCAAGTGCATCATTGTGGACGTTCTGCCTCTTTTCCTATGCTTTCAATGCAATTCCAGTCTACCTCCTGAAATCGGTTTCCTGCAATTCTGCCCCGCTTTCAAGTCCTCTTGGCAGCCTTACTTCAGTCTATTTTTGGACGATAGCTGTCATTTATAACTCTGCAGGTTTGTGAATTACAGTGCCCCTGAGCTCCTTTCTTCAACTCGCTTTCTTTTGAGCTGGCCGCAACACCGCAGGATGGCTTCAGGCCCTAATCTGGTTCCGGTACGGCACGCTGAGCCTTTGGTTATTTCCTCTTCCTGGTGGGAAATGAGAGTTAAATTTGCCCGTCCAGACACCTCCAGCTAGCCTCTCATTGGTTCTCGCTATTCCTGTTCATCTTCCGCAGAAATTGCAAACTGGGCCAAACAGGAGGTTAAAGGGACTGACTCTCCAAGTGGGGAGAGTGTTAGTAAAGCGTCTGGAATGTTGCACCCGAGTACCAGGGGAGGAAAACTGAGACATATTTGAACACGTCTCCCGATCACATGGTTGATCATACTCTGGGTTCCACATGCATGTTTTAGCTGAAGGAAGAATACCTAAAATCTGTGTAGTTGAAACCCGTGGAATGGGTACCATGCAATATGACTTCAAAGGTCTTCATTTGCTCACTGAACCTCTCCAATCCTATCACTGCTGCGTTTATGCCCCTGTACACATGCTTGATTCTCTTTCGGAGACATAGCAATCTATAGGTTTTAAGATACTTACTAGTCAGGTACATTCTTAGGCGTTTAATATGCGGTGTTGAGTCCACTTCGTTGAGCAAGGAGTAGCTCTTGTCTATTCCATATTTGGCTTAAGGAACTTTGTGCTCATTTCAATCTCTGGTTTTATGCAGCACCCCAACTCACCTTTCCCCTTAAGCAAGCATAAGTTGGTTTTCTAAATTTGAGACCCTGTTCTGTTCTGTAATTCAGTTCCTGTGTAGCCAAGTTTACATTCCGTGTATTACTGATATCTTATGATGTTTCTCTTTCTGTGTGACTTATTTCAGTTAGAATCACCATACCCGAATCCATTCATTATGCTGCTACGGGCCTGGTGACATAGATTTCATTGCTGAGTGATATTGCTTTGTACATGAGTACCACAACTTCTTTATCCATTTTTCACATTCTGTGATATTGAACTTGTACGGTAAACGAGGTTCTTGTAAACAGAGGCGTCCCAAACTTTGGGGTGGCTGTGTCTTTTTGATTTTAATTTCCCTAAGCTATAGGACCATAAGTGGAAGTGCACTAGGCTCTGTTGCTTTGTTTTTTAGATGTTTCAGGAAACACCATACACTTCTCCGGACTGGCTGTTGGCAATTTACATCCCGCCCATCAGCATAACAAGGCTCCCAGTTCTCCATGTCCTGTCCTGCCTTTCTGGATTTTACACTTTTTTCAGATGGCCCTTTTGACCGGGGGGAAGTGAGACTTCATTGTAGTGCAGATTTCCTTTGCAAGCTTGCTTGGTTGGCCAAAAAGGGCGTATGCGTTTTTTCCTGAATATATTCAGGAAAAAACGCATACGCCCTTTTTGGCCAAGTGCATCATTGTGGACGTTCTGCCTCTTTTCCTATGCTTTCAATGCAATTCCAGTCTACCTCCTGAAATCGGTTTCCTGCAATTCTGCCCCGCTTTCAAGTCCTCTTGGCAGCCTTACTTCAGTCTATTTTTGGACGATAGCTGTCATTTATAACTCTGCAGGTTTGTGAATTACAGTGCCCCTGAGCTCCTTTCTTCAACTCGCTTTCTTTTGAGCTGGCCGCAACACCGCAGGATGGCTTCAGGCCCTAATCTGGTTCCGGTACGGCACGCTGAGCCTTTGGTTATTTCCTCTTCCTGGTGGGAAATGAGAGTTAAATTTGCCCGTCCAGACACCTCCAGCTAGCCTCTCATTGGTTCTCGCTATTCCTGTTCATCTTCCGCAGAAATTGCAAACTGGGCCAAACAGGAGGTTAAAGGGACTGACTCTCCAAGTGGGGAGAGTGTTAGTAAAGCGTCTGGAATGTTGCACCCGAGTACCAGGGGAGGAAAACTGAGGCATATTTGAACACGTCTCCCGATCACATGGTTGATCATACTCTGGGTTCCACATGCATGTTTTAGCTGAAGGAAGAATACCTAAAATCTGCGTAGTTGAAACCCGTGGAATGGGTACCATGCAATATGACTTCAAAGGTCTTCATTTGCTCACCGAACCTCTCCAATCCTATCACTGCTGCGTTTATGCCCCTGTACACATGCTTGATTCTCTTTCGGAGACATAGCAATCTATAGGTTTTAAGATACTTACTAGTCAGGTACATTCTTAGGCGTTTAATATGCGGTGTTGAGTCCATTTCGTTGAGCAAGGAGTAGCTCTTGTCTATTCCATATTTGGCTTAAGGAACTTTGTGCTCATTTCAATCTCTGGTTTTATGCAGCACCCCAACTCACCTTTCCCCTTAAGCAAGCATAAGTTGGTTTTCTAAATTTGAGACCCTGTTCTGTTCTGGAATTCAGTTCCTGTGTAGCCAAGTTTACATTCCGTGTATTACTGATATCTTATGATGTTTCTTTTTCTGTGTGACTTATTTCAGTTAGAATCATCATACCTGAATCCACTCATTGTGCTGCTAAGGGCCTGATGACACAGATTTCATTGCTGAGTGATATTGCTTTGTAACTAAATACCACAACTTCTTTATCCATTTTTCACTTTCTGCAATGTTGAACTTGTACTGTAAACGAGGTTCTTGTAAACAGAGCCGTTCCAAACTTTGGGGTGGCTGTGTCTTTTTGATTTTAATTTCCCTAAGCTATAGGACCATAAGTGGAAGTGCCCTAGGCTCTGTTGCTTTGTTTTTTAGATGTTTCAGGAAACACCATACACTTCTCCCGAGTGGTTGTTGGCAATTTACATCCCGCCCATCAGCATAACAAGGCTCCCAGTTCTCCATGGCCTGTCCTGCCTTTCTGGATTTTACACTTTTTTCAGATGGCCCTTTTGACCGGGGGGAAGTGAGACTTCATTGTAGTGCAGATTTCCTTTGCAAGCTTGCTTGGTTGGCCAAAAAGGGCGTATGCGTTTTTTCCTGAATATATTCAGGAAAAAACGCATACGCCCTTTTTGGCCAAGTGCATCATTGTGGACGTTCTGCCTCTTTTCCTATGCTTTCAATGCAATTCCAGTCTACCTCCTGAAATCGGATTCCTGCAATTCTGCCCCGCTTTCAAGTCCTCTTGGCAGCCTTACTTCAGTCTCTTTTTGGACGATAGCTGTCATTTATAACTCTGCAGGTTTGTTAATTACAGTGCCCCTGAGCTCCTTTCTTCAACTCGCTTTCTTTTGAGCTGGCCGCAACACCGCAGGATGGCTTCAGGCCCTAATCTGGTTCCGGTACGGCACGCTGAGCCTTTGGTTATTTCCTCTTCCTGGTGGGAAATGAGAGTTAAATTTGCCCGTCCAGACACCTCCAGCTAGCCTCTCATTGGTTCTCGCTATTCCTGTTCATCTTCCGCAGAAATTGCAAACTGGGCCAAACAGGAGGTTAAAGGGACTGACTCTCCAAGTGGGGAGAGTGTTAGTAAAGCGTCTGGAATGTTGCACCCGAGTACCAGGGGAGGAAAACTGAGACATATTTGAACACGTCTCCCGATCACATGGTTGATCATACTCTGGGTTCCACATGCATGTTTTAGCTGAAGGAAGAATACCTAAAATCTGTGTAGTTGAAACCCGTGGAATGGGTACCATGCAATATGACTTCAAAGGTCTTCATTTGCTCACTGAACCTCTCCAATCCTATCACTGCTGCGTTTATGCCCCTGTACACATGCTTGATTCTCTTTCGGAGACATAGCAATCTATAGGTTTTAAGATACTTACTAGTCAGGTACATTCTTAGGCGTTTAATATGCGGTGTTGAGTCCCCTTCGTTGAGCAAGGAGTAGCTCTTGTCTATTCCATATTTGGCTTAAGGAACTTTGTGCTCATTTCAATCTCTGGTTTTATGCAGCACCCCAACTCACCTTTCCCCTTAAGCAAGCATAAGTTGGTTTTCTAAATTTGAGACCCTGTTCTGTTCTGTAATTCAGTTCCTGTGTAGCCAAGTTTACATTCCGTGTATTACTGATATCTTATGATGTTTCTTTTTCTGTGTGACTTATTTCAGTTAGAATCACCATACCCGAATCCATTCATTATGCTGCTACGGGCCTGGTGACATAGATTTCATTGCTGAGTGATATTGCTTTGTACATGAGTACCACAACTTCTTTATCCATTTTTCACTTTCTGTGATATTGAACTTGTACGGTAAACGAGGTTCTTGTAAACAGAGGCGTCCCAAACTTTGGGGTGGCTGTGTCTTTTTGATTTTAATTTCCCTAAGCTATAGGACCATAAGTGGAAGTGCACTAGGCTCTGTTGCTTTGTTTTTTAGATGTTTCAGGAAACACCATACACTTCTCCGGAGTGGCTGTTGGCAATTTACATCCCGCCCATCAGCATAACAAGGCTCCCAGTTCTCCATGTCCTGTCCTGCCTTTCTGGATTTTACACTTTTTTCAGATGGCCCTTTTGACCGGGGGGAAGTGAGACTTCATTGTAGTGCAGATTTCCTTTGCAAGCTTGCTTGGTTGGCCAAAAAGGGCGTATGCGTTTTTTCCTGAATATATTCAGGAAAAAACGCATACGCCCTTTTTGGCCAAGTGCATCATTGTGGACGTTCTGCCTCTTTTCCTATGCTTTCAATGCAATTCCAGTCTACCTCCTGAAATTGGTTTCCTGCAATTCTGCCCCGCTTTCAAGTCCTCTTGGCAGCCTTACTTCAGTCTATTTTTGGACGATAGCTGTCATTTATAACTCTGCAGGTTTGTGAATTACAGTGCCCCTGAGCTCCTTTCTTCAACTCGCCTTCTTTTGAGCTGGCCGCAATACCGCAGGATGGCTTCAGGCCCTAATCTGGTTCCGGTACGGCACGCTGAGCCTTTGGTTATTTCCTCTTCCTGGTGGGAAATGAGAGTTAAATTTGCCCGTCCAGACACCTCCAGCTAGCCTCTCATTGGTTCTCGCTATTCCTGTTCATCTTCCGCAGAAATTGCAAACTGGGCCAAACAGGAGGTTAAAGGGACTGACTCTCCAAGTGGGGAGAGTGTTAGTAAAGCGTCTGGAATGTTGCACCCGAGTACCAGGGGAGGAAAACTGAGACATATTTGAACACGTCTCCCGATCACATGGTTGATCATACTCTGGGTTCCACATGCATGTTTTAGCTGAAGGAAGAATACCTAAAATCTGTGTAGTTGAAACCCGTGGAATGGGTACCATGCAATATGACTTCAAAGGTCTTCATTTGCTCACTGAACCTCTCCAATCCTATCACTGCTGCGTTTATGCCCCTGTACACATGCTTGATTCTCTTTCGGAGACATAGCAATCTATAGGTTTTAAGATACTTACTAGTCAGGTACATTCTTAGGCGTTTAATATGCGGTGTTGAGTCCACTTCGTTGAGCAAGGAGTAGCTCTTGTCTATTCCATATTTGGCTTAAGGAACTTTGTGCTCATTTCAATCTCTGGTTTTATGCAGCACCCCAACTCACCTTTCCCCTTAAGCAAGCATAAGTTGGTTTTCTAAATTTGAGACCCTGTTCTGTTCTGGAATTCAGTTCCTGTGTAGCCAAGTTTACATTCCGTGTATTACTGATATCTTATGATGTTTCTTTTTCTGTGTGACTTATTTCAGTTAGAATCACCATACCCGAATCCACTCATTATGCTGCTACGGGCCTGGTGACATAGATTTCATTGCTGAGTGATATTGCTTTGTACATGAGTACCACAACTTCTTTATCCATTTTTCACTTTCTGTGATATTGAACTTGTACGGTAAACGAGGTTCTTGTAAACAGAGGCGTCCCAAACTTTGGGGTGGCTGTGTCTTTTTGATTTTAATTTCCCTAAGCTATAGGACCATAAGTGGCAGTGCCCTGGGCTCTGTTGCTTTGTTTTTTAGATGTTTCAGGAAACACCATACACTTCTCCCGAGTGGTTGTTGGCAATTTACATCCCGCCCATCAGCATAACAAGGCTCCCAGTTCTCCATGGCCTGTCCTGCCTTTCTGGATTTTACACTTTTTTCAGATGGCCCTTTTGACTGGGGGGAAGTGAGACTTCACTGTAGTGCAGATTTCCTTTGTAAGCTTGCTTGGTTGGCCAAAAAGTGCGTATGCGTTTTTTCCTGAATATATTCAGGAAAAAACGCATACGCCCTTTTTGGCCAAGTGCATCATTGTGGACGTTCTGCCTCTTTTCCTATGCTTTCAATGCAATTCCAGTCTACCTCCTGAAATCGGTTTCCTGCAATTCTGCCCCGCTTTCAAGTCCTCTTGGCAGCCTTACTTCAGTCTATTTTTTGACGATAGCTGTCATTTATAACTCTGCAGGTTTGTGAATTACAGTGCCCCTGAGCTCCTTTCTTCAACTCGCTTTCTTTTGAGCTGGCCGCAACACCGCAGGATGGCTTCAGGCCCTAATCTGGTTCCGGTACGGCACGCTGAGCCTTTGGTTATTTCCTCTTCCTGGTGGGAAATGAGAGTTAAATTTGCCCGTCCAGACACCTCCAGCTAGCCTCTCATTGGTTCTCGCTATTCCTGTTCATCTTCCGCAGAAATTGCAAACTGGGCCAAACAGGAGGTTAAAGGGACTGACTCTCCAAGTGGGGAGAGTGTTAGTAAAGCGTCTGGAATGTTGCACCCGAGTACCAGGGGAGGAAAACTGAGACATATTTGAACACGTCTCCCGATCACATGGTTGATCATACTCTGGGTTCCACATGCATGTTTTAGCTGAAGGAAGAATACCTAAAATCTGCGTAGTTGAAACCCGTGGAATGGGTACCATGCAATATGACTTCAAAGGTCTTCATTTGCTCACTGAACCTCTCCAATCCTATCACTGCTGCGTTTATGCCCCTGTACACATGCTTGATTCTCTTTCGGAGACATAGCAATCTATAGGTTTTAAGATACTTACTAGTCAGGTACATTCTTAGGCGTTTAATATGCGGTGTTGTGTCCATTTCGTTGAGCAAGGAGTAGCACTTGTCTATTCCATATTTGGCTTAAGGAACTTTGTGCTCATTTCAATCTCTGGTTTTATGCAGCACCCCAACTCACCTTTCCCCTTAAGCAAGCATAAGTTGGTTTTCTAAATTTGAGACCCTGTTCTGTTCTGTAATTCAGTTCCTGTGTAGCCAAGTTTACATTCCGTGTATTACTGATATCTTATGATGTTTCTTTTTCTGTGTGACTTATTTCAGTTAGAATCATCATACCTGAATCCACTCATTGTGCTGCTAAGGGCCTGATGACACAGATTTCATTGCTGAGTGATATTGCTTTGTAACTAAATACCACAACTTCTTTATCCATTTTTCACTTTCTGCAATGTTGAACTTGTACTGTAAACGAGGTTCTTGTAAACAGAGCCGTTCCAAACTTTGGGGTGGCTGTGTCTTTTTGATTTTAATTTCCCTAAGCTATAGGATCATAAGTGGAAGTGACCTAGGTTCTGTTGCTTTGTTTTTTAGATGTTTCAGGAAACACCATACACTTCTCCCGAGTGGTTGTTGGCAATTTACATCCCGCCCATCAGCATAACAAGGCTCCCAGTTCTCCATGGCCTGTCCTGCCTTTCTGGATTTTACACTTTTTTCAGATGGCCCTTTTGACCGGGGGGAAGTGAGACTTCATTGTAGTGCAGATTTCCTTTGCAAGCTTGCTTGGTTGGCCAAAAATGGCATATGCGTTTTTTCCTGAATATATTCAGGAAAAAACGCATACGCCCTTTTTGGCCAAGTGCATCATTGTGGACGTTCTGCCTCTTTTCCTATGCTTTCAATGCAATTCCAGTCTACCTCCTGAAATCGGTTTCCTGCAATTCTGCCCCGCTTTCCAGTCCTCTTGGCAGCCTTACTTCAGTCTATTTTTGGACGATAGCTGTCATTTATAACTCTGCAGGTTTGTGAATTACAGTGCCCCTGAGCTCCTTTCTTCAACTCGCTTTCTTTTGAGCTGGCCGCAACACCGCAGGATGGCTTCAGGCCCTAATCTGGTTCCGGTACGGCACGCTGAGCCTTTGGTTATTTCCTCTTCCTGGTGGGAAATGAGAGTTAAATTTGCCCGTCCAGACACCTCCAGCTAGCCTCTCATTGGTTCTCGCTATTCCTGTTCATCTTCCGCAGAAAGTGCAAACTGGGCCAAACAGGAGGTTAAAGGGACTGACTCTCCAAGTGGGGAGAGTGTTAGTAAAGCGTCTGGAATGTTGCACCCGAGTACCAGGGGAGGAAAACTGAGACATATTTGAACACGTCTCCCGATCACATGGTTGATCATACTCTGGGTTCCACATGCATGTTTTAGCTGAAGGAAGAATACCTAAAATCTGCGTAGTTGAAACCCGTGGAATGGGTACCATGCAATATGACTTCAAAGGTCTTCATTTGCTCACTGAACCTCTCCAATCCTATCACTGCTGCATTTATGCCCCTGTACACATGCTTGATTCTCTTTCGGAGACATAGCAATCTATAGATTTTAAGATACTTACTAGTCAGGTACATTCTTAGGCGTTTAATATGCGGTGTTGAGTCCATTTCGTTGAGCAAGGAGTAGCTCTTGTCTATTCCATATTTGGCTTAAGGAACTTTGTGCTCATTTCAATCTCTGGTTTTATGCAGCACCCCAACTCACCTTTCCACTTAAGCAAGCATAAGTTGGTTTTCTAAATTTGAGACCCTGTTCTGTTCTGTAATTCAGTTCCTGTGTAGCCAAGTTTACATTCCGTGTATTACTGATATCTTATGATGTTTCTTTTTCTGTGTGACTTATTTCAGTTAGAATCACCATACCCGAATCCACTCATTATGCTGCTACGGGCCTGGTGACATAGATTTCATTGCTGAGTGATATTGCTTTGTACATGAGTACCACAACTTCTTTATCCATTTTTCACTTTCTGTGATATTGAACTTGTACGGTAAACGAGGTTCTTGTAAACAGAGGCGTCCCAAACTTTGGGGTGGCTGTGTCTTTTTGATTTTAATTTCCCTAAGCTATAGGACCATAAGTGGAAGTGCCCTAGGCTCTGTTGCTTTGTTTTTTAGATGTTTCAGGAAACACCATACACTTCTCCCGAGTGGTTGTTGGCAATTTATATCCCGCCCTTCAGCATAACAATGCTCCCAGTTCTCCATGGCCTGTCCTGCCTTTCTGGATTTTACACTTTTTTCAGATGGCCCTTTTGACCGGGGGGAAGTGAGACTTCATTGTAGTGCAGATTTCCTTTGCAAGCTTGCTTGGTTGGCCAAAAAGGGCGTATGCGTTTTTTCCTGAATATATTCAGGAAAAAACGCATACGCCCTTTTTGGCCAAGTGCATCATTGTGGACGTTCTGCCTCTTTTCCTATGCTTTCAATGCAATTCCAGTCTACCTCCTGAAATCGGTTTCCTGCAATTCTGCCCCGCTTTCAAGTCCTCTTGGCAGCCTTACTTCAGTCTATTTTTGGACGATAGCTGTCATTTATCACTCTGCAGGTTTGTGAATTACAGTGCCCCTGAGCTCCTTTCTTCAACTCGGTGTCTTTTGAGCTGGCCGCAACACCGCAGGATGGCTTCAGGCCCTAATCTGGTTCCGGCACGGCACGCTGAGCCTTTGGTTATTTCCTCTTACTGGTGGGAAATGAGAGTTAAATTTGCCCGTCCAGACACCTCCAGCTAGCCTCTCATTGGTTCTCGCTATTCCTGTTCATCTTCCGCAGAAATTGCAAACTGGGCCAAACAGGAGGTTAAAGGGACTGACTCTCCAAGTGGGGAGAGTGTTAGTAAAGCGTCTGGAATGTTGCACCCGAGTACCAGGGGAGGAAAACTGAGACATATTTGAACACGTCTCCCGTTCACATGGTTGATCATACTCTGGGTTCCACATGCATGTTTTAGCTGAAGGAAGAATACCTTAAACCTGGAGAGTTGAGACCCGTGGAATGGGTACCATGCAATATGACTTCAAAGGGTCTTCATTTGCTCACCGAACCTCTCCGATCCTATCACTGCTGCGTTTATGCCCCTGTACACACGCTTGATTCTCTTTTGGAGACATAGCAATCCATAGGTTTTAAGATACTTACTAGTCAGGTACATTCTTAGGCGTTTAATATGGGGTGTTGAGTCCATTTCGTTGAGCAAGGAGTAGCTCTTGTCTATTCCATATTTGGCTTAAGGAACTTTATCTGTGCTCATTTCAATCTCTGGTTTTATGCACCACCCCAACTCACCTTTCCCCTTAAGCAAGCATAAGTTGGTTTTCTAAATTTGAGACCCTGTTCTGTTTTGGAATGCAGTTCCTGTGTAGCCAAGTTTACATTCCGTGTATTAGTGATATCTTATGATGTTTCTTTTTCTGTGTGACTTATTTCAGTTAGAATCATCGTACCTGAATCCACTCATTATGCTGCTAAGGGCCTGATGACATAGATTTCATTGCTGAGTGATACTGCTTTGTAAGTAAATACCACAAGTTCTTTATCCATTTTTCACTTTCTGCGATGTTGAACTTGTACTTTAAATGAGGTTCTTGTAAACAGAGCCGTTCCAAACTTTGGGGTGGCTGTGTCTTTTTGATTTTAATTTCCCTAAGCTATAGGACCATAAGTGGAAGTGCCCTAGGCTCTGTTGCTTTGTTTTTTAGATGTTTCAGGAAACACCATACACTTCTCCCAAGTGGTTGTTGGCAATTTACATCCCGCCCATCAGCATAACAAGGCTCCCAGTTCTCCATGACCTGTCCTGCCTTTCTGGATTTTACACTTTTTTCAGATGGCCCTTTTGACCGGGGGGAAGTGAGACTTCATTGTAGTGCAGATTTCCTTTGCAAGCTTGCTTGGTTGGCCAAAAAGGGCGTATGCGTTTTTTCCTGAATATATTCAGGAAAAAACGCATACGCCCTTTTTGGCCAAGTGCATCATTGTGGACGTTCTGCCTCTTTTCCTATGCTTTCAATGCAATTCCAGTCTACCTCCTGAAATCGGTTTCCTGCAATTCTGCCCTGCTTTCAAGTCCTCTTGGCAGCCTTACTTCAGTCTATTTTTGGACGATAGCTGTCATTTATAACTCTGCAGGTTTGTGAATTACAGTGCCCCTGAGCTCCTTTCTTCAACTCGGTGTCTTTTGAGCTGGCCGCAACACCGCAGGATGGCTTCAGGCCCTAATCTGGTTCCGGTACGGCACGCTGAGCCTTTGGTTATTTCCTCTTACTGGTGGGAAATGAGAGTTAAATTTGCCCGTCCAGACACCTCCAGCTAGCCTCTCATTGGTTCTCGCTATTCCTGTTCATCTTCCGCAGAAATTGCAAACTGGGCCAAACAGGAGGTTAAAGGCGCTGACTCTCCAAGTGGGGAGAGTGTTAGTAAAGCGTCTGGAATGTTGCACCCGAGTACCAGGGGAGGAAAACTGAGACATATTTGAACACGTCTCCCGTTCACATGGTTGATCATACTTGGGTTCCACATGCATGTTTTAGCTGAAGGAAGAATACCTTAAACCTGGAGAGTTGAGACCCGTGTAATGGGTACCATGCAATATGACTTCAAAGGGTCTTCATTTGCTCACCGAACCTCTCCAATCCTATCACTGCTGCGTTTATGCCCCTGTACACACGCTTGATTCTCTTTTGGAGACATAGCAATCCATAGGTTTTAAGATACTTACTAGTCAGGTACATTCTTAGGCGTTTAATATGGGGTGTTGAGTCCATTTCGTTGAGCAAGGAGTAGCTCTTGTCTATTCCATATTTGGCTTAAGGAACTTTATCTGTGCTCATTTCAATCTCTGGTTTTATGCAGCACCCCAACTCACCTTTCCCCTTAAGCAAGCATAAGTTGGTTTTCTAAATTTGAGACCCTGTTCTGTTTTGGAATGCAGTTCCTGTGTAGCCAAGTTTACATTCCGTGTATTAGTGATATCTTATGATGTTTCTTTTTCTGTGTGACTTATTTCAGTTAGAATCATCGTACCTGAATCCACTCATTATGCTGCTAAGGGCCTGATGACATAGATTTCATTGCTGAGTGATACTGCTTTGTAAGTAAATACCACAAGTTCTTTATCCATTTTTCACTTTCTGCGATGTTGAACTTGTACTGTAAACGAGGTTCTTGTAAACAGAGCCGTTCCAAACTTTGGGGTGGCTGTGTCTTTTTGATTTTAATTTCCCTAAGCTATAGGACCATAAGTGGAAGTGCCCTAGGTTCTGTTGCTTTGTTTTTTAGATGTTTCAGGAAACACCATACACTTCTCCCGAGTGGTTGTTGGCAATTTACATCCCGCCCATCAGCATAACAAGGCTCCCAGTTCTCCATGGCCTGTCCTGCCTTTCTGGATTTTACACTTTTTTCAGATGGCCCTTTTGACCGGGAGGAAGTGAGACTTCATTGTAGTGCAGATTTCCTTTGCAAGCTTGCTTGGTTGGCCAAAAAGGGCGTATGCGTTTTTTCCTGAATATATTCAGGAAAAAACGCATACGCCCTTTTCGGCCAAGTGCATCATTGTGGACGTTCTGCCTCTTTTCCTATGCTTTCAATGCAATTCCAGTCTACCTCCTGAAATCGGTTTCCTGCAATTCTGCCCCGCTTTCAAGTCCTCTTGGCAGCCTTACTTCAGTCTATTTTTGGACGATAGCTGTCATTTATAACTCTGCAGGTTTGTGAATTACAGTGCCCCTGAGCTCCTTTCTTCAACTCGCTTTCTTGTGAGCTGGCCGCAACACCGCAGGATGGCTTCAGGCCGTAATCTGGTTCTGGCACGGCACGCTGAGCCTTTGGTTAATTCCTCTTACTGGTGGGAAATGAGAGTTAAATTTGCCCGTCCAGACACCTCCAGCTAGTCTCTCATTGGTTCTCGCTATTCCTGTTCATCTTCCGCAGAAATTGCAAACTGGGCCAAACAGGAGGTTAAAGACACTGACTCTCCAAGTCGGGAGAGTGTTAGTAAAGCGTCTGGAATGTTGCACCCGAGTACCAGGGGAGGAAAACTGAGACATATTTGAACACGTCTCCCGATCACATGGTTGATCATACTCTGGGTTCCACATGCATGTTTTAGCTGAAGGAAGAATACCTAAAACCTGGGTAGTTGAAACCCGTGGAATGGGTATCATGCAATATGACTTCAAAGGGTCTTCATTTGCTCACCGAACCTCTCCAATCCTATCACTGCTGCGTTTATGCCCCTGTACACATGCTTGATTCTCTTTCGGAGACATAGCAATCCATAGGTTTTAAGATACTTACTAGTCAGGTACATTCTTAGGCGTTTAATATGCGGTGTTGAGTCCATTTCGTTGAGCAAGGAGTAGCTCTTGTCTATTCCATATTTGGCTTAAGGAACTTTATCTGTGCTCATTTCAATCTCTGGTTTTATGCAGCACCCCAACTCACCTTTACCCTTAAGCAAGCATAAGTTGGTTTTGTAAATTTGAGACCCTGTCCTGTTCTGTAATTCAGTTCCTGTGTAGCCAAGTTTACATTCCGTGTATTACTGATATCTTATGATGTTTCTTTTTCTGTGTGACTTATTTCAGTTAGAATCATCATACCTGAATCCACTCATTGTGCTGCTAAGGGCCTGATGACACAGATTTCATTGCTGAGTGATATTGCTTTGTAAGTAAATACCACAACTTCTTTATCCATTTTTCACTTTCTGCGATGTTGAACTTGTACTGTAAAAGAGGTTCTTGTAAACAGAGCCGTTCCAAACTTTGGGGTGGCTGTGTCTTTTTGATTTTAATTTCCCTAAGCTATAGGACCATAAGTGGAAGTGCCCTAGGTTCTGTTGCTTTGTTTTTTAGATGTTTCAGGAAACACCATACACTTCTCCCGAGTGGTTGTTGGCAATTTACATCCCGCCCATCAGCATAACAAGGCTCCCAGTTCTCCATGGCCTGTCCTGCCTTTCTGGATTTTACACTTTTTTCAGATGGCCCTTTTGACCAGGGGGAAGTGAGACTTCATTGTAGTGCAGATTTCCTTTGCAAGCTTGCTTGGTTGGCCAAAAAGGGCGTATGCGTTTTTTCCTGAATATATTCAGGAAAAAACGCATACGCCCTTTTTGGCCAAGTGCATCATTGTGGACGTTCTGCCTCTTTTCCTATGCTTTCAATGCAATTCCAGTCTACCTCCTGAAATCGGTTTCCTGCAATTCTGCCCCGCTTTCAAGTCCTCTTGGCAGCCTTACTTCAGTCTATTTTTGGACGATAGCTGTCATTTATAACTCTGCAGGTTTGTGAATTACAGTGCCCCTGAGCTCCTTTCTTCAACTCGCTTTCTTGTGAGCTGGCCGCAACACCGCAGGATGGCTTCAGGCCCTAATCTGGTTCCGGCACGGCACGCTGAGCCTTTGGTTAATTCCTCTTCCTGGTGGGAAATGAGAGTTAAATTTGCCCGTCCAGACACCTCCAGCTAGTCTCTCATTGGTTCTCGCTATTCCTGTTCATCTTCCGCAGAAATTGCAAACTGGGGCAAACAGGAGGTTAAAGGCACTGACTGACCAAGTAGGGAGAGTGTTAGTAAAGCGTCTGGAATGTTGCACCCGAGTACCAGGGTACGAAAACTGAGACATATTTGAACACGTCTCCCGATCACATGGTTGATCATACTCTAGGTTCCACATGCATGTTTTAGCTGAAGGAAGAATACCTTAAACCTGGGTAGTTGAAACCCGTGGAATGGGTACCATGCAATATGACTTCAAAGGGTCTTCATTTGCTCACTGAACCTCTCCAATCCTATCACTGCTGCGTTTATGTCCGTGTACACATGCTTGATTCTCTTTCGGAGACATAGCAATCCATAGGTTTTAAGATACTTACTAGTCAGGTACATTCTTAGGCGTTTAATATGCGGTGTTGAGTCCATTTCGTTGAGCAAGGAGTAGCTCTTGTCTATTCCATATTTGGCTTAAGGAACTTTATCTGTGCTCATTTCAATCTCTGGTTTTATGCAGCACCCCAACTCACCTTTCCCCTTAAGCAAGCATAAGTCGGTTTTCGAAATTTGAGACCCTGTTCTGTTCTGTAATTCAGTTCCTGTGTAGCCAAGTTTACATTCCGTTTATTACTGATATCTTATGATGTTTCTTTTTCTGTGTGACTTATTTCAGTTAGAATCATCATACCTGAATCCACTCATTGTGCTGCTAAGGGCCTGATGACACAGATTTCATTGCTGAGTGATATTGCTTTGTAAGTAAATACCACAACTTCTTTATCCATTTTTCACTTTCTGCGATGTTGAACTTGTACTGTAAGCGAGGTTCTTGTAAACAGAGGCGTCCCAAACTTTGGGGTGGCTGTGTCTTTTTGATTTCAATTTTCCTAAGCTATAGGACCATAAGTGGAAGTGCCCTAGGCTCTGTTGCTTTGTTTTTTAGATGTTTCAGGAAACACCATACACTTCTCCCAAGTGGTTGTTGGCAATTTACATACCTCCCATCAGCATAACAAGGCTCCCAGTTCTCCATGGCCTGTCCTGCCTTTCTGGATTTTACACTTTTTTCGGATGGCCCTTTTGACCGGGGGTAGGGGGGAAGTGAGACTTCATTGTAGTGCAGATTTCCTTTGCAAGCTTGCTTGGTTGGCCAAAAAGGGCGTATGCGTTTTTTCCTGAATATATTCAGGAAAAAACGCATACGCCCTTTTTGGCCAAGTGCATCATTGTGGACGTTCTGCCTCTTTTCCTATGCTTTCAGTGCAATTCCAGTCTACCTCCTGAAATCAGTTTCCTGCAATTCTGCCCCGCTTTCAAGTCCTCTTGGCCGCCTTACTTCAGTATATTTTTGGACGATAGCTGTCATTTATAACTCTGCAGGTTTGTGAATTACAGTGCCCCTGAGCTCCTTTCTTCAACTCGCTTTCTTGTGAGCTGGCCGCAACACCGCAGGATGGCTTCAGGCCCTAATCTGGTTCCGGCACGGCACGCTGAGCCTTTGGTTAATTCCTCTTCCTGGTGGGAAATGAGAGTTAAATTTGCCCGTCCAGACACCTCCAGCTAGTCTCTCATTGGTTCTCGCTTTTCCTGTTCATCTTCCGCAGAAATTGCAAACTGGGCCAAACAGGAGGTTAAAGACACTGACTCTCCAAGTCGGGAGAGTGTTAGTAAAGCGTCTGGAATGTTGCACCCGAGTACCAGGGTACGAAAACTGAGACATATTTGAACACGTCTCCCGATCACATGGTTGATCATACTCTGGGTTCCACATGCATGTTTTAGCTGAAGGAAGAATACCTAAAACCTGGGTAGTTGAAACCCGTGGAATGGGTACCATGCAATATGACTTCAAAGGGTCTTCATTTGCTCACCGAACCTCTCCAATCCTATCACTGCTGCGTTTATGCCCCTGTACACATGCTTGATTCTGTTTCGGAGACATAGCAATCCATAGGTTTTAAGATACTTACTAGTCAGGTACATTCTTAGGCGTTTAATATGCGGTGTTGAGTCCATTTCGTTGAGCAAGGAGTAGCTCTTGTCTATTCCATATTTGGCTTAAGGAACTTTATCTGTGCTCATTTCAATCTCTGGTTTTATGCAGCACCCCAACTCACCTTTACCCTTAAGCAAGCATAAGTTGGTTTTCTAAATTTGAGACCCTGTTCTGTTCTGTAATTCAGTTCCTGTGTAGCCAAGTTTACATTCCGTGTATTACTGATATCTTATGATGTTTCTTTTTCTGTGTGACTTATTTCAGTTAGAATCATCATACCTGAATCCACTCATTGTGCTGCTAAGGGCCTGATGACACAGATTTCATTGCTGAGTGATACTGCATTGTAAGTAAATACCACAAGTTCTTTATCCATTTTTCACTTTCTGCGATGTTGAACTTGTACTGTAAACGAGGTTCTTGTAAACAGAGGCGTCCCAAACTTTGGGGTGGCTGTGTCTTTTTGATTTTAATTTCCCTAAGCTATAGGACCATAAGTGGAAGTGCCCTAGGTTCTGTTGCTTTGTTTTTTAGATGTTTCAGGAAACACCATACACTTCTCCCGAGTGGTTGTTGGCAATTTACATCCCGCCCATCAGCATAACAAGGCTCCCAGTTCTCCATGGCCTGTCCTGCCTTTCTGGATTTTACACTTTTTTCAGATGGCCCTTTTGACCGGTGGGAAGTGAGACTTCATTGTAGTGCAGATTTCCTTTGCAAGCTTGCTTGGTTGGCCAAAAAGGGCGTATGCGTTTTTTCCTGAATATATTCAGGAAAAAACGCATACGCCCTTTTTGGCCAAGTGCATCATTGTGGACGTTCTGCCTCTTTTCCTATGCTTTCAATGCAATTCCAGTCTACCTCCTGAAATCGGTTTCCTGCAATTCTGCCCCGCTTTCAAGTCCTCTTGGCAGCCTTACTTCAGTCTCTTTTTGGACGATAGCTGTCATTTATAACTCTGCAGGTTTGTGAATTACAGTGCCCCTGAGCTCCTTTCTTCAACTCGCTTTCTTTTGAGCTGGCCGCAACACCGCAGGATGGCTTCAGGCCCTAATCTGGTTCCGGTACGGCACGCTGAGCCTTTGGTTATTTCCTCTTCCTGGTGGGAAATGAGAGTTAAATTTGCCCGTCCAGACACCTCCAGCTAGTCTCCATTGGTTCTCGCTATTCCTGTTCATCTTCCGCAGAAATTGCAAACTGGGCCAAACAGGAGGTTAAAGACACTGACTCTCCAAGTCGGGAGAGTGTTAGTAAAGCGTCTGGAATGTTGCACCCGAGTACCAGGGTACGAAAACTGAGACATATTTGAACACGTCTCCCGATCACATGGTTGATCATACTCTGGGTTCCACATGCATGTTTTAGCTGAAGGAAGAATACCTTAAACCTGGAGAGTTGAAACCCGTGGAATGGGTACCATGCAATATGACTTCAAAGGGTCTTCATTTGCTCACCGAACCTCTCCAATCCTATCACTGCTGCGTTTATGCCCCTGTACACATGCTTGATTCTCTTTTGGAGACATAGCAATCCATAGGTTTTAAGATACTTACAAGTCAGGTACATTCTTAGGCGTTTAATATGCGGTGTTGAGTCCATTTTGTTGAGCAAGGAGTAGCTCTTGTCTATTCCATATTTGGCTTAAGGAACTTTATCTGTGCTCATTTCAATCTCTGGTTTTATGCAGCACCCCAACTCACCTTTACCCTTAAGCAAGCATAAGTTGTTTTTCTAAATTTGAGACCCTGTTCTGTTTTGTAATTCAGTTCCTGTGTAGCCAAGTTTACATTCCGTGTATTACTGATATCTTATGATGTTTCTTTTTCTGTGTGACTTATTTCAGTTAGAATCATCATACCTGAATCCACTCATTGTGCTGCTAAGGGCCTGATGACACAGATTTCATTGCTGAGTGATATTGCTTTGTAAGTAAATACCACAACTTCTTTATCCATTTTTCACTTTCTGCGATGTTGAACTTGTACTGTAAACGAGGTTCTTGTAAACAGAGGCGTCCCAAACTTTGGGGTGGCTGTGTCTTTTTGATTTTAATTTCCCTAAGCTATAGGACCATAAGTGGAAGTGCCCTAGGTTCTGTTGCTTTGTTTTTTAGATGTTTCAGGAAACACCATACACTTCTCCCGAGTGGTTGTTGGCAATTTACATCCCGCCCATCAGCATAACAAGGCTCCCAGTTCTCCATGGCCTGTCCTGCCTTTCTGGATTTTACACTTTTTTCAGATGGCCCTTTTGACCAGGGGGAAGTGAGACTTCATTGTAGTGCAGATTTCCTTTGCAAGCTTGCTTGGTTGGCCAAAAAGGGCGTATGCGTTTTTTCCTGAATATATTCAGGAAAAAACGCATACGCCCTTTTTGGCCAAGTGCATCATTGTGGACGTTCTGCCTCTTTTCCTATGCTTTCAATGCAATTCCAGTCTACCTCCTGAAATCGGTTTCCTGCAATTCTGCCCCGCTTTCAAGTCCTCTTGGCAGCCTTACTTCAGTCTATTTTTGGACGATAGCTGTCATTTATAACTCTGCAGGTTTGTGAATTACAGTGCCCCTGAGCTCCTTTCTTCAACTCGCTTTCTTTTGAGCTGGCCGCAACACCGCAGGATGGCTTCAGGCCCTAATCTGGTTCTGGCATGGCACGCTGAGCCTTTGGTTAATTCCTCTTCCTGGTAGGAAATGAGAGTTAAATTTGCCCGTCCAGACACCTCCAGCTAGTCTCCATTGGTTCTCGCTATTCCTGTTCATCTTCCGCAGAAATTGCAAACTGGGCCAAACAGGAGGTTAAAGGCGCTGACTCTCCAAGTGGGGAGAGTGTTAATAAAGCGTCTGGAATGTTGCACCCGAGTACCAGGGGAGGAAAACTGAGACATATTTGAACACGTCTCCCGTTCACATGGTTGATCATACTTGGGTTCCACATGCATGTTTTAGCTGAAGGAAGAATACCTTAAACCTGGAGAGTTGAGACCCGTGGAATGGGTCCCATGCAATATGACTTCAAAGGGTCTTCATTTGCTCACCGAACCTCTCCAATCCTATCACTGCTGCGTTTATGCCCCTGTACACACGCTTGATTCTCTTTTGGAGACATAGCAATCCATAGGTTTTAAGATACTTACTAGTCAGGTACATTCTTAGGCGTTTAATATGGGGTGTTGAGTCCAGTTCGTTGAGCAAGGAGTAGCTCTTGTCTATTCCATATTTGGCTTAAGGAACTTTATCTGTGCTCATTTCAATCTCTGGTTTTATGCAGCACCCCAACTCACCTTTCCCCTTAAGCAAGCATAAGTTGCTTTTCTAAATTTGAGACCCTTTTCTGCTTTGGAATTCAGTTCCTTTGTAGCCAAGTTTACATTCCGTGTATTACTGATATCTTATGATGTTTCATTTTCTGTGTGACTTATTTGAGTTAGAATCATCGTACCTGAATCCACTCATTATGCTGCTACGGGCCTGATGACATAGATTTCATTGCTGAGTGATACTGCATTGTACGTAAGTACCACAAGTTCTTTATCCATTTTTCACTTTCTGTGATGTTGAACTTGTACGGTAAACGAGGTTCTTGTAAACAGAGGCGTCCCAAACTTTGGGGTGGCTGTGTCTTTTTTATTTTAATTTCCCTAAGCTATAGGACCATAAGTGGCAGTGCCCTAGGCTCTGTTGCTTTGTTTTTTAGATGTTTCAGGAAACACCATACACTTCTCCGGAGTGTCTGTTGGCAATTTACATCCCGCCCATCAGCATAACAAGGCTCCCAGTTCTCCATGGCCTGTCCTGCCTTTCTGGATTTTACACTTTTTTCAGATGGCCCTTTTGACCGGGGGGAAGTGAGACTTCATTGTAGTGCAGATTTCCTTTGCAAGCTTGCTTGGTTGGCCAAAAAGGGCGTATGCGTTTTTTCCTGAATATATTCAGGAAAAAACGCATACGCCCTTTTTGGCCAAGTGCATCATTGTGGACGTTCTGCCTCTTTTCCTATGCTTTCAATGCAATTCCAGTCTACCTCCTGAAATCGGTTTCCTGCAATTCTGCCCCGCTTTCAAGTCCTCTTGGCAGCCTTACCTCAGTATATTTTTGGACTATAGCTGTCATTTATAACTCTGCAGGTTTGTGAATTACAGTGCCCCTGAGCTCCTTTCTTCAACTCGCTTTCTTGTGAGCTGGCCGCAACACCGCAGGATGGCTTCAGGCCCTAATCTGGTTCCGGCACGGCACGCTGAGCCTTTGGTTAATTCCTCTTCCTGGTGGGAAATGAGAGTTAAATTTGCCCGTCCAGACACCTCCAGCTAGTCTCTCATTGGTTCTCGCTTTTCCTGTTCATCTTGCGCAGAAATTGCAAACTGGGCCAAACAGGAGGTTAAAGGCGCTGACTCTCCAAGTGGGGAGAGTGTTAGTAAAGCGTCTGGAATGTTGCACCCGAGTACCAGGGTACGAAAACTGAGACATATTTGAACACGTCTCCCGATCACATGGTTGATCATACTCTAGGTTCCACATGCATGTTTTAGCTGAAGGAAGAATACCTTAAACCTGGGTAGTTGAAACCCGTGGAATGGGTACCATGAAATATGACTTCAAAGGGTCTTCATTTGCTCACCGAACCTCTCCAATCCTATCACTGCTGCGTTTATGCCCCTGTACACATGCTTGATTCTCTTTTGGAGACATAGCAATCCATAGGTTTTAAGATACTTACAAGTCAGGTACATTCTTAGGCGTTTAATATGCGGTGTTGAGTCCATTTCGTTGAGCAAGGAGTAGCTCTTGTCTATTCCATATTTGGCTTAAGGAACTTTATCTGTGCTCATTTCAATCTCTGGTTTTATGCAGCACCCCAACTCACCTTTCCCCTTAAGCAAGCATAAGTCGGTTTTCGAAATTTGAGACCCTGTTCTGTTCTGTAATTCAGTTCCTGTGTAGCCAAGTTTACATTCCGTTTATTACTGATATCTTATGATGTTTCTTTTTCTGTGTGACTTATTTCAGTTAGAATCATCATACCTGAATCCACTCATTGTGCTGCTAAGGGCCTGATGACACAGATTTCATTGCTGAGTGATATTGCTTTGTAAGTAAATACCACAACTTCTTTATCCATTTTTCACTTTCTGCGATGTTGAACTTGTACTGTAAGCGAGGTTCTTGTAAACAGAGGCGTCCCAAACTTTGGGGTGGCTGTGTCTTTTTGATTTCAATTTTCCTAAGCTATAGGACCATAAGTGGAAGTGCCCTAGGCTCTGTTGCTTTGTTTTTTAGATGTTTCAGGAAACACCATACACTTCTCCCAAGTGGTTGTTGGCAATTTACATACCTCCCATCAGCATAACAAGGCTCCCAGTTCTCCATGGCCTGTCCTGCCTTTCTGGATTTTACACTTTTTTCGGATGGCCCTTTTGACCGGGGGTAGGGGGGAAGTGAGACTTCATTGTAGTGCAGATTTCCTTTGCAAGCTTGCTTGGTTGGCCAAAAAGGGCGTATGCGTTTTTTCCTGAATATATTCAGGAAAAAACGCATACGCCCTTTTTGGCCAAGTGCATCATTGTGGACGTTCTGCCTCTTTTCCTATGCTTTCAGTGCAATTCCAGTCTACCTCCTGAAATCAGTTTCCTGCAATTCTGCCCCGCTTTCAAGTCCTCTTGGCCGCCTTACTTCAGTATATTTTTGGACGATAGCTGTCATTTATAACTCTGCAGGTTTGTGAATTACAGTGCCCCTGAGCTCCTTTCTTCAACTCGCTTTCTTGTGAGCTGGCCGCAACACCGCAGGATGGCTTCAGGCCCTAATCTGGTTCCGGCACGGCACGCTGAGCCTTTGGTTAATTCCTCTTCCTGGTGGGAAATGAGAGTTAAATTTGCCCGTCCAGACACCTCCAGCTAGTCTCTCATTGGTTCTCGCTTTTCCTGTTCATCTTCCGCAGAAATTGCAAACTGGGCCAAACAGGAGGTTAAAGACACTGACTCTCCAAGTCGGGAGAGTGTTAGTAAAGCGTCTGGAATGTTGCACCCGAGTACCAGGGTACGAAAACTGAGACATATTTGAACACGTCTCCCGATCACATGGTTGATCATACTCTGGGTTCCACATGCATGTTTTCGCTGAAGGAAGAATACCTAAAACCTGGGTAGTTGAAACCCGTGGAATGGGTACCATGCAATATGACTTCAAAGGGTCTTCATTTGCTCACCGAACCTCTCCAATCCTATCACTGCTGCGTTTATGCCCCTGTACACATGCTTGATTCTGTTTCGGAGACATAGCAATCCATAGGTTTTAAGATACTTACTAGTCAGGTACATTCTTAGGCGTTTAATATGCGGTGTTGAGTCCATTTCGTTGAGCAAGGAGTAGCTCTTGTCTATTCCATATTTGGCTTAAGGAACTTTATCTGTGCTCATTTCAATCTCTGGTTTTATGCAGCACCCCAACTCACCTTTACCCTTAAGCAAGCATAAGTTGGTTTTCTAAATTTGAGACCCTGTTCTGTTCTGTAATTCAGTTCCTGTGTAGCCAAGTTTACATTCCGTGTATTACTGATATCTTATGATGTTTCTTTTTCTGTGTGACTTATTTCAGTTAGAATCATCATACCTGAATCCACTCATTGTGCTGCTAAGGGCCTGATGACACAGATTTCATTGCTGAGTGATACTGCATTGTAAGTAAATACCACAAGTTCTTTATCCATTTTTCACTTTCTGCGATGTTGAACTTGTACTGTAAACGAGGTTCTTGTAAACAGAGGCGTCCCAAACTTTGGGGTGGCTGTGTCTTTTTGATTTTAATTTCCCTAAGCTATAGGACCATAAGTGGAAGTGCCCTAGGTTCTGTTGCTTTGTTTTTTAGATGTTTCAGGAAACACCATACACTTCTCCCGAGTGGTTGTTGGCAATTTACATCCCGCCCATCAGCATAACAAGGCTCCCAGTTCTCCATGGCCTGTCCTGCCTTTCTGGATTTTACACTTTTTTCAGATGGCCCTTTTGACCGGTGGGAAGTGAGACTTCATTGTAGTGCAGATTTCCTTTGCAAGCTTGCTTGGTTGGCCAAAAAGGGCGTATGCGTTTTTTCCTGAATATATTCAGGAAAAAACGCATACGCCCTTTTTGGCCAAGTGCATCATTGTGGACGTTCTGCCTCTTTTCCTATGCTTTCAATGCAATTCCAGTCTACCTCCTGAAATCGGTTTCCTGCAATTCTGCCCCGCTTTCAAGTCCTCTTGGCAGCCTTACTTCAGTCTCTTTTTGGACGATAGCTGTCATTTATAACTCTGCAGGTTTGTGAATTACAGTGCCCCTGAGCTCCTTTCTTCAACTCGCTTTCTTTTGAGCTGGCCGCAACACCGCAGGATGGCTTCAGGCCCTAATCTGGTTCCGGTACGGCACGCTGAGCCTTTGGTTATTTCCTCTTCCTGGTGGGAAATGAGAGTTAAATTTGCCCGTCCAGACACCTCCAGCTAGTCTCCATTGGTTCTCGCTATTCCTGTTCATCTTCCGCAGAAATTGCAAACTGGGCCAAACAGGAGGTTAAAGACACTGACTCTCCAAGTCGGGAGAGTGTTAGTAAAGCGTCTGGAATGTTGCACCCGAGTACCAGGGTACGAAAACTGAGACATATTTGAACACGTCTCCCGATCACATGGTTGATCATACTCTGGGTTCCACATGCATGTTTTAGCTGAAGGAAGAATACCTTAAACCTGGAGAGTTGAAACCCGTGGAATGGGTACCATGCAATATGACTTCAAAGGGTCTTCATTTGCTCACCGAACCTCTCCAATCCTATCACTGCTGCGTTTATGCCCCTGTACACATGCTTGATTCTCTTTTGGAGACATAGCAATCCATAGGTTTTAAGATACTTACAAGTCAGGTACATTCTTAGGCGTTTAATATGCGGTGTTGAGTCCATTTTGTTGAGCAAGGAGTAGCTCTTGTCTATTCCATATTTGGCTTAAGGAACTTTATCTGTGCTCATTTCAATCTCTGGTTTTATGCAGCACCCCAACTCACCTTTACCCTTAAGCAAGCATAAGTTGTTTTTCTAAATTTGAGACCCTGTTCTGTTTTGTAATTCAGTTCCTGTGTAGCCAAGTTTACATTCCGTGTATTACTGATATCTTATGATGTTTCTTTTTCTGTGTGACTTATTTCAGTTAGAATCATCATACCTGAATCCACTCATTGTGCTGCTAAGGGCCTGATGACACAGATTTCATTGCTGAGTGATATTGCTTTGTAAGTAAATACCACAACTTCTTTATCCATTTTTCACTTTCTGCGATGTTGAACTTGTACTGTAAACGAGGTTCTTGTAAACAGAGGCGTCCCAAACTTTGGGGTGGCTGTGTCTTTTTGATTTTAATTTCCCTAAGCTATAGGACCATAAGTGGAAGTGCCCTAGGTTCTGTTGCTTTGTTTTTTAGATGTTTCAGGAAACACCATACACTTCTCCCGAGTGGTTGTTGGCAATTTACATCCCGCCCATCAGCATAACAAGGCTCCCAGTTCTCCATGGCCTGTCCTGCCTTTCTGGATTTTACACTTTTTTCAGATGGCCCTTTTGACCAGGGGGAAGTGAGACTTCATTGTAGTGCAGATTTCCTTTGCAAGCTTGCTTGGTTGGCCAAAAAGGGCGTATGCGTTTTTTCCTGAATATATTCAGGAAAAAACGCATACGCCCTTTTTGGCCAAGTGCATCATTGTGGACGGTCTGCCTCTTTTCCTATGCTTTCAATGCAATTCCAGTCTACCTCCTGAAATCGGTTTCCTGCAATTCTGCCCCGCTTTCAAGTCCTCTTGGCAGCCTTACTTCAGTCTATTTTTGGACGATAGCTGTCATTTATAACTCTGCAGGTTTGTGAATTACAGTGCCCCTGAGCTCCTTTCTTCAACTCGCTTTCTTTTGAGCTGGCCGCAACACCGCAGGATGGCTTCAGGCCCTAATCTGGTTCTGGCATGGCACGCTGAGCCTTTGGTTAATTCCTCTTCCTGGTAGGAAATGAGAGTTAAATTTGCCCGTCCAGACACCTCCAGCTAGTCTCCATTGGTTCTCGCTATTCCTGTTCATCTTCCGCAGAAATTGCAAACTGGGCCAAACAGGAGGTTAAAGGCGCTGACTCTCCAAGTGGGGAGAGTGTTAATAAAGCGTCTGGAATGTTGCACCCGAGTACCAGGGGAGGAAAACTGAGACATATTTGAACACGTCTCCCGTTCACATGGTTGATCATACTTGGGTTCCACATGCATGTTTTAGCTGAAGGAAGAATACCTTAAACCTGGAGAGTTGAGACCCGTGGAATGGGTCCCATGCAATATGACTTCAAAGGGTCTTCATTTGCTCACCGAACCTCTCCAATCCTATCACTGCTGCGTTTATGCCCCTGTACACACGCTTGATTCTCTTTTGGAGACATAGCAATCCATAGGTTTTAAGATACTTACTAGTCAGGTACATTCTTAGGCGTTTAATATGGGGTGTTGAGTCCAGTTCGTTGAGCAAGGAGTAGCTCTTGTCTATTCCATATTTGGCTTAAGGAACTTTATCTGTGCTCATTTCAATCTCTGGTTTTATGCAGCACCCCAACTCACCTTTCCCCTTAAGCAAGCATAAGTTGCTTTTCTAAATTTGAGACCCTTTTCTGCTTTGGAATTCAGTTCCTTTGTAGCCAAGTTTACATTCCGTGTATTACTGATATCTTATGATGTTTCATTTTCTGTGTGACTTATTTGAGTTAGAATCATCGTACCTGAATCCACTCATTATGCTGCTACGGGCCTGATGACATAGATTTCATTGCTGAGTGATACTGCATTGTACGTAAGTACCACAAGTTCTTTATCCATTTTTCACTATCTGTGATGTTGAACTTGTACGGTAAACGAGGTTCTTGTAAACAGAGGCGTCCCAAACTTTGGGGTGGCTGTGTCTTTTTTATTTTAATTTCCCTAAGCTATAGGACCATAAGTGGCAGTGCCCTAGGCTCTGTTGCTTTGTTTTTTAGATGTTTCAGGAAACACCATACACTTCTCCGGAGTGTCTGTTGGCAATTTACATCCCGCCCATCAGCATAACAAGGCTCCCAGTTCTCCATGGCCTGTCCTGCCTTTCTGGATTTTACACTTTTTTCAGATGGCCCTTTTGACCGGGGGGAAGTGAGACTTCATTGTAGTGCAGATTTCCTTTGCAAGCTTGCTTGGTTGGCCAAAAAGGGCGTATGCGTTTTTTCCTGAATATATTCAGGAAAAAACGCATACGCCCTTTTTGGCCAAGTGCATCATTGTGGACGTTCTGCCTCTTTTCCTATGCTTTCAATGCAATTCCAGTCTACCTCCTGAAATCGGTTTCCTGCAATTCTGCCCCGCTTTCAAGTCCTCTTGGCAGCCTTACCTCAGTATATTTTTGGACTATAGCTGTCATTTATAACTCTGCAGGTTTGTGAATTACAGTGCCCCTGAGCTCCTTTCTTCAACTCGCTTTCTTGTGAGCTGGCCGCAACACCGCAGGATGGCTTCAGGCCCTAATCTGGTTCCGGCACGGCACGCTGAGCCTTTGGTTAATTCCTCTTCCTGGTGGGAAATGAGAGTTAAATTTGCCCGTCCAGACACCTCCAGCTAGTCTCTCATTGGTTCTCGCTTTTCCTGTTCATCTTGCGCAGAAATTGCAAACTGGGCCAAACAGGAGGTTAAAGGCGCTGACTCTCCAAGTGGGGAGAGTGTTAGTAAAGCGTCTGGAATGTTGCACCCGAGTACCAGGGTACGAAAACTGAGACATATTTGAACACGTCTCCCGATCACATGGTTGATCATACTCTAGGTTCCACATGCATGTTTTAGCTGAAGGAAGAATACCTTAAACCTGGGTAGTTGAAACCCGTGGAATGGGTACCATGAAATATGACTTCAAAGGGTCTTCATTTGCTCACCGAACCTCTCCAATCCTATCACTGCTGCGTTTATGCCCCTGTACACATGCTTGATTCTCTTTTGGAGACATAGCAATCCATAGGTTTTAAGATACTTACAAGTCAGGTACATTCTTAGGCGTTTAATATGCGGTGTTGAGTCCATTTCGTTGAGCAAGGAGTAGCTCTTGTCTATTCCATATTTGGCTTAAGGAACTTTATCTGTGCTCATTTCAATCTCTGGTTTTATGCAGCACCCCAACTCACCTTTACCCTTAAGCAAGCATAAGTTGGTTTTCTAAATTTGAGACCCTGTTCTGTTCTGTAATTCAGTTCCTGTGTAGCCAAGTTTACATTCCGTGTATTACTGATATCTTATGATGTTTCTTTTTCTGTGTGACTTATTTCAGTTAGAATCATCATACCTGAATCCACTCATTGTGCTGCTAAGGGCCTGATGACACAGATTTCATTGCTGAGTGATACTGCATTGTAAGTAAATACCACAAGTTCTTTATCCATTTTTCACTTTCTGCGATGTTGAACTTGTACTGTAAACGAGGTTCTTGTAAACAGAGGCGTCCCAAACTTTGGGGTGGCTGTGTCTTTTTGATTTTAATTTCCCTAAGCTATAGGACCATAAGTGGAAGTGCCCTAGGTTCTGTTGTTTTGTTTTTTAGATGTTTCAGGAAACACCATACACTTCTCCCGAGTGGTTGTTGGCAATTTACATCCCGCCCATCAGCATAACAAGGCTCCCAGTTCTCCATGGCCTGTCCTGCCTTTCTGGATTTTACACTTTTTTCAGATGGCCCTTTTGACCGGGGGGAAGTGAGACTTCATTGTAGTGCAGATTTCCTTTGCAAGCTTGCTTGGTTGGCCAAAAAGGGCGTATGCGTTTTTTCCTGAATATATTCAGGAAAAAACGCATACGCCCTTTTTGGCCAAGTGCATCATTGTGGATGTTCTGCCTCTTTTCCTATGCTTTCAATGCAATTCCAGTCTACCTCATGAAATCGGTTTCCTGCAATTCTGCCCCGCTTTCAAGTCCTCTTGGCAGCCTTACTTCAGTCTATTTTTGGACGATAGCTGTCATTTATAACTCTGCAGGTTTGTGAATTACAGTGCCCCTGAGCTCCTTTCTTCAACTCGCCTTCTTTTGAGCTGGCCGCAACACCGCAGGATGGCTTCAGGCCCTAATCTGGTTCTGGCATGGCACGCTGAGCCTTTGGTTAATTCCCCTTCCTGGTAGGAAATGAGAGTTAAATTTGCCCGTCCAGACACCTCCAGCTAGTCTCCATTGGTTCTCGCTATTCCTGTTCATCTTCCGCAGAAATTGCAAACTGGGCCAAACAGGAGGTTAAAGGGACTGACTCTCCAAGTCGGGAGAGTGTTAGTAAAGCATCTGGAATGTTGCACCCGAGTACCAGGGTACGAAAACTGAGACATATTTGAACACGTCTCCCGATCACATGGTTGATCATACTCTAGGTTCCACATGCATGTTTTAGCTGAAGGAAGAATACCTTAAACCTGGGTAGTTGAAACCCGTGGAATGGGTACCATGCAATATGACTTCAAAGGGTCTTCATTTGCTCACCGAACCTCTCCAATCCTATCACTGCTGCGTTTATGCCCCTGTACACATGCTTGATTCTCTTTCGGAGACATAGCAATCCATAGGTTTTAAGATACTTACTAGTCAGGTACATTCTTAGGCGTTTAATATGCGGTGTTGAGTCCATTTCGTTGAGCAAGGAGTAGCTCTTGTCTATTCCATATTTGGCTTAAGGAACTTTATCTGTGCTCATTTCAATCTCTGGTTTTATGCAGCACCCCAACTCACCTTTACCCTTAAGCAAGCATAAGTTGTTTTTCTAAATTTGAGACACTGTTCTGTTCTGTAATTCAGTTCCTGTGTAGCCAAGTTTACATTCCGTGTATTACTGATATCTTATGATGTTTCTTTTTCTGTGTGACTTATTTCAGTTAGAATCATCATACCTGAATCCACTCATTGTGCTGCTAAGGGCCTGATGACACAGATTTCATTGCTGAGTGATATTGCTTTGTAAGTAAATACCACAACTTCTTTATCCATTTTTCACTTTCTGCGGTGTTGAACTTGTACTGTAAACGAGGTTCTTGTAAACAGAGGCGTCCCAAACTTTGGGGTGGCTGTGTCTTTTTGATTTTAATTTCCCTAAGCTATAGGACCATAAGTGGAAGTGCCCTAGGTTCTGTTGCTTTGTTTTTTAGATGTTTCAGGAAACACCATACACTTCTCCCGAGTGGTTGTTGGCAATTTACATCCCGCCCATCAGCATAACAAGGCTCCCAGTTCTCCATGGCCTGTCCTGCCTTTCTGGATTTTACACTTTTTTCAGATGGCCCTTTTGACCAGGGGGAAGTGAGACGTCATTGTAGTGCAGATTTCCTTTGCAAGCTTGCTTGGTTGGCCAAAAAGGGCGTATGCGTTTTTTCCTGAATATATTCAGGAAAAAACGCATACGCCCTTTTTGGCCAAGTGCATCATTGTGGACGTTCTGCCTCTTTTCCTATGCTTTCAATGCAATTCCAGTCTACCTCCTGAAATCGGTTTCCTGCAATTCTGCCCCGCTTTCAAGTCCTCTTGGCAGCCTTACTTCAGTCTATTTTTGGACGATAGCTGTCATTTATAACTCTGCAGGTTTGTGAATTACAGTGCCCCTGAGCTCCTTTCTTCAACTCGCCTTCTTTTGAGCTGGCCGCAACACCGCAGGATGGCTTCAGGCCCTAATCTGGTTCTGGCATGGCACGCTGAGGCTTTGGTTAATTCCTCTTCCTGGTAGGAAATGAGAGTTAAATTTGCCCGTCCAGACACCTCCAGCTAGTCTCCATTGGTTCTCGCTATTCCTGTTCATCTTCCGCAGAAATTGCAAACTGGACCAAACAGGAGGTTAAAGGGACTGACTCTCCAAGTCGGGAGAGTGTTAGTAAAGCGTCTGGAATGTTGCACCCGAGTACCAGAGTACGAAAACTGAGACATATTTGAACACGTCTCCCGATCACATGGTTGATCATACTCTAGGTTCCACATGCATGTTTTAGCTGAAGGAAGAATACCTTAAACCTGGGTAGTTGAAACCCGTGGAATGGGTACCATGCAATATGACTTCAAAGGGTCTTCATTTGCTCACCGAACCTCTCCAATCCTATCACTGCTGCGTTTATGCCCCTGTACACATGCTTGATTCTCTTTTGGAGACATAGCAATCCATAGGTTTTAAGATACTTACAAGTCAGGTACATTCTTAGGCGTTTAATATGCGGTGTTGAGTCCATTTCGTTGAGCAAGGAGTAGCTCTTGTCTATTCCATATTTGGCTTAAGGAACTTTATCTGTGCTCATTTCAATCTCTGGTTTTATGCAGCACCCCAACTCACCTTTACCCTTAAGCAAGCATAAGTTGGTTTTCTAAATTTGAGACCCTGTTCTGTTCTGGAATTCAGTTCCTGTGTAGCCAAGTTTACATTCCATGTATTACTGATATCTTATGATGTTTCTTTTTCTGTGTGACTTATTTCAGTTAGAATCATCATACCTGAATCCACTCATTGTGCTGCTAAGGGCCTGATGACACAGATTTCATTGCTGAGTGATACTGCATTGTAAGTAAATACCACAACTTCTTTATCCATTTTTCACTTTCTGCGATGTTGAAGTTGTACTGTAAACGAGGTTCTTGTAAACAGAGGCGTCCCAAACTTTGGGGAGGCTGTGTCTTTTTGATTTTAATTTCCCTAAGCTATAGGACCATAAGTGGAAGTGCCCTAGGTTCTGTTGCTTTGTTTTTTAGATGTTTCAGGAAACACCATACACTTCTCCCCAGTGGTTGTTGGCAATTTACATCCCGCCCATCAGCATAACAAGGCTCCCAGTTCTCCATGGCCTGTCCTGCCTTTCTGGATTTTACACATTTTTCAGATGGCCCTTTTGACCGGGGGGAAGTGAGACTTCATTGTAGTGCAGATTTCCTTTGCAAGCTTGCTTGGTTGGCCAAAAAGGGCGTATGCGTTTTTTCCTGAATATATTCAGGAAAAAACGCATACGCCCTTTTTGGCCAAGTGCATCATTGTGGACGTTCTGCCTCTTTTCCTATGCTTTCAATGCAATTCCAGTCTACCTCCTGAAATCGGTTTCCTGCAATTCTGCCCCGCTTTCAAGTCCTCTTGGCAGCCTTACTTCAGTCTATTTTTGGACGATAGCTGTCATTTATAACTCTGCAGGTTTGTGAATTACAGTGCCCCTGAGCTCCTTTCTTCAACTCGCCTTCTTTTGAGCTGGCCGCAACACCGCAGGATGGCTTCAGGCCCTAATCTGGTTCTGGCATGGCACGCTGAGCCTTTGGTTAATTCCTCTTCCTGGTAGGAAATGAGAGTTAAATTTGCCCGTCCAGACACCTCCAGCTAGTCTCCATTGGTTCTCGCTATTCCTGTTCATCTTCCGCAGAAATTGCAAACTGGACCAAACAGGAGGTTAAAGGGACTGACTCTCCAAGTCGGGAGAGTGTTAGTAAAGCGTCTGGAATGTTGCACCTGAGTACCAGGGTACGAAAACTGAGACATATTTGAACACGTCTCCCGATCACATGGTTGATCATACTCTAGGTTCCACATGCATGTTTTAGCTGAAGGAAGAATACCTTAAACCTGGGTAGTTGAAACCCGTGGAATGGGTACCATGCAATATGACTTCAAAGGGTCTTCATTTGCTCACCGAACCTCTCCAATCCTATCACTGCTGCGTTTATGCCCCTGTACACATGCTTGATTCTCTTTTGGAGACATAGCAATCCATAGGTTTTAAGATACTTACAAGTCAGGTACATTCTTAGGCGTTTAATATGCGGTGTTGAGTCCATTTCGTTGAGCAAGGAGTAGCTCTTGTCTATTCCATATTTGGCTTAAGGAACTTTATCTGTGATCATTTCAATCTCTGGTTTTATGCAGCACCCCAACTCACCTTTACCCTTAAACAAGCATAAGTTGTTTTTCTAAATTTGAGACCCTGTTCTGTTCTGTAATTCAGTTCCTGTGTAGCCAAGTTTACATTCCGTGTATTACTGATATCTTATGATGTTTCTTTTTCTGTGTGACTTATTTCAGTTAGAATCATCATACCTGAATCCACTCATTGTGCTGCTAAGGGCCTGATGACACAGATTTCATTGCTGAGTGATACTGCATTGTAAGTAAATACCACAAGTTCTTTATCCATTTTTCACTTTCTGCGATGTTGAACTTGTACTGTAAATGAGGTTCTTGTAAACAGAGGCGTCCCAAACTTTGGGGTGGCTGTGTCTTTTTGATTTTAATTTCCCTAAGCTATAGGACCATAAGTGGAAGTGCCCTAGGTTCTGTTGCTTTGTTTTTTAGATGTTTCAGGAAACACCATACACTTCTCCCGAGTGGTTGTTGGCAATTTACATCCCGCCCATCAGCATAACAAGGTTCCCAGTTCTCCATGGCCTGTCCTGCCTTTCTGGATTTTACACTTTTTTCAGATGGCCCTTTTGACCGGGGGGAAGTGAGACTTCATTGTAGTGCAGATTTCCTTTGCAAGCTTGCTTGGTTGGCCAAAAAGGGCGTATGCGTTTTTTCCTGAATATATTCAGGAAAAAACGCATACGCCCTTTTTGGCCAAGTGCATCATTGTGGACGTTCTGCCTCTTTTCCTATGCTTTCAATGCAATTCCAGTCTACCTCCTGAAATCGGTTTCCTGCAATTCTGCCCCGCTTTCAAGTCCTCTTGGCAGCCTTACTTCAGTCTATTTTTGGACGATAGCTGTCATTTATGACTCTGCAGGTTTGTGAATTACAGTGGCCCTGAGCTCCTTTCTTCAACTCGGTTTCTTTTGAGCTGGCCGCAACACCGCAGGATGGCTTCAGGCCCTAATCTGGTTCCGGCACGGCACACTGAGCCTTTGGTTATTTCCTCTTCCTGGTGGGAAATGAGAGTTAAATTTGCCCGTCCAGACACCTCCAGCTAGCCTCTCATTGGTTCTCGCTATTCCTGTTCATCTTCCGCAGAAATTGCAAACTGAGCCAAACAGGAGGTTAAAGGCGCTGACTCTCCAAGTGGGGAGAGTGTTAATAAAGCATCTGGAATGTTGCACCCGAGTACCAGGGGAGGAAAACTGAGACATATTTGAACACGTCTCCCGTTCACATGGTTGATCATACTTGGGTTCCACATGCATGTTTTAGCTGAAGGAAGAATACCTTAAACCTGGAGAGTTGAGACCCGTGGAATGTGTCCCATGCAATATGACTTCAAAGGGTCTTCATTTGCTCACCGAACCTCTCCAATCCTATCACTGCTGCGTTTATGCCCCTGTACACACGCTTGATTCTCTTTTGGAGACATAGCAATCCATAGGTTTTAAGATACTTACTAGTCAGGTACATTCTTAGGCGTTTAATATGGGGTGTTGAGTCCATTTCGTTGAGCAAGGAGTAGCTCTTGTCTATTCCATATTTGGCTTAAGGAACTTTATCTGTGCTCATTTCAATCTCTGGTTTTATGCAGCACCCCAACTCACCTTTCCCCTTAAGCAAGCATAAGTTGCTTTTCTAAATTTGTGACCCTGTTCTATTTTGGAATTCAGTTCCTGTGTAGCCAAGTTTACATTCTGTGTATTAGTGATATCTTATGATGTTTCTTTTTCTGTGTGACTTATTTCAGTTAGAATCATCGTACCTGAATCCACTCATTATGCTGCTACGGGCCTGATGACATAGATTTCATTGCTGAGTGATACTGCATTGTACGTAAGTACCACAAGTTCTTTATCCATTTTTCACTTTCTGTGATGTTGAACTTGTACGGTAAACGAGGTTCTTGTAAACAGAGGCGTCCCAAACTTTGGGGTGGCTGTGTCTTTTTGATTTTAATTTCCCTAAGCTATAGGACCATAAGTGGAAGTGCCCTAGGTTCTGTTGCTTTGTTTTTTAGATGTTTCAGGAAACCCCATACACTTCTCCTGAGTGGTTGTTGGCAATTTACATCCCGCCCATCAGCATAACAAGGCTCCCAGTTCTCCATGGCCTGTCCTGCCTTTCTGGATTTTACACTTTTTTCAGATGGCCCTTTTGACCGGGGGGAAGTGAGACTTCATTGTAGTGCAGATTTCCTTTGCAAGCTTGCTTGGTTGGCCAAAAAGGGCGTATGCGTTTTTTCCTGAATATATTCAGGAAAAAACGCATACGCCCTTTTTGGCCAAGTGCATCATTGTGGACGTTCTGCCTCTTTTCCTATGCTTTCAATGCAATTCCAGTCTACCTCCTGAAATCGGTTTCCTGCAATTCTGCCCCACTTTCAAGTCCTCTTGGCAGCCTTACTTCAGTCTATTTTTGGACGATAGCTGTCATTTATAACTCTGCAGGTTTGTGAATTACAGTGCCCCTGAGCTCCTTTCTTCAACTCGCCTTCTTTTGAGCTGGGCGCAACACCGCAGGATGGCTTCAGGCCCTAATCTGGTTCTGGCATGGCACGCTGAGCCTTTGGTTAATTCCTCTTCCTGGTAGGAAATGAGAGTTAAATTTGCCCGTCCAGACACCTCCAGCTAGTCTCCATTGGTTCTCGCTATTCCTGTTCATCTTCCGCAGAAATTGCAAACTGGACCAAACAGGAGGTTAAAGGGACTGACTCTCCAAGTCGGGAGAGTGTTAGTAAAGCGTCTGGAATGTTGCACCCGAGTACCAGGGTACGAAAACTGAGACATATTTGAACACGTCTCCCGATCACATGGTTGATCATACTCTAGGTTCCACATGCATGTTTTAGCTGAAGGAAGAATACCTTAAACCTGGGTAGTTGAAACCCGTGGAATGGGTACCATGCAATATGACTTCAAAGGGTCTTCATTTGCTCACTGAACCTCTCCAATCCTATCACTGCTGCGTTTATGCCCCTGTACAAATGCTTGATTCTCTTTCGGAGACATAGCAATCCATAGGTTTTAAGATACTTACAAGTCAGGTACATTCTTAGGCGTTTAATATGCGGTGTTGAGTCCATTTCGTTGAGCAAGGAGTAGCTCTTGTCTATTCCATATTTGGCTTAAGGAACTTTATCTGTGCTCATTTCAATCTCTGGTTTTATGCAGCACCCCAACTCACCTTTCCCCTTAAGCAAGCATAAGTTGGTTTTCTAAATTTGAGACCCTGTTCTGTTCTGTAATTCAGTTCCTGTGTAGCCAAGTTTACATTCCGTGTATTACTGATATCTTATGATGTTTCTTTTTCTGTGTGACTTATTTCAGTTAGAATCATCATACCTGAATCCACTCATTGTGCTGCTAAGGGCCTGATGACACAGATTTCATTGCTGAGTGATACTGCATTGTAAGTAAATACCACAACTTCTTTATCCATTTTTCACTTTCTGCGATGTTGAAGTTGTACTGTAAACGAGGTTCTTGTAAACAGAGGCGTCCCAAACTTTGGGGTGGCTGTGTCTTTTTGATTTTAATTTCCCTAAGCTATAGGACCATAAGTGGAAGTGCCCTAGGTTCTGTTGCTTTGTTTTTTAGATGTTTCAGGAAACACCATACACTTCTCCCCAGTGGTTGTTGGCAATTTACATCCCGCCCATCAGCATAACAAGGCTCCCAGTTCTCCATGGCCTGTCCTGCCTTTCTGGATTTTACACATTTTTCAGATGGCCCTTTTGACCAGGGGGAAGTGAGACTTCATTGTAGTGCAGATTTCCTTTGCAAGCTTGCTTGGTTGGCCAAAAAGGGCGTATGCGTTTTTTCCTGAATATATTCAGGAAAAAACGCATACGCCCTTTTTGGCCAAGTGCATCATTGTGGACGTTCTGCCTCTTTTCCTATGCTTTCAATGCAATTCCTGTCTACCTCCTGAAATCGGTTTCCTGCAATTCTGCCCCGCTTTCAAGTCCTCTTGGCAGCCTTACTTCAGTCTATTTTTGGACGATAGCTGTCATTTATAACTCTGCAGGTTTGTGAATTACAGTGCCCCTGAGCTCCTTTCTTCAACTCGCCTTCTTTTGAGCTGGCCGCAACACCGCAGGATGGCTTCAGGCCCTAATCTGGTTCTGGCATGGCACGCTGAGCCTTTGGTTAATTCCTCTTCCTGGTAGGAAATGAGAGTTAAATTTGCCCGTCCAGACACCTCCAGCTAGTCTCCATTGGTTCTCGCTATTCCTGTTCATCTTCCGCAGAAATTGCAAACTGGACCAAACAGGAGGTTAAAGGGACTGACTCTCCAAGTCGGGAGAGTGTTAGTAAAGAGTCTGGAATGTTGCACCTGAGTACCAGGGTACGAAAACTGAGACATATTTGAACACGTCTCCCGATCACATGGTTGATCATACTCTAGGTTCCACATGCATGTTTTAGCTGAAGGAAGAATACCTTAAACCTGGGTAGTTGAAACCCGTGGAATGGGTACCATGCAATATGACTTCAAAGGGTCTTCATTTGCTCACCGAACCTCTCCAATCCTATCACTGCTGCGTTTATGCCCCTGTACACATGCTTGATTCTCTTTTGGAGACATAGCAATCCATAGGTTTTAAGATACTTACAAGTCAGGTACATTCTTAGGCGTTTAATATGCGGTGTTGAGTCCATTTCGTTGAGCAAGGAGTAGCTCTTGTCTATTCCATATTTGGCTTAAGGAACTTTATCTGTGATCATTTCAATCTCTGGTTTTATGCAGCACCCCAACTCACCTTTACCCTTAAACAAGCATAAGTTGTTTTTCTAAATTTGAGACCCTGTTCTGTTCTGTAATTCAGTTCCTGTGTAGCCAAGTTTACATTCCGTGTATTACTGATATCTTATGATGTTTCTTTTTCTGTGTGACTTATTTCAGTTAGAATCATCATACCTGAATCCACTCATTGTGCTGCTAAGGGCCTGATGACACAGATTTCATTGCTGAGTGATACTGCATTGTAAGTAAATACCACAAGTTCTTTATCCATTTTTCACTTTCTGCGATGTTGAACTTGTACTGTAAATGAGGTTCTTGTAAACAGAGGCGTCCCAAACTTTGGGGTGGCTGTGTCTTTTTGATTTTAATTTCCCTAAGCTATAGGACCATAAGTGGAAGTGCCCTAGGTTCTGTTGCTTTGTTTTTTAGATGTTTCAGGAAACACCATACACTTCTCCCGAGTGGTTGTTGGCAATTTACATCCCGCCCATCAGCATAACAAGGTTCCCAGTTCTCCATGGCCTGTCCTGCCTTTCTGGATTTTACACTTTTTTCAGATGGCCCTTTTGACCGGGGGGAAGTGAGACTTCATTGTAGTGCAGATTTCCTTTGCAAGCTTGCTTGGTTGGCCAAAAAGGGCGTATGCGTTTTTTCCTGAATATATTCAGGAAAAAACGCATACGCCCTTTTTGGCCAAGTGCATCATTGTGGACGTTCTGCCTCTTTTCCTATGCTTTCAATGCAATTCCAGTCTACCTCCTGAAATCGGTTTCCTGCAATTCTGCCCCACTTTCAAGTCCTCTTGGCAGCCTTACTTCAGTCTATTTTTGGACGATAGCTGTCATTTATAACTCTGCAGGTTTGTGAATTACAGTGCCCCTGAGCTCCTTTCTTCAACTCGCCTTCTTTTGAGCTGGGCGCAACACCGCAGGATGGCTTCAGGCCCTAATCTGGTTCTGGCATGGCACGCTGAGCCTTTGGTTAATTCCTCTTCCTGGTAGGAAATGAGAGTTAAATTTGCCCGTCCAGACACCTCCAGCTAGTCTCCATTGGTTCTCGCTATTCCTGTTCATCTTCCGCAGAAATTGCAAACTGGACCAAACAGGAGGTTAAAGGGACTGACTCTCCAAGTCGGGAGAGTGTTAGTAAAGCGTCTGGAATGTTGCACCCGAGTACCAGGGTACGAAAACTGAGACATATTTGAACACGTCTCCCGATCACATGGTTGATCATACTCTAGGTTCCACATGCATGTTTTAGCTGAAGGAAGAATACCTTAAACCTGGGTAGTTGAAACCCGTGGAATGGGTACCATGCAATATGACTTCAAAGGGTCTTCATTTGCTCACCGAACCTCTCCAATCCTATCACTGCTGCGTTTATGCCCCTGTACACATGCTTGATTCTCTTTTGGAGACATAGCAATCCATAGGTTTTAAGATACTTACAAGTCAGGTACATTCTTAGGCGTTTAATATGCGGTGTTGAGTCCATTTCGTTGAGCAAGGAGTAGCTCTTGTCTATTCCATATTTGGCTTAAGGAACTTTATCTGTGCTCATTTCAATCTCTGGTTTTATGCAGCACCCCAACTCACCTTTCCCCTTAAGCAAGCATAAGTTGGTTTTCTAAATTTGAGACCCTGTTCTGTTCTGTAATTCAGTTCCTGTGTAGCCAAGTTTACATTCCGTGTATTACTGATATCTTATGATGTTTCTTTTTCTGTGTGACTTATTTCAGTTAGAATCATCATACCTGAATCCACTCATTGTGCTGCTAAGGGCCTGATGACACAGATTTCATTGCTGAGTGATACTGCATTGTAAGTAAATACCACAAGTTCTTTATCCATTTTTCACTTTCTGCGATGTTGAACTTGTACTGTAAATGAGGTTCTTGTAAACAGAGGCGTCCCAAACTTTGGGGTGGCTGTGTCTTTTTTATTTTAATTTCCCTAAGCTATAGGACCATAAGTGGCAGTGCCCTAGGCTCTGTTGCTTTGTTTTTTAGATGTTTCAGGAAACACCATACACTTCTCCCGAGTGGTTGTTGGCAATTTACATCCCGCCCATCAGCATAACAAGGCTCCCAGTTCTCCATGGCCTGTCCTGCCTTTCTGGATTTTACACATTTTTCAGATGGCCCTTTTGACCAGGGGGAAGTGAGACTTCATTGTAGTGCAGATTTCCTTTGCAAGCTTGCTTGGTTGGCCAAAAAGGGCGTATGCGTTTTTTCCTGAATATATTCAGGAAAAAACGCATACGCCCTTTTTGGCCAAGTGCATCATTGTGGACGTTCTGCCTCTTTTCCTATGCTTTCAATGCAATTCCAGTCTACCTCCTGAAATCGGTTTCCTGCAATTCTGCCCCGCTTTCAAGTCCTCTTGGCAGCCTTACTTCAGTCTCTTTTTGGACGATAGCTGTCATTTATAACTCTGCAGGTTTGTGAATTACAGTGCCCCTGAGCTCCTTTCTTCAACTCGCTTTCTTGTGAGCTGGCCGCAACACTGCAGGATGGCTTCAGGCCCTAATCTGGTTCTGGCACGGCACGCTGAGCCTTTGGTTAATTCCTCTTCCTGGTGGGAAATGAGAGTTAAATTTGCCCGTCCAGACACCTCCAGCTAGTCTCTCATTGGTTCTCGCTATTCCTGTTCATCTTCCGCAGAAATTGCAAACTGGGCCAAACAGGAGGTTAAAGACACTGACTCTCCAAGTCGGGAGAGTGTTAGTAAAGCGTCTGGAATGTTGCACCCGAGTACCAGCGTACGAAAACTGAGACATATTTGAACACGTCTCCCGATCACATGGTTGATCATACTCTAGGTTCCACATGCATGTTTTAGCTGAAGGAAGAATACCTTAAACCTGGGTAGTTGAAACCCGTGGAATGGGTACCATGCAATATGACTTCAAAGGGTCTTCATTTGCTCACCGAACCTCTCCAATCCTATCACTGCTGCGTTTATGCCCCTGTACACATGCTTGATTCTCTTTTGGAGACATAGCAATCCATAGGTTTTAAGATACTTACAAGTCAGGTACATTCTTAGGCGTTTAATATGCGGTGTTGAGTCCATTTCGTTGAGCAAGGAGTAGCTCTTGTCTATTCCATATTTGGCTTAAGGAACTTTATCTGTGCTCATTTCAATCTCTGGTTTTATGCAGCACCCCAACTCACCTTTCCCCTTAAGCAAGCATAAGTTGGTTTTCTAAATTTGAGACCCTGTTCTGTTCTGTAATTCAGTTCCTGTGTAGCCAAGTTTACATTCCGTGTATTACTGATATCTTATGATGTTTCTTTTTCTGTGTGACTTATTTCAGTTAGAATCATCATACCTGAATCCACTCATTGTGCTGCTAAGGGCCTGATGACACAGATTTCATTGCTGAGTGATACTGCATTGTAAGTAAATACCACAAGTTCTTTATCCATTTTTCACTTTCTGCGATGTTGAACTTGTACTGTAAATGAGGTTCTTGTAAACAGAGGCGTCCCAAACTTTGGGGTGGCTGTGTCTTTTTTATTTTAATTTCCCTAAGCTATAGTACCATAAGTGGAAGTGCCCTAGGCTCTGTTGCTTTGTTTTTTAGATGTTTCAGGAAACACCATACACTTCTCCCAAGTGGTTGTTGGCAATTTACATCCCGCCCATCAGCATAACAAGGCTCCCAGTTCTCCATGGCCTGTCCTGCCTTTCTGGATTTTACACTTTTTTCAGATGGCCCTTTTGACCGGGGGTAGGGTGGAAGTGAGACTTCATTGTAGTGCAGATTTCCTTTGCAAGCTTGCTTGGTTGGCCAAAAAGGGCGTATGCGTTTTTTCCTGAATATATTCAGGAAAAAACGCATACGCCCTTTTTGGCCAAGTGCATCATTGTGGACGTTCTGCCTCTTTTCCTATGCTTTCAGTGCAATTCCAGTCTACCTCCTGAAATCGGTTTCCTGCAATTCTGCCCCGCTTTCAAGTCCTCTTGGCAGCCTTACTTCAGTATATTTTTGGACGATAGCTGTCATTTATAACTCTGCAGGTTTGTGAATTACAGTGCCCCTGAGCTCCTTTCTTCAACTCGCTTTCTTGTGAGCTGGCCGCAACACCGCAGGATGGCTTCAGGCCCTAATCTCGTTCCGGCACGGCACGCTGAGCCTTTGGTTAATTCCTCTTCCTGGTGGGAAATGAGAGTTAAATTTGCCCGTCCAGACACCTCCAGCTAGTCTCTCATTGGTTCTCGCTTTTCCTGTTCATCTTCCGCAGAAATTGCAAACTGGGCCAAACAGGAGGTTAAAGACACTGACTCTCCAAGTCGGGAGAGTGTTAGTAAAGCGTCTGGAATGTTGCACCCGAGTACCAGGGTACGAAAACTGAGACATATTTGAACACGTCTCCCGATCACATGGTTGATCATACTCTAGGTTCCACATGCATGTTTTAGCTGAAGGAAGAATACCTTAAACCTGGGTAGTTGAAACCCGTGGAATGGGTACCATGCAATATGACTTCAAAGGGTCTTCATTTGCTCACCGAACCTCTCCAATCCTATCACTGCTGCGTTTATGCCCCTGTACACATGCTTGATTCTCTTTTGGAGACATAGCAATCCATAGGTTTTAAGATACTTACAAGTCAGGTACATTCTTAGGCGTTTAATATGCGGTGTTGAGTCCATTTCGTTGAGCAAGGAGTAGCTCTTGTCTATTCCATATTTGGCTTAAGGAACTTTATCTGTGCTCATTTCAATCTCTGGTTTTATGCAGCACCCCAACTCACCTTTCCCCTTAAGCAAGCATAAGTTGGTTTTCTAAATTTGAGACCCTGTTCTGTTCTGTAATTCAGTTCCTGTGTAGCCAAGTTTACATTCCGTGTATTACTGATATCTTATGATGTTTCTTTTTCTGTGTGACTTATTTCAGTTAGAATCATCATACCTGAATCCACTCATTGTGCTGCTAAGGGCCTGATGACACAGATTTCATTGCTGAGTGATACTGCATTGTAAGTAAATACCACAAGTTCTTTATCCATTTTTCACTTTCTGCGATGTTGAACTTGTACTGTAAATGAGGTTCTTGTAAACAGAGGCGTCCCAAACTTTGGGGTGGCTGTGTCTTTTTTATTTTAATTTCCCTAAGCTATAGGACCATAAGTGGCAGTGCCCTAGGCTCTGTTGCTTTGTTTTTTAGATGTTTCAGGAAACACCATACACTTCTCCCGAGTGGTTGTTGGCAATTTACATCCCGCCCATCAGCATAACAAGGCTCCCAGTTCTCCATGGCCTGTCCTGCCTTTCTGGATTTTACACATTTTTCAGATGGCCCTTTTGACCAGGGGGAAGTGAGACTTCATTGTAGTGCAGATTTCCTTTGCAAGCTTGCTTGGTTGGCCAAAAAGGGCGTATGCGTTTTTTCCTGAATATATTCAGGAAAAAACGCATACGCCCTTTTTGGCCAAGTGCATCATTGTGGACGTTCTGCCTCTTTTCCTATGCTTTCAATGCAATTCCAGTCTACCTCCTGAAATTGGTTTCCTGCAATTCTGCCCCGCTTTCAAGTCCTCTTGGCAGCCTTACTTCAGTCTCTTTTTGGACGATAACTGTCATTTATAACTCTGCAGGTTTGTGAATTACAGTGCCCCTGAGCTCCTTTCTTCAACTCGCTTTCTTGTGAGCTGGCCGCAACACTGCAGGATGGCTTCAGGCCCTAATCTGGTTCTGGCACGGCATGCTGAGCCTTTGGTTAATTCCTCTTCCTGGTGGGAAATGAGAGTTAAATTTGCCCGTCCAGACACCTCCAGCTAGTCTCTCATTGGTTCTCGCTATTCCTGTTCATCTTCCGCAGAAATTGCAAACTGGGCCAAACAGGAGGTTAAAGACACTGACTCTCCAAGTCGGGAGAGTGTTAGTAAAGCGTCTGGAATGTTGCACCCGAGTACCAGGGTACGAAAACTGAGACATATTTGAACACGTCTCCCGATCACATGGTTGATCATACTCTGGGTTCCACATGCATTATTTAGCTGAAGGAAGAATACCTAAAACCTGGGTAGTTGAAACCCGTGGAATGGGTACCATGCAATATGACTTCAAAGGGTCTTCATTTGCTCACTGAACCTCTCCAATCCTATCACTGCTGCGTTTATGTCCGTGTACACATGCTTGATTCTCTTTCGGAGACATAGCAATCCATAGGTTTTAAGATACTTACTAGTCAGGTACATTCTTAGGCGTTTAATATGCGGTGTTGAGTCCATTTCGTTGAGCAAGGAGTAGCTCTTGTCTATTCCATATTTGGCTTAAGGAACTTTATCTGTGCTCATTTCAATCTCTGGTTTTATGCAGCACCCCAACTCACCTTTCCCCTTAAGCAAGCATAAGTCGGTTTTCGAAATTTGAGACCCTGTTCTGTTCTGTAATTCAGTTCCTGTGTAGCCAAGTTTACATTCCGTTTATTACTGATATCTTATGATGTTTCTTTTTCTGTGTGACTTATTTCAGTTAGAATCATCATACCTGAATCCACTCATTGTGCTGCTAAGGGCCTGATGACACAGATTTCATTGCTGAGTGATATTGCTTTGTAAGTAAATACCACAACTTCTTTATCCATTTTTCACTTTCTGCGATGTTGAACTTGTACTGTAAACGAGGTTCTTGTAAACAGAGGCGTCCCAAACTTTGGGGTGGCTGTGTCTTTTTGATTTCAATTTTCCTAAGCTATAGGACCATAAGTGGAAGTGCCCTAGGCTCTGTTGCTTTGTTTTTTAGATGTTTCAGGAAACACCATACACTTCTCCCAAGTGGTTGTTGGCAATTTACATACCTCCCATCAGCATAACAAGGCTCCCAGTTCTCCATGGCCTGTCCTGCCTTTCTGGATTTTACACTTTTTTCAGATGGCCCTTTTGACCGGGGGTAGGGGGGAAGTGAGACTTCATTGTAGTGCAGATTTCCTTTGCAAGCTTGCTTGGTTGGCCAAAAAGGGCGTATGCGTTTTTTCCTGAATATATTCAGGAAAAAACGCATACGCCCTTTTTGGCCAAGTGCATCATTGTGGACGTTCTGCCTCTTTTCCTATGCTTTCAGTGCAATTCCAGTCTACCTCCTGAAATCGGTTTCCTGCAATTCTGCCCCGCTTTCAAGTCCTCTTGGCAGCCTTACTTCAGTATATTTTTGGACGATAGCTGTCATTTATAACTCTGCAGGTTTGTGAATTACAGTGCCCCTGAGCTCCTTTCTTCAACTCGCTTTCTTGTGAGCTGGCCGCAACACCGCAGGATGGCTTCAGGCCCTAATCTGGTTCCGGCACGGCACGCTGAGCCTTTGGTTAATTCCTCTTCCTGGTGGGAAATGAGAGTTAAATTTGCCCGTCCAGACACCTCCAGCTAGTCTCTCATTGGTTCTCGCTTTTCCTGTTCATCTTCCGCAGAAATTGCAAACTGGGCCAAACAGGAGGTTAAAGACACTGACTCTCCAAGTGGGGAGAGTGTTAGTAAAGCGTCTGGAATGTTGCACCCGAGTACCAGGGTACGAAAACTGAGACATATTTGAACACGTCTCCCGATCACATGGTTGATCATACTCTGGGTTCCACATGCATGTTTTAGCTGAAGGAAGAATACCTAAAACCTGGGTAGTTGAAACCCGTGGAATGGGTACCATGCAATATGACTTCAAAGGGTCTTCATTTGCTCACCGAACCTCTCCAATCCTATCACTGCTGCGTTTATGCCCCTGTACACATGCTTGATTCTCTTTTGGAGACATAGCAATCCATAGGTTTTAAGATACTTACAAGTCAGGTACATTCTTAGGCGTTTAATATGCGGTGTTGAGTCCATTTCGTTGAGCAAGGAGTAGCTCTTGTCTATTCCATATTTGGCTTAAGGAACTTTATCTGTGCTCATTTCAATCTCTGGTTTTATGCAGCACCCCAACTCACCTTTACCCTTAAGCAAGCATAAGTTGGTTTTCTAAATTTGAGACCCTGTTCTGTTCTGTAATTCAGTTCCTGTGTAGCCAAGTTTACATTCCGTGTATTACTGATATCTTATGATGTTTCTTTTTCTGTGTGACTTATTTCAGTTAGAATCATCATACCTGAATCCACTCATTGTGCTGCTAAGGGCCTGATGACACAGATTTCATTGCTGAGTGATACTGCATTGTAAGTAAATACCACAAGTTCTTTATCCATTTTTCACTTTCTGCGATGTTGAACTTGTACTGTAAACGAGGTTCTTGTAAACAGAGCCGTTCGAAAATTTAGGGTGGCTGTGTCTTTTTGATTTTAAATTCCCTAAGCTATAGGACCATAAGTGGAAGTGCCCTAGGTTCTGTTGCTTTGTTTTTTAGATGTTTCAGGAAACACCATACACTTCTCCCGAGTGGTTGTTCGCAATTTACATCCCGCCCATCAGCATAACAAGGCTCCCAGTTCTCCATGGCCTGTCCTGCCTTTCTGGATTTTACACTTTTTTCAGATGGCCCTTTTGACCAGGGGGAAGTGAGACTTCATTGTAGTGCAGATTTCCTTTGCAAGCTTGCTTGGTTGGGCAAAAAGGGCGTATGCGTTTTTTCCTGAATATATTCAGGAAAAAACGCATACGCCCTTTTTGGCCAAGTGCATCATTGTGGACGTTCTGCCTCTTTTCCTATGCTTTCAATGCAATTCCAGTCTACCTCCTGAAATCGGTTTCCTGCAATTCTGCCCCGCTTTCAAGTCCTCTTGGCAGCCTTACTTCAGTCTATTTTTGGACGATAGCTGTCATTTATAACTCTGCAGGTTTGTGAATTACAGTGCCCCTGAGCTCCTTTCTTCAACTCGCTTTCTTTTGAGCTGGCCGCAACACCGCAGGATGGCTTCAGGCCCTAATCTGGTTCTGGCATGGCACGCTGAGCCTTTGGTTAATTCCTCTTCCTGGTAGGAAATGAGAGTTAAATTTGCCCGTCCAGACACCTCCAGCTAGTCTCCATTGGTTCTCGCTATTCCTGTTCATCTTCCGCAGAAATTGCAAACTGGGCCAAACAGGAGGTTAAAGGCGCTGACTCTCCAAGTGGGGAGAGTGTTAATAAAGCGTCTGGAATGTTGCACCCGAGTACCAGGGGAGGAAAACTGAGACATATTTGAACACGTCTCCCGTTCACATGGTTGATCATACTTGGGTTCCACATGCATGTTTTAGCTGAAGGAAGAATACCTTAAACCTGGAGAGTTGAGACCCGTGGAATGGGTCCCATGCAATATGACTTCAAAGGGTCTTCATTTGCTCACCGAACCTCTCCAATCCTATCACTGCTGCGTTTATGCCCCTGTACACACGCTTGATTCTCTTTTGGAGACATAGCAATCCATAGGTTTTAAGATACTTACTAGTCAAGTACATTCTTAGGCGTTTAATATGGGGTGTTGAGTCCAGTTCGTTGAGCAAGGAGTAGCTCTTGTCTATTCCATATTTGGCTTAAGGAACTTTATCTGTGCTCATTTCAATCTCTGGTTTTATGCAGCACCCCAACTCACCTTTCCCCTTAAGCAAGCATAAGTTGCTTTTCTAAATTTGAGACCCTTTTCTGTTTTGGAATTCAGTTCCTTTGTAGCCAAGTTTACATTCCGTGTATTACTGATATCTTATGATGTTTCATTTTCTGTGTGACTTATTTCAGTTAGAATCATCGTACCTGAATCCACTCATTATGCTGCTACGGGCCTGATGACATAGATTTCATTGCTGAGTGATACTGCATTGTACGTAAGTACCACAAGTTCTTTATCCATTTTTCACTTTCTGTGATGTTGAACTTGTACGGTAAACGAGGTTCTTGTAAACAGAGGCGTCCCAAACTTTGGGGTGGCTGTGTCTTTTTTATTTTAATTTCCCTAAGCTATAGGACCATAAGTGGAAGTGCCCTAGGTTCTGTTGCTTTGTTTTTTAGATGTTTCAGGAAACACCATACACTTCTCCCCAGTGGTTGTTGGCAATTTACATCCCGCCCATCAGCATAACAAGGCTCCCAGTTCTCCATGGCCTGTCCTGCCTTTCTGGATTTTACACATTTTTCAGATGGCCCTTTTGACCAGGGGGAAGTGAGACTTCATTGTAGTGCAGATTTCCTTTGCAAGCTTGCTTGGTTGGCCAAAAAGGGCGTATGCGTTTTTTCCTGAATATATTCAGGAAAAAACGCATACGCCCTTTTTGGCCAAGTGCATCATTGTGGACGTTCTGCCTCTTTTCCTATGCTTTCAATGCAATTCCAGTCTACCTCCTGAAATCGGTTTCCTGCAATTCTGCCCCGCTTTCAAGTCCTCTTGGCAGCCTTACTTCAGTCTATTTTTGGACGATAGCTGTCATTTATAACTCTGCAGGTTTGTGAATTACAGTGCCCCTGAGCTCCTTTCTTCAACTCGCCTTCTTTTGAGCTGGCCGCAACACCGCAGGATGGCTTCAGGCCCTAATCTGGTTCTGGCATGGCACGCTGAGCCTTTGGTTAATTCCTCTTCCTGGTAGGAAATGAGAGTTAAATTTGCCCGTCCAGACACCTACAGCTAGTCTCCATTGGTTCTCGCTATTCCTGTTCATCTTCCGCAGAAATTGCAAACTGGACCAAACAGGAGGTTAAAGGGACTGACTCTCCAAGTCGGGAGAGTGTTAGTAAAGCGTCTGGAATGTTGCACCTGAGTACCAGGGTACGAAAACTGAGACATATTTGAACACGTCTCCCGATCACATGGTTGATCATACTCTAGGTTCCACATGCATGTTTTAGCTGAAGGAAGAATACCTTAAACCTGGGTAGTTGAAACCCGTGGAATGGGTACCATGCAATATGACTTCAAAGGGTCTTCATTTGCTCACCGAACCTCTCCAATCCTATCACTGCTGCGTTTATGCCCCTGTACACATGCTTGATTCTCTTTTGGAGACATAGCAATCCATAGGTTTTAAGATACTTACAAGTCAGGTACATTCTTAGGCGTTTAATATGCGGTGTTGAGTCCATTTCGTTGAGCAAGGAGTAGCTCTTGTCTATTCCATATTTGGCTTAAGGAACTTTATCTGTGCTCATTTCAATCTCTGGTTTTATGCAGCACCCCAACTCACCTTTACCCTTAAGCAAGCATAAGTTGTTTTTCTAAATTTGAGACCCTGTTCTGTTCTGTAATTCAGTTCCTGTGTAGCCAAGTTTACATTCCGTGTATTACTGATATCTTATGATGTTTCTTTTTCTGTGTGACTTATTTCAGTTAGAATCATCATACCTGAATCCACTCATTGTGCTGCTAAGGGCCTGATGACACAGATTTCATTGCTGAGTGATACTGCATTGTAAGTAAATACCACAAGTTCTTTATCCATTTTTCACTTTGTGCGATGTTGAACTTGTACTGTAAATGAGGTTCTTGTAAACAGAGGCGTCCCAAACTTTGGGGTGGCTGTGTCTTTTTGATTTTAATTTCCCTAAGCTATAGGACCATAAGTGGAAGTGCCCTAGGTTCTGTTGCTTTGTTTTTTAGATGTTTCAGGAAACACCATACACTTCTCCCGAGTGGTTGTTGGCAATTTACATCCCGCCCATCAGCATAACAAGGTTCCCAGTTCTCCATGGCCTGTCCTGCCTTTCTGGATTTTACACTTTTTTCAGATGGCCCTTTTGACCGGGGGGAAGTGAGACTTCATTGTAGTGCAGATTTCCTTTGCAAGCTTGCTTGGTTGGCCAAAAAGGGCGTATGCGTTTTTTCCTGAATATATTCAGGAAAAAACGCATACGCCCTTTTTGGCCAAGTGCATCATTGTGGACGTTCTGCCTCTTTTCCTATGCTTTCAATGCAATTCCAGTCTACCTCCTGAAATCGGTTTCCTGCAATTCTGCCCCGCTTTCAAATCCTCTTGGCAGCCTTACTTCAGTCTATTTTTGGACGATAGCTGTCATTTATGACTCTGCAGGTTTGTGAATTACAGTGGCCCTGAGCTCCTTTCTTCAACTCGGTTTCTTTTGAGCTGGCCGCAACACCGCAGGATGGCTTCAGGCCCTAATCTGGTTCCGGCACGGCACACTGAGCCTTTGGTTATTTCCTCTTCCTGGTGGGAAATGAGAGTTAAATTTGCCCGTCCAGACACCTCCAGCTAGCCTCTCATTGGTTCTCGCTATTCCTGTTCATCTTCTGCAGAAATTGCAAACTGAGCCAAACAGGAGGTTAAAGGCGCTGACTCTCCAAGTGGGGAGAGTGTTAATAAAGCGTCTGGAATGTTGCACCCGAGTACCAGGGGAGGAAAACTGAGACATATTTGAACACGTCTCCCGTTCACATGGTTGATCATACTTGGGTTCCACATGCATGTTTTAGCTGAAGGAAGAATACCTTAAACCTGGAGAGTTGAGACCCGTGGAATGTGTCCCATGCAATATGACTTCAAAGGGTCTTCATTTGCTCACCGAACCTCTCCAATCCTATCACTGCTGCGTTTATGCCCCTGTACACACGCTTGATTCTCTTTTGGAGACATAGCAATCCATAGGTTTTAAGATACTTACTAGTCAGGTACATTCTTAGGCGTTTAATATGGGGTGTTGAGTCCATTTCGTTGAGCAAGGAGTAGCTCTTGTCTATTCCATATTTGGCTTAAGGAACTTTATCTGTGCTCATTTCAATCTCTGGTTTTATGCAGCACCCCAACTCACCTTTCCCCTTAAGCAAGCATAAGTTGCTTTTCTAAATTTGTGACCCTGTTCTATTTTGGAATTCAGTTCCTGTGTAGCCAAGTTTACATTCTGTGTATTAGTGATATCTTATGATGTTTCTTTTTCTGTGTGACTTATTTCAGTTAGAATCATCGTACCTGAATCCACTCATTATGCTGCTACGGGCCTGATGACATAGATTTCATTGCTGAGTGATACTGCATTGTACGTAAGTACCACAAGTTCTTTATCCATTTTTCACTTTCTGTGATGTTGAACTTGTACGGTAAACGAGGTTCTTGTAAACAGAGGCGTCCCAAACTTTGGGGTGGCTGTGTCTTTTTGATTTTAATTTCCCTAAGCTATAGGACCATAAGTGGAAGTGCCCTAGGTTCTGTTGCTTTGTTTTTTAGATGTTTCAGGAAACCCCATACACTTCTCCTGAGTGGTTGTTGGCAATTTACATCCCGCCCATCAGCATAACAAGGCTCCCAGTTCTCCATGGCCTGTCCTGCCTTTCTGGATTTTACACTTTTTTCAGATGGCCCTTTTGACCGGGGGGAAGTGAGACTTCATTGTAGTGCAGATTTCCTTTGCAAGCTTGCTTGGTTGGCCAAAAAGGGCGTATGCGTTTTTTCCTGAATATATTCAGGAAAAAACGCATACGCCCTTTTTGGCCAAGTGCATCATTGTGGACGTTCTGCCTCTTTTCCTATGCTTTCAATGCAATTCCAGTCTACCTCCTGAAATCGGTTTCCTGCAATTCTGCCCCACTTTCAAGTCCTCTTGGCAGCCTTACTTCAGTCTATTTTTGGACGATAGCTGTCATTTATAACTCTGCAGGTTTGTGAATTACAGTGCCCCTGAGCTCCTTTCTTCAACTCGCCTTCTTTTGAGCTGGGCGCAACACCGCAGGATGGCTTCAGGCCCTAATCTGGTTCTGGCATGGCACGCTGAGCCTTTGGTTAATTCCTCTTCCTGGTAGGAAATGAGAGTTAAATTTGCCCGTCCAGACACCTCCAGCTAGTCTCCATTGGTTCTCGCTATTCCTGTTCATCTTCCGCAGAAATTGCAAACTGGACCAAACAGGAGGTTAAAGGGACTGACTCTCCAAGTCGGGAGAGTGTTAGTAAAGCGTCTGGAATGTTGCACCCGAGTACCAGGGTACGAAAACTGAGACATATTTGAACACGTCTCCCGATCACATGGTTGATCATACTCTGGGTTCCACATGCATGTTTTAGCTGAAGGAAGAATACCTAAAACCTGGGTAGTTGAAACCCGTGGAATGGGTACCATGCAATATGACTTCAAAGGGTCTTCATTTGCTCACCGAACCTCTCCAATCCTATCACTGCTGCGTTTATGCCCCTGTACACATGCTTGATTCTCTTTTGGAGACATAGCAATCCATAGGTTTTAAGATACTTACAAGTCAGGTACATTCTTAGGCGTTTAATATGCGGTGTTGAGTCCATTTCGTTGAGCAAGGAGTAGCTCTTGTCTATTCCATATTTGGCTTAAGGAACTTTATCTGTGCTCATTTCAATCTCTGGTTTTATGCAGCACCCCAACTCACCTTTACCCTTAAACAAGCATAAGTTGTTTTTCTAAATTTGAGACCCTGTTCTGTTCTGTAATTCAGTTCCTGTGTAGCCAAGTTTACATTCCGTGTATTACTGATATCTTATGATGTTTCTTTTTCTGTGTGACTTATTTCAGTTAGAATCATCATACCTGAATCCACTCATTGTGCTGCTAAGGGCCTGATGACACAGATTTCATTGCTGAGTGATACTGCATTGTAAGTAAATACCACAAGTTCTTTATCCATTTTTCACTTTCTGCGATGTTGAACTTGTACTGTAAATGAGGTTCTTGTAAACAGAGGCGTCCCAAACTTTGGGGTGGCTGTGTCTTTTTGATTTTAATTTCCCTAAGCTATAGGACCATAAGTGGAAGTGCCCTAGGTTCTGTTGCTTTGTTTTTTAGATGTTTCAGGAAACACCATACACTTCTCCCGAGTGGTTGTTGGCAATTTACATCCCGCCCATCAGCATAACAAGGTTCCCAGTTCTCCATGGCCTGTCCTGCCTTTCTGGATTTTACACTTTTTTCAGATGGCCCTTTTGACCGGGGGGAAGTGAGACTTCATTGTAGTGCAGATTTCCTTTGCAAGCTTGCTTGGTTGGCCAAAAAGGGCGTATGCGTTTTTTCCTGAATATATTCAGGAAAAAACGCATACGCCCTTTTTGGCCAAGTGCATCATTGTGGACTTTCTGCCTCTTTTCCTATGCTTTCAATGCAATTCCAGTCTACCTCCTGAAATCGGTTTCCTGCAATTCTGCCCCGCTTTCAAGTCCTCTTGGCAGCCTTACTTCAGTCTATTTTTGGACGATAGCTGTCATTTATGACTCTGCAGGTTTGTGAATTACAGTGGCCCTGAGCTCCTTTCTTCAACTCGGTTTCTTTTGAGCTGGCCGCAACACCGCAGGATGGCTTCAGGCCCTAATCTGGTTCCGGCACGGCACACTGAGCCTTTGGTTATTTCCTCTTCCTGGTGGGAAATGAGAGTTAAATTTGCCCGTCCAGACACCTCCAGCTAGCCTCTCATTGGTTCTCGCTATTCCTGTTCATCTTCTGCAGAAATTGCAAACTGAGCCAAACAGGAGGTTAAAGGCGCTGACTCTCCAAGTGGGGAGAGTGTTAATAAAGCGTCTGGAATGTTGCACCCGAGTACCAGGGGAGGAAAACTGAGACATATTTGAACACGTCTCCCGTTCACATGGTTGATCATACTTGGGTTCCACATGCATGTTTTAGCTGAAGGAAGAATACCTTAAACCTGGAGAGTTGAGACCCGTGGAATGTGTCCCATGCAATATGACTTCAAAGGGTCTTCATTTGCTCACCGAACCTCTCCAATCCTATCACTGCTGCGTTTATGCCCCTGTACACACGCTTGATTCTCTTTTGGAGACATAGCAATCCATAGGTTTTAAGATACTTACTAGTCAGGTACATTCTTAGGCGTTTAATATGGGGTGTTGAGTCCATTTCGTTGAGCAAGGAGTAGCTCTTGTCTATTCCATATTTGGCTTAAGGAACTTTATCTGTGCTCATTTCAATCTCTGGTTTTATGCAGCACCCCAACTCACCTTTCCCCTTAAGCAAGCATAAGTTGCTTTTCTAAATTTGTGACCCTGTTCTATTTTGGAATTCAGTTCCTGTGTAGCCAAGTTTACATTCTGTGTATTAGTGATATCTTATGATGTTTCTTTTTCTGTGTGACTTATTTCAGTTAGAATCATCGTACCTGAATCCACTCATTATGCTGCTACGGGCCTGATGACATAGATTTCATTGCTGAGTGATACTGCATTGTACGTAAGTACCACAAGTTCTTTATCCATTTTTCACTTTCTGTGATGTTGAACTTGTACGGTAAACGAGGTTCTTGTAAACAGAGGCGTCCCAAACTTTGGGGTGGCTGTGTCTTTTTGATTTTAATTTCCCTAAGCTATAGGACCATAAGTGGAAGTGCCCTAGGTTCTGTTGCTTTGTTTTTTAGATGTTTCAGGAAACCCCATACACTTCTCCTGAGTGGTTGTTGGCAATTTACATCCCGCCCATCAGCATAACAAGGCTCCCAGTTCTCCATGGCCTGTCCTGCCTTTCTGGATTTTACACTTTTTTCAGATGGCCCTTTTGACCGGGGGGAAGTGAGACTTCATTGTAGTGCAGATTTCCTTTGCAAGCTTGCTTGGTTGGCCAAAAAGGGCGTATGCGTTTTTTCCTGAATATATTCAGGAAAAAACGCATACGCCCTTTTTGGCCAAGTGCATCATTGTGGACGTTCTGCCTCTTTTCCTATGCTTTCAATGCAATTCCAGTCTACCTCCTGAAATCGGTTTCCTGCAATTCTGCCCCACTTTCAAGTCCTCTTGGCAGCCTTACTTCAGTCTATTTTTGGACGATAGCTGTCATTTATAACTCTGCAGGTTTGTGAATTACAGTGCCCCTGAGCTCCTTTCTTCAACTCGCCTTCTTTTGAGCTGGGCGCAACACCGCAGGATGGCTTCAGGCCCTAATCTGGTTCTGGCATGGCACGCTGAGCCTTTGGTTAATTCCTCTTCCTGGTAGGAAATGAGAGTTAAATTTGCCCGTCCAGACACCTCCAGCTAGTCTCCATTGGTTCTCGCTATTCCTGTTCATCTTCCGCAGAAATTGCAAACTGGACCAAACAGGAGGTTAAAGGGACTGACTCTCCAAGTCGGGAGAGTGTTAGTAAAGCGTCTGGAATGTTGCACCCGAGTACCAGGGTACGAAAACTGAGACATATTTGAACACGTCTCCCGATCACATGGTTGATCATACTCTGGGTTCCACATGCATGTTTTAGCTGAAGGAAGAATACCTAAAACCTGGGTAGTTGAAACCCGTGGAATGGGTACCATGCAATATGACTTCAAAGGGTCTTCATTTGCTCACCGAACCTCTCCAATCCTATCACTGCTGCGTTTATGCCCCTGTACACATGCTTGATTCTCTTTTGGAGACATAGCAATCCATAGGTTTTAAGATACTTACAAGTCAGGTACATTCTTAGGCGTTTAATATGCGGTGTTGAGTCCATTTCGTTGAGCAAGGAGTAGCTCTTGTCTATTCCATATTTGGCTTAAGGAACTTTATCTGTGCTCATTTCAATCTCTGGTTTTATGCAGCACCCCAACTCACCTTTACCCTTAAGCAAGCATAAGTTGGTTTTCTAAATTTGAGACCCTGTTCTGTTCTGTAATTCAGTTCCTGTGTAGCCAAGTTTACATTCCGTGTATTACTGATATCTTATGATGTTTCTTTTTCTGTGTGACTTATTTCAGTTAGAATCATCATACCTGAATCCACTCATTGTGCTGCTAAGGGCCTGATGACACAGATTTCATTGCTGAGTGATACTGCATTGTAAGTAAATACCACAAGTTCTTTATCCATTTTTCACTTTCTGCGATGTTGAACTTGTACTGTAAACGAGGTTCTTGTAAACAGAGCCGTTCGAAAATTTAGGGTGGCTGTGTCTTTTTGATTTTAAATTCCCTAAGCTATAGGACCATAAGTGGAAGTGCCCTAGGTTCTGTTGCTTTGTTTTTTAGATGTTTCAGGAAACACCATACACTTCTCCCGAGTGGTTGTTGGCAATTTACATCCCGCCCATCAGCATAACAAGGCTCCCAGTTCTCCATGGCCTGTCCTGCCTTTCTGGATTTTACACTTTTTTCAGATGGCCCTTTTGACCAGGGGGAAGTGAGACTTCATTGTAGTGCAGATTTCCTTTGCAAGCTTGCTTGGTTGGCCAAAAAGGGCGTATGCGTTTTTTCCTGAATATATTCAGGAAAAAACGCATACGCCCTTTTTGGCCAAGTGCATCATTGTGGACGTTCTGCCTCTTTTCCTATGCTTTCAATGCAATTCCAGTCTACCTCCTGAAATCGGTTTCCTGCAATTCTGCCCCGCTTTCAAGTCCTCTTGGCAGCCTTACTTCAGTCTATTTTTGGACGATAGCTGTCATTTATAACTCTGCAGGTTTGTGAATTACAGTGCCCCTGAGCTCCTTTCTTCAACTCGCTTTCTTTTGAGCTGGCCGCAACACCGCAGGATGGCTTCAGGCCCTAATCTGGTTCTGGCATGGCACGCTGAGCCTTTGGTTAATTCCTCTTCCTGGTAGGAAATGAGAGTTAAATTTGCCCGTCCAGACACCTCCAGCTAGTCTCCATTGGTTCTCGCTATTCCTGTTCATCTTCCGCAGAAATTGCAAACTGGGCCAAACAGGAGGTTAAAGGCGCTGACTCTCCAAGTGGGGAGAGTGTTAATAAAGCGTCTGGAATGTTGCACCCGAGTACCAGGGGAGGAAAACTGAGACATATTTGAACACGTCTCCCGTTCACATGGTTGATCATACTTGGGTTCCACATGCATGTTTTAGCTGAAGGAAGAATACCTTAAACCTGGAGAGTTGAGACCCGTGGAATGGGTCCCATGCAATATGACTTCAAAGGGTCTTCATTTGCTCACCGAACCTCTCCAATCCTATCACTGCTGCGTTTATGCCCCTGTACACACGCTTGATTCTCTTTTGGAGACATAGCAATCCATAGGTTTTAAGATACTTACTAGTCAAGTACATTCTTAGGCGTTTAATATGGGGTGTTGAGTCCAGTTCGTTGAGCAAGGAGTAGCTCTTGTCTATTCCATATTTGGCTTAAGGAACTTTATCTGTGCTCATTTCAATCTCTGGTTTTATGCAGCACCCCAACTCACCTTTCCCCTTAAGCAAGCATAAGTTGCTTTTCTAAATTTGAGACCCTTTTCTGTTTTGGAATTCAGTTCCTTTGTAGCCAAGTTTACATTCCGTGTATTACTGATATCTTATGATGTTTCATTTTCTGTGTGACTTATTTCAGTTAGAATCATCGTACCTGAATCCACTCATTATGCTGCTACGGGCCTGATGACATAGATTTCATTGCTGAGTGATACTGCATTGTACGTAAGTACCACAAGTTCTTTATCCATTTTTCACTTTCTGTGATGTTGAACTTGTACGGTAAACGAGGTTCTTGTAAACAGAGGCGTCCCAAACTTTGGGGTGGCTGTGTCTTTTTTATTTTAATTTCCCTAAGCTATAGGACCATAAGTGGAAGTGCCCTAGGTTCTGTTGCTTTGTTTTTTAGATGTTTCAGGAAACACCATACACTTCTCCCCAGTGGTTGTTGGCAATTTACATCCCGCCCATCAGCATAACAAGGCTCCCAGTTCTCCATGGCCTGTCCTGCCTTTCTGGATTTTACACATTTTTCAGATGGCCCTTTTGACCAGGGGGAAGTGAGACTTCATTGTAGTGCAGATTTCCTTTGCAAGCTTGCTTGGTTGGCCAAAAAGGGCGTATGCGTTTTTTCCTGAATATATTCAGGAAAAAACGCATACGCCCTTTTTGGCCAAGTGCTTCATTGTGGACGTTCTGCCTCTTTTCCTATGCTTTCAATGCAATTCCAGTCTACCTCCTGAAATCGGTTTCCTGCAATTCTGCCCCGCTTTCAAGTCCTCTTGGCAGCCTTACTTCAGTCTATTTTTGGACGATAGCTGTCATTTATAACTCTGCAGGTTTGTGAATTACAGTGCCCCTGAGCTCCTTTCTTCAACTCGCCTTCTTTTGAGCTGGCTGCAACACCGCAGGATGGCTTCAGGCCCTAATCTGGTTCTGGCATGGCACGCTGAGCCTTTGGTTAATTCCTCTTCCTGGTAGGAAATGAGAGTTAAATTTGCCCGTCCAGACACCTACAGCTAGTCTCCATTGGTTCTCGCTATTCCTGTTCATCTTCCGCAGAAATTGCAAACTGGACCAAACAGGAGGTTAAAGGGACTGACTCTCCAAGTCGGGAGAGTGTTAGTAAAGCGTCTGGAATGTTGCACCTGAGTACCAGGGTACGAAAACTGAGACATATTTGAACACGTCTCCCGATCACATGGTTGATCATACTATAGGTTCCACTAGCATGTTTTAGCTGAAGGAAGAATACCTTAAACCTGGGTAGTTGAAACCCGTGGAATGGGTACCATGCAATATGACTTCAAAGGGTCTTCATTTGCTCACCGAACCTCTCCAATCCTATCACTGCTGCGTTTATGCCCCTGTACACATGCTTGATTCTCTTTTGGAGACATAGCAATCCATAGGTTTTAAGATACTTACAAGTCAGGTACATTCTTAGGCGTTTAATATGCGGTGTTGAGTCCATTTCGTTGAGCAAGGAGTAGCTCTTGTCTATTCCATATTTGGCTTAAGGAACTTTATCTGTGATCATTTCAATCTCTGGTTTTATGCAGCACCCCAACTCACCTTTACCCTTAAACAAGCATAAGTTGTTTTTCTAAATTTGAGACCCTGTTCTGTTCTGTAATTCAGTTCCTGTGTAGCCAAGTTTACATTCCGTGTATTACTGATATCTTATGATGTTTCTTTTTCTGTGTGACTTATTTCAGTTAGAATCATCATACCTGAATCCACTCATTGTGCTGCTAAGGGCCTGATGACACAGATTTCATTGCTGAGTGATACTGCATTGTAAGTAAATACCACAAGTTCTTTATCCATTTTTCACTTTCTGCGATGTTGAACTTGTACTGTAAATGAGGTTCTTGTAAACAGAGGCGTCCCAAACTTTGGGGTGGCTGTGTCTTTTTGATTTTAATTTCCCTAAGCTATAAGACCATAAGTGGAAGTGCCCTAGGTTCTGTTGCTTTGTTTTTTAGATGTTTCAGGAAACACCATACACTTCTCCCGAGTGGTTGTTGGCAATTTACATCCCGCCCATCAGCATAACAAGGTTCCCAGTTCTCCATGGCCTGTCCTGCCTTTCTGGATTTTACACTTTTTTCAGATGGCCCTTTTGACCGGGGGGAAGTGAGACTTCATTGTAGTGCAGATTTCCTTTGCAAGCTTGCTTGGTTGGCCAAAAAGGGCGTATGCGTTTTTTCCTGAATATATTCAGGAAAAAACGCATATGCCCTTTTTGGCCAAGTGCATCATTGTGGACGTTCTGCCTCTTTTCCTATGCTTTCAATGCAATTCCAGTCTACCTCCTGAAATCGGTTTCCTGCAATTCTGCCCCGCTTTCAAGTCCTCTTGGCAGCCTTACTTCAGTCTATTTTTGGACGATAGCTGTCATTTATGACTCTGCAGGTTTGTGAATTACAGTGGCCCTGAGCTCCTTTCTTCAACTCGGTTTCTTTTGAGCTGGCCGCAACACCGCAGGATGGCTTCAGGCCCTAATCTGGTTCCGGCACGGCACACTGAGCCTTTGGTTATTTCCTCTTCCTGGTGGGAAATGAGAGTTAAATTTGCCCGTCCAGACACCTCCAGCTAGCCTCTCATTGGTTCTCGCTATTCCTGTTCATCTTCCGCAGAAATTGCAAACTGAGCCAAACAGGAGGTTAAAGGCGCTGACTCTCCAAGTGGGGAGAGTGTTAATAAAGCGTCTGGAATGTTGCACCCGAGTACCAGGGGAGGAAAACTGAGACATATTTGAACACGTCTCCCGTTCACATGGTTGATCATACTTGGGTTCCACATGCATGTTTTAGCTGAAGGAAGAATACCTTAAACCTGGAGAGTTGAGACCCGTGGAATGTGTCCCATGCAATATGACTTCAAAGGGTCTTCATTTGCTCACCGAACCTCTCCAATCCTATCACTGCTGCGTTTATGCCCCTGTACACACGCTTGATTCTCTTTTGGAGACATAGCAATCCATAGGTTTTAAGATACTTACTAGTCAGGTACATTCTTAGGCGTTTAATATGGGGTGTTGAGTCCATTTCGTTGAGCAAGGAGTAGCTCTTGTCTATTCCATATTTGGCTTAAGGAACTTTATCTGTGCTCATTTCAATCTCTGGTTTTATGCAGCACCCAAACTCACCTTTCCCCTTAAGCAAGCATAAGTTGCTTTTCTAAATTTGTGACCCTGTTCTATTTTGGAATTCAGTTCCTGTGTAGCCAAGTTTACATTCTGTGTATTAGTGATATCTTATGATGTTTCTTTTTCTGTGTGACTTATTTCAGTTAGAATCATCGTACCTGAATCCACTCATTATGCTGCTACGGGCCTGATGACATAGATTTCATTGCTGAGTGATACTGCATTGTACGTAAGTACCACAAGTTCTTTATCCATTTTTCACTTTCTGTGATGTTGAACTTGTACGGTAAACGAGGTTCTTGTAAACAGAGGCGTCCCAAACTTTGGGGTGGCTGTGTCTTTTTTATTTTAATTTCCCTAAGCTATAGGACCATAAGTGGAAGTGCCCTAGGTTCTGTTGCTTTGTTTTTTAGATGTTTCAGGAAACCCCATACACTTCTCCTGAGTGGTTGTTGGCAATTTACATCCCGCCCATCAGCATAACAAGGCTCCCAATTCTCCATGGCCTGTCCTGCCTTTCTGGATTTTACACTTTTTTCAGATGGCCCTTTTGACCGGGGGGAAGTGAGACTTCATTGTAGTGCAGATTTCCTTTGCAAGCTTGCTTGGTTGGCCAAAAAGGGCGTATGCGTTTTTTCCTGAATATATTCAGGAAAAAACGCATACGCCCTTTTTGGCCAAGTGCATCGTTGTGGACGTTCTGCCTCTTTTCCTATGCTTTCAATGCAATTCCAGTCTACCTCCTGAAATCGGTTTCCTGCAATTCTGCCCCACTTTCAAGTCCTCTTGGCAGCCTTACTTCAGTCTATTTTTGGACGATAGCTGTCATTTATAACTCTGCAGGTTTGTGAATTACAGTGCCCCTGAGCTCCTTTCTTCAACTCGCCTTCTTTTGAGCTGGGCGCAACACCGCAGGATGGCTTCAGGCCCTAATCTGGTTCTGGCATGGCACGCTGAGCCTTTGGTTAATTCCTCTTCCTGGTAGGAAATGAGAGTTAAATTTGCCCGTCCAGACACCTCCAGCTAGTCTCCATTGGTTCTCGCTATTCCTGTTCATCTTCCGCAGAAATTGCAAACTGGACCAAACAGGAGGTTAAAGGGACTGACTCTCCAAGTCGGGAGAGTGTTAGTAAAGCGTCTGGAATGTTGCACCCGAGTACCAGGGTACGAAAACTGAGACATATTTGAACACGTCTCGCGATCACATGGTTGATCATACTCTAGGTTCCACATGCATGTTTTAGCTGAAGGAAGAATACCTTAAACCTGGGTAGTTGAAACCCGTGGAATGGGTACCATGCAATATGACTTCAAAGGGTCTTCATTTGCTCACCGAACCTCTCCAATCCTATCACTGCTGCGTTTATGCCCCTGTACACATGCTTGATTCTCTTTTGGAGACATAGCAATCCATAGGTTTTAAGATACTTACAAGTCAGGTACATTCTTAGGCGTTTAATATGCGGTGTTGAGTCCATTTCGTTGAGCAAGGAGTAGCTCTTGTCTATTCCATATTTGGCTTAAGGAACTTTATCTGTGCTCATTTCAATCTCTGGTTTTATGCAGCACCCCAACTCACCTTTCCCCTTAAGCAAGCATAAGTTGGTTTTCTAAATTTGAGACCCTGTTCTGTTCTGTAATTCAGTTCCTGTGTAGCCAAGTTTACATTCCGTGTATTACTGATATCTTATGATGTTTCTTTTTCTGTGTGACTTATTTCAGTTAGAATCATCATACCTGAATCCACTCATTGTGCTGCTAAGGGCCTGATGACACAGATTTCATTGCTGAGTGATACTGCATTGTAAGTAAATACCACATGTTCTTTATCCATTTTTCACTTTCTGCGATGTTGAACTTGTTCTGTAAACGAGGTTCTTGTAAACAGAGGCGTCCCAAACTTTGGGGTGGCTGTGTCTTTTTTATTTTAATTTCCCTAAGCTATAGGACCATAAGTGGCAGTGCCCTAGGCTCTGTTGCTTTGTTTTTTAGATGTTTCAGGAAACACCATACACTTCTCCCGAGTGGTTGTTGGCAATTTACATCCCGCCCATCAGCATAACAAGGCTCCCAGTTCTCCATGGCCTGTCCTGCCTTTCTGGATTTTACACATTTTTCAGATGGCCCTTTTGACCAGGGGGAAGTGAGACTTCATTGTAGTGCAGATTTCCTTTGCAAGCTTGCTTGGTTGGCCAAAAAGGGCGTATGCGTTTTTTCCTGAATATATTCAGGAAAAAACGCATACGCCCTTTTTGGCCAAGTGCATCATTGTGGACGTTCTGCCTCTTTTCCTATGCTTTCAATGCAATTCCAGTCTACCTCCTGAAATCGGTTTCCTGCAATTCTGCCCCGCTTTCAAGTCCTCTTGGCAGCCTTACTTCAGTCTCTTTTTGGACGATAGCTGTCATTTATAACTCTGCAGGTTTGTGAATTACAGTGCCCCTGAGCTCCTTTCTTCAACTCGCTTTCTTGTGAGCTGGCCGCAACACTGCAGGATGGCTTCAGGCCCTAATCTGGTTCTGGCACGGCACGCTGAGCCTTTGGTTAATTCCTCTTCCTGGTGGGAAATGAGAGTCAAATTTGCCCGTCCAGACACCTCCAGCTAGTCTCTCATTGGTTCTCGCTATTCCTGTTCATCTTCCGCAGAAATTGCAAACTGGGCCAAACAGGAGGTTAAAGACACTGACTCTCCAAGTCGGGAGAGTGTTAGTAAAGCGTCTGGAATGTTGCACCCGAGTACCAGGGTACGAAAACTGAGACATATTTGAACACGTCTCCCGATCACATGGTTGATCATACTCTAGGTTCCACATGCATGTTTTAGCTGAAGGAAGAATACCTTAAACCTGGGTAGTTGAAACCCGTGTAATGGGTACCATGCAATATGACTTCAAAGGGTCTTCATTTGCTCACCGAACCTCTCCAATCCTATCACTGCTGCGTTTATGCCCCTGTACACATGCTTGATTCTCTTTTGGAGACATAGCAATCCATAGGTTTTAAGATACTTACAAGTCAGGTACATTCTTAGGCGTTTAATATGCGGTGTTGAGTCCATTTCGTTGAGCAAGGAGTAGCTCTTGTCTATTCCATATTTGGCTTAAGGAACTTTATCTGTATTCATTTCAATCTCTGGTTTTATGCAGCACCCCAACTCACCTTTACCCTTAAGCAAGCATAAGTTGGTTTTCTAAATTTGAGACCCTGTTCTGTTCTGTAATTCAGTTCCTGTGTAGCCAAGTTTACATTCCGTGTATTACTGATATCTTATGATGTTTCTTTTTCTGTGTGACTTATTTCAGTTAGAATCATCATACCTGAATCCACTCATTGTGCTGCTAAGGGCCTGATGACACAGATTTCATTGCTGAGTGATACTGCATTGTAAGTAAATACCACAAGTTCTTTATCCATTTTTCACTTTCTGCGATGTTGAACTTGTACTGTAAACGAGGTTCTTGTAAACAGAGCCGTTCGAAAATTTAGGGTGGCTGTGTCTTTTTGATTTTAAATTCCCTAAGCTATAGGACCATAAGTGGAAGTGCCCTAGGTTCTGTTGCTTTGTTTTTTAGATGTTTCAGGAAACACCATACACTTCTCCCGAGTGGTTGTTGGCAATTTACATCCCGCCCATCAGCATAACAAGGCTCCCAGTTCTCCATGGCCTGTCCTGCCTTTCTGGATTTTACACTTTTTTCAGATGGCCCTTTTGACCAGGGGGAAGTGAGACTTCATTGTAGTGCAGATTTCCTTTGCAAGCTTGCTTGGTTGGCCAAAAAGGGCGTATGCGTTTTTTCCTGAATATATTCAGGAAAAAACGCATACGCCCTTTTTGGCCAAGTGCATCATTGTGGACGTTCTGCCTCTTTTCCTATGCTTTCAATGCAATTCCAGTCTACCTCCTGAAATCGGTTTCCTGCAATTCTGCCCCGCTTTCAAGTCCTCTTGGCAGCCTTACTTCAGTCTATTTTTGGACGATAGCTGTCATTTATAACTCTGCAGGTTTGTGAATTGCAGTGCCCCTGAGCTCCTTTCTTCAACTCGCTTTCTTTTGAGCTGGCCGCAACACCGCAGGATGGCTTCAGGCCCTAATCTGGTTCTGGCATGGCACGCTGAGCCTTTGGTTAATTCCTCTTCCTGGTAGGAAATGAGAGTTAAATTTGCCCGTCCAGACACCTCCAGCTAGTCTCCATTGGTTCTCGCTATTCCTGTTCATCTTCCGCAGAAATTGCAAACTGGGCCAAACAGGAGGTTAAAGGCGCTGACTCTCCAAGTGGGGAGAGTGTTAATAAAGCGTCTGGAATGTTGCACCCGAGTACCAGGGGAGGAAAACTGAGACATATTTGAACACGTCTCCCGTTCACATGGTTGATCATACTTGGGTTCCACATGCATGTTTTAGCTGAAGGAAGAATACCTTAAACCTGGAGAGTTGAGACCCGTGGAATGGGTCCCATGCAATATGACTTCAAAGGGTCTTCATTTGCTCACCGAACCTCTCCAATCCTATCACTGCTGCGTTTATGCCCCTGTACACACGCTTGATTCTCTTTTGGAGACATAGCAATCCATAGGTTTTAAGATACTTACTAGTCAAGTACATTCTTAGGCGTTTAATATGGGGTGTTGAGTCCAGTTCGTTGAGCAAGGAGTAGCTCTTGTCTATTCCATATTTGGCTTAAGGAACTTTATCTGTGCTCATTTCAATCTCTGGTTTTATGCAGCACCCCAACTCACCTTTCCCCTTAAGCAAGCATAAGTTGCTTTTCTAAATTTGAGACCCTTTTCTGTTTTGGAATTCAGTTCCTTTGTAGCCAAGTTTACATTCCGTGTATTACTGATATCTTATGATGTTTCATTTTCTGTGTGACTTATTTCAGTTAGAATCATCGTACCTGAATCCACTCATTATGCTGCTAAGGGCCTGATGACATAGATTTCATTGCTGAGTGATACTGCATTGTACGTAAGTACCACAAGTTCTTTATCCATTTTTCACTTTCTGTGATGTTGAACTTGTACGGTAAACGAGGTTCTTGTAAACAGAGGCGTCCCAAACTTTGGGGTGGCTGTGTCTTTTTGATTTTAATTTCCCTAAGCTATAGGACCATAAGTGGAAGTGCCCTAGGTTCTGTTGCTTTGTTTTTTAGATGTTTCAGGAAACACCATACACTTCTCCCCAGTGGTTGTTGGCAATTTACATCCCGCCCATCAGCATAACAAGGCTCCCAGTTCTCCATGGCCTGTCCTGCCTTTCTGGATTTTACACATTTTTCAGATGGCCCTTTTGACCAGGGGGAAGTGAGACTTCATTGTAGTGCAGATTTCCTTTGCAAGCTTGCTTGGTTGGCCAAAAAGGGCGTATGCGTTTTTTCCTGAATATATTCAGGAAAAAACGCATACGCCCTTTTTGGCCAAGTGCATCATTGTGGACGTTCTGCCTCTTTTCCTATGCTTTCAATGCAATTCCAGTCTACCTCCTGAAATCGGTTTCCTGCAATTCTGCCCCGCTTTCAAGTCCTCTTGGCAGCCTTACTTCAGTATATTTTTGGACGATAGCTGTCATTTATAACTCTGCAGGTTTGTGAATTACAGTGCCCCTGAGCTCCTTTCTTCAACTCGCTTTCTTGTGAGCTGGCCGCAACACCGCAGGATGGCTTCAGGCCCTAATCTCGTTCCGGCACGGCACGCTGAGCCTTTGGTTAATTCCTCTTCCTGGTGGGAAATGAGAGTTAAATTTGCCCGTCCAGACACCTACAGCTAGTCTCCATTGGTTCTCGCTATTCCTGTTCATCTTCCGCAGAAATTGCAAACTGGACCAAACAGGAGGTTAAAGGGACTGACTCTCCAAGTCGGGAGAGTGTTAGTAAAGCGTCTGGAATGTTGCACCTGAGTACCAGGGTACGAAAACTGAGACATATTTGAACACGTCTCCCGATCACATGGTTGATCATACTCTAGGTTCCACATGCATGTTTTAGCTGAAGGAAGAATACCTTAAACCTGGGTAGTTGAAACCCGTGGAATGGGTACCATGCAATATGACTTCAAAGGGTCTTCATTTGCTCACCGAACCTCTCCAATCCTATCACTGCTGCGTTTATGCCCCTGTACACATGCTTGATTCTCTTTTGGAGACATAGCAATCCATAGGTTTTAAGATACTTACAAGTCAGGTACATTCTTAGGCGTTTAATATGCGGTGTTGAGTCCATTTCGTTGAGCAAGGAGTAGCTCTTGTCTATTCCATATTTGGCTTAAGGAACTTTATCTGTGATCATTTCAATCTCTGGTTTTATGCAGCACCCCAACTCACCTTTACCCTTAAACAAGCATAAGTTGTTTTTCTAAATTTGAGACCCTGTTCTGTTCTGTAATTCAGTTCCTGTGTAGCCAAGTTTACATTCCGTGTATTACTGATATCTTATGATGTTTCTTTTTCTGTGTGACTTATTTCAGTTAGAATCATCATACCTGAATCCACTCATTGTGCTGCTAAGGGCCTGATGACACAGATTTCATTGCTGAGTGATACTACATTGTAAGTAAATACCACAAGTTCTTTATCCATTTTTCACTTTCTGCGATGTTGAACTTGTACTGTAAATGAGGTTCTTGTAAACAGAGGCGTCCCAAACTTTGGGGTGGCTGTGTCTTTTTGATTTTAATTTCCCTAAGCTATAGGACCATAAGTGGAAGTGCCCTAGGTTCTGTTGCTTTGTTTTTTAGATGTTTCAGGAAACACCATACACTTCTCCCGAGTGGTTGTTGGCAATTTACATCCCGCCCATCAGCATAACAAGGTTCCCAGTTCTCCATGGCCTGTCCTGCCTTTCTGGATTTTACACTTTTTTCAGATGGCCCTTTTGACCGGGGGGAAGTGAGACTTCATTGTAGTGCAGATTTCCTTTGCAAGCTTGCTTGGTTGGCCAAAAAGGGCGTATGCGTTTTTTCCTGAATATATTCAGGAAAAAACGCATACGCCCTTTTTGGCCAAGTGCATCATTGTGGACGTTCTGCCTCTTTTCCTATGCTTTCAATGCAATTCCAGTCTACCTCCTGAAATCGGTTTCCTGCAATTCTGCCCCGCTTTCAAGTCCTCTTGGCAGCCTTACTTCAGTCTATTTTTGGACGATAGCTGTCATTTATAACTCTGCAGGTTTGTGAATTACAGTGGCCCTGAGCTCCTTTCTTCAACTCGGTTTCTTTTGAGCTGGCCGCAACACCGCAGGATGGCTTCAGGCCCTAATCTGGTTCCGGCACGGCACACTGAGCCTTTGGTTATTTCCTCTTCCTGGTGGGAAATGAGAGTTAAATTTGCCCGTCCAGACACCTCCAGCTAGCCTCTCATTGGTTCTCGCTATTCCTGTTCATCTTCTGCAGAAATTGCAAACTGAGCCAAACAGGAGGTTAAAGGCGCTGACTCTCCAAGTGGGGAGAGTGTTAATAAAGCGTCTGGAATGTTGCACCCGAGTACCAGGGGAGGAAAACTGAGACATATTTGAACACGTCTCCCGTTCACATGGTTGATCATACTTGGGTTCCACATGCATGTTTTAGCTGAAGGAAGAATACCTTAAACCTGGAGAGTTGAGACCCGTGGAATGTGTCCCATGCAATATGACTTCAAAGGGTCTTCATTTGCTCACCGAACCTCTCCAATCCTATCACTGCTGCGTTTATGCCCCTGTACACACGCTTGATTCTCTTTTGGAGACATAGCAATCCATAGGTTTTAAGATACTTACTAGTCAGGTACATTCTTAGGCGTTTAATATGGGGTGTTGAGTCCATTTCGTTGAGCAAGGAGTAGCTCTTGTCTATTCCATATTTGGCTTAAGGAACTTTATCTGTGCTCATTTCAATCTCTGGTTTTATGCAGCACCCCAACTCACCTTTCCCCTTAAGCAAGCATAAGTTGCTTTTCTAAATTTGTGACCCTGTTCTATTTTGGAATTCAGTTCCTGTGTAGCCAAGTTTACATTCTGTGTATTAGTGATATCTTATGATGTTTCTTTTTCTGTGTGACTTATTTCAGTTAGAATCATCGTACCTGAATCCACTCATTGTGCTGCTACGGGCCTGATGACATAGATTTCATTGCTGAGTGATACTGCATTGTACGTAAGTACCACAAGTTCTTTATCCATTTTTCACTTTCTGTGATGTTGAACTTGTACTGTAAACGAGGTTCTTGTAAACAGAGGCGTCCCAAACTTTGGGGTGGCTGTGTCTTTTTGATTTTAATTTCCCTAAGCTATAGGACCATAAGTGGAAGTGCCCTAGGTTCTGTTGCTTTGTTTTTTAGATGTTTCAGGAAACCCCATACACTTCTCCTGAGTGGTTGTTGGCAATTTACATCCCGCCCATCAGCATAACAAGGCTCCCAGTTCTCCATGGCCTGTCCTGCCTTTCTGGATTTTACACTTTTTTCAGATGGCCCTTTTGACCGGGGGGAAGTGAGACTTCATTGTAGTGCAGATTTCCTTTGCAAGCTTGCTTGGTTGGCCAAAAAGGGCGTATGCGTTTTTTCCTGAATATATTCAGGAAAAAACGCATACGCCCTTTTTGGCCAAGTGCATCATTGTGGACGTTCTGCCTCTTTTCCTATGCTTTCAATGCAATTCCAGTCTACCTCCTGAAATCGGTTTCCTGCAATTCTGCCCCACTTTCAAGTCCTCTTGGCAGCCTTACTTCAGTCTATTTTTGGACGATAGCTGTCATTTATAACTCTGCAGGTTTGTGAATTACAGTGCCCCTGAGCTCCTTTCTTCAACTCGCCTTCTTTTGAGCTGGGCGCAACACCGCAGGATGGCTTCAGGCCCTAATCTGGTTCTGGCATGGCACGCTGAGCCTTTGGTTAATTCCTCTTCCTGGTAGGAAATGAGAGTTAAATTTGCCCGTCCAGACACCTCCAGCTAGTCTCCATTGGTTCTCGCTATTCCTGTTCATCTTCCGCAGAAATTGCAAACTGGACCAAACAGGAGGTTAAAGGGACTGACTCTCCAAGTCGGGAGAGTGTTAGTAAAGCGTCTGGAATGTTGCACCCGAGTACCAGGGTACGAAAACTGAGACATATTTGAACACGTCTCCCGATCACATGGTTGATCATACTCTAGGTTCCACATGCATGTTTTAGCCGAAGGAAGAATACCTTAAACCTGGGTAGTTGAAACCCGTGGAATGGGTACCATGCAATATGACTTCAAAGGGTCTTCATTTGCTCACTGAACCTCTCCAATCCTATCACTGCTGCGTTTATGCCCCTGTACAAATGCTTGATTCTCTTTCGGAGACATAGCAATCCATAGGTTTTAAGATACTTACAAGTCAGGTACATTCTTAGGCGTTTAATATGCGGTGTTGAGTCCATTTTGTTGAGCAAGGAGTAGCTCTTGTCTATTCCATATTTGGCTTAAGGAACTTTATCTGTGCTCATTTCAATCTCTGGTTTTATGCAGCACCCCAACTCACCTTTCCCCTTAAGCAAGCATAAGTTGGTTTTCTAAATTTGAGACCCTGTTCTGTTCTGTAATTCAGTTCCTGTGTAGCCAAGTTTACATTCCGTGTATTACTGATATCTTATGATGTTTCTTTTTCTGTGTGACTTATTTCAGTTAGAATCATCATACCTGAATCCACTCATTGTGCTGCTAAGGGCCTGATGACACAGATTTCATTGCTGAGTGATACTGCATTGTAAGTAAATACCACAACTTCTTTATCCATTTTTCACTTTCTGCGATGTTGAAGTTGTACTGTAAACGAGGTTCTTGTAAACAGAGGCGTCCCAAACTTTGGGGTGGCTGTGTCTTTTTGATTTTAATTTCCGTAAGCTATAGGACCATAAGTGGAAGTGCCCTAGGTTCTGTTGCTTTGTTTTTTAGATGTTTCAGGAAACACCATACACTTCTCCCCAGTGGTTGTTGGCAATTTACATCCCGCCCATCAGCATAACAAGGCTCCCAGTTCTCCATGGCCTGTCCTGCCTTTCTGGATTTTACACATTTTTCACATGGCCCTTTTGACCAGGGGGAAGTGAGACTTCATTGTAGTGCAGATTTCCTTTGCAAGCTTGCTTGGTTGGCCAAAAAGGGCGTATGCGTTTTTTCCTGAATATATTCAGGAAAAAACGCATACGCCCTTTTTGGCCAAGTGCATCATTGTGGACGTTCTGCCTCTTTTCCTATGCTTTCAATGCAATTCCAGTCTACCTCCTGAAATCGGTTTCCTGCAATTCTGCCCCGCTTTCAAGTCCTCTTGGCAGCCTTACTTCAGTCTATTTTTGGACGATAGCTGTCATTTATAACTCTGCAGGTTTGTGCATTACAGTGCCCTTGAGCTCCTTTCTTCAACTCGCCTTCTTTTGAGCTGGCCGCAACACCGCAGGATGGCTTCAGGCCCTAATCTGGTTCTGGCATGGCACGCTGAGCCTTTGGTTAATTCCTCTTCCTGGTAGGAAATGAGAGTTAAATTTGCCCGTCCAGACACCTCCAGCTAGTCTCCATTGGTTCTCGCTATTCCTGTTCATCTTCCGCAGAAATTGCAAACTGGACCAAACAGGAGGTTAAAGGGACTGACTCTCCAAGTCGGGAGAGTGTTAGTAAAGCGTCTGGAATGTTGCACCTGAGTACCAGGGTACGAAAACTGAGACATATTTGAACACGTCTCCCGATCACATGGTTGATCATACTCTAGGTTCCACATGCATGTTTTAGCTGAAGGAAGAATACCTTAAACCTGGGTAGTTGAAACCCGTGGAATGGGTACCATGCAATATGACTTCAAAGGGTCTTCATTTGCTCACCGAACCTCTCCAATCCTATCACTGCTGCGTTTATGCCCCTGTACACATGCTTGATTCTCTTTTGGAGACATAGCAATCCATAGGTTTTAAGATACTTACAAGTCAGGTACATTCTTAGGCGTTTAATATGCGGTGTTGAGTCCATTTCGTTGAGCAAGGAGTAGCTCTTGTCTATTCCATATTTGGCTTAAGGAACTTTATCTGTGATCATTTCAATCTCTGGTTTTATGCAGCACCCCAACTCACCTTTACCCTTAAACAAGCATAAGTTGTTTTTCTAAATTTGAGACCCTGTTCTGTTCTGTAATTCAGTTCCTGTGTAGCCAAGTTTACATTCCGTGTATTACTGATATCTTATGATGTTTCTTTTTCTGTGTGACTTATTTCAGTTAGAATCATCATACCTGAATCCACTCATTGTGCTGCTAAGGGCCTGATGACACAGATTTCATTGCTGAGTGATACTGCATTGTAAGTAAATACCACAAGTTCTTTATCCATTTTTCACTTTCTGCGATGTTGAACTTGTACTGTAAATGAGGTTCTTGTAAACAGAGGCGTCCCAAACTTTGGGGTGGCTGTGTCTTTTTGATTTTAATTTCCCTAAGCTATAGGACCATAAGTGGAAGTGCCCTAGGTTCTGTTGCTTTGTTTTTTAGATGTTTCAGGAAACACCATACACTTCTCCCGAGTGGTTGTTGGCAATTTACATCCCGCCCATCAGCATAACAAGGTTCCCAGTTCTCCATGGCCTGTCCTGCCTTTCTGGATTTTACACTTTTTTCAGATGGCCCTTTTGACCGGGGGGAAGTGAGACTTCATTGTAGTGCAGATTTCCTTTGCAAGCTTGCTTGGTTGGCCAAAAAGGGCGTATGCGTTTTTTCCTGAATATATTCAGGAAAAAACGCATACGCCCTTTTTGGCCAAGTGCATCATTGTGGACGTTCTGCCTCTTTTCCTATGCTTTCAATGCAATTCCAGTCTACCTCCTGAAATCGGTTTCCTGCAATTCTGCCCCGCTTTCAAGTCCTCTTGGCAGCCTTACTTCAGTCTATTTTTGGACGATAGCTGTCATTTATGACTCTGCAGGTTTGTGAATTACAGTGGCCCTGAGCTCCTTTCTTCAACTCGGTTTCTTTTGAGCTGGCCGCAACACCGCAGGATGGCTTCAGGCCCTAATCTGGTTCCGGCACGGCACACTGAGCCTTTGGTTATTTCCTCCTCCTGGTGGGAAATGAGAGTTAAATTTGCCCGTCCAGACACCTCCAGCTAGCCTCTCATTGGTTCTCGCTATTCCTGTTCATCTTCCGCAGAAATTGCAAACTGAGCCAAACAGGAGGTTAAAGGCGCTGACTCTCCAAGTGGGGAGAGTGTTAATAAAGCGTCTGGAATGTTGCACCCGAGTACCAGGGGAGGAAAACTGAGACATATTTGAACACGTCTCCCGTTCACATGGTTGATCATACTTGGGTTCCACATGCATGTTTTAGCTGAAGGAAGAATACCTTAAACCTGGAGAGTTGAGACCCGTGGAATGTGTCCCATGCAATATGACTTCAAAGGGTCTTCATTTGCTCACCGAACCTCTCCAATCCTATCACTGCTGCGTTTATGCCCCTGTACACACGCTTGATTCTCTTTTGGAGACATAGCAATCCATAGGTTTTAAGATACTTACTAGTCAGGTACATTCTTAGGCGTTTAATATGGGGTGTTGAGTCCATTTCGTTGAGCAAGGAGTAGCTCTTGTCTATTCCATATTTGGCTTAAGGAACTTTATCTGTGCTCATTTCAATCTCTGGTTTTATGCAGCACCCCAACTCACCTTTCCCCTTAAGCAAGCATAAGTTGCTTTTCTAAATTTGTGACCCTGTTCTATTTTGGAATTCAGTTCCTGTGTAGCCAAGTTTACATTCTGTGTATTAGTGATATCTTATGATGTTTCTTTTTCTGTGTGACTTATTTCAGTTAGAATCATCGTACCTGAATCCACTCATTATGCTGCTACGGGCCTGATGACATAGATTTCATTGCTGAGTGATACTGCATTGTACGTAAGTACCACAAGTTCTTTATCCATTTTTCACTTTCTGTGATGTTGAACTTGTACGGTAAACGAGGTTCTTGTAAACAGAGGCGTCCCAAACTTTGGGGTGGCTGTGTCTTTTTGATTTTAATTTCCCTAAGCTATAGGACCATAAGTGGAAGTGCCCTAGGTTCTGTTGCTTTGTTTTTTAGATGTTTCAGGAAACCCCATACACTTCTCCTGAGTGGTTGTTGGCAATTTACATCCCGCCCATCAGCATAACAAGGCTCCCAGTTCTCCATGGCCTGTCCTGCCTTTCTGGATTTTACACTTTTTTCAGATGGCCCTTTTGACCGGGGGGAAGTGAGACTTCATTGTAGTGCAGATTTCCTTTGCAAGCTTGCTTGGTTGGCCAAAAAGGGCGTATGCGTTTTTTCCTGAATATATTCAGGAAAAAACGCATACGCCCTTTTTGGCCAAGTGCATCATTGTGGACGTTCTGCCTCTTTTCCTATGCTTTCAATGCAATTCCAGTCTACCTCCTGAAATCGGTTTCCTGCAATTCTGCCCCACTTTCAAGTCCTCTTGGCAGCCTTACTTCAGTCTATTTTTGGACGATAGCTGTCATTTATAACTCTGCAGGTTTGTGAATTACAGTGCCCCTGAGCTCCTTTCTTCAACTCGCCTTCTTTTGAGCTGGGCGCAACACCGCAGGATGGCTTCAGGCCCTAATCTGGTTCTGGCATGGCACGCTGAGCCTTTGGTTAATTCCTCTTCCTGGTAGGAAATGAGAGTTAAATTTGCCCGTCCAGACACCTCCAGCTAGTCTCCATTGGTTCTCGCTATTCCTGTTCATCTTCCGCAGAAATTGCAAACTGGACCAAACAGGAGGTTAAAGGGACTGACTCTCCAAGTCGGGAGAGTGTTAGTAAAGCGTCTGGAATGTTGCACCCGAGTACCAGGGTACGAAAACTGAGACATATTTGAACACGTCTCCCGATCACATGGTTGATCATACTCTAGGTTCCACATGCATGATTTAGCTGAAGGAAGAATACCTTAAACCTGGGTAGTTGAAACCCGTGGAATGGGTACCATGCAATATGACTTCAAAGGGTCTTCATTTGCTCACCGAACCTCTCCAATCCTATCACTGCTGCGTTTATGCCCCTGTACACATGCTTGATTCTCTTTTGGAGACATAGCAATCCATAGGTTTTAAGATACTTACAAGTCAGGTACATTCTTAGGCGTTTAATATGCGGTGTTGAGTCCATTTCGTTGAGCAAGGAGTAGCTCTTGTCTATTCCATATTTGGCTTAAGGAACTTTATCTGTGCTCATTTCAATCTCTGGTTTTATGCAGCACCCCAACTCACCTTTCCCCTTAAGCAAGCATAAGTTGGTTTTCTAAATTTGAGACCCTGTTCTGTTCTGTAATTCAGTTCCTGTGTAGCCAAGTTTACATTCCGTGTATTACTGATATCTTATGATGTTTCTTTTTCTGTGTGACTTATTTCAGTTAGAATCATCATACCTGAATCCACTCATTGTGCTGCTAAGGGCCTGATGACACAGATTTCATTGCTGAGTGATACTGCATTGTAAGTAAATACCACAAGTTCTTTATCCATTTTTCACTTTCTGCGATGTTGAACTTGTACTGTAAATGAGGTTCTTGTAAACAGAGGCGTCCCAAACTTTGGGGTGGCTGTGTCTTTTTTATTTTCATTTCCCTAAGCTATAGGACCATAAGTGGCAGTGCCCTAGGCTCTGTTGCTTTGTTTTTTAGATGTTTCAGGAAACACCATACACTTCTCCCGAGTGGTTGTTGGCAATTTACATCCCGCCCATCAGCATAACAAGGCTCCCAGTTCTCCATGGCCTGTCCTGCCTTTCTGGATTTTACACATTTTTCAGATGGCCCTTTTGACCAGGGGGAAGTGAGACTTCATTGTAGTGCAGATTTCCTTTGCAAGCTTGCTTGGTTGGCCAAAAAGGGCGTATGCGTTTTTTCCTGAATATATTCAGGAAAAAACGCATACGCCCTTTTTGGCCAAGTGCATCATTGTGGACGTTCTGCCTCTTTTCCTATGCTTTCAATGCAATTCCAGTCTACCTCCTGAAATCGGTTTCCTGCAATTCTGCCCCGCTTTCAAGTCCTCTTGGCAGCCTTACTTCAGTCTCTTTTTGGACGATAGCTGTCATTTATAACTCTGCAGGTTTGTGAATTACAGTGCCCCTGAGCTCCTTTCTTCAACTCGCTTTCTTGTGAGCTGGCCGCAACACTGCAGGATGGCTTCAGGCCCTAATCTGGTTCTGGCACGGCACGCTGAGCCTTTGGTTAATTCCTCTTCCTGGTGGGAAATGAGAGTTAAATTTGCCCGTCCAGACACCTCCAGCTAGTCTCTCATTGGTTCTCGCTATTCCTGTTCATCTTCCGCAGAAATTGCAAACTGGGCCAAACAAGAGGTTAAAGACACTGACTCTCCAAGTCGGGAGAGTGTTAGTAAAGCGTCTGGAATGTTGCACCCGAGTACCAGGGTACGAAAACTGAGACATATTTGAACACGTCTCCCGATCACATGGTTGATCATACTCTAGGTTCCACATGCATGTTTTAGCTGAAGGAAGAATACCTTAAACCTGGGTAGTTGAAACCCGTGGAATGGGTACCATGCAATATGACTTCAAAGGGTCTTCATTTGCTCACCGAACCTCTCCAATCCTATCACTGCTGCGTTTATGCCCCTGTACACATGCTTGATTCTCTTTTGGAGACATAGCAATCCATAGGTTTTAAGATACTTACAAGTCAGGTACATTCTTAGGCGTTTAATATGCGGTGTTGAGTCCATTTCGTTGAGCAAGGAGTAGCTCTTGTCTATTCCATATTTGGCTTAAGGAACTTTATCTGTGCTCATTTCAATCTCTGTTTTTATGCAGCACCCCAACTCACCTTTACCCTTAAGCAAGCATAAGTTGGTTTTCTAAATTTGAGACCCTGTTCTGTTCTGTAATTCAGTTCCTGTGTAGCCAAGTTTACATTCCGTGTATTACTGATATCTTATGATGTTTCTTTTTCTGTGTGACTTATTTCAGTTAGAATCATCATACCTGAATCCACTCATTGTGCTGCTAAGGGCCTGATGACACAGATTTCATTGCTGAGTGATACTGCATTGTAAGTAAATACCACAAGTTCTTTATCCATTTTTCACTTTCTGCGATGTTGAACTTGTACTGTAAATGAGGTTCTTGTAAACAGAGGCGTCCCAAACTTTGGGGTGGCTGTGTCTTTTTTATTTTAATTTCCCTAAGCTATAGGACCATAAGTGGAAGTGCCCTAGGCTCTGTTGCTTTGTTTTTTAGATGTTTCAGGAAACACCATACACTTCTCCCAAGTGGTTGTTGGCAATTTACATCCCGCCCATCAGCATAACAAGGCTCCCAGTTCTCCATGGCCTGTCCTGCCTTTCTGGATTTTACACTTTTTTCAGATGGCCCTTTTGACCGGGGGTAGGGGGGAAGTGAGACTTCATTGTAGTGCAGATTTCCTTTGCAAGCTTGCTTGGTTGGCCAAAAAGGGCGTATGCGTTTTTTCCTGAATATATTCAGGAAAAAACGCATACGCCCTTTTTGGCCAAGTGCATCATTGTGGACGTTCTGCCTCTTTTCCTATGCTTTCAATGCAATTCCAGTCTACCTCCTGAAATCGGTTTCCTGCAATTCTGCCCCGCTTTCAAGTCCTCTTGGCAGCCTTACTTCAGTATATTTTTGGACGATAGCTGTCATTTATAACTCTGCAGGTTTGTGAATTACAGTGCCCCTGAGCTCCTTTCTTCAACTCGCTTTCTTGTGAGCTGGCCGCAACACCGCAGGATGGCTTCAGGCCCTAATCTCGTTCCGGCACGGCACGCTGAGCCTTTGGTTAATTCCTCTTCCTGGTGGGAAATGAGAGTTAAATTTGCCCGTCCAGACACCTCCAGCTAGTCTCTCATTGGTTCTCGCTTTTCCTGTTCATCTTCCGCAGAAATTGCAAACTGGGCCAAACAGGAGGTTAAAGACACTGACTCTCCAAGTCGGGAGAGTGTTAGTAAAGCGTCTGGAATGTTGCACCCGAGTACCAGGGTACGAAAACTGAGACATATTTGAACACGTCTCCCGATCACATGGTTGATCATACTCTAGGTTCCACATGCATGTTTTAGCTGAAGGAAGAATACCTTAAACCTGGGTAGTTGAAACCCGTGGAATGGGTACCATGCAATATGACTTCAAAGGGTCTTCATTTGCTCACCGAACCTCTCCAATCCTATCACTGCTGCGTTTATGCCCCTGTACACATGCTTGATTCTCTTTTGGAGACATAGCAATCCATAGGTTTTAAGATACTTACAAGTCAGGTACATTCTTAGGCGTTTAATATGCGGTGTTGAGTCCATTTCGTTGAGCAAGGAGTAGCTCTTGTCTATTCCATATTTGGCTTAAGGAACTTTATCTGTGCTCATTTCAATCTCTGGTTTTATGCAGCACCCCAACTCACCTTTCCCCTTAAGCAAGCATAAGTTGGTTTTCTAAATTTGAGACCCTGTTCTGTTCTGTAATTCAGTTCCTGTGTAGCCAAGTTTACATTCCGTGTATTACTGATATCTTATGATGTTTCTTTTTCTGTGTGACTTATTTCAGTTAGAATCATCATACCTGAATCCACTCATTGTGCTGCTAAGGGCCTGATGACACAGATTTCATTGCTGAGTGATACTGCATTGTAAGTAAATACCACAAGTTCTTTATCCATTTTTCACTTTCTGCGATGTTGAACTTGTACTGTAAATGAGGTTCTTGTAAACAGAGGCGTCCCAAACTTTGGGGTGGCTGTGTCTTTTTTATTTTAATTTCCCTAAGCTATAGGACCATAAGTGGCAGTGCCCTAGGCTCTGTTGCTTTGTTTTTTAGATGTTTCAGGAAACACCATACACTTCTCCCGAGTGGTTGTTGGCAATTTACATCCCGCCCATCAGCATAACAAGGCTCCCAGTTCTCCATGGCCTGTCCTGCCTTTCTGGATTTTACACATTTTTCAGATGGCCCTTTTGACCAGGGGGAAGTGAGACTTCATTGTAGTGCAGATTTCCTTTGCAAGCTTGCTTGGTTGGCCAAAAAGGGCGTATGCGTTTTTTCCTGAATATATTCAGGAAAAAACGCATACGCCCTTTTTGGCCAAGTGCATCATTGTGGACGTTCTGCCTCTTTTCCTATGCTTTCAGTGCATTTCCAGTCTACCTCCTGAAATCGGTTTCCTGCAATTCTGCCCCGCTTTCAAGTCCTCTTGGCAGCCTTACTTCAGTCTATTTTTGGACGATAGCTGTCATTTATAACTCTGCAGGTTTGTGAATTACAGTGCCCCTGAGCTCCTTTCTTCAACTCGCTTTCTTGTGAGCTGGCCGCAACACCGCAGGATGGCTTCAGGCCCTAATCTGGTTCCGGCACGGCACGCTGAGCCTTTGGTTAATTCCTCTTCCTGGTGGGAAATGATAGTTAAATTTGCCCGTCCAGACACCTCCAGCTAGTCTCTCATTGGTTCTCGCTTTTCCTGTTCATCTTCCGCCGAAATTGCAAACTGGGCCAAACAGGAGGTTAAAGACACTGACTCTCCAAGTGGGGAGAGTGTTAGTAAAGCGTCTGGAATGTTGCACCCGAGTACCAGGGTACGAAAACTGAGACATATTTGAACACGTCTCCCGATCACATGGTTGATCATACTCTGGGTTCCACATGCATGTTTTAGCTGAAGGAAGAATACCTAAAACCTGGGTAGTTGAAACCCGTGGAATGGGTACCATGCAATATGACTTCAAAGGGTCTTCATTTGCTCACCGAACCTCTCCAATCCTATCACTGCTGCGTTTATGCCCCTGTACACATGCTTGATTCTGTTTCGGAGACATAGCAATCCATAGGTTTTAAGATACTTACTAGTCAGGTACATTCTTAGGCGTTTAATATGCGGTGTTGAGTCCATTTCGTTGAGCAAGGAGTAGCTCTTGTCTATTCCATATTTGGCTTAAGGAACTTTATCTGTGCTCATTTCAATCTCTGGTTTTATGCAGCACCCCAACTCACCTTTACCCTTAAGCAAGCATAAGTTGGTTTTCTAAATTTGAGACCCTGTTCTGTTCTGTAATTCAGTTCCTGTGTAGCCAAGTTTACATTCCGTGTATTACTGATATCTTATGATGTTTCTTTTTCTGTGTGACTTATTTCAGTTAGAATCATCATACCTGAATCCACTCATTGTGCTGCTAAGGGCCTGATGACACAGATTTCATTGCTGAGTGATACTGCATTGTAAGTAAATACCACAAGTTCTTTATCCATTTTTCACTTTCTGCGATGTTGAACTTGTACTGTAAACGAGGTTCTTGTAAACAGAGGCGTCCCAAACTTTGGGGTGGCTGTGTCTTTTTGATTTTAATTTCCCTAAGCTATAGGACCATAAGTGGAAGTGCCCTAGGTTCTGTTGCTTTGTTTTTTAGATGTTTCAGGAAACACCATACACTTCTCCCCAGTGGTTGTTGGCAATTTACATCCCGCCCATCAGCATAACAAGGCTCCCAGTTCTCCATGGCCTGTCCTGCCTTTCTGGATTTTACACTTTTTTCAGATGGCCCTTTTGACCGGTGGGAAGTGAGACTTCATTGTAGTGCAGATTTCCTTTGCAAGCTTGCTTGGTTGGCCAAAAAGGGCGTATGCGTTTTTTCCTGAATATATTCAGGAAAAAACGCATACGCCCTTTTTGGCCAAGTGCATCATTGTGGACGTTCTGCCTCTTTTCCTATGCTTTCAATGCAATTCCAGTCTACCTCCTGAAATCGGTTTCCTGCAATTCTGCCCCGCTTTCAAGTCCTCTTGGCAGCCTTACTTCAGTCTCTTTTTGGACGATAGCTGTCATTTATAACTCTGCAGGTTTGTGAATTACAGTGCCCCTGAGCTCCTTTCTTCAACTCGCTTTCTTTTGAGCTGGCCGCAACACCGCAGGATGGCTTCAGGCCCTAATCTGGTTCCGGTACGGCACGCTGAGCCTTTGGTTATTTCCTCTTCCTGGTGGGAAATGAGAGTTAAATTTGCCCGTCCAGACACCTCCAGCTAGTCTCCATTGGTTCTCGCTATTCCTGTTCATCTTCCGCAGAAATTGCAAACTGGGCCAAACAGGAGGTTAAAGGGACTGACTCTCCAAGTCGGGAGAGTGTTAGTAAAGCGTCTGGAATGTTGCACCCGAGTACCAGGGTACGAAAACTGAGACATATTTGAACACGTCTCCCGATCACATGGTTGATCATACTCTGGGTTCCACATGCATGTTTTAGCTGAAGGAAGAATACCTTAAACCTGGAGAGTTGAAACCCGTGGAATGGGTACCATGCAATATGACTTCAAAGGGTCTTCATTTGCTCACCGAACCTCTCCAATCCTATCACTGCTGCGTTTATGCCCCTGTACACATGCTTGATTCTCTTTTGGAGACATAGCAATCCATAGGTTTTAAGATACTTACAAGTCAGGTACATTCTTAGGCGTTTAATATGCGGTGTTGAGTCCATTTTGTTGAGCAAGGAGTAGCTCTTGTCTATTCCATATTTGGCTTAAGGAACTTTATCTGTGCTCATTTCAATCTCTGGTTTTATGCAGCACCCCAACTCACCTTTACCCTTAAGCAAGCATAAGTTGTTTTTCTAAATTTGAGACCCTGTTCTGTTCTGTAATTCAGTTCCTGTGTAGCCAAGTTTACATTCCGTGTATTACTGATATCTTATGATGTTTCTTTTTCTGTGTGACTTATTTCAGTTAGAATCATCATACCTGAATCCACTCATTGTGCTGCTAAGGGCCTGATGACACAGATTTCATTGCTGAGTGATATTGCTTTGTAAGTAAATACCACAACTTCTTTATCCATTTTTCACTTTCTGCGGTGTTGAACTTGTACTGTAAACGAGGTTCTTGTAAACAGAGGCGTCCCAAACTTTGGGGTGGCTGTGTCTTTTTGATTTTAATTTCCCTAAGCTATAGGACCATAAGTGGAAGTGCCCTAGGTTCTGTTGCTTTGTTTTTTAGATGTTTCAGGAAACACCATACACTTCTCCCGAGTGGTTGTTGGCAATTTACATCCCGCCCATCAGCATAACAAGGCTCCCAGTTCTCCATGGCCTGTCCTGCCTTTCTGGATTTTACACTTTTTTCAGATGGCCCTTTTTACCAGGGGGAAGTGAGACTTCATTGTAGTGCAGATTTCCTTTGCAAGCTTGCTTGGTTGGCCAAAAAGGGCGTATGCGTTTTTTCCTGAATATATTCAGGAAAAAACGCATACGCCCTTTTTGGCCAAGTGCATCATTGTGGACGTTCTGCCTCTTTTCCTATGCTTTCAATGCAATTCCAGTCTACCTCCTGAAATCGGTTTCCTGCAATTCTGCCCCGCTTTCAAGTCCTCTTGGCAGCCTTACTTCAGTCTATTTTTGGACGATAGCTGTCATTTATAACTCTGCAGGTTTGTGAATTACAGTGCCCCTGAGCTCCTTTCTTCAACTCGCCTTCTTTTGAGCTGGCCGCAACACCGCAGGATGGCTTCAGGCCGTAATCTGGTTCTGGCATGGCATGCTGAGCCTTTGGTTAATTCCTCTTCTTGGTAGGAAATGAGAGTTAAATTTGCCCGTCCAGACACCTCCAGCTAGTCTCCATTGGTTCTCGCTATTCCTGTTCATCTTCCGCAGAAATTGCAAACTGGGCCAAACAGGAGGTTAAAGGGACTGACTCTCCAAGTCGGGAGAGTGTTAGTAAAGCGTCTGGAATGTTGCACCCGAGTACCAGGGTACGAAAACTGAGACATATTTGAACACGTCTCCCGATCACATGGTTGATCATACTCTAGGTTCCACATGCATGTTTTAGCTGAAGGAAGAATATCTTAAACCTGGGTAGTTGAAACCCGTGGAATGGGTACCATGCAATATGACTTCAAAGGGTCTTCATTTGCTCACCGAACCTCTCCAATCCTATCACTGCTGCGTTTATGCCCCTGTACACATGCTTGATTCTCTTTTGGAGACATAGCAATCCATAGGTTTTAAGATACTTACAAGTCAGGTACATTCTTAGGCGTTTAATATGCGGTGTTGAGTCCATTTCGTTGAGCAAGGAGTAGCTCTTGTCTATTCCATATTTGGCTTAAGGAACTTTATCTGTGCTCATTTCAATCTCTGGTTTTATGCAGCACCCCAACTCACCTTTACCCTTAAGCAAGCATAAGTTGGTTTTCTAAATTTGAGACCCTGTTCTGTTCTGTAATTCAGTTCCTGTGTAGCCAAGTTTACATTCCGTGTATTACTGATATCTTATGATGTTTCTTTTTCTGTGTGACTTATTTCAGTTAGAATCATCATACCTGAATCCACTCATTGTGCTGCTAAGGGCCTGATGACACAGATTTCATTGCTGAGTGATACTGCATTGTAAGTAAATACCACAAGTTCTTTATCCATTTTTCACTTTCTGCGATGTTGAACTTGTACTGTAAACGAGGTTCTTGTAAACAGAGCCGTTCGAAAATTTAGGGTGGCTGTGTCTTTTTGATTTTAAATTCCCTAAGCTATAGGACCATAAGTGGAAGTGCCCTAGGTTCTGTTGCTTTGTTTTTTAGATGTTTCAAGAAACACCATACACTTCTCCCGAGTGGTTGTTGGCAATTTACATCCCGCCCATCAGCATAACAAGGCTCCCAGTTCTCCATGGCCTGTCCTGCCTTTCTGGATTTTACACTTTTTTCAGATGGCCCTTTTGACCAGGGGGAAGTGAGACTTCATTGTAGTGCAGATTTCCTTTGCAAGCTTGCTTGGTTGGCCAAAAAGGGCGTATGCGTTTTTTCCTGAATATATTCAGGAAAAAACGCATACGCCCTTTTTGGCCAAGTGCATCATTGTGGACGTTCTGCCTCTTTTCCTATGCTTTCAATGCAATTCCAGTCTACCTCCTGAAATCGGTTTCCTGCAATTCTGCCCCGCTTTCAAGTCCTCTTGGCAGCCTTACTTCAGTCTATTTTTGGACGATAGCTGTCATTTATAACTCTGCAGGTTTGTGAATTACAGTGGCCCTGAGCTCCTTTCTTCAACTCGCTTTCTTTTGAGCTGGCCGCAACACCGCAGGATGGCTTCAGGCCCTAATCTGGTTCTGGCATGGCACGCTGAGCCTTTGGTTAATTCCTCTTCCTGGTAGGAAATGAGAGTTAAATTTGCCCGTCCAGACACCTCCAGCTAGTCTCCATTGGTTCTCGCTATTCCTGTTCATCTTCCGCAGAAATTGCAAACTGGGCCAAACAGGAGGTTAAAGGCGCTGACTCTCCAAGTGGGGAGAGTGTTAATAAAGCGTCTGGAATGTTGCACCCGAGTACCAGGGGAGGAAAACTGAGACATATTTGAACACGTCTCCCGTTCACATGGTTGATCATACTTGGGTTCCACATGCATGTTTTAGCTGAAGGAAGAATACCTTAAACCTGGAGAGTTGAGACCCGTGGAATGGGTCCCATGCAATATGACTTCAAAGGGTCTTCATTTGCTCACCGAACCTCTCCAATCCTATCACTGCTGCGTTTATGCCCCTGTACACACGCTTGATTCTCTTTTGGAGACATAGCAATCCATAGGTTTTAAGATACTTACTAGTCAAGTACATTCTTAGGCGTTTAATATGGGGTGTTGAGTCCAGTTCGTTGAGCAAGGAGTAGCTCTTGTCTATTCCATATTTGGCTTAAGGAACTTTATCTGTGCTCATTTCAATCTCTGGTTTTATGCAGCACCCCAACTCACCTTTCCCCTTAAGCAAGCATAAGTTGCTTTTCTAAATTTGAGACCCTTTTCTGTTTTGGAATTCAGTTCCTTTGTAGCCAAGTTTACATTCCGTGTATTACTGATATCTTATGATGTTTCATTTTCTGTGTGACTTATTTCAGTTAGAATCATCGTACCTGAATCCACTCATTATGCTGCTACGGGCCTGATGACATAGATTTCATTGCTGAGTGATACTGCATTGTACGTAAGTACCACAAGTTCTTTATCCATTTTTCACTTTCTGTGATGTTGAACTTGTACGGTAAACGAGGTTCTTGTAAACAGAGGCGTCCCAAACTTTGGGGTGGCTGTGTCTTTTTTATTTTAATTTCCCTAAGCTATAGGACCATAAGTGGAAGTGCCCTAGGTTCTGTTGCTTTGTTTTTTAGATGTTTCAGGAAACACCATACACTTCTCCCCAGTGGTTGTTGGCAATTTACATCCCGCCCATCAGCATAACAAGGCTCCCAGTTCTCCATGGCCTGTCCTGCCTTTCTGGATTTTACACATTTTTCAGATGGCCCTTTTGACCAGGGGGAAGTGAGACTTCATTGTAGTGCAGATTTCCTTTGCAAGCTTGCTTGGTTGGCCAAAAAGGGCGTATGCGTTTTTTCCTGAATATATTCAGGAAAAAACGCATACGCCCTTTTTGGCCAAGTGCATCATTGTGGACGTTCTGCCTCTTTTCCTATGCTTTCAATGCAATTCCAGTCTACCTCCTGAAATCGGTTTCCTGCAATTCTGCCCCGCTTTCAAGTCCTCTTGGCAGCCTTACTTCAGTCTATTTTTGGACGATAGCTGTCATTTATAACTCTGCAGGTTTGTGAATTACAGTGCCCCTGAGCTCCTTTCTTCAACTCGCCTTCTTTTGAGCTGGCCGCAACACCGCAGGATGGCTTCAGGCCCTAATCTGGTTCTGGCATGGCACGCTGAGCCTTTGGTTAATTCCTCTTCCTGGTAGGAAATGAGAGTTAAATTTGCCCGTCCAGACACCTACAGCTAGTCTCCATTGGTTCTCGCTATTCCTGTTCATCTTCCGCAGAAATTGCAAACTGGACCAAACAGGAGGTTAAAGGGACTGACTCTCCAAGTCGGGAGAGTGTTAGTAAAGCGTCTGGAATGTTGCACCTGAGTACCAGGGTACGAAACCTGAGACATATTTGAACACGTCTCCCGATCACATGGTTGATCATACTCTAGGTTCCACATGCATGTTTTAGCTGAAGGAAGAATACCTTAAACCTGGGTAGTTGAAACCCGTGGAATGGGTACCATGCAATATGACTTCAAAGGGTCTTCATTTGCTCACCGAACCTCTCCAATCCTATCACTGCTGCGTTTATGCCCCTGTACACATGCTTGATTCTCTTTTGGAGACATAGCAATCCATAGGTTTTAAGATACTTACAAGTCAGGTACATTCTTAGGCGTTTAATATGCGGTGTTGAGTCCATTTCGTTGAGCAAGGAGTAGCTCTTGTCTATTCCATATTTGGCTTAAGGAACTTTATCTGTGATCATTTCAATCTCTGGTTTTATGCAGCACCCCAACTCACCTTTACCCTTAAACAAGCATAAGTTGTTTTTCTAAATTTGAGACCCTGTTCTGTTCTGTAATTCAGTTCCTGTGTAGCCAAGTTTACATTCCGTGTATTACTGATATCTTATGATGTTTCTTTTTCTGTGTGACTTATTTCAGTTAGAATCATCATACCTGAATCCACTCATTGTGCTGCTAAGGGCCTGATGACACAGATTTCATTGCTGAGTGATACTGCATTGTAAGTAAATACCACAAGTTCTTTATCCATTTTTCACTTTCTGCGATGTTGAACTTGTACTGTAAATGAGGTTCTTGTAAACAGAGGCGTCCCAAACTTTGGGGTGGCTGTGTCTTTTTGATTTTAATTTCCCTAAGCTATAGGACCATAAGTGGAAGTGCCCTAGGTTCTGTTGCTTTGTTTTTTAGATGTTTCAGGAAACACCATACACTTCTCCCGAGTGGTTGTTGGCAATTTACATCCCGCCCATCAGCATAACAAGGTTCCCAGTTCTCCATGGCCTGTCCTGCCTTTCTGGATTTTACACTTTTTTCAGATGGCCCTTTTGACCGGGGGGAAGTGAGACTTCATTGTAGTGCAGATTTCCTTTGCAAGCTTGCTTGGTTGGCCAAAAAGGGCGTATGCGTTTTTTCCTGAATATATTCAGGAAAAAACGCATACGCCCTTTTTGGCCAAGTGCATCATTGTGGACGTTCTGCCTCTTTTCCTATGCTTTCAATGCAATTCCAGTCTACCTCCTGAAATCGGTTTCCTGCAATTCTGCCCCGCTTTCAAGTCCTCTTGGCAGCCTTACTTCAGTCTATTTTTGGACGATAGCTGTCATTTATGACTCTGCAGGTTTGTGAATTACAGTGGCCCTGAGCTCCTTTCTTCAACTCGGTTTCTTTTGAGCTGGCCGCAACACCGCAGGATGGCTTCAGGCCCTAATCTGGTTCCGGCACGGCACACTGAGCCTTTTGTTATTTCCTCTTCCTGGTGGGAAATGAGACTTAAATTTGCCCGTCCAGACACCTCCAGCTAGCCTCTCATTGGTTCTCGCTATTCCTGTTCATCTTCCGCAGAAATTGCAAACTGAGCCAAACAGGAGGTTAAAGGCGCTGACTCTCCAAGTGGGGAGAGTGTTAATAAAGCGTCTGGAATGTTGCACCCGAGTACCAGGGGAGGAAAACTGAGACATATTTGAACACGTCTCCCGTTCACATGGTTGATCATACTTGGGTTCCACATGCATGTTTTAGCTGAAGGAAGAATACCTTAAACCTGGAGAGTTGAGACCCGTGGAATGTGTCCCATGCAATATGACTTCAAAGGGTCTTCATTTGCTCACCGAACCTCTCCAATCCTATCACTGCTGCGTTTATGCCCCTGTACACACGCTTGATTCTCTTTTGGAGACATAGCAATCCATAGGTTTTAAGATACTTACTAGTCAGGTACATTCTTAGGCGTTTAATATGGGGTGTTGAGTCCATTTCGTTGAGCAAGGAGTAGCTCTTGTCTATTCCATATTTGGCTTAAGGAACTTTATCTGTGCTCATTTCAATCTCTGGTTTTATGCAGCACCCCAACTCACCTTTCCCCTTAAGCAAGCATAAGTTGCTTTTCTAAATTTGTGACCCTGTTCTATTTTGGAATTCAGTTCCTGTGTAGCCAAGTTTACATTCTGTGTATTAGTGATATCTTATGATGTTTCTTTTTCTGTGTGACTTATTTCAGTTAGAATCATCGTACCTGAATCCACTCATTATGCTGCTACGGGCCTGATGACATAGATTTCATTGCTGAGTGATACTGCATTGTACGTAAGTACCACAAGTTCTTTATCCATTTTTCACTTTCTGTGATGTTGAACTTGTACGGTAAACGAGGTTCTTGTAAACAGAGGCGTCCCAAACTTTGGGGTGGCTGTGTCTTTTTTATTTTAATTTCCCTAAGCTATAGGACCATAAGTGGAAGTGCCCTAGGTTCTGTTGCTTTGTTTTTTAGATGTTTCAGGAAACCCCATACACTTCTCCTGAGTGGTTGTTGGCAATTTACATCCCGCCCATCAGCATAACAAGGCTCCCAGTTCTCCATGGCCTGTCCTGCCTTTCTGGATTTTACACTTTTTTCAGATGGCCCTTTTGACCGGGGGGAAGTGAGACTTCATTGTAGTGCAGATTTCCTTTGCAAGCTTGCTTGGTTGGCCAAAAAGGGCGTATGCGTTTTTTCCTGAATATATTCAGGAAAAAACGCATACGCCCTTTTTGGCCAAGTGCATCATTGTGGACGTTCTGCCTCTTTTCCTATGCTTTCAATGCAATTCCAGTCTACCTCCTGAAATCGGTTTCCTGCAATTCTGCCCCACTTTCAAGTCCTCTTGGCAGCCTTACTTCAGTCTATTTTTGGACGATAGCTGTCATTTATAACTCTGCAGGTTTGTGAATTACAGTGCCCCTGAGCTCCTTTCTTCAACTCGCCTTCTTTTGAGCTGGGCGCAACACCGCAGGATGGCTTCAGGCCCTAATCTGGTTCTGGCATGGCACGCTGAGCCTTTGGTTAATTCCTCTTCCTGGTAGGAAATGAGAGTTAAATTTGCCCTTCCAGACACCTCCAGCTAGTCTCCATTGGTTCTCGCTATTCCTGTTCATCTTCCGCAGAAATTGCAAACTGGACCAAACAGGAGGTTAAAGGGACTGACTCTCCAAGTCGGGAGAGTGTTAGTAAAGCGTCTGGAATGTTGCACCCGAGTACCAGGGTACGAAAACTGAGACATATTTGAACACGTCTCCCGATCACATGGTTGATCATACTCTAGGTTCCACATGCATGTTTTAGCTGAAGGAAGAATACCTTAAACCTGGGTAGTTGAAACCCGTGGAATGGGTACCATGCAATATGACTTCAAAGGGTCTTCATTTGCTCACCGAACCTCTCCAATCCTATCACTGCTGCGTTTATGCCCCTGTACACATGCTTGATTCTCTTTTGGAGACATAGCAATCCATAGGTTTTAAGATACTTACAAGTCAGGTACATTCTTAGGCGTTTAATATGCGGTGTTGAGTCCATTTCGTTGAGCAAGGAGTAGCTCTTGTCTATTCCATATTTGGCTTAAGGAACTTTATCTGTGCTCATTTCAATCTCTGGTTTTATGCAGCACCCCAACTCACCTTTCCCCTTAAGCAAGCATAAGTTGGTTTTCTAAATTTGAGACCCTGTTCTGTTCTGTAATTCAGTTCCTGTGTAGCCAAGTTTACATTCCGTGTATTACTGATATCTTATGATGTTTCTTTTTCTGTGTGACTTATTTCAGTTAGAATCATCATACCTGAATCCACTCATTGTGCTGCTAAGGGCCTGATGACACAGATTTCATTGCTGAGTGATACTGCATTGTAAGTAAATACCACAAGTTCTTTATCCATTTTTCACTTTCTGCGATGTTGAACTTGTACTGTAAACGAGGTTCTTGTAAACAGAGGCGTCCCAAACTTTGGGGTGGCTGTGTCTTTTTTATTTTAATTTCCCTAAGCTATAGGACCATAAGTGGCAGTGCCCTAGGCTCTGTTGCTTTGTTTTTTAGATGTTTCAGGAAACACCATACACTTCTCCCGAGTGGTTGTTGGCAATTTACATCCCGCCCATCAGCATAACAAGGCTCCCAGTTCTCCATGGCCTGTCCTGCCTTTCTGGATTTTACACATTTTTCAGATGGCCCTTTTGACCAGGGGGAAGTGAGACTTCATTGTAGTGCAGATTTCCTTTGCAAGCTTGCTTGGTTGGCCAAAAAGGGCGTATGCGTTTTTTCCTGAATATATTCAGGAAAAAACGCATACGCCCTTTTTGGCCAAGTGCATCATTGTGGACGTTCTGCCTCTTTTCCTATGCTTTCAATGCAATTCCAGTCTACCTCCTGAAATCGGTTTCCTGCAATTCTGCCCCGCTTTCAAGTCCTCTTGGCAGCCTTACTTCAGTCTCTTTTTGGACGATAGCTGTCATTTATAACTCTGCAGGTTTGTGAATTACAGTGCCCCTGAGCTCCTTTCTTCAACTCGCTTTCTTGTGAGCTGGCCGCAACACTGCAGGATGGCTTCAGGCCCTAATCTGGTTCTGGCACGGCACGCTGAGCCTTTGGTTAATTCCTCTTCCTGGTGGGAAATGAGAGTTAAATTTGCCCGTCCAGACACCTCCAGCTAGTCTCTCATTGGTTCTCGCTATTCCTGTTCATCTTCCGCAGAAATTGCAAACTGGGCCAAACAGGAGGTTAAAGACACTGACTCTCCAAGTCGGGAGAGTGTTAGTAAAGCGTCTGGAATGTTGCACCCGAGTACCAGGGTACGAAAACTGAGACATATTTGAACACGTCTCCCGATCACATGGTTGATCATACTCTAGGTTCCACATGCATGTTTTAGCTGAAGGAAGAATACCTTAAACCTGGGTAGTTGAAACCCGTGGAATGGGTACCATGCAATATGACTTCAAAGGGTCTTCATTTGCTCACCGAACCTCTCCAATCCTATCACTGCTGCGTTTATGCCCCTGTACACATGCTTGATTCTCTTTTGGAGACATAGCAATCCATAGGTTTTAAGATACTTACAAGTCAGGTACATTCTTAGGCGTTTAATATGCGGTGTTGAGTCCATTTCGTTGAGCAAGGAGTAGCTCTTGTCTATTCCATATTTGGCTTAAGGAACTTTATCTGTGCTCATTTCAATCTCTGGTTTTATGCAGCACCCCAACTCACCTTTCCCCTTAAGCAAGCATAAGTTGGTTTTCTAAATTTGAGACCCTGTTCTGTTCTGTAATTCAGTTCCTGTGTAGCCAAGTTTACATTCCGTGTATTACTGATATCTTATGATGTTTCTTTTTCTGTGTGACTTATTTCAGTTAGAATCATCATACCTGAATCCACTCATTGTGCTGCTAAGGGCCTGATGACACAGATTTCATTGCTGAGTGATACTGCATTGTAAGTAAATACCACAAGTTCTTTATCCATTTTTCACTTTCTGCGATGTTGAACTTGTACTGTAAATGAGGTTCTTGTAAACAGAGGCGTCCCAAACTTTGGGGTGGCTGTGTCTTTTTTATTTTAATTTCCCTAAGCTATAGGACCATAAGTGGCAGTGCCCTAGGCTCTGTTGCTTTGTTTTTTAGATGTTTCAGGAAACACCATACACTTCTCCCGAGTGGTTGTTGGCAATTTACATCCCGCCCATCAGCATAACAAGGCTCCCAGTTCTCCATGGCCTGTCCTGCCTTTCTGGATTTTACACATTTTTCAGATGGCCCTTTTGACCAGGGGGAAGTGAGACTTCATTGTAGTGCAGATTTCCTTTGCAAGCTTGCTTGGTTGGCCAAAAAGGGCGTATGCGTTTTTTCCTGAATATATTCAGGAAAAAACGCATACGCCCTTTTTGGCCAAGTGCATCATTGTGGACGTTCTGCCTCTTTTCCTATGCTTTCAATGCAATTCCAGTCTACCTCCTGAAATCGGTTTCCTGCAATTCTGCCCCGCTTTCAAGTCCTCTTGGCAGCCTTACTTCAGTCTCTTTTTGGACGATAGCTGTCATTTATAACTCTGCAGGTTTGTGAATTACAGTGCCCCTGAGCTCCTTTCTTCAACTCGCTTTCTTGTGAGCTGGCCGCAACACTGCAGGATGGCTTCAGGCCCTAATCTGGTTCTGGCACGGCACGCTGAGCCTTTGGTTAATTCCTCTTCCTGGTGGGAAATGAGAGTTAAATTTGCCCGTCCAGACACCTCCAGCTAGTCTCTCATTGGTTCTCGCTATTCCTGTTCATCTTCCGCAGAAATTGCAAACTGGGCCAAACAGGAGGTTAAAGACACTGACTCTCCAAGTCGGGAGAGTGTTAGTAAAGCGTCTGGAATGTTGCACCCGAGTACCAGGGTACGAAAACTGAGACATATTTGAACACGTCTCCCGATCACATGGTTGATCATACTCTAGGTTCCACATGCATGATTTAGCTGAAGGAAGAATACCTAAAACCTGGGTAGTTGAAACCCGTGGAATGGGTACCATGCAATATGACTTCAAAGGGTCTTCATTTGCTCACTGAACCTCTCCAATCCTATCACTGCTGCGTTTATGTCCGTGTACACATGCTTGATTCTCTTTCGGAGACATAGCAATCCATAGGTTTTAAGATACTTACTAGTCAGGTACATTCTTAGGCGTTTAATATGCGGTGTTGAGTCCATTTCGTTGAGCAAGGAGTAGCTCTTGTCTATTCCATATTTGGCTTAAGGAACTTTATCTGTGCTCATTTCAATCTCTGGTTTTATGCAGCACCCCAACTCACCTTTCCCCTTAAGCAAGCATAAGTCGGTTTTCGAAATTTGAGACCCTGTTCTGTTCTGTAATTCAGTTCCTGTGTAACCAAGTTTACATTCCGTTTATTACTGATATCTTATGATGTTTCTTTTTCTGTGTGACTTATTTCAGTTAGAATCATCATACCTGAATCCACTCATTGTGCTGCTAAGGGCCTGATGACACAGATTTCATTGCTGAGTGATATTGCTTTGTAAGTAAATACCACAACTTCTTTATCCATTTTTCACTTTCTGCGATGTTGAACTTGTACTGTAAACGAGGTTCTTGTAAACAGAGGCGTCCCAAACTTTGGGGTGGCTGTGTCTTTTTGATTTCAATTTTCCTAAGCTATAGGACCATAAGTGGAAGTGCCCTAGGCTCTGTTGCTTTGTTTTTTAGATGTTTCAGGAAACACCATACACTTCTCCCAAGTGGTTGTTGGCAATTTACATACCTCCCATCAGCATAACAAGGCTCCCAGTTCTCCATGGCCTGTCCTGCCTTTCTGGATTTTACACTTTTTTCAGATGGCCCTTTTGACCGGGGGTAGGGGGGAAGTGAGACTTCATTGTAGTGCAGATTTGCTTTGCAAGCTTGCTTGGTTGGCCAAAAAGGGCGTATGCGTTTTTTCCTGAATATATTCAGGAAAAAACGCATACGCCCTTTTTGGCCAAGTGCATCATTGTGGACGTTCTGCCTCTTTTCCTATGCTTTCAGTGCAATTCCAGTCTACCTCCTGAAATCGGTTTCCTGCAATTCTGCCCCGCTTTCAAGTCCTCTTGGCAGCCTTACTTCAGTATATTTTTGGACGATAGCTGTCATTTATAACTCTGCAGGTTTGTGAATTACAGTGCCCCTGAGCTCCTTTCTTCAACTCGCTTTCTTGTGAGCTGGCCGCAACACCGCAGGATGGCTTCAGGCCCTAATCTGGTTCCGGCACGGCACGCTGAGCCTTTGGTTAATTCCTCTTCCTGGTGGGAAATGAGAGTTAAATTTGCCCGTCCAGACACCTCCAGCTAGTCTCTCATTGGTTCTCGCTTTTCCTGTTCATCTTCCGCAGAAATTGCAAACTGGGCCAAACAGGAGGTTAAAGACACTGACTCTCCAAGTCGGGAGAGTGTTAGTAAAGCGTCTGGAATGTTGCACCCGAGTACCAGGGTACGAAAACTGAGACATATTTGAACACGTCTCCCGATCACATGGTTGATCATACTCTAGGTTCCACATGCATGTTTTAGCTGAAGGAAGAATACCTTAAACCTGGGTAGTTGAAACCCGTGGAATGGGTACCATGCAATATGACTTCAAAGGGTCTTCATTTGCTCACCGAACCTCTCCAATCCTATCACTGCTGCGTTTATGCCCCTGTACACATGCTTGATTCTCTTTTGGAGACATAGCAATCCATAGGTTTTAAGATACTTACAAGTCAGGTACATTCTTAGGCGTTTAATATGCGGTGTTGAGTCCATTTCGTTGAGCAAGGAGTAGCTCTTGTCTATTCCATATTTGGCTTAAGGAACTTTATCTGTGCTCATTTCAATCTCTGGTTTTATGCAGCACCCCAACTCACCTTTCCCCTTAAGCAAGCATAAGTTGGTTTTCTAAATTTGAGACCCTGTTCTGTTCTGTAATTCAGTTCCTGTGTAGCCAAGTTTACATTCCGTGTATTACTGATATCTTATGATGTTTCTTTTTCTGTGTGACTTATTTCAGTTAGAATCATCATACCTGAATCCACTCATTGTGCTGCTAAGGGCCTGATGACACAGATTTCATTGCTGAGTGATACTGCATTGTAAGTAAATACCACAAGTTCTTTATCCATTTTTCACTTTCTGCGATGTTGAACTTGTACTGTAAATGAGGTTCTTGTAAACAGAGGCGTCCCAAACTTTGGGGTGGCTGTGTCTTTTTTATTTTAATTTCCCTAAGCTATAGGACCATAAGTGGCAGTGCCCTAGGCTCTGTTGCTTTGTTTTTTAGATGTTTCAGGAAACACCATACACTTCTCCCGAGTGGTTGTTGGCAATTTACATCCCGCCCATCAGCATAACAAGGCTCCCAGTTCTCCATGGCCTGTCCTGCCTTTCTGGATTTTACACATTTTTCAGATGGCCCTTTTGACCAGGGGGAAGTGAGACTTCATTGTAGTGCAGATTTCCTTTGCAAGCTTGCTTGGTTGGCCAAAAAGGGCGTATGTGTTTTTTCCTGAATATATTCAGGAAAAAACGCATACGCCCTTTTTGGCCAAGTGCATCATTGTGGACGTTCTGCCTCTTTTCCTATGCTTTCAATGCAATTCCAGTCTACCTCCTGAAATCGGTTTCCTGCAATTCTGCCCCGCTTTCAAGTCCGCTTGGCAGCCTTACTTCAGTCTCTTTTTGTACGATAGCTGTCATTTATAACTCTGCAGGTTTGTGAATTACAGTGCCCCTGAGCTCCTTTCTTCAACTCGCTTTCTTGTGAGCTGGCCGCAACACTGCAGGATGGCTTCAGGCCCTAATCTGGTTCTGGCACGGCATGCTGAGCCTTTGGTTAATTCCTCTTCCTGGTGGGAAATGAGAGTTAAATTTGCCCGTCCAGACACCTCCAGCTAGTCTCTCATTGGTTCTCGCTATTCCTGTTCATCTTCCGCAGAAATTGCAAACTGGGCCAAACAGGAGGTTAAAGACACTGACTCTCCAAGTCGGGAGAGTGTTAGTAAAGCGTCTGGAATGTTGCACCCGAGTACCAGGGTACGAAAACTGAGACATATTTGAACACGTCTCCCGATCACATGGTTGATCATACTCTGGGTTCCACATGCATGATTTAGCTGAAGGAAGAATACCTAAAACCTGGGTAGTTGAAACCCGTGGAATGGGTACCATGCAATATGACTTCAAAGGGTCTTCATTTGCTCACTGAACCTCTCCAATCCTATCACTGCTGCGTTTATGTCCGTGTACACATGCTTGATTCTCTTTTGGAGACATAGCAATCCATAGGTTTTAAGATACTTACAAGTCAGGTACATTCTTAGGAGTTTAATATGCGGTGTTGAGTCCATTTCGTTGAGCAAGGAGTAGCTCTTGTCTATTCCATATTTGGCTTAAGGAACTTTATCTGTGCTCATTTCAATCTCTGGTTTTATGCAGCACCCCAACTCACCTTTCCCCTTAAGCAAGCATAAGTCGGTTTTCGAAATTTGAGACCCTGTTCTGTTCTGTAATTCAGTTCCTGTGTAGCCAAGTTTACATTCCGTTTATTACTGATATCTTATGATGTTTCTTTTTCTGTGTGACTTATTTCAGTTAGAATCATCATACCTGAATCCACTCATTGTGCTGCTAAGGGCCTGATGACACAGATTTCATTGCTGAGTGATATTGCTTTGTAAGTAAATACCACAACTTCTTTATCCATTTTTCACTTTCTGCGATGTTGAACTTGTACTGTAAACGAGGTTCTTGTAAACAGAGGCGTCCCAAACTTTGGGGTGGCTGTGTCTTTTTGATTTCAATTTTCCTAAGCTATAGGACCATAAGTGGAAGTGCCCTAGGCTCTGTTGCTTTGTTTTTTAGATGTTTCAGGAAACACCATACACTTCTCCCAAGTGGTTGTTGGCAATTTACATACCTCCCATCAGCATAACAAGGCTCCCAGTTCTCCATGGCCTGTCCTGCCTTTCTGGATTTTACACTTTTTTCAGATGGCCCTTTTGACCGGGGGTAGGGGGGAAGTGAGACTTCATTGTAGTGCAGATTTCCTTTGCAAGCTTGCTTGGTTGGCCAAAAAGGGCGTATGCGTTTTTTCCTGAATATATTCAGGAAAAAACGCATACGCCCTTTTTGGCCAAGTGCATCATTGTGGACGTTCTGCCTCTTTTCCTATGCTTTCAGTGCAATTCCAGTCTACCTCCTGAAATCGGTTTCCTGCAATTCTGCCCCGCTTTCAAGTCCTCTTGGCAGCCTTACTTCAGTATATTTTTGGACGATAGCTGTCATTTATAACTCTGCAGGTTTGTGAATTACAGTGCCCCTGAGCTCCTTTCTTCAACTCGCTTTCTTGTGAGCTGGCCGCAACACCGCAGGATGGCTTCAGGCCCTAATCTGGTTCCGGCACGGCACGCTGAGCCTTTGGTTAATTCCTCTTCCTGGTGGGAAATGAGAGTTAAATTTGCCCGTCCAGACACCTCCAGCTAGTCTCTCATTGGTTCTCGCTTTTCCTGTTCATCTTCCGCAGAAATTGCAAACTGGGCCAAACAGGAGGTTAAAGACACTGACTCTCCAAGTGGGGAGAGTGTTAGTAAAGCGTCTGGAATGTTGCACCCGAGTACCAGGGTACGAAAACTGAGACATATTTGAACACGTCTCCCGATCACATGGTTGATCATACTCTGGGTTCCACATGCATGTTTTAGCTGAAGGAAGAATACCTAAAACCTGGGTAGTTGAAACCCGTGGAATGGGTACCATGCAATATGACTTCAAAGGGTCTTCATTTGCTCACCGAACCTCTCCAATCCTATCACTGCTGCGTTTATGCCCCTGTACACATGCTTGATTCTGTTTCGGAGACATAGCAATCCATAGGTTTTAAGATACTTACTAGTCAGGTACATTCTTAGGCGTTTAATATGCGGTGTTGAGTCCATTTCGTTGAGCAAGGAGTAGCTCTTGTCTATTCCATATTTGGCTTAAGGAACTTTATCTGTGCTCATTTCAATCTCTGGTTTTATGCAGCACCCCAACTCACCTTTACCCTTAAGCAAGCATAAGTTGGTTTTCTAAATTTGAGACCCTGTTCTGTTCTGTAATTCAGTTCCTGTGTAGCCAAGTTTACATTCCGTGTATTACTGATATCTTATGATGTTTCTTTTTCTGTGTGACTTATTTCAGTTAGAATCATCATACCTGAATCCACTCATTGTGCTGCTAAGGGCCTGATGACACAGATTTCATTGCTGAGTGATACTGCATTGTAAGTAAATACCACAAGTTCTTTATCCATTTTTCACTTTCTGCGATGTTGAACTTGTACTGTAAACGAGGTTCTTGTAAACAGAGGCGTCCCAAACTTTGGGGTGGCTGTGTCTTTTTGATTTTAATTTCCCTAAGCTATGGGACCATAAGTGGAAGTGCCCTAGGTTCTGTTGCTTTGTTTTTTAGATGTTTCAGGAAACACCATACACTTCTCCCGAGTGGTTGTTGGCAATTTACATCCCGCCCATCAGCATAACAAGGCTCCCAGTTCTCCATGGCCTGTCCTGCCTTTCTGGATTTTACACTTTTTTCAGATGGCCCTTTTGACCGGTGGGAAGTGAGACTTCATTGTAGTGCAGATTTCCTTTGCAAGCTTGCTTGGTTGGCCAAAAAGGGCGTATGCGTTTTTTCCTGAATATATTCAGGAAAAAACGCATACGCCCTTTTTGGCCAAGTGCATCATTGTGGACGTTCTGCCTCTTTTCCTATGCTTTCAATGCAATTCCAGTCTACCTCCTGAAATCGGTTTCCTGCAATTCTGCCCCGCTTTCAAGTCCTCTTGGCAGCCTTACTTCAGTCTCTTTTTGGACGATAGCTGTCATTTATAACTCTGCAGGTTTGTGAATTACAGTGCCCCTGAGCTCCTTTCTTCAACTCGCTTTCTTTTGAGCTGGCCGCAACACCGCAGGATGGCTTCAGGCCCTAATCTGGTTCCGGTACGGCACGCTGAGCCTTTGGTTATTTCCTCTTCCTGGTGGGAAATGAGAGTTAAATTTGCCCGTCCAGACACCTCCAGCTAGTCTCCATTGGTTCTCGCTATTCCTGTTCATCTTCCGCAGAAATTGCAAACTGGGCCAAACAGGAGGTTAAAGGGACTGACTCTCCAAGTCGGGAGAGTGTTAGTAAAGCGTCTGGAATGTTGCACCTGAGTACCAGGGTACGAAAACTGAGACATATTTGAACACGTCTCCCGATCACATGGTTGATCATACTCTGGGTTCCACATGCATGTTTTAGCTGAAGGAAGAATACCTTAAACCTGGAGAGTTGAAACCCGTGGAATGGGTACCATGCAATATGACTTCAAAGGGTCTTCATTTGCTCACCGAACCTCTCCAATCCTATCACTGCTGCGTTTATGCCCCTGTACACATGCTTGATTCTCTTTTGGAGACATAGCAATCCATAGGTTTTAAGATACTTACAAGTCAGGTACATTCTTAGGCGTTTAATATGCGGTGTTGAGTCCATTTTGTTGAGCAAGGAGTAGCTCTTGTCTATTCCATATTTGGCTTAAGGAACTTTATCTGTGCTCATTTCAATCTCTGGTTTTATGCAGCACCCCAACTCACCTTTACCCTTAAGCAAGCATAAGTTGTTTTTCTAAATTTGAGACCCTGTTCTGTTCTGTAATTCAGTTCCTGTGTAGCCAAGTTTACATTCCGTGTATTACTGATATCTTATGATGTTTCTTTTTCTGTGTGACTTATTTCAGTTAGAATCATCATACCTGAATCCACTCATTGTGCTGCTAAGGGCCTGATGACACAGATTTCATTGCTGAGTGATATTGCTTTGTAAGTAAATACCACAACTTCTTTATCCATTTTTCACTTTCTGCGGTGTTGAACATGTACTGTAAACGAGGTTCTTGTAAACAGAGGCGTCCCAAACTTTGGGGTGGCTGTGTCTTTTTGATTTTAATTTCCCTAAGCTATAGGACCATAAGTGGAAGTGCCCTAGGTTCTGTTGCTTTGTTTTTTAGATGTTTCAGGAAACACCATACACTTCTCCCGAGTGGTTGTTGGCAATTTACATCCCGCCCATCAGCATAACAAGGCTCCCAGTTCTCCATGGCCTGTCCTGCCTTTCTGGATTTTACACTTTTTTCAGATGGCCCTTTTTACCAGGGGGAAGTGAGACTTCATTGTAGTGCAGATTTCCTTTGCAAGCTTGCTTGGTTGGCCAAAAAGGGCGTATGCGTTTTTTCCTGAATATATTCAGGAAAAAACGCATACGCCCTTTTTGGCCAAGTGCATCATTGTGGACGTTCTGCCTCTTTTCCTATGCTTTCAATGCAATTCCAGTCTACCTCCTGAAATCGGTTTCCTGCAATTCTGTCCCGCTTTCAAGTCCTCTTGGCAGCCTTACTTCAGTCTATTTTTGGACGATAGCTGTCATTTATAACTCTGCAGGTTTGTGAATTACAGTGTCCCTGAGCTCCTTTCTTCAACTCGCCTTCTTTTGAGCTGGCCGCAACACCGCAGGATGGCTTCAGGCCGTAATCTGGTTCTGGCATGGCACGCTGAGCCTTTGGTTAATTCCTCTTCTTGGTAGGAAATGAGAGTTAAATTTGCCCGTCCAGACACCTCCAGCTAGTCTCCATTGGTTCTCGCTATTCCTGTTCATCTTCCGCAGAAATTGCAAACTGGGCCAAACAGGAGGTTAAAGGGACTGACTCTCCAAGTCGGGAGAGTGTTAGTAAAGCGTCTGGAATGTTGCACCCGAGTACCAGGGTACGAAAACTGAGACATATTTGAACACGTCTCCCGATCACATGGTTGATCATACTCTAGGTTCCACATGCATGTTTTAGCTGAAGGAAGAATATCTTAAACCTGGGTAGTTGAAACCCGTGGAATGGGTACCATGCAATATGACTTCAAAGGGTCTTCATTTGCTCACCGAACCTCTCCAATCCTATCACTGCTGCGTTTATGCCCCTGTACACATGCTTGATTCTCTTTTGGAGACATAGCAATCCATAGGTTTTAAGATACTTACAAGTCAGGTACATTCTTAGGCGTTTAATATGCGGTGTTGAGTCCATTTCGTTGAGCAAGGAGTAGCTCTTGTCTATTCCATATTTGGCTTAAGGAACTTTATCTGTGCTCATTTCAATCTCTGGTTTTATGCAGCACCCCAACTCACCTTTACCCTTAAGCAAGCATAAGTTGGTTTTCTAAATTTGAGACCCTGTTCTGTTCTGTAATTCAGTTCCTGTGTAGCCAAGTTTACATTCCGTGTATTACTGATATCTTATGATGTTTCTTTTTCTGTGTGACTTATTTCAGTTAGAATCATCATACCTGAATCCACTCATTGTGCTGCTAAGGGCCTGATGACACAGATTTCATTGCTGAGTGATACTGCATTGTAAGTAAATACCACAAGTTCTTTATCCATTTTTCACTTTCTGCGATGTTGAACTTGTACTGTAAACGAGGTTCTTGTAAACAGAGCCGTTCGAAAATTTAGGGTGGCTGTGTCTTTTTGATTTTAAATTCCCTAAGCTATAGGACCATAAGTGGAAGTGCCCTAGGTTCTGTTGCTTTGTTTTTTAGATGTTTCAGGAAACACCATACACTTCTCCCGAGTGGTTGTTGGCAATTTACATCCCGCCCATCAGCATAACAAGGCTCCCAGTTCTCCATGGCCTGTCCTGCCTTTCTGGATTTTACACTTTTTTCAGATGGCCCTTTTGACCAGGGGGAAGTGAGACTTCATTGTAGTGCAGATTTCCTTTGCAAGCTTGCTTGGTTGGCCAAAAAGGGCGTATGCGTTTTTTCCTGAATATATTCAGGAAAAAACGCATACGCCCTTTTTGGCCAAGTGCATCATTGTGGACGTTCTGCCTCTTTTCCTATGCTTTCAATGCAATTCCAGTCTACCTCCTGAAATCGGTTTCCTGCAATTCTGCCCCGCTTTCAAGTCCTCTTGGCAGCCTTACTTCAGTCTATTTTTGGACGATAGCTGTCATTTATAACTCTGCAGGTTTGTGAATTACAGTGCCCCTGAGCTCCTTTCTTCAACTCGCTTTCTTTTGAGCTGGCCGCAACACCGCAGGATGGCTTCAGGCCCTAATCTGGTTCTGGCATGGCACGCTGAGCCTTTGGTTAATTCCTCTTCCTGGTAGGAAATGAGAGTTAAATTTGCCCGTCCAGACACCTCCAGCTAGTCTCCATTGGTTCTCGCTATTCCTGTTCATCTTCCGCAGAAATTGCAAACTGGGCCAAACAGGAGGTTAAAGGCGCTGACTCTCCAAGTGGGGAGAGTGTTAATAAAGCGTCTGGAATGTTGCACCCGAGTACCAGGGGAGGAAAACTGAGACATATTTGAACACGTCTCCCGTTCACATGGTTGATCATACTTGGGTTCCACATGCATGTTTTAGCTGAAGGAAGAATACCTTAAACCTGGAGAGTTGAGACCCGTGGAATGGGTCCCATGCAATATGACTTCAAAGGGTCTTCATTTGCTCACCGAACCTCTCCAATCCTATCACTGCTGCGTTTATGCCCCTGTACACACGCTTGATTCTCTTTTGGAGACATAGCAATCCATAGGTTTTAAGATACTTACTAGTCAAGTACATTCTTAGGCGTTTAATATGGGGTGTTGAGTCCAGTTCGTTGAGCAAGGAGTAGCTCTTGTCTATTCCATATTTGGCTTAAGGAACTTTATCTGTGCTCATTTCAATCTCTGGTTTTATGCAGCACCCCAACTCACCTTTCCCCTTAAGCAAGCATAAGTTGCTTTTCTAAATTTGAGACCCTTTTCTGTTTTGGAATTCAGTTCCTTTGTAGCCAAGTTTACATTCCGTGTATTACTGATATCTTATGATGTTTCATTTTCTGTGTGACTTATTTCAGTTAGAATCATCGTACCTGAATCCACTCATTATGCTGCTACGGGCCTGATGACATAGATTTCATTGCTGAGTGATACTGCATTGTACGTAAGTACCACAAGTTCTTTATCCATTTTTCACTTTCTGTGATGTTGAACTTGTACGGTAAACGAGGTTCTTGTAAACAGAGGCGTCCCAAACTTTGGGGTGGCTGTGTCTTTTTTATTTTAATTTCCCTAAGCTATAGGACCATAAGTGGCAGTGCCCTAGGCTCTGTTCCTTTGTTTTTTAGATGTTTCAGGAAACACCATACACTTCTCCGGAGTGTCTGTTGGCAATTTACATCCCGCCCATCAGCATAACAAGGCTCCCAGTTCTCCATGGCCTGTCCTGCCTTTCTGGATTTTACACTTTTTTCAGATGGCCCTTTTGACCGGGGGGAAGTGAGACTTCATTGTAGTGCAGATTTCCTTTGCAAGCTTGCTTGGTTGGCCAAAAAGGGCGTATGCGTTTTTTCCTGAATATATTCAGGAAAAAACGCATACGCCCTTTTTGGCCAAGTGCATCATTGTGGACGTTCTGCCTCTTTTCCTATGCTTTCAATGCAATTCCAGTCTACCTCCTGAAATCGGTTTCCTGCAATTCTGCCCCGCTTTCAAGTCCTCTTGGCAGCCTTACCTCAGTATATTTTTGGACTATAGCTGTCATTTATAACTCTGCAGGTTTGTGAATTACAGTGCCCCTGAGCTCCTTTCTTCAACTCGCTTTCTTGTGAGCTGGCCACAACACCGCAGGATGGCTTCAGGCCCTAATCTGGTTCCGGCACGGCACGCTGAGCCTTTGGTTAATTCCTCTTCCTGGTGGGAAATGAGAGTTAAATTTGCCCGTCCAGACACCTCCAGCTAGTCTCTCATTGGTTCTCGCTTTTCCTGTTCATCTTGCGCAGAAATTGCAAACTGGGCCAAACAGGAGGTTAAAGGCGCTGACTCTCCAAGTGGGGAGAGTGTTAGTAAAGCGTCTGGAATGTTGCACCCGAGTACCAGGGTACGAAAACTGAGACATATTTGAACACGTCTCCCGATCACATGGTTGATCATACTCTAGGTTCCACATGCATGTTTTAGCTGAAGGAAGAATACCTTAAACCTGGGTAGTTGAAACCCGTGGCATGGGTACCATGCAATATGACTTCAAAGGGTCTTCATTTGCTCACCGAACCTCTCCAATCCTATCACTGCTGCGTTTATGCCCCTGTATACATGCTTGATTCTCTTTTGGAGACATAGCAATCCATAGGTTTTAAGATACTTACAAGTCAGGTACATTCTTAGGCGTTTAATATGCGGTGTGGAGTCCATTTCGTTGAGCAAGGAGTAGCTCTTGTCTATTCCATATTTGGCTTAAGGAACTTTATCTGTGCTCATTTCAATCTCTGGTTTTATGCAGCACCCCAACTCACCTTTACCCTTAAGCAAGCATAAGTTGGTTTTCTAAATTTGAGACCCTGTTCTGTTCTGGAATTCAGTTCCTGTGTAGCCAAGTTTACATTCCGTGTATTACTGATATCTTATGATGTTTCTTTTTCTGTGTGACTTATTTCAGTTAGAATCATCATACCTGAATCCACTCATTGTGCTGCTAAGGGCCTGATGACACAGATTTCATTGCTGAGTGATACTGCATTGTAAGTAAATACCACAAGTTCTTTATCCATTTTTCACTTTCTGCGATGTTGAACTTGTACTGTAAACGAGGTTCTTGTAAACAGAGGCGTCCCAAACTTTGGGGTGGCTGTGTCTTTTTGATTTTAATTTCCCTAAGCTATAGGACCATAAGTGGAAGTGCCCTAGGTTCTGTTGCTTTGTTTTTTAGATGTTTCAGGAAACACCATACACTTCTCCCGCGTGTCTGTTGGCAATTTACATCCCGCCCATCAGCATAACAAGGCTCCCAGTTCTCCATGGCCTGTCCTGCCTTTCTGGATTTTACACTTTTTTCAGATGGCCCTTTTGACCGGGGGGAAGTGAGACTTCATTGTAGTGCAGATTTCCTTTGCAAGCTTGCTTGGTTGGCCAAAAAGGGCGTATGCGTTTTTTCCTGAATATATTCAGGAAAAAACGCATATGCCCTTTTTGGCCAAGTGCATCATTGTGGATGTTCTGCCTCTTTTCCTATGCTTTCAATGCAATTCCAGTCTACCTCCTGAAATCGGTTTCCTGCAATTCTGCCCCGCTTTCAAGTCCTCTTGGCAGCCTTACTTCAGTCTATTTTTGGACGATAGCTGTCATTTATAACTCTGAAGGTTTGTGAATTACAGTGCCCCTGAGCTCCTTTCTTCAACTCGCCTTCTTTTGAGCTGGCCGCAACACCGCAGGATGGCTTCAGGCCCTAATCTGGTTCTGGCATGGCACGCTGAGCCTTTGGTTAATTCCCCTTCCTGGTAGGAAATGAGAGTTAAATTTGCCCGTCCAGACACCTCCAGCTAGTCTCCATTGGTTCTCGCTATTCCTGTTCATCTTCCGCAGAAATTGCAAACTGGGCCAAACAGGAGGTTAAAGGGACTGACTCTCCAAGTCGGGAGAGTGTTAGTAAAGCGTCTGGAATGTTGCACCCGAGTACCAGGGTACGAAAACTGAGACATATTTGAACACGTCTCCCGATCACATGGTTGATCATACTCTAGGTTCCACATGCATGTTTTAGCTGAAGGAAGAATACCTTAAACCTGGAGAGTTGAAACCCGTGGAATGGGTACCATGCAATATGACTTCAAAGGGTCTTCATTTGCTCACCGAACCTCTCCAATCCTATCACTGCTGCGTTTATGCCGCTGTACACATGCTTGATTCTCTTTTGGAGACATAGCAATCCATAGGTTTTAAGATACTTACAAGTCAGGTACATTCTTAGGCGTTTAATATGCGGTGTTGAGTCCATTTCGTTGAGCAAGGAGTAGCTCTTGTCTATTCCGTATTTGGCTTAAGGAACTTTATCTGTGCTCATTTCAATCTCTGGTTTTATGCAGCACCCCAACTCACCTTTACCCTTAAGCAAGCATAAGTTGGTTTTCTAAATTTGAGACCCTGTTCTGTTCTGTAATTCAGTTCCTGTGTAGCCAAGTTTACATTCCGTGTATTACTGATATCTTATGATGTTTCTTTTTCTGTGTGACTTATTTCAGTTAGAATCATCATACCTGAATCCACTCATTGTGCTGCTAAGGGCCTGATGACACAGATTTCATTGCTGAGTGATACTGCTTTGTAAGTAAATACCACAAGTTCTTTATCCATTTTTCACTTTCTGCGATTTTGAACTTGTACTGTAAACGAGGTTCTTGTAAACAGAGGCGTCCCAAACTTTGGGGTGGCTGTGTCTTTTTGATTTTAATTTCCCTAAGCTATAGGACCATAAGTGGAAGTGCCCTAGGTTCTGTTGCTTTGTTTTTTAGATGTTTCAGGAAACACCATACACTTCTCCCGAGTGGTTGTTGGCAATTTACATCCCGCCCATCAGCATAACAAGGCTCCCAGTTCTCCATGGCCTGTCCTGCCTTTCTGGATTTTACACTTTTTTCAGATGGCCCTTTTGACCGGGGGGAAGTGAGACTTCATTGTAGTGCAGATTTCCTTTGCAAGCTTGCTTGGTTGGCCAAAAAGGGCGTATGCGTTTTTTCCTGAATATATTCAGGAAAAAACGCATACGCCCTTTTTGGCCAAGTGCATCATTGTGGATGTTCTGCCTCTTTTCCTATGCTTTCAATGCAATTCCAGTCTACCTCCTGAAATCGGTTTCCTGCAATTCTGCCCCGCTTTCAAGTCCTCTTGGCAGCCTTACTTCAGTCTATTTTTGGACGATAGCTGTCATTTATAACTCTGCAGGTTTGTGAATTACAGTGCCCCTGAGCTCCTTTCTTCAACTCGCCTTCTTTTGAGCTGGCCGCAACACCGCAGGATGGCTTCAGGCCCTAATCTGGTTCTGGCATGGCACGCTGAGCCTTTGGTTAATTCCCCTTCCTGGTAGGAAATGAGAGTTAAATTTGCCCGTCCAGACACCTCCAGCTAGTCTCCATTGGTTCTCGCTATTCCTGTTCATCTTCCGCAGAAATTGCAAACTGGGCCAAACAGGAGGTTAAAGGGACTGACTCTCCAAGTCGGGAGAGTGTTAGTAAAGCGTCTGGAATGTTGCACCCGAGTACCAGGGTACGAAAACTGAGACATATTTGAACACGTCTCCCGATCACATGGTTGATCATACTCTAGGTTCCACATGCATGTTTTAGCTGAAGGAAGAATACCTTAAACCTGGAGAGTTGAAACCCGTGGAATGGGTACCATGCAATATGACTTCAAAGGGTCTTCATTTGCTCACCGAACCTCTCCAATCCTATCACTGCTGCGTTTATGCCGCTGTACACATGCTTGATTCTCTTTTGGAGACATAGCAATCCATAGGTTTTAAGATACTTACAAGTCAGGTACATTCTTAGGCGTTTAATATGCGGTGTTGAGTCCATTTTGTTGAGCAAGGAGTAGCTCTTGTCTATTCCATATTTGGCTTAAGGAACTTTATCTGTGCTCATTTCAATCTCTGGTTTTATGCAGCACCCCAACTCACCTTTACCCTTAAGCAAGCATAAGTTGGTTTTCTAAATTTGAGACCCTGTTCTGTTCTGTAATTCAGTTCCTGTGTAGCCAAGTTTACATTCCGTGTATTACTGATATCTTATGATGTTTCTTTTTCTGTGTGACTTATTTCAGTTAGAATCATCATACCTGAATCCACTCATTGTGCTGCTAAGGGCCTGATGACACAGATTTCATTGCTGAGTGATATTGCTTTGTAAGTAAATACCACAACTTCTTTATCCATTTTTCACTTTCTGCGGTGTTGAACTTGTACTGTAAACGAGGTTCTTGTAAACAGAGGCGTCCCAAACTTTGGGGTGGCTGTGTCTTTTTGATTTTAATTTCCCTAAGCTATAGGACCATAAGTGGAAGTGCCCTAGGCTCTGTTGCTTTGTTTTTTAGATGTTTCAGGAAACACCATACACTTCTCCCGAGTGTCTGTTGGCAATTTACATCCCGCCCATCAGCATAACAAGGCTCCCAGTTCTCCATGGCCTGTCCTGCCTTTCTGGATTTTACACTTTTTTCAGATGGCCCTTTTGACCAGGGGGAAGTGAGACGTCATTGTAGTGCAGATTTCCTTTGCAAGCTTGCTTGGTTGGCCAAAAAGGGCGTATGCGTTTTTTCCTGAATATATTCAGGAAAAAACGCATACGCCCTTTTTGGCCAAGTGCATCATTGTGGACATTCTGCCTCTTTTCCTATGCTTTCAATGCAATTCCAGTCTACCTCCTGAAATCGGTTTCCTGCAATTCTGCCCCGCTTTCAAGTCCTCTTGGCAGCCTTACTTCAGTCTCTTTTTGGACGATAGCTGTCATTTATAACTCTGCAGGTTTGTGAATTACAGTGCCCCTGAGCTCCTTTCTTCAACTCGCCTTCTTTTGAGCTGGCCGCAACACCGCAGGATGGCTTCAGGCCCTAATCTGGTTCTGGCATGGCACGCTGAGCCTTTGGTTAATTCCCCTTCCTGGTAGGAAATGAGAGTTAAATTTGCCCGTCCAGACACCTCCAGCTAGTCTCCATTGGTTCTCGCTATTCCTGTTCATCTTCCGCAGAAATTGCAAACTGGGCCAAACAGGAGGTTAAAGGGACTGACTCTCCAAGTCGGGAGAGTGTTAGTAAAGCGTCTGGAATGTTGCACCCGAGTACCAGGGTACGAAAACTGAGACATATTTGAACACGTCTCCCGATCACATGGTTGATCATACTCTAGGTTCCACATGCATGTTTTAGCTGAAGGAAGAATACCTTAAACCTGGGTAGTTGAAACCCGTGGAATGGGTACCATGCAATATGACTTCAAAGGGTCTTCATTTGCTCACCGAACCTCTCCAATCCTATCACTGCTGCGTTTATGCCCCTGTACACATGCTTGATTCTCTTTTGGAGACATAGCAATCCATAGGTTTTAAGATACTTACAAGTCAGGTACATTCTTAGGCGTTTAATATGCGGTGTTGAGTCCATTTCGTTGAGCAAGGAGTAGCTCTTGTCTATTCCATATTTGGCTTAAGGAACTTTATCTGTGCTCATTTCAATCTCTGGTTTTATGCAGCACCCCAACTCACCTTTACCCTTAAGCAAGCATAAGTTGGTTTTCTAAATTTGAGACCCTGTTCTGTTCTGTAATTCAGTTCCTGTGTAGCCAAGTTTACATTCCGTGTATTACTGATATCTTATGATGTTTCTTTTTCTGTGTGACTTATTTCAGTTAGAATCATCATACCTGAATCCACTCATTGTGCTGCTAAGGGCCTGATGACACAGATTTCATTGCTGAGTGATACTGCATTGTAAGTAAATACCACAAGTTCTTTATCCATTTTTCACTTTCTGCGATGTTGACCTTGTACTGTAAACGAGGTTCTTGTAAACAGAGGCGTTCCAAACTTTGGGGTGGCTGTGTCTTTTTGATTTTAATTTCCCTAAGCTATAGGACCATAAGTGGAAGTGCCCTAGGCTCTGTTGCTTTGTTTTTTAGATGTTTCAGGAAACACCATACACTTCTCCCCAGTGGTTGTTGGCAATTTACATCCCGCCCATCAGCATAACAAGGCTCCCAGTTCTCCATGGCCTGTCCTGCCTTTCTGGATTTTACACTTTTTTCAGATGGCGCTTTTGACCAGGGGGAAGTGAGATGTCATTGTAGTGCAGATTTCCTTTGCAAGCTTGCTTGGTTGGCCAAAAAGGGCGTATGCGTTTTTTCCTGAATATATTCAGGAAAAAACGCATACGCCCTTTTTGGCCAAGTGCATCATTGTGGACGTTCTGCCTCTTTTCCTATGCTTTCAATGCAATTCCAGTCTACCTCCTGAAATCGGTTTCCTGCAATTCTGCCCCGCTTTCAAGTCCTCTTGGCAGCCTTACTTCAGTCTATTTTTGGACGATAGCTGTCATTTATAACTCTGCAGGTTTGTGAATTACAGTGCCCCTGAGCTCCTTTCTTCAACTCGCCTTCTTTTGAGCTGGCCGCAACACCGCAGGATGGCTTCAGGCCCTAATCTGGTTCTGGCATGGCACGCTGAGCCTTTGGTTAATTCCCCTTCCTGGTAGGAAATGAGAGTTAAATTTGCCCGTCCAGACACCTCCAGCTAGTCTCCATTGGTTCTCGCTATTCCTGTTCATCTTCCGCAGAAATTGCAAACTGGGCCAAACAGGAGGTTAAAGGGACTGACTCTCCAAGTCGGGAGAGTGTTAGTAAAGCGTCTGGAATGTTGCACCCGAGTACCAGGGTACGAAAACTGAGACATATTTGAACACGTCTCCCGATCACATGGTTGATCATACTCTAGGTTCCACATGCATGTTTTAGCTGAAGGAAGAATACCTTAAACCTGGAGAGTTGAAACCCGTGGAATGGGTACCATGCAATATGACTTCAAAGGGTCTTCATTTGCTCACCGAACCTCTCCAATCCTATCACTGCTGCGTTTATGCCGCTGTACACATGCTTGATTCTCTTTTGGAGACATAGCAATCCATAGGTTTTAAGATACTTACAAGTCAGGTACATTCTTAGGCGTTTAATATGCGGTGTTGAGTCCATTTTGTTGAGCAAGGAGTAGCTCTTGTCTATTCCATATTTGGCTTAAGGAACTTTATCTGTGCTCATTTCAATCTCTGGTTTTATGCAGCACCCCAACTCACCTTTACCCTTAAGCAAGCATAAGTTGTTTTTCTAAATTTGAGACCCTGTTCTGTTCTGTAATTCAGTTCCTGTGTAGCCAAGTTTACATTCCGTGTATTACTGATATCTTATGATGTTTCTTTTTCTGTGTGACTTATTTCAGTTAGAATCATCATACCTGAATCCACTCATTGTGCTGCTAAGGGCCTGATGACACAGATTTCATTGCTGAGTGATATTGCTTTGTAAGTAAATACCACAACTTCTTTATCCATTTTTCACTTTCTGCGGTGTTGAACTTGTACTGTAAACGAGGTTCTTGTAAACAGAGGCGTCCCAAACTTTGGGGTGGCTGTGTCTTTTTGATTTTAATTTCCCTAAGCTATAGGACCATAAGTGGAAGTGCCCTAGGTTCTGTTGCTTTGTTTTTTAGATGTTTCAGGAAACACCATACACTTCTCCCGAGTGGTTGTTGGCAATTTACATCCCGCCCATCAGCATAACAAGGCTCCCAGTTCTCCATGGCCTGTCCTGCCTTTCTGGATTTTACACTTTTTTCAGATGGCCCTTTTGACCAGGGGGAAGTGAGACTTCATTGTAGTGCAGATTTCCTTTGCAAGCTTGCTTGGTTGGCCAAAAAGGGCGTATGCGTTTTTTCCTGAATATATTCAGGAAAAAACGCATACGCCCTTTTTGGCCAAGTGCATCATTGTGGACGTTCTGCCTCTTTTCCTATGCTTTCAATGCAATTCCAGTCTACCTCCTGAAATCGGTTTCCTGCAATTCTGCCCCGCTTTCAAGTCCTCTTGGCAGCCTTACTTCAGTCTATTTTTGGACGATAGCTGTCATTTATAACTCTGCAGGTTTGTGAATTACAGTGCCCCTGAGCTCCTTTCTTCAACTCGCCTTCTTTTGAGCTGGCCGCAACACCGCAGGATGGCTTCAGGCCCTAATCTGGTTCTGGCATGGCACGCTGAGGCTTTGGTTAATTCCTCTTCCTGGTAGGAAATGAGAGTTAAATTTGCCCGTCCAGACACCTCCAGCTAGTCTCCATTGGTTCTCGCTATTCCTGTTCATCTTCCGCAGAAATTGCAAACTGGACCAAACAGGAGGTTAAAGGGACTGACTCTCCAAGTCGGGAGAGTGTTAGTAAAGCGTCTGGAATGTTGCACCCGAGTACCAGGGTACGAAAACTGAGACATATTTGAACACGTCTCCCGATCACATGGTTGATCATACTCTAGGTTCCACATGCATGTTTTAGCTGAAGGAAGAATACCTTAAACCTGGGTAGTTGAAACCCGTGGAATGGGTACCATGCAATATGACTTCAAAGGGTCTTCATTTGCTCACCGAACCTCTCCAATCCTATCACTGCTGCGTTTATGCCCCTGTACACATGCTTGATTCTCTTTTGGAGACATAGCAATCCATAGGTTTTAAGATACTTACAAGTCAGGTACATTCTTAGGCGTTTAATATGCGGTGTTGAGTCCATTTCGTTGAGCAAGGAGTAGCTCTTGTCTATTCCATATTTGGCTTAAGGAACTTTATCTGTGCTCATTTCAATCTCTGGTTTTATGCAGCACCCCAACTCACCTTTACCCTTAAGCAAGCATAAGTTGGTTTTCTAAATTTGAGACCCTGTTCTGTTCTGTAATTCAGTTCCTGTGTAGCCAAGTTTACATTCCATGTATTACTGATATCTTATGATGTTTCTTTTTCTGTGTGACTTATTTCAGTTAGAATCATCATACCTGAATCCACTCATTGTGCTGCTAAGTGCCTGATGACACAGATTTCATTGATGAGTGATACTGCATTGTAAGTAAATACCACAAGTTCTTTATCCATTTTTCACTTTCTGCGATGTTGAACTTGTACTGTAAACGAGGTTCTTGTAAACAGAGCCGTTCGAAAATTTGGGGTGGCTGTGTCTTTTTGATTTTAAATTCCCTAAGCTATAGGAACATAAGTGGAAGTGCCCTAGGCTCTGTTGCTTTGTTTTTTAGATGTTTCAGGAAACACCATACACTTCTCCCGAGTGGTTGTTGGCAATTTACATCCCGCCCATCAGCATAACAAGGCTCCCAGTTCTCCATGGCCTGTCCTGCCTTTCTGGATTTTACACTTTTTTCAGATGGCCCTTTTGACCAGGGGGAAGTGAGACGTCATTGTAGTGCAGATTTCCTTTGCAAGCTTGCTTGGTTGGCCAAAAAGGGCGTATGCGTTTTTTCCTGAATATATTCAGGAAAAAACGCATACGCCCTTTTTGGCCAAGTGCATCATTGTGGACGTTCTGCCTCTTTTCCTATGCTTTCAATGCAATTCCAGTCTACCTCCTGAAATCGGTTTCCTGCAATTCTGCCCCGCTTTCAAGTCCTCTTGGCAGCCTTACTTCAGTCTATTTTTGGACGATAGCTGTCATTTATAACTCTGCAGGTTTGTGAATTACAGTGCCCCTGAGCTCCTTTCTTCAACTCGCCTTCTTTTGAGCTGGCCGCAACACCGCAGGATGGCTTCAGGCCCTAATCTGGTTCTGGCATGGCACGCTGAGCCTTTGGTTAATTCCCCTTCCTGGTAGGAAATGAGAGTTAAATTTGCCCGTCCAGACACCTCCAGCTAGTCTCCATTGGTTCTCGCTATTCCTGTTCATCTTCCGCAGAAATTGCAAACTGGGCCAAACAGGAGGTTAAAGGGACTGACTCTCCAAGTCGGGAGAGTGTTAGTAAAGCGTCTGGAATGTTGCACCCGAGTACCAGGGTACGAAAACTGAGACATATTTGAACACGTCTCCCGATCACATGGTTGATCATACTCTAGGTTCCACATGCATGTTTTAGCTGAAGGAAGAATACCTTAAACCTGGGTAGTTGAAACCCGTGGAATGGGTACCATGCAATATGACTTCAAAGGGTCTTCATTTGCTCACCGAACCTCTCCAATCCTATCACTGCTGCGTTTATGCCCCTGTACACATGCTTGATTCTCTTTTGGAGACATAGCAATCCATAGGTTTTAAGATACTTACAAGTCAGGTACATTCTTAGGCGTTTAATATGCGGTGTTGAGTCCATTTCGTTGAGCAAGGAGTAGCTCTTGTCTATTCCATATTTGGCTTAAGGAACTTTATCTGTGCTCATTTCAATCTCTGGTTTTATGCAGCACCCCAACTCACCTTTACCCTTAAGCAAGCATAAGTTGGTTTTCTAAATTTGAGACCCTGTTCTGTTCTGTAATTCAGTTCCTGTGTAGCCAAGTTTACATTCCGTGTATTACTGATATCTTATGATGTTTCTTTTTCTGTGTGACTTATTTCAGTTAGAATCATCATACCTGAATCCACTCATTGTGCTGCTAAGGGCCTGATGACACAGATTTCATTGCTGAGTGATACTGCATTGTAAGTAAATACCACAAGTTCTTTATCCATTTTTCACTTTCTGCGATGTTGACCTTGTACTGTAAACGAGGTTCTTGTAAACAGAGGCGTTCCAAACTTTGGGGTGGCTGTGTCTTTTTGATTTTAATTTCCCTAAGCTATAGGACCATAAGTGGAAGTGCCCTAGGCTCTGTTGCTTTGTTTTTTAGATGTTTCAGGAAACACCATACACTTCTCCCCAGTGGTTGTTGGCAATTTACATCCCGCCCATCAGCATAACAAGGCTCCCAGTTCTCCATGGCCTGTCCTGCCTTTCTGGATTTTACACTTTTTTCAGATGGCGCTTTTGACCAGGGGGAAGTGAGACGTCATTGTAGTGCAGATTTCCTTTGCAAGCTTGCTTGGTTGGCCAAAAAGGGCGTATGCGTTTTTTCCTGAATATATTCAGGAAAAAACGCATACGCCCTTTTTGGCCAAGTGCATCATTGTGGACGTTCTGCCTCTTTTCCTATGCTTTCAATGCAATTCCAGTCTACCTCCTGAAATCGGTTTCCTGCAATTCTGCCCCGCTTTCAAGTCCTCTTGGCAGCCTTACTTCAGTCTATTTTTGGACGATAGCTGTCATTTATAACTCTGCAGGTTTGTGAATTACAGTGCCCCTGAGCTCCTTTCTTCAACTCGCCTTCTTTTGAGCTGGCCGCAACACCGCAGGATGGCTTCAGGCCCTAATCTGGTTCTGGCATGGCACGCTGAGGCTTTGGTTAATTCCTCTTCCTGGTAGGAAATGAGAGTTAAATTTGCCCGTCCAGACACCTCCAGCTAGTCTCCATTGGTTCTCGCTATTCCTGTTCATCTTCCGCAGAAATTGCAAACTGGACCAAACAGGAGGTTAAAGGGACTGACTCTCCAAGTCGGGAGAGTGTTAGTAAAGCGTCTGGAATGTTGCACCCGAGTACCAGGGTATGAAAACTGAGACATATTTGAACACGTCTCCCGATCACATGGTTGATCATACTCTAGGTTCCACATGCATGTTTTAGCTGAAGGAAGAATACCTTAAACCTGGGTAGTTGAAACCCGTGGAATGGGTACCATGCAATATGACTTCAAAGGGTCTTCATTTGCTCACCGAACCTCTCCAATCCTATCACTGCTGCGTTTATGCCCCTGTACACATGCTTGATTCTCTTTTGGAGACATAGCAATCCATAGGTTTTAAGATACTTACAAGTCAGGTACATTCTTAGGCGTTTAATATGCGGTGTTGAGTCCATTTCGTTGAGCAAGGAGTAGCTCTTGTCTATTCCATATTTGGCTTAAGGAACTTTATCTGTGCTCATTTCAATCTCTGGTTTTATGCAGCACCCCAACTCACCTTTACCCTTAAGCAAGCATAAGTTGGTTTTCTAAATTTGAGACCCTGTTCTGTTCTGTAATTCAGTTCCTGTGTAGCCAAGTTTACATTCCATGTATTACTGATATCTTATGATGTTTCTTTTTCTGTGTGACTTATTTCAGTTAGAATCATCATACCTGAATCCACTCATTGTGCTGCTAAGTGCCTGATGACACAGATTTCATTGATGAGTGATACTGCATTGTAAGTAAATACCACAAGTTCTTTATCCATTTTTCACTTTCTGCGATGTTGAACTTGTACTGTAAACGAGGTTCTTGTAAACAGAGCCGTTCGAAAATTTGGGGTGGCTGTGTCTTTTTGATTTTAAATTCCCTAAGCTATAGGAACATAAGTGGAAGTGCCCTAGGCTCTGTTGCTTTGTTTTTTAGATGTTTCAGGAAACACCATACACTTCTCCCGAGTGGTTGTTGGCAATTTACATCCCGCCCATCAGCATAACAAGGCTCCCAGTTCTCCATGGCCTGTCCTGCCTTTCTGGATTTTACACTTTTTTCAGATGGCCCTTTTGACCAGGGGGAAGTGAGACGTCATTGTAGTGCAGATTTCCTTTGCAAGCTTGCTTGGTTGGCCAAAAAGGGCGTATGCGTTTTTTCCTGAATATATTCAGGAAAAAACGCATACGCCCTTTTTGGCCAAGTGCATCATTGTGGACGTTCTGCCTCTTTTCCTATGCTTTCAATGCAATTCCAGTCTACCTCCTGAAATCGGTTTCCTGCAATTCTGCCCCGCTTTCAAGTCCTCTTGGCAGCCTTACTTCAGTCTATTTTTGGACGATAGCTGTCATTTATAACTCTGCAGGTTTGTGAATTACAGTGCCCCTGAGCTCCTTTCTTCAACTCGCCTTCTTTTGAGCTGGCCGCAACACCGCAGGATGGCTTCAGGCCCTAATCTGGTTCTGGCATGGCACGCTGAGCCTTTGGTTAATTCCCCTTCCTGGTAGGAAATGAGAGTTAAATTTGCCCGTCCAGACACCTCCAGCTAGTCTCCATTGGTTCTCGCTATTCCTGTTCATCTTCCGCAGAAATTGCAAACTGGGCCAAACAGGAGGTTAAAGGGACTGACTCTCCAAGTCGGGAGAGTGTTAGTAAAGCGTCTGGAATGTTGCACCCGAGTACCAGGGTACGAAAACTGAGACATATTTGAACACGTCTCCCGATCACATGGTTGATCATACTCTAGGTTCCACATGCATGTTTTAGCTGAAGGAAGAATACCTTAAACCTGGGTAGTTGAAACCCGTGGAATGGGTACCATGCAATATGACTTCAAAGGGTCTTCATTTGCTCACCGAACCTCTCCAATCCTATCACTGCTGCGTTTATGCCCCTGTACACATGCTTGATTCTCTTTTGGAGACATAGCAATCCATAGGTTTTAAGATACTTACAAGTCAGGTACATTCTTAGGCGTTTAATATGCGGTGTTGAGTCCATTTCGTTGAGCAAGGAGTAGCTCTTGTCTATTCCATATTTGGCTTAAGGAACTTTATCTGTGCTCATTTCAATCTCTGGTTTTATGCAGCACCCCAACTCACCTTTACCCTTAAGCAAGCATAAGTTGGTTTTCTAAATTTGAGACCCTGTTCTGTTCTGTAATTCAGTTCCTGTGTAGCCAAGTTTACATTCCGTGTATTACTGATATCTTATGATGTTTCTTTTTCTGTGTGACTTATTTCAGTTAGAATCATCATACCTGAATCCACTCATTGTGCTGCTAAGGGCCTGATGACACAGATTTCATTGCTGAGTGATACTGCATTGTAAGTAAATACCACAAGTTCTTTATCCATTTTTCACTTTCTGCGATGTTGACCTTGTACTGTAAACGAGGTTCTTGTAAACAGAGGCGTTCCAAACTTTGGGGTGGCTGTGTCTTTTTGATTTTAATTTCCCTAAGCTATAGGACCATAAGTGGAAGTGCCCTAGGCTCTGTTGCTTTGTTTTTTAGATGTTTCAGGAAACACCATACACTTCTCCCCAGTGGTTGTTGGCAATTTACATCCCGCCCATCAGCATAACAAGGCTCCCAGTTCTCCATGGCCTGTCCTGCCTTTCTGGATTTTACACTTTTTTCAGATGGCGCTTTTGACCAGGGGGAAGTGAGACGTCATTGTAGTGCAGATTTCCTTTGCAAGCTTGCTTGGTTGGCCAAAAAGGGCGTATGCGTTTTTTCCTGAATATATTCAGGAAAAAACGCATACGCCCTTTTTGGCCAAGTGCATCATTGTGGACGTTCTGCCTCTTTTCCTATGCTTTCAATGCAATTCCAGTCTACCTCCTGAAATCGGTTTCCTGCAATTCTGCCCCGCTTTCAAGTCCTCTTGGCAGCCTTACTTCAGTCTATTTTTGGACGATAGCTGTCATTTATAACTCTGCAGGTTTGTGAATTACAGTGCCCCTGAGCTCCTTTCTTCAACTCGCCTTCTTTTGAGCTGGCCGCAACACCGCAGGATGGCTTCAGGCCCTAATCTGGTTCTGGCATGGCACGCTGAGGCTTTGGTTAATTCCTCTTCCTGGTAGGAAATGAGAGTTAAATTTGCCCGTCCAGACACCTCCAGCTAGTCTCCATTGGTTCTCGCTATTCCTGTTCATCTTCCGCAGAAATTGCAAACTGGACCAAACAGGAGGTTAAAGGGACTGACTCTCCAAGTCGGGAGAGTGTTAGTAAAGCGTCTGGAATGTTGCACCCGAGTACCAGGGTATGAAAACTGAGACATATTTGAACACGTCTCCCGATCACATGGTTGATCATACTCTAGGTTCCACATGCATGTTTTAGCTGAAGGAAGAATACCTTAAACCTGGGTAGTTGAAACCCGTGGAATGGGTACCATGCAATATGACTTCAAAGGGTCTTCATTTGCTCACCGAACCTCTCCAATCCTATCACTGCTGCGTTTATGCCCCTGTACACATGCTTGATTCTCTTTTGGAGACATAGCAATCCATAGGTTTTAAGATACTTACAAGTCAGGTACATTCTTAGGCGTTTAATATGCGGTGTTGAGTCCATTTCGTTGAGCAAGGAGTAGCTCTTGTCTATTCCATATTTGGCTTAAGGAACTTTATCTGTGCTCATTTCAATCTCTGGTTTTATGCAGCACCCCAACTCACCTTTACCCTTAAGCAAGCATAAGTTGGTTTTCTAAATTTGAGACCCTGTTCTGTTCTGTAATTCAGTTCCTGTGTAGCCAAGTTTACATTCCATGTATTACTGATATCTTATGATGTTTCTTTTTCTGTGTGACTTATTTCAGTTAGAATCATCATACCTGAATCCACTCATTGTGCTGCTAAGGGCCTGATGACACAGATTTCATTGCTGAGTGATACTGCATTGTAAGTAAATACCACAAGTTCTTTATCCATTTTTCACTTTCTGCGATGTTGAACTTGTACTGTAAACGAGGTTCTTGTAAACAGAGCCGTTCGAAAATTTGGGGTGGCTGTGTCTTTTTGATTTTAAATTCCCTAAGCTATAGGAACATAAGTGGAAGTGCCCTAGGCTCTGTTGCTTTGTTTTTTAGATGTTTCAGGAAACACCATACACTTCTCCCGAGTGGTTGTTGGCAATTTACATCCCGCCCATCAGCATAACAAGGCTCCCAGTTCTCCATGGCCTGTCCTGCCTTTCTGGATTTTACACTTTTTTCAGATGGCCCTTTTGACCGGGGGGAAGTGAGACTTCATTGTAGTGCAGATTTCCTTTGCAAGCTTGCTTGGTTGGCCAAAAAGGGCGTATGCGTTTTTTCCTGAATATATTCAGGAAAAAACGCATACGCCCTTTTTGGCCAAGTGCATCATTGTGGACGTTCTGCCTCTTTTCCTATGCTTTCAATGCAATTCCAGTCTACCTCCTGAAATCGGTTTCCTGCAATTCTGCCCCGCTTTCAAGTCCTCTTGGCAGCCTTACTTCAGTGTATTTTTGGACGATAGCTGTCATTTATAACTCTGCAGGTTTGTGAATTACAGTGCCCCTGAGCTCCTTTCTTCAACTCGCTTTCTTGTGAGCTGGCCGCAACACCGCAGGATGGCTTCAGGCCCTAATCTGGTTCATGCACGGCACGCTGAGCCTTTGGTTAATTCCTCTTCCTGGTGGGAAATGAGAGTTAAATTTGCCCTTCCAGACACCTCCAGCTAGCCTCTCATTGGTTCTCGCTATTCCTGTTCATCTTCCGCAGAAATTGCAAACTGGGCCAAACAGGAGGTTAAAGGCACTGACTCTCCAAGTAGGGAGAGTGTTAGTAAAGCGTCTGGAATGTTGCACCCGAGTACCAGGGTACGAAAACTGAGACATATTTGAACACGTCTCCCGATCACATGGTTGATCATACTCTAGGTTCCACATGCATGTTTTAGCTGAAGGAAGAATACCTTAAACCTGGGTAGTTGAAACCCGTGGAATGGGTACCATGCAATATGACTTCAAAGGGTCTTCATTTGCTCACTGAACCTCTCCAATCCTATCACTGCTGCGTTTATGCCCCTGTACAAATGCTTGATTCTCTTTCGGAGACATAGCAATCCATAGGTTTTAAGATACTTACAAGTCAGGTACATTCTTAGGCGTTTAATATGCGGTGTTGAGTCCATTTCGTTGAGCAAGGAGTAGCTCTTGTCTATTCCATATTTGGCTTAAGGAACTTTATCTGTGCTCATTTCAATCTCTGGTTTTATGCAGCACCCCAACTCACCTTTCCCCTTAAGCAAGCATAAGTTGGTTTTGTAAATTTGAGACCCTGTTCTGTTCTGTAATTCAGTTCCTGTGTAGCCAAGTTTACATTCCGTGTATTACTGATATCTTATGATGTTTCTTTTTCTGTGTGACTTATTTCAGTTAGAATCATCATACCTGAATCCACTCATTGTGCTGCTAAGGGCCTGATGACACAGATTTCATTGCTGAGTGATACTGCATTGTAAGTAAATACCACAGCTTCTTTATCCATTTTTCACTTTCTGCGATGTTGAAGTTGTACTGTAAACGAGGTTCTTGTAAACAGAGGCGTCCCAAACTTTGGGGTGGCTGTGTCTTTTTGATTTTAATTTCCCTAAGCTATAGGACCATAAGTGGAAGTGCCCTAGGTTCTGTTGCTTTGTTTTTTAGATGTTTCAGGAAACACCATACACTTCTCCCCAGTGGTTGTTGGCAATTTACATCCCGCCCATCAGCATAACAAGGCTCCCAGTTCTCCATGGCCTGTCCTGCCTTTCTGGATTTTACACATTTTTCAGATGGCCCTTTTGACCAGGGGGAAGTGAGACTTCATTGTAGTGCAGATTTCCTTTGCAAGCTTGCTTGGTTGGCCAAAAAGGGCGTATGCGTTTTTTCCTGAATATATTCAGGAAAAAACGCATACGCCCTTTTTGGCCAAGTGCATCATTGTGGACGTTCTGTCTCTTTTCCTATGCTTTCAATGCAATTCCAGTCTACCTCCTGAAATCGGTTTCCTGCAATTCTGCCCCGCTTTCAAGTCCTCTTGGCAGCCTTACTTCAGTCTATTTTTGGACGATAGCTGTCATTTATAACTCTGCAGGTTTGTGAATTACAGTGCCCCTGAGCTCCTTTCTTCAACTCGCCTTCTTTTGAGCTGGCCGCAACACCGCAGGATGGCTTCAGGCCCTAATCTGGTTCTGGCATGGCACGCTGAGCCTTTGGTTAATTCCTCTTCCTGGTAGGAAATGAGAGTTAAATTTGCCCGTCCAGACACCTACAGCTAGTCTCCATTGGTTCTCGCTATTCCTGTTCATCTTCCGCAGAAATTGCAAACTGGACCAAACAGGAGGTTAAAGGGACTGACTCTCCAAGTCGGGAGAGTGTTAGTAAAGCGTCTGGAATGTTGCACCTGAGTACCAGGGTACGAAAACTGAGACATATTTGAACACGTCTCCCGATCACATGGTTGATCATACTCTAGGTTCCACATGCATGTTTTAGCTGAAGGAAGAATACCTTAAACCTGGGTAGTTGAAACCCGTGGAATGGGTACCATGCAATATGACTTCAAAGGGTCTTCATTTGCTCACCGAACCTCTCCAATCCTATCACTGCTGCGTTTATGCCCCTGTACACATGCTTGATTCTCTTTTGGAGACATAGCAATCCATAGGTTTTAAGATACTTACAAGTCAGGTACATTCTTAGGCGTTTAATATGCGGTGTTGAGTCCATTTCGTTGAGCAAGGAGTAGCTCTTGTCTATTCCATATTTGGCTTAAGGAACTTTATCTGTGATCATTTCAATCTCTGGTTTTATGCAGCACCCCAACTCACCTTTACCCTTAAACAAGCATAAGTTGTTTTTCTAAATTTGAGACCCTGTTCTGTTCTGTAATTCAGTTCCTGTGTAGCCAAGTTTACATTCCGTGTATTACTGATATCTTATGATGTTTCTTTTTCTGTGTGACTTATTTCAGTTAGAATCATCATACCTGAATCCACTCATTGTGCTGCTAAGGGCCTGATGACACAGATTTCATTGCTGAGTGATACTGCATTGTAAGTAAATACCACAAGTTCTTTATCCATTTTTCACTTTCTGCGATGTTGAACTTGTACTGTAAATGAGGTTCTTGTAAACAGAGGCGTCCCAAACTTTGGGGTGGCTGTGTCTTTTTGATTTTAATTTCCCTAAGCTATAGGACCATAAGTGGAAGTGCCCTAGGTTCTGTTGCTTTGTTTTTTAGATGTTTCAGGAAACACCATACACTTCTCCCGAGTGGTTGTTGGCAATTTACATCCCGCCCATCAGCATAACAAGGTTCCCAGTTCTCCATGGCCTGTCCTGCCTTTCTGGATTTTACACTTTTTTCAGATAGCCCTTTTGACCGGGGGGAAGTGAGACTTCATTGTAGTGCAGATTTCCTTTGCAAGCTTGCTTGGTTGGCCAAAAAGGGCGTATGCGTTTTTTCCTGAATATATTCAGGAAAAAACGCATACGCCCTTTTTGGCCAAGTGCATCATTGTGGACGTTCTGCCTCTTTTCCTATGCTTTCAATGCAATTCCAGTCTACCTCCTGAAATCGGTTTCCTGCAATTCTGCCCCGCTTTCAAGTCCTCTTGGCAGCCTTACTTCAGTCTATTTTTGGACGATAGCTGTCATTTATGACTCTGCAGGTTTGTGAATTACAGTGGCCCTGAGCTCCTTTCTTCAACTCGGTTTCTTTTGAGCTGGCCGCAACACCGCAGGATGGCTTCAGGCCCTAATCTGGTTCCGGCACGGCACGCTGAGCCTTTGGTTAATTCCTCTTCCTGGTGGGAAATGAGAGTTAAATTTGCCCGTCCAGACACCTCCAGCTAGTCTCTCATTGGTTCTCGCTATTCCTGTTCATCTTGCGCAGAAATTGCAAACTAGGCCAAACAGGAGGTTAAAGGCGCTGACTCTCCAAGTGGGGAGAGTGTTAGTAAAGCGTCTGGAATGTTGCACCCGAGTACCAGGGTACGAAAACTGAGACATATTTGAACATGTCTCCCGATCACATGGTTGATCATACTCTAGGTTCCACATGCATGTTTTAGCTGAAGGAAGAATACCTTAAACCTGGGTAGTTGAAACCCGTGGAATGGGTACCATGCAATATGACTTCAAAGGGTCTTCATTTGCTCACTGAACCTCTCCAATCCTATCACTGCTGCGTTTATGCCCCTGTACAAATGCTTGATTCTCTTTCGGAGACATAGCAATCCATAGGTTTTAAGATACTTACAAGTCAGGTACATTCTTAGGCGTTTAATATGCGGTGTTGAGTCCATTTCGTTGAGCAAGGAGTAGCTCTTGTCTATTCCATATTTGGCTTAAGGAACTTTATCTGTGCTCATTTCAATCTCTGGTTTTATGCAGCACCCCAACTCACCTTTACCCTTAAGCAAGCATAAGTTGGTTTTCTAAATTTGAGACCCTGTTCTGTTCTGTAATTCAGTTCCTGTGTAGCCAAGTTTACATTCCGTGTATTACTGATATCTTATGATGTTTCTTTTTCTGTGTGACTTATTTCAGTTAGAATCATCATACCTGAATCCACTCATTGTGCTGCTAAGGGCCTGATGACACAGGTTTCATTGCTGAGTGATACTGCATTGTAAGTAAATACCACAAGTTCTTTATCCATTTTTCACTTTCTGCGATGTTGAACTTGTACTGTAAACGAGGTTCTTGTAAACAGAGGCGTCCCAAACTTTGGGGTGGCTGTGTCTTTTTGATTTTAATTTCCCTAAGCTATAGGACCATAAGTGGAAGTGCCCTAGGTTCTGTTGCTTTGTTTTTTAGATGTTTCAGGAAACACCATACACTTCTCCCGAGTGGTTGTTGGCAATTTACATCCCGCCCATCAGCATAACAAGGCTCCCAGTTCTCCATGGCCTGTCCTGCCTTTCTGGATTTTACACTTTTTTCAGATGGCCCTTTTGACCAGGGGGAAGTGAGACGTCATTGTAGTGCAGATTTCCTTTGCAAGCTTGCTTGGTTGGCCAAAAAGGGCGTATGCGTTTTTTCCTGAATATATTCAGGAAAAAACGCATACGCCCTTTTTGGCCAAGTGCATCATTGTGGACGTTCTGCCTCTTTTCCTATGCTTTCAATGCAATTCCAGTCTACCTCCTGAAATCGGTTTCCTGCAATTCTGCCCCGCTTTCAAGTCCTCTTGGCAGCCTTACTTCAGTCTATTTTTGGACGATAGCTGTCATTTATAACTCTGCAGGTTTGTGAATTACAGTGCCCCTGAGCTCCTTTCTTCAACTCGCCTTCTTTTGAGCTGGGCGCAACACCGCAGGATGGCTTCAGGCCCTAATCTGGTTCTGGCATGGCACGCTGAGCCTTTGGTTAATTCCTCTTCCTGGTAGGAAATGAGAGTTAAATTTGCCCGTCCAGACACCTCCAGCTAGTCTCCATTGGTTCTCGCTATTCCTGTTCATCTTCCGCAGAAATTGCAAACTGGACCAAACAGGAGGTTAAAGGGACTGACTCTCCAAGTCGGGAGAGTGTTAGTAAAGTGTCTGGAATGTTGCACCCGAGTACCAGGGTACGAAAACTGAGACATATTTGAACACGTCTCCCGATCACATGGTTGATCATACTCTAGGTTCCACATGCATGTTTTAGCTGAAGGAAGAATACCTTAAACCTGGGTAGTTGAAACCCGTGGAATGGGTACCATGCAATATGACTTCAAAGGGTCTTCATTTGCTCACCGAACCTCTCCAATCCTATCACTGCTGCGTTTATACCCCTGTACACATGCTTGATTCTCTTTTGGAGACATAGCAATCCATAGGTTTTAAGATACTTACAAGTCAGGTACATTCTTAGGCGTTTAATATGCGGTGTTGAGTCCATTTCGTTGAGCAAGGAGTAGCTCTTGTCTATTCCATATTTGGCTTAAGGAACTTTATCTGTGCTCATTTCAATCTCTGGTTTTATGCAGCACCCCAACTCACCTTTCCCCTTAAGCAAGCATAAGTTGGTTTTCTAAATTTGAGACCCTGTTCTGTTCTGTAATTCAGTTCCTGTGTAGCCAAGTTTACATTCCGTGTATTACTGATATCTTATGATGTTTCTTTTTCTGTGTGACTTATTTCAGTTAGAATCATCATACCTGAATCCACTCATTGTGCTGCTAAGGGCCTGATGACACAGATTTCATTGCTGAGTGATACTGCATTGTAAGTAAATACCACAAGTTCTTTATCCATTTTTCACTTTCTGCGATGTTGAACTTGTACTGTAAATGAGGTTCTTGTAAACAGAGGCGTCCCAAACTTTGGGGTGGCTGTGTCTTTTTGATTTTAATTTCCCTAAGCTATAGGACCATAAGTGGAAGTGCCCTAGGTTCTGTTGCTTTGTTTTTTAGATGTTTCAGGAAACACCATACACTTCTCCCGAGTGGTTGTTGGCAATTTACATCCCGCCCATCAGCATAACAAGGCTCCCAGTTCTCCATGGCCTGTCCTGCCTTTCTGGATTTTACACTTTTTTCAGATGGCCCTTTTGACCGGGGGGAAGTGAGACTTCATTGTAGTGCAGATTTCCTTTGCAAGCTTGCTTGGTTGGCCAAAAAGGGCGTATGCGTTTTTTCCTGAATATATTCAGGAAAAAACGCATACGCCCTTTTTGGCCAAGTGCATCATTGTGGACGTTCTGCCTCTTTTCCTATGCTTTCAATGCAATTCCAGTCTACCTCCTGAAATCGGTTTCCTGCAATTCTGCCCCGCTTTCAAGTCCTCTTGGCAGCCTTACTTCAGTCTATTTTTGGACGATAGCTGTCATTTATAACTCTGCAGGTTTGTGAATTACAGTGCCCCTGAGCTGCTTTCTTCAACTCGCCTTCTTTTGAGCTGGCCGCAACACCGCAGGATGGCTTCAGGCCGTAATCTGGTTCTGGCATGGCACGCTGAGCCTTTGGTTAATTCCTCTTCCTGGTAGGAAATGAGAGTTAAATTTGCCCGTCCAGACACCTCCAGCTAGTCTCCATTGGTTCTCGCTATTCCTGTTCATCTTCCGCAGAAATTGCAAACTGGACCAAACAGGAGGTTAAAGGGACTGACTCTCCAAGTCGGGAGAGTGTTAGTAAAGCGTCTGGAATGTTGCACCCGAGTACCAGGTTACGAAAACTGAGACATATTTGAACACGTCTCCCGATCACATGGTTGATCATACTCTGGGTTCCACATGCATGTTTTAGCTGAAGGAAGAATACCTAAAACCTGGGTAGTTGAAACCCGTGGAATGGGTACCATGCAATATGACTTCAAAGGGTCTTCATTTGCTCACCGAACCTCTCCAATCCTATCACTGCTGCGTTTATGCCCCTGTACACATGCTTGATTCTCTTTCGGAGACATAGCAATCCATAGGTTTTAAGATACTTACTAGTCAGGTACATTCTTAGGCGTTTAATATGCGGTGTTGAGTCCATTTCGTTGAGCAAGGAGTAGCTCTTGTCTATTCCATATTTGGCTTAAGGAACTTTATCTGTGCTCATTTCAATCTCTGGTTTTATGCAGCAACCCAACTCACCTTTCCCCTTAAGCAAGCATAAGTTGGTTTTCTAAATTTGAGAACCTGTTCTGTTTGGAATTCAGTTCCTGTTAAGCCAAGTTTACATTCCGTGTATTACTGATATCTTATGATGTTTCTTTTTCTGTGTGACTTATTTCAGTTAGAATCATCATACCTGAATCCACTCATTGTGCTGCTAAGGGCCTGATGACACAGATTTCATTGCTGAGTGATATTGTTTTGTAAGTAAATACCACAACTTCTTTATCCATTTTTCACTTTCTGCGATGTTGAACTTGTACTGTAAACGAGGTTCTTGTAAACAGAGGCGTCCCAAACTTTGGGGTGGCTGTGTCTTTTTGATTTTAATTTCCCTAAGCTATAGGACCATAAGTGGAAGTGCCCTAGGCTCTGTTGCTTTGTTTTTTAGATGTTTCAGGAAACACCATACACTTCTCCCGAGTGGTTGTTGGCAATTTACATCCCGCCCATCAGCATAACAAGGCTCCCTGTTCTCCATGGCCTGTCCTGCCTTTCTGGATTTTACACTTTTTTCAGATGGCCCTTTAGACCGGGGAGAAGTGAGACTTCATTGTAGTGCAGATTTCCTTTGCAAGCTTGCTTGGTTGGCCAAAAAGGGCGTATGCGTTTTTTCCTGAATATATTCAGGAAAAAACGCATACGCCCTTTTTGGCCAAGTGCATCATTGTGGACGTTCTGCCTCTTTTCCTATGCTTTCAATGCAATTCCAGTCTACCTCCTGAAATCGGTTTCCTGCAATTCTGCCCCGCTTTCAAGTCCTCTTGGCAGCCTTACTTCAGTCTATTTTTGGACGATAGCTGTCATTTATAACTCTGCAGGTTTGTGAATTACAGTGCCCCTGAGCTCCTTTCTTCAACTCGCTTTCTTGTGACCTGGCCGCAACACCGCAGGATGGCTTCAGGCCCTAATATGTTTCCGGCACGGCACGCTGAGCCTTTGGTTATTTCCTCATCCTGGTGAGAAATGAGAGTTAAATTTGCCCGTCCAGACACCTCCAGCTAGTCTCTCATTGGTTCTCGCTATTCCTGTTCATCTTCCGCACAAATTGCAAACTGGGCCAAACAGGAGGTTAAAGGCGCTGACTCTCCAAGTGGGGAGAGTGTTAGTAAGGTGTCTGGAATGTTGCACCCGAGTACCAGGGGAGGAAAACTGAGACATATTTGAACACGTCTCCCGTTCACACGGTTGATCATACTCTGGGTTCCACCTGCATGTTTTAGCTGAAGGAAGAATACTTTAAACCTGCAGAGTTGAGACCCGTGGAATGGGTCCCATGCAATATGACTTCAAAGGGTCTTCATTTGCTCACCGAACCTCTCCAATCCTATCACTGCTGCGTTTATGCCCCTGTACACATGCTTGATTCTCTTTTGGAGACATAGCAATCCATAGGTTTTAAGATACTTACTAGTCAGGTACATTCTTAGGCGTTTAATATGGGGTGTTGAGTCCATTTCGTTGAGCAAGGAGTAGCTCTTGTCTATTCCATATTTGGCTTAAGGAAATTTATCTGTGCTCCTTTCAATCTCTGGTTTTATGCAGCACCCCAACTCACCTTTCCCCTTAAGCAAGCATAAGTTGCTTTTCTAAATTTGAGACCCTGTTCTGTTTTGGAATTCAATTCCTGTGTAGCCAAGTTTACATTCCGTGTATTACTGATATCTTATGATGTTTCTTTTTCTGTGTGACTTATTTCAGTTAGAATCATCATACCTGAATCCACTCATTGTGCTGCTAAGGGCCTGATGACACAGATTTCATTGCTGAGTGATACTGCATTGTACGTAAGTACCACAAGTTGTTTATCCATTTTTCACTTTCTGCGATGTTGAACTTGTACTGTAAACGAGGTTCTTGTAAACAGAGCCGTTCCAAACTTTGGGGTGGCTGTGTCTTTTTGATTTTAATTTCCCTAAGCTATAGGACCATAAGTGGAAGTGCCCTAGGCTCTGTTGCTTTGTTTTTTAGATGTTTCAGGAAACACCATACACTTCTCCCGAGTGTCTGTTGGCAATTTACATCCCGCCCATCAGCATAACAAGGCTCCCAGTTCTCCATGGCCTGTTGCCTTTCTGGATTTTACACTTTTTTCAGATGGCCCTTTTGACCGGGGGGAAGTGAGACTTCATTGTAGTGCAGATTTCCTTTGCAAGCTTGCTTGGTTGGCCAAAAAGTGCGTATGCGTTTTTTCCTGAATATATTCAGGAAAAAACGCATACGCCCTTTTTGGCCAAGTGCATCATTGTGGACGTTCTGCCTCTTTTCCTATGCTTTCAATGCAATTCCAGTCTACCTCCTGAAATCGGTTTCCTGCAATTCTGCCCCGCTTTCAAGTCCTCTTGGCAGCCTTACTTCAGTCTATTTTTGGACGATAGCTGTCATTTATAACTCTGCAGGTTTGTGAATTACAGTGCCCCTGAGCTCCTTTCTTCAACTCGCTTTCTTGTGAGCTGGCCGCAACACCGCAGGATGGCTTCAGGCCCTAATCTGGTTCCGGCACGGCACGCTGAGCCTTTGGTTAATTCCTCTTCCTGGTGGGAAATGAGAGTTAAATTTGCCCGTCCAGACACCTCCAGCTAGTCTCTCATTGGTTCTCGCTATTCCTGTTCATCTTCCGCAGAAATTGCAAACTGGGCCAAACAGGAGGTTAAAGACACTGACTCTCCAAGTCAGGAGAGTGTTAGTAAAGCGTCTGGAATGTTGCACCCGAGTACCAGGGTACGAAAACTGAGACATATTTGAACACGTCTCCCGATCACATGGTTGATCATACTCTGGGTTCCACATGCATGTTTTAGCTGAAGGAAGAATACCTAAAACCTGGGTAGTTGAAACCAGTGGAATGGGTACCATGCAATATGACTTCAAAGGGTCTTCATTTGCTCACCGAACCTCTCCAATCCTATCACTGCTGCGTTTATGCCCCTGTACACATGCTTGATTCTCTTTCGGAGACATAGCAATCCATAGGTTTTAAGATACTTACTAGTCAGGTACATTCTTAGGCGTTTAATATGCGGTGTTGAGTCCATTTCGTTGAGCAAGGAGTAGCTCTTGTCTATTCCATATTTGGCTTAAGGAACTTTATCTGTGCTCATTTCAATCTCTGGTTTTATGCAGCAACCCAACTCACCTTTCCCCTTAAGCAAGCATAAGTTGGTTTTCTAAATTTGAGAAACTGTTCTGTTTTGGAATTCAGTTCCTGTTAAGCCAAGTTTACATTCCGTGTATTACTGATATCTTATGATGTTTCTTTTTCTGTGTGACTTATTTCAGTTAGAATCATCATACCTGAATCCACTCATTGTGCTGCTAAGGGCCTGATGACACAATTTCATTGCTGAGTGATATTGCTTTGTAAGTAAGTACCACAACTTCTTTATCCATTTTTCACTTTCTGCGATGTTGAACTTGTACTGTAAACGAGGTTCTTGTAAACAGAGGCGTCCCAAAATTTGGGGTGGCTGTGTCTTTTTGATTTTAATTTCCCTAAGCTATAGGACCATAAGTGGAAGTGCCCTAGGCTCTGTTGCTTTGTTTTTTAGATGTTTCAGGAAACACCATACACTTCTCCCGAGTGGTTGTTGGCAATTTACATCCCGCCCATCAGCATAACAAGGCTCCCAGTTCTCCATGGCCTGTCCTGCCTTTCTGGATTTTACACTTTTTTCAGATGGCCGTTTTGACCGGGGGGAAGTGAGACTTCATTGTAGTGCAGATTTCCTTTGCAAGCTTGCTTGGTTGGCCAAAAAGGGCGTATGCGTTTTTTCCTGAATATATTCAGGAAAAAACGCATACGCCCTTTTTGGCCAAGTGCATCATTGTGGACGTTCTGCCTCTTTTCCTATGCTTTCAATGCAATTCCAGTCTACCTCCTGAAATCGGTTTCCTGCAATTCTGCCCCGCTTTCAAGTCCTCTTGGCAGCCTTACTTCAGTCTATTTTTGGACGATAGCTGTCATTTATAACTCTGCAGGTTTGTGAATTACAGTGCCCCTGAGCTCCTTTCTTCAACTCGCTTTCTTGTGACCTGGCCGCAACACCGCAGGATGGCTTCAGGCCCTAATTTTGTTCCGGCCCGGCATGCTGAGCCTTTGGTTAATTCCTCTTCCTGGTGGGAAATGAGAGTTAAATTTGCCCGTCCAGACACCTCCAGCTAGCCTCTCATTGGTTCTCGCTATTCCTGTTCATCTTCCGCAGAAATTGCAAACTGGGCCAAACAGGAGGTTAAAGGGACTGACTCTCCAAGTCGGGAGAGTGTTAGTAAAACGTCTGGAATGTTGCACCCGAGTACCAGGGGAGGAAAACTGAGACATATTTGAACACGTCTCCCGTTCACATGGTTGATCATACTCTGGGTTCCACACGCATGTTTTAGCTGAAGGAAGAATACCTTAAACCTGGAGAGTTGAGACCCGTGTAATGGGTACCATGCAATATGACTTCAAAGGGTCTTCATTTGCTCACCGAACCTCTCCAATCCTATCACTGCTGCGTTTATGCCCCTGTACACATGCTTGATTCTCTTTCGGAGACATAGCAATCCATAGGTTTTAAGATACTTACTAGTCAGGTACATTCTTAGGTGTTTAATATGCGGTGTTGAGTCCATTTCATTGAGCAAGGAGTAGCTCTTGTCTATTCAATATTTGACTTAAGGAACTTTATCTGTGCTCATTTCAATCTCTGGTTTTATGCAGCACCCCAACTCACCTTTACCCTTAAGCAAGCATAAGTTGGTTTTCTAAATTTAAGACCCTGTTCTGTTCTGTAATTCAGTTCCTGTGTAGCCAAGTTTACATTCCGTGTATTAGTGATATCTTATGATGTTTCTTTTTCTGTGTGACTTATTTCAGTTAGAATCATCGTACCTGAATCCACTCATTATGCTGCTACGGGCCTGATGACATAGATTTCATTGCTGAGTGATACTGCATTGTACGTAAGTACCACAAGTTCTTTATCCATTTTTCACTTTCTGTGATATTGAACACGTACGGTAAACAAGGTTCTTGTAAACGGAGGCGTCCCAAACTTTGGGGTGGCTGTGTCTTTTTGATTTTAATTTCCCTAAGCTATAGGACTATGAGTGGCAGTGCCCTAGGCTCTGTTGCTTTGTTTTTTAGATGTTTCAGGAAACACCATACACTTCTCCCGAGTGGTTGTTGGCAATTTACATCCCGCCCATCAGCATAACAAGGCTCCCAGTTCTCCATGGCCTGTCCTGCCTTTCTGGATTTTACACTTTTTTCAGATGGCCCTTTTGACCGGGGGGAAGTGAGACTTCATTGTAGTGCAGATTTCCTTTGCAAGCTTGCTTGGTTGGCCAAAAAGGGCGTATGCGTTTTTTCCTGAATATATTCAGGAAAAAACGCATACGCACTTTTTGGCCAAGTGCATCATTGTGGACGTTCTGCCTCTTTTCCTATGCTTTCAATGCAATTCCAGTCTACCTCCTGAAATCGGTTTCCTGCAATTCTGCCCCGCTTTCAAGTCCTCTTGGCAGCCTTACTTCAGTCTATTTTTGGACGATAGCTGTCATTTATAACTCTGCAGGTTTGTGAATTACAGTGCCCCTGAGCTCCTTTCTTCAACTTGCTTTCTTGTGACCTGGCCGCAACACCGCAGGATGGCTTCAGGCCCTAATCTGGTTCCGGCACGGCACGCTGAGCCTTTGGTTATTTCCTCTTCCTGGTGGGAATTGAGAGTTAAATTTGCCCGTCCAGACACCTCCAGCTAGTCTCTCATTGGTTCTCGCTATTCCTGTTCATCTTCCGCAGAAATTGCAAACCGGGCCAAACAGGAGGTTAAAGGCGCTGACTCTCCAAGTGGGGAGAGTGTTAGTAAAGCGTCTGGAATGTTGCACCCGAGTACCAGGGGAGGAAAACTGAGACATATTTGAACACGTCTCCCGTTCACATGGTTGATCATACTTGGGTTCCACATGCATGTTTTAGCTGAAGGAAGAATACCTTAAACCTGGAGAGTTAAGACCCGTGGAATGGGTACCATGCAATATGACTTCAAAGGGTCTTCATTTGCTCACCGAACCTCTCCAATCCTATCACTGCTGCGTTTATGCCCCTGTACACATGCTTGATTCTCTTTCGGAGACATAGCAATCCATAGGTTTTAAGATACTTACTAGTCAGGTACATTCTTAGGCGTTTAATATGCGATGTTGAGTCCATTTCGTTGAGCAAGGAGTAGCTCTTGTCTATTCCATATTTGACTTAAGGAACTTTATCTGTGCTCATTTCAATCTCTGGTTTTATGCAGCACCCCAACTCACCTTTACCCTTAAGCAAGCATAAGTTGGTTTTCTAAATTTGAGACCCTGTTCTGTTCTGTAATTCAGTTCCTGTGTAGCCAAGTTTACATTCCGTGTATTACTGATATCTTATGATGTTTCTTTTTCTGTGTGACTTACTTCAGTTAGAATCATCATACCTGAATCCACTCATTGTGCTGCTAAGGGCCTGATGACACAGATTTCATTGCTGAGTGATATTGCTTTGTAAGTAAATACCACAACTTCTTTATCCATTTTTCACTTTCTGCGATGTTGAACTTGTACTGTAAACGAGGTTCTTGTAAACAGAGGCGTCCCAAACTTTGGGGTGGCTGTGTCTTTTTGATTTTAATTTCCCTAAGCTATAGGACCATAATTGGAAGTGCCCTAGGCTCTGTTGCTTTGTTTTTTAGATGTTTCAGGAAACACCATACACTTCTCCCGAGTGGTTGTTGGCAATTTACATCCCGCCCATCAGCATAACAAGGCTCCCAGTTCTCCATGGCCTGTCCTGCCTTTCTGGATTTTACACTTTTTTCAGATGGCCCTTTTGACCGGGGGGAAGTGAGACTTCATTGTAGTGCAGATTTCCTTTGCAAGCTTGCTTGGTTGGCCAAAAAGGGCGTATGCGTTTTTTCCTGAATATATTCAGGAAAAAACGCATACGCCCTTTTTGGCCAAGTGCATCATTGTGGACGTTCTGCCTCTTTTCCTATGCTTTCAATGCAATTCCAGTCTACCTCCTGAAATCGGTTTCCTGCAATTCTGCCCCGCTTTCAAGTCCTCTTGGCAGCCTTACTTCAGTCTATTTTTGGACGATAGCTGTCATTTATAACTCTGCAGGTTTGTGAATTACAGTGCCCCTGAGCTCCTTTCTTCAACTCGCTTTCTTGTGAGCTGGCCGCAACACCGCAGGATGGCTTCAGGCCCTAATTTTGTTCCGGCCCGGCAAGCTGAGCCTTTGGTTAATTCCTCTTCCTGGTGGGAAATGAGAGTTAAATTTGCCCGTCCAGACACCTCCAGCTAGCCTCTCATTGGTTCTCGCTATTCCTGTTCATCTTCCGCAGAAATTGCAAACTGGGCCAAACAGGAGGTTAAAGGCGCTGACTCTCCAAGTGGGGAGAGTGTTAGTAAGGCGTCTGGAATGTTGCACCCGAGTACCAGGGGAGGAAAACTGAGACATATTTGAACACGTCTCCCGTTCACACGGTTGATCATACTCTGGGTTCCACCTGCATGTTTTAGCTGAAGGAAGAATACTTTAAACCTGCAGAGTTGAGACCCGTGGAATGGGTCCCATGCAATATGACTTCAAAGGGTCTTCATTTGCTCACCGAACCTCTCCAATCCTATCACTGCTGCGTTTATGCCCCTGTACACATGCTTGATTCTCTTTTGGAGAGATAGCAATCCATAGGTTTTAAGATACTTACTAGTCAGGTACATTCTTAGGCGTTTAATATGGGGTGTTGAGTCCATTTCGTTGAGCAAGGAGTAGCTCTTGTCTATTCCATATTTGGCTTAAGGAAATTTATCTGTGCTCATTTCAATCTCTGGTTTTATGCAGCACCCCAACTCACCTTTCCCCTTAAGCAAGCATAAGTTGCTTTTCTAAATTTGAGACCCTGTTCTGTTTTGGAATTCAATTCCTGTGTAGCCAAGTTTACATTCCGTGTATTACTGATATCTTATGATGTTTCTTTTTCTGTGTGACTTATTTCAGTTAGAATCATCATACCTGAATCCACTCATTGTGCTGCTAAGGGCCTGATGACACAGATTTCATTGCTGAGTGATACTGCATTGTACGTAAGTACCACAAGTTGTTTATCCATTTTTCACTTTCTGCGATGTTGAACTTGTACTGTAAACGAGGTTCTTGTAAACAGAGCCGTTCCAAACTTTGGGGTGGCTGTGTCTTTTTGATTTTAATTTCCCTAATCTATAGGACCATAAGTGGAAGTGCCCTAGGCTCTGTTGCTTTGTTTTTTAGATGTTTCAGGAAACACCATACACTTCTCCCGAGTGGTTGTTGGCAATTTACATCCCGCCCATCAGCATAACAAGGCTCCCAGTTCTCCATGGCCTGTTGCCTTTCTGGATTTTACACTTTTTTCAGATGGCCCTTTTGACCGGGGGGAAGTGAGACTTCATTGTAGTGCAGATTTCCTTTGCAAGCTTGCTTGGTTGGCCAAAAAGGGCGTATGCGTTTTTTCCTGAATATATTCAGGAAAAAACGCATACGCCCTTTTTGGCCAAGTGCATCATTGTGGACGTTCTGCCTCTTTTCCTATGCTTTCAATGCAATTCCAGTCTACCTCCTGAAATCGGTTTCCTGCAATTCTGCCCCGCTTTCAAGTCCTCTTGGCAGCCTTACTTCAGTCTATTTTTGGACGATAGCTGTCATTTATAACTCTGCAGGTTTGTGAATTACAGTGCCCCTGAGCTCCTTTGTTCAACTCGCTTTCTTGTGAGCTGGCCGCAACACCGCAGGATGGCTTCAGGCCCTAATCTGGTTCCGGCACGGCACGCTGAGCCTTTGGTTAATTCCTCTTCCTGGTGGGAATTGAGAGTTAAATTTGCCCGTCCAGACACCTCCAGCTAGTCTCTCATTGGTTCTCGCTATTCCTGTTCATCTTCCGCAGAAATTGCAAACTGGGCCAAACAGGAGGTTAAAGACACTGACTCTCCAAGTCAGGAGAGTGTTAGTAAAGCGTCTGGAATGTTGCACCCGAGTACCAGGGTACAAAAACTGAGACATATTTGAACACGTCTCCCGATCACATGGTTGATCATACTCTGGGTTCCACATGCATGTTTTAGCTGAAGGAAGAATACCTAAAACCTGGGTAGTTGAAACCCGTGGAATGGGTACCATGCAATATGACTTCAAAGGGTCTTCATTTGCTCACCGAACCTCTCCAATCCTATCACTGCTGCGTTTATGCCCCTGTACACATGCTTGATTCTCTTTCGGAGACATAGCAATCCATAGGTTTTAAGATACTTACTAGTCAGGTACATTCTTAGGCGTTTAATATGCGGTGTTGAGTCCATTTCGTTGAGCAAGGAGTAGCTCTTGTCTATTCCATATTTGGCTTAAGGAACTTTATCTGTGCTCATTTCAATCTCTGGTTTTATGCAGCAACCCAACTCACCTTTACCCTTAAGCAAGCATAAGTTGGTTTTCTAAATTTGAGAAACTGTTCTGTTTTGGAATTCAGTTCCTGTTAAGCCAAGTTTACATTCCGTGTATTACTGATATCTTATGATGTTTCTTATTCTGTGTGACTTATTTCAGTTAGAATCATCATACCTGAATCCACTCATTGTGCTGCTAAGGGCCTGATGACACAGATTTCATTGCTGAGTGATATTGCTTTGTAAGTAAATACCACAACTTCTTTATCCATTTTTCACTTTCTGCGATGTTGAACTTGTACTGTAAACGAGGTTCTTGTAAACAGAGGCGTCCCAAACTTTGGGGTGGCTGTGTCTTTTTGATTTTAATTTCCCTAAGCTATAGGACCATAAGTGGAAGTGCCCTAGGCTCTGTTGCTTTGTTTTTTAGATGTTTCAGGAAACACCATACACTTCTCCCGAGTGGTTGTTGGCAATTTACATCCCGCCCATCAGCATAACAAGGCTCCCAGTTCTCCATGGCCTGTCCTGACTTTCTGGATTTTACACTTTTTTCAGATGGCAGTTTTGACCGGGGGGAAGTGAGACTTCATTGTAGTGCAGATTTCCTTTGCAAGCTTGCTTGGTTGGCCAAAAAGGGCGTATGCGTTTTTTCCTGAATATATTCAGGAAAAAACGCATACGCCCTTTTTGGCCAAGTGCATCATTGTGGACGTTCTGCCTCTTTTCCTATGCTTTCAATGCAATTCCAGTCTACCTCCTGAAATCGGTTTCCTGCAATTCTGCCCCGCTTTCAAGTCCTCTTGGCAGCCTTACTTCAGTCTATTTTTGGACGATAGCTGTCATTTATAACTCTGCAGGTTTGTGAATTACAGTGCCCCTGAGCTCCTTTCTTCAACTCGCTTTCTTGTGACCTGGCCGCAACACCGCAGGATGGCTTCAGGCCCTAATTTTGTTCCGGCCCGGCATGCTGAGCCTTTGGTTAATTCCTCTTCCTGGTGGGAAATGAGAGTTAAATTTGCCCGTCCAGACACCTCCAGCTAGCCTCTCATTGGTTCTCGCTATTCCTGTTCATCTTCCGCAGAAATTGCAAACTGGGCCAAACAGGAGGTTAAAGGGACTGACTCTCCAAGTCGGGAGAGTGTTAGTAAAACGTCTGGAATGTTGCACCCGAGTACCAGGGGAGGAAAACTGAGACATATTTGAACACGTCTCCCGTTCACATGGTTGATCATACTCTGGGTTCCACATGCATGTTTTAGCTGAAGGAAGAATACCTTAAACCTGGAGAGTTGAGACCCGTGTAATGGGTACCATGCAATATGACTTCAAAGGGTCTTCATTTGCTCACCGAACCTCTCCAATCCTATCACTGCTGCGTTTATGCCCCTGTACACATGCTTGATTCTCTTTCGGAGACATAGCAATCCATAGGTTTTAAGATACTTACTAGTCAGGTACATCCTTAGGTGTTTAATATGCGGTGTTGAGTCCATTTCATTGAGCAAGGAGTAGCTCTTGTCTATTCAATATTTGACTTAAGGAACTTTATCTGTGCTCATTTCAATCTCTGGTTTTATGCAGCACCCCAACTCACCTTTACCCTTAAGCAAGCATAAGTTGGTTTTCTAAATTTGAGACCCTGTTCTGTTCTGTAATTCAGTTCCTGTGTAGCCAAGTTTACATTCCGTGTATTAGTGATATCTTATGATGTTTCTTTTTCTGTGTGACTTATTTCAGTTAGAATCATCGTACCTGAATCCACTCATTATGCTGCTACGGGCCTGATGACATAGATTTCATTGCTGAGTGATACTGCATTGTACGTAAGTACCACAAGTTCTTTATCCATTTTTCACTTTCTGTGATATTGAACATGTACGGTAAACAAGGTTCTTGTAAACGGAGGCGTCCCAAACTTTGGGGTGGCTGTGTCTTTTTGATTTTAATTTCCCTAAGCTATAGGACTATAAGTGGCAGTGCCCTAGGCTCTGTTGCTTTGTTTTTTAGATGTTTCAGGAAACACCATACACTTCTCCCGAGTGGTTGTTGGCAATTTACATCCCGCCCATCAGCATAACAAGGCTCCCAGTTCTCCATGGCCTGTCCTGCCTTTCTGGATTTTACACTTTTTTCAGATGGCCGTTTTGACCGGGGGGAAGTGAGACTTCATTGTAGTGCAGATTTCCTTTGCAAGCTTGCTTGGTTGGCCAAAAAGGGCGTATGCGTTTTTTCCTGAATATATTCAGGAAAAAACGCATACGCACTTTTTGGCCAAGTGCATCATTGTGGACGTTCTGCCTCTTTTCCTATGCTTTCAATGCAATTCCAGTCTACCTCCTGAAATCGGTTTCCTGCAATTCTGCCCCGCTTTCAAGTCCTCTTGGCAGCCTTACTTCAGTCTATTTTTGGACGATAGCTGTCATTTATAACTCTGCAGGTTTGTGAATTACAGTGCCCCTGAGCTCCTTTCTTCAACTTGCTTTCTTGTGACCTGGCTGCAACACCGCAGGATGGCTTCAGGCCCTAATCTGGTTCCGGCACGGCACGCTGAGCCTTTGGTTATTTCCTCTTCCTGGTGGGAATTGAGAGTTAAATTTGCCCGTCCAGACACCTCCAGCTAGTCTCTCATTGGTTCTCGCTATTCCTGTTCATCTTCCGCAGAAATTGCAAACCGGGCCAAACAGGAGGTTAAAGGCGCTGACTCTCCAAGTGGGGAGAGTGTTAGTAAAGCGTCTGGAATGTTGCACCCGAGTACCAGGGGAGGAAAACTGAGACATATTTGAACACGTCTCCCGTTCACATGGTTGATCATACTTGGGTTCCACATGCATGTTTTAGCTGAAGGAAGAATACCTTAAACCTGGAGAGTTAAGACCCGTGGAATGGGTACCATGCAATATGACTTCAAAGGGTTTTCATTTGCTCACCGAACCTCTCCAATCCTATCACTGCTGCGTTTATGCCCCTGTACACATGCTTGATTCTCTTTCGGAGACATAGCAATCCATAGGTTTTAAGATACTTACTAGTCAGGTACATTCTTAGGCGTTTAATATGCGATGTTGAGTCCATTTCGTTGAGCAAGGAGTAGCTCTTGTCTATTCCATATTTGACTTAAGGAACTTTATCTGTGCTCATTTCAATCTCTGGTTTTATGCAGCACCCCAACTCACCTTTACCCTTAAGCAAGCATAAGTTGGTTTTCTAAATTTGAGACCCTGTTCTGTTCTGTAATTCAGTTCCTGTGTAGCCAAGTTTACATTCCGTGTATTACTGATATCTTATGATGTTTCTTTTTCTGTGTGACTTACTTCAGTTAGAATCATCATACCTGAATCCACTCATTGTGCTGCTAAGGGCCTGATGACACAGATTTCATTGCTGAGTGATATTGCTTTGTAAGTAAATACCACAACTTCTTTATCCATTTTTCACTTTCTGCGATGTTGAACTTGTACTGTAAACGAGGTTCTTGTAAGCAGAGGCGTCCCAAACTTTGGGGTGGCTGTGTCTTTTTGATTTTAATTTCCCTAAGCTATAGGACCATAAGTGGAAGTGCCCTAGGCTCTGTTGCTTTGTTTTTTAGATGTTTCAGGAAACACCATACACTTCTCCCGAGTGGTTGTTGGCAATTTAAATCCCGCCCATCAGCATAACAAGGCTCCCAGTTCTCCATGGCCTGTCCTGCCTTTCTGGATTTTACACTTTTTTCAGATGGCCGTTTTGACCGGGGGGAAGTGAGACTTCATTGTAGTGCAGATTTCCTTTGCAAGCTTGCTTGGTTGGCCAAAAAGGGCGTATGCGTTTTTTCCTGAATATATTCAGGAAAAAACGCATACGCCCTTTTTGGCCAAGTGCATCATTGTGGACGTTCTGCCTCTTTTCCTATGCTTTCAATGCAATTCCAGTCTACCTCCTGAAATCGGTTTCCTGCAATTCTGCCCCGCTTTCAAGTCCTCTTGGCAGCCTTACTTCAGTCTATTTTTGGACGATAGCTGTCATTTATAACTCTGCAGGTTTGTGAATTACAGTGCCCCTGAGCTCCTTTCTTCAACTCGCTTTCTTGTGACCTGGCCGCAACACCGCAGGATGGCTTCAGGCCCTAATTTTGTTCCGGCCCGGCATGCTGAGCCTCTGGTTAATTCCTCTTCCTGGTGGGAAATGAGAGTTAAATTTGCCCGTCCAGACACCTCCAGCTAGCCTCTCATTGGTTCTCGCTATTCCTGTTCATCTTCCGCAGAAATTGCAAACTGGGCCAAACAGGAGGTTAAAGGGACTGACTCTCCAAGTCGGGAGAGTGTTAGTAAAACGTCTGGAATGTTGCACCCGAGTACCAGGGGAGGAAAACTGAGACATATTTGAACACGTCTCCCGTTCACATGGTTGATCATACTCTGGGTTCCACATGCATGTTTTAGCTGAAGGAAGAATACCTTAAACCTGGAGAGTTGAGACCCGTGTAATGGGTACCATGCAATATGACTTCAAAGGGTCTTCATTTGCTCACCGAACCTCTCCAATCCTATCACTGCTGCGTTTATGCCCCTGTACACATGCTTGATTCTCTTTCGGAGACATAGCAATCCATAGGTTTTAAGATACTTACTAGTCAGGTACATTCTTAGGTGTTTAATATGCGGTGTTGAGTCCATTTCATTGAGCAAGGAGTAGCTCTTGTCTATTCAATATTTGACTTAAGGAACTTTATCTGTGCTCATTTCAATCTCTGGTTTTATGCAGCACCCCAACTCACCTTTACCCTTAAGCAAGCATAAGTTGGTTTTCTAAATTTGAGACCCTGTTCTGTTCTGTAATTCAGTTCCTGTGTAGCCAAGTTTACATTCCGTGTATTAGTGATATCTTATGATGTTTCTTTTTCTGTGTGACTTATTTCAGTTTGAATCATCGTACCTGAATCCACTCATTATGCTGCTACGGGCCTGATGACATAGATATCATTGCTGAGTGATACTGCATTGTACGTAAGTACCACAAGTTCTTTATCCATTTTTCACTTTCTGTGATATTGAACATGTACGGTAAACAAGGTTCTTGTAAACGGAGGCGTCCCAAACTTTGGGGTGGCTGTGTCTTTTTGATTTTAATTTCCCTAAGCTATAGGACCATAATTGGAAGTGCCCTAGGCTCTGTTGCTTTGTTTTTTAGATGTTTCAGGAAACACCATACACTTCTCCCGAGTGGTTGTTGGCAATTTACATCCCGCCCATCAGCATAACAAGGCTCCTAGTTCTCCATGGCCTGTCCTGCCTTTCTGGATTTTACACTTTTTTCAGATGGCCCTTTTGACCGGGGGGAAGTGAGACTTCATTGTAGTGCAGATTTCCTTTGCAAGCTTGCTTGGTTGGCCAAAAAGGGCGTATGCGTTTTTTCCTGAATATATTCAGGAAAAAACGCATACGCCCTTTTTGGCCAAGTGCATCATTGTGGACGTTCTGCCTCTTTTCCTATGCTTTCAATGCAATTCCAGTCTACCTCCTGAAATCGGTTTCCTGCAATTCTGCCCCGCTTTCAAGTCCTCTTGGCAGCCTTACTTCAGTCTATTTTTGGACGATAGCTGTCATTTATAACTCTGCAGGTTTGTGAATTACAGTGGCCCTGAGCTCCTTTCTTCAACTCGCTTTCTTGTGAGCTGGCCGCAACACCGCAGGATGGCTTCAGGCCCTAATCTGGTTCCGGCACGGCATGCTGAGCCTTTGGTTAATTCCTCTTCCTGGTGGGAAATGAGAGTTAAATTTGCCCGTCCAGACACCTCCAGCTAGTCTCTCATTGGTTCTCGCTATTCCTGTTCATCTTCCGCAGAAATTGCAAACTGGGCCAATCAGGAGGTTAAAGACACTGACCCTCCAAGTCGGGAGAGTGTTAGTAAAGCGTCTGGAATGTTGCACCCGAGTACCAGGGTACGAAAACTGAGACATATTTGAACACGTCTCCCGATCACATGGTTGATCATACTCTGGGTTCCACATGCATGTTTTAGCTGAAGGAAGAATACCTAAAACCTGGGTAGTTGAAACCCGTGGAATGGGTACCATGCAATATGACTTCAAAGGGTGTTCATTTGCTCACCGAACCTCTCCAATCCTATCACTGCTGCGTTTATGCCCCTGTACACATGCTTGATTCTCTTTCGGAGACATAGCAATCCATAGGTTTTAAGATACTTAGTAGTCACGTACATTCTTAGGCGTTTAATATGCGGTGTTGAGTCCATTTCGTTGAGCAAGGAGTAGCTCTTGTCTATTCCATATTTGGCTTAAGGAACTTTATCTGTGCTCATTTCAATCTCTGGTTTTATGCAGCACCCCAACTCACCTTTACCCTTAAGCAAGCATAAGTTGGTTTTCTAAATTTGAGAACCTGTTCTGTTTTGGAATTCAGTTCCTGTGTAGCCAAGTTTACATTCCGTGTATTAGTGATAACTTATGATGTTTCTTTTTCTGTGTGACTTATTTCAGTTAGAATCATCGTACCTGAATCTACTCATTATGCTGCTACGGCCCTGATGACATAGATTTCATTGCTGAGTGATACTGCATTGTACGTAAGTACCACAAGTTCTTTATCCATTTTTCACTTTCTGCGATGTTGAACTTGTACTGTAAACGAGGTTCTTGTAAACAGAGCCGTTCCAAACTTTGGGGTGGCTGTGTCTTTTTGATTTTAATTTCCCTAAGCTATAGGACCATAAGTGGAAGTGCCCTAGGCTCTGTTGCTTTGTTTTTTAGATGTTTCAGGAAACACCATACACTTCTCCAGAGTGTCTGTTGGCAATTTACATCCCGCCCATCAGCATAACAAGGCTCCCAGTTCTCCATGGCCTGTTGCCTTTGTGGATTTTACACTTTTTTCAGATGGCCCTTTTGACCGGGAGGAAGTGAGACTTCATTGTAGTGCAGATTTCCTTTGCAAGCTTGCTTGGTTGGCCAAAAAGGGCGTATGCGTTTTTTCCTGAATATATTCAGGAAAAAACGCATACGCCCTTTTTGGCCAAGTGCATCATTGTGGACGTTCTGCCTCTTTTCCTATGCTTTCAATGCAATTCCAGTCTACCTCCTGAAATCGGTTTCCTGCAATTCTGCCCCGCTTTCAAGTCCTCTTGGCAGCCTTACTTTAGTCTATTTTTGGACGATAGCTGTCATTTATAACTCTGCAGGTTTGTGAATTACAGTGCCCCTGAGCTCCTTTCTTCAACTCGCTTTCTTGTGAGCTGGCCGCAACACCGCAGGATGGCTTCAGGCCCTAATCTGGTTCCGGCACGGCACGCTGAGCCTTTGGTTAATTCCTCTTCCTGGTGGGAAATGAGAGTTAAATTTGCCCGTCCAGACACCTCCAGCTAGTCTCTCATTGGTTCTCGCTATTCCTGTTCATCTTCCGCAGAAATTGCAAACTGGGCCAAACAGGAGGTTAAAGACACTGACTCTCCAAGTCGGGAGAGTGTTAGTAAAGCGTCTGGAATGTTGCACCCGAGTACCAGGGTACGAAAACTGAGACATATTTGAACACGTCTCCCGATCACATGGTTGATCATACTCTGGGTTCCACATGCATGTTTTAGCTGAAGGAAGAATACCTAAAACCTGGGTAGTTGAAACCCGTGGAATGGGTCCCATGCAATATGACTTCAAAGGGTCTTCATTTGCTCACCGAACCTCTCCAATCCTATCACTGCTGCGTTTATGCCCCTGTACACATGCTTGATTCTCTTTTGGAGACATAGCTATCCATAGGTTTTACGATACTTACTAGTCAGGTACATTCTTAAGCTTTTAATATGCGGTGTTGAGTCCATTTCGTTGAGCAAGGAGTAGCTCTTGTCTATTCCATATTTGGCTTAAGGACCTTTATCTGTGCTCATTTCAATCTCTGGTTTTATGCAGCACCCCAACTCACCTTTCCCCTTAAGCAAGCATAAGTTGCTTTTCTAAATTTGAGAACCTGTTCTGTTTTGGAATTCAGTTCCTGTGTAGCCAAGTTTACATTCCGTGTATTAGTGATACCTTATGATGTTTCTTTTTCTGTGTGACTTATTTCAGTTAGAATCATCGTACCTGAATCTACTCATTATGCTGCTATGGGCCTGATGACATAGATTTCATTGCTGAGTGATACTGCATTGTACGTAAGTACCACAAGTTCTTTATCCATTTTTCACTTTCTGTGATGTTGAACTTGTACGGTAAACGAGGTTCTTGTAAACAGAGGCGTCCCAAACTTTGGGGTGGCTGTGTCTTTTTGATTTTAATTTTCCTAAGCTATAGGAGCATAAGTGGAAGTGCCCTAGGTTCTGTTGCGTTGTTTTTTAGATGTTTCAGGAAACACCATACACTTCTCCCGAGTGGTTGTTGGCAATTTACATCCCGCCCATCAGCATAACAAGGCTCCCAGTTCTCCATGGCCTGTCCTGCCTTTCTGGATTTTACACTTTTTTCAGATGGCCCTTTTGACCGGGGGGAAGTGAGACTTCATTGTAGTGCACATTTCCTTTGCAAGCTTGCTTGGTTGGCCAAAAAGGGCGTATGCGTTTTTTCCTGAATATATTCAGGAAAAAACGCATACGCCCTTTTTGGCCAAGTGCATCATTGTGGACGTTCTGCCTCTTTTCCTATGCTTTCAATGCAATTCCAGTCTACCTCCTGAAATCGGTTTCCTGCAATTCTGCCCCTCTTTCAAGTCCTCTTGGCAGCCTTACTTCAGTCTATTTTTGGACGATAGCTGTCATTTATAACTCTGCAGGTTTGTGAATTACAGTGCCCCTGAGCTCCTTTCTTCAACTCGCTTTCTTGTGACCTGGCCGCAACACCGCAGGATGGCTTCAGGCCCTAATCTGGTTCCGGAACGGCACGCTGAGCCTTTGGTTATTTCCTCTTCCTGGTGGGAAATGAGAGTTAAATTTGCCCGTCCAGACACCTCCAGCTAGTCTCTCATTGGTTCTCGCTATTCCTGTTCATCTTCCGCAGAAATTGCAAACTGGGCCAAACAGGAGGTTAAAGGCGCTGACTCTCCAAGTGGGGAGAGTGTTAGTAAAGCGTCTGGAATGTTGCACCCGAGTACCAGGGGAGGAAAACTGAGACACATTTGAACACGTCTCCCATTCACATGGTTGATCATACTTGGGTTCCACATGCATGTTTTAACTGAAGGAAGAATACCTTAAACCTGGAGAGTTAAGACCCGTGGAATGGGTACCATGCAATATGACTTCAAAGGGTCTTCATTTGCTCACCGAACCTCTCCAATCCTATCACTGCTGCGTTTATGCCCCTGTACACATGCTTGATTCTCTTTCGGAGACTTAGCAATCCATAGCTTTTAAGATACTTACTAGTCAGGTAAATTCTTACGCGTTTAATATGCGGTGTTGAGTCCATTTCGTTGAGCAAGGAGTAGCTCTTGTCTATTCCATATTTGACTTAAGGAACTTTATCTGTGCTCATTTCAATCTCTGGTTTTATGCAGCACCCCAACTCACCTTTACCCTTAAGCAAGCATAAGTTGGTTTTCTAAATTTGAGACCCTGTTCTGTTCTGTAATTCAGTTCCTGTGTAGCCAAGTTTACATTCCGTGTATTACTGATATCTTATGAAGTTTCTTTTTCTGTGTGACTTACTTCAGTTAGAATCATCATACCTGAATCCACTCATTGTGCTGCTGAGGGCCTGATGACACAGATTTCATTGCTGAGTGATATTGCTTTGTAAGTAAATACCACAACTTCTTTATCCATTTTTCACTTTCTGCGATGTTGAACTTGTACTGTAAACGAGGTTCTTGTAAACAGAGGCGTCCCAAACTTTGGGGTGGCTGTGTCTTTTTGATTTTAATTTCCCTAAGCTATAGGACCATAAGTGGAAGTGCCCTAGGTTCTGTTGCTTTGTTTTTTAGATGTTTCAGGAAACACCATACACTTCTCCCCAGTGGTTGTTGGCAATTTACATCCCGCCCATCAGCATAACAAGGCTCCCAGTTCTCCATGGCCTGTCCTGCCTTTCTGGATTTTACACTTTTTTCAGATGGCCCTTTTGACCGGGGGGAAGTGAGACTTCATTGTAGTGGAGATTTCCTTTGCAAGCTTGCTTGGTTGGCCAAAAAGGGCGTATGCGTTTTTTCCTGAATATATTCAGGAAAAAACGCATACGCCCTTTTTGGCCAAGTGCATCATTGTGGACGTTCTGCCTCTTTTCCTATGCTTTCAATGCAATTCCAGTCTACCTCCTGAAATTGGTTTCCTGCAATTCTGCCCCGCTTTCAAGTCCTCTTGGCAGCCTTACTTCAGTCTATTTTTGGACAATAGCTGTCATTTATAACTCTGCAGGTTTGTGAATTACCGTGCCCCTGAGCTCCTTTCTTCAACTCGCTTTCTTGTGACCTGGCCGCAACACCGCAGGATGGCTTCAGGCCCTAATCTGGTTCCGGCATGGCACGCTGAGCCTTTGGTTATTTCCTCTTCCTGGTGGGAAATGAGAGTTAAATTTGCCCGTCCAGACACCTCCAGCTAGTCTCTCATTGGTTCTCGCTATTCCTGTTCATCTTCCGCAGAAATTGCAAACTGGGCCAAACAGGGGGTTAAAGGCGCTGACTCTCCAAGTGGGGAGAGTGTTAGTAAAGCGTCTGGAATGTTGCACCCGAGTACCAGGGGAGGAAAACTGAGACATATTTGAACACGTCTCCCGTTCACATGGTTGATCATACTTGGGTTCCACATGCATGTTTTAGCTGAAGGAAGAATACCTTAAACCTGGAGAGTTGAGACCCGTGTAATGTGTACCATGCAATATGATTTCAAAGGGTCTTCATTTGCTCACCGAACCTCTCCAATCCTATCACTGCTGCGTTTATGCCCCTGTACACATGCTTGATTCTCTTTTGGAGACATAGCAATCCATAGGTTTTAAGATACTTACTAGTCAGGTACATTCTTAGGCGTTTAATATGCGGTGTTGAGTCCATTTCGTTGAGCAAGGAGTAGCTCTTGTCTATTCCATATTTGACTTAAGGACTTTATCTGTGCTCATTTCAATCTCTGGTTTTATGCAGCACCCCAACTCACCTTTACCCTTAAGCAAGCATAAGTTGGTTTTCGAAAATTGAGACCCTGTTCTGTTCTGTAATTCAGTTCCTGTGTAGCCAAGTTTACATTCCGTGTATTACTGATATCTTATGATGTTTCTTTTTCTGTGTGACTTACTTCAGTTAGAATCATCATACCTGAATCCACTCATTGTGATGCTAAGGGCCTGATGACATAGATTTCATTGCTGAGTGATATTGCTTTGTAAGTAAATACCACAACTTCTTTATCCATTTTTCACTTTCTGCGATGTTGAACTTGTACTGTAAACGAGGTTCTTGTAAACAGAGCCATTCCAAACTTTGGGGTGGCTGTGTCTTTTTGATTTTAATTTCCCTAAGCTATAGGACCATAAGTGGAAGTGCCCTAGGTTCTGTTGCTCTGTTTTTTAGATGTTGCAGGAAACACCATACACTTCTCCCCAGTGGTTCTTGGCAATTTACATCCCGCCCATCAGTTTAACAAGGCTCCCAGTTCTCCATGGCCTGTCCTGCCTTTCTGGATTTTACACTTTTTTCAGATGGCCCTTTTGACCGGGGGGGAAGTGAGACTTCATTGTAGTGCAGATTTCCTTTGCAAGCTTGCTTGGTTGGCCAAAAAGGGCGTATGCGTTTTTTCCTGAATATATTCAGGAAAAAACGCATACGCCCTTTTTGGCCAAGTGCATCATTGTGGACGTTCTGCCTCTTTTCCTATGCTTTCAATGCAATTCCAGTCTACCTCCTGAAATCGGTTTCCTGCAATTCTGCCCCACTTTCAAGTCCTCTTGGCAGCCTTACTTCAGTCTATTTTTGGACGATAGCTGTCATTTATAACTCTGCAGGTTTGTGAATTACAGTGCCCCTGAGCTCCTTTCTTCAACTCGCTTTCTTTTGAGCTGGCCGAAACACCGCAGGATGGCTTCAGGCCCTAATCTGGTTCCGGTACGGCACGCTGAGCCTTTGGTTATTTCCTCTTCCTGGTGGGAAATGAGAGTTAAATTTGCCCGTCCAGACACCTCCAGCTAGCCTCTCATTGGTTCTCGCTATTCCTGTTCATCTTCCGCAGAAATTGCAAACTGTGCCAAACAGGAGGTTAAAGGCGCTGACTCTCCAAGTGGGGAGAGTGTTAGTAAAGCGTCTGGAATGTTGCACCCGAGTACCAGGGGAGGAAAACTGAGACATATTTGAACACGTCTCCCGTTCACATGGTTGATCATACTTGGGTTCCACATGCATGTTTTAGCTGAAGGAAGAATACCTTAAACCTGGAGAGTTGAGACCCGTGTAATGGGTACCATGCAATATGACTTCAAAGGGTCTTCATTTGCTCACCGAACCTCTCCAGTCCTATCACTGCTGCGTTTATGCCCCTGTACACATGCTTGATTCTCTTTTGGAGACATAGCAATCCATAGGTTTTACGATACTTACTAGTCAGGTACATTCTTAGGCGTTTAATATGCGGTGTTGAGTCCATTTCGTTGAGCAAGGAGTAGCTCTTGTCTATTCCATATTTGACTTAAGGAACTTTATCTGTGCTCATTTCAATCTCTGGTTTTATGCAGCACCCCAACTCACCTTTACCCTTAAGCAAGCATAAGTTGGTTTTCTAAATTTGAGACCCTGTTCTGTTCTGTAATTCAGTTCCTGTGTAGCCAAGTTTACATTCCGTGTATTACTAATATCTTATGATGTTTCTTTTTCTGTGTGACTTATTTCAGTTAGAATCATCATACTTGAATCCACTCATTGTGATGCTAAGGGCCTGATGACATAGATTTCATTGCTGAATGATATTGCTTTGTAAGTAAATACCACAACTTCTTTATCCATTTTTCACTTTCTGCGATGTTGAACTTGTACTGTAAACGAGGTTCTTGTAAACAGAGTCGTCCCAAACTTTGGGGTGGCTGTGTCTTTTTGATTTTAATTTCCCTAAGCTATAGGACCATAAGTGGCAGTGCCCTAGGCTCTGTTGCTTTGTTTTTTAGATGTTTCAGGATACACCATACACTTCTCCCAAGTGTCTGTTGGTAATTTACATCCCGCCCATCAGCATAACAAGGCTCCCAGTTCTCCATGGCCTGTCCTGCCTTTCTGGATTTTACACTTTTTTCAGATGGCCCTTTTGACCGGGGGGAAGTGAGACTTCATTGTAGTGCAGATTTCCTTTGCAAGCTTGCTTGGTTGGCCAAAAAGGGCGTATGCGTTTTTTCCTGAATATATTCAGGAAAAAACGCATACGCCCTTTTTGGCCAAGTGCATCATTGTGGACGTTCTGCCTCTTTTCCTATGCTTTCAATGCAATTCCAGTCTACCTCCTGAAATCGGTTTCCTGCAATTCTGCCCCGCTTTCAAGTCCTCTTGGCAGCCTTACTTCAGTCTATTTTTGGACGATAGCTGTCATTTATAACTCTGCAGGTTTGTGAATTACAGTGCCCCTGAGCTCCTTTCTTCAACTCGCTTTCTTGTGACCTGGCCGCAACACCGCAGGATGGCTTCAGGCCCTAATCTGGTTCCGGCCCGGCATGCTGAGCCTTTGGTTAATTCCTCTTCCTGGTGGGAAATGAGAGTTAAATTTGCCCGTCCAGACACCTCCAGCTAGTCTCTCATTGGTTCTCGCTATTCCTGTTCATCTTCCGCAGAAATTGCAAACTGGGCCAAACAGGTGGTTAAAGGGACTGACTCTCCAAGTGGGGAGAGTGTTAGTAAAGCGCCTGGAATGTTGCACCCGAGTACCAGGGGAGGAAAACTGAGACATATTTGAACACGTCTCCCGATCACATGGTTGATCATACTCTAGGTTCCACATGCATGTTTTAGCTGAAGGAAGAATACCTTAAACCTGGGTAGTTGAAACCCTTGGAATGGGTACCATGCAATATGACTTCAAAGGGTCTTCATTTGCTCACCGAACCTCTCCAATCCTATCACTGCTGCGTTTATGCCCCTGTACACATGCTTGATTCTCTTTTGGAGACATAGCAATCCATAGGTTTTAAGATACTTACTAATCAGGTACATTCTTAGGCGTTTAATATGGGGTGTTGAGTCCATTTCGTTGAGCAAGGAGTAGCTCTTGTCTATTCCATATTTGGCTTAAGGAACTTTACCTGTGCTCATTTCAATCTCTGGTTTTATGCAGCACCCCAACTCACCTTTCCCCTTAAGCAAGCATAAGTTGGTTTTCTAAATTTGAGACCCTGTTCTGTTTTGGAATGCAGTTCCTGTGTAGCCAAGTTTACATTCCGTGTATTACTGATATCTTATGATGTTTCTTTTTCTGTGTGACTTATTTCAGTTAGAATCATCGTACCTGAATCCACTCATTATGCTGCTATGGGCCTGATGACATAGATTTCATTGCTGAGTGATACTGCATTGTACGTAAGTACCACAAGTTCTTTATCCATTTTTCACTTTCTGTGATATTGAACTTGTACGGTAAACGAGGTTCTTGTAAACGGAGGCGTCCCAAACTTTGGGGTGGCTGTGTCTTTTTGATTTTAATTTCCCTAAGCTATAGGACCATAAGTGGAAGTGCCCTAGGCTCTGTTGCTTTGTTTTTTAGATGTTTCAGGAAACACCATACACTTCTCCCGAGTGGTTGTTGGCAATTTACATCCCGCCCATCAGCATAACAAGGCTCCCAGTTCTCCATGGCCTGTCCTGCCTTTCTGGATTTTACACTTTTTTCAGATGGCCCTTTTGACCGGGGGGAAGTGAGACTTCATTGTAGTGCAGATTTCCTTTGCAAGCTTGCTTGGTTGGCCAAAAAGGGCGTATGCGTTTTTTCCTGAATATATTCAGGAAAAAACGCATACGCCCTTTTTGGCCAAGTGCATCATTGTGGACGTTCTGCCTCTTTTCCTATGCTTTCAATGCAATTCCAGTCTACCTCCTGAAATCGGTTTCCTGCAATTCTGCCCCGCTTTCAAGTCCTCTTGGCAGCCTTACTTCAGTCTATTTTTGGACGATAGCTGTCATTTATAACTCTGCAGGTTTGTGAATTACAGTGCCCCTGAGCTCGTTTCTTCAACTCGCTTTCTTGTGACCTGGCCGCAACACCGCAGTATGGCTTCAGGCCCTAATATGGTTCCGGCACGGCACGCTGAGCCTTTGGTTAATTCCTCTTCCTGGTGGGAAATGAGAGTTAAATTTGCCCGTCCAGACACCTCCAGCTAGTCTCTCATTGGTTCTCGCTATTCCTGTTCATCTTCCGCAGAAATTGCAAACTGGGCCAAACAGGAGGTTAAAGGCGCTGACTCTCCAAGTGGCGAGAGTGTTAGTAAAGCGTCTGGAATGTTACACCCGAGTACCAGGGGAGGAGAACTGAGACATATTTGAACAATTCTCCCGTTCACATGGTTGATCATACTTGGGTTCCACATGCATGTTTTAGCTGAAGGAAGAATACCTTAAACCTGGAGAGTTGAGACCCGTGGAATGGGTACCATGCAATATGACTTCAAAGGGTCTTCATTTGCTCACCGAACCTCTCCAATCCTATCACTGCTGCGATTATGCCCCTGTACACATGCTTGATTCTCTTTCGGAGACTTAGCAATCCATAGCTTTTAAGATACTTACTAGTCAGGTACATTCTTAGGCGTTTAATATGCGGTGTTGAGTCCATTTCGTTGAGCAAGGAGTAGCTCTTGTCTATTCCATATTTGGCTTAAGGAACTTTATCTGTGCTCATTTCAATCTCTGGTTTTATGCAGCACCCCAACTCACCTTTACCCTTAAGCAAGCATAAGTTGGTTTTCTAAATTTGAGACCCTGTTCTGTTCTGTAATTCAGTTCCTGTGTAGCCAAGTTTCCATTCCGTGTATTACTGATATCTTATGAAGTTTCTTTTTCTGTGTGACTTACTTCAGTTAGAATCATCATACCTGAATCCACTCATTGTGCTGCTAAGGGCCTGATGACACAGATTTCATTGCTGAGTGATATTGCTTTGTAAGTAAATACCACAACTTCTTTATCCATTTTTCACTTTCTGCGATGTTGAACTTGTACTGTAAACGAGGTTCTTGTAAACAGAGCCGTTCGAAACTTTGGGGTGGCTGTGTCTTTTTGATTTTAATTTCCCTAAGCTATAGGACCATAAGTGGAAGTGCCCTAGGTTCTGTTGCTTTGTTTTTTAGATGTTTCAGGAAACACCATACACTTCTCCCGAGTGGTTGTTGGCAATTTACATCCCGCCCATCAGCATAACAAGGCTCCCAGTTCTCCATGGCCTGTCCTGCCTTTCTGGATTTTACACTTTTTTCAGATGGCCCTTTTGACCGGGGGGAAGTGAGACTTCATTGTAGTGCAGATTTCCTTTGCAAGCTTGCTTGGTTGGCCAAAAAGGGCGTATGCGTTTTTTCCTGAATATATTCAGGAAAAAACGCATACGCCCTTTTTGGCCAAGTGCATCATTGTGGACGTTCTGCCTCTTCTCCTATGCTTTCAATGCAATTCCAGTCTACCTCCTGAAATCGGTTTCCTGCAATTCTGCCCCGCTTTCAAGTCCTCTTGGCAGCCTTACTTCAGTCTATTTTTGGACGATAGCTGTCATTTATAACTCTGCAGGTTTGTGAATTACAGTGCCCCTGAGCTCCTTTCTTCAACTCGGTTTCTGTTGAGCTGGCCGCAAGACCGCAGGATGGCTTCAGGCCCTAATCTGGTTCCGGTACGGCACGCTGAGCCTTTGGTTATTTCCTCTTCCTGGTGGGAAATGAGAGTTAAATTTGCCCGTCCAGACACCTCCAGCTAGCCTCTCATTGGTTCTCGCTATTCCTGTTCATCTTCCGCAGAAATTGCAAACTGGGCCAAACAGGAGGTTAAAGGCGCTGACTCTCCAAGTGGGGAGAGTGTTAGTAAAGCGTCTGGAATGTTGCACCCGAGTACCAGGGTACGAAAACTGAGACATATTTGAACACGTCTCCCGTTCACATGGTTGATCATACTTGGGTTCCACATGCATGTTTTAGCTGAAGGAAGAATACCTTAAACCTGGAGAGTTGAGACCCGTGGAATGGGTACCATGCAATATGACTTCAAAGGGTCTTAATTTGCTCACCGAACCTCTCCAGTCCTATCACTGCTGCGTTTATGCCCCTGTACACATGCTTGATTCTCTTTTGGAGACATAGCAATCCATAGGTTTTACGATACTTACTAGTCAGGTACATTCTTAGGCGTTTAATATGCGGTGTTGAGTCCATTTCGTTGAGCAAGGAGTAGCTCTTGTCTATTCCATATTTGACTTAAGGAACTTTATCTGTGCTCATTTCAATCTCTGGTTCTATGCAGCACCCCAACTCACCTTTACCCTTAAGCAAGCATAAGTTGGTTTTCTAAATTTGAGACCCTGTTCTGTTCTGTAATTCAGTTCCTGTGTAGCCAAGTTTACATTCCGTGTATTACTGATATCTTACGATGTTTCTTTTTCTGTGTGACTTATTTCAGTTAGAATCATCATACCTGAATCCACTCATTGTGATGCTAAGGGCCTGATGACATAGATTTCATTGCTGAGTGATATTGCTTTGTAAGTAAATACCACAACTTCTTTATCCATTTTTCACTTTCTGCGATGTTGAACTTGTACTGTAAACGAGGTTCTTGTAAACAGGGGCATCCCAAACTTTGGGGTGGCTGTGTCTTTTTGATTTTAATTTCTCTAAGCTATAGGACCATAAGTGGCAGTGCCCTAGACTCTGTTGCTTTGTTTTTTAGATGTTTCAGGAAACACCATACACTTCTCCGGAGTGTCTGTTGGCAATTTACATCCCGCCCATCAGCATAACAAGGCTCCCAGTTCTCCATGGCCTGTCCTGCCTTTCTGGATTTTACACTTTTTTCAGATGGCCCTTTTGACCGGGGGGAAGTGAGACTTCATTGTAGTGCAGATTTCCTTTGCAAGCTTGCTTGGTTGGCCAAAAAGGGCGTATGCGTTTTTTCCTGAATATATTCAGGAAAAAACGCATACGCCCTTTTTGGCCAAGTGCATCATTGTGGACCTTCTGCCTCTTTTCCTATGCTTTCAATGCAATTCCAGTCTACCTCCTGAAATCGGTTTCCTGCAATTCTGCCCCGCTTTCAAGTCCTCTTGGCAGCCTTACTTCAGTCTATTTTTGGACGATAGCTGTCATTTATAACTCTGCAGGTTTGTGAATTACAGTGCCCCTGAGCTCCTTTCTTCAACTCGGTTTCTGTTGAGCTGGCCGCAAGACCGCAGGATGGCTTCAGGCCCTAATCTGGTTCCGGTACGGCACGCTGAGCCTTTGGTTATTTCCTCTTCCTGGTGGGAAATGAGAGTTAAATTTGCCCGTCCAGACACCTCCAGCTAGCCTCTCATTGGTTCTCGCTATTCCTGTTCATCTTCCGCAGAAATTGCAAACTGGGCCAAACAGGAGGTTAAAGGCGCTGACTCTCCAAGTGGGGAGAGTGTTAGTAAAGCGTCTGGAATGTTGCACCCGAGTACCAGGGTACGAAAACTGAGACATATTTGAACACGTCTCCCGTTCACATGGTTGATCATACTTGGGTTCCACATGCATGTTTTAGCTGAAGGAAGAATACCTTAAACCTGGAGAGTTGAGACCCGTGGAATGGGTACCATGCAATATGACTTCAAAGGGTCTTCATTTGCTCACCGAACCTCTCCAATCCTATCACTGCCGCTTTTATTCCCCTGTACACACGCTTGATTCTCTTTTGGAGACATAGTAATCCATAGGTTTTAAGATACTTACTAGTCAGGTACATTCTTAGGCGTTTAATATGGGGTGTTGAGTCCATTTCGTTGAGCAAGGAGTAGCTCTTGTCTATTCCATATTTGGCTTAAGGAACTTTACCTGTGCTCATTTCAATCTCTGGTTTTATGCAGCACCCCAACTCACCTTTACCCTTAAGCAAGCATAAGTTGGTTTTCTAAATTTGAGACCCTGTTCTGTTCTGTAATTCAGTTCCTGTGTTGCCAAGTTTACATTCCGTGTATTACTGATATCTTATGATGTTTCTTTTTCTGTGTGACTTACTTCAGTTAGAATCATCATACCTGAATCCACTCATTGTGCTGCTAAGGGCCTGATGACACAGATTTCATTGCTGAGTGATATTGCTTTGTAAGTAAATACCACAACTTCTTTATCCATTTTTCACTTTCTGCGATGTTGAACTTGTACTGTAAACGAGTTTCTTGTAAACAGAGCCGTTCCAAACTTTGGGGTGGCTGTGTCTTTTTGATTTTAATTTCCCTAAGCTATAGGACCATAAGTGGAAGTGCCCTAGGCTCTGTTGCTTTGTTTTTTAGATGTTTCAGGAAACACCATACACTTCTCCCGAGTGTCTGTTGGCAATTTACATCCCGCCCATCAGCATAACAAGGCTCCCAGTTCTCCATGGCCTGTCCTGCCTTTCTGGATTTTACACTTTTTTCAGATGGCCCTTTTGACCGGGGGGAAGTGAGACTTCGTTGTAGTGCAGATTTCCTTTGCAAGCTTGCTTGGTTGGCCAAAAAGGGCGTATGCGTTTTTTCCTGAATATATTCAGGAAAAAACGCATACGCCCTTTTTGGCCAAGTGCATCAATGTGGACGTTCTGCCTCTTTTCCTATGCTTTCAATGCAATTCCAGTCTACCTCCTGAAATCGGTTTCCTGCAATTCTGCCCCGCTTTCAAGTCCTCTTGGCAGCCTTACTTCAGTCTATTTTTGGACGATAGCTGTCATTTATAACTCTGCAGGTTTGTGAATTACAGTGCCCCTGAGCTCCTTTCTTCAACTCGCTTTCTTTTGAGCTGGCCGCAACACCGCAGGATGCCTTCAGGCCCTAATCTGGTTCCGGTACGGCACGCTGAGCCTTTGGTTATTTCCTCTTCCTGGTGGGAAATGAGAGTTAAATTTGCCCGTCCAGACACCTCCAGCTAGCCTCTCATTGGTTCTCGCTATTCCTGTTCATCTTCCGCAGAAATTGCAAACTGGGCCAAACAGGAGGTTAAAGGCGCTGACTCTCCAAGTGGGGAGAGTGTTAGTAAAGCGTCTGGAATGTTGCACCCGAGTACCAGGGTACGAAAACTGAGACATATTTGAACACGTCTCCCGTTCACATGGTTGATCATACTTGGGTTCCACATGCATGTTTTAGCTGAAGGAAGAATACCTTAAACCTGGAGAGTTGAGACCCGTGAAATGGGTACCATGCAATATGACTTCAAAGGGTCTTCATTTGCTCACCGAACCTCTCCAATCCTATCACTGCTGCGTTTATGCCCCTGTACACATGCTTGATTCTCTTTTGGAGACATAGCAATCCATACGTTTTACGATACTTACTAGTCAGGTACATTCTTAGGCGTTTAATATGCGGTGTTGAGTCCATTTCGTTGAGCAAGGAGTAGCTCTTGTCTATTCCATATTTGACTTAAGGAACTTTATCTGTGCTCATTTCAATCTCTGGTTTTATGCAGCACCCCAACTCACCTTTACACTTAAGCAAGCATAAGTTGGTTTTCTAAATTTGAGACCCTGTTCTGTTCTGTAATTCAGTTCCTGTGTAGCCAAGTTTACATTCCGTGTATTACTGATATCTTATGATGTTTCTTTTTCTGTGTGACTTACTTCAGTTAGAATCATCATACCTGAATCCACTCATTATGCTGCTACGGGCCTGATGACATAGATTTCATTGCTGAGTGATACTGCATTGTACGTAAGTAGCACAAGTTCTTTATCCATTTTTCACTTTCTGCGATGTTGAACTTGTACTGTAAACGAGGTTCTTGTAAACAGAGCCGTTCCAAACTTTGGGGTGGCTGTGTCTTTTTGATTTTAATTTCCCTAAGCTATAGGACCATAAGTGGAAGTGCCCTAGGCTCTGTTGCTTTGTTTTTTAGATATTTCAGGAAACACCATACACTTCTCCCGAGTGGTTGTTGGCAATTTACATCCCGCCCATCAGCATAACAAGGCTCCCAGTTCTCAATGGCCTGTTGCCTTTCTGGATTTTACACTTTTTTCAGATGGCCCTTTTGACCGGGGGGAAGTGAGACTTCATTGTAGTGCAGATTTCCTTTGCAAGCTTGCTTGGTTGGCCAAAAAGGGCGTATGCGTTTTTTCCTGAATATATTCAGGAAAAAACGCATACGCCCTTTTTGGCCAAGTGCATCATTGTGGACGTTCTGCCTCTTTTCCTATGCTTTCAATGCAATTCCAGTCTACCTCCTGAAATCGGTTTCCTGCAATTCTGCCCCGCTTTCAAGTCCTCTTGGCAGCCTTACTTCAGTCTATTTTTGGACGATAGCTGTCATTTATAACTCTGCAGGTTTGTGAATTACAGTGCCCCTGAGCTCCTTTCTTTAACTCGCTTTCTTGTGACCTGGCCGCAACACCGCAGGATGGCTTCAGGCCCTAATCTGGTTCCGGTACGGCACGCTGAGCCTTTGGTTATTTCCTCTTCCTGTTGGGAAATGAGAGTTAAATTTGCCCGTCCAGACACCTCCAGCTAGCCTCTCATTGGTTCTCGCTATTCCTGTTCATCTTCCGCAGAAATTGCAAACTGGGCCAAACAGGAGGTTAAAGGCGCTGACTCTCCAAGTGGGGAGAGTGTTAGTAAAGCGTCTGGAATGTTGCACCCGAGTACCAGGGTACGAAAACTGAGACATATTTGAACACGTCTCCCGTTCACATGGTTGATCATACTTGGGTTCCACATGCATGTTTTAGCTGAAGGAAGAATACCTTAAACCTGGAGAGTTAAGACCCGTGTAATGGGTACCATGCAATATGACTTCAAAGGGTCTTCATTTGCTCACCGAACCTCTCCAATCCTATCACTGCTGCATTTATGCCCCTGTACACATGCTTGATTCTCTTTCAGAGACATAGCAATCCATAGGTTTTAAGATACTTACTAGTCAGGTACATTCTTAGGCGTTTAATATGGGGTGTTGAGTCCATTTCGTTGAGCAAGGAGTAGCTCTTGTCTATTCCATATTTGGCTTAAGGAACTTTATCTGTGCTCATTTCAATCTCTGGTTTTATGCAGCACCCCAACTCACCTTTACCCTTAAGCAAGAATATGTTGGTTTTCTAAATTTGAGACCCTGTTCTGTTCTGTAATTCAGTTCCTGTGTAGCCAAGTTTACATTCCGTGTATTACTGATATCTTATGATGTTTCTTTTTCTGTGTGACTTATTTCAGTTAGAATCATCATACCTGAATCCACTCATTGTGCTGCTAAGGGCCTGATGACACAGATTTCATTGCTGAGTGATATTGCTTTGTAAGTAAATACCACAAGTTCTTTATCCATTTTTCACTTTCTGCGATGTTGAACTTGTACTGTAAACGAGGTTCTTGTAAACAGAGCCGTTCCAAACTTTGGGGTGGCTGTGTCTTTTTGAGTTTAATTTCCCTAAGCTATAGGACCATAAGTGGAAGTGCCCTAGGTTCTGTTGCTTTGTTTTTTAGATGTTTCAGGAAACACCATACACTTCTCCCCAGTGGTTGTTGGCAATTTACATCCCGCCCATCAGCATAACAAGGCTCCCAGTTCTCCATGGCCTGTCCTGCCTTTCTGGATTTTACACTTTTTTCAGATGGCCCTTTTGACCGGGGGGAAGTGAGACTTCATTGTAGTGCAGATTTCCTTTGCAAGCTTGCTTGGTTGGCCAAAAAGGGCGTATGCGTTTTTTCCTGAATATATTCAGGAAAAAACGCATACGCCCTTTTTGGCCAAGTGCATCATTGTGGACGTTCTGCCTCTTTTCCTATGCTTTCAATGCAATTCCAGTCTACCTCCTGAAATCGGTTTCCTGCAATTCTGCCCCGCTTTCAAGTCCTCTTGGCAGCCTTACTTCAGTCTATTTTTGGACGATAGCTGTCATTTATAAATTTGCAGGTTTGTGAATTACAGTGCCCCTGAGCTCCTTTCTTCAACTCGCTTTCTTGTGACCTGGCCGCAACGCCGCAGGATGGCTTCAGGCCCTAATCTGGTTCCGGCACGGCATGCTGAGCCTTTGGTTATTTCCTCTTCCTGGTGGGAAATGAGAGTTAAATTTGCCCGTCCAGACACCTCCAGCTAGTCTCTCATTGGTTCTCGCTATTCCTGTTCATCTTCCGCAGAAATTGCAAACTGGGCCAAACAGGAGGTTAAAGGCGCTGACTCTCCAAGTGGGCAGAGTGTTAGTAAAGCGTCTGGAATGTTGCACCCGAGTACCAGGGGAGGAAAACTGAGACATATTTGAACACGTCTCCCGTTCACATGGTTGATCATACTTGGGTTCCACATGCATGTTTTAGCTGAAGGAAGAATACCTTAAACCTGGAGAGTTAAGAGCCGTGTAATGGGTACCATGCAATATGACTTCAAAGGGTCTTCATTTGCTCACCGAACCTCTCCAATCCTATCACTGCTGCGTTTATGCCCCTGTACACATGCTTGATTCTCTTTCGGAGACATAGCAATCCATAGGTTTTAAGATACTTACTAGTCAGGTACATTCTTAGGCGTTTAATATGCGGTGTTGAGTCCATTTCGTTGAGCAAGGAGTAGCTCTTGCCTATTCCATATTTGACTTAAGGAACTTTATCTGTGCTCATTTCAATCTCTGGTTTTATGCAGCACCCCAACTCACCTTTACCCTTAAGCAAGCATAAGTTGGTTTTCTAAATTTGAGACCCTGTTCTGTTTTGGAATGCAGTTCCTGTGTAGCCAAGTTTACATTCCGTGTATTAGTGATATCTTATGATGTTTCTTTTTCTGTGTGACTTATTTCAGTTAGAATCATCATACCTGAATCCACTCATTGTGCTGCTAAGGGCCTGATGACACAGATTTCATTGCTGAGTGATATTGCTTTGTAAGTAAATACCACAACTTTTTTATCCATTTTTCACTTTCTGCGATGTTGAAGTTGTACTGTAAACGAGGTTCTTGTAAACAGAGCCGTTCCAAACTTTGGGGTGGCTGTGTCTTTTTGAGTTTAATTTCCCTAAGCTATAGGACCATAAGTGGAAGTGCCCTAGGTTCTGTTGCTTTGTTTTTTAGATGTTTCAGGAAACACCATACACTTCTCCCCAGTGGTTGTTGGCAATTTACATCCCGCCCATCAGCATAACAAGGCTCCCAGTTCTCCATGGCCTGTCCTGCCTTTCTGGATTTTACACTTTTTTCAGATGGCCCTTTTGACCGGGGGGAAGTGAGACTTCATTGTAGTGCAGATTTCCTTTGCAAGCTTGCTTGGTTGGCCAAAAAGGGCGTATGCGTTTTTTCCTGAATATATTCAGGAAAAAACGCATACGCCCTTTTTGGCCAAGTGCATCATTGTGGACGTTCTGCCTCTTTTCCTATGCTTTCAATGCAATTCCAGTCTACCTCCTGAAATCGGTTTCCTGCAATTCTGCCCCGCTTTCAAGTCCTCTTGGCAGCCTTACTTCAGTCTATTTTTGGACGATAGCTGTCATTTATAAATTTGCAGGTTTGTGAATTACAGTGCCCCTGAGCTCCTTTCTTCAACTCGCTTTCTTGTGACCTGGCCGCAACGCCGCAGGATGGCTTCAGGCCCTAATCTGGTTCCGGCACGGCATGCTGAGCCTTTGGTTATTTCCTCTTCCTGGTGGGAAATGAGAGTTAAATTTGCCCGTCCAGACACCTCCAGCTAGTCTCTCATTGGTTCTCGCTATTCCTGTTCATCTTCCGCAGAAATTGCAAACTGGGCCAAACAGGAGGTTAAAGGCGCTGACTCTCCAAGTGGGCAGAGTGTTAGTAAAGCGTCTGGAATGTTGCACCCGAGTACCAGGGGAGGAAAACTGAGACATATTTGAACACGTCTCCCGTTCACATGGTTGATCATACTTGGGTTCCACATGCATGTTTTAGCTGAAGGAAGAATACCTTAAACCTGGAGAGTTAAGAGCCGTGTAATGGGTACCATGCAATATGACTTCAAAGGGTCTTCATTTGCTCACCGAACCTCTCCAATCCTATCACTGCTGCGTTTATGCCCCTGTACACATGCTTGATTCTCTTTCGGAGACATAGCAATCCATAGGTTTTAAGATACTTACTAGTCAGGTACATTCTTAGGCGTTTAATATGCGGTGTTGAGTCCATTTCGTTGAGCAAGGAGTAGCTCTTGTCTATTCCATATTTGACTTAAGGAACTTTATCTGTGCTCATTTCAATCTCTGGTTTTATGCAGCACCCCAACTCACCTTTACCCTTAAGCAAGCATAAGTTGGTTTTCTAAATTTGAGACCCTGTTCTGTTTTGGAATGCAGTTCCTGTGTAGCCAAGTTTACATTCCGTGTATTAGTGATATCTTATGATGTTTCTTTTTCTGTGTGACTTATTTCAGTTAGAATCATCATACCTGAATCCACTCATTGTGCTGCTAAGGGCCTGATGACACAGATTTCATTGCTGAGTGATATTGCTTTGTAAGTAAATACCACAACTTTTTTATCCATTTTTCACTTTCTGCGATGTTGAAGTTGTACTGTAAACGAGGTTCTTGTAAACAGAGGCGTCCCAAACTTTGGGGTGGCTGTGTCTTTTTGATTTTAATTTCCCTAAGCTATAGGACCATAAGTGGCAGTGCCCTAGGCTCTGTTGCTTTGTTTTTTAGATGTTTCAGGAAACACCATACACTTCTCCCGAGTGTCTGTTGGCAATTTACATCCCGCCCATCAGCATAACAAGGCTCCCAGTTCTCCATGGCCTGTCCTGCCTTTCTGGATTTTACACTTTTTTCAGATGGCCCTTTTGACCGGGGGGAAGTGAGACTTCAGTGTAGTGCAGATTTCCTTTGCAAGCTTGCTTGGTTGGCCAAAAAGGGCGTATGCGTTTTTTCCTGAATATATTCAGGAAAAAACGCATACGCCCTTTTTGGCCAAGTACATCATTGTGGACGTGCTGCCTCTTTTCCTATGCTTTCAATGCAATTTCAGTCTACCTCCTGAAATCGGTTTCCTGCAATTCTGCCCCGCTTTCAAGTCCTCTTGGCAGCCTTACTTCAGTCTATTTTTGGACGATAGCTGTCATTTATAACTCTGCAGGTTTGTGAATTACAGTGCCCCTGATCTCCTTTCTTCAACTCGCTTTCTTGTGACCTGGCCGCAACACCGCAGGATGGCTTCAGGCCCTAATCTGGTTCTGGCACGGCACGCTGAGCCTTTGGTTATTTCCTCCTCCTAGTGGGAAATGAGAGTTAAATTTGCCCGTGCAGACACCTCCAGCTAGCCTCTCATTGGTTCTCGCTATTCCTGTTCATCTTCCGCAGAAATTGCAAACTGTGCCAAACAGGAGGTTAAAGGCGCTGACTCTCCAAGTGGGGAGAGGGTTAGTAAAGCGTCTGGCATGTTGCACCCGAGTACCAGGGGAGGAAAACTGAGACATATTTGAACACGTCTCCCGATCACATGGTTGATCATACTCTGGGTTCCACATGCATGTTTTAGCTGAGGGAAGAATACCTAAAACCTGGAGAGTTAAGACCCGTGTAATGGGTACCATGCAATATGACTTCAAAGGGTCTTCATTTGCTCACCGAACCTCTCCAATCCTATCACTGCTGCGTTTATGCCCCTGTACACATGCTTGATTCTCTTTCGGAGACATAACAATCCATAGGTTTTAAGATACTTACTAGTCAGGTACATTCTTAGGCGTTTAATATGCGGTGTTGAGTCCATTTCGTTGAGCAAGGAGTAGCTCTTGTCTATTCCATATTTGACTTAAGGAACTTTATCTGTGCTCATTTCAATCTCTGGTTTTATGCAGCACCCCAACTCACCTTTACCCTTAAGCAAGCATAAGTTGGTTTTCTAAATTTGAGACCCTGTTCTGTTCTGTAATTCAGTTCCTGTGTAGCCAAGTTTACATTCCGTGTATTACTGATATCTTATGATGTTTCTTTTTCTGTGTGACTTACTTCAGTTAGAATCATCATACCTGAATCCACTCATTGTGATGCTAAGGGCCTGATGACACAGATTTCATTGCTGAGTGATATTGCTTTGTAAGTAAATACCACAAATTCTTTATCCATTTTTCACTTTCTGCGATGTTGAACTTGTACTGTAAACGAGGTTCTTGTAAACAGAGCCGTTCCAAACTTTGGGGTGGCTGTGTCTTTTTGATTTTAATTTCCCTAAGCTATAGGACCATAAGTGGAAGTGCCCTAGGTTCTGTTGCTTTGTTTTTTAGATGTTTCAGGAAACACCATACACTTCTCCCGAGTGGTTGTTGGCAATTTACAACCCGCCCATCAGCATAACAAGGCTCCCAGTTCTCCATGGCCTGTCCTGCCTTTCTGGATTTTACACTTTTTTCAGATGGCCCTTTTGACCGGGGGGAAGTGAGACTTCATTGTAGTGCAGATTTCCTTTGCAAGCTTGCTTGGTTGGCCAAAAAGGGCGTATGCGTTTTTTCCTGAATATATTCAGGAAAAAACGCATACGCCCTTTTTGGCCAAGTGCATCATTGTGGACGTTCTGCCTCTTTTCCTATGCTTTCAATGCAATTCCAGTCTACCTCCTGAAATCGGTTTCCTGCAATTCTGCCCCGCTTTCAAGTCCTCTTGGCAGCCTTACTTCAGTGTATTTTTGGACGATAGCTGTCATTTATAACTCTGCAGGTTTGTGAATTACAGTGCCCCTGAGCTCCTTTCTTCAACTTGCTTTCTTGTGACCTGGCCGCAACACCGCAGGATGGCTTCAGGCCCTAATCTGGTTCTGGCACGGCACGCTGAGCCTTTGGTTAATTCCTCTTCCTGGTGGGAAATGAGAGTTAAATTTGCCCGTCCAGACACCTCCAGCTAGCCTCTCATTGGTTCTCGCTATTCCTGTTCATCTTCCGCAGAAATTGCAAACTGGGCCAAACAGGAGTTTAAAGGCGCTGACTCTCCAAGTGGGGAGAGTGTTAGTAAAGCGTCTGGAATGTTGCACCCGAGTACCAGGGGAGGAAAACTGAGACATATTTGAACACGTCTCCCGTTCACATGGTTGATCATACTTGGGTTCCACATGCATGTTTTAGCTGAAGGAAGAATACCTAAAACCTGGGTAGTTGAAACCCGTGGAATGGGTACCATGCAATATGACTTCAAAGGGTCTTCATTTGCTCACCGAACCTCTCCAATCCTATCACTGCTGTGTTTATTCCCCTGTACACACGCTTGATTCTCTTTTGGAGACATAGCAATCCATAGGTTTTAAGATACTTACTAGTCAGGTACATTCTTAGGAGTTTAATATTGGGTTTTGAGTCCATTTCGTTGAGCAAGGAGTAGCTCTTGTCTATTCCATATTTGGCTTAAGGAACTTTATCTGTGCTCATTTCAATCTCTGGTTTTATGCAGCACCCCAACTCACCTTTCCCCTTAAGCAAGCATAAGTTGGTTTTCTAAATTTGAGACCTTGTTCTGTTTTGGAATGCAGTTCCTGTGTAGCCAAGTTTACATTCCGTGTATTAGTGATATCTTATGATGTTTCTTTTTCTGTGTGACTTATTTCAGTTAGAATCATCGTACCTGAATCCACTCATTATGCTGCTACGGGCCTGATGACATAGATTTCATTGCTGAGTGATACTGCATTGTACATAAGTACCACAACTTCTTTATCCATTTTTCACTTTCTGCGATGTTGAACTTGTACTGTAAACGAGGTTCTTGTAAACAGAGGCGTCCCAAACTTTGGGGTGGCTGTGTCTTTTTGATTTTAATTTCCCTAAGCTATAGGACCATAAGTGGCAGTGCCCTAGGCTCTGTTGCTTTGTTTTTTCGATGTTTCAGGAAACACCATACACTTCTACCGAGTGTCTGTTGGCAATTTACATCCCGCCCATCAGCATAACAAGGCTCCCAGTTCTCCATGGCCTGTCCTGCCTTTCTGGATTTTACACTTTTTTCAGATGGCCCTTTTGACCGGGGGGAAGTGAGACTTCATTGTAGTGCAGATTTCCTTTGCAAGCGTGCTTGGTTGGCCAAAAAGGGCGTATGCGTTTTTTCCTGAATATATTCAGGAAAAAACGCATACGCCCTTTTTGGCCAAGTGCATCATTGTGGACGTTCTGCCTCTTTTCCTATGCTTTCAATGCAATTCCAGTCTACCTCCTGAAATCGGTTTCCTGCAATTCTGCCCCGCTTTCAAGTCCTCTTGGCAGCCTTACTTCAGTCTATTTTTGGACGATAGCTGTCATTTATAACTCTGCAGGTTTGTGAATTACAGTGCCCCTGAGCTCCTTTCTTCAACTCGCTTTCTTTTGAGCTGGCCGCAACACCGCAGGATGGCTTCAGGCCCTAATCTGGTTCCGGCATGGAACGCTGAGCCTTTGGTTAATTCCTCTTCCTGGTGGGAAATGAGAGTTAAATTTGCCCGTCCAGACACCTCCAGCTAGCCTCTCATTGGTTCTCGCTATTCCTGTTCATCTTCCGCAGAAATTGCAAACTGTGCCAAACAGGAGGTTAAAGGCGCTGACTCTCCAAGAGGGGAGAGTGTTAGTAAAGCGTCTGGAATGTTGCACCCGAGTACCAGGGGAGGAAAACTGAGACATATTTGAACACGTCTCCCGTTCACATGGTTGATCGTACTTGGGTTCCACATGCATGTTTTAGCTGAAGGAAGAATACCTAAAACCTGGAGAGTTGAAACCCGTGTAATGGGTACCATGCAATATGACTTCAAAGGGTCTTCATTTGCTCACCGAACCTCTCCAATCCTATCACTGCTGCGTTTATGCCCCTGTACACATGCTTGATTCTCTTTCGGAGACATAGCAATCCATAGGTTTTAAGATACTTACTAGTCAGGTACATTCTTAGGCGTTTAATATGCGGTGTTGAGTCCATTTCGTTGAGCAAGGAGTAGCTCTTGTCTATTCCATATTTGACTTAAGGAACTTTATCTGTGCTCATTTCAATCTCTGGTTTTATGCAGCACCCCAACTCACCTTTACCCTTAAGCAAGCATAAGTTGGTTTTCTAAATTTGAGACCCTGTTCTGTTCTGTAATTCAGTTCCTGTGTAGCCAAGTTTACATTCCGTGTATTACTGATATCTTATGATGTTTCTTTTTCTGTGTGACTTACTTCAGTTAGAATCATCATACCTTAATCCACTCATTGTGCTGCTAAGGGCCTTGTGACACAGATTTCATTGCTGAGTGATACTGTATTGTACGTAAGTACCACAAGTTCTTTATCCATTTTTCACTTTCTGCGATGTTGAACTTGTACTGTAAATGAGGTTCTTGTAAACAGAGCCGTTCCAAACTTTGGGGTGGCTGTGTCTTTTTGATTTTAATTTCCCTAAGCTATAGGACCATAAGTGGAAGTGCCCTAGGCTCTGTTGCTTTGTTTTTTAGATGTTTCAGGAAACACCATACACTTCTCCCGAGTGTCTGTTGGCAATTTACATCCCGCCCATCAGCATAACAAGGCTCCCAGTTCTCAATGGCCTGTTGCCTTTCTGGATTTTACACTTTTTTCAGATGGCCCTTTTGACCGGGGAGAAGTGAGACTTCATTGTAGTGCAGATTTCCTTTGCAAGCTTGCTTGGTTGGCCAAAAAGGGCGTATGCGTTTTTTCCTGAATATATTCAGGAAAAAACGCATACGCCCTTTTTGGCCAAGTGCATCATTGTGGACGTTCTGCCTCTTTTCCTATGCTTTCAATGCAATTCCAGTCTACCTCCTGAAATCGGTTTCCTGCAATTCTGCCCCGCTTTCAAGTCCTCTTGGCAGCCTTACTTCAGTCTATTTTTGGACGATAGCTGTCATTTATAACTCTGCAGGTTTGTGAATTACAGTGCCCCTGAGCTCCTTTCTTCAACTCGGTTTCTTTTGAGCTGGCCGCAACACCGCAGGATGGCTTCAGGCCCTAATCTGTTTCCGGTACGGCACGCTGAGCCTTTGGTTATTTCCTCTTCCTGGTGGGAAATGAGAGTTAAATTTGCCCGTCCAGACACCTCCAGCTAGCCTCTCATTGGATCTCGCTATTCCTGTTCATCTTCCGCAGAAATTGCAAACTGTGCCAAACAGGAGGTTAAAGGCGCTGACTCTCCAAGTGGGGAGAGTGTTAGTAAAGCGTCTGGAATGTTGCACCCGAGTACCAGGGGAGGAAAACTGAGACATATTTGAACACGTCTCCCGATCACATGGTTGATCATACTCTGGGTTCCACATGCATGTTTTAGCTGAAGGAAGAATACCTTAAACCTGGAGAGTTGAGACCCGTGGAATGGGTACCATGCAATATGACTTCAAAGGGTCTTCATTTGCTCACCGAACCTCTCCAATCCTATCACTGCCGCTTTTATTCCCCTGTACACACGCTTGATTCTCTTTTGGAGACATAGTAATCCATAGGTTTTAAGATACTTACTAGTCAGGTACATTCTTAGGCGTTTAATATGGGGTGTTGAGTCCATTTCGTTGAGCAAGGAGTAGCTCTTGTCTATTCCATATTTGGCTTAAGGAACTTTACCTGTGCTCATTTCAATCTCTGGTTTTATGCAGCACCCCAACTCACCTTTACCCTTAAGCAAGCATAAGTTGGTTTTCTAAATTTGAGACCCTGTTCTGTTCTGTAATTCAGTTCCTGTGTTGCCAAGTTTACATTCCGTGTATTACTGATATCTTATGATGTTTCTTTTTCTGTGTGACTTACTTCAGTTAGAATCATCATACCTGAATCCACTCATTGTGCTGCTAAGGGCCTGATGACACAGATTTCATTGCTGAGTGATATTGCTTTGTAAGTAAATACCACAACTTCTTTATCCATTTTTCACTTTCTGCGATGTTGAACTTGTACTGTAAACGAGGTTCTTGTAAACAGAGCCGTTCCAAACTTTGGGGTGGCTGTGTCTTTTTGATTTTAATTTCCCTAAGCTATAGGACCATAAGTGGAAGTGCCCTAGGCTCTGTTGCTTTGTTTTTTAGATGTTTCAGGAAACACCATACACTTCTCCCGAGTGTCTGTTGGCAATTTACATCCCGCCCATCAGCATAACAAGGCTCCCAGTTCTCCATGGCCTGTCCTGCCTTTCTGGATTTTACACTTTTTTCAGATGGCCCTTTTGACCGGGGGGAAGTGAGACTTCATTGTAGTGCAGATTTCCTTTGCAAGCTTGCTTGGTTGGCCAAAAAGGGCGTATGCGTTTTTTCCTGAATATATTCAGGAAAAAACGCATACGCCCTTTTTGGCCAAGTGCATCAATGTGGACGTTCTGCCTCTTTTCCTATGCTTTCAATGCAATTCCAGTCTACCTCCTGAAATCGGTTTCCTGCAATTCTGCCCCGCTTTCAAGTCCTCTTGGCAGCCTTACTTCAGTCTATTTTTGGACGATAGCTGTCATTTATAACTCTGCAGGTTTGTGAATTACAGTGCCCCTGAGCTCCTTTCTTCAACTCGCTTTCTTTTGAGCTGGCCGCAACACCGCAGGATGCCTTCAGGCCCTAATCTGGTTCCGGTACGGCACGCTGAGCCTTTGGTTATTTCCTCTTCCTGGTGGGAAATGAGAGTTAAATTTGCCCGTCCAGACACCTCCAGCTAGCCTCTCATTGGTTCTCGCTATTCCTGTTCATCTTCCGCAGAAATTGCAAACTGGGCCAAACAGGAGGTTAAAGGCGCTGACTCTCCAAGTGGGGAGAGTGTTAGTAAAGCGTCTGGAATGTTGCACCCGAGTACCAGGCGAGGAAAACTGAGACATATTTGAACACGTCTCCCGTTCACATGGTTGATCATACTTGGGTTCCACATGCATGTTTTAGCTGAAGGAAGAATACCTTAAACCTGGAGAGTTGAGACCCGTGAAATGGGTACCATGCAATATGACTTCAAAGGGTCTTCATTTGCTCACCGAACCTCTCCAATCCTATCACTGCTGCGTTTATGCCCCTGTACACATGCTTGATTCTCTTTTGGAGACATAGCAATCCATACGTTTTACGATACTTACTAGTCAGGTACATTCTTAGGCATTTAATATGCGGTGTTGAGTCCATTTCGTTGAGCAAGGAGTAGCTCTTGTCTATTCCATATTTGACTTAAGGAACTTTATCTGTGCTCATTTCAATCTCTGGTTTTATGCAGCACCCCAACTCACCTTTACACTTAAGCAAGCATAAGTTGGTTTTCTAAATTTGAGACCCTGTTCTGTTCTGTAATTCAGTTCCTGTGTAGCCAAGTTTACATTCCGTGTATTACTGATATCTTATGATGTTTCTTTTTCTGTGTGACTTACTTCAGTTAGAATCATCATACCTGAATCCACTCATTATGCTGCTACGGGCCTGATGACATAGATTTCATTGCTGAGTGATACTGCATTGTACGTAAGTAGCACAAGTTCTTTATCCATTTTTCACTTTCTGCGATGTTGAACTTGTACTGTAAACGAGGTTCTTGTAAACAGAGCCGTTCCAAACTTTGGGGTGGCTGTGTCTTTTTGATTTTAATTTCCCTAAGCTATAGGACCATAAGTGGAAGTGCCCTAGGCTCTGTTGCTTTGTTTTTTAGATATTTCAGGAAACACCATACACTTCTCCCGAGTGGTTGTTGGCAATTTACATCCCGCCCATCAGCATAACAAGGCTCCCAGTTCTCAATGGCCTGTTGCCTTTCTGGATTTTACACTTTTTTCAGATGGCCCTTTTGACCGGGGGGAAGTGAGACTTCATTGTAGTGCAGATTTCCTTTGCAAGCTTGCTTGGTTGGCCAAAAAGGGCGTATGCGTTTTTTCCTGAATATATTCAGGAAAAAACGCATACGCCCTTTTTGGCCAAGTGCATCATTGTGGACGTTCTGCCTCTTTTCCTATGCTTTCAATGCAATTCCAGTCTACCTCCTGAAATCGGTTTCCTGCAATTCTGCCCCGCTTTCAAGTCCTCTTGGCAGCCTTACTTCAGTCTATTTTTGGACGATAGCTGTCATTTATAACTCTGCAGGTTTGTGAATTACAGTGCCCCTGAGCTCCTTTCTTCAACTCGCTTTCTTGTGACCCGGCCGCAACACCGCAGGATGGCTTCAGGCCCTAATCTGGTTCCGGTACGGCACGCTGAGCCTTTGGTTATTTCCTCTTCCTGTTGGGAAATGAGAGTTAAATTTGCCCGTCCAGACACCTCCAGCTAGCCTCTCATTGGTTCTCGCTATTCCTGTTCATCTTCCGCAGAAATTGCAAACTGGGCCAAACAGGAGGTTAAAGGCGCTGACTCTCCAAGTGGGGAGAGTGTTAGTAAAGCGTCTGGAATGTTGCACCCGAGTACCAGGGTACGAAAACTGAGACATATTTGAACACGTCTCCCGTTCACATGGTTGATCATACTTGGGTTCCACATGCATGTTTTAGCTGAAGGAAGAATACCTTAAACCTGGAGAGTTAAGACCCGTGTAATGGGTACCATGCAATATGACTTCAAAGGGTCTTCATTTGCTCACCGAACCTCTCCAATCCTATCACTGCTGCGTTTATGCCCCTGTACACATGCTTGATTCTCTTTCAGAGACATAGCAATCCATAGGTTTTAAGATACTTACTAGTCAGGTACATTCTTAGGCGTTTAATATGGGGTGTTGAGTCCATTTCGTTGAGCAAGGAGTAGCTCTTGTCTATTCCATATTTGGCTTAAGGAACTTTATCTGTGCTCATTTCAATCTCTGGTTTTATGCAGCACCCCATCTCACCTTTACCCTTAAGCAAGAATAAGTTGGTTTTCTAAATTTGAGACCCTGTTCTGTTCTGTAATTCAGTTCCTGTGTAGCCAAGTTTACATTCCGTGTATTACTGATATCTTATGATGTTTCTTTTTCTGTGTGACTTATTTCAGTTAGAATCATCATACCTGAATCCACTCATTGTGCTGCTAAGGGCCTGATGACACAGATTTCATTGCTGAGTGATATTGCTTTGTAAGTAAATACCACAACTTCTTTATCCATTTTTCACTTTCTGCGATGTTGAACTTGTACTGTAAACGAGGTTCTTGTAAACAGAGCCGTTCCAAACTTTGGGGTGGCTGTGTCTTTTTGAGTTTAATTTCCCTAAGCTATAGGACCATAAGTGGAAGTGCCCTAGGTTCTGTTGCTTTGTTTTTTAGATGTTTCAGGAAACACCATACACTTCTCCCCAGTGGTTGTTGGCAATTTACATCCCGCCCATCAGCATAACAAGGCTCCCAGTTCTCCATGGCCTGTCCTGCCTTTCTGGATTTTACACTTTTTTCAGATGGCCCTTTTGACCGGGGGGAAGTGAGACTTCATTGTAGTGCAGATTTCCTTTGCAAGCTTGCTTGGTTGGCCAAAAAGGGCGTATGCGTTTTTTCCTGAATATATTCAGGAAAAAACGCATACGCCCTTTTTGGCCAAGTGCATCATTGTGGACGTTCTGCCTCTTTTCCTATGCTTTCAATGCAATTCCAGTCTACCTCCTGAAATCGGTTTCCTGCAATTCTGCCCCGCTTTCAAGTCCTCTTGGCAGCCTTACTTCAGTCTATTTTTGGACGATAGCTGTCATTTATAAATTTGCAGGTTTGTGAATTACAGTGCCCCTGAGCTCCTTTCTTCAACTCGCTTTCTTGTGACCTGGCCGCAACGCCGCAGGATGGCTTCAGGCCCTAATCTGGTTCCGGCACGGCACGCTGAGCCTTTGGTTATTTCCTCTTCCTGGTGGGAAATGAGAGTTAAATTTGCCCGTCCAGACACCTCCAGCTAGTCTCTCATTGGTTCTCGCTATTCCTGTTCATCTTCCGCAGAAATTGCAAACTGGGCCAAACAGGAGGTTAAAGGCGCTGACTCTCCAAGTGGGCAGAGTGTTAGTAAAGCGTCTGGAATGTTGCACCCGAGTACCAGGGGAGGAAAACTGAGACATATTTGAACACGTCTCCCGTTCACATGGTTGATCATACTTGGGTTCCACATGCATGTTTTAGCTGAAGGAAGAATACCTTAAACCTGGAGAGTTAAGAGCCGTGTAATGGGTACCATGCAATATGACTTCAAAGGGTCTTCATTTGCTCACCGAACCTCTCCAATCCTATCACTGCTGCGTTTATGCCCCTGTACACATGCTTGATTCTCTTTCGGAGACATAGCAATCCATAGGTTTTAAGATACTTACTAGTCAGGTACATTCTTAGGCGTTTAATATGCGGTGTTGAGTCCATTTCGTTGAGCAAGGAGTAGCTCTTGTCTATTCCATATTTGACTTAAGGAACTTTATCTGTGCTCATTTCAATCTCTGGTTTTATGCAGCACCCCAACTCACCTTTACCCTTAAGCAAGCATAAGTTGGTTTTCTAAATTTGAGACCCTGTTCTGTTTTGGAATGCAGTTCCTGTGTAGCCAAGTTTACATTCCGTGTATTAGTGATATCTTATGATGTTTCTTTTTCTGTGTGACTTATTTCAGTTAGAATCATCATACCTGAATCCACTCATTGTGCTGCTAAGGGCCTGATGACACAGATTTCATTGCTGAGTGATATTGCTTTGTAAGTAAATACCACAACTTTTTTATCCATTTTTCACTTTCTGCGATGTTGAAGTTGTACTGTAAACGAGGTTCTTGTAAACAGAGGCGTCCCAAACTTTGGGGTGGCTGTGTCTTTTTGATTTTAATTTCCCTAAGCTATAGGACCATAAGTGGCAGTGCCCTAGGCTCTGTTGCTTTGTTTTTTAGATGTTTCAGGAAACACCATACACTTCTCCCGAGTGTCTGTTGGCAATTTACATCCCGCCCATCAGCATAACAAGGCTCCCAGTTCTCCATGGCCTGTCCTGCCTTTCTGGATTTTACACTTTTTTCAGATGGCCCTTTTGACCGGGGGGAAGTGAGACTTCAGTGTAGTGCAGATTTCCTTTGCAAGCTTGCTTGGTTGGCCAAAAAGGGCGTATGCGTTTTTTCCTGAATATATTCAGGAAAAAACGCATACGCCCTTTTTGGCCAAGTACATCATTGTGGACGTGCTGCCTCTTTTCCTATGCTTTCAATGCAATTTCAGTCTACCTCCTGAAATCGGTTTCCTGCAATTCTGCCCCGCTTTCAAGTCCTCTTGGCAGCCTTACTTCAGTCTATTTTTGGACGATAGCTGTCATTTATAACTCTGCAGGTTTGTGAATTACAGTGCCCCTGAGCTCCTTTCTTCAACTCGCTTTCTTGTGACCTGGCCGCAACACCGCAGGATGGCTTCAGGCCCTAATCTGGTTCTGGCACGGCACGCTGAGCCTTTGGTTATTTCCTCCTCCTAGTGGGAAATGAGAGTTAAATTTGCCCGTGCAGACACCTCCAGCTAGCCTCTCATTGGTTCTCGCTATTCCTGTTCATCTTCCGCAGAAATTGCAAACTGTGCCAAACAGGAGGTTAAAGGCGCTGACTCTCCAAGTGGGGAGAGGGTTAGTAAAGCGTCTGGCATGTTGCACCCGAGTACCAGGGGAGGAAAACTGAGACATATTTGAACACGTCTCCCGATCACATGGTTGATCATACTCTGGGTTCCACATGCATGTTTTAGCTGAGGGAAGAATACCTAAAACCTGGAGAGTTAAGACCCGTGTAATGGGTACCATGCAATATGACTTCAAAGGGTCTTCATTTGCTCACCGAACCTCTCCAATCCTATCACTGCTGCGTTTATGCCCCTGTACACATGCTTGATTCTCTTTCGGAGACATAGCAATCCATAGGTTTTAAGATACTTACTAGTCAGGTACATTCTTAGGCGTTTAATATGCGGTGTTGAGTCCATTTCGTTGAGCAAGGAGTAGCTCTTGTCTATTCCATATTTGACTTAAGGAACTTTATCTGTGCTCATTTCAATCTCTGGTTTTATGCAGCACCCCAACTCACCTTTACCCTTAAGCAAGCATAAGTTGGTTTTCTAAATTTGAGACCCTGTTCTGTTCTGTAATTCAGTTCCTGTGTAGCCAAGTTTACATTCCGTGTATTACTGATATCTTATGATGTTTCTTTTTCTGTGTGACTTACTTCAGTTAGAATCATCATACCTGAATCCACTCATTGTGATGCTAAGGGCCTGATGACACAGATTTCATTGCTGAGTGATATTGCTTTGTAAGTAAATACCACAAATTCTTTATCCATTTTTCACTTTCTGCGATGTTGAACTTGTACTGTAAACGAGGTTCTTGTAAACAGAGCCGTTCCAAACTTTGGGGTGGCTGTGTCTTTTTGATTTTAATTTCCCTAAGCTATAGGACCATAAGTGGAAGTGCCCTAGGTTCTGTTGCTTTGTTTTTTAGATGTTTCAGGAAACACCATACACTTCTCCCGAGTGGTTGTTGGCAATTTACAACCCGCCCATCAGCATAACAAGGCTCCCAGTTCTCCATGGCCTGTCCTGCCTTTCTGGATTTTACACTTTTTTCAGATGGCCCTTTTGACCGGGGGGAAGTGAGACTTCATTGTAGTGCAGATTTCCTTTGCAAGCTTGCTTGGTTGGCCAAAAAGGGCGTATGCGTTTTTTCCTGAATATATTCAGGAAAAAACGCATACGCCCTTTTTGGCCAAGTGCATCATTGTGGACGTTCTGCCTCTTTTCCTATGCTTTCAATGCAATTCCAGTCTACCTCCTGAAATCGGTTTCCTGCAATTCTGCCCCGCTTTCAAGTCCTCTTGGCAGCCTTACTTCAGTGTATTTTTGGACGATAGCTGTCATTTATAACTCTGCAGGTTTGTGAATTACAGTGCCCCTGAGCTCCTTTCTTCAACTTGCTTTCTTGTGACCTGGCCGCAACACCGCAGGATGGCTTCAGGCCCTAATCTGGTTCTGGCACGGCACGTTGAGCCTTTGGTTAATTCCTCTTCCTGGTGGGAAATGAGAGTTAAATTTGCCCGTCCAGACACCTCCAGCTAGCCTCTCATTGGTTCTCGCTATTCCTGTTCATCTTCCGCAGAAATTGCAAACTGGGCCAAACAGGAGGTTAAAGGCGCTGACTCTCCAAGTGGGGAGAGTGTTAGTAAAGCGTCTGGAATGTTGCACCCGAGTACCAGGGGAGGAAAACTGAGACATATTTGAACACGTCTCCCGTTCACATGGTTGATCATACTTGGGTTCCACATGCATGTTTTAGCTGAAGGAAGAATACCTAAAACCTGGGTAGTTGAAACCCGTGGAATGGGTACCATGCAATATGACTTCAAAGGGTCTTCATTTGCTCACCGAACCTCTCCAATCCTATCACTGCTGTGTTTATTCCCCTGTACACACGCTTGATTCTCTTTTGGAGACATAGCAATCCATAGGTTTTAAGATACTTACTAGTCAGGTACATTCTTAGGAGTTTAATATTGGGTTTTGAGTCCATTTCGTTGAGCAAGGAGTAGCTCTTGTCTATTCCATATTTGGCTTAAGGAACTTTATCTGTGCTCATTTCAATCTCTGGTTTTATGCAGCACCCCAACTCACCTTTCCCCTTAAGCAAGCATAAGTTGGTTTTCTAAATTTGAGACCTTGTTCTGTTTTGGAATGCAGTTCCTGTGTAGCCAAGTTTACATTCCGTGTATTAGTGATATCTTATGATGTTTCTTTTTCTGTGTGACTTATTTCAGTTAGAATCATCGTACCTGAATCCACTCATTATGCTGCTACGGGCCTGATGACATAGATTTCATTGCTGAGTGATACTGCATTGTACATAAGTACCACAACTTCTTTATCCATTTTTCACTTTCTGCGATGTTGAACTTGTACTGTAAACGAGGTTCTTGTAAACAGAGGCGTCCCAAACTTTGGGGTGGCTGTGTCTTTTTGATTTTAATTTCCCTAAGCTATAGGACCATAAGTGGCAGTGCCCTAGGCTCTGTTGCTTTGTTTTTTCGATGTTTCAGGAAACACCATACACTTCTACCGAGTGTCTGTTGGCAATTTACATCCCGCCCATCAGCATAACAAGGCTCCCAGTTCTCCATGGCCTGTCCTGCCTTTCTGGATTTTACACTTTTTTCAGATGGCCCTTTTGACCGGGGGGAAGTGAGACTTCATTGTAGTGCAGATTTCCTTTGCAAGCGTGCTTGGTTGGCCAAAAAGGGCGTATGCGTTTTTTCCTGAATATATTCAGGAAAAAACGCATACGCCCTTTTTGGCCAAGTGCATCATTGTGGACGTTCTGCCTCTTTTCCTATGCTTTCAATGCAATTCCAGTCTACCTCCTGAAATCGGTTTCCTGCAATTCTGCCCCGCTTTCAAGTCCTCTTGGCAGCCTTACTTCAGTCTATTTTTGGACGATAGCTGTCATTTATAACTCTGCAGGTTTGTGAATTACAGTGCCCCTGAGCTCCTTTCTTCAACTCGCTTTCTTTTGAGCTGGCCGCAACACCGCAGGATGGCTTCAGGCCCTAATCTGGTTCCGGCATGGAACGCTGAGCCTTTGGTTAATTCCTCTTCCTGGTGGGAAATGAGAGTTAAATTTGCCCGTCCAGACACCTCCAGCTAGCCTCTCATTGGTTCTCGCTATTCCTGTTCATCTTCCGCAGAAATTGCAAACTGTGCCAAACAGGAGGTTAAAGGCGCTGACTCTCCAAGAGGGGAGAGTGTTAGTAAAGCGTCTGGAATGTTGCACCCGAGTACCAGGGGAGGAAAACTGAGACATATTTGAACACGTCTCCCGTTCACATGGTTGATCGTACTTGGGTTCCACATGCATGTTTTAGCTGAAGGAAGAATACCTAAAACCTGGAGAGTTGAAACCCGTGTAATGGGTACCATGCAATATGACTTCAAAGGGTCTTCATTTGCTCACCGAACCTCTCCAATCCTATCACTGCTGCGTTTATGCCCCTGTACACATGCTTGATTCTCTTTCGGAGACATAGCAATCCATAGGTTTTAAGATACTTACTAGTCAGGTACATTCTTAGGCGTTTAATATGCGGTGTTGAGTCCATTTCGTTGAGCAAGGAGTAGCTCTTGTCTATTCCATATTTGACTTAAGGAACTTTATCTGTGCTCATTTCAATCTCTGGTTTTATGCAGCACCCCAACTCACCTTTACCCTTAAGCAAGCATAAGTTGGTTTTCTAAATTTGAGACCCTGTTCTGTTCTGTAATTCAGTTCCTGTGTAGCCAAGTTTACATTCCGTGTATTACTGATATCTTATGATGTTTCTTTTTCTGTGTGACTTACTTCAGTTAGAATCATCATACCTTAATCCACTCATTGTGCTGCTAAGGGCCTTGTGACACAGATTTCATTGCTGAGTGATACTGTATTGTACGTAAGTACCACAAGTTCTTTATCCATTTTTCACTTTCTGCGATGTTGAACTTGTACTGTAAATGAGGTTCTTGTAAACAGAGCCGTTCCAAACTTTGGGGTGGCTGTGTCTTTTTGATTTTAATTTCCCTAAGCTATAGGACCATAAGTGGAAGTGCCCTAGGCTCTGTTGCTTTGTTTTTTAGATGTTTCAGGAAACACCATACACTTCTCCCGAGTGTCTGTTGGCAATTTACATCCCGCCCATCAGCATAACAAGGCTCCCAGTTCTCAATGGCCTGTTGCCTTTCTGGATTTTACACTTTTTTCAGATGGCCCTTTTGACCGGGGAGAAGTGAGACTTCATTGTAGTGCAGATTTCCTTTGCAAGCTTGCTTGGTTGGCCAAAAAGGGCGTATGCGTTTTTTCCTGAATATATTCAGGAAAAAACGCATACGCCCTTTTTGGCCAAGTGCATCATTGTGGACGTTCTGCCTCTTTTCCTATGCTTTCAATGCAATTCCAGTCTACCTCCTGAAATCGGTTTCCTGCAATTCTGCCCCGCTTTCAAGTCCTCTTGGCAGCCTTACTTCAGTCTATTTTTGGACGATAGCTGTCATTTATAACTCTGCAGGTTTGTGAATTACAGTGCCCCTGAGCTCCTTTCTTCAACTCGGTTTCTTTTGAGCTGGCCGCAACACCGCAGGATGGCTTCAGGCCCTAATCTGTTTCCGGTACGGCACGCTGAGCCTTTGGTTATTTCCTCTTCCTGGTGGGAAATGAGAGTTAAATTTGCCCGTCCAGACACCTCCAGCTAGCCTCTCATTGGATCTCGCTATTCCTGTTCATCTTCCGCAGAAATTGCAAACTGTGCCAAACAGGAGGTTAAAGGCGCTGACTCTCCAAGTGGGGAGAGTGTTAGTAAAGCGTCTGGAATGTTGCACCCGAGTACCAGGGGAGGAAAACTGAGACATATTTGAACACGTCTCCCGTTCACATGGTTGATCATACTCTGGGCTCCACATGCATGTTTTAGCTGAAGGAAGAATACCTTAAACCTGGAGAGTTGAGACCCGTGTAATGGGTACCATGCAATATGACTTCAAAGGGTCTTCATTTGCTCACCGAACCTCTCCAATCCTATCACTGCTGCGTTTATTCCCCTGTACACATGCTTGATTCTCTTTTGGAGACATAGCAATCCATAGGTTTTACGATACTTACTAGTCAGGTACATTCTTAGGCGTTTAATATGCGGTGTTGAGTCCATTTCGTTGAGCAAGGAGTAGCTCTTGTCTATTCCATATTTGACTTAAGGAACTTTATCTGTGCTCATTTCAATCTCTGGTTTTATGCAGCACCCCAACTCACCTTTCCCCTTAAGCAAGCATAAGTTGGTTTTCTAAATTTGAGACCCTGTTCTGTTCTGTAATTCAGTTCCTGTGTAGCCAAGTTTACATTCCGTGTATTACTGATATCTTCTGATGTTTCTTTTTCTGTGTGACTTATTTCAGTTAGAATCATCATACCTGAATCCACTCATTGTGATGCTAAGGGCCTGATGACATAGATTTCATTGCTGAGTGATATTGCTTTGTAAGTAAATACCACAACTTCTTTATCCATTTTTCACTTTCTGCGATGTTGAACTTGTACTGTAAACGAGGTTCTTGTAAACAGAGGCGTCCCAAACTTTGGGGTGGCTGTGTCTTTTTGATTTTAATTTCCCTAAGCTATAGGACCATAAGTGGCAGTGCCCTAGGCTCTGTTGCTTTGTTTTTTAGATGTTTCAGGAAACACCATACACTTCTCCCGAGTGTCTGTTGGCAATTTACATCCCGCCCATCAGCATAACAAGGCTCCCAGTTCTCCATGGCCTGTCCTGCCTTTCTGGATTTTACACTTTTTTCAGATGGCCCTTTTGACCGGGGGGAAGTGAGACTTCATTGTAGTGCAGATTTCCTTTGCAAGCTTGCTTGGTTGGCCAAAAAGGGCGTATGCGTTTTTTCCTGAATATATTCAGGAAAAAACGCATACGCCCTTTTTGGCCAAGTGCATCATTGTGGACGTTCTGCCTCTTTTCCTATGCTTTCAATGCAATTCCAGTCTACCTCCTGAAATCGGTTTCCTGCAATTCTGCCCCGCTTTCAAGTCCTCTTGGCAGCCTTACTTCAGTCTATTTTTGGACGATAGCTGTCATTTATAACTCTGCAGTTTTGTGAATTACAGTGCCCCTGAGCTCCTTTCTTCAACTCGCTTTCTTTTGAGCTGGCCGCAACACCGCAGGATGGCTTCAGGCCCTAATCTGGTTCCGGCATGGAACGCTGAGCCTTTGGTTAATTCCTCTTCCTGGTGGGAAATGAGAGTTAAATTTGCCCGTCCAGACACCTCCAGCTAGCCTCTCATTGGTTCTCGCTATTCCTGTTCATCTTCCGCAGAAATTGCAAACTGTGCCAAACAGGAGGTTAAAGGCGCTGACTCTCCAAGAGGGGAGAGTGTTAGTAAAGCGTCTGGAATGTTGCACCCGAGTACCAGGGGAGGAAAACTGAGACATATTTGAACACGTCTCCCGTTCACATGGTTGATCGTACTTGGGTTCCACATGCATGTTTTAGCTGAAGGAAGAATACCTTAAACCTGGAGAGTTGAGACCCGTGTAATGGGTACCATGCAATATGACTTCAAAGGGTCTTCATTTGCTCACCGAACCTCTCCAATCCTATCACTGCTGCGTTTATGCCCCTGTACACATGCTTGATTCTCTTTCGGAGACTTAGCAATCCATAGCTTTTAAGATACTTACTAGTCAGGTACATTCTTAGGCGTTTAATATGCGGTGTTGAGTCCATTTCGTTGAGCAAGGAGTAGCTCTTGTCTATTCCATATTTGGCTTAAGGAACTTTATCTGTGCTCATTTCAATCTCTGGTTTTATGCAGCACCCCAACTCACCTTTACCCTTAAGCAAGCATAAGTTGGTTTTCTAAATTTGAGACCCTGTTCTGTTCTGTAATTCAGTTCCTGTGTAGCCAAGTTTCCATTCCGTGTATTACTGATATCTTATGAAGTTTCTTTTTCTGTGTGACTTACTTCAGTTAGAATCATCATACCTGAATCCACTCATTGTGCTGCTAAGGGCCTGATGACACAGATTTCATTGCTGAGTGATATTGCTTTGTAAGTAAATACCACAACTTCTTTATCCATTTTTCACTTTCTGCGATGTTGAACTTGTACTGTAAACGAGGTTCTTGTAAACAGAGCCGTCCCAAACTTTGGGGTGGCTGTGTCTTTTTGATTTTAATTTCCCTAAGCTATAGGACCATAAGTGGCAGTGCCCTAGGCTCTGTTGCTTTGTTTTTTAGATGTTTCAGGAAACACCATTCACTTCTCCCGAGTGGTTGTTGGCAATTTACATCCCGCCCATCAGCATAACAAGGCTCCCAGTTCTCCATGGCCTGTCCTGCCTTTCTGGATTTTACACTTTTTTCAGATGGCCCTTTTGACCGGGGGGAAGTGAGACTTCATTGTAGTGCAGATTTCCTTTGCAAGCTTGCTTGGTTGGCCAAAAAGTGCGTATGCGTTTTTTCCTGAATATTTTCAGGAAAAAACGCATACGCCCTTTTTGGCCAAGTGCATCATTGCGGACGTTCTGCCTCTTTTCCTATGCTTTCAATGCAATTCCAGTCTACCTCCTGAAATCGGTTTCCTGCAATTCTGCCCCGCTTTCAAGTCCTCTTGGCAGCCTTACTTCAGTCTATTTTTGGACGATAGCTGTCATTTATAACTCTGCAGGTTTGTGAATTACAGTGCCCCTGAGCTCCTTTCTTCAACTCGCTTTCTTGTGACCTGGCCGCAACACCACAGGATGGCTTCAGGCCCTAATCTGGTTCCGGGCCTGCAGGTTGAGCCTTTGGTTAATTCCTCTTCCTGGTGGGAAATGAGAGTTAAATTTGCCCGTCCATACACCTCCAGCTAGCCTCTCATTGGTTCTCGCTATTCCTGTTCATCTTCCGCAGAAATTGCAAACTGGGCCAAACAGGAGGTTAAAGGGACTGACTCTCCAAGTGGGGAGAGTGTTAGTAAAGCGTCTGGAATGTTGCACCCGAGTACCAGGGGAGGAAAACTGAGACATATTTGAACACGTCTCCTGATCACATGGTTGATCATAGTCTAGGTTCCACATGCATGTTTTAGCTGAAGGAAGAATACCTTAAACCTGGGTAGTTGAAACCCGTGGAATGGGTACCATGCAATATGACTTCAAAGGGTCTTCATTTGATCACCGAACCTCTCCAATCCTATCACTGCTGCGTTTATGCCCCTGTACACATGCTTGATTCTCTTTCGGAGACATAGCAATCCATAGGTTTTAAGATACTTACAAGTCAGGTACATTCTTAGGCGTTTAATATGGGGTGTTGAGTCCATTTCGTTGAGCAAGGAGTAGCTCTTGTCTATTCCATATTTGGCTTAAGGAACTTTATCTGTGCTCATTTCAATCTCTCATTTTATGCAGCACCCCAACTCACCTTTACCCTTAAGCAAGAATAAGTTGGTTTTCTAAATTTGAGACCCTGTTCTGTTCTGTAATTCAGTTCCTGTGTAGCCAAGTTTACATTCCGTGTATTACTGATATCTTATGATGTTTCTTTTTCTGTGTGACTTATTTCAGTTAGAATCATCATACCTGAATCCACTCATTGTGCTGCTAAGGGCCTGATGACACAAATTTCATTGCTGTGTGATATTGCTTTGTAAGTAAATACCACAACTTCTTTATCCATTTTTCACTTTCTGCGATGTTGAACTTGTACTGTAAACGAGGTTCTTGTAAACAGAGCCGTTCCAAACTTTGGGGTGGCTGTGTCTTTTTGATTTTAATTTCCCTAAGCTATAGGACCATAAGTGGAAGTGCCCTAGGTTCTGTTGCTTTGTTTTTTAGATGTTTCAGGAAACACCATACACTTCTCCTGAGTGGTTGTTGGCAATTTACATCCCGCCCATCAGCATAACAAGGTTCCCAGTTCTCCATGGCCTGTCCTGCCTTTCTGGATTTTACACTTTTTTCAGATGGCCCTTTTGACCGGGGGGAAGTGAGACTTCATTGTAGTGCAGATTTCCTTTGCAAGCTTGCTTGGTTGGCCAAAAAGGGCGTATGCGTTTTTTCCTGAATATATTCAGGAAAAAACGCATACGCCCTTTTTGGCCAAGTGCATCATTGTGGACGTTCTGCCTCTTTTCCTATGCTTTCAATGCAATTCCAGTCTACCTCCTGAAATCGGTTTCCTGCAATTCTGCCCCGCTTTCAAGTCCTCTTGGCAGCCTTACTTCAGTCTATTTTTGGATGATAGCTGTCATTTATAACTCTGCAGGTTTGTGAATTACAGTGCCCCTGAGCTCCTTTCTTCATCTCGGTTTCTTTTGAGCTGGCCGCAACACCGCAGGATGGCTTCAGGCCCTAATCTGGTTCCGGCACGGCACGCTGAGCCTTTGGTTATTTCCTCTTCCTGTTGGGAAATGAGAGTTAAATTTGCCCGTCCAGACACCTCCAGCTAGCCTCTCATTGGTTCTCGCTATTCCTGTTCATCTTGCGCAGAAATTGCAAACTGTGCCAAACAGGAGGTTAAAGGCGCTGACTCTCCAAGTGGGGAGAGTGTTAGTAAAGCGTCTGGAATGTTGCACCCGAGTACCAGGGGAGGAAAACTGAGACATATTTGAACACGTCTCCCGATCACATGGTTGATCATACTCTGGGTTCCACATGCATATTTTAGCTGAAGGAAGAATACCTAAAACCTGGGTAGTTGAAACCCGTGGAATGGGTACCATGCAATATGACTTCAAAGGGTCTTCATTTGCTCACCGAACCTCTCCAATCCTATCACTGCTGCGTTTATGCCCCTGTACACATGCTTGATTCTCTTTCGGAGACATAGCAATCCATAGGTTTTAAGATACTTACTAGTCAGGTACATTCTTAGGCGTTTAATATGCGGTGTTGAGTCCATTTCGTTGAGCAAGGAGTAGCTCTTGTCTATTCCATATTTGGCTTAAGGAACTTTATCTGTGCTCATTTCAATCTCTGGTTTTATGCAGCACCCCAACTCACCTTTCCCCTTAAGCAAGCATAAGTTGGTTTTCTAAATTTGAGAACCTGTTCTGTTTTGGAATTCAGTTCCTGTGTAGCCAAGTTTACATTCCGTGTATTACTGATATCTTATGATGTTTCTTTTTCTGTGTGACTTATTTCAGTTAGAATCATCGTACCTGAATCTACTCATTATGCTGCTACGGGCCTGATGACATAGATTTCATTGCTGAGCGATACTGCATTGTACATAAGTACCACAAGTTCTTTATCCATTTTTCACTTTCTGAGATGTTGAACTTGTACTGTAAACGAGGTTCTTGTAAACAGAGCCGTTCCAAACTTTGGGGTGGCTGTGTCTTTTTGATTTTAATTTCCCTAAGCTATAGGACCATAAGTGGAAGTGCCCTAGGCTCTGTTGCTTTGTTTTTTAGATGTTTCAGGAAACACCATACACTTCTCCCAAGTGTCTGTTGGCAATTTACATCCCGCCCATCAGCATAACAAGGCTCCCAGTTCTCAATGGCCTGTTGCCTTTCTGGATTTTACACTTTTTTCAGATGGCCCTTTTGACCGGGGAGAAGTGAGACTTCATTGTAGTGCAGATTTCCTTTGCAAGCTTGCTTGGTTGGCCAAAAAGGGCGTATGCGTTTTTTCCTGAATATATTCAGGAAAAAACGCATACGCCCTTTTTGGCCAAGTGCATCACTGTGGACGTTCTGCCTCTTTTCCTATGCTTTCAATGCAATTCCAGTCTACCTCCTGAAATCGGTTTCCTGCAATTCTGCCCCGCTTTCAAGTCCTCTTGGCAGCCTTACTTCAGTCTATTTTTGGACGATAGCTGTCATTTATAACTCTGCAGGTTTGTGAATTACAGTGCCCCTGAGCTCCTTTCTTCAACTCGCTTTCTTGTGACCTGGCCGCAACACCGCAGGATGGCTTCAGGCCCTAATCTGGTTCCGGCCCGGCATGCTGAGCCTTTGGTTAATTCCTCTTCCTGGTGGGAAATGAGAGTTAAATTTGCCCGTTCAGACACCTCCAGCTAGTCTCTCATTGGTTCTCGCTATTCCTGTTCATCTTCTGCAGAAATTGCAAACTGGGCCAAACAGGAGGTTAAAGGGACTGACTCTCCAAGTCGGGAGAGTGTTAGTAAAGCGTCTGGAATGTTGCACCCGAGTACCAGGGGAGGAAAACTGAGACATATTTGAACACGTCTCCCGTTCACATGGTTGATCATACTCTGGGTTCCACATGCATGTTTTAGCTGAAGGAAGAATACCTTAAACCTGGAGAGTTGAGACCCGTGGAATGGGTACCATGCAATATGACTTCAAAGGGTCTTCATTTGCTCACCGAACCTCTCCAATCCTATCACTGCTGCGTTTATGCCCCTGTACACACGCTTGATTCTCTTTTGGAGACATAGCTATCCATAGGTTTTAAGATACTTACTAGTCAGGTACATTCTTAGGCGTTTAATATGGGGTGTTGAGTCCATTTCGTTGTGCAAGGAGTAGCTCTTGTCTAGTCCATATTTGGCTTAAGGAACTTTATCTGTGCTCATTTCAATCTCTGGTTTTATGCAGCACCCCAACTCACCTTTCCCCTTAAGCAAGCATAAGTTGGTTTTCTAAATTTGAGACCCTGTTCTGTTTTGGAATGCAGTTCCTGTGTAGCCAAGTTTACATTCCGTGTATTAGTGATATCTTATGATGTTTCTTTTTCTGTGTGACTTATTTCAGTTAGAATCATCGTACCTGAATCCACTCATTATGCTGCTACGGGCCTGATGACATAGATTTCATTGCTGAGTGATACTGCATTGTACGTAAGTACCACAAGTTCTTTATCCATTTTTCACTTTCTGTGATATTGAACTTGTACGGTAAACGAGGTTCTTGTAAACGGAGGCGTCCCAAACTTTGGGGTGGCTGTGTCTTTTTGATTTTAATTTCCCTAAGCTATAGGACCATAAGTGGAAGTGCCCTAGGCTCTGTTGCTTTGTTTTTTAGATGTTTCAGGAAACACCATACACATCTCCCGAGTGGTTGTTGGCAATTTACATCCCGCCCATCAGCATAACAAGGCTCCCAGTTCTCCATGGCCTGTCCTGCCTTTCTGGATTTTACACTTTTTTCAGATGGCCCTTTTGACCGGGGGGAAGTGAGACTTCATTGTAGTGCAGATTTCCTTTGCAAGCTTGCTTGGTTGGCCAAAAGGGCGTATGCGTTTTTTCCTGAATATATTCAGGAAAAAACGCATATGCCCTTTTTGGCCAAGTGCATCATTGTGGACGTTCTGCCTCTTTTCCTATGCTTTCAATGCAATTCCAGTCTACCTCCTGAAATCGGTTTCCTGCAATTCTGCGCCGCTTTCAAGTCCTCTTGGCAGCCTTACTTCAGTCTATTTTTGGACGATAGCTGTCATTTATAACTCTGCAGGTTTGTGAATTACAGTGCCCCTGAGCTCCTTTCTTCAACTCGCTTTCTTTTGAGCTGGCCGCAACACCGCAGGATGGCTTCAGGCCCTAATCTGGTTCTGGCATGGCACGCTGAGCCTTTGGTTAATTCCTCTTCCTGGTAGGAAATGAGAGTTAAATTTGCCCGTCGAGACACCTCCAGCTAGTCTCCATTGGTTCTCGCTATTCCTGTTCATCTTCCGCAGAAATTGCAAACTGGGCCAAACAGGAGGTTAAAGGGACTGACTCTCCAAGTCGGGAGAGTGTTAGTAAAGCGTCTGGAATGTTGCACCCGAGTACCAGGGGAGGAAAACTGAGACATATTTGAACACGTCTCCCGTTCACATGGTTGATCATACTTGGGTTCCACATGCATGTTTTAGCTGAAGGAAGAATACCTTAAACCTGGGGAGTTGAAACCCGTGGGATGGGTACCATGCAATATGACTTCAAAGGGTCTTCATTTGCTCACCGAACCTCTCCAATCCTACCACTGCTGCGTTTATGCCCCTGTACACATGCTTGATTCTCTTTCAGAGACATAGCAATCCATAGGTTTTAAGATACTTACTAGTCAGGTACATTCTTAGGCGTTTAATATGGGGTGTTGAGTCCATTTCGTTGAGCAAGGAGTAACTCTTGTCTATTCCATATTTGGCTTAAGGAAATTTATCTGTGCTCATTTCAATCTCTGGTTTTATGCAGCACCCCAACTCACCTTTACCCTTAAGCAAGCATAAGTTGTTTTTCTAAATTTGAGACCCTGTTCTGTTCTGTAATTCAGTTCCTGTGTAGCCAAGTTTACATTCCGTGTATTACTGATATCTTATGATGTTTCTTTTTCTGTGTGACTTATTTCAGTTAGAATCATCATACCTGAATCCACTCATTGTGCTGCTAAGGGCCTGATGACACAGATTTCATTGCTGAGTGATATTGCTTTGTAAGTGAATACCACAACTTCTTTATCCATTTTTCACTTTCTGCGATGTTGAACTTGTACTGTACACGAGGTTCTTGTAAACAGAGCCGTTCCAAACATTGGGGTGGCTGTGTCTTTTTGATTTTAATTTCCCTGAGCTATAGGACCATAAGTGGAACTACCCTAGGCTCTGTTGCTTTGTTTTTTAGATGTTTCAGGAAACACCATACACTTCTCCCAAGTGTCTGTTGGCAATTTACATCCCGCCCATCAGCATAACAAGGCTCCCAGTTCTCAATGGCCTGTTGCCTTTCTGGATTTTACACTTTTTTCAGATGGCCCTTTTGACCGGGGAGAAGTGAGACTTCATTGTAGTGCAGATTTCCTTTGCAAGCTTGCTTGGTTGGCCAAAAAGGGCGTATGCGTTTTTTCCTGAATATATTCAGGAAAAAACGCATACGCCCTTTTTGGCCAAGTGCATCATTGTGGACGTTCTGCCTCTTTTCCTATGCTTTCAATGCAATTCCAGTCTACCTCCTGAAATCGGTTTCCTGCAATTCTGCCCCGCTTTCAAGTCCTCTTGGCAGCCTTACTTCAGTCTATTTTTGGACGATAGCTGTCATTTATAACTCTGCAGGTTTGTGAATTACAGTGCCCCTGAGCTCCTTTCTTCAACTCGCTTTCTTTTGAGCTGGCCGCAAAACCGCAGGATGGCTTCAGGCCCTAATCTGGTTCCGGCACGGCACGCTGAGCCTTTGGTTAATTCCTCTTCCTGGTGGGAAATGAGAGTTAAATTTGCCCGTCCAGACACCTCCAGCTAGTCTCTCATTGGTTCTCGCTATTCCTGTTCATCTTCCGCAGAAATTGCAAACTGGGCCAAACAGGAGGTTAAAGGCGCTGACTCTCCAAGTGGCGAGAGTGTTAGTAAAGCGTCTGGAATGTTGCACCCGAGTACCAGGGGAGGAAAACTGAGACATATTTGAACACGTCTCCCGTTCACATGGTTGATCATACTTGGGTTCCACATGCATGTTTTAGCTGAAGGAAGAATACCTTAAACCTGGAGAGTTGAGACCCGTGTAATGGGTACCATGCAGTATGACTTCAAAGGGTCTTCATTTGCTCACCGAACCTCTCCAATCCTATCACTGCTGCGTTTATGCCCCTGTACACATGCTTGATTCTCTTTTGGAGACATAGCAATCCATAGGTTTTACGATACTTACTAGTCAGGTACATTCTTAGGCGTTTAATATGCGGTGTTGAGTCCATTTCGTTGAGCAAGGAGTAGCTCTTGTCTATTCCATATTTGACTTAAGGAACTTTATCTGTGCTCATTTCAATCTCTGGTTTTATGCAGCACCCCAACTCACCTTTACCCTTAAGCAAGCATAAGTTGGTTTTCTAAATTTGAGACCCTGTTCTGTTCTGTAATTCAGTTCCTGTGTAGCCAAGTTTACATTCCGTGTATTACTGATATCTTATGATGTTTCTTTTTCTGTGTGACTTATTTCAGTTAGAATCATCATACCTGAATCCACTCATTGTGATGCTAAGGGCCTGATGACATAGATTTCATTGCTGAGTGATATTGCTTTGTAAGTAAATACCACAACTTCTTTATCCATTTTTCACTTTCTGCGATGTTGAACTTGTACTGTAAACGAGGTTCTTGTAAACAGAGGCGTCCCAAACTTTGGGGTGGCTGTGTCTTTTTGATTTTAATTTCCCTAAGCTATAGAACCATAAGTGGAAGTACCCTAGGCTCTGTTGCTTTGTTTTTTAGATGTTTCAGGAAACACCATACACTTCTCCCGCGTGTCTGTTGGCAATTTACATCCCGCCCATCAGCATAACAAGGCTCCCAGTTCTCCATGGCCTGTCCTGCCTTTCTGGATTTTACACTTTTTTCAGATGGTCCTTTTGACCGGGGGGAAGTGAGACTTCATTGTAGTGCAGATTTCCTTTGCAAGCTTGCTTGGTTGGCCAAAAAGGGCGTATGCGTTTTTTCCTGAATATATTCAGGAAGAAACGCATACGCCCTTTTTGGCCAAGTGCATCATTGTGGACGTTCTGCCTCTTTTCCTATGCTTTCAATGCAATTCCAGTCTACCTCCTGAAATCGGTTTCCTGCAATTCTGCCCCGCTTTCAAGTCCTCTTGGCAGCCTTACTTCAGTCTATTTTTGGACGATAGCTGTCATTTATAACTCTGCAGGTTTGTGAATTACAGTGCCCCTGAGCTCCTTTCTTCAACTTGCTTTCTTGGGACCTGGCCGCAACACCGCAGGATGGCTTCAGGCCCTAATCTGGTTCCGGCACGGCACGCTGAGCCTTTGGTTATTTCCTCTTCCTGGTGGGAAATGAGAGTTAAATTTGCCCGTCCAGACACCTCCAGCTAGTCTCTCATTGGTTCTCGCTATTCCTGTTCATCTTCCGCAGAAATTGCAAACTGGGCCAAACAGGAGGTTAAAGGCGCTGACTCTCCAAGTGGGGAGAGTGTTAGTAAAGCGTCTGGAATGTTGCACCCGAGTACCAGGGGAGGAAAACTGAGACATATTTGAACACGTCTCCCGTTCACATGGTTGATCATACTTGGGTTCCACATGCATGTTTTAGCTGAAGGAAGAATACCTTAAACCTGGAGAGTTAAGACCCGTGTAATGGGTACCATGCAATATGACTTCAAAGGGTCTTCATTTGCTCACCGAACCTCTCCAATCCTATCACTGCTGCGTTTATGCCCCTGTACACATGCTTGATTCTCTTTCGGAGACATAGCAATCCATAGGTTTTAAGATACTTACTAGTCAGGTACATTCTTAGGCGTTTAATATGCGGTGTTGAGTCCATTTCGTTGAGCAAGGAGTAGCTCTTGTCTATTCCATATTTGACTTAAGGAACTTTATCTGTGCTCATTTCAATCTCTGGTTTTATGCAGCACCCCAACTCACCTTTCCCCTTAAGCAAGCATAAGTTGGTTTTCTAAATTTGAGACCCTGTTCTGTTCTGTAATTCAGTTCCTGTGTAGCCAAGTTTACATTCCGTGTATTACTGATATCTTATGATGTTTCTTTTTCTGTGTGACTTATTTCAGTTAGAATCATCATACCTGAATCCACTCATTGTGCTGCTAAGGGCCTGATGACACAGATTTCATTGCTGAGTGATATTGCTTTGTAAGTAAATACCACAACTTCTTTATCCATTTTTCACTTTCTGCGATGTTGAACTTGTACTGTAAACGAGGTTCTTGTAAACAGAGCCGTTCCAAACTTTGGGGTGGCTGTGTCTTTTTGATTTTAATTTCCCTAAGCTATAGGACCATAAGTGGAAGTGCCCTAGGTTCTGTTGCTTTGTTTTTTAGATGTTTCAGGAAACACCATACACTTCTCCCGAGTGTCTGTTGGCAATTTACATCCCGCCCATCAGCATAACAAGGCTCCCAGTTCTCAATGGCCTGTTGCCTTTCTGGATTTTACACTTTTTTCAGATGGCCCTTTTGACCGGGGAGAAGTGAGACTTCATTGTAGTGCAGATTTCCTTTGCAAGCTTGCTTGGTTGGCCAAAAAGGGCGTATGCGTTTTTTCCTGAATATATTCAGGAAAAAACGCATACGCCCTTTTTGGCCAAGTGCATCATTGTGGACGTTCTGCCTCTTTTCCTATGCTTTCAATGCAATTCCAGTCTACCTCCTGAAATCGGTTTCCTGCAATTCTGCCCCGCTTTCAAGTCCTCTTGGCAGCCTTACTTCAGTCTATTTTTGGACGATAGCTGTCATTTATAACTCTGCAGGTTTGTGAATTACAGTGCCCCTGAGCTCCTTTCTTCAACTTGCTTTCTTGTGACCTGGCCGCAACACCGCAGGATGGCTTCAGGCCCTAATCTGGTTCCGGCACGGCACGCTGAGCCTTTGGTTATTTCCTCTTCCTGGTGGGAAATGAGAGTTAAATTTGCCCGTCCAGACACCTCCAGCTAGTCTCTCATTGGTTCTCGCTATTCCTGTTCATCTTCCACAGAAATTGCAAACTGGGCCAAACAGGAGGTTAAAGGCGCTGACTCTCCAAGTGGGGAGAGTGTTAGTAAAGCGTCTGGAATGTTGCACCCGAGTACCAGGGGAGGAAAACTGAGACATATTTGAACACGTCTCCCGTTCACATGGTTGATCATACTTGGGTTCCACATGCATGTTTTAGCTGAAGGAAGAATACCTTAAACCTGGAGAGTTAAGACCCGTGTAATGGGTACCATGCAATATGACTTCAAAGGGTCTTCATTTGCTCACCGAACCTCTCCAATCCTATCACTGCTGCGTTTATGCCCCTGTACACATGCTTGATTCTCTTTCGGAGACATAGCAATCCATAGGTTTTAAGATACTTACTAGTCAGGTACATTCTTAGGCGTTTAATATGCGGTGTTGAGTCCATTTCGTTGAGCAAGGAGTAGCTCTTGTCTATTCCATATTTGACTTAAGGAACTTTATCTGTGCTCATTTCAATCTCTGGTTTTATGCAGCACCCCAACTCACCTTTACCCTTAAGCAAGCATAAGTTGGTTTTCTAAATTTGAGACCCTGTTCTGTTCTGTAATTCAGTTCCTGTGTAGCCAAGTTTACATTCCGTGTATTACTGATATCTTATGATGTTTCTATTTCTGTGTGACTTATTTCAGTTAGAATCATCATACCTGAATCCACTCATTGTGCTGCTAAGGGCCTGATGACACAGATTTCATTGCTGAGTGATATTGCTTTGTAAGTAAATACCACAACTTCTTTATCCATTTTTCACTTTCTGCGATGTTGAACTTGTACTGTAAACGAGGTTCTTGTAAACAGAGCCGTTCCAAACTTTGGGGTGGCTGTGTCTTTTTGATTTTAATTTCCCTAAGCTATAGGACCATAAGTGGAAGTGCCCTAGGTTCTGTTGCTTTGTTTTTTAGATGTTTCAGGAAACACCATACACTTCTCCCGAGTGTCTGTTGGCAATTTACATCCCGCCCATCAGCATAACAAGGCTCCCAGTTCTCAATGGCCTGTTGCCTTTCTGGATTTTACACTTTTTTCAGATGGCCCTTTTGACCGGGGAGAAGTGAGACTTCATTGTAGTGCAGATTTCCTTTGCAAGCTTGCTTGGTTGGCCAAAAAGGGCGTATGCGTTTTTTCCTGAATATATTCAGGAAAAAACGCATACGCCCTTTTTGGCCAAGTGCATCATTGTGGACGTTCTGCCTCTTTTCCTATGCTTTCAATGCAATTCCAGTCTACCTCCTGAAATCGGTTTCCTGCAATTCTGCCCCGCTTTCAAGTCCTCTTGGCAGCCTTACTTCAGTCTATTTTTGGACGATAGCTGTCATTTATAACTCTGCAGGTTTGTGAATTACAGTGCCCCTGAGCTCCTTTCTTCAACTTGCTTTCTTGTGACCTGGCCGCAACACCGCAGGATGGCTTCAGGCCCTAATATGGTTCCGGCACGGCACGCTGAGCCTTTGGTTAATTCCTCTTCCTGGTGGGAAATGAGAGTTACATTTGCCCGTGCATACACCTCCAGCTAGTCTCTCATTGGTTCTCGCTATTCCTGTTCATCTTCCGCAGAAATTGCAAACTGGGCCAAACAGGAGGTTAAAGGCGCTGACTCTCCAAGTGGGGAGAGTGTTAGTAAAGCGTCTGGAATGTTGCACCCGAGTACCAGGGGAGGAAAACTGAGACATATTTGAACACGTCTCCCGTTCACATGGTTGATCATACTTGGGTTCCACATGCATGTTTTAGCTGAAGGAAGAATACCTTAAACCTGGAGAGTTGAGACCCGTGTAATGGGTACCATGCAATATGACTTCAAAGGGTCTTCATTTGCTCACCGAACATCTCCAATCCTATCACTGCTGCGTTTATGCCCCTGTACTCATACTTGATTCTCTTTTGGAGACATAGCAATCCATAGGTTTTACGATACTTACTAGTCAGGTACATTCTTAGGCATTTAATATGCGGTGTTGAGTCCATTTCGTTGAGCAAGGAGTAGCTCTTGTCTATTCCATATTTGACTTAAGGAACTTTATCTGTGCTCATTTCAATCTCTGGTTTTATGCAGCACCCCAACTCACCTTTACCCTTAAGCAAGCATAAGTTGGTTTTCTAAATTTGAGACCCTGTTCTGTTCTGTAATTCAGTTCCTGTGTAGCCAAGTTTACATTCCGTGTATTACTGATATGTTATGATGTTTCTTTTTCTGTGTGACTTATTTCAGTTAGAATCATCATACCTGAATCCACTCATTGTGATGCTAAGGGCCTGATGACAAAGATTTCATTGCTGAGTGATATTGCTTTGTAAGTAAATACCACAACTTCTTTATCCATTTTTAACTTTCTGCGATGTTGAACTTGTACTGTAAACGAGGTTCTTGTAAACAGAGGCGTCCCAAACTTTGGGGTGGCTGTGTCTTTTTGATTTTAATTTCCCTAAGCTATAGAACCATAAGTGGCAGTGCCGTAGGCTCTGTTGCTTTGTTTTTTAGATGTTTCAGGAAACACCATACACTTCTCCCGAGTGTCTGTTGGCAATTTACATCCCGCCCATCAGCATAACAAGGCTCCCAGTTCTCCATGGCCTGTCCTGCCTTTCTGGATTTTACACTTTTTTCAGATGGCCCTTTTGACCGGGGGGAAGTGAGACTTCATTGTAGTGCAGATTTCCTTTGCAAGCTTGCTTGGTTGGCCAAAAAGTGCGTATGCGTTTTTTCCTGAATATATTCAGGAAAAAACGCATACGCCCTTTTTGGCCAAGTGCATCATTGTGGACGTTCTGCCTCTTTTCCTATGCTTTCAATGCAATTCCAGTCTACCTCCTGAAATCGGTTTCCTGCAATTCTGCCCCGCTTTCAAGTCCTCTTGGCAGCCTTACTTCAGTCTATTTTTGGACGATAGCTGTCATTTATAACTCTGCAGGTTTGTGAATTACAGTGCCCCTGAGCTCCTTTCTTCAACTTGCTTTCTTGTGACCTGGCCGCAACACCGCAGGATGGCTTCAGGCCCTAATCTGGTTCCGGCACGGCACGCTGAGCCTTTGGTTATTTCCTCTTCCTGGTGGGAAATGAGAGTTAAATTTGCCCGTCCAGACACCTCCAGCTAGTCTCTCATTGGTTCTCGCTATTCCTGTTCATCTTCCGCAGAAATTGCAAACTGGGCCAAACAGGAGGTTAAAGGCGCTGACTCTCCAAGTGGGGAGAGTGTTAGTAAAGCATCTGGAATGTTGCACCCGAGTACCAGGGTACGAAAACTGAGACATATTTGAACACGTCTCCCGATCACATGGTTGATCATACTCTGGGTTCCACATGCATGTTTTAGGTGAAGGAAGAATACCTTAAACCTGGGTAGTTGAGACCCGTGGAATGGGTACCATGCAATATGACTTCAAAGGGTCTTCATTTGCTCACCGAACCTCTCCAATCCTATCACTGCTGCGTTTATGCCCCTGTACACATGCTTGATTCTCTTTCTGAGACATAGCAATCCATAGGTTTTAAGATACTTACTAGTCAGGTACATTCTTAGGCGTTTAATATGCGGTGTTGAGTCCATTTCGTTGAGCAAGGAGTAGCTCTTGTCTATTCCATATTTGACTTAAGGAACTTTATCTGTGCTCATTTCAATCTCTGGTTTTATGCAGCACCCCAACTCACCTTTACCCTTAAGCAAGCATAAGTTGGTTTTCTAAATTTGAGACCCTGTTCTGTTCTGTAATTCAGTTCCTGTGTAGCCAAGTTTACATTCCGTGTATTAGTGATATCTTATGATGTTTCTTTTTCTGTGTGACTTATTTCAGTTAGAATCATCATACCTGAATTCACTCATTGTGCTGCTAAGGGCCTGATGACACAGATTTCATTGCTGAGTGATATTGCTTTGTAAGTAAATACCACAACTTCTTTATCCATTTTTCACTTTCTGCGATGTTGAACTTGTACTGTAAACGAGGTTCTTGTAAACAGAGCCGTTCCAAACTTTGGGGTGGCTGTGTCATTTTGATTTTAATTTCCCTAAGCTATAGGGCCATAAGTGGAAGTGCCCTAGGTTCTGTTGCTTTGTTTTTTAGATGTTTCAGGAAACACCATACACTTCTCCCGAGTGGTTGTTGGCAATTTACATCCCTCCCATCAGCATAACAAGGCTCCCAGTTCTCCATGGCCTGTCCTGCCTTTCTCGATTTTACACTTTTTTCAGATGGCCCTTTTGACCGGGGGGAAGTGAGACTTCATTGTAGTGCAGATTTCCTTTGCAAGCTTGCTTGGTTGGCCAAAAAGGGCGTATGCGTTTTTTCCTGAATATATTCAGGAAGAAACGCATACGCCCTTTTTGGCCAAGTGCATCATTGTGGACGTTCTGCCTCTTCTCCTATGCTTTCAATGCAATTCCAGTCTACCTCCTGAAATCGGTTTCCTGCAATTCTGCCCCGCTTTCAAGTCCTCTTGGCAGCCTTACTTCAGTCTATTTTTGGACGATAGCTGTCATTTATAACTCTGCAGGTTTGTGAATTACAGTGCCCCTGAGCTCCTTTCTTCAACTTGCTTTCTTGTGACCTGGCCGCAACACCGCAGGATGGCTTCAGGTCCTAATCTGGTTCCGGCACGGCACGCTGAGCCTTTGGTTATTTCCTCTTCCTGGTGGGAAATGAGAGTTAAATTTGCCCGTCCAGACACCTCCAGCTAGTCTCTCATTGGTTCTCGCTATTCCTGTTCATCTTCCGCAGTAATTGCAAACTGGGCCAAACAGGCGGTTAAAGGCGCTGACTCTCCAAGTGGGGAGAGTGTTAGTAAAGCGTCTGGAATGTTGCACCCGAGTACCAGGGGATGAAAACTGACACATATTTGAACACGTCTCCCATTCACATGGTTGATCATACTTGGGTTGCACATGCATGTTTTAGCTGAAGGAAGAATACCTTAAACCTGGAGAGTTAAGACCCGTGTAATGGGTACCATGCAATATGACTTCAAAGGGTCTTCATTTGCTCACCGAACCTCTCCAATCCTATCACTGCTGCGTTTATGCCCCTGTACACATGCTTGATTCTCTTTCGGAGACATAGCAATCCATAGGTTTTAAGATACTTACTAGTCAGGTACATTCTTAGGCGTTTAATATGGGGTGTTGAGTCCATTTCGTTGAGCAAGGAGTAGCTCTTGTCTATTCCATATTTGACTTAAGGAACTTTATCTGTGCTCATTTCAATCTCTGGTTTTATGCAGCACCCCAACTCACCTTTACCCTTAAGCAAGCATAAGTTGGTTTTCTAAATTTGAGACCCTGTTCTGTTCTGTAATTCAGTTCCTGTGTAGCCAAGTTTACATTCCGTGTATTACTGATATCTTATGATGTTTCTATTTCTGTGTGACTTACTTCAGTTAGAATCATCATACCTGAATCCACTCATTGTGCTGCTAAGGGCCTGATGACACAGATTTCATTGCTGAGTGATATTGCTTTGTAAGTAAATACCACAACTTCTTTATCCATTTTTCACTTTCTGCGATGTTGAACTTGTACTGTAAACGAGGTTCTTGTAAACAGAGCCGTTCCAAACTTTCGGGTGGCTGTGTCTTTTTGATTTTAATTTCCCTAAGCTATAGGACCATAAGTGGAAGTGCCCTAGGCTCTGTTGCTTTGTTTTTTAGTTGTTTCAGGAAACACCATACACTTCTCCCAAGTGTCTGTTGGCAATTTACATCCCACCCATCAGCATAACAAGGCTCCCAGTTCTCAATGGCCTGTTGCCTTTCTGGATTTTACACTTTTTTCAGATGACCCTTTTGACCGGGGGGAAGTGAGACTTCATTGTAGTGCAGATTTCATTTGCAAGCTTGGTTGGTTGGCCAAAAAGGGCGTATGCGTTTTTTCCTGAATATATTCAGGAAAAAACGCATACGCCGTTTTTGGCCAAGTGCATCATTGTGGACGTTCTGCCTCTTTTCCTATGCTTTCAATGCAATTCCAGTCTACCTCCTGAAATCGGTTTCCTGCAATTCTGCCCCGCTTTCAAGTCCTCTTGGCAGCCTTACTTCAGTCTATTTTTGGACGATAGCTGTCATTTATAACTCTGCAGGTTTGTGAATTACAGTGCCCCTGAGCTCCTTTCTTCAACTCGCTTTCTTTTGAGCTGGCCGCAACACCGCAGGATGGCTTCAGGCCCTAATCTGGTCCCGGTACGGCACGCTGAGCCTTTGGTTATTTCCTCTTCCTGGTGGGAAATGAGAGTTAAATTTGCCCGTCCAGACACCTCCAGCTAGCCTCTCATTGGTTCTCGCTATTCCTGTTCATCTTCCGCAGAAATTGCAAACTGGGCCAAACAGGAGGTTAAAGGCGCTGACTCTCCAAGTGTGGAGAGTGTTAGTAAAGCGTCTGGAATGTTGCACCCGAGTACCAGGGGAGGAAAACTGAGACGTATTTGAACACGTCTCCCGATCACATGGTTGATCATACTCTAGGTTCCACATGCATGTTTTAGCTGAAGGAAGAATACCTTAAACCTGGGTAGTTGAAACCCGTGGAATGGGTACCATGCAATATGACTTCAAAGGGTCTTCATTTGCTCACCGAACCTCTCCAATCCTATCACTGCTGCGTTTATGCCCCTGTACACATGCTTGATTCTCTTTCGGAGACATAGCAATCCATAGGTTTTAAGATACTTACTAGTCAGGAACATTCTTAGGCGTTTAATATGGGGTGATGAGTCCATTTCATTGAGCATGGAGTAGCTCTTGTCTATTCCATATTTGGCTTAAGGAACTTTATCTGTGCTCATTTCAATCTCTGGTTTTATGCAGCACCCCAACTCACCTTTACCCTTAAGCAAGAATAAGTTGGTTTTCTAAATTTGAGACCCTGTTCTGTTCTGTAATTCAGTTCCTGTGTAGCCAAGTTTACATTCCGTGTATTACTGATATCTTATGATGTTTCTTTTTCTGTGTGACTTATTTCAGTTAGAATCATCATACCTGAATCCACTCACTGTGCTGCTAAGGGCCTGATGACACAGATTTCATTGCTGAGTGATATTGCTTTGTAAGTAAATACCACAACTACTTTATCCATTTTTCACTTTCTGCGATGTTGAACTTGTACTGTAAACGAGGTTCTTGTAAACAGAGCCGTTCCAAACTTTGGGGTGGCTGTGTCTTTTTGATTTTAATTTCCCTAAGCTATAGGACCATAAGTGGAAGTGCCCTAGGTTCTGTTGCTTTGTTTTTTAGATGTTTTAGGAAACACCATACACTTCTCCCAAGTGGTTGTTGGCAATTTACATCCCGCCCATCAGCATAACAAGGCTCCCAGTTCTCCATGGCCTGTCCTGCCTTTCTGGATTTTACACTTTTTTCAGATGGCCCTTTTGACCGGGGGGAAGTGAGACTTCATTGTAGTGCAGATTTCCTTTGCAAGCTTGCTTGGTTGGCCAAAAAGTGTGTATGCGTTTTTTCCTGAATATATTCAGGAAAAAACGCATACGCCCTTTTTGGCCAAGTGCATCATTGTGGACGTTCTGCCTCTTTTCCTATGCTTTCAATGCAATTCCAGTCTACCTCCTGAAATCGGTTTCCTGCAATTCTGCCCCGCTTTCAAGTCCTCTTGGCAGCCTTACTTCAGTCTATTTTTGGACGATACCTGTCATTTATAACTCTGCAGGTTTGTGAATTACAGTGCCCCTGAGCTCCTTTCTTCAACTCGCTTTCTTGTGACCTGGCCGCAACACCGCAGGATGGCTTCAGGCCCTAATCTGGTTCCGGCACGGCACGCTGAGCCTTTGGTTAATTCCTCTTCCTGGTGGGAAATGAGAGTTAAATTTGCCCGTCCAGACACCTCCAGCTAGTCTCTCATTGGTTCTCGCTATTCCTGTTCATCTTCCGCAGAAATTGCAAACTGGGCCAAACAGGAGGTTAAAGGGACTGACTCTCCAGGTCGGGAGAGTGTTAGTAAAGCATCTGGAATGTTGCACCCGAGTACCAGGGGAGGAAAACTGAGACATATTTGAACACGTCTCCTGATCACATGGTTGATCATACTCTAGGTTCCACATGCATGTTTTAGCTGAAGGAAGAATACCTTAAACCTGGGTAGTTGAAACCCGTGGAATGGGTACCATGCAATATGACTTCAAAGGGTCTTCATTTGCTCACCGAACCTCTCCAATCCTATCACTGCTGCGTTTATGCCCCTGTACACATGCTTGATTCTCTTTCGGAGACATAGCAATCCATAGGTTTTAAGATACTTACTAGTCAGGAACATTCTTAGGCGTTTAATATGGGGTGATGAGTCCATTTCATTGAGCATGGAGTAGCTCTTGTCTATTCCATATTTGGCTTAAGGAACTTTATCTGTGCTCATTTCAATCTCTGGTTTTATGCAGCACCCCAACTCACCTTTACCCTTAAGCAAGCATAAGTTGGTTTTCTAAATTTGAGACCCTGTTCTGTTCTGTAATTCAGTTCCTGTGTAGCCAAGTTTACATTCCGTGTATTACTGATATCTTATGATGTTTCTTTTTCTGTGTGACTTATTTCAGTTAGAATCATCATACCTGAATCCACTCACTGTGCTGCTAAGGGCCTGATGACACAGATTTCATTGCTGAGTGATATTGCTTTGTAAGTAAATACCACAACTACTTTATCCATTTTTCACTTTCTGCGATGTTGAACTTGTACTGTAAACGAGGTTCTTGTAAACAGAGCCGTTCCAAACTTTGGGGTGGCTGTGTCTTTTTGATTTTAATTTCCCTAAGCTATAGGACCATAAGTGGCAGTGCCCTAGGCTCTGTTGCTTTGTTTTTTAGATGTTTCAGGAAACACCATACACTTCTCCCGAGTGGTTGTTGGCAATTTACATCCCGCCCATCAGCATAACAAGGCTCCCAGTTCTCCATGGCCTGTCCTGCCTTTCTGGATTTTACACTTTTTTCAGATGGCCCTTTTGACCGGGGGGAAGTGAGACTTCATTGTAGTGCAGATTTCCTTTGCAAGCTTGCTTGGTTGGCCAAAAAGGGCGTATGCGTTTTTTCCTGAATATATTCAGGAAAAAACGCATACGCCCTTTTTGGCCAAGTGCATCATTGTGGACGTTCTGCCTCTTTTCCTATGCTTTCAATGCAATTCCAGTCTACCTCCTGAAATCGGTTTCCTGCAATTCTGCCCCGCTTTCAAGTCCTCTTGGCAGCCTTACTTCAGTCTATTTTTGGACGATAGCTGTCATTTATAACTCTGCAGGTTTGTGAATTACAGTGCCCCTGAGCTCCTTTCTTCAACTCGCCTTCTTTTGAGCTGGCCGCAACACCGCAGGATGGCTTCAGGCCCTAATCTGGTTCCGGTACGGCACGCTGAGCCTTTGGTTATTTCCTCTTCCTGGTGGGAAATGAGAGTTAAATTTGCCCGTCCAGACACCTCCAGCTAGCCTCTCATTGGTTCTCGCTATTCCTGTTCATCTTCCGCAGAAATTGCAAACTGGGCCAAAAAGGAGGTTAAAGGCGCTGACTCTCCAAGTGGGGAGAGTGTTAGTAAAGCATCTGGAATGTTGCACCCGAGTACCAGGGGAGGAAAACTGAGACATATTTGAACACGTCTCCCGTTCACATGGTTGATCATACTTGGGTTCCACATGCATGTTTTAGCTGAAGGAAGAATACCTTAAACCTGGAGAGTTGAGACCCGTGTAATGGGTACCATGCAATATGACTTCAAAGGGTCTCTACCTAGTCAGGTACATTCTTAGGCGTTTAATATGGGGTGTTGAGTCCATTTCGTTGAGCAAGGAGTAGCTCTTGTCTATTCCATATTTGGCTTAAGGAACTTTATCTGTGCTCATTTCAATCTCTGGTTTTATGCAGCACCCCAACTCACCTTTACTCTTAAGCAAGAATAAGTTGGTTTTCTAAATTTGAGACACTGTTCTGTTCTGTAATTCAGTTCCTGTGTAGCCAAGTTTACATTCCGTGTATTACTGATATCTTATGATGTTTGTTTTTCTGTGTGACTTATTTCAGTTAGAATCATCATACCTGAATCCACTCATTGTGCTGCTAAGGGCCTGATGACACAGATTTCATTGCTGAGTGATATTGCTTTGTAAGTAAATACCACAACTTCTTTATCCATTTTTCACTTTCTGCGATGTTGAACTTGTACTGTAAACGAGGTTCTTGTAAACAGAGGCGTCCCAAACTTTGGGGTGGCTGTGTCTTTTTGATTTTAATTTCCCTAAGCTATAGGACCATAAGTGGAAGTGCCCTAGGTTCTGTTGCTTTGTTTTTTAGATGTTTCAGGAAACACCATACACTTCTCCCGAGTGGTTGTTGGCAATTTACATCCCGCCCATCAGCATAACAAGGCTCCCAGTTCTCCATGGCCTGTCCTGCCTTTCTGGATTTTACACTTTTTTCAGATGGCCCTTTTGACCGGGGGGAAGTGAGACTTCATTGTAGTGCAGATTTCCTTTGCAAGCTTGCTTCGTTGGCCAAAAAGGGCGTATGCGTTTTTTCCTGAATATATTCAGGAAAAAACGCATACGCCCTTTTTGGCCAAGTGCATCATTGTGGACGTTCTGCCTCTTTTCCTATGCTTTCAATGCAATTCCAGTCTACCTCCTGAAATCGGTTTCCTGCAATTCTGCCCCGCTTTCAAGTCCTCTTGGCAGCCTTACTTCAGTCTATTTTTGGACGATAGCTGTCATTTATAACTCTGCAGGTTTGTGAATTACAGTGCCCCTGAGCTCCTTTCTTCAACTCGCTTTCTTTTGAGCTGGCCGCAACACCGCAGGATGGCTTCAGGCCCTAATCTGGTTCCGGTACGGCACGCTGAGCCTTTGGTTATTTCCTCTTCCTGGTGGGAAATGAGAGTTAAATTTGCCCGTCCAGACACCTCCAGCTAGTCTCTCATTGGTTCTCGCTATTCCTGTTCATCTTCCGCAGAAATTGCAAACTGGGCCAAACAGGAGGTTAAAGGTGCTGACTCTCCAAGTGGGGAGAGTGTTAGTAAAGCGTCTGGAATGTTGCACCCGAGTACCAGGGGAGGAAAACTGAGACATATTTGAACACGTCTCCCGTTCACATGGTTGATCATATTTGGGTTCCACATGCATGTTTTAGCTGAAGGAAGAATACCTTAAACCTGGAGAGTTGAGACCCGTGTAATGGGTACCATGCAATATGACTTCAAAGGGTGTTCATTTGCTCACCGAACCTCTCCAATCCTATCACTGCTGCGTTTATGCCCCTGTACACATGCTTGATTCTCTTTCAGAGACATAGCAATCCATAGGTTTTACGATACTTACTAGTCAGGTACATTCTTAGGCGTTTAATATGCGGTGTTGAGTCCATTTCGTTGAGCAAGGAGTAGCTCTTGTCTATTCCATATTTGACTTAAGGAACTTTATCTGTGCTCATTTCAATCTCTTGTTTTATGCAGCACCCCAACTCACCTTTACCCTTAAGCAAGCATAAGTTGGTTTTCTAAATTTGAGACCCTGTTCTGTTCTGTAATTCAGTTCCTGTGTAGCCAAGTTTACATTCCGTGTATTACTGATATCTTATGATGTTTCTTTTTCTGTGTGACTTATTTCAGTTAGAATCATCATACCTGAATCCACTCATTGTGATGCTAAGGGCCTGATGACATAGATTTCATTGCTGAGTGATATTGCTTTGTAAGTAAATACCACAACTTCTTTATCCATTTTTCACTTTCTGCAATGTTGAACTTGTACTGTAAATGAGGTTCTTGTAAACAGAGGCATCCCAAACTTTGGGGTGGCTGTGTCTTTTTGATTTTAATTTCCCTAAGCTATAGGACCATAAGTGGCAGTGCCCTAGGCTCTGTTGCTTTGTTTTTTAGATGTTTCAGGAAACACCATACACTTCTCCCGAGTGTCTGTTGGCAATTTACATCCCGCCCATCAGCATAACAAGGCTCCCAGTTCTCCATGGCCTGTCCTGCCTTTCTGTATTTTACACTTTATTCAGATGGCCCTTTTGACCGGGGGGAAGTGAGACTTCATTGTAGTGCAGATTTCCTTTGCAAGCTTGCTTGGTTGGCCAAAAAGGGCGTATGCGTTTTTTCCTGAATATTTTCAGGAAAAAACGCATACGCCCTTTTTGGCCAAGTGCATCATTGTGGACGTTCTGCCTCTTTTCCTATGCTTTCAATGCAATTCCAGTCTACCTCCTGAAATCGGTTTCCTGCAATTCTGCCCCGCTTTCAAGTCCTCTTGGCAGCCTTACTTCAGTCTATTTTTGGACGATAGCTGTCATTTATAACTCTGCAGGTTTGTGAATTACAGTGCCCCTGAGCTCCTTTCTTCAACTCGCTTTCTTGTGACCTGGCCGCAACACCACAGGATGGCTTCAGGCCTTAATCTGGTTCCGGGCCGGCATGCTGAGCCTTTGGTTAATTCCTCTTCCTGGTGGGAAATGAGAGTTAAATTTGCCCGTCCAGACACCTCCAGCTAGCCTCTCATTGGTTCTCGCTATTCCTGTTCATCTTCCACAGAAATTGCAAACTGGGCCAAACAGGAGGTTAAAGGGACTGACTCTCCAAGTGGGGAGAGTGTTAGTAAAGCGTCTGGAATGTTGCACCCGAGTACCAGGGGAGGAAAACTGAGACATATTTGAACACGTCTCCTAATCACATGGTTGATCATACTCTAGGTTCCACATGCATGTTTTAGCTGAAGGAAGAATACCTTAAACCTGGGTAGTTGAAACCCGTGGAATGGGTACCATGCAATATGACTTCAAAGGGTCTTCATTTGATCACCGAACCTCTCCAATCCTATCACTGCTGCGTTTATGCCCCTGTACACATGCTTGATTCTCTTTCGGAGACATAGCAATCCATAGGTTTTAAGATACTTACAAGTCAGGTACATTCTTAGGCGTTTAATATGCGGTGTTGAGTCCATTTCGTTGAGCAAGGAGTAGCTCTTGTCTATTCCATATTTGGCTTAAGGAACTTTATCTGTGCTCATTTCAATCTCTCATTTTATGCAGCACCCCAACTCACCTTTACCCTTAAGCAAGAATAAGTTGGTTTTTTAAATTTGAGACCCTGTTCTGTTCTGTAATTCAGTTCCTGTGTAGCCAAGTTTACATTCTGTGTATTACTGATATCTTATGATGTTTCTTTTTCTGTGTGACTTATTTCAGTTAGAATCATCATACCTGAATCCACTCATTGTGCTGCTAAGGGCCTGATGACACAGATTTCATTGCTGTGTGATATTGCTTTGTAAGTAAATACCACAACTTCTTTATCCATTTTTCACTTTCTGCGATGTTGAACTTGTACTGTAAACGAGGTTCTTGTAAACAGAGCCATTCCAAACTTTGGGGTGGCTGTGTCTTTTTGATTTTAATTTCCCTAAGCTATAGGACCATAAGTGGAAGTGGCCTAGGTTCTGTTGCTTTGTTTTTTAGATGTTTCAGGAAACACCATACACTTCTCCCGAGTGGTTGTTGGCAATTTACATCCCGCCCATCAGCATAACAAGGCTCCCAGTTCTCCATGGCCTGTCCTGCCTTTCTGGATTTTACACTTTTTTCAGATGGCCCTTTTGACCGGGGGGAAGTGAGACTTCATTGTAGTGCAGATTTCCTTTGCAAGCTTGCTTGGTTGGCCAAAAAGGGCGTATGCGTTTTTTCCTGAATATATTCAGGAAAAAACGCATACGCCCTTTTTGGCCAAGTGCATCATTGTGGACGTTCTGCCTCTTTTCCTATGCTTTCAATGCAATTCCAGTCTACCTCCTGAAATCGGTTTCCTGCAATTCTGCCCCGCTTTCAAGTCCTCTTGGCAGCCTTACTTCAGTTTATTTTTGGACGATAGCTGTCATTTATAACTCTGCAGGTTTGTGAATTACAGTGCCCCTGAGCTCCTTTCTTCAACTCGCTTTCTTGTGACCTGGCTGCAACACCGCAGGATGGCTTCAGGCCCTAATCTGGTTCCGGCACGGCACGCTGAGCCTTTGGTTAATTCCTCTTCCTGTTGGGAAATGAGAGTTAAATTTGCCCGTCCAGACACCTCCAGCTAGTCTCTCATTGGTTCTCGCTATTCCTGTTCATCTTCCGCAGAAATTGCAAACTGGGCCAAACAGTAGGTTAAAGGGACTGACTCTCCAGGTCGGGAGAGTGTTAGTAAAGCGTCTGGAATGTTGCACCCGAGTACCAGGGGAGGAAAACTGAGACATATTTGAACACGTCTCCCGATCACATGGTTGATCATACTCTAGGTTCCACATGCATGTTTTAGCTGAAGGAAGAATACCTTAAACCTGGGTAGTTGAAACCCGTGGAATGGGTACCATGCAATATGACTTCAAAGGGTCTTCATTTGCTCACCGAACCTCTCCAATCCTATCACTGCTGCGTTTATGCCCCTGTACACATGCTTGATTCTCTTTCGGAGACATAGCAATCCATAGGTTTTAAGATACTTACTAGTCAGGAACATTCTTAGGCGTTTAATATGGGGTGATGAGTCCATTTCATTGAGCATGGAGTAGCTCTTGTCTATTCCATATTTGGCTTAAGGAACTTTATCTGTGCTCATTTCAATCTCTGGTTTTATGCAGCACCCCAACTCACCTTTACCCTTAAGCAAGAATAAGTTGGTTTTCTAAATTTGAGACCCTGTTCTGTTCTGTAATTCAGTTCCTGTGTAGCCAAGTTTACATTCCGTGTATTACTGATATGTTATGATGTTTCTTTTTCTGTGTGACTTATTTCAGTTAGAATCATCATACCTGAATCCACTCACTGTGCTGCTAAGGGCCTGATGACACAGATTTCATTGCTGAGTGATATTGCTTTGTAAGTAAATACCACAACTACTTTATCCATTTTTCACTTTCTGCGATGTTGAACTTGTACTGTAAACGAGGTTCTTGTAAACAGAGCCGTTCCAAACTTTGGGGTGGCTGTGTCTTTTTGATTTTAATTTCCCTAAGCTATAGGACCATAAGTGGAAGTGCCCTAGGTTCTGTTGCTTTGTTTTTTAGATGTTTCAGGAAACACCATACACTTCTCCCGAGTGGTTGTTGGCAATTTACATCCCGCCCATCAGCATAACAAGGCTCCCAGTTCTCCATGGCCTGTCCTGCCTTTCTGGATTTTACACTTTTTTCAGATGGCCCTTTTGACCGGGGGGAAGTGAGACTTCATTGTAGTGCAGATTTTCTTTGCAAGCTTGCTTTGTTGGCCAAAAAGGGCGTATGCGTTTTTTCCTGAATATATTCAGGAAAAAACGCATACGCCCTTTTTGGCCAAGTGCATCATTGTGGACGTTCTGCCTCTTTTCCTATGCTTTCAATGCAATTCCAGTCTACCTCCTGAAATCGGTTTCCTGCAATTCTGCCCCGCTTTCAAGTCCTCTTGGCAGCCTTACTTCAGTCTATTTTTGGACGATAGCTGTCATTTATAACTCTGCAGGTTTGTGAATTACAGTGCCCCTGAGCTCCTTTCTTCAACTTGCTTTCTTGTGACCTGGCCGCAACACCGCAGGATGGCTTCAGGCCCTAATCTGGTTCCGGCACGGCACGCTGAGCCTTTGGTTATTTCCTTTTCCTGGTGGGAAATGAGAGTTAAATTTGCCCGTCCAGACACCTCCAGCTAGTCTCTCATTGGTTCTCACTATTCCTGTTCATCTTCCGCAGAAATTGCAAACTGGGCCAAACAGGAGGTTAAAGGCGCTGACTCTCCAAGTGGGGAGAGTGTTAGTAAAGCGTCTGGAATGTTGCACCCGAGTACCAGGGGAGGAAAACTGAGACATATTTGAACACGTCTCCCGTTCACATGGTTGATCATACTTGGGTTCCACATGCATGTTTTAGCTGAAGGAAGAATACCTTAAACCTGGAGAGTTAAGACCCGTGTAATGGGTACCATGCAATATGACTTCAAAGGGTCTTCATTTGCTCACCAAACCTCTCCAATCCTATCACTGCTGCGTTTATGCCCCTGTACACATGCTTGATTCTCTTTCGGAGACATAGCAATCCATAGGTTTTAAGATACTTACTAGTCAGGTACATTCTTAGGCGTTTAATATGCGGTGTTGAGTCCATTTCGTTGAGCAAGGAGTAGCTCTTGTCTATTCCATATTTGGTTAAGGAACTTTATCTGTGCTCATTTCAATCTCTGGTTTATGCAGCACCCCAACTCACCTTTACCCTTAAGCAAGCATAAGTTGTTTTTCTAAATTTGAGACCCTGTTCTGTTCTGTAATTCAGTTCCTGTGTAGCCAAGTTTACATTCCGTGTATTACTGATATCTTATGATGTTTCTTTTTCTGTGTGACTTATTTCAGTTAGAATCATCATACCTGAATCCACTCATTGTGCTGCTAAGGACCTGATGACATAGATTTCATTGCTGAGTGATATTGCTTTGTAAGTGAATACCACAACTTCTTTATCCATTTTTCACTTTCTGCGATGTTGAACTTGTACTGTAAACGAGGTTCTTGTAAACAGAGCCGTTCCAAACTTTCGGGTGGCTGTGTCTTTTTGATTTTAATTTCCCTAAGCTATAGGACCATAAGTGGAAGTGCCCTAGGCTCTGTTGCTTTGTTTTTTAAATGTTTCAGGAAACACCATACACTTCTCCCAAGTGTCTGTTGGCAATTTACATCCCGCCCATCAGCATAACAAGGCTCCCAGTTCTCAATGGCCTGTTGCCTTTCTGGATTTTACACTTTTTTCAGATGGCCCTTTTGACCGGGGGGAAGTGAGACTTCATTGTAGTGCAGATTTCCTTTGCAAGCTTGCTTGGTTGGCCAAAAAGTGCGTATGCGTTTTTTCCTGAATATATTCAGGAAAAAACGCATACGCCTTTTTTGGCCAAGTGCATCATTGTGGACGTTCTGCCTCTTTTCCTATGCTTTCAATGCAATTCCAGTCTACCTCCTGAAATCGGTTTCCTGCAATTCTGACCCGCTTTCAAGTCCTCTTGGCAGCCTTACTTCAGTGTATTTTTGGACGATAGCTGTCATCTATAACTCTGCAGGTTTGTGAATTACAGTGCCCCTGAGCTCCTTTCTTCAACTCGCTTTCTTGTGACCTGGCCGCAACACCGCAAGATGGCTTCAGGCCCTAATCTGGTTCCGGCCCGGCATGCTGAGCCTTTGGTTAATTCCTCTTCCTGGTGGGAAATGAGAGTTAAATTTGCCCGTCCAGACACCTCCAGCTAGCCTCTCATTCGTTCTCGCTATTCCTGTTCATCTTCCGCAGAAATTGCAAACTGGGCCAAACAGGAGGTTAAAGGGACTGACTCTCCAAGTGGGGGAGAGTGTTAGTAAAGCGTCTGGAATGTTGCACCCGAGTACCAGGGGAGGAAAACTGAGACATATTTGAACACGTCTCCCGATCACATGGTTGATCATACTCTAGGTTCCACATGCATGTTTTAGCTGAAGGAAGAATACCTTAAACCTGGGTAGTTGAAACCCGTGGAATGGGTACCATGCAATATGACTTCAAAGGGTCTTCATTTGCTCACCGAACCTCTGCAATCCTATCACTGCTGCGTTTATGCCCCTGTACACATGCTTGATTCTCTTTCGGAGACATAGCAATCCATAGGTTTTAATATACTTACAAGTCAGGTACATTCTTAGGCGTTTAATATGGGGTGTTGAGTCCATTTCGTTGAGCAAGGAGTAGCTCTTGTCTATTCCATATTTGGCTTAAGGAACTTTATCTGTGCTCATTTCAATCTCTGGTTTTATGCAGCACCCCAACTCACCTTTCCCCTTAAGCAAGCATAAGTTGGTTTTCTAAATTTGAGACCCTGTTCTGTTCTGTAATTCAGTTCCTGTGTAGCCAAGTTTACATTCCGTGTATTACTGATATCTTATGATGTTTCTTTTTCTGTGTGACTTACTTCAGTTAGAATCATCATACCTGAATCCACTCATTGTGCTGCTAAGGGCCTGATGACACAGATTTCATTGCTGAGTGATATTGCTTTGTAAGTAAATACCACAACTTCTTTATCCATTTTTCACTTTCTGCGATGTTGAACTTGTACTGTAAATGAGGTTCTTGTAAACAGAGCCGTTCCAAACTTTGGGGTGGCTGTGTCTTTTTGATTTTAATTTCCCTAAGCTATAGGACCATAAGTGGAAGTGCCCTAGGTTCTGTTGCTTTGTTTTTTAGATGTTTTAGGAAACACCATACACTTCTCCCGAGTGGTTGTTGGCAATTTACATCCCGCCCATCAGCATAACAAGGCTCCCAGTTCTCCATGGCCTGTCCTGCCTTTCTGGATTTTACACTTTTTTCAGATGGCCCTTTTGACCGGGGGGAAGTGAGACTTCATTGTAGTGCAGATTTCCTTTGCAAGCTTGCTTGGTTGGCCAAAAAGGGCGTATGCGTTTTTTCCTGAATATATTCAGGAAAAAACGCATACGCCCTTTTTGGCCAAGTGCATCATTGTGGACGTTCTGCCTCTTTTCCTATGCTTTCAATGCAATTCCAGTCTACCTCCTGAAATCGGTTTCCTGCAATTCTGCCCCGCTTTCAAGTCCTCTTGGCAGCCTTACTTCAGTCTATTTTTGGACGATAGCTGTCATTTATAACTCTGCAGGTTTGTGAATTACAGTGCCCCTGAGCTCCTTTCTTCAACTCGCTTTCTTGTGACCTGACCGCAACACCGCAGGATGGCTTCAGGCCCTAATCTGGTTCCGGCACGGCACGCTGAGCCTTTGGTTAATTCCTCTTCCTGGTGGGAAATGAGAGTTAAATTTGCCCGTCCAGACACCTCCAGCTAGTCTCTCATTGGTTCTCGCTATTCCTGTTCATCTTCCGCAGAAATTGCAAACTGGGCCAAACAGGAGGTTAAAGGGACTGACTCTCCAGGTCGGGAGAGTGTTAGTAAAGCGTCTGGAATGTTGCACCCGAGTACCAGGGGAGGAAAACTGAGACGTATTTGAACACGTCTCCCGATCACATGGTTGATCATACTCTAGGTTCCACATGCATGTTTTAGCTGAAGGAAGAATACCTTAAACCTGGGTAGTTGAAACCCGTGGAATGGGTACCATGCAATATGACTTCAAAGGGTCTTCATTTGCTCACCGAACCTCTCCAATCCTATCACTGCTGCGTTTATGCCCCTGTACACATGCTTGATTCTCTTTTGGAGACATAGCAATCCATAGGTTTTAAGATACTTACTAGTCAGGAACATTCTTAGGCGTTTAATATGGGGTGATGAGTCCATTTCATTGAGCATGGAGTAGCTCTTGTCTATTCCATATTTGGCTTAAGGAACTTTATCTGTGCTCATTTCAATCTCTGGTTTTATGCAGCACCCCAACTCACCTTTACCCTTAAGCAAGAATAAGTTGGTTTTCTAAATTTGAGACCCTGTTCTGTTCTGTAATTCAGTTCCTGTGTAGCCAAGTTTACATTCCGTGTATTACTGATATCTTATGATGTTTCTTTTTCTGTGTGACTTATTTCAGTTAGAATCATCATACCTGAATCCACTCACTGTGCTGCTAAGGGCCTGATGACACAGATTTCATTGCTGAGTGATATTGCTTTGTAAGTAAATACCACAACTACTTTATCCATTTTTCACTTTCTGCGATGTTGAACTTGTACTGTAAACGAGGTTCTTGTAAACAGAGCCGTTCCAAACTTTGGGGTGGCTGTGTCTTTTTGATTTTAATTTCCCTAAGCTATAGGACCATAAGTGGAAGTGCCCTAGGTTCTGTTGCTTTGTTTTTTAGATGTTTCAGGAAACACCATACACTTCTCCCGAGTGGTTGTTGGCAATTTACATCCCGCCCATCAGCATAACAAGGCTCCCAGTTCTCCATGGCCTGTCCTGCCTTTCTGGATTTTACACTTTTTTCAGATGGCCCTTTTGACCGGGGGGAAGTGAGACTTCATTGTAGTGCAGATTTCCTTTGCAAGCTTGCTTGGTTGGCCAAAAAGGGCGTATGCGTTTTTTCCTGAATATATTCAGGAAAAAACGCATACGCCCTTTTTGGCCAAGTGCATCATTGTGGACGTTCTGCCTCTTTTCCTATGCTTTCAATGCAATTCCAGTCTACCTCCTGAAATCGGTTTCCTGCAATTCTGCCCCGCTTTCAAGTCCTCTTGGCAGCCTTACTTCAGTCTATTTTTGGACGATAGCTGTCATTTATAACTCTGCAGGTTTGTGAATTACAGTGCCCCTGAGCTCCTTTCTTCAACTCGCTTTCTTGTGACCTGACCGCAACACCGCAGGATGGCTTCAGGCCCTAATCTGGTTCCGGCACGGCACGCTGAGCCTTTGGTTAATTCCTCTTCCTGGTGGGAAATGAGAGTTAAATTTGCCCGTCCAGACACCTCCAGCTAGTCTCTCATTGGTTCTCGCTATTCCTGTTCATCTTCCGCAGAAATTGCAAACTGGGCCAAACAGGAGGTTAAAGGGACTGACTCTCCAGGTCGGGAGAGTGTTAGTAAAGCGTCTGGAATGTTGCACCCGAGTACCAGGGGAGGAAAACTGAGACATATTTGAACACGTCTCCCGATCACATGGTTGATCATACTCTAGGTTCCACATGCATGTTTTAGCTGAAGGAAGAATACCTTAAACCTGGGTAGTTGAAACCCGTGGAATGGGTACCATGCAATATGACTTCAAAGGGTCTTCATTTGCTCACCGAACCTCTCCAATCCTATCACTGCTGCGTTTATGCCCCTGTACACATGCTTGATTCTCTTTTGGAGACATAGCAATCCATAGGTTTTAAGATACTTACTAGTCAGGAACATTCTTAGGCGTTTAATATGGGGTGATGAGTCCATTTCATTGAGCATGGAGTAGCTCTTGTCTATTCCATATTTGGCTTAAGGAACTTTATCTGTGCTCATTTCAATCTCTGGTTTTATGCAGCACCCCAACTCACCTTTACCCTTAAGCAAGAATAAGTTGGTTTTCTAAATTTGAGACCCTGTTCTGTTCTGTAATTCAGTTCCTGTGTAGCCAAGTTTACATTCCGTGTATTACTGATATCTTATGATGTTTCTTTTTCTGTGTGACTTATTTCAGTTAGAATCATCATACCTGAATCCACTCACTGTGCTGCTAAGGGCCTGATGACACAGATTTCATTGCTGAGTGATATTGCTTTGTAAGTAAATACCACAACTACTTTATCCATTTTTCACTTTCTGCGATGTTGAACTTGTACTGTAAACGAGGTTCTTGTAAACAGAGCCGTTCCAAACTTTGGGGTGGCTGTGTCTTTTTGATTTTAATTTCCCTAAGCTATAGGACCATAAGTGGAAGTGCCCTAGGTTCTGTTGCTTTGTTTTTTAGATGTTTCAGGAAACACCATACACTTCTCCCGAGTGGTTGTTGGCAATTTACATCCCGCCCATCAGCATAACAAGGCTCCCAGTTCTCCATGGCCTGTCCTGCCTTTCTGGATTTTACACTTTTTTCAGATGGCCCTTTTGACCGGGGGGAAGTGAGACTTCATTGTAGTGCAGATTTCCTTTGCAAGCTTGCTTGGTTGGCCAAAAAGGGCGTATGCGTTTTTTCCTGAATATATTCAGGAAAAAACGCATACGCCCTTTTTGGCCAAGTGCATCATTGTGGACGTTCTGCCTCTTTTCCTATGCTTTCAATGCAATTCCAGTCTACCTCCTGAAATCGGTTTCCTGCAATTCTGCCCCGCTTTCAAGTCCTCTTGGCAGCCTTACTTCAGTCTATTTTTGGACGATAGCTGTCATTTATAACTCTGCAGGTTTGTGAATTACAGTGCCCCTGAGCTCCTTTCTTCAACTTGCTTTCTTGTGACCTGGCCGCAACACCACAGGATGGCTTCAGGCCCTAATCTGGTTCCGGCACGGCACGCTGAGCCTTTGGTTATTTCCTTTTCCTGGTGGGAAATGAGAGTTAAATTTGCCCGTCCAGACACCTCCAGCTAGTCTCTCATTGGTTCTCACTATTCCTGTTCATCTTCCGCAGAAATTGCAAACTGGGCCAAACAGGAGGTTAAAGGCGCTGACTCTCCAAGTGGGGAGAGTGTTAGTAAAGCGTCTGGAATGTTGCACCCGAGTACCAGGGGAGGAAAACTGAGACATATTTGAACACGTCTCCCGTTCACATGGTTGATCATACTTGGGTTCCACATGCATGTTTTAGCTGAAGGAAGAATACCTTAAACCTGGAGAGTTAAGACCCGTGTAATGGGTACCATGCAATATGACTTCAAAGGGTCTTCATTTGCTCACCAAACCTCTCCAATCCTATCACTGCTGCGTTTATGCCCCTGTACACATGCTTGATTCTCTTTCGGAGACATAGCAATCCATAGGTTTTAAGATACTTACTAGTCAGGTACATTCTTAGGCGTTTAATATGCGGTGTTGAGTCCATTTCGTTGAGCAAGGAGTAGCTCTTGTCTATTCCATATTTGGCTTAAGGAACTTTATCTGTGCTCATTTCAATCTCTGGTTTTATGCAGCACCCCAACTCACCTTTACCCTTAAGCAAGAATAAGTTGGTTTTCTAAATTTGAGACCCTGTTCTGTTCTGTAATTCAGTTCCTGTGTAGCCAAGTTTACATTCCGTGTATTAGTGATATCTTATGATGTTTCTTTTTCTGTGTGACTTATTTCAGTTAGAATCATCATACCTGAATCCACTCACTGTGCTGCTAAGGGCCTGATGACATAGATTTCATTGCTGAGTGATATTGCTTTGTAAGTAAATACCACAACTACTTTATCCATTTTTCACTTTCTGCGATGTTGAACTTGTACTGTAAACGAGGTTCTTGTAAACAGAGCCGTTCCAAACTTTGGGGTGGCTGTGTCTTTTTGATTTTAATTTCCCTAAGCTATAGGACCATAAGTGGAAGTGCCCTAGGTTCTGTTGCTTTGTTTTTTAGATGTTTCAGGAAACACCATACACTTCTCCCGAGTGGTTGTTGGCAATTTACATCCCGCCCATCAGCATAACAAGGCTCCCAGTTCTCCATGGCCTGTCCTGCCTTTCTGGATTTTACACTTTTTTCAGATGGCCCTTTTGACCGGGGGGAAGTGAGACTTCATTGTAGTGCAGATTTCCTTTGCAAGCTTGCTTGGTTGGCCAAAAAGGGCGTATGCGTTTTTTCCTGAATATATTCAGGAAAAAACGCATACGCCCTTTTTGGCCAAGTGCATCATTGTGGACGTTCTGCCTCTTTTCCTATGCTTTCAATGCAATTCCAGTCTACCTCCTGAAATCGGTTTCCTGCAATTCTGCCCCGCATTCAAGTCCTCTTGGCAGCCTTACTTCAGTCTATTTTTGGACGATAGCTGTCATTTATAACTCTGCAGGTTTGTGAATTACAGTGCCCCTGAGCTCCTTTCTTCAACTTGCTTTCTTGTGACCTGGCCGCAACACCGCAGGATGGCTTCAGGCCCTAATCTGGTTCCGGCACGGCACGCTGAGCCTTTGGTTATTTCCTTTTCCTGGTGGGAAATGAGAGTTAAATTTGCCCGTCCAGACACCTCCAGCTAGTCTCTCATTGGTTCTCACTATTCCTGTTCATCTTCCGCAGAAATTGCAAACTGGGCCAAACAGGAGGTTAAAGGCGCTGACTCTCCAAGTGGGGAGAGTGTTAGTAAAGCGTCTGGAATGTTGCACCCGAGTACCAGGGGAGGAAAACTGAGACATATTTGAACACGTCTCCCGTTCACATGGTTGATCATACTTGGGTTCCACATGCATGTTTTAGCTGAAGGAAGAATACCTTAAACCTGGAGAGTTAAGACCCGTGTAATGGGTACCATGCAATATGACTTCAAAGGGTCTTCATTTGCTCACCAAACCTCTCCAATCCTATCACTGCTGCGTTTATGCCCCTGTACACATGCTTGATTCTCTTTCGGAGACATAGCAATCCATAGGTTTTAAGATACTTACTAGTCAGGTACATTCTTAGGCGTTTAATATGGGGTGTTGAGTCCATTTCGTTGAGCAAGGAGTAGCTCTTGTCTATTCCATATTTGGCTTAAGGAACTTTATCTGTGCTCATTTCAATCTCTGGTTTTATGCAGCACCCCAACTCACCTTTACTCTTAAGCAAGAATAAGTTGGTTTTCTAAATTTGAGACCCTGTTCTGTTCTGTAATTCAGTTCCTGTGTAGCCAAGTTTACATTCTGTGTATTACTGATATCTTATGATGTTTGTTTTTCTGTGTGACTTATTTCAGTTAGAATCATCATACCTGAATCCACTCATTGTGCTGCTAAGGGCCTGATGACACAGATTTCATTGCTGAGTGATATTGCTTTGTAAGTAAATACCACAACTTCTTTATCCATTTTTCACTTTCTGCGATGTTGAACTTGTACTGTAAACGAGGTTCTTGTAAACAGAGCCGTTCCAAACTTTGGGGTGGCTGTGTCTTTTTGATTTTAATTTCCCTAAGCTATAGGACCATAAGTGGAAGTGCCCTAGTTTCTGTTGCTTTGTTTTTTAGATGTTTCAGGAAACACCATACACTTCTCCCGAGTGGTTGTTGGCAATTTACATCCCGCCCATCAGCATAACAAGGCTCCCAGTTCTCCATGGCCTGTCCTGCCTTTCTGGATTTTACACTTTTTTCAGATGGCCCTTTTGACCGGGGGGAAGTGAGACTTCATTGTAGTGCAGATTTCCTTTGCAAGCTTGCTTGGTTGGCCAAAAAGGGCGTATGCGTTTTTTCCTGAATATATTCAGGAAAAAACGCATACGCCCTTTTTGGCCAAGTGCATCATTGTGGACGTTCTGCCTCTTTTCCTATGCTTTCAATGCAATTCCAGTCTACCTCCTGAAATCGGTTTCCTGCAATTCTGCCCCGCTTTCAAGTCCTCTTGGCAGCCTTACTTCAGTCTATTTTTGGATGATAGCTGTCATTTATAACTCTGCAGGTTTGTGAATTACAGTGCCCCTGAGCTCCTTTCTTCAACTCGGTTTCTTTTGAGCTGGCCACAACACCGCAGGATGGCTTCAGGCCCTAATCTGGTTCCGGTACGGCACGCTGAGCCTTTGGTTATTTCCTCTTCCTGTTGGGAAATGAGAGTTAAATTTGCCCGTCCAGACACCTCCAGCTAGCCTCTCATTGGTTCTCGCTATTCCTGTTCATCTTCCGCAGAAATTGCAAACTGTGCCAGACAGGAGGTTAAAGACGCTGACTCTCCAAGTGGGGAGAGTGTTAGTAAAGCGTCTGGAATGTTGCACCTGAGTACCAGGGGAGGAAAACTGAGACATATTTGAACACGTCTCCCGATCACATGGTTGATCATACTCTGGGTTCCACATGCATATTTTAGCTGAAGGAAGAATACCTAAAACCTGGGTAGTTGAAACCCGTGTAATGGGTACCATGCAATATGACTTCAAAGGGTCTTCATTTGCTCACCGAACCTCTCCAATCCTATCACTGCTGCGTTTATGCCCCTGTACACATGCTTGATTCTCTTTCGGAGACATAGCAATCCATAGGTTTTAAGATACTTACTAGTCAGGTACATTCTTAGGCGTTTAATATGCGGTGTTGAGTCCATTTCGTTGAGCAAGGAGTAGCTCTTGTCTATTCCATATTTGGCTTAAGGAACTTTATCTGTGCTCATTTCAATCTCTGGTTTTATGCAGCACCCCAACTCACCTTTACCCTTAAGCAAGCATAAGTTGGTTTTCTAAATTTGAGACCCTGTTCTGTTCTGTAATTCAGTTCCTGTGTAGCCAAGTTTACATTCCGTGTATTACTGATATCTTATGATATTTCTTTTTCTGTGTGACTTATTTCAGTTAGAATCATCATACCTGAATCCACTCATTTTGATGCTAAGGGCCTGATGACATAGATTTCATTGCTGAGTGATATTGCTTTGTAAGTAAATACCACAACTTCTTTATCCATTTTTCACTTTCTGCGATGTTGAACTTGTACTGTAAACGAGGTTCTTGTAAACAGAGGCGTCCCAAACTTTGGGGTGGCTGTGTCTTTTTGATTTTAATTTCCCTAAGCTATAGAACCATAAGTGGAAGTACACTAGGCTCTGTTGCTTTGTTTTTTAGATGTTTCAGGAAACACCATACACTTCTCCCGAGTGTCTGTTGGCAATTTACATCCCGCCCATCAGCATAACAAGGCTCCCAGTTCTCAATGGCCTGTTGCCTTTCTGGATTTTACACTTTTTTCAGATGGCCCTTTTGACCGGGGAGAAGTGAGACTTCATTGTAGTGCAGATTTCCTTTGCAAGCTTGCTTGGTTGGCCAAAAAGGGCGTATGCGTTTTTTCCTGAATATATTCAGGAAAAAACGCATACGCCCTTTTTGGCCAAGTGCATCATTGTGGACGTTCTGCCTCTTTTCCTATGCTTTCAATGCAATTCCAGTCTACCTCCTGAAATCGGTTTCCTGCAATTCTGCCCCGCTTTCAAGTCCTCTTGGCAGCCTTACTTCAGTCTATTTTTGGACGATAGCTGTCATTTATAACTCTGCAGGTTTGTGATTTACAGTGCCCCTGAGCTCCTTTCTTCAACTTGCTTTCTTGTGACCTGGCCGCAACACCGCAGGATGGCTTCAGGCCCTAATCTGGTTCCGGCACGGCACGCTGAGCCTTTGGTTATTTCCTCTTCCTGGTGGGAAATGAGAGTTAAATTTGCCCGTCCAGACACCTCCAGCTAGTCTCTCATTGGTTCTCGCTATTCCTGTTCATCTTCCGCAGAAATTGCAAACTGGGCCAAACAGGAGGTTAAAGGCGCTGACTCTCCAAGTGGGGAGAGTGTTAGTAAAGCGTCTGGAATGTTGCACCCGAGTACCAGGGGAGGAAAACTGAGACATATTTGAACACGTCTCCCGTTCACATGGTTGATCATACTTGGGTTCCACATGCATGTTTTAGCTGAAGGAAGAATACCTTAAACCTGGAGAGTTAAGACCCGTGTAATGGTTACCATGCATTATGACTTCAAAGGGTCTTCATTTGCTCACCGAACCTCTCCAATCCTATCACTGCTGCGTTTATGTCCCTGTACTCATGCTTGATTCTCTTTCGGAGACATAGCAATCCATAGGTTTTACGATACTTACTAGTCAGGTACATTCTTAGGCATTTAATATGCGGTGTTGAGTCCATTTCGTTGAGCAAGGAGTAGCTCTTGTCTATTCCATATTTGACTTAAGGAACTTTATCTGTGCTCATTTCAATCTCTGGTTTTATGCAGCACCCCAACTCACCTTTACCCTTAAGCAAGCATAAGTTGGTTTTCTAAATTTGAGACCCTGTTCTGTTCTGTAATTCAGTTCCTGTGTAGCCAAGTTTACATTCCGTGTATTACTGATATGTTATGATGTTTCTTTTTCTGTGTGACTTATTTCAGTTAGAATCATCATACCTGAATCCACTCATTGTGCTGCTAAGGGCCTGATGACACAGATTTCATTGCTGAGTGATATTGCTTTGTAAGTAAATACCACAACTTCTTTATCCATTTTTCACTTTCTGCGATGTTGAACTTGTACTGTAAACGAGGTTCTTGTAAACAGAGCCGTTCCAAACTTTGGGGTGGCTGTGTCTTTTTGATTTTAATTTCCCTAAGCTATAGGACCATAAGTGGAAGTGCCCTAGGTTCTGTTGCTTTGTTTTTTAGATGTTTCAAGAAACACCATACACTTCTCCCGAGTGTCTGTTGGCAATTTACATCCCGCCCATCAGCATAACAAGGCTCCCAGTTCTCAATGGCCTGTTGCCTTTCTGGATTTTACACTTTTTTCAGATGGCCCTTTTGACCGGGGAGAAGTGAGACTTCATTGTAGTGCAGATTTCCTTTGCAAGCTTGCTTGGTTGGCCAAAAAGGGCGTATGCGTTTTTTCCTGAATATATTCAGGAAAAAACGCATACGCCCTTTTTGGCCAAGTGCATCATTGTGGACGTTCTGCCTCTTTTCCTATGCTTTCAATGCAATTCCAGTCTACCTCCTGAAATCGGTTTCCTGCAATTCTGCCCCGCTTTCAAGTCCTCTTGGCAGCCTTACTTCAGTCTATTTTTGGACGATAGCTGTCATTTATAACTCTGCAGGTTTGTGAATTACAGTGCCCCTGAGCTCCTTTCTTCAACTTGCTTTCTTGTGACCTGGCCGCAACACCGCAGGATGGCTTCAGGCCCTAATCTGGTTCCGGCACGGCACGCTGAGCCTTTGGTTATTTCCTCTTCCTGGTGGGAAATGAGAGTTAAATTTGCCCGTCCAGACACCTCCAGCTAGTCTCTCATTGGTTCTCGCTATTCCTGTTCATCTTCCACAGAAATTGCAAACTGGGCCAAACAGGAGGTTAAAGGCGCTGACTCTCCAAGTGGGGAGAGTGTTAGTAAAGCGTCTGGAATGTTGCACCCGAGTACCAGGGGAGGAAAACTGAGACATATTTGAACACGTCTCCCGTTCACATGGTTGATCATACTTGGGTTCCACATGCATGTTTTAACTGAAGGAAGATACCTTAAACCTGGAGAGTTGAGACCCGTGTAATGGGTACCATGCAATATGACTTCAAAGGGTCTTCATTTGCTCACCGAACCTCTCCAATCCTATCACTGCTGCGTTTATGCCCCTGTACACATGCTTGATTCTCTTTTGGAGACATAGCAATCCATAGGTTTTAAGATACTTACTAGTCAGGTACATTCTTAGGCGTTTAATATGCGGTGTTGAGTCCATTTCGTTGAGCAAGGAGTAGCTCTTGTCTATTCCATATTTGACTTAAGGAACTTTATCTGTGCTCATTTCAATCTCTGGTTTTATGCAGCACCCCAACTCACCTTTACCCTTAAGCAAGCATAAGTTGGTTTTCTAAATTTGAGACCCTGTTCTGTTCTGTAATTCAGTTCCTGTGTAGCCAAGTTTACATTCCGTGTATTACTGATATCTTATGATATTTCTTTTTCTGTGTGACTTATTTCAGTTAGAATCATCATACCTGAATCCACTCATTTTGATGCTAAGGGCCTGATGACATAGATTTCATTGCTGAGTGATATTGCTTTGTAAGTAAATACCACAACTTCTTTATCCATTTTTCACTTTCTGCGATGTTGAACTTGTACTGTAAACGAGGTTCTTGTAAACAGAGGCGTCCCAAACTTTGGGGTGGCTGTGTCTTTTTGATTTTAATTTCCCTAAGCTATAGAACCATAAGTGGAAGTACACTAGGCTCTGTTGCTTTGTTTTTTAGATGTTTCAGGAAACACCATACACTTCTCCCGAGTGTCTGTTGGCAATTTACATCCCGCCCATCAGCATAACAAGGCTCCCAGTTCTCCATGGCCTGTCCTGCCTTTCTGGATTTTACACTTTTTTCAGATGGCCCTTTTGACCGGGGGGAAGTGAGACTTCATTGTAGTGCAGATTTCCTTTGCAAGCTTGCTTGGTTGGCCAAAAAGGGCGTATGCGTTTTTTCCTGAATATATTCAGGAAAAAACGCATACGCCCTTTTTGGCCAAGTGCATCATTGTGGACGTTCTGCCTCTTTTCCTATGCTTTCAATGCAATTCCAGTCTACCTCCTGAAATCGGTTTCCTGCAATTCTGCCCCGCTTTCAAGTCCTCTTGGCAGCCTTACTTCAGTCTATTTTTGGACGATAGCTGTCATTTATAACTCTGCAGGTTTGTGAATTACAGTGCCCCTGAGCTCCTTTCTTCAACTTGCTTTCTTGTGACCTGGCCGCAACACCGCAGGATGGCTTCAGGCCCTAATCTGGTTCCGGCACGGCACGCTGAGCCTTTGGTTATTTCCTTTTCCTGGTGGGAAATGAGAGTTAAATTTGCCCGTCCAGACACCTCCAGCTAGTCTCTCATTGGTTCTCGCTATTCCTGTTCATCTTCCGCAGAAATTGCAAACTGGGCCAAACAGGAGGTTAAAGGCGCTGACTCTCCAAGTGGGGAGAGTGTTAGTAAAGCGTCTGGAATGTTGCACCCGAGTACCAGGGGAGGAAAACTGAGACATATTTGAACACGTCTCCCGTTCACATGGTTGATCATACTTGGGTTCCACATGCATGTTTTAGCTGAAGGAAGAATACCTTAAACCTGGAGAGTTAAGACCCGTGTAATGGGTACCATGCAATATGACTTCAAAGGGTCTTCATTTGCTCACCGAACCTCTCCAATCCTATCACTGCTGCGTTTATGTCCCTGTACTCATGCTTGATTCTCTTTCGGAGACATAGCAATCCATAGGTTTTACGATACTTACTAGTCAGGTACATTCTTAGGCATTTAATATGCGGTGTTGAGTCCATTTCGTTGAGCAAGGAGTAGCTCTTGTCTATTCCATATTTGACTTAAGGAACTTTATCTGTGCTCATTTCAATCTCTGGTTTTATGCAGCACCCCAACTCACCTTTACCCTTAAGCAAGCATAAGTTGGTTTTCTAAATTTGAGACCCTGTTCTGTTCTGTAATTCAGTTCCTGTGTAGCCAAGTTTACATTCCGTGTATTACTGATATGTTATGATGTTTCTTTTTCTGTGTGACTTATTTCAGTTAGAATCATCATACCTGAATCCACTCATTGTGCTGCTAAGGGCCTGATGACACAGATTTCATTGCTGAGTGATATTGCTTTGTAAGTAAATACCACAACTTCTTTATCCATTTTTCACTTTCTGCGATGTTGAACTTGTACTGTAAACGAGGTTCTTGTAAACAGAGCCATTCCAAACTTTGGGGTGGCTGTGTCTTTTTGATTTTAATTTCCCTAAGCTATAGGACCATAAGTGGAAGTGCCCTAGGTTCTGTTGCTTTGTTTTTTAGATGTTTCAGGAAACACCATACACTTCTCCCGAGTGTCTGTTGGCAATTTACATCCCGCCCATCAGCATAACAAGGCTCCCAGTTCTCAATGGCCTGTTGCCTTTCTGGATTTTACACTTTTTTCAGATGGCCCTTTTGACCGGGGAGAAGTGAGACTTCATTGTAGTGCAGATTTCCTTTGCAAGCTTGCTTGGTTGGCCAAAAAGGGCGTATGCGTTTTTTCCTGAATATATTCAGGAAAAAACGCATACGCCCTTTTTGGCCAAGTGCATCATTGTGGACGTTCTGCCTCTTTTCCTATGCTTTCAATGCAATTCCAGTCTACCTCCTGAAATCGGTTTCCTGCAATTCTGCCCCGCTTTCAAGTCCTCTTGGCAGCCTTACTTCAGTCTATTTTTGGACGATAGCTGTCATTTATAACTCTGCAGGTTTGTGAATTACAGTGCCCCTGAGCTCCTTTCTTCAACTTGCTTTCTTGTGACCTGGCCGCAACACCGCAGGATGGCTTCAGGCCCTAATCTGGTTCCGGCACGGCACGCTGAGCCTTTGGTTATTTCCCCTTCCTGGTGGGAAATGAGAGTTAAATTTGCCCGTCCAGACACCTCCAGCTAGTCTCTCATTGGTTCTCGCTATTCCTGTTCATCTTCCGCAGAAATTGCAAACTGGGCCAAACAGGAGGTTAAAGGCGCTGACTCTCCAAGTGGGGAGAGTGTTAGTAAAGCGTCTGGAATGTTGCACCCGAGTACCAGGGGAGGAAAACTGAGACATATTTGAACACGTCTCCCGTTCACATGGTTGATCATACTTGGGTTCCACATGCATGTTTTAGCTGAAGGAAGAATACCTTAAACCTGGAGAGTTAAGACCCGTGTAATGGTTACCATGCATTATGACTTCAAAGGGTCTTCATTTGCTCACCGAACTTCTCCAATCCTATCACTGCTGCGTTTATGTCCCTGTACTCATGCTTGATTCTCTTTCGGAGACATAGCAATCCATAGGTTTTACGATACTTACTAGTCAGGTACATTCTTAGGCATTTAATATGCGGTGTTGAGTCCATTTCGTTGAGCAAGGAGTAGCTCTTGTCTATTCCATATTTGACTTAAGGAACTTTATCTGTGCTCATTTCAATCTCTGGTTTTATGCAGCACCCCAACTCACCTTTACCCTTAAGCAAGCATAAGTTGGTTTTCTAAATTTGAGACCCTGTTCTGTTCTGTAATTCAGTTCCTGTGTAGCCAAGTTTACATTCCGTGTATTACTGATATGTTATGATGTTTCTTTTTCTGTGTGACTTATTTCAGTTAGAATCATCATACCTGAATCCACTCATTGTGCTGCTAAGGGCCTGATGACACAGATTTCATTGCTGAGTGATATTGCTTTGTAAGTAAATACCACAACTTCTTTATCCATTTTTCACTTTCTGCGATGTTGAACTTGTACTGTAAACGAGGTTCTTGTAAACAGAGCCGTTCCAAACTTTGGGGTGGCTGTGTCTTTTTGATTTTAATTTCCCTAAGCTATAGGACCATAAGTGGAAGTGCCCTAGGTTCTGTTGCTTTGTTTTTTAGATGTTTCAAGAAACACCATACACTTCTCCCGAGTGTCTGTTGGCAATTTACATCCCGCCCATCAGCATAACAAGGCTCCCAGTTCTCAATGGCCTGTTGCCTTTCTGGATTTTACACTTTTTTCAGATGGCCCTTTTGACCGGGGAGAAGTGAGACTTCATTGTAGTGCAGATTTCCTTTGCAAGCTTGCTTGGTTGGCCAAAAAGGGCGTATGCGTTTTTTCCTGAATATATTCAGGAAAAAACGCATACGCCCTTTTTGGCCAAGTGCATCATTGTGGACGTTCTGCCTCTTTTCCTATGCTTTCAATGCAATTCCAGTCTACCTCCTGAAATCGGTTTCCTGCAATTCTGCCCCGCTTTCAAGTCCTCTTGGCAGCCTTACTTCAGTCTATTTTTGGACGATAGCTGTCATTTATAACTCTGCAGGTTTGTGAATTACAGTGCCCCTGAGCTCCTTTCTTCAACTTGCTTTCTTGTGACCTGGCCGCAACACCGCAGGATGGCTTCAGGCCCTAATCTGGTTCCGGCACGGCACGCTGAGCCTTTGGTTATTTCCTCTTCCTGGTGGGAAATGAGAGTTAAATTTGCCCGTCCAGACACCTCCAGCTAGTCTCTCATTGGTTCTCGCTATTCCTGTTCATCTTCCGCAGAAATTGCAAACTGGGCCAAACAGGAGGTTAAAGGCGCTGACTCTCCAAGTGGGGAGAGTGTTAGTAAAGCGTCTGGAATGTTGCACCCGAGTAGCAGGGGAGGAAAACTGAGACATATTTGAACACGTCTCCCGTTCACATGGTTGATCATACTTGGGTTCCACATGCATGTTTTAACTGAAGGAAGATACCTTAAACCTGGAGAGTTGAGACCCGTGTAATGGGTACCATGCAATATGACTTCAAAGGGTCTTCATTTGCTCACCGAACCTCTCCAATCCTATCACTGCTGCGTTTATGCCCCTGTACACATGCTTGATTCTCTTTTGGAGACATAGCAATCCATAGGTTTTACGATACTTACTAGTCAGGTACATTCTTAGGCATTTAATATGCGGTGTTGTGTACATTTCGTTGAGCAAGGAGTAGCTCTTGTCTATTCCATATTTGACTTAAGGAACTTTATCTGTGCTCATTTCAATCTCTGGTTTTATGCAGCACCCCAACTCACCTTTACCCTTAAGCAAGCATAAGTTGGTTTTCTAAATTTGAGACCCTGTTCTGTTCTGTAATTCAGTTCCTGTGTAACCAAGTTTACATTCCGTGTATTACTGATATCTTATGATGTTTCTTTTTCTGTGTGACTTATTTCAGTTAGAATCATCATACCTGAATCCACTCATTGTGCTGCTAAGGGCCTGATGACACAGATTTCATTGCTGAGTGATATTGCTTTGTAAGTAAATACCACAACTTCTTTATCCATTTTTCACTTTCTGCGATGTTGAACTTGTACTGTAAACGAGGTTCTTGTAAACAGAGCCGTTCCAAACTTTGGGGTGGCTGTGTCTTTTTGATTTTAATTTCCCTAAGCTATAGGACCATAAGTGGAAGTGCCCTTGGCTCTGTTGCTTTGTTTTTTATTTTTTTTTTTATTTTATTTTTTTTTTTTTTTGCGGTACGCGGGCTTCTTACTGTTGTGGCCTCTCCCATTGTGGAGCACAGGCTCCGGACGCGCAGGCTCAGCGGCCATGGCTCACGGGCCCAGCCGCTTCGCAGCATGTGGGATCTTCCCGGATCGGGGCGCGAACCCGTGTCCCCTGCCTCGGCAGGCAGACTCTCAACCACTGCGCCACCAGGGAAGCCCATGCTTTGTTTTTTTTTTTAGATGTTTCAGGAAACACCATACACTTCTCCCGAGTGCCTCTTGGCAATTTACATCCCGCCCATCAGCATAACAAGGCTCCCAGTTCTCCATGGCCTGTCCTGCCTTTCTGGATTTTACACTTTTTTCAGATGGCCCTTTTGACCGGGGGGAAGTGAGACTTCATTGTAGTGCAGATTTCCTTTGCAAGCTTGCTTGGTTGGCCAAAAAGGGCGTATGCGTTTTTTCCTGAATATATTCAGGAAAAAACGCATACGCCCTTTTTGGCCAAGTGCATCATTGTGGACGTTCTGCCTCTTTTCCTATGCTTTCAATGCAATTCCAGTCTACCTCCTGAAATCGGTTTCCTGCAATTCTGCCCCGCTTTCAAGTCCTCTTGGCAGCCTTACTTCAGTCTATTTTTGGACGATAGCTGTCATTTATAACTCTGCAGGTTTGTGAATTACAGTGCCCCTGAGCTCCTTTCTTCAACTTGCTTTCTTGTGACCTGGCCGCAACACCGCAGGATGGCTTCAGGTCCTAATCTGGTTCCGCAACGGCACGCTGAGCCTTTGGTTATTTCCTCTTCCTGGTGGGAAATGAGAGTTAAATTTGCCCGTCCAGACACCTCCAGCTAGTCTCTCATTGGTTCTCGCTATTCCTGTTCATCTTCCGCAGAAATTGCAAACTGGGCCAAACAGGCGGTTAAAGGGACTGACTCTCCAAGTGGGGAGAGTGTTAGTAAAGCGTCTGGAATGTTGCACCCGAGTACCAGGGGAGGAAAACTGACACATATTTGAACACGTCTCCTGATCACATGGTTGATCATACTTGGGTTCCACATGCATGTTTTAGCTGAAGGAAGAATACCTTAAACCTGGGTAGTTGAAACCCGTGGAATGGGTACCATGCAATATGACTTCAAAGGGTCTTCATTTGCTCACCGAACCTCTCCAATCCTATCACTGCTGCGTTTATGCCCCTGTACACATGCTTGATTCTCTTTCGGAGACATAGCAATCCATAGGTTTTAAGATACTTACTAGTCAGGTACATTCTTAGGCGTTTAATATGGGGTGTTGAGTCCATTTCGTTGAGCAAGGAGTAGCTCTTGTCTATTCCATATTTGACTTAAGGAACTTTATCTGTGCTCATTTCAATCTCTGGTTTTATGCAGCACCCCAACTCACCTTTACCCTTAAGCAAGCATAAGTTGGTTTTCTAAATTTGAGACCCTGTTCTGTTCTGTAATTCAGTTCCTGTGTAGCCAAGTTTACATTCCGTGTATTACTGATATCTTATGATGTTTCTTTTTCTGTGTGACTTATTTCAGTTAGAATCATCATACCTGAATCCACTCATTGTGATGCTAAGGGCCTGATGACATAGATTTCATTGCTGAGTGATATTGCTTTGTAAGTAAATACCACAACTTCTTTATCCATTTTTCACTTTCTGCGATGTTGAACTTGTACTGTAAACGAGGTTCTTGTAAACAGAGGCGTCCCAAACTTTGGGGTGGCTGTGTCTTTTTGATTTTAATTTCCCTAAGCTATAGGACCATAAGTGGCAGTGCCCTAGGCTCTGTTGCTTTGTTTTTTAGATGTTTCAGGAAACACCATACACTTCTCCCGAGTGTCTGTTGGCAATTTACATCCCGCCCATCAGCATAACAAGGCTCCCAGTTCTCCATGGCCTGTTGCCTTTCTGGATTTTACACTTTTTTCAGATGGCCCTTTTGACCGGGGGGAAGTGAGACTTCATTGTAGTGCAGATTTCCTTTGCAAGCTTGCTTGGTTGGCCAAAAAGGGCGTATGCGTTTTTTCCTGAATATATTCAGGAAAAAACGCATACGCCCTTTTTGGCCAAGTGCATCATTGTGGACGTTCTGCCTCTTTTCCTATGCTTTCAATGCAATTCCAGTCTACCTCCTGAAATCGGTTTCCTGCAATTCTGCCCCGCTTTCAAGTCCTCTTGGCAGCCTTACTTCAGTCTATTTTTGGACGATAGCTGTCATTTATAACTCTGCAGGTTTGTGAATTACAGTGCCCCTGAGCTCCTTTCTTCAACTTGCTTTCTTGTGACCTGGCCCCAACACCGCAGGATGGCTTCAGGCCCTAATCTGGTTCCAGCACGGCACGCTGAGCCTTTGGTTATTTCCTCTTCCTGGTGGGAAATGAGAGTTAAATTTGCCCGTCCAGACACCTCCAGCTAGTCTCTCATTGGTTCTCGCTATTCCTGTTCATCTTCCGCAGAAATTGCAAACTGGGCCAAACAGGAGGTTAAAGGCGCTGACTCTCCAAGTGGGGAGAGTGTTAGTAAAGCGTCTGGAATGTTGCACCCGAGTACCAGGGGAGGAAAACTGAGACATATTTGAACACGTCTCCCGTTCACATGGTTGATCATACTTGGCTTCCACATGCATGTTTTAGCTGAAGGAAGAATACCTTAAACCTGGGTAGTTGAAACCCGTGTAATGGGTACCATGCAATATGACTTCAAAGGGTCTTCATTTGCTCACCGAACCTCTCCAATCCTATCACTGCTGCGTTTATGCCCCTGTACACATGCTTGATTCTCTTTCGGAGACATAGCAATCCATAGGTTTTAAGATACTTACTAGTCAGGTACATTCTTAGGCGTTTAATATGGGGTGTTGAGTCCATTTCGTTGAGCAAGGAGTAGCTCTTGTCTATTCCATATTTGACTTAAGGAACTTTATCTGTGCTCATTTCAATCTCTGGTTTTATGCAGCACCCCAACTCACCTTTACCCTTAAGCAAGCATAAGTTGGTTTTCTAAATTTGAGACCCTGTTCTGTTCTGTAATTCAGTTCCTGTGTAGCCAAGTTTACATTCCGTGTATTACTGATATCTTATGATGTTTCTTTTTCTGTGTGACTTATTTCAGTTAGAATCATCATACCTGAATCCACTCATTGTGATGCTAAGGGCCTGATGACATAGATTTCATTGCTGAGTGATATTGCTTTGTAAGTAAATACCACAACTTCTTTATCCATTTTTCACTTTCTGCGATGTTGAACTTGTACTGTAAACGAGGTTCTTGTAAACAGAGGCGTCCCAAACTTTGGGGTGGCTGTGTCTTTTTGATTTTAATTTCCCTAAGCTATAGAACCATAAGTGGCAGTGCCGTAGGCTCTGTTGCTTTGTTTTTTAGATGTTTCAGGAAACACCATACACTTCTCCCGAGTGTCTGTTGGCAATTTACATCCCGCCCATCAGCATAACAAGGTTCCCAGTTCTCAATGGCCTGTTGCCTTTCTGGATTTTACACTTTTTTCAGATGGCCCTTTTGACCGGGGGGAAGTGAGACTTCATTGTAGTGCAGATTTCCTTTGCAAGCTTGCTTGGTTGGACAAAAAGGGCGTATGCGTTTTTTCCTGAATATATTCAGGAAAAAACGCATACGCCCTTTTTGGCCAAGTGCATCATTGTGGACGTTCTGCCTCTTTTCCTATGCTTTCAATGCAATTCCAGTCTACCTCCTGAAATCGGTTTCCTGCAATTCTGCCCCGCTTTCAAGTCCTCTTGGCAGCCTTACTTCAGTCTATTTTTGGACGATACCTGTCATTTATAACTCTGCAGGTTTGTGAATTACAGTGCCCCTGAGCTCCTTTCTTCAACTTGCTTTCTTGTGACCTGGCCGCAACACCGCAGGATGGCTTCAGGCCCTAATCTGGTTCCAGCACGGCACGCTGAGCCTTTGGTTATTTCCTCTTCCTGGTGGGAAATGAGAGTTAAATTTGCCCGTCCAGACACCTCCAGCTAGTCTCTCATTGGTTCTCGCTATTCCTGTTCATCTTCCGCAGAAATTGCAAACTGGGCCAAACAGGAGGTTAAAGGCGCTGACTCTCCAAGTGGGGAGAGTGTTAGTAAAGCGTCTGGAATGTTGCACCCGAGTACCAGGGGAGGAAAACTGAGACATATTTGAACACGTCTCCCGTTCACATGGTTGATCATACTTGGCTTCCACATGCATGTTTTAGCTGAAGGAAGAATACCTTAAACCTGGAGAGTTGAGACCCGTGTAATGGGTACCATGCAGTATGACTTCAAAGGGTCTTCATTTGCTCACCGAACCTCTCCAATCCTATCACTGCTGCGTTTATGCCCCTGTACACATGCTTGATTCTCTTTTGGAGACATAGCAATCCATAGGTTTTACGATACTTACTAGTCAGGTACATTCTTAGGCGTTTAATATGGGGTGTTGAGTCCATTTCGTTGAGCAAGGAGTAGCTCTTGTCTATTCCATATTTGACTTAAGGAACTTTATCTGTGCTCATTTCAATCTCTGGTTTTATGCAGCACCCCAACTCACCTTTACCCTTAAGCAAGCATAAGTTGGTTTTCTAAGTTTGAGACCCTGTTCTGTTCTGTAATTCAGTTCCTGTGTAGCCAAGTTTACATTCCGTGTATTACTGATATCTTATGATGTTTCTTTTTCTGTGTGACTTATTTCAGTTAGAATCATCATACCTGAAGCCACTCATTGTGATGCTAAGGGCCTGATGACACAGATTTCATTGCTGAGTGATATTGCTTTGTAAGTAAATACCACAACTTCTTTATCCATTTTTCACTTTCTGCGATGTTGAACTTGTACTGTAAACGAGGTTCTTGTAAACAGAGGCGTCCCAAACTTTGGGGTGGCTGTGTCTTTTTGATTTTAATTTCCCTAAGCTATAGAACCATAAGTGGCAGTGCCGTAGGCTCTGTTGCTTTGTTTTTTAGATGTTTCAGGAAACACCATACACTTCTCCCTGGCAATTTCCATCCCGCCCATCAGCATAACAAGGCTCCCAGTTCTCCATGGCCTTTCCTGCCTTTCTGGATTTTACACTTTTTTTCAGATGGCCCTTTTGACCGGGGGGAAGTGAGACTTCATTGTAGTGCAGATTTCCTTTGCAAGCTTGCTTGGTTGGCCAAAAAGGGCGTATGCGTTTTTTCCTGAATATATTCAGGAAAAAACGCATACGCCCTTTTTGGCCAAGTGCATCATTGTGGACGTTCTGCCTCTTTTCCTATGCTTTCAATGCAATTCCAGTCTACCTCCTGAAATCGGTTTCCTGCAATTCTGCCCCGCTTTCAAGTCCTCTTGGCAGCCTTACTTCAGTCTATTTTTGGACGATAGCTGTCATTTATAACTCTGCAGGTTTGTGAATTACAGTGCCCCTGAGCTCCTTTCTTCAACTTGCTTTCTTGTGACCTGGCCGCAACACCGCAGGATGGCTTCAGGCCCTAATCTGGTTCCGGCACGGCACGCTGAGCCTTTGGTTATTTCCTCTTCCTGGTGGTAAATGAGAGTTAAATTTGCCCGTCCAGACACCTCCAGCTAGCCTCTCATTGGTTCTCGCTATTCCTGTTCATCTTCCGCAGAAATTGCAAACTGGGCCAAACAGGAGGTTAAAGGGACTGACTCTCCAAGTGGGGAGAGTGTTAGTAAAGCGTCTGGAATGTTGCACCCGAGTACCAGGGGACGAAAACTGAGACATATTTGAACACGTCTCCTGATCACATGGTTGATCATACTCTAGGTTCCACATGCATGTTTTAGCTGAAGGAAGAATACCTTAAACCTGGGTAGTTGAAACCCGTGGAATGGGTACCATGCAATATGACTTCAAAGGGTCTTCATTTGCTCACCGAACCTCTCCAATCCTATCACTGCTGCGTTTATGCCCCTGTACACATGCTTGATTCTCTTTCGGAGACATAGCAATCCATAGGTTTTAAGATACTTACAAGTCAGGTACATTCTTAGGCGTTTAATATGGGGTGTTGAGTCCATTTCGTTGAGCAAGGAGTAGCTCTTGTCTATTCCATATTTGGCTTAAGGAACATTATCTGTGCTCATTTCAATCTCTGGTTTTATGCAGCACCCCAACTCACCTTTACCCTTAAGCAAGCATAAGTTGTTTTTCTAAATTTGAGACCCTGTTCTGTTCTGTAATTCAGTTCCTGTGTAGCCAAGTTTCCATTCCGTGTATTACTGATATCTTATGATGTGTCTTTTTCTGTGTGACTTATTTCAGTTAGAATCATCATACCTGAATCCACTCATTGTGCTGCTAAGGACCTGATGACATAGATTTCATTGCTGAGTGATATTGCTTTGTAAGTGAATACCACAACTTCTTTATCCATTTTTCACTTTCTGCGATGTTGAACTTGTACTGTAAACGAGGTTCTTGTAAACAGAGCCGTTCCAAACTTTGGGGTGGCTGTGTCTTTTTGATTTTAATTTCCCTAAGCTATAGGACCATAAGTGGAAGTGCCCTAGGCTCTGTTGCTTTGTTTTTTAAATGTTTCAGGAAACACCATACACTTCTCCCAAGTGTCTGTTGGCAATTTACATCCCGCCCATCAGCATAACAAGGCTCCCAGTTCTCAATGGCCTGTTGCCTTTCTGGATTTTACACTTTTTTCAGATGGCCCTTTTGACCGGGGGGAAGTGAGACTTCATTGTAGTGCAGATTTCCTTTGCAAGCTTGCTTGGTTGGCCAAAAAGGGCGTATGCGTTTTTTCCTGAATATATTCAGGAAAAAACGCATACGCCCTTTTTGGCCAAGTGCATCATTGTGGACGTTCTGCCTCTTTTCCTATGCTTTCAATGCAATTCCAGTCTACCTCCTGAAATCGGTTTCCTGCAATTCTGCCCCGCTTTCAAGTCCTCTTGGCAGCCTTACTTCAGTCTATTTTTGGACGATAGCTGTCATTTATAACTCTGCAGGTTTGTGAATTACAGTGCCCCTGAGCTCCTTTCTTCAACTTGCTTTCTTGTGACCTGGCCCCAACACCGCAGGATGGCTTCAGGCCCTAATCTGGTTCCAGCACGGCACGCTGAGCCTTTGGTTATTTCCTCTTCCTGGTGGGAAATGAGAGTTAAATTTGCCCGTCCAGACACCTCCAGCTAGTCTCTCATTGGTTCTCGCTATTCCTGTTCATCTTCCGCAGAAATTGCAAACTGGGCCAAACAGGAGGTTAAAGGCGCTGACTCTCCAAGTGGGGAGAGTGTTAGTAAGGCGTCTGGAATGTTGCTCCCGAGTACCAGGGGAGGAAAACTGAGACATATTTGAACACGTCTCCCGTTCACATGGTTGATCATACTTGGCTTCCACATGCATGTTTTAGCTGAAGGAAGAATACCTTAAACCTGGGTAGTTGAAACCCGTGTAATGCGTACCATGCAATATGACTTCAAAGGGTCTTCATTTGCTCACCGAACCTCTCCAATCCTATCACTGCTGCGTTTATGCCCCTGTACACATGCTTGATTCTCTTTCGGAGACATAGCAATCCATAGGTTTTAAGATACTTACTAGTCAGGTACATTCTTAGGCGTTTAATATGGGGTGTTGAGTCCATTTCGTTGAGCAAGGAGTAGCTCTTGTCTATTCCATATTTGACTTAAGGAACTTTATCTGTGCTCATTTCAATCTCTGGTTTTATGCAGCACCCCAACTCACCTTTACCCTTAAGCAAGCATAAGTTGGTTTTCTAAGTTTGAGACCCTGTTCTGTTCTGTAATTCAGTTCCTGTGTAGCCAAGTTTACATTCCGTGTATTACTGATATCTTATGATGTTTCTTTTTCTGTGTGACTTATTTCAGTTAGAATCATCATACCTGAATCCACTCATTGTGCTGCTAAGGGCCTGATGACACAGATTTCATTGCTGAGTGATATTGCTTTGTAAGTAAATACCACAACTTCTTTATCCATTTTTCACTTTCTGCGATGTTGAACTTGTACTGTAAACGAGGTTCTTGTAAACAGAGGCGTCCCAAACTTTGGGGTGGCTGTGTCTTTTTGATTTTAATTTCCCTAAGCTATAGAACCATAAGTGGCAGTGCCGTAGGCTCTGTTGCTTTGTTTTTTAGATGTTTCAGGAAACACCATACACTTCTCCCTGGCAATTTCCATCCCGCCCATCAGCATAACAAGGCTCCCAGTTCTCCATGGCCTTTCCTGCCTTTCTGGATTTTACACTTTTTTTCAGATGGCCCTTTTGACCGGGGGGAAGTGAGACTTCATTGTAGTGCAGATTTCCTTTGCAAGCTTGCTTGGTTGGCCAAAAAGGGCGTATGCGTTTTTTCCTGAATATATTCAGGAAAAAACGCATACGCCCTTTTTGGCCAAGTGCATCATTGTGGACGTTCTGCCTCTTTTCCTATGCTTTCAATGCAATTCCAGTCTACCTCCTGAAATCGGTTTCCTGCAATTCTGCCCCGCTTTCAAGTCCTCTTGGCAGCCTTACTTCAGTCTATTTTTGGACGATACCTGTCATTTATAACTCTGCAGGTTTGTGAATTACAGTGCCCCTGAGCTCCTTTCTTCAACTTGCTTTCTTGTGACCTGGCCGCAACACCGCAGGATGGCTTCAGGCCCTAATCTGGTTCCAGCACGGCACGCTGAGCCTTTGGTTATTTCCTCTTCCTGGTGGGAAATGAGAGTTAAATTTGCCCGTCCAGACACCTCCAGCTAGTCTCTCATTGGTTCTCGCTATTCCTGTTCATCTTCCGCAGAAATTGCAAACTGGGCCAAACAGGAGGTTAAAGGCGCCGACTCTCCAAGTGGGGAGAGTGTTAGTAAAGCGTCTGGAATGTTGCACCCGAGTAGCAGGGGAGGAAAACTGAGACATATTTGAACACGTCTCCCGTTCACATGGTTGATCATACTTGGCTTCCACATGCATGTTTTAGCTGAAGGAAGAATACCTTAAACCTGGAGAGTTGAGACCCGTGTAATGGGTACCATGCAGTATGACTTCAAAGGGTCTTCATTTGCTCACCGAACCTCTCCAATCCTATCACTGCTGCGTTTATGCCCCTGTACACATGCTTGATTCTCTTTTGGAGACATAGCAATCCATAGGTTTTACGATACTTACTAGTCAGGTACATTCTTAGGCGTTTAATATGGGGTGTTGAGTCCATTTCGTTGAGCAAGGAGTAGCTCTTGTCTATTCCATATTTGACTTAAGGAACTTTATCTGTGCTCATTTCAATCTCTGGTTTTATGCAGCACCCCAACTCACCTTTACCCTTAAGCAAGCATAAGTTGGTTTTCTAAGTTTGAGACCCTGTTCTGTTCTGTAATTCAGTTCCTGTGTAGCCAAGTTTACATTCCGTGTATTACTGATATCTTATGATGTTTCTTTTTCTGTGTGACTTATTTCAGTTAGAATCATCATACCTGAATCCACTCATTGTGCTGCTAAGGGCCTGATGACACAGATTTCATTGCTGAGTGATATTGCTTTGTAAGTAAATACCACAACTTCTTTATCCATTTTTCACTTTCTGCGATGTTGAACTTGTACTGTAAACGAGGTTCTTGTAAACAGAGGCGTCCCAAACTTTAGGGTGGCTGTGTCTTTTTGATTTTAATTTCCCTAAGCTATAGAACCATAAGTGGCAGTGCCGTAGGCTCTGTTGCTTTGTTTTTTAGATGTTTCAGGAAACACCATACACTTCTCCCTGGCAATTTCCATCCCGCCCATCAGCATAACAAGGCTCCCAGTTCTCCATGGCCTTTCCTGCCTTTCTGGATTTTACACTTTTTTTCAGATGGCCCTTTTGACCGGGGGGAAGTGAGACTTCATTGTAGTGCAGATTTCCTTTGCAAGCTTGCTTGGTTGGCCAAAAAGGGCGTATGCGTTTTTTCCTGAATATATTCAGGAAAAAACGCATACGCCCTTTTTGGCCAAGTGCATCATTGTGGACGTTCTGCCTCTTTTCCTATGCTTTCAATGCAATTCCAGTCTACCTCCTGAAATCGGTTTCCTGCAATTCTGCCCCGCTTTCAAGTCCTCTTGGCAGCCTTACTTCAGTCTATTTTTGGACGATAGCTGTCATTTATAACTCTGCAGGTTTGTGAATTACAGTGCCCCTGAGCTCCTTTCTTCAACTTGCTTTCTTGTGACCTGGCCGCAACACCGCAGGATGGCTTCAGGCCCTAATCTGGTTCCGGCACGGCACGCTGAGCCTTTGGTTATTTCCTCTTCCTGGTGGGAAATGAGAGTTAAATTTGCCCGTCCAGACACCTCCAGCTAGCCTCTCATTGGTTCTCGCTATTCCTGTTCATCTTCCGCAGAAATTGCAAACTGGGCCAAACAGGAGGTTAAAGGGACTGACTCTCCAAGTGGGGAGAGTGTTAGTAAAGCGTCTGGAATGTTGCACCCGAGTACCAGGGGAGGAAAACTGACACATATTTGAACACGTCTCCCATTCACATGGTTGATCATACTTGGGTTCCACATGCATGTTTTAGCTGAAGGAAGAATACCTTAAACCTGGGTAGTTGAAACCCGTGGAATGGGTACCATGCAATATGACTTCAAAGGGTCTTCATTTGCTCACCGAACCTCTCCAATCCTATCACTGCTGCGTTTATGCCCCTGTACACATGCTTGATTCTCTTTCGGAGACATAGCAATCCATAGGTTTTAAGATACTTACAAGTCAGGTACATTCTTAGGCGTTTAATATGGGGTGTTGAGTCCATTTCGTTGAGCAAGGAGTAGCTCTTGTCTATTCCATATTTGGCTTAAGGAACTTTATCTGTGCTCATTTCAATCTCTGGTTTTATGCAGCACCCCAACTCACCTTTACCCTTAAGCAAGCATAAGTTGTTTTTCTAAATTTGAGACCCTGTTCTGTTCTGTAATTCAGTTCCTGTGTAGCCAAGTTTCCATTCCGTGTATTACTGATATCTTATGATGTGTCTTTTTCTGTGTGACTTATTTCAGTTAGAATCATCGTACCTGAATCTACTCATTATGCTGCTACGGGCCTGATGACATAGATTTCATTGCTGAGTGATACTGCATTGTACGTAAGTACCACAAGTTCTTTATCCATTTTTCACTTTCTGTGATGTTGAACTTGTACTGTAAACGAGGTTCTTGTAAACAGAGCCGTTCCAAACTTTGGGGTGGCTGTGTCTTTTTGAGTTTAATTTCCCTAAGCTATAGGACCATAAGTGGAAGTGCCCTAGGCTCTGTTGCTTTGTTTTTTAGATGTTTCAGGAAACACCATACACTTCTCCCAAGTGTCTGTTGGCAATTTACATCCCGCCCATCAGCATAACAAGGCTCCCAGTTCTCAATGGCCTGTTGCCTTTCTGGATTTTACACTTTTTTCAGATGGCCCTTTTGACCGGGGGGAAGTGAGACTTCATTGTAGTGCAGATTTCCTTTGCAAGCTTGCTTGGTTGGCCAAAAAGGGCGTATGCGTTTTTTCCTGAATATATTCAGGAAAAAACGCATACGCCCTTTTTGGCCAAGTGCATCATTGTGGACGTTCTGCCTCTTTTCCTATGCTTTCAATGCAATTCCAGTCTACCTCCTGAAATCGGTTTCCTGCAATTCTGCCCCGCTTTCAAGTCCTCTTGGCAGCCTTACTTCAGTCTATTTTTGGACGATAGCTGTCATTTATAACTCTGCAGGTTTGTGAATTACAGTGCCCCTGAGCTCCTTTCTTCAACTTGCTTTCTTGTGACCTGGCCGCAACACCGCAGGATGGCTTCAGGCCCTAATCTGGTTCCGGCACGGCACGCTGAGCCTTTGGTTATTTCCTCTTCCTGGTGGGAAATGAGAGTTAAATTTGCCCGTCCAGACACCTCCAGCTAGTCTCTCATTGGTTCTCGCTATTCCTGTTCATCTTCCGCAGAAATTGCAAACTGGGCCAAACAGGAGGTTAAAGGGACTGACTCTCCAAGTGGGGAGAGTGTTAGTAAAGCGTCTGGAATGTTGCACCCGAGTACCAGGGGAGGAAAACTGAGACATATTTGAACACGTCTCCCGTTCACATGGTTGATCATACTTGGGTTCCACATGCATGTTTTAGCTGAAGGAAGAATACCTTAAACCTGGAGAGTTGAGACCCGTGTAATGGGTACCATGCAATATGACTTCAAAGGGTCTTCATTTGCTCACCGAACCTCTCCAATCCTATCACTGCTGCGTTTATGCCCCTGTACTCATGCTTGATTCTCTTTTGGAGACATAGCAATCCATAGGTTTTACGATACTTACTAGTCAGGTACATTCTTAGGCATTTAATATGCGGTGTTGAGTCCATTTCGTTGAGCAAGGAGTAGCTCTTGTCTATTCCATATTTGACTTAAGGAACTTTATCTGTGCTCATTTCAATCTCTGGTTTTATGCAGCACCCCAACTCACCTTTACCCTTAAGCAAGCATAAGTTGGTTTTCTAAATTTGAGACCCTGTTCTGTTCTGTAATTCAGTTCCTGTGTAGCCAAGTTTACATTCCGTGTATTACTGATATCTTATGATGTTTCTTTTTCTGTGTGACTTATTTCAGTTAGAATCATCATACCTGAATCCACTCATTGTGATGCTAAGGGCCTGATGACATAGATTTCATTGCTGAGTGATATTGCTTTGTAAGTAAATACCACAACTTCTTTATCCATTTTTCACTTTCTGCGATGTTGAAATTGTACTGTAAACGAGGTTCTTGTAAACAGAGGCGTCCCAAACTTTGGGGTGGCTGTGTCTTTTTGATTTTAATTTCCCTAAGCTATAGGACCATAAGTGGAAGTGCCCTTGGCTCTGTTGCTTTGTTTTTTAGATGTTTCAGGAAACACCATACACTTCTCCCAAGTGCCTCTTGGCAATTTACATCCCGCCCATCAGCATAACAAGGCTCCCAGTTCTCCATGGCCTGTCCTGCCTTTCTGGATTTTACACTTTTTTCAGATGGCCCTTTTGACCGGGGGGAAGTGAGACTTCATTGTAGTGCAGATTTCCTTTGCAAGCTTGCTTGGTTGGCCAAAAAGTGCGTATGCGTTTTTTCCTGAATATATTCAGGAAAAAACGCATACGCCCTATTTGGCCAAGTGCATCATTGTGGACGTTCTGCCTCTTTTCCTATGCTTTCAATGCAATTCCAGTCTACCTCCTGAAATCGGTTTCCTGCAATTCTGCCCCGCTTTCAAGTCCTCTTGGCAGCCTTACTTCAGTCTATTTTTGGACGATAGCTGTCATTTATAACTCTGCAGGTTTGTGAATTACAGTGCCCCTGAGCTCCTTTCTTCAACTTGCTTTCTTGTGACCTGGCCGCAACACCGCAGGATGGCTTCAGGTCCTAATCTGGTTCCGGCACGGCACGCTGAGCCTTTGGTTATTTCCTCTTCCTGGTGGGAAATGAGAGTTAAATTTGCCCGTCCAGACACCTCCAGCTAGTCTCTCATTGGTTCTCGCTATTCCTGTTCATCTTCCGCAGAAATTGCAAACTGGGCCAAACAGGCGGTTAAAGGCACTGACTCTCCAAGTGGGGAGAGTGTTAGTAAAGCGTCTGGAATGTTGCACCCGAGTACCAGGGGAGGAAAACTGACACATATTTGAACAGGTCTCCCATTCACATGGTTGATCATACTTGGGTTCCACATGCATGTTTTAGCTGAAGGAAGAATACCTTAAACCTGGAGAGTTAAGACCCGTGTAATGGGCACCATGCAATATGACTTCAAAGGGTCTTCATTTGCTCACCGAACCTCTCCAATCCTATCACTGCTGCGTTTATGCCCCTGTACACATGCTTGATTCTCTTTCGGAGACATAGCAATCCATAGGTTTTAAGATACTTACTAGTCAGGTACATTCTTAGGCGTTTAATATGCGGTGTTGAGTCCATTTCGTTGAGCAAGGAGTAGCTCTTGTCTATTCCATATTTGACTTAAGGAACTTTATCTGTGCTCATTTCAATCTCTGGTTTTATGCAGCACCCCAACTCACCTTTACCCTTAAGCAAGCATAAGTTGGTTTTCTAAATTTGAGACCCTGTTCTGTTCTGTAATTCAGTTCCTGTGTAGCCAAGTTTACATTCCGTGTATTACTGATATCTTATGATGTTTCTATTTCTGTGTGACTTACTTCAGTTAGAATCATCATACCTGAATCCACTCATTGTGCTGCTAAGGGCCTGATGACACAGATTTCATTGCTGAGTGATATTGCTTTGTAAGTAAATACCACAACTTCTTTATCCATTTTTCACTTTCTGCGATGTTGAACTTGTACTGTAAACGAGGTTCTTGTAAACAGAGCCGTTCCAAACTTTGGGGTGGCTGTGTCTTTTTGATTTTAATTTCCCTAAGCTATAGGACCATAAGTGGAAGTGCCCTAGGCTCTGTTGCTTTGTTTTTTAAATGTTTCAGGAAACACCATACACTTCTCCCAAGTGTCTGTTGGCAATTTACATCCCGCCCATCAGCATAACAAGGCCTCCAGTTCTCAATTGCCTGTTGCCTTTCTGGATTTTACACTTTTTTCAGATGGCCCTTTTGACCGGGGGGAAGTGAGACTTCATTGTAGTGCAGATTTCCTTTGCAAGCTTGCTTGGTTGGCCAAAAAGGGCGTATGCGTTTTTTCCTGAATATATTCAGGAAAAAACGCATACGCCCTTTTTGGCCAAGTGCATCATTGTGGACGTTCTGCCTCTTCTCCTATGCTTTCAATGCAATTCCAGTCTACCTCCTGAAATCGGTTTCCTGCAATTCTGCCCCGCTTTCAAGTCCTCTTGGCAGCCTTACTTCAGTCTATTTTTGGACGATAGCTGTCATTTATAACTCTGCAGGTTTGTGAATTACAGTGCCCCTGAGCTCCTTTCCTCAACTCGCTTTCTTGTGACCTGGCCGCAACACCGCAGGATGGCTTCAGGCCCTAATCTGGTTCCGGCCCGGCATGCTGAGCCTTTGGTTATTTCCTCTTCCTGGTGGGAAATGAGAGTTAAATTTGCCCGTCCAGACACCTCCAGCTAGCCTCTCATTGGTTCTCGCTATTCCTGTTCATCTTCCGCAGAAATTGCAAACTGGGCCAAACAGGAGGTTAAAGGGACTGACTCTCCAAGTGGGGAGAGTGTTAGTAAAGCGTCTGGAATGTTGCACCCGAGTACCAGGGGAGGAAAACTGAGACATATTTGAACACGTCTCCCGATCACATGGTTGATCATACTCTAGGTTCCACATGCATGTTTTAGCTGAAGGAAGAATACCTTAAACCTGGGTAGTTGAAACCCGTGGAATGGGTACCATGCAATATGACTTCAAAGGGTCTTCATTTGCTCACCGAACCTCTCCAATCCTATCACTGCTGCGTTTATGCCCCTGTACACATGCTTGATTCTCTTTCGGAGACATAGCAATCCATAGGTTTTAAGATACTTACAAGTCAGGTACATTCTTAGGCGTTTAATATGGGGTGTTGAGTCCATTTCGTTGAGCAAGGAGTAGCTCTTGTCTATTCCATATTTGGCTTAAGGAACTTTATCTGTGCTCATTTCAATCTCTGGTTTTATGCAGCACCCCAACTCACCTTTACCCTTAAGCAAGCATAAGTTGGTTTTCTAAATTTGAGACCCTGTTCTGTTCTGTAATTCAGTTCCTGTGTAGCCAAGTTTCCATTCCGTGTATTACTGATATCTTATGATGTTTCTTTTTCTGTGTGACTTATTTCAGTTAGAATCATCGTACCTGAATCTACTCATTATGCTGCTACGGGCCTGATGACATAGATTTCATTGCTGAGTGATACTGCATTGTACGTAAGTACCACAAGTTCTTTATCCATTTTTCACTTTCTGTGATGTTGAACTTGTACTGTAAACGAGGTTCTTGTAAACAGAGCCGTTCCAAACTTTGGGGTGGCTGTGTCTTTTTGATTTTAATTTCCCTAAGCTATAGGACCATAAGTGGAAGTGCCCTAGGCTCTGTTGCTTTGTTTTTAGATGTTTCAGGAAACACCATACACTTCTCCCAAGTGTCTGTTGGCAATTTACATCCCACCCATCAGCATAACAAGGCTCCCAGTTCTCAATGGCCTGTTGCCTTTCTGGATTTTACACTTTTTTCAGATGGCCGTTTTGACCAGGGAGAAGTGAGACTTCATTGTAGTGCAGATTTCCTTTGCAAGCTTGCTTGGTTGGCCAAAAAGGGCGTATGCGTTTTTTCCTGAATATATTCAGGAAAAAACGCATACGCCCTTTTTGGCCAAGTGCATCATTGTGGACGTTCTGCCTCTTTTCCTATGCTTTCAATGCAATTCCAGTCTACCTCCTGAAATCGGTTTCCTGCAATTCTGCCCCGCTTTCAAGTCCTCTTGGCAGCCTTACTTCAGTCTATTTTTGGACGATAGCTGTCATTTATAACTCTGCAGGTTTGTGAATTACAGTGCCCCTGAGCTCCTTTCTTCAACTCGCTTTCTTGTGAGCTGGCCGCAACACCGCAGGATGGCTTCAGGCCCTAATCTGGTTCCGGCCCGGCATGCTGAGCCTTTGGTTAATTCCTCTTCCTGGTGGGAAATGAGAGTTAAATTTGCCCGTCCAGACACCTCCAGCTAGCCTCTCATTGGTTCTCGCTATTCCTGTTCATCTTCCGCAGAAATTGCAAACTGGGCCAAACAGGAGGTTAAAGGGACTGACTCTCCAAGTGGGGAGAGTGTTAGTAAAGCGTCTGGAATGTTGCACCCGAGTACCAGGGGAGGAAAACTGAGACATATTTGAACACGTCTCCTGATCACATGGTTGATCATACTCTAGGTTCCACATGCATGTTTTAGCTGAAGGAAGAATACCTTAAACCTGGGTAGTTGAAACCCGTGGAATGGGTACAATGCAATATGACTTCAAAGGGTCTTCATTTGCTCACCGAACCTCTCCAATCCTATCACTGCTGCGTTTATGCCCCTGTACACATGCTTGATTCTCTTTCGGAGACATAGCAATCCATAGGTTTTAAGATACTTACAAGTCAGGTACATTCTTAGGCGTTTAATATGGGGTGTTGAGTCCATTTCGTTGAGCAAGGAGTAGCTCTTGTCTATTCCATATTTGGCTTAAGGAACTTTATCTGTGCTCATTTCAATCTCTGGTTTTATGCAGCACCCCAACTCACCTTTACCCTTAAGCAAGCATAAGTTGGTTTTCTAAATTTGAGACCCTGTTCTGTTCTGTAATTCAGTTCCTGTGTAGCCAAGTTTCCATTCCGTGTATTACTGATATCTTATGATGTTTCTTTTTCTGTGTGACTTATTTCAGTTAGAATCATCATACCTGAATCCACTCATTGTGCTGCTAAGGACCTGATGACATAGATTTCATTGCTGAGTGATATTGCTTTGTAAGTGAATACCACAACTTCTTTATCCATTTTTCACTTTCTGCGATGTTGAACTTGTACTGTAAACGAGGTTCTTGTAAACAGAGCCGTTCCAAACTTTGGGGTGGCTGTGTCTTTTTGATTTTAATTTCCCTAAGCTATAGGACCACAAGTGGAATTGCCCTAGGCTCTGTTGCTTTGTTTTTTAAATGTTTCAGGAAACACCATACACTTCTCCCAAGTGTCTGTTGGCAATTTACATCCCGCCCATCAGCATAACAAGGCTCCCAGTTCTCAATGGCCTGTTGCCTTTCTGGATTTTACACTTTTTTCAGATGGCCCTTTTGACCGGGGGGAAGTGAGACTTCATTGTAGTGCAGATTTCCTTTGCAAGCTTGCTTGGTTGGCCAAAAAGGGCGTATGCGTTTTTTCCTGAATATATTCAGGAAAAAACGCATACGCCCTTTTTGGCCAAGTGCATCATTGTGGACGTTCTGCCTCTTTTCCTATGCTTTCAATGCAATTCCAGTCTACCTCCTGAAATCGGTTTCCTGCAATTCTGCCCCGCTTTCAAGTCCTCTTGGCAGCCTTACTTCAGTCTATTTTTGGACGATAGCTGTCATTTATAACTCTGCAGGTTTGTGAATTACAGTGCCCCTGAGCTCCTTTCTTCAACTCGCTTTCTTGTGACCTGGCCGCAACACCGCAGGATGGCTTCAGGCCCTAATCTGGTTCCGGCCCGGCATGCTGAGCCTTTGGTTAATTCCTCTTCCTGGTGGGAAATGAGAGTTAAATTTGCAAGTCCAGACACCTCCAGCTAGCCTCTCATTGGTTCTCGCTATTCCTGTTCATCTTCCGCAGAAATTGCAAACTGGGCCAAACAGGCGGTTAAAGGCGCTGACTCTCCAAGTGGGGAGAGTGTTAGTAAAGCGTCTGGAATGTTGCACCCGAGTACCAGGGGAGGAAAACTGAGACATATTTGAACACGTCTCCCATTCACATGGTTGATCATACTTGGGTTCCACATGCATGTTTTAGCTGAAGGAAGAATACCTTAAACCTGGAGAGTTAAGACCCGTGTAATGGGCACCATGCAATATGACTTCAAAGGGTCTTCATTTGCTCACCGAACCTCTCCAATCCTATCACTGCTGCGTTTATGCCCCTGTACACATGCTTGATTCTCTTTCGGAGACATAGCAATCCATAGGTTTTAAGATACTTACTAGTCAGGTACATTCTTAGGCGTTTAATATGCGGTGTTGAGTCCATTTCGTTGAGCAAGGAGTAGCTCTTGTCTATTCCATATTTGACTTAAGGAACTTTATCTGTGCTCATTTCAATCTCTGGTTTTATGCAGCACCCCAACTCACCTTTACCCTTAAGCAAGCATAAGTTGGTTTTCTAAATTTGAGACCCTGTTCTGTTCTGTAATTCAGTTCCTGTGTAGCCAAGTTTACATTCCGTGTATTACTGATATCTTATGATGTTTCTATTTCTGTGTGACTTACTTCAGTTAGAATCATCATACCTGAATGCACTCATTGTGCTGCTAAGGGCCTGATGACACAGATTTCATTGCTGAGTGATATTGCTTTGTAAGTAAATACCACAACTTCTTTATCCATTTTTCACTTTCTGCGATGTTGAACTTGTACTGTAAACGAGGTTCTTGTAAACAGAGCCGTTCCAAACTTTGGGGTGGCTGTGTCTTTTTGATTTTAATTTCCCTAAGCTATAGGACCATAAGTGGAAGTGCCCTAGTTTCTGTTGCTTTGTTTTTTAGATGTTTCAGGAAACACCATACACTTCTCCCGAGTGGTTGTTGGCAATTTACATCCCGCCCATCAGCATAACAAGGCTCCCAGTTCTCCATGGCCTGTCCTGCCTTTCTGGATTTTACACTTTTTTCAGATGGCCCTTTTGACCGGGGGGAAGTGAGACTTCATTGTAGTGCAGATTTCCTTTGCAAGCTTGCTTGGTTGGCCAAAAAGGGCGTATGCGTTTTTTCCTGAATATATTCAGGAAAAAACGCATACGCACTTTTTGGCCAAGTGCATCATTGTGGACGTTCTGCCTCTTTTCCTATGCTTTCAATGCAATTCCAGTCTACCTCCTGAAATCGGTTTCCTGCAATTCTGCCCCGCTTTCAAGTCCTCTTGGCAGCCTTACTTCAGTCTATTTTTGGACGATAGCTGTCATTTATAACTCTGCAGGTTTGTGAATTACAGTGCCCCTGAGCTCCTTTCTTCAACTCGCTTTCTTGTGACCTGGCCGCAACACCGCAGGATGGCTTCAGGCCCTAATCTGGTTCCGGCCCGGCATGCTGAGCCTTTGGTTAATTCCTCTTCCTGGTGGGAAATGAGAGTTAAATTTGCCCGTCCAGACACCTCCAGCTAGCCTCTCATTGGTTCTCGCTATTCCTGTTCATCTTCCGCAGAAATTGCAAACTGGGCCAAACAGGAGGTTAAAGGGACTGACTCTCCAAGTGGGGAGAGTGTTAGTAAAGCGTCTGGAATGTTGCACCCGAGTACCAGGGGAGGAAAACTGAGACATATTTGAACACGTCTCCCGATCACATGGTTGATCATACTCTAGGTTCCACATGCATGTTTTAGCTGAAGGAAGAATACCTTAAACCTGGGTAGTTGAAACCCGTGGAATGGGTACCATGCAATATGACTTCAAAGGGTCTTCATTTGCTCACCGAACCTCTCCAATCCTATCACTGCTGCGTTTATGCCCCTGTACACATGCTTGATTCTCTTTCGGAGACATAGCAATCCATAGGTTTTAAGATACTTACAAGTCAGGTACATTCTTAGGCGTTTAATATGCGGTGTTGAGTCCATTTCGTTGAGCAAGGAGTAGCTCTTGTCTATTCCATATTTGACTTAAGGAACTTTATCTGTGCTCATTTCAATCTCTGGTTTTATGCAGCACCCCAACTCACCTTTACCCTTAAGCAAGCATAAGTTGGTTTTCTAAATTTGAGACCCTGTTCTGTTCTGTAATTCAGTTCCTGTGTAGCCAAGTTTACATTCCGTGTATTACTGATATCTTATGATGTTTCTATTTCTGTGTGACTTACTTCAGTTAGAATCATCATACCTGAATCCACTCATTGTGCTGCTAAGGGCCTGATGACACAGATTTCATTGCTGAGTGATATTGCTTTGTAAGTAAATACCACAACTTCTTTATCCATTTTTCACTTTCTGTGATGTTGAACTTGTACTGTAAACGAGGTTCTTGTAAACAGAGCCGTTCCAAACTTTGGGGTGGCTGTGTCTTTTTGATTTTAATTTCCCTAAGCTATAGGACCATAAGTGGAAGTGCCCTAGTTTCTGTTGCTTTGTTTTTTAGATGTTTCAGGAAACACCATACACTTCTCCCGAGTGGTTGTTGGCAATTTACATCCCGCCCATCAGCATAACAAGGCTCCCAGTTCTCCATGGCCTGTCCTGCCTTTCTGGATTTTACACTTTTTTCAGATGGCCCTTTTGACCGGGGCGAAGTGAGACTTCATTGTAGTGCAGATTTCCTTTGCAAGCTTGCTTGGTTGGCCAAAAAGGGCGTATGCGTTTTTTCCTGAATATATTCAGGAAAAAACGCATACGCACTTTTTGGCCAAGTGCATCATTGTGGACGTTCTGCCTCTTTTCCTATGCTTTCAATGCAATTCCAGTCTACCTCCTGAAATCGGTTTCCTGCAATTCTGCCCCGCTTTCAAGTCCTCTTGGCAGCCTTACTTCAGTCTATTTTTGGACGATAGCTGTCATTTATAACTCTGCAGGTTTGTGAATTACAGTGCCCCTGAGCTCCTTTCTTCAACTCGCTTTCTTGTGACCTGGCCGCAACACCGCAGGATGGCTTCAGGCCCTAATCTGGTTCCGGCCCGGCATGCTGAGCCTTTGGTTAATTCCTCTTCCTGGTGGGAAATGAGAGTTAAATTTGCCCGTCCAGACACCTCCAGCTAGCCTCTCATTGGTTCTCGCTATTCCTGTTCATCTTCCGCAGAAATTGCAAACTGGGCCAAACAGGAGGTTAAAGGGACTGACTCTCCAAGTGGGGAGAGTGTTAGTAAAGCGTCTGGAATGTTGCACCCGAGTACCAGGGGAGGAAAACTGAGACATATTTGAACACGTCTCCCGATCACATGGTTGATCATACTCTAGGTTCCACATGCATGTTTTAGCTGAAGGAAGAATACCTTAAACCTGGGTAGTTGAAACCCGTGGAATGGGTACCATGCAATATGACTTCAAAGGGTCTTCATTTGCTCACCGAACCTCTCCAATCCTATCACTGCTGCGTTTATGCCCCTGTACACATGCTTGATTCTCTTTCGGAGACATAGCAATCCATAGGTTTTAAGATACTTACAAGTCAGGTACATTCTTAGGCGTTTAATATGGGGTGTTGAGTCCATTTCGTTGAGCAAGGAGTAGCTCTTGTCTATTCCATATTTGGCTTAAGGAACTTTATCTGTGCTCATTTCAATCTCTGGTTTTATGCAGCACCCCAACTCACCTTTACCCTTAAGCAAGCATAAGTTGTTTTTCTAAATTTGAGACCCTGTTCTGTTCTGTAATTCAGTTCCTGTGTAGCCAAGTTTCCATTCCGTGTATTACTGATATCTTATGATGTTTCTTTTTCTGTGTGACTTATTTCAGTTAGAATCATCATACCTGAATCCACTCATTGTGCTGCTAAGGACCTGATGACATAGATTTCATTGCTGAGTGATATTGCTTTGTAAGTGAATACCACAACTTCTTTATCCATTTTTCACTTTCTGCGATGTTGAACTTGTACTGTAAACGAGGTTCTTGTAAACAGAGCCGTTCCAAACTTTGGGGTGGCTGTGTCTTTTTGATTTTAATTTCCCTAAGCTATAGGACCATAAGTGGAAGTGCCCTAGGCTCTGTTGCTTTGTTTTTTAAATGTTTCAGGAAACACCATACACTTCTCCCAAGTGTCTGTTGGCAATTTACATCCCACCCATCAGCATAACAAGGCTCCCAGTTCTCAATGGCCTGTTGCCTTTCTGGATTTTACACTTTTTTCAGATGGCCCTTTTGACCGGGGGGAAGTGAGACTTCATTGTAGTGCAGATTTCCTTTGCAAGCTTGCTTGGTTGGCCAAAAAGGGCGTATGCGTTTTTTCCTGAATATATTCAGGAAAAAACGCATACGCCCTTTTTGGCCAAGTGCATCATTGTGGACGTTCTGCCTCTTTTCCTATGCTTTCAATGCAATTCCAGTCTACCTCCTGAAATCGGTTTCCTGCAATTCTGCCCCGCTTTCAAGTCCTCTTGGCAGCCTTACTTCAGTCTATTTTTGGATGATAGCTGTCATTTATAACTCTGCAGGTTTGTGAATTACAGTGCCCCTGAGCTCCTTTCTTCAACTCGGTTTCTTTTGAGCTGGCCGCAACACCGCAGGATGGCTTCAGGCCCTAATCTGGTTCTGGCATGGCACGCTGAGCCTTTGGTTAATTCCCCTTCCTGGTAGGAAATGAGAGTTAAATTTGCCCATCCAGACACCTCCAGCTAGTCTCCATTGGTTCTCGCTATTCCTGTTCATCTTCCGCAGAAATTGCAAACTGGACCAAACAGGAGGTTAAAGGGACTGACTCTCCCAGTCGGGAGAGTGTTAGTAAAGCGTCTGGAATGTTGCACCCGAGTACCAGGGTACGAAAACTGAGACATATTTGACCACGTCTCCCGATCACATGGTTGATCATACTCTAGGTTCCACATGCATGTTTTAGCTGAAGGAAGAATACCTTAAACCTGGGTAGTTGAAACCCGTGGAATGGGTACCATGCAATATGACTTCAAAGGGTCTTCATTTGCTCACCGAACCTCTCCAATCCTATCACTGCTGCGTTTATGCCCCTGTACACATGCTTGATTCTCTTTCAGAGACATAGCAATCCATAGGTTTTAAGATACTTACTAGTCAGGTACATTCTTAGGCGTTTAATATGCGGTGTTGAGTCCATTTCGTTGAGCAAGGAGTAGCTCTTGTCTATTCCATATTTGTCTTAAGGAACTTTATCTGTGCTCATTTCAATCTCTGGTTTTATGCAGCACCGCAACTCACCTTTCCCCTTAAGCAAGCATAAGTTGGTTTTCTAAATTTGAGACCCTGTTCTGTTCTGTAATTCAGTTCCTGTGTAGCCAAGTTTCCATTCCGTGTATTACTGATATCTTATGATGTTTCTTTTTCTGTGTGACTTATTTCAGTTAGAATCATCATACCTGAATCCACTCATTGTGCTGCTAAGGGCCTGATGACACAGATTTCATTGCTGAGTGATATTGCTTTGTAAGTAAATACCACAACTTCTTTATTCATTTTTCACTTTCTGCGATGTTGAACTTGTACTGTAAACGAGGTTCTTGTAAACAGAGCCGTTCCAAACTTTGGGGTGGCTGTGTCTTTTTGATTTTAATTTCCCTAAGCTATAGGACCATAAGTGGAAGTGCCCTAGGTTCTGTTGCTTTGTTTTTTAGATGTTTCAGGAAACACCATACACTTCTCCCGAGTGGTTGTTGGCAATTTACATCCCGCCCATCAGCATAACAAGGCTCCCAGTTCTCCATGGCCTGTCCTGCCTTTCTGGATTTTACACTTTTTTCAGATGGCCCTTTTGACCGGGGGGAAGTGAGACTTCATTGTAGTGCAGATTTCCTTTGCAAGCTTGCTTGGTTGGCCAAAAAGGGCGTATGCGTTTTTTCCTGAATATATTCAGGAAAAAACGCATACGCCCTTTTTGGCCAAGTGCATCATTGTGGACGTTCTGCCTCTTTTCCTATGCTTTCAATGCAATTCCAGTCTACCTCCTGAAATCGGTTTCCTGCAATTCTGCCCCGCTTTCAAGTCCTCTTGGCAGCCTTACTTCAGTCTCTTTTTGGACGATAGCTGTCATTTATAACTCTGCAGGTTTGTGAATTACAGTGCCCCTGAGCTCCTTTCTTCAACTCGCTTTCTTTTGAGCTGGCCGCAACACCGCAGGATGGCTTCAGGCCCTAATCTGGTTCCGGCACGGCACGCTGAGCCTTTGGTTATTTCCTCTTCCTGGTGGGAAATGAGAGTTAAATTTGCCCGTCCAGACACCTCCAGCTAGCCTCTCATTGGTTCTCGCTATTCCTGTTCATCTTCCGCAGAAATTGCAAACTGGGCCAAACAGGAGGTTAAAGGCGCTGACTCTCCAAGTGGGGAGAGTGTTAGTAAAGCGTCTGGAATGTTGCACCCGAGTACCAGGGGAGGAAAACTGAGACATATTTGAACACGTCTCCCGTTCACATGGTTGATCATACTTGGGTTCCACATGCATGTTTTAGCTGAAGGAAGAATACCTTAAACCTGGAGAGTTAAGACCCGTGTAATGGGTACCATGCAATATGACTTCAAAGGGTCTTCATTTGCTCACCGAACCTCTCCAATCCTATCACTGCTGCGTTTATGCCCCTGTACACATGCTTGATTCTCTTTCGGAGACATAGCAATCCATAGGTTTTAAGATACTTACTAGTCAGGTACATTCTTAGGCGTTTAATATGCGGTGTTGAGTCCATTTCGTTGAGCAAGGAGTAGCTCTTGTCTATTCCATATTTGACTTAAGGATCTTTATCTGTGCTCATTTCAATCTCTGGTTTTATGCAGCACCCCAACTCACCTTTACCCTTAAGCAAGCATAAGTTGGTTTTCTAAATTTGAGACCCTGTTCTGTTCTGTAATTCAGTTCCTGTGTAGCCAAGTTTACATTCCGTGTATTACTGATATCTTATGATGTTTCATTTTCTGTGTCACTTATTTCAGTTAGAATCATCATACCTGAATCCACTCATTGTGCTGCTAAGGGCCTGATGACACAGATTTCATTGCTGAGTGATATTGCTTTGTAAGTAAATACCACAACTTCTTTATCCATTTTTCACTTTCTGCGATGTTGAACTTGTACTGTAAACAAGGTTCTTGTAAACAGAGGCGTCCCAAACTTTGGGGTGGCTGTGTCTTTTTGATTTTAATTTCCCTAAGCTATAGGACCATAAGTGGAAGTGCCCTAGGTTCTGTTGCTTTGTTTTTTAGATGTTTCAGGAAACACCATACACTTCTCCCGAGTGGTTGTTGGCAATTTACATCCCGCCCATCAGCATAACAAGGCTCCCAGTTCTCCATGGCCTGTCCTGCCTTTCTGGATTTTACACTTTTTTCAGATGGCCCTTTTGACCGGGGGGAAGTGAGACTTCATTGTAGTGCAGATTTCCTTTGCAAGCTTGCTTGGTTGGCCAAAAAGGGCGTATGCGTTTTTTCCTGAATATATTCAGGAAAAAACGCATACGCCCTTTTTGGCCAAGTGCATCATTGTGGACGTTCTGCCTCTTTTCCTATGCTTTCAATGCAATTCCAGTCTACCTCCTGAAATCGGTTTCCTGCAATTCTGCCCCGCTTTCAAGTCCTCTTGGCAGCCTTACTTCAGTCTCTTTTTGGACGATAGCTGTCATTTATAACTCTGCAGGTTTGTGAATTACAGTGCCCCTGAGCTCCTTTCTTCAACTCGCTTTCTTTTGAGCTGGCCGCAATACCGCAGGATGGCTTCAGGCCCTAATCTGGTTCCGGTACGGCACGCTGAGCCTTTGGTTATTTCCTCTTCCTGGTGGGAAATGAGAGTTAAATTTGCCCGTCCAGACACCTCCAGCTAGCCTCTCATTGGTTCTCGCTATTCCTGTTCATCTTCCACAGAAATTGCAAACTGGGCCAAACAGGAGGTTAAATGGACTGACTCTCCAAGTGGGGAGAGTGTTAGTAAAGCGTCTGGAATGTTGCACCCGAGTACCAGGGGAGGAAAACTGAGACATATTTGAACACGTCTCCCAATCACATGGTTGATCATACTCTAGGTTCCACATGCATGTTTTAGCTGAAGGAAGAATACCTTAAACCTGGGTAGTTGAAACCCGTGTAATGGGTACCATGCAATATGACTTCAAAGGGTCTTCATTTGCTCACCGAACCTCTCCAATCCTATCAATGCTGCGTTTATGCCCCTGTACACATGCTTGATTTTCTTTCGGAGACATAGCAATCCATAGGTTTTAAGATACTTACAAGTCAGGTACATTCTTAGGCGTTTAATATGCGGTGTTGAGTCCATTTCGTTGAGCAAGGAGTAGCTCTTGTCTATTCCATATTTGGCTTAAGGAACTTTATCTGTGCTCATTTCAATCTCTGGTTTTATGCAGCACCCCAACTCACCTTTACCCTTAAGCAAGAATAAGTTGTTTTTCTAAATTTGAGACCCTGTTCTGTTCTGTAATTCAGTTCCTGTGTAGCCAAGTTTACATTCCGTGTATTACTGATATCTTATGATGTTTCTTTTTCTGTGTGACTTATTTCAGTTAGAATCATCATACCTGAATCCACTCATTGTGCTGCTAAGGGCCTGATGACACAGATTTCATTGCTGAGTGATATTGCTTTGTAAGTAAATACCACAACTTCTTTATCCATTTTTCACTTTCTGCGATGTTGAACTTGTACTGTAAACGAGGTTCTTGTAAACAGAGCCGTTCCAAACTTTGGGGTGGCTGTGTCTTTTTGATTTTAATTTCCCTAAGCTATAGGACCATAAGTGGAAGTGCCTTGGCTCTGTTGCTTTGTTTTTTAGATGTTTCAGGAAACACCATACACTTCTCCCGAGTGGTTGTTGGCAATTTACATCCCGCCCATCAGCATAACAAGGCTCCCAGTTCTCCATGGCCTGTCCTGCCTTTCTGGATTTTACACTTTTTTCAGATGGCCCTTTTGACCGGGGGGAAGTGAGACTTCATTGTAGTGCAGATTTCCTTTGCAAGCTTGCTTGGTTGGCCAAAAAGGGCGTATGCGTTTTTTCCTGAATATATTCAGGAAAAAACGCATACGCCCTTTTTGGCCAAGTGCATCATTGTGGACGTTCTGCCTCTTTTCCTATGCTTTCAATGCAATTCCAGTCTACCTCCTGAAATCGGTTTCCTGCAATTCTGCCCCGCTTTCAAGTCCTCTTGGCAGCCTTACTTCAGTCTATTTTTGGACGATAGCTGTCATTTATAACTCTGCAGGTTTGTGAATTACAGTGCCCCTGAGCTCCTTTCTTCAACTTGCTTTCTTGTGACCTGGCCGCAACACCGCAGGATGGCTTCAGGTCCTAATTGGTTCCGGCACGGCACGCTGAGCCTTTGGTTATTTCCTCTTCCTGGTGGGAAATGAGAGTTAAATTTGCCCGTCCAGACACCTCCAGCTAGTCTCTCATTGGTTCTCGCTATTCCTGTTCATCTTCCGCAGAAATTGCAAACTGTGCCAAACAGGCGGTTAAAGGCGCTGACTCTCCAAGTGGGGAGAGTGTTAGTAAAGCGTCTGGAATGTTGCACCCGAGTACCAGGGGAGGAAAACTGAGACATATTTGAACACGTCTCCCGATCACATGGTTGATCATACTCTGGGTTCCACATGCATATTTTAGCTGAAGGAAGAATACCTAAAACATGGGTAGTTGAAACCCGTGGAATGGGTACCATGCAATATGACTTCAAAGGGTCTTCATTTGCTCACCGAACCTCTCCAATCCTATCACTGCTGCGTTTATGCCCCTGTACACATGCTTGATTCTCTTTTGGAGACATAGCAATCCATAGGTTTTACGATACTTACTAGTCAGGTACATTCTTAGGCGTTTAATATGGGGTGTTGAGTCCATTTCGTTGAGCAAGGAGTAGCTCTTGTCTATTCCATATTTGGCTTAAGGAACTTTATCTGTGCTCATTTCAATCTCTGGTTTTATGCAGCACCCCAACTCACCTTTCCCCTTAAGCAAGCATAAGTTGGTTTTCTAAATTTGAGACCCTGTTCTGTTCTGTAATTCAGTTCCTGTGTAGCCAAGTTTACATTCCGTGTATTACTGATATCTTATGATGTTTCTTTTTCTGTGTGACTTATTTCAGTTAGAATCATCATACCTGAATCCACTCACTGTGCTGCTAAGGGCCTGATGACACAGATTTCATTGCTGAGTGATATTGCTTTGTAAGTAAATACCACAACTTCTTTATCCATTTTTCACTTTCTGCGATGTTGAACTTGTACTGTAAACGAGGTTCTTGTAAACAGAGCCGTTCCAAACTTTGGGGTGGCTGTGTCTTTTTGATTTTAATTTCCCTAAGCTATAGGACCATAAGTGGAAGTGCCCTAGGTTCTGTTGCTTTGTTTTTTAGATGTTTCAGGAAACACCATACACTTCTCCCGAGTGGTTGTTGGCAATTTACATCCCGCCCATCAGCATAACAAGGCTCCCAGTTCTCCATGGCGTGTCCTGCCTTTCTGGATTTTACACTTTTTTCAGATGGCCCGTTTGACCAGGGGGAAGTGAGACTTCATTGTAGTGCAGATTTCCTTTGCAAGCTTGCTTGGTTGGCCAAAAAGGGCGTATGCGTTTTTTCCTGAATATATTCAGGAAAAAACGCATACGCCCTTTTTGGCCAAGTGCATCATTGTGGACGTTCTGCCTCTTTTCCTATGCTTTCAATGCAATTCCAGTCTACCTCCTGAAATCGGTTTCCTGCAATTCTGCCCCGCTTTCAAGTCCTCTTGGCAGCCTTACTTCAGTCTATTTTTGGACGATAGCTGTCATTTATAACTCTGCAGGTTTGTGAATTACAGTGCCCCTGAGCTCCTTTCTACAACTTGCTTTCTTGTGACCTGGCCGCAACACCGCAGGATGGCTTCAGGCCCTAATCTGGTTCCGGCCCGGCATGCTGAGCCTTTGGTTAATTCCTCTTCCTGGTGGGAAATGAGAGTTAAATTTGCCCGTCCAGACACCTCCAGCTAGCCTCTCATTGGTTCTCGCTATTCCTGTTCATCTTCCGCAGTATTTGCAAACTGTGCCAAACAGGAGGTTAAAGGGACTGACTCTCCAAGTGGGGAGAGTGTTAGTAAAGCGTCTGGAATGTTGCACCCGAGTACCAGGGGAGGAAAACTGAGACATATTTGAACACGTCTCCCGATCACATGGTTGATCATACTCTAGGTTCCACATGCATGTTTTAGCTGAAGGAAGAATACCTTAAACCTGGGTAGTTGAAACCCGTGGAATGGGTACCATGCAATATGACTTCAAAGGGTCTTCATTTGCTCACCGAACCTCTCCAATCCTATCACTGCTGCGTTTATGCCCCTGTACACATGCTTGATTCTCTTTCAGAGACATAGCAATCCATAGGTTTTAAGATACTTACTAGTCAGGTACATTCTTAGGCGTTTAATATGGGGTGTTGAGTCCATTTCGTTGAGCAAGGAGTAGCTCTTGTCTATTCCATATTTGGCTTAAGGAACTTTATCTGTGCTCATTTCAATCTCTGGTTTTATGCAGCACCGCAACTCACCTTTACCCTTAAGCAAGCATAAGTTGGTTTTCTAAATTTGAGACCCTGTTCTGTTCTGTAATTCAGTTCCTGTGTAGCCAAGTTTACATTCCGTGTATTACTGATATCTTATGATGTTTCTTTTTCTGTGTGACTTATTTCAGTTAGAATCATCATACCTGAATCCACTCATTGTGCTGCTAAGGGCCTGATGACACAGATTTCATTGCTGAGTGATATTGCTTTGTAAGTAAATACCACAACTTCTTTATCCATTTTTCACTTTCTGCGATGTTGAACTTGTACTGTAAACGAGGTTCTTGTAAACAGAGCCGTTCCAAACTTTGGGGTGGCTGTGTCTTTTTGATTTTAATTTCCCTAAGCTATAGGACCATAAGTGGAAGTGCCCTAGGCTCTGTTGCTTTGTTTTTTAAATGTTTCAGGAAACTCCATACACTTCTCCCAAGTGTCTGTTGGCAATTTACATCCCGCCCATCAGCATAACAAGGCTCCCAGTTCTCAATGGCCTGTTGCCTTTCTGGATTTTACACTTTTTTCAGATGGCCCTTTTGACCGGGGGGAAGTGAGACTTCATTGTAGTGCAGATTTCCTTTGCAAGCTTGCTTGGTTGGGCAAAAAGGGCGTATGCGTTTTTTCCTGAATATATTCAGGAAAAAACGCATACGCCCTTTTTGGCCAAGTGCATCATTGTGGACGTTCTGCCTCTTTTCCTATGCTTTCAATGCAATTCCAGTCTACCTCCTGAAATCGGTTTCCTGCAATTCTGCCCCGCTTTCAAGTCCTCTTGGCAGCCTTACTTCAGTCTATTTTTGAACGATAGCTCTCATTTATAACTCTGCAGGTTTGTGAATTACAGTGCCCCTGAGCTCCTTTCTTCAACTCGCTTTCTTGTGACCTGGCCGCAACACCACAGGATGGCTTCAGGCCCTAATCTGGTTCCGGCCCGGCATGCTGAGCCTTTGGTTAATTCCTCTTCCTGGTGGGAAATGAGAGTTAAATTTGCCCGTCCAGACACCTCCAGCTAGCCTCTCATTGGTTCTCGCTATTCCTGTTCATCTTCCGCAGAAATTGCAAACTGGGCCAAACAGGAGGTTAAAGGGACTGACTCTCCAAGTGGGGGAGAGTGTTAGTAAAGCGTCTGGAATGTTGCACCCGAGTACCAGGGGAGGAAAACTGAGACATATTTGAACACGTCTCCCGATCACATGGTTGATCATACTCTAGGTTCCACATGCATGTTTTAGCTGAAGGAATCATACCTTAAACCTGGGTAGTTGAAACCCGTGGAATGGGTACCATGCAATATGACTTCAAAGGGTCTTCATTTGCTCACCGAACCTCTGCAATCCTATCACTGCTGCGTTTATGCCCCTGTACACATGCTTGATTCTCTTTCGGAGACATAGCAATCCATAGGTTTTACGATACTTACTAGTCAGGTACATTCTTAGGCGTTTAATATGGGGTGTTGAGTCCATTTCGTTGAGCAAGGAGTAGCTCTTGACTATTCCATATTTGGCTTAAGGAACTTTATCTGTGCTCATTTCAATCTCTGGTTTTATGCAGCACCCCAACTCACCTTTACCCTTAAGCAAGCATAAGTTGGTTTTCTAAATTTGAGACCCTGTTCTGTTCTGTAATTCAGTTCCTGTGTAGCCAAGTTTACATTCCGTGTATTACTGATATCTTATGATGTTTCTTTTTCTGTGTGACTTACTTCAGTTAGAATCATCATACCTGAATCCACTCATTGTTCTGCTAAGGGCCTGATGACACAGATTTCATTGCTGAGTGATATTGCTTTGTAAGTAAATACCACAACTTCTTTATCCATTTTTCACTTTCTGCGATGTTGAACTTGTACTGTAAACGAGGTTCTTGTAAACAGAGCCGTTCCAAACTTTGGGGTGGCTGTGTCTTTTTGATTTTAATTTCCCTAAGCTATAGGACCATTAGTGGAAGTGCCCTAGGTTCTGTTGCTTTGTTTTTTCGATGTTTCAGGAAACACCATACACTTCTCCCAAGTGTCTGTTGGCAATTTACATCCCGCCCATCAGCATAACAAGGCTCCCAGTTCTCCATGGTCTGTCCTGCCTTTCTGGATTTTACACTTTTTTCAGATGGCCCTTTAGACCGGGGGGAAGTGAGACTTCATTGTAGTGCAGATTTCCTTTGCAAGCTTGCTTGGTTGGCCAAAAAGGGCGTATGCGTTTTTTCCTGAATATATTCAGGAAAAAACGCATACGCCCTTTTTGGCCAAGTGCATCATTGTGGACGTTCTGCCTCTTTTCCTATGCTTTCAATGCAATTCCAGTCTACCTCCTGAAATCGGTTTCCTGCAATTCTGCCCCGCTTTCAAGTCCTCTTGGCAGCCTTACTTCAGTCTATTTTTGGACGATAGCTGTCATTTATAACTCTGCAGGTTTGTGAATTACAGTGCCCCTGAGCTCCTTTCTTCAACTCGGTTTCTTTTGAGCTGGCCGCAACACCGCAGGATGGCTTCAGGCCCTAATCTGGTTCTGGTACGGCACGCTGAGCCTTTGGTTATTTCCTCTTCCTGGTGGGAAATGAGAGTTAAATTTGCCCGTCCAGACACCTCCAGCTAGCCTCTCATTGGTTCTCGCTATTCCTGTTCATCTTCCGCAGAAATTGCAAACTGGGCCAAACAGGAGGTTAAAGGCGCTGACTCTCCAAGTGGGGAGAGTGTTAGTAAAGCGTCTGGAATGTTGCACCCGAGTACCAGGGGAGGAAAACTGAGACATATTTGAACACGTCTCCCGATCACATGGTTGATCATACTCTGGGTTCCACATGCATATTTTAGCTGAAGGAAGAATACCTAAAACCTGGGTAGTTGAAACCCGTGGAATGGGTACCATGCAATATGACTTCAAAGGGTCTTCATTTGCTCACCGAACCTCTTCAATCCTATCACTGCTGCGTTTATGCCCCTGTACACATGCTTGATTCTCTTTCGGAGACATAGCAATCCATAGGTTTTACGATACTTACTAGTCAGGTACATTCTTAGGCGTTTAATATGGGGTGTTGAGTCCATTTCGTTGAGCAAGGAGTAGCTCTTGTCTATTCCATATTTGACTTAAGGAACTTTATCTGTGCTCATTTCAATCTCTGGTTTTATGCAGCACCCCAACTCACCTTTACCCTTAAGCAAGCATAAGTTGGTTTTCTAAATTTGAGACCCTGTTCTGTTCTGTAATTCAGTTCCTGTGTAGCCAAGTTTACATTCCGTGTATTACTGATATCTAATGATGTTTCTTTTTCTGTGTGACTTATTTCAGTTAGAATCATCGTACCTGAATCTACTCATTATGCTGCTACGGGCCTGATGACATAGATTTCATTGCTGAGTGATACTGCATTGTACGTAAGTACCACAAGTTCTTTATCCATTTTTCACTTCCTGCGATGTTGAACTTGTACTGTAAACGAGGTTCTTGTAAACAGAGCCGTTCCAAACTTTGGGGTGGCTGTGTCTTTTTGATTTTAATTTCCCTAAGCTATAGGACCATAAGTAGAAGTGCCCTAGGCTCTGTTGCTTTGTTTTTTAGATGTTTCAGGAAACACCATACACTTCTCCCAAGTGTCTGTTGGCAATTTACATCCCACCCATCAGCATAACAAGGCTCCCAGTTCTCAATGGCCTGTTGCCTTTCTGGATTTTACACTTTTTTCAGATGGCCCTTTTGACCGGGGGGAAGTGAGACTTCATTGTAGTGCAGATTTCCTTTGCAAGCTTGCTTGGTTGGCCAAAAAGGGCGTATGCGTTGTTTCCTGAATATATTCAGGAAAAAACGCATACGCCCTTTTTGGCCAAGTGCATCATTGTGGACGTTCTGCCTCTTTTCCTATGCTTTCAGTGCAATTCCAGTCTACCTCCTGAAATCGGTTTCCTGCAATTCTACCCCGCTTTCAAGTCCTCTTGGCAGCCTTACTTCAGTCTATTTTTGGACGATAGCTGTCATTTATAACTCTGCAGGTTTGTGAATTACAGTGCCCCTGAGCTCCTTTCTTCAACTCGCTTTCTTGTGACCTGGCCGCAACACCGCAGGATGGCTTCAGGCCCTAATCTGGTTCCGGCCCGGCATGCTGAGCCTTTGGTTAATTCCTCTTCCTGGTGGGAAATGAGAGTTAAATTTGCCCGTCCAGACACCTCCAGCTAGTCTCTCATTGGTTCTCGCTATTCCTGTTCATCTTCCGCAGAAATTGCAAACTGGGCCAAACAGGAGGTTAAAGGGACTGACTCTCCAGGTCGGGAGAGTGTTAGTAAAGCGTCTGGAATGTTGCACCCGAGTACCATGGGAGGAAAACTGAGACATATTTGAACACGTCTCCCGATCACATGGTTGATCATACTCTAGGTTCCACATGCATGTTTTAGCTGAAGGAAGAATACCTTAAACCTGGGTAGTTGAAACCCGTGGAATGGGTACCATGCAATATGACTTCAAAGGGTCTTCATTTGCTCACCGAACCTCTCCAATCCTATCACTGCTGCATTTATGCCCCTGTACACATGCTTGATTCTCTTTCGGAGACATAGCAATCCATAGGTTTTACGATACTTACTAGTCAGGTACATTCTTAGGCGTTTAATATGGGGTGTTGAGTCCATTTCGTTGAGCAAGGAGTAGCTCTTGTCTATTCCATATTTGGCTTAAGGAACTTTATCTGTGCTCATTTCAATCTCTGGTTTTATGCAGCACCCCAACTCACCTTTACCCTTAAGCAAGAATAAGTTGGTTTTCTAAATTTGAGACCCTGTTCTGTTCTGTAATTCAGTTCCTGTGTAGCCAAGTTTACATTCCGTGTATTACTGATATCTTATGATGTTTCTTTTTCTGTGTGACTTATTTCAGTTAGAATCATCATACCTGAATCCACTCACTGTGCTGCTAAGGGCCTGATGACACAGATTTCATTGCTGAGTGATATTGCTTTGTAAGTAAATACCACAACTTCTTTATCCATTTTTCACTTTCTGCGATGTTGAACTTGTACTGTAAACGAGGTTCTTGTAAACAGAGCCGTTCCAAACTTTGGGGTGGCTGTGTCTTTTTGATTTTAATTTCCCTAAGCTATAGGACCATAAGTGGAAGTGCCCTAGGTTCTGTTGCTTTGTTTTTTAGATGTTTCAGGAAACACCATACACTTCTTCCGAGTGGTTGTTGGCAATTTACATCCCGCCCATCAGCATAACAAGGCTCCCAGTTCTCCATGGCCTGTCCTGCCTTTCTGGATTTTACACTTTTTTCAGATGGCCCTTTTGACCGGGGGGAAGTGAGACTTCATTGTAGTGCAGATTTCCTTTGTAAGCTTGCTTGGTTGGCCAAAAAGGGCGTATGCGTTTTTTCCTGAATATATTCAGGAAAAAACGCATACGCCCTTTTAGGCCAAGTGCATCATTGTGGACGTTCTGCCTCTTTTCCTATGCTTTCAATGCAATTCCAGTCTACCTCCTGAAATCGGTTTCCTGCAATTCTGCCCCGCTTTCAAGTCCTCTTGGCAGCCTTACTTCAGTCTATTTTTGGACGATAGCTGTCATTTATAACTCTGCAGGTTTGTGAATTACAGTGCCCCTGAGCTCCTTTCTTCAACTTGCTTTCTTGTGACCTGGCCGCAACACCGCAGGATGGCTTCAGGCCCTAATCTGGTTCCGGCACGGCACGCTGAGCCTTTGGTTATTTCCTTTTCCTGGTGGGAAATGAGAGTTAAATTTGCCCGTCCAGACACCTCCAGCTAGTCTCTCATTGGTTCTCGCTATTCCTGTTCATCTTTCGCAGAAATTGCAAACTGGGCCAAACAGGAGGTTAAAGGCGCTGACTCTCCAAGTGGGGAGAGTGTTAGTAAAGCGTCTGGAATGTTGCACCCGAGTACCAGGGGAGGAAAACTGAGACATATTTGAACACGTCTCCCGATCACATGGTTGATCATACTCTAGGTTCCACATGCATGTTTTAGCTGAAGGAAGAATACCTTAAACCTGGGTAGTTGAAACCCGTGGAATGGGTACCATGCAATATGACTTCAAAGGGTCTTCATTTGCTCACCGAACCTCTCCAATCCTATCACTGCTGCGTTTATGCCCCTGTACACATGCTTGATTCTCTTTCGGAGACATAGCAATCCATAGGTTTTAAGATACTTACAAGTCAGGTACATTCTTAGGCGTTTAATATGGGGTGTTGAGTCCATTTCGTTGAGCAAGGAGTAGCTCTTGTCTATTCCATATTTGGCTTAAGGAACTTTATCTGTGCTCATTTCAATCTCTGGTTTTATGCAGCACCCCAACTCACCTTTACCCTTAAGCAAGCATAAGTTGTTTTTCTAAATTTGAGACCCTGTTCTGTTCTGTAATTCAGTTCCTGTGTAGCCAAGTTTCCATTCCATGTATTACTGATATCTTATGATGTTTCTTTTTCTGTGTGTCTTATTTCAGTTAGAATCATCATACCTGAATCCACTCATTGTGCTGCTAAGGACCTGATGACATAGATTTCATTGCTGAGTGATATTGCTTTGTAAGTGAATACCACAACTTCTTTATCCATTTTTCACTTTCTGCGATGTTGAACTTGTACTGTAAACGAGGTTCTTGTAAACAGAGCCGTTCCAAACTTTGGGGTGGCTGTGTCTTTTTGATTTTAATTTCCCTAAGCTATAGGACCATAAGTGGAAGTGCCCTAGGTTCTGTTGCTTTGTTTTTTAGATGTTTCAGGAAACACCATACACTTCTCCCGAGTGGTTGTTGGCAATTTACATCCCGCCCATCAGCATAACAAGGCTCCCAGTTCTCCATGGCCTGTCCTGCCTTTCTGGATTTTACACTTTTTTCAGATGGCCCTTTTGACCGGGGGGAAGTGAGACTTCATTGTAGTGCAGATTTCCTTTGCAAGCTTGCTTGGTTGACCAAAAAGGGCGTATGCGTTTTTTCCTGAATATATTCAGGAAAAAACGCATACGCCCTTTTTGGCCAAGTGCATCATTGTGTACGTTCTGCCTCTTTTCCTATGCTTTCAATGCAATTCCAGTCTACCTCCTGAAATCGGTTTCCTGCAATTCTGCCCCGCTTTCAAGTCCTCTTGGCAGCCTTACTTCAGTCTATTTTTGGACGATAGCTGTCATTTATAACTCTGCAGGTTTGTGAATTACAGTGCCCCTGAGCTCCTTTCTTCAACTTGCTTTCTTGTGACCTGGCCGCAACACCGCAGGATGGCTTCAGGCCCTAATCTGGTTCCGGCACGGCACGCTGAGCCTTTGGTTATTTCCTTTTCCTGGTGGGAAATGAGAGTTAAATTTGCCTGTCCAGACACCTCCAGCTAGCCTCTCATTGGTTCTCGCTATTCCTGTTCATCTTCCACAGAAATTGCAAACTGGGCCAAACAGGAGGTTAAAGGCGCTGACTCTCCAAGTGGGGAGAGTGTTAGTAAAGCGTCTGGAATGTTGCACCCGAGTACCAGGGGAGGAAAACTGAGACATATTTGAACACGTCTCCCGTTCACATGGTTGATCATACTTGGGTTCCACATGCATGTTTTAGCTGAAGGAAGAATACCTTAAACCTGGAGAGTTAAGACCCGTGTAATGGGTACCATGCAATATGACTTCAAAGGGTCTTCATTTGCTCACCAAACCTCTCCAATCCTAACACTGCTGCGTTTATGCCCCTGTACACATGCTTGATTCTCTTTCGGAGACATAGCAATCCATAGGTTTTAAGATACTTACTAGTCAGTTACATTCTTAGGCGTTTAATATGGGGTGTTGAGTCCATTTCGTTGAGCAAGGAGTAGCTCTTGTCTATTCCATATTTGGCTTAAGGAACTTTATCTGTGCTCATTTCAATCTCTGGTTTTATGCAGCACCCCAACTCACCTTTACCCTTAAGCAAGAATAAGTTGGTTTTGTAAATTTGAGACCCTGTTCTGTTCTGTAATTCAGTTCCTGTGTAGCCAAGTTTACATTCCGTGTATTACTGATATCTTATGATGTTTCTTTTTCTGTGTGACTTATTTCAGTTAGAATCATCATACCTGAATCCACTCATTGTGCTGCTAAGGGCCTGATGACACAGATTTCATTGCTGAGTGATATTGCTTTGTAAGTAAATACCACAACTTCTTTATCCATTTTTCACTTTCTGCGATGTTGAACTTGTACTGTAAACGAGGTTCTTGTAAACAGAGCTGTTCCAAACTTTGGGGTGGCTGTGTCTTTTTGATTTTAATTTCCCTAAGCTATAGGACCATAAGTGGAAGTGCCCTAGGTTCTGTTGCTTTGTTTTTTAGATGTTTCAGGAAACACCATACACTTCTCCCGAGTGGTTGTTGGCAATTTACATCCCGCCCATCAGCATAACAAGGCTCCCAGTTCTCCATGGCCTGTCCTGCCTTTCTGGATTTTACACTTTTTTCAGATGGCCCTTTTGACCGGGGGGAAGTGAGACTTCATTGTAGTGCAGATTTCCTTTGCAAGCTTGCTTGGTTGACCAAAAAGGGCGTATGCGTTTTTTCCTGAATATATTCAGGAAAAAACGCATACGCCCTTTTTGGCCAAGTGCATCATTGTGTACGTTCTGCCTCTTTTCCTATGCTTTCAATGCAATTCCAGTCTACCTCCTGAAATCGGTTTCCTGCAATTCTGCCCCGCTTTCAAGTCCTCTTGGCAGCCTTACTTCAGTCTATTTTTGGACGATAGCTGTCATTTATAACTCTGCAGGTTTGTGAATTACAGTGCCCCTGAGCTCCTTTCTTCAACTTGCTTTCTTGTGACATGGCCGCAACACCGCAGGATGTCTTCAGGCCCTAATCTGGTTCCGGCACGGCACGCTGAGCCTTTGGTTATTTCCTTTTCCTGGTGGGAAATGAGAGTTAAATTTGCCTGTCCAGACACCTCCAGCTAGCCTCTCATTGGTTCTCGCTATTCCTGTTCATCTTCCACAGAAATTGCAAACTGGGCCAAACAGGAGGTTAAAGGCGCTGACTCTCCAAGTGGGGAGAGTGTTAGTAAAGCGTCTGGAATGTTGCACCCGAGTACCAGGGGAGGAAAACTGAGACATATTTGAACACGTCTCCCGTTCACATGGTTGATCATACTTGGGTTCCACATGCATGTTTTAGCTGAAGGAAGAATACCTTAAACCTGGAGAGTTAAGACCCGTGTAATGGGTACCATGCAATATGACTTCAAAGGGTCTTCATTTGCTCACCAAACCTCTCCAATCCTAACACTGCTGCGTTTATGCCCCTGTACACATGCTTGATTCTCTTTCGGAGACATAGCAATCCATAGGTTTTAAGATACTTACTAGTCAGTTACATTCTTAGGCGTTTAATATGGGGTGTTGAGTCCATTTCGTTGAGCAAGGAGTAGCTCTTGTCTATTCCATATTTGGCTTAAGGAACTTTATCTGTGCTCATTTCAATCTCTGGTTTTATGCAGCACCCCAACTCACCTTTACCCTTAAGCAAGAATAAGTTGGTTTTGTAAATTTGAGACCCTGTTCTGTTCTGTAATTCAGTTCCTGTGTAGCCAAGTTTACATTCCGTGTATTACTGATATCTTATGATGTTTCTTTTTCTGTGTGACTTATTTCAGTTAGAATCATCATACCTGAATCCACTCATTGTGCTGCTAAGGGCCTGATGACACAGATTTCATTGCTGAGTGATATTGCTTTGTAAGTAAATACCACAACTTCTTTATCCATTTTTCACTTTCTGCGATGTTGAACTTGTACTGTAAACGAGGTTCTTGTAAACAGAGCCGTTCCAAACTTTGGGGTGGCTGTGTCTTTTTGATTTTAATTTCCCTAAGCTATAGGACCATAAGTGGAAGTGCCCTAGGTTCTGTTGCTTTGTTTTTTAGATGTTTCAGGAAACACCATACACTTCTCCCGAGTGGTTGTTGGCAATTTACATCCCGCCCATCAGCATAACAAGGCTCCCAGTTCTCCATGGCCTGTCCTGCCTTTCTGGATTTTACACTTTTTTCAGATGGCCCTTTTGACCGGGGGGAAGTGAGACTTCATTGTAGTGCAGATTTCCTTTGCAAGTTTGCTTGGTTGGCCAAAAAGGGCGTATGCGTTTTCTCCTGAATATATTCAGGAAAAAACGCATACGCCCTTTTTGGCCAAGTGCATCATTGTGTACGTTCTGCCTCTTTTCCTATGCTTTCAATGCATTTCCAGTCTACCTCCTGAAATCGGTTTCCTGCAATTCTGCCCCGCTTTCAAGTCCTCTTGGCAGCCTTAGTTCAGTGTATTTTTGGACGATAGCTGTCATTTATAACTCTGCAGGTTTGTGAATTACAGTGCCCCTGAGCTCCTTTCTTCAACTCGCTTTCTTGTGACCTGGCCGCAACACCGCAGGATGGCTTCAGGCCCTAATCTGGTTCCGGCCCGGCATGCTGAGCCTTTGGTTAATTCCTCTTCCTGGTGGGAAATGAGAGTTAAATTTGCCTGTCCAGACACCTCCAGCTAGCCTCTCATTGGTTCTCGCTATTCCTGTTCATCTTCCACAGAAATTGCAAACTGGGCCAAACAGGAGGTTAAAGGGACTGACTCTCCAAGTGGGGAGAGTGTTAGTAAAGCGTCTGGAATGTTGCACCCGAGTACCAGGGGAGGAAAACTGAGACATATTTGAACACGTCTCCCGATCACATGGTTGATCATACTCTAGGTTCCACATGCATGTTTTAGCTGAAGGAAGAATACCTTAAACCTGGGTAGTTGAAACCCGTGGAATGGGTACCATGCAATATGACTTCAAAGGGTCTTCATTTGCTCACCGAACCTCTGCAATCCTATCACTGCTGCGTTTATGCCCCTGTACACATGCTTGATTCTCTTTCGGAGACATAGCAATCCATAGGTTTTAAGATACTTACTAGTCAGGTACATTCTTAGGCGTTTAATATGGGGTGTTGAGTCCATTTCGTTGAGCAAGGAGTAGCTCTTGTCTATTCCATATTTGGCTTAAGGAACTTTATCTGTGCTCATTTCAATCTCTGGTTTTATGCAGCACCCCAACTCACCTTTACCCTTAAGCAAGCATAAGTTGGTTTTCTAAATTTGAGACCCTGTTCTGTTCTGTAATTCAGTTCCTGTGTAGCCAAGTTTACATTCCGTGTATTACTGATATCTTATGATGTTTCTTTTTCTGTGTGACTTACTTCAGTTAGAATCATCATACCTGAATCCACTCATTGTGCTGCTAAGGGCCTGATGACACAGATTTCATTGCTGAGTGATATTGCTTTGTAAGTAAATACCACAACTTCTTTATCCATTTTTCAATTTCTGCGATGTTGAACTTGTACTGTAAACGAGGTTCTTGTAAACAGAGCCGTTCCAAACTTTGGGGTGGCTGTGTCTTTTTGATTTTAATTTCCCTAAGCTATAGGACCATAAGTGGAAGTGCCCTAGGTTCTGTTGCTTTGTTTTTTAGATGTTTTAGGAAACACCATACACTTCTCCTGAGTGGTTGTTGGCAATTTACATCCCGCCCATCAGCATAACAAGGCTCCCAGTTCTCCATGGCCTGTCCTGCCTTTCTGGATTTTACACTTTTTTCAGATGGCCCTTTTGACCGGGGGGAAGTGAGACTTCATTGTAGTGCAGATTTCCTTTGCAAGCTTGCTTGGTTGGCCAAAAAGGGCGTATGCGTTTTTTCCTGAATATATTCAGGAAAAAACGCATACGCCCTTTTTGGCCAAGTGCATCATTGTGGACGTTCTGCCTCTTTTCCTATGCTTTCAATGCAATTCCAGTCTACCTCCTGAAATCGGTTTCCTGCAATTCTGCCCGCTTTCAAGTCCTCTTGGCAGCCTTACTTCAGTTTATTTTTGGACGATAGCTGTCATTTATAACTCTGCATGTTTGTGAATTACAGTACCCCTGAGCTCCTTTCTTCAACTCGCTTTCTTTTGAGCTGGCCGCAACACCGCAGGATGGCTTCAGGCCCTAATCTGGTTCCGGTACGGCACGCTGAGCCTTTGGTTATTTCCTCTTCCTGGTGGGAAATGAGAGTTAAATTTGCCCGTCCAGACACCTCCAGCTACCCTCTCATTGGTTCTCGCTATTCCTGTTCATCTTCCGCAGAAATTGCAAACTGGGCCAAACAGGAGGTTAAAGGCGCTGACTCTCAAAGTGGGGAGAGTGTTAGTAAAGCGTCTGGAATGTTGCACCCGAGTACCAGGGGAGGAAAACTGAGACATATTTGAACACGTCTCCCGTTCACATGGTTGATCATACTTGGGTTCCACATGCATGTTTTAGCTGAAGGAAGAATACCTTAAACCTGGAGATTTGAGACCCGTGTAATGGGTACCATGCAATATGACTTCAAAGGGTCTTCATTTGCTCACCGAACCTCTCCAATCCTATCACTGCTGCGTTTATGCCCCTGTACACATGCTTGATTCTCTTTTGGAGACATAGCAATCCATAGGTTTTACGATACTTACTAGTCAGGTACATTCTTAGGCGTTTAATATGCGGTGTTGAGTCCATTTCGTTGAGCAAGGAGTAGCTCTTGTCTATTCCATATTTGACTTAAGGAACTTTATCTGTGCTCATTTCAATCTCTGGTTTTATGCAGCACCCCAACTCACCTTTACCCTTAAGCAAGCATAAGTTGGTTTTCTAAATTTGAGACCCTGTTCTGTTCTGTAATTCAGTTCCTGTGTAGCCAAGTTTACATTCCGTGTATTAGTGATATCTTATGATGTTTCTTTTTCTGTGTGACTTATTTCAGTTAGAATCATCGTACCTGAATCTACTCATTATGCTGCTACGGGCCTGATGACATAGATTTCATTGCTGAGTGATACTGCATTGTACGTAAGTACCACAAGTTCTTTATCCATTTTTCACTTTCTGTGATGTTGAACTTGTACTGTAAACGAGGTTCTTGTAAACAGAGCCGTTCCAAACTTTGGGGTGGCTGTGTCTTTTTGATTTTAATTTCCCTAAGCTATAGGACCATAAGTAGAAGTGCCCTAGGCTCTGTTGCTTTGTTTTTTAGATGTTTCAGGAAACACCATACACTTCTCCCAAGTGTCTGTTGGCAATTTACATCCCACCCATCAGCATAACAAGGCTCCCAGTTCTCAATGGCCTGTTGCCTTTCTGGATTTTACACTTTTTTCAGATGGCCCTTTTGACCGGGGGGAAGTGAGACTTCATTGTAGTGCAGATTTCCTTTGCAAGCTTGCTTGGTTGGCCAAAAAGTGCGTATGCGTTTTTTCCTGAATATATTCAGGAAAAAACGCATACGCCCTTTTTGGCCAAGTGCATCATTGTGGACGTTCTGCCTCTTTTCCTATGCTTTCAATGCAATTCCAGTCTACCTCCTGAAATCGGTTTCCTGCAATTCTACCCCGCTTTCAAGTCCTCTTGGCAGCCTTACATCAGTCTATTTTTGGACGATAGCTGTCATTTATAACTCTGCAAGTTTGTGAATTACAGTGCCCCTGAGCTCCTTTCTTCAACTCGCTTTCTTGTGACCTGGCCGCAACACCGCAGGATGGCTTCAGGCCCTAATCTGGTTCCGGCACGGCACGCTGAGCCTTTGGTTAATTCCTCTTCCTGGTGGGAAATGAGAGTTAAATTTGCCCGTCCAGACACCTCCAGCTAGTCTCTCATTGGTTCTCGCTATTCCTGTTCATCTTCCGCAGAAATTGCAAACTGGGCCAAACAGGAGGTTAAAGGGAGTGACTCTCCAGGTCGGGAGAGTGTTAGTAAAGCGTCTGGAATGTTGCACCCGAGTACCAGGGGAGGAAAACTGAGACATATTTGAACACGTCTCCCGATCACATGGTTGATCATACTCTAGGTTCCACATGCATGTTTTAGCTGAAGGAAGAATACCTTAAACCTGGGTAGTTGAAACCCGTGGAATGGGTACCATGCAATATGACTTCAAAGGGTCTTCATTTGCTCACCGAACCTCTCCAATCCTATCACTGCTGCGTTTATGCCCCTGTACACATGCTTGATTCTCTTTCGGAGACATAGCAATCCATAGGTTTTAAGATACTTACTAGTCAGGAACATTCTTAGGCGTTTAATATGGGGTGATGAGTCCGTTTCGTTGAGCAAGGAGTAGCTCTTGTCTATTCCATATTTGGCTTAAGGAACTTTATCTGTGCTCATTTCAATCTCTGGTTTTATGCAGCACCCCAACTCACCTTTACCCTTAAGCAAGAATAAGTTGGTTTTCTAAATTTGAGACCCTGTTCTGTTCTGTAATTCAGTTCCTGTATAGCCAAGTTTACATTCCATGTATTACTGATATCTTATGATGTTTCTTTTTCTGTGTGACTTATTTCAGTTAGAATCATCATACCTGAATCCACTCACTGTGCTGCTAAGGGCCTGATGACACAGATTTCATTGCTGAGTGATATTGCTTTGTAAGTAAATACCACAACTTCTTTATCCATTTTTCACTTTCTGCGATGTTGAACTTGTACTGTAAACGAGGTTCTTGTAAACAGAGCCGTTCCAAACTTTGGGGTGGCTGTGTCTTTTTGATTTTAATTTCCCTAAGCTATAGGACCATAAGTGGAAGTGCCCTAGGTTCTGTTGCTTTGTTTTTTAGATGTTTCAGGAAACACCATACACTTCTCCCGAGTGGTTGTTGGCAATTTACATCCCGCCCATCAGCATAACAAGGCTCCCAGTTCTCCATGGCCTGTCCTGCCTTTCTGGATTTTACACTTTTTTCAGATGGCCCTTTTGACCGGGGGGAAGTGAGACTTCATTGTAGTGCAGATTTCCTTTGCAAGCTTGCTTGGTTGGCCAAAAAGGGCGTATGCGTTTTTTCCTGAATATATTCAGGAAAAAACGCATACGCCCTTTTTGGCCAAGTGCATCATTGTGGACGTTGTGCCTCTTTTCCTATGCTTTCAATGCAATTCCAGTCTACCTCCTGAAATCGGTTTCCTGCAATTCTGCCCCGCATTCAAGTCCTCTTGGCAGCCTTACTTCAGTGTATTTTTGGACGATAGCTGTCATTTATAACTCTGCAGGTTTGTGAATTACAGTGCCCCTGAGCTCCTTTCTTCAACTTGCTTTCTTGTGACCTGGCCGCAACACCGCAGGATGGCTTCAGGCCCTAATCTGGTTCCGGCATGGCACGCTGAGCCTTTGGTTATTTCCTCCTCCTGGTGGGAAATGAGAGTTAAATTTGCCCGTCCAGACACCTCCAGCTAGTCTCTCATTGGTTCTCGCTATTCCTGTTCATCTTCCGCAGAAATTGCAAACTGGGCCAAACAGGAGGTTAAAGGCGCTGACTCTCCAAGTGGGGAGAGTGTTAGTAAAGCGTCTGGAATGTTGCACCCGAGTACCAGGGGAGGAAAACTGAGACATATTTGAACACGTCTCCCGTTCACATGGTTGATCATACTTGGGTTCCACATGCATGTTTTATCTGAAGGAAGAATACCTTAAACCTGGAGAGTTAAGACCCGTGTAATGGGTACCATGCAATATGACTTCAAAGGGTCTTCATTTGCTCACCAAACCTCTCCAATCCTATCACTGCTGCGTTTATGCCCCTGTACACATGCTTGATTCTCTTTCGGAGACATAGCAATCCATAGGTTTTAAGATACTTACTAGTCAGGTACATTCTTAGGCGTTTAATATGCGGTGTTGAGTCCATTTCGTTGAGCAAGGAGTAGCTCTTGTCTATTCCATATTTGACTTAAGGATCTTTATCTGTGCTCATTTCAATCTCTGGTTTTATGCAGCACCCCAACTCACCTTTACCCTTAAGCAAGCATAAGTTGGTTTTCTAAATTTGAGACCCTGTTCTGTTCTGTAATTCAGTTCCTGTGTAGCCAAGTTTACATTCCGTGTATTACTGATATCTTATGATGTTTCTTTTTCTGTGTGACTTATTTCAGTTAGAATCATCATACCTGAATCCACTCATTGTGCTGCTAAGGGCCTGATGACACAGATTTCATTGCTGAGTGATATTGCTTTGTAAGTAAATACCACAACTTCTTTATCCATTTTTCACTTTCTGCGATGTTGAACTTGTACTGTAAACGAGGTTCTTGTAAACAGAGCCGTTCCAAACTTTGGGGTGGCTGTGTCTTTTTGATTTTAATTTCCCTAAGCTATAGGACCATAAATGGAAGTGCCCTTGGTTCTGTTGCTTTGTTTTTTAGATGTTTCAGGAAACACCATACACTTCTCCCGAGTGGTTGTTGGCAATTTACATCCCGCCCATCAGCATAACAAGGCTCCCAGTTCTCCATGGCCTGTCCTGCCTTTCTGGATTTTACACTTTTTTCAGATGGCCCTTTTGACCGGGGGGAAGTGAGACTTCATTGTAGTGCAGATTTCCTTTGCAAGCTTGCTTGGTTGACCAAAAAGGGCGTATGCGTTTTTTCCTGAATATATTCAGGAAAAAACGCATACGCCCTTTTTGGCCAAGTGCATCATTGTGTACGTTCTGCCTCTTTTCCTTTGCTTTCAATGCAATTCCAGTCTACCTCCTGAAATCGGTTTCCTGCAATTCTGCCCCGCTTTCAAGTCCTCTTGGCAGCCTTACTTCAGTCTACTTTTGGACGATAGCTGTCATTTATAACTCTGCAGGTTTGTGAATTACAGTGCCCCTGAGCTCCTTTCTTCAACTCGCTTTCTTGTGAGCTGGCCGCAACACCGCAGGATGGCTTCAGGCCCTAATCTGGTTCCGGCCCGGCATGCTGAGCCTTTGGTTAATTCCTCTTCCTGGTGGGAAATGAGAGTTAAATTTGCCTGTCCAGACACCTCCAGCTAGCCTCTCATTGGTTCTCGCTATTCCTGTTCATCTTCCACAGAAATTGCAAACTGGGCCAAACAGGAGGTTAAAGGGACTGACTCTCCAAGTGGGGAGAGTGTTAGTAAAGCGTCTGGAATGTTGCACCCGAGTACCAGGGGAGGAAAACTGAGACATATTTGAACACGTCTCCCGATCACATGGTTGATCATACTCTAGGTTCCACATGCATGTTTTAGCTGAAGGAAGAATACCTTAAACCTGGGTAGTTGAAACCCGTGGAATGGGTACCATGCAATATGACTTCAAAGGGTCTTCATTTGCTCACCGAACCTCTGCAATCCTATCACTGCTGCGTTTATGCCCCTGTACACATGCTTGATTCTCTTTCGGAGACATAGCAATCCATAGGTTTTAAGATACTTACTAGTCAGGTACATTCTTAGGCGTTTAATATGGGGTGTTGAGTCCATTTCGTTGAGCAAGGAGTAGCTCTTGTCTATTCCATATTTGGCTTAAGGAACTTTATCTGTGCTCATTTCAATCTCTGGTTTTATGCAGCACCCCAACTCACCTTTACCCTTAAGCAAGCATAAGTTGGTTTTCTAAATTTGAGACCCTGTTCTGTTCTGTAATTCAGTTCCTGTGTAGCCAAGTTTACATTCCGTGTATTACTGATATCTTATGATGTTTCTTTTTCTGTGTGACTTACTTCAGTTAGAATCATCATACCTGAATCCACTCATTGTGCTGCTAAGGGCCTGATGACACAGATTTCATTGCTGAGTGATATTGCTTTGTAAGTAAATACCACAACTTCTTTATCCATTTTTCACTTTCTGCGATGTTGAACTTGTACTGTAAACGAGGTTCTTGTAAACAGAGCCGTTCCAAACTTTGGGGTGGCTGTGTCTTTTTGATTTTAATTTCCCTAAGCTATAGGACCATAAGTGGAAGTGCCCTAGGTTCTGTTGCTTTGTTTTTTAGATGTTTTAGGAAACACCATACACTTCTCCTGAGTGGTTGTTGGCAATTTACATCCCGCCCATCAGCATAACAAGGCTCCCAGTTCTCCATGGCCTGTCCTGCCTTTCTGGATTTTACACTTTTTTCAGATGGCCCTTTTGACCGGGGGGAAGTGAGACTTCATTGTAGTGCAGATTTCCTTTGCAAGCTTGCTTGGTTGGCCAAAAAGGGCGTATGCGTTTTTTCCTGAATATATTCAGGAAAAAACGCATACGCCCTTTTTGGCCAAGTGCATCATTGTGGACGTTCTGCCTCTTTTCCTATGCTTTCAATGCAATTCCAGTCTACCTCCTGAAATCAGTTTCCTGCAATTCTGCCCGCTTTCAAGTCCTCTTGGCAGCCTTACTTCAGTTTATTTTTGGACGATAGCTGTCATTTATAACTCTGCATGTTTGTGAATTACAGTACCCCTGAGCTCCTTTCTTCAACTCGCTTTCTTTTGAGCTGGCCGCAACACCGCAGGATGGCTTCAGGCCCTAATCTGGTTCCGGTACGGCACGCTGAGCCTTTGGTTATTTCCTCTTCCTGGTGGGAAATGAGAGTTAAATTTGCCCGTCCAGACACCTCCAGCTACCCTCTCATTGGTTCTCGCTATTCCTGTTCATCTTCCGCAGAAATTGCAAACTGGGCCAAACAGGAGGTTAAAGGCGCTGACTCTCAAAGTGGGGAGAGTGTTAGTAAAGCGTCTGGAATGTTGCACCCGAGTACCAGGGGAGGAAAACTGAGACATATTTGAACACGTCTCCCGTTCACATGGTTGATCATACTTGGGTTCCACATGCATGTTTTAGCTGAAGGAAGAATACCTTAAACCTGGAGATTTGAGACCCGTGTAATGGGTACCATGCAATATGACTTCAAAGGGTCTTCATTTGCTCACCGAACCTCTCCAATCCTATCACTGCTGCCTTTATGCCCCTGTACACATGCTTGATTCTCTTTTGGAGACATAGCAATCCATAGGTTTTACGATACTTACTAGTCAGGTACATTCTTAGGCGTTTAATATGCGGTGTTGAGTCCATTTCGTTGAGCAAGGAGTAGCTCTTGTCTATTCCATATTTGACTTAAGGAACTTTATCTGTGCTCATTTCAATCTCTGGTTTTATGCAGCACCCCAACTCACCTTTACCCTTAAGCAAGCATAAGTTGGTTTTCTAAATTTGAGACCCTGTTCTGTTCTGTAATTCAGTTCCTGTGTAGCCAAGTTTACATTCCGTGTATTAGTGATATCTTATGATGTTTCTTTTTCTGTGTGACTTATTTCAGTTAGAATCATCGTACCTGAATCTACTCATTATGCTGCTACGGGCCTGATGACATAGATTTCATTGCTGAGTGATACTGCATTGTACGTAAGTACCACAAGTTCTTTATCCATTTTTCACTTTCTGTGATGTTGAACTTGTACTGTAAACGAGGTTCTTGTAAACAGAGCCGTTCCAAACTTTGGGGTGGCTGTGTCTTTTTGATTTTAATTTCCCTAAGCTATAGGACCATAAGTAGAAGTGCCCTAGGCTCTGTTGCTTTGTTTTTTAGATGTTTCAGGAAACACCATACACTTCTCCCAAGTGTCTGTTGGCAATTTACATCCCACCCATCAGCATAACAAGGCTCCCAGTTCTCAATGGCCTGTTGCCTTTCTGGATTTTACACTTTTTTCAGATGGCCCTTTTGACCGGGGGGAAGTGAGACTTCATTGTAGTGCAGATTTCCTTTGCAAGCTTGCTTGGTTGGCCAAAAAGGGCGTATGCGTTTTTTCCTGAATATATTCAGGAAAAAACGCATACGCCCTTTTTGGCCAAGTGCATCATTGTGGACGTTCTGCCTCTTTTCCTATGCTTTCAATGCAATTCCAGTCTACCTCCTGAAATCGGTTTCCTGCAATTCTACCCCGCTTTCAAGTCCTCTTGGCAGCCTTACATCAGTCTATTTTTGGACGATAGCTGTCATTTATAACTCTGCAAGTTTGTGAATTACAGTGCCCCTGAGCTCCTTTCTTCAACTCGCTTTCTTGTGACCTGGCCGCAACACCGCAGGATGGCTTCAGGCCCTAATCTGGTTCCGGCACGGCACGCTGAGCCTTTGGTTAATTCCTCTTCCTGGTGGGAAATGAGAGTTAAATTTGCCCGTCCAGACACCTCCAGCTAGTCTCTCATTGGTTCTCGCTATTCCTGTTCATCTTCCGCAGAAATTGCAAACTGGGCCAAACAGGAGGTTAAAGGGAGTGACTCTCCAGGTCGGGAGAGTGTTAGTAAAGCGTCTGGAATGTTGCACCCGAGTACCAGGGGAGGAAAACTGAGACATATTTGAACACGTCTCCCGATCACATGGTTGATCATACTCTAGGTTCCACATGCATGTTTTAGCTGAAGGAAGAATACCTTAAACCTGGGTAGTTGAAACCCGTGGAATGGGTACCATGCAATATGACTTCAAAGGATCTTCATTTGCTCACCGAACCTCTCCAATCCTATCACTGCTGCGTTTATGCCCCTGTACAGATGCTTGATTCTCTTTCGGAGACATAGCAATCCATAGGTTTTAAGATACTTACTAGTCAGGAACATTCTTAGGCGTTTAATATGTGGTGATGAGTCCATTTCGTTGAGCAAGGAGTAGCTCTTGTCTATTCCATATTTGGCTTAAGGAACTTTATCTGTGCTCATTTCAATCTCTGGTTTTATGCAGCACCCCAACTCACCTTTACCCTTAAGCAAGAATAAGTTGGTTTTCTAAATTTGAGACCCTGTTCTGTTCTGTAATTCAGTTCCTGTGTAGCCAAGTTTACATTCCATGTATTACTGATATCTTATGATGTTTCTTTTTCTGTGTGACTTATTTCAGTTAGAATCATCATACCTGAATCCACTCACTGTGCTGCTAAGGGCCTGATGACACAGATTTCATTGCTGAGTGATATTGCTTTGTAAGTAAATACCACAACTTCTTTATCCATTTTTCACTTTCTGCGATGTTGAACTTGTACTGTAAACGAGGTTCTTGTAAACAGAGCCGTTCCAAACTTTGGGGTGGCTGTGTCTTTTTGATTTTAATTTCCCTAAGCTATAGGACCATAAGTGGAAGTGCCCTAGGTTCTGTTGCTTTGTTTTTTAGATGTTTCAGGAAACACCATACACTTCTCCCGAGTGGTTGTTGGCAATTTACATCCCGCCCATCAGCATAACAAGGCTCCCAGTTCTCCATGGCCTGTCCTGCCTTTCTGGATTTTACACTTTTTTCAGATGGCCCTTTTGACCGGGGGGAAGTGAGACTTCATTGTAGTGCAGATTTCCTTTGCAAGCTTGCTTGGTTGGCCAAAAAGGGCGTATGCGTTTTTTCCTGAATATATTCAGGAAAAAACGCATACGCCCTTTTTGGCCAAGTGCATCATTGTGGACGTTGTGCCTCTTTTCCTATGCTTTCAATGCAATTCCAGTCTACCTCCTGAAATCGGTTTCCTGCAATTCTGCCCCGCATTCAAGTCCTCTTGGCAGCCTTACTTCAGTGTATTTTTGGACGATAGCTGTCATTTATAACTCTGCAGGTTTGTGAATTACAGTGCCCCTGAGCTCCTTTCTTCAACTCGCTTTCTTGTGACCTGGCCGCAACACCGCAGGATGGCTTCAGGCCCTAATCTGGTTCCGGCATGGCACGCTGAGCCTTTGGTTATTTCCTTTTCCTGGTGGGAAATGAGAGTTAAATTTGCCCGTCCAGACACCTCCAGCTAGTCTCTCATTGGTTCTCGCTATTCCTGTTCATCTTCCGCAGAAATTGCAAACTGGGCCAAACAGGAGGTTAAAGGCGCTGACTCTCCAAGTGGGGAGAGTGTTAGTAAAGCGTCTGGAATGTTGCACCCGAGTACCAGGGGAGGAAAAGTGAGACATATTTGAACACGTCTCCCGTTCACATGGTTGATCATACTTGGGTTCCACATGCATGTTTTATCTGAAGGAAGAATACCTTAAACCTGGAGAGTTAAGACCCGTGTAATGGGTACCATGCAATATGACTTCAAAGGGTCTTCATTTGCTCACCAAACCTCTCCAATCCTATCACTGCTGCGTTTATGCCCCTGTACACATGCTTGATTCTCTTTCGGAGACATAGCAATCCATAGGTTTTAAGATACTTACTAGTCAGGTACATTCTTAGGCGTTTAATATGCGGTGTTGAGTCCATTTCGTTGAGCAAGGAGTAGCTCTTGTCTATTCCATATTTGGCTTAAGGAACTTTATCTGTGCTCATTTCAATCTCTGGTTTTATGCAGCACCCCAACTCACCTTTACCCTTAAGCAAGCATAAGTTGGTTTTCTAAATTTGAGACCCTGTTCTGTTCTGTAATTCAGTTCCTGTGTAGCCAAGTTTACATTCCGTGTATTACTGATATCTTATGATGTTTCTTTTTCTGTGTGACTTATTTCAGTTAGAATCATCATACCTGAATCCACTCATTGTGCTGCTAAGGGCCTGATGACACAGATTTCATTGCTGAGTGATATTGCTTTGTAAGTAAATACCACAACTTCTTTATCCATTTTTCACTTTCTGCGATGTTGAACTTGTACTGTAAACGAGGTTCTCGTAAACAGAGCCGTTCCAAACTTTGGGGTGGCTGTGTCTTTTTGATTTTAATTTCCCTAAGCTATAGGACCATAAATGGAAGTGCCCTTGGTTCTGTTGCTTTGTTTTTTAGATGTTTCAGGAAACACCATACACTTCTCCCGAGTGGTTGTTGGCAATTTACATCCCGCCCATCAGCATAACAAGGCTCCCAGTTCTCCATGGCCTGTCCTGCCTTTCTGGATTTTACACTTTTTTCAGATGGCCCTTTTGACCGGGGGGAAGTGAGACTTCATTGTAGTGCAGATTTCCTTTGCAAGCTTGCTTGGTTGACCAAAAAGTGCGTATGCGTTTTTTCCTGAATATATTCAGGAAAAAACGCATACGCCCTTTTTGGCCAAGTGCATCATTGTGGACGTTCTGCCTCTTTTCCTTTGCTTTCAATGCAATTCCAGTCTACCTCCTGAAATCGGTTTCCTGCAATTCTGCCCCGCTTTCAAGTCCTCTTGGCAGCCTTACTTCAGTCTATTTTTGGACGATAGCTGTCATTTATAACTCTGCAGGTTTGTGAATTACAGTGCCCCTGAGCTCCTTTCTTCAACTTGCTTTCTTGTGACCTGGCCGCAACACCGCAGGATGGCTTCAGGCCCTAATCTGGTTCCGGCACGGCACGCTGAGCCTTTGGTTATTTCCTTTTCCTGGTGGGAAATGAGAGTTAAATTTGCCCGTCCAGACACCTCCAGCTAGTCTCTCATTGGTTCTCGCTATTCCTGTTCATCTTCCACAGAAATTGCAAACTGGGCCAAACAGGAGGTTAAAGGCGCTGACTCTCCAAGTGGGGAGAGTGTTAGTAAAGCGTCTGGAATGTTGCACCCGAGTACCAGGGGAGGAAAACTGAGACATATTTGAACACGTCTCCCGTTCACATGGTTGATCATACTTGGGTTCCACATGCATGTTTTAGCTGAAGGAAGAATACCTTAAACCTGGAGAGTTAAGACCCGTGTAATGGGTACCATGCAATATGACTTCAAAGGGTCTTCATTTGCTCACCAAACCTCTCCAATCCTATCACTGCTGCGTTTATGCCCCTGTACACATGCTTGATTCTCTTTCGGAGACATAGCAATCCATAGGTTTTAAGATACTTACTAGTCAGTTACATTCTTAGGCGTTTAATATGGGGTGTTGAGTCCATTTCGTTGAGCAAGGAGTAGCTCTTGTCTATTCCATATTTGGCTTAAGGAACTTTATCTGTGCTCATTTCAATCTCTGGTTTTATGCAGCACCCCAACTCACCTTTACCCTTAAGCAAGAATAAGTTGGTTTTGTAAATTTGAGACCCTGTTCTGTTCTGTAATTCAGTTCCTGTGTAGCCAAGTTTACATTCCGTGTATTACTGATATCTTATGATGTTTCTTTTTCTGTGTGACTTATTTCAGTTAGAATCATCATACCTGAATCCACTCATTGTGCTGCTAAGGGCCTGATGACACAGATTTCATTGCTGAGTGATATTGCTTTGTAAGTAAATACCACAACTTCTTTATCCATTTTTCACTTTCTGCGATGTTGAACTTGTACTGTAAACGAGGTTCTTGTAAACAGAGCCGTTCCAAACTTTGGGGTGGCTGTGTCTTTTTGATTTTAATTTCCCTAAGCTATAGGACCATAAGTGGAAGTGCCCTAGGTTCTGTTGCTTTGTTTTTTAGATGTTTCAGGAAACACCATACACTTCTCCCGAGTGGTTGTTGGCAATTTACATCCCGCCCATCAGCATAACAAGGCTCCCAGTTCTCCATGGCCTGTCCTGCCTTTCTGGATTTTACACTTTTTTCAGATGGCCCTTTTGACCGGGGGGAAGTGAGACTTCATTGTAGTGCAGATTTCCTTTGCAAGTTTGCTTGGTTGGCCAAAAAGGGCGTATGCGTTTTTTCCTGAATATATTCAGGAAAAAACGCATACGCCCTTTTTGGCCAAGTGCATCATTGTGTACGTTCTGCCTCTTTTCCTATGCTTTCAATGCAATTCCAGTCTACCTCCTGAAATCGGTTTCCTGCAATTCTGCCCCGCTTTCAAGTCCTCTTGGCAGCCTTAGTTCAGTGTATTTTTGGACGATAGCTGTCATTTATAACTCTGCAGGTTTGTGAATTACAGTGCCCCTGAGCTCCTTTCTTCAACTCGCTTTCTTGTGAGCTGGCCGCAACACCGCAGGATGGCTTCAGGCCCTAATCTGGTTCCGGCCCGGCATGCTGAGCCTTTGGTTAATTCCTCTTCCTGGTGGGAAATGAGAGTTAAATTTGCCTGTCCAGACACCTCCAGCTAGCCTCTCATTGGTTCTCGCTATTCCTGTTCATCTTCCACAGAAATTGCAAACTGGGCCAAACAGGAGGTTAAAGGGACTGACTCTCCAAGTGGGGAGAGTGTTAGTAAAGCGTCTGGAATGTTGCACCCGAGTACCAGGGGAGGAAAACTGAGACATATTTGAACACGTCTCCCGATCACATGGTTGATCATACTCTAGGTTCCACATGCATGTTTTAGCTGAAGGAATCATACCTTAAACCTGGGTAGTTGAAACCCGTGGAATGGGTACCATGCAATATGACTTCAAAGGGTCTTCATTTGCTCACCGAACCTCTGCAATCCTATCACTGCTGCGTTTATGCCCCTGTACACATGCTTGATTCTCTTTCGGAGACATAGCAATCCATAGGTTTTAAGATACTTACTAGTCAGGTACATTCTTAGGCGTTTAATATGGGGTGTTGAGTCCATTTCGTTGAGCAAGGAGTAGCTCTTGTCTATTCCATATTTGGCTTAAGGAACTTTATCTGTGCTCATTTCAATCTCTGGTTTTATGCAGCACCCCAACTCACCTTTACCCTTAAGCAAGAATAAGTTGGTTTTCTAAATTTGAGACCCTGTTCTGTTCTGTAATTCAGTTCCTGTGTAGCCAAGTTTACATTCCATGTATTACTGATATCTTATGATGTTTCTTTTTCTGTGTGACTTATTTCAGTTAGAATCATCATACCTGAATCCACTCACTGTGCTGCTAAGGGCCTGATGACACAGATTTCATTGCTGAGTGATATTGCTTTGTAAGTAAATACCACAACTTCTTTATCCATTTTTCACTTTCTGCGATGTTGAACTTGTACTGTAAACGAGGTTCTTGTAAACAGAGCCGTTCCAAACTTTGGGGTGGCTGTGTCTTTTTGATTTTAATTTCCCTAAGCTATAGGACCATAAGTGGAAGTGCCCTAGGTTCTGTTGCTTTGTTTTTTAGATGTTTCAGGAAACACCATACACTTCTCCCGAGTGGTTGTTGGCAATTTACATCCCGCCCATCAGCATAACAAGGCTCCCAGTTCTCCATGGCCTGTCCTGCCTTTCTGGATTTTACACTTTTTTCAGATGGCCCTTTTGACCGGGGGGAAGTGAGACTTCATTGTAGTGCAGATTTCCTTTGCAAGCTTGCTTGGTTGGCCAAAAAGGGCGTATGCGTTTTTTCCTGAATATATTCAGGAAAAAACGCATACGCCCTTTTTGGCCAAGTGCATCATTGTGTACGTTCTGCCTCTTTTCCTATGCTTTCAATGCAATTCCAGTCTACCTCCTGAAATCGGTTTCCTGCAATTCTGCCCCACTTTCAAGTCCTCTTGGCAGCCTTACTTCAGTCTATTTTTGGACGATAGCTGTCATTTATAACTCTGCAGGTTTGTGAATTACAGTGCCCCTGAGCTCCTTTCTTCAACTCGCTTTCTTGTGACCTGGCCGCAACACCGCAGGATGGCTTCAGGCCCTAATCTGGTTCCGGCACGGCACGCTGAGCCTTTGGTTATTTCCTTTTCCTGGTGGGAAATGAGAGTTAAATTTGCCCGTCCAGACACCTCCAGCTAGTCTCTCATTGGTTCTCGCTATTCCTGTTCATCTTCCGCAGAAATTGCAAACTGGGCCAAACAGGAGGTTAAAGGCGCTGACTCTCCAAGTGGGGAGAGTGTTAGTAAAGCGTCTGGAATGTTGCACCCGAGTACCAGGGGAGGAAAACTGAGACATATTTGAACACGTCTCCCGATCACATGGTTGATCATACTCTAGGTTCCACATGCATGTTTTAGCTGAAGGAAGAATACCTTAAACCTGGGTAGTTGAAACCCGTGGAATGGGTACCATGCAATATGACTTCAAAGGGTCTTCATTTGCTCACCGAACCTCTCCAATCCTATCACTGCTGCGTTTATGCCCCTGTACACATGCTTGATTCTCTTTCGGAGACATAGCAATCCATAGGTTTTAAGATACTTAGAAGTCAGGTACATTCTTAGGCGTTTAATATGGGGTGTTGAGTCCATTTCGTTGAGCAAGGAGTAGCTCTTGTCTATTCCATATTTGGCTTAAGGAACTTTATCTGTGCTCATTTCAATCTCTGGTTTTATGCAGCACCCCAACTCATCTTTACCCTTAAGCAAGCATAAGTTGTTTTTCTAAATTTGAGACCCTGTTCTGTTCTGTAATTCAGTTCCTGTGTAGCCAAGTTTCCATTCCATGTATTACTGATATCTTATGATGTTTCTTTTTCTGTGTGTCTTATTTCAGTTAGAATCATCATACCTGAATCCACTCATTGTGCTGCTAAGGACCTGATGACATAGATTTCATTGCTGAGTGATATTGCTTTGTAAGTAAATACCACAACTTCTTTATCCATTTTTCACTTTCTGCGATGTTGAACTTGTACTGTAAACGAGGTTCTTGTAAACAGAGCCGTTCCAAACTTTGGGGTGGCTGTGTCTTTTTGATTTTAATTTCCCTAAGCTATAGGACCATAAGTGGAAGTGCCCTAGGTTCTGTTGCTTTGTTTTTTAGATGTTTCAGGAAACACCATACACTTCTCCCGAGTGGTTGTTGGCAATTTACATCCCGCCCATCAGCATAACAAGGCTCCCAGTTCTCCATGGCCTGTCTTGCCTTTCTGGATTTTACACTTTTTTCAGATGGCCCTTTTGACCGGGGGGAAGTGAGACTTCATTGTAGTGCAGATTTCCTTTGCAAGTTTGCTTGGTTGGCCAAAAAGGGCGTATGCGTTTTCTCCTGAATATATTCAGGAAAAAACGCATACGCCCTTTTTGGCCAAGTGCATCATTTTGTACGTTCTGCCTCTTTTCCTATGCTTTCAATGCAATTCCAGTCTACCTCCTGAAATCGGTTTCCTGCAATTCTGCCCCGCTTTCAAGTCCTCTTGGCAGCCTTAGTTCAGTGTATTTTTGGACGATAGCTGTCATTTATAACTCTGCAGGTTTGTGAATTACAGTGCCCCTGAGCTCCTTTCTTCAACTCGCTTTCTTGTGACCTGGCCGCAACACCGCAGGATGGCTTCAGGCCCTAATCTGGTTCCGGCCCGGCATGCTGAGCCTTTGGTTAATTCCTCTTCCTGGTGGGAAATGAGAGTTAAATTTGCCTGTCCAGACACCTCCAGCTAGCCTCTCATTGGTTCTCGCTATTCCTGTTCATCTTCCACAGAAATTGCAAACTGGGCCAAACAGGAGGTTAAAGGGACTGACTCTCCAAGTGGGGAGAGTGTTAGTAAAGCGTCTGGAATGTTGCACCCGAGTACCAGGGGAGGAAAACTGAGACATATTTGAACACGTCTCCCGATCACATGGTTGATCATACTCTAGGTTCCACATGCATGTTTTAGCTGAAGGAAGAATACCTTAAACCTGGGTAGTTGAAACCCGTGGAATGGGTACCATGCAATATGACTTCAAAGGGTCTTCATTTGCTCACCGAACCTCTGCAATCCTATCACTGCTGCGTTTATGCCCCTGTACACATGCTTGATTCTCTTTCGGAGACATAGCAATCCATAGGTTTTAAGATACTTACTAGTCAGGTACATTCTTAGGCGTTTAATATGGGGTGTTGAGTCCATTTCGTTGAGCAAGGAGTAGCTCTTGTCTATTCCATATTTGGCTTAAGGAACTTTATCTGTGCTCATTTCAATCTCTGGTTTTATGCAGCACCCCAACTCACCTTTACCCTTAAGCAAGAATAAGTTGGTTTTCTAAATTTGAGACCCTGTTCTGTTCTGTAATTCAGTTCCTGTGTAGCCAAGTTTACATTCCGTGTATTACTGATATCTTATGATGTTTCTTTTTCTGTGTGACTTACTTCAGTTAGAATCATCATACCTGAATCCACTCATTGTGCTGCTAAGGGCCTGATGACACAGATTTCATTGCTGAGTGATATTGCTTTGTAAGTAAATACCACAACTTCTTTATCCATTTTTCACTTTCTGCGATGTTGAACTTGTACTGTAAACGAGGTTCTTGTAAACAGAGCCGTTCCAAACTTTGGGGTGGCTGTGTCTTTTTGATTTTAATTTCCCTAAGCTATAGGACCATAAGTGGAAGTGCCCTAGGTTCTGTTGCTTTGTTTTTTAGATGTTTTAGGAAACACCATACACTTCTCCTGAGTGGTTGTTGGCAATTTACATCCCGCCCATCAGCATAACAAGGCTCCCAGTTCTCCATGGCCTGTCCTGCCTTTCTGGATTTTACACTTTTTTCAGATGGCCCTTTTGACCGGGGGGAAGTGAGACTTCATTGTAGTGCAGATTTCCTTTGCAAGCTTGCTTGGTTGGCCAAAAAGGGCGTATGCGTTTTCTCCTGAATATATTCAGGAAAAAACGCATACGCCCTTTTTGGCCAAGTGCATCATTGTGGACGTTCTGCCTCTTTTCCTATGCTTTCAATGCAATTCCAGTCTACCTCCTGAAATCGGTTTCCTGCAATTCTGCCCGCTTTCAAGTCCTCTTGGCAGCCTTACTTCAGTTTATTTTTGGACGATAGCTGTCATTTATAACTCTGCATGTTTGTGAATTACAGTACCCCTGAGCTCCTTTCTTCAACTCGCTTTCTTTTGAGCTGGCCGCAACACCGCAGGATGGCTTCAGGCCCTAATCTGGTTCCGGTACGGCACGCTGAGCCTTTGGTTATTTCCTCTTCCTGGTGGGAAATGAGAGTTAAATTTGCCCGTCCAGACACCTCCAGCTAGCCTCTCATTGGTTCTTGCTATTCCTGTTCATCTTCCGCAGAAATTGCAAACTGGGCCAAACAGGAGGTTAAAGGCGCTGACTCTCAAAGTGGGGAGAGTGTTAGTAAAGCGTCTGGAATGTTGCACCCGAGTACCAGGGGAGGAAAACTGAGACATATTTGAACACGTCTCCCGTTCACATGGTTGATCATACTTGGGTTCCACATGCATGTTTTAGCTGAAGGAAGAATACCTTAAACCTGGAGATTTGAGACCCGTGTAATGGGTACCATGCAATATGACTTCAAAGGGTCTTCATTTGCTCACCGAACCTCTCCAATCCTATCACTGCTGCGTTTATGCCCCTGTACACATGCTTGATTCTCTTTTGGAGACATAGCAATCCATAGGTTTTACGATACTTACTAGTCAGGTACATTCTTAGGCGTTTAATATGCGGTGTTGAGTCCATTTCGTTGAGCAAGGAGTAGCTCTTGTCTATTCCATATTTGACTTAAGGAACTTTATCTGTGCTCATTTCAATCTCTGGTTTTATGCAGCACCCCAACTCACCTTTCCCCTTAAGCAAGCATAAGTTGGTTTTCTAAATTTGAGACCCTGTTCTGTTCTGTAATTCAGTTCCTGTGTAGCCAAGTTTACATTCCGTGTATTAGTGATATCTTATGATGTTTCTTTTTCTGTGTGACTTATTTCAGTTAGAATCATCGTACCTGAATCTACTCATTATGCTGCTACGGGCCTGATGACATAGATTTCATTGCTGAGTGATACTGCATTGTACGTAAGTACCACAAGTTCTTTATCCATTTTTCACTTTCTGTGATGTTGAACTTGTACTGTAAACGAGGTTCTTGTAAACAGAGCCGTTCCAAACTTTGGGGTGGCTGTGTCTTTTTGATTTTAATTTCCCTAAGCTATAGGACCATAAGTAGAAGTGCCCTAGGCTCTGTTGCTTTGTTTTTTAGATGTTTCAGGAAACACCATACACTTCTCCCAAGTGTCTGTTGGCAATTTACATCCCACCCATCAGCATAACAAGGCTCCCAGTTCTCAATGGCCTGTTGCCTTTCTGGATTTTACACTTTTTTCAGATGGCCCTTTTGACCGGGGGGAAGTGAGACTTCATTGTAGTGCAGATTTCCTTTGCAAGCTTGCTTGGTTGGCCAAAAAGTGCGTATGCGTTTTTTCCTGAATATATTCAGGAAAAAACGCATACGCCCTTTTTGGCCAAGTGCATCATTGTGGACGTTCTGCCTCTTTTCCTATGCTTTCAATGCAATTCCAGTCTACCTCCTGAAATCGGTTTCCTGCAATTCTACCCCGCTTTCAAGTCCTCTTGGCAGCCTTACATCAGTCTATTTTTGGACGATAGCTGTCATTTATAACTCTGCAAGTTTGTGAATTACAGTGCCCCTGAGCTCCTTTCTTCAACTCGCTTTCTTGTGACCTGGCCGCAACACCGCAGGATGGCTTCAGGCCCTAATCTGGTTCCGGCACGGCACGCTGAGCCTTTGGTTAATTCCTCTTCCTGGTGGGAAATGAGAGTTAAATTTGCCCGTCCAGACACCTCCAGCTAGTCTCTCATTGGTTCTCGCTATTCCTGTTCATCTTCCGCAGAAATTGCAAACTGGGCCAAACAGGAGGTTAAAGGGAGTGACTCTCCAGGTCGGGAGAGTGTTAGTAAAGCGTCTGGAATGTTGCACCCGAGTACCAGGGGAGGAAAACTGAGACATATTTGAACACGTCTCCCGATCACATGGTTGATCATACTCTGGGTTCCACATGCATGTTTTAGCTGAAGGAAGAATACCTAAAATCTGCGTAGTTGAAACCCGTGGAATGGGTACCATGCAATATGACTTCAAAGGTCTTCATTTGCTCACTGAACCTCTCCAATCCTATCACTGCTGCGTTTATGCCCCTGTACACATGCTTGATTCTCTTTCGGAGACATAGCAATCCATAGGTTTTAAGATACTTACTAAACAGGTACATTCTTAGGCGTTTAATATGCGGTGTTGAGTCCATTTCGTTGAGCAAGGAGTAGCTCTTGTCTATTCCATATTTGGCTTAAGGAACTTTGTGCTCATTTCAATCTCTGGTTTTATGCAACACCCCAACTCACCTTTCCCCTTAAGCAAGCATAAGTTGGTTTTCTAAATTTGAGACCCTGTTCTGTTCTGTAATTCAGTTCCTGTGTAGCCAAGTTTACATTCCGTGTATTACTGATATCTTATGATGTTTCATTTTCTGTGTGACTTATTTCAGTTAGAATCATCATACCTGAATCCACTCATTGTGCTGCTAAGGGCCTGATGACACAGATTTCATTGCTGAGTGATATTGCTTTGTAACTAAATACCACAAGTTCTTTATCCATTTTTCACTTTCTGCAATGTTGAACTTGTACTGTAAACGAGGTTCTTGTAAACAGAGCCGTTCCAAACTTTGGGGTGGCTGTGTCTTTTTGATTTTAATTTCCCTAAGCTATAGGACCATAAGTGGAAGTGCCCTAGGTTCTGTTGCTTTGTTTTTTAGATGTTTCAGGAAACACCATACACTTCTCCCGAGTGGTTGTTGGCAATTTACATCCCGCCCATCAGCATAACAAGGCTCCCAGTTCTCCATGGCCTGTCCTGCCTTTCTGGATTTTACACTTTTTTCAGATGGCCCTTTTGACCGGGGGGAAGTGAGACTTCATTGTAGTGCAGATTTCCTTTGCAAGTTTGCTTGGTTGGCCAAAAAGGGCGTATGCGTTTTCTCCTGAATATATTCAGGAAAAAACGCATACGCCCTTTTTGGCCAAGTGCATCATTGTGGACGTTCTGCCTCTTTTCCTTTGCTTTCAATGCAATTCCAGTCTACCTCCTGAAATCGGTTTCCTGCAATTCTGCCCCGCTTTCAAGTCCTCTTGGCAGCCTTAGTTCAGTGTATTTTTGGACGATAGCTGTCATTTATAACTCTGCAGGTTTGTGAATTACAGTGCCCCTGAGCTCCTTTCTTCAACTCGCTTTCTTGTGACCTGGCCGCAACACCGCAGGATGGCTTCAGGCCCTAATCTGGTTCCGGCATGGCACGCTGAGCCTTTGGTTATTTCCTTTTCCTGGTGGGAAATGAGAGTTAAATTTGCCCGTCCAGACACCTCCAGCTAGTCTCTCATTGGTTCTCGCTATTCCTGTTCATCTTCCGCAGAAATTGCAAACTGGGCCAAACAGGAGGTTAAAGGCGCTGACTCTCCAAGTGGGGAGAGTGTTAGTAAAGCGTCTGGAATGTTGCACCCGAGTACCAGGGGAGGAAAACTGAGACATATTTGAACACGTCTCCCGTTCACATGGTTGATCATTCTTGGGTTCCACATGCATGTTTTAGCTGAAGGAAGAATACCTTAAACCTGGAGAGTTAAGACCCGTGTAATGGGTACCATGCAATATGACTTCAAAGGGTCTTCATTTGCTCACCAAACCTCTCCAATCCTATCACTGCTGCGTTTATGCCCCTGTACACATGCTTGATTCTCTTTCGGAGACATAGCAATCCATAGGTTTTAAGATACTTACTAGTCAGGTACATTCTTAGGCGTTTAATATGCGGTGTTGAGTCCATTTCGTTGAGCAAGGAGTAGCTCTTGTCTATTCCATATTTGGCTTAAGGAACTTTATCTGTGCTTATTTCAATCTCTGGTTTTATGCAGCACCCCAACTCACCTTTACCCTTAAGCAAGCATAAGTTGGTTTTCTAAATTTGAGACCCTGTTCTGTTCTGTAATTCAGTTCCTGTGTAGCCAAGTTTCCATTCCGTGTATTACTGATATCTTATGATGTTTCTTTTTCTGTGTGACTTATTTCAGTTAGAATCATCATACCTGAATCCACTCATTGTGCTGCTAAGGGCCTGATGACACAGATTTCATTGCTGAGTGATATTGCTTTGTAAGTAAATACCACAACTTCTTTATCCATTTTTCACTTTCTGCGATGTTGAACTTGTACTGTAAACGAGGTTCTTGTAAACAGAGCCGTTCCAAACTTTGGGGTGGCTGTGTCTTTTTGATTTTAATTTCCCTAAGCTATAGGACCATAAATGGAAGTGCCCTAGGTTCTGTTGCTTTGTTTTTTAGATGTTTCAGGAAACACCATACACTTCTCCCGAGTGGTTGTTGGCAATTTACATCCCGCCCATCAGCATAACAAGGCTCCCAGTTCTCCATGGCCTGTCCTGCCTTTCTGGATTTTACACTTTTTTCAGATGGCCCTTTTGACCGGGGGGAAGTGAGACTTCATTGTAGTGCAGATTTCCTTTGCAAGCTTGCTTGGTTGACCAAAAAGGGCGTATGCGTTTTTTCCTGAATATATTCAGGAAAAAACGCATACGCCCTTTTTGGCCAAGTGCATCATTGTGGACGTTCTGCCTCTTTTCCTTTGCTTTCAATGCAATTCCAGTCTACCTCCTGAAATCGGTTTCCTGCAATTCTGCCCCGCTTTCAAGTCCTCTTGGCAGCCTTACTTCAGTCTATTTTTGGACGATAGCTGTCATTTATAACTCTGCAGGTTTGTGAATTACAGTGCCCCTGAGCTCCTTTCTTCAACTTGCTTTCTTGTGACCTGGCCGCAACACCGCAGGATGGCTTCAGGCCCTAATCTGGTTCCGGCACGGCACGCTGAGCCTTTGGTTATTTCCTTTTCCTGGTGGGAAATGAGAGTTAAATTTGCCCGTCCAGACACCTCCAGCTAGTCTCTCATTGGTTCTCGCTATTCCTGTTCATCTTCCACAGAAATTGCAAACTGGGCCAAACAGGAGGTTAAAGGCGCTGACTCTCCAAGTGGGGAGAGTGTTAGTAAAGCGTCTGGAATGTTGCACCCGAGTACCAGGGGAGGAAAACTGAGACATATTTGAACACGTCTCCCGTTCACATGGTTGATCATACTTGGGTTCCACATGCATGTTTTAGCTGAAGGAAGAATACCTTAAACCTGGAGAGTTAAGACCCGTGTAATGGGTACCATGCAATATGACTTCAAAGGGTCTTCATTTGCTCACCAAACCTCTCCAATCCTATCACTGCTGCGTTTATGCCCCTGTACACATGCTTGATTCTCTTTCGGAGACATAGCAATCCATAGGTTTTAAGATACTTACTAGTCAGGAACATTCTTAGGCGTTTAATATGGGGTGTTGAGTCCATTTCGTTGAGCAAGGAGTAGCTCTTGTCTATTCCATATTTGGCTTAAGGAACTTTATCTGTGCTCATTTCAATCTCTGGTTTTATGCAGCACCCCAACTCACCTTTACCCTTAAGCAAGAATAAGTTGGTTTTGTAAATTTGAGACCCTGTTCTGTTCTGTAATTCAGTTCCTGTGTAGCCAAGTTTACATTCCGTGTATTACTGATATCTTATGATGTTTCTTTTTCTGTGTGACTTATTTCAGTTAGAATCATCATACCTGAATCCACTCATTGTGCTGCTAAGGGCCTGATGACACAGATTTCATTGCTGAGTGATATTGCTTTGTAAGTAAATACCACAACTTCTTTATCCATTTTTCACTTTCTGCGATGTTGAACTTGTACTGTAAACGAGGTTCTTGTAAACAGAGCCGTTCCAAACTTTGGGGTGGCTGTGTCTTTTTGATTTTAATTTCCCTAAGCTATAGGACCATAAGTGGAAGTGCCCTAGTTTCTGTTGCTTTGTTTTTTAGATGTTTCAGGAAACACCATACACTTCTCCCGAGTGGTTGTTGGCAATTTACATCCCGCCCATCAGCATAACAAGGCTCCCAGTTCTCCATGGCCTGTCCTGCCTTTCTGGATTTTACACTTTTTTCAGATGGCCCTTTTGACCGGGGGGAAGTGAGACTTCATTGTAGTGCAGATTTCCTTTGCAAGTTTGCTTGGTTGGCCAAAAAGGGCGTATGGGTTTTCTCCTGAATATATTCAGGAAAAAACGCATATGCCCTTTTTGGCCAAGTGCATCATTGTGTACGTTCTGCCTCTTTTCCTATGCTTTCAATGCAATTCCAGTCTACCTCCTGAAATCGGTTTCCTGCAATTCTGCCCCGCTTTCAAGTCCTCTTGGCAGCCTTAGTTCAGTGTATTTTTGGACGATAGCTGTCATTTATAACTCTGCAGGTTTGTGAATTACAGTGCCCCTGAGCTCCTTTCTTCAACTCGCTTTCTTGTGACCTGGCCGCAACACCGCAGGATGGCTTCAGGCCCTAATCTGGTTCCGGCCCGGCATGCTGAGCCTTTGGTTAATTCCTCTTCCTGGTGGGAAATGAGAGTTAAATTTGCCTGTCCAGACACCTCCAGCTAGCCTCTCATTGGTTCTCGCTATTCCTGTTCATCTTCCACAGAAATTGCAAACTGGGCCAAACAGGAGGTTAAAGGGACTGACTCTCCAAGTGGGGAGAGTGTTAGTAAAGCATCTGGAATGTTGCACCCGAGTACCAGGGGAGGAAAACTGAGACATATTTGAACACGTCTCCCGATCACATGGTTGATCATACTCTAGGTTCCACATGCATGTTTTAGCTGAAGGAATCATACCTTAAACCTGGGTAGTTGAAACCCGTGGAATGGGTACCATGCAATATGACTTCAAAGGGTCTTCATTTGCTCACCGAACCTCTGCAATCCTATCACTGCTGCGTTTATGCCCCTGTACACATGCTTGATTCTCTTTCGGAGACATAGCAATCCATAGGTTTTAAGATACTTACTAGTCAGGTACATTCTTAGGCGTTTAATATGGGGTGTTGAGTCCATTTCGTTGAGCAAGGAGTAGCTCTTGTCTATTCCATATTTGGCTTAAGGAACTTTATCTGTGCTCATTTCAATCTCTGGTTTTATGCAGCACCCCAACTCACCTTTACCCTTAAGCAAGCATAAGTTGGTTTTCTAAATTTGAGACCCTGTTCTGTTCTGTAATTCAGTTCCTGTGTAGCCAAGTTTACATTCCGTGTATTACTGATATCTTATGATGTTTCTTTTTCTGTGTGACTTACTTCAGTTAGAATCATCATACCTGAATCCACTCATTGTGCTGCTAAGGGCCTGATGACACAGATTTCATTGCTGAGTGATATTGCTTTGTAAGTAAATACCACAACTTCTTTATCCATTTTTCACTTTCTGCGATGTTGAACTTGTACTGTAAACGAGGTTCTTGTAAACAGAGCCGTTCCAAACTTTGGGGTGGCTGTGTCTTTTTGATTTTAATTTCCCTAAGCTATAGGACCATAAGTGGAAGTGCCCTAGGTTCTGTTGCTTTGTTTTTTAGATGTTTTAGGAAACACCATACACTTCTCCTGAGTGGTTGTTGGCAATTTACATCCCGCCCATCAGCATAACAAGGCTCCCAGTTCTCCATGGCCTGTCCTGCCTTTCTGGATTTTACACTTTTTTCAGATGGCCCTTTTGACCGGGGGAATGTGAGACTTCATTGTAGTGCAGATTTCCTTTGCAAGCTTGCTTGGTTGGCCAAAAAGGGCGTATGCGTTTTTTCCTGAATATATTCAGGAAAAAACGCATACGCCCTTTTTGGCCAAGTGCATCATTGTGGACGTTCTGCCTCTTTTCCTATGCTTTCAATGCAATTCCAGTCTACCTCCTGAAATCGGTTTCCTGCAATTCTACCCCGCTTTCAAGTCCTCTTGGCAGCCTTACTTCAGTTTATTTTTGGACGATAGCTGTCATTTATAACTCTGCATGTTTGTGAATTACAGTACCCCTGAGCTCCTTTCTTCAACTCGCTTTCTTTTGAGCTGGCCGCAACACCGCAGGATGGCTTCAGGCCCTAATCTGGTTCCGGTACGGCACGCTGAGCCTTTGGTTATTTCCTCTTCCTGGTGGGAAATGAGAGTTAAATTTGCCCGTCCAGACACCTCCAGCTAGCCTCTCATTGGTTCTCGCTATTCCTGTTCATCTTCCGCAGAAATTGCAAACTGGGCCAAACAGGAGGTTAAAGGCGCTGACTCTCAAAGTGGGGAGAGTGTTAGTAAAGCGTCTGGAATGTTGCACCCGAGTACCAGGGGAGGAAAACTGAGACATATTTGAACACGTCTCCCGTTCACATGGTTGATCATACTTGGGTTCCACATGCATGTTTTAGCTGAAGGAAGAATACCTTAAACCTGGAGATTTGAGACCCGTGTAATGGGTACCATGCAATATGACTTCAAAGGGTCTTCATTTGCTCACCGAACCTCTCCAATCCTATCACTGCTGCGTTTATGCCCCTGTACACATGCTTGATTCTCTTTTGGAGACATAGCAATCCATAGGTTTTACGATACTTACTAGTCAGGTACATTCTTAGGCGTTTAATATGCGGTGTTGAGTCCATTTCGTTGAGCAAGGAGTAGCTCTTGTCTATTCCATATTTGACTTAAGGAACTTTATCTGTGCTCATTTCAATCTCTGGTTTTATGCAGCACCCCAACTCACCTTTCCCCTTAAGCAAGCATAAGTTGGTTTTCTAAATTTGAGACCCTGTTCTGTTCTGTAATTCAGTTCCTGTGTAGCCAAGTTTACATTCCGTGTATTAGTGATATCTTATGATGTTTCTTTTTCTGTGTGACTTATTTCAGTTAGAATCATCATACCTGAATCCACTCACTGTGCTGCTAAGGGCCTGATGACACAGATTTCATTGCTGAGTGATATTGCTTTGTAAGTAAATACCACAACTTCTTTATCCATTTTTCACTTTCTGCGATGTTGAACTTGTACTGTAAACGAGGTTCTTGTAAACAGAGCCGTTCCAAACTTTGGGGTGGCTGTGTCTTTTTGATTTTAATTTCCCTAAGCTATAGGACCATAAGTGGAAGTGCCCTAGGTTCTGTTGCTTTGTTTTTTAGATGTTTCAGGAAACACCATACACTTCTCCCGAGTGGTTGTTGGCAATTTACATCCCGCCCATCAGCATAACAAGGCTCCCAGTTCTCCATGGCCTGTCCTGCCTTTCTGGATTTTACACTTTTTTCAGATGGCCCTTTTGACCGGGGGGAAGTGAGACTTCATTGTAGTGCAGATTTCCTTTGCAAGCTTGCTTGGTTGGCCAAAAAGGGCGTATGCGTTTTTTCCTGAATATATTCAGGAAAAAACGCATACGCCCTTTTTGGCCAAGTGCATCATTGTGGACGTTCTGCCTCTTTTCCTATGCTTTCAATGCAATTCCAGTCTACCTCCTGAAATCGGTTTCCTGCAATTCTGCCCCGCTTTCAAGTCCTCTTGGCAGCCTTACTTCAGTCTATTTTTGGACGATAGCTGTCATTTATAACTCTGCAGGTTTGTGAATTACAGTGCCCCTGAGCTCCTTTCTTCAACTTGCTTTCTTGTGACCTGGCCACAACACCGCAGGATGGCTTCAGGCCCTAATCTGGTTCCGGCATGGCACGCTGAGCCTTTGGTTATTTCCTTTTCCTGGTGGGAAATGAGAGTTAAATTTGCCCGTCCAGACACCTCCAGCTAGTCTCTCATTGGTTCTCGCTATTCCTGTTCATCTTCCACAGAAATTGCAAACTGGGCCAAACAGGAGGTTAAAGGCGCTGACTCTCCAAGTGGGGAGAGTGTTAGTAAAGCGTCTGGAATGTTGCACCCGAGTACCAGGGGAGGAAAACTGAGACATATTTGAACACGTCTCCCGTTCACATGGTTGATCATACGTGGGTTCCACATGCATGTTTTAGCTGAAGGAAGAATACCTTAAACCTGGAGAGTTAAGACCCGTGTAATGGGTACCATGCAATATGACTTCAAAGGGTCTTCATTTGCTCACCAAACCTCTCCAATCCTATCACTGCTGCGTTTATGCCCCTGTACACATGCTTGATTCTCTTTCGGAGACATAGCAATCCATAGGTTTTAAGATACTTACTAGTCAGGTACATTCTTAGGCGTTTAATATGCGGTGTTGAGTCCATTTCGTTGAGCAAGGAGTAGCTCTTGTCTATTCCATATTTGGCTTAAGGAACTTTATCTGTGCTCATTTCAATCTCTGGTTTTATGCAGCACCCCAACACACCTTTACCCTTAAGCAAGAATAAGTTGGTTTTCTAAATTTGAGACCCTGTTCTGTTCTGTAATTCAGTTCCTGTGTAGCCAAGTTTACATTCCGTGTATTACTGATATCTTATGATGTTTCTTTTTCTGTGTGACTTATTTCAGTTAGAATCATCATACCTGAATCCACTCATTGTGCTGCTAAGGGCCTGATGACACAGATTTCATTGCTGAGTGATATTGCTTTGTAAGTAAATACCACAACTTCTTTATCCATTTTTCACTTTCTGCAATGTTGAACTTGTACTGTAAACGAGGTTCTCGTAAACAGAGCCGTTCCAAACTTTGGGGTGGCTGTGTCTTTTTGATTTTAATTTCCCTAAGCTATAGGACCATAAATGGAAGTGCCCTAGGTTCTGTTGCTTTGTTTTTTAGATGTTTCAGGAAACACCATACACTTCTCCCGAGTGGTTGTTGGCAATTTACATCCCGCCCATCAGCATAACAAGGCTCCCAGTTCTCCATGGCCTGTCCTGCCTTTCTGGATTTTACACTTTTTTCAGATGGCCCTTTTGACCGGGGGGAAGTGAGACTTCATTGTAGTGCAGATTTCCTTTGCAAGCTTGCTTGGTTGGCCAAAAAGGGCGTATGCGTTTTTTCCTGAATATATTCAGGAAAAAACGCATACGCCCTTTTTGGCCAAGTGCATCATTGTGGACGTTCTGCCTCTTTTCCTATGCTTTCAATGCAATTCCAGTCTACCTCCTGAAATCGGTTTCCTGCAATTCTGCCCCGCTTTCAAGTCCTCTTGGCAGCCTTACTTCAGTCTATTTTTGGACGATAGCTGTCATTTATAACTCTGCAGGTTTGTGAATTACAGTGCCCCTGAGCTCCTTTCTTCAACTCGCTTTCTTGTGACCTGGCCGCAACACCGCAGGATGGCTTCAGGCCCTAATCTGGTTCCGGCACGGCACGCTGAGCCTTTGGTTAATTCCTCTTCCTGGTGGGAAATGAGAGTTAAATTTGCCCGTCCAGACACCTCCAGCTAGTCTCTCATTGGTTCTCGCTATTCTTGTTCATCTTCCGCAGAAATTGCAAACTGGGCCAAACAGGAGGTTAAAGGCGCTGACTCTCCAAGTGGGGAGAGTGTTAGTAAAGCGTCTGGAATGTTGCACCCGAGTACCAGGGGAGGAAAACTGAGACATATTTGAACACGTCTCCCGATCACATGGTTGATCATACTCTAGGTTCCACATGCATGTTTTAGCTGAAGGAAGAATACCTTAAACCTGGGTAGTTGAAACCCGTGGAATGGGTACCATGCAATATGACTTCAAAGGGTCTTCATTTGCTCACCGAACCTCTCCAATCCTATCACTGCTGCGTTTATGCCCCTGTACACATGCTTGATTCTCTTTCGGAGACATAGCAATCCATAGGTTTTAAGATACTTACTAGTCAGGAACATTCTTAGGCGTTTAATATGCGGTGTTGAGTCCATTTCGTTGAGCAAGGAGTAGCTCTTGTCTATTCCATATTTGACTTAAGGAACTTTATCTGTGCTCATTTCAATCTCTGGTTTTATGCAGCACCCCAACTCACCTTTACCCTTAAGCAAGCATAAGTTGGTTTTCTAAATTTGAGACCCTGTTCTGTTCTGTAATTCAGTTCCTGTGTAGCCAAGTTTACATTCCGTGTATTACTGATATCTTATGATGTTTCTTTTTCTGTGTGACTTACTTCAGTTAGAATCATCATACCTGAATCCACTCATTGTGCTGCTAAGGGCCTGATGACACAGATTTCATTGCTGAGTGATATTGCTTTGTAAGTAAATACCACAACTTCTTTATCCATTTTTCACTTTCTGCGATGTTAAACTTGTACTGTAAACGAGGTTCTTGTAAACAGAGCCGTTCCAAACTTTGGGGTGGCTGTGTCTTTTTGATTTTAATTTCCCTAAGCTATAGGACCATAAGTGGAAGTGCCCTAGGTTCTGTTGCTTTGTTTTTTAGATGTTTCAGGAAACACCATACACTTCTCCCGAGTGGTTGTTGGCAATTTACATCCCGCCCATCAGCATAACAAGGCTCCCAGTTCTCCATGGCCTGTCCTGCCTTTCTGGATTTTACACTTTTTTCAGATTGCCCTTTTGACCAGGGGGAAGTGAGACTTCATTGTAGTGCAGATTTCCTTTGCAAGCTTGCTTGGTTGGCCAAAAAGGGCATATGCGTTTTTTCCTGAATATATTCAGGAAAAAACGCATACGCCCTTTTTGGCCAAGTGCATCATTGTGGACGTTCTGCCTCTTTTCCTATGCTTTCAATGCAATTCCAGTCTACCTCCTGAAATCGGTTTCCTGCAATTCTGCCCCGCTTTCAAGTCCTCTTGGCAGCCTTACTTCAGTCTATTTTTGGACGATAGCTGTCATTTATAACTCTGCAGGTTTGTGAATTACAGTGCCCCTGAGCTCCTTTCTTCAACTCGCTTTCTTTTGAGCTGGCCGCAACACCGCTGGATGGCTTCAGGCCCTAATCTGGTTCCGGTACGGCATGCTGAGCCTTTGGTTATTTCCTCTTCCTGGTGGGAAATGAGAGTTAAATTTGCCGTCCAGACACCTCCAGCTAGCCTCTCATTGGTTCTCGCTATTCCTGTTCATCTTCCGCAGAAATTGCAAACTGGGCCAAACAGGAGGTTAAAGGCGCTGACTCTCCAAGTGGGGAGAGTGTTAGTAAAGCGTCTGGAATGTTGCACCCGAGTACAAGGGTACGAAAACTGAGACATATTTGAACACGTCTCCCGTTCACATGGTTGATCATACTTGGGTTCCACATGCATGTTTTAGCTGAAGGAAGAATACCTTAAACCTGGAGATTTGAGACCCGTGTAATGGGTACCATGCAATATGACTTCAAAGGGTCTTCATTTGCTCACCGAACCTCTCCAATCCTATCACTGCTGCGTTTATGCCCCTGTACACATGCTTGATTCTCTTTTGGAGACATAGCAATCCATAGGTTTTACGATACTTACTAGTCAGGTACATTCTTAGGCGTTTAATATGCGGTGTTGAGTCCATTTCGTTGAGCAAGGAGTAGCTCTTGTCTATTCCATATTTGACTTAAGGAACTTTATCTGTGCTCATTTCAATCTCTGGTTTTATGCAGCACCCCAACTCACCTTTCCCCTTAAGCAAGCATAAGTTGGTTTTCTAAATTTGAGACCCTGTTCTGTTCTGTAATTCAGTTCCTGTGTAGCCAAGTTTACATTCCGTGTATTAGTGATATCTTATGATGTTTCTTTTTCTGTGTGACTTATTTCAGTTAGAATCATCGTACCTGAATCTACTCATTATGCTGCTACGGGCCTGATGACATAGATTTCATTGCTGAGTGATACTGCATTGTACGTAAGTACCACAAGTTCTTTATCCATTTTTCACTTTCTGCGATGTTGAACTTGTACTGTAAACGAGGTTCTTGTAAACAGAGCCGTTCCAAACTTTGGGGTGGCTGTGTCTTTTTGATTTTAATTTCCCTAAGCTATAGGACCATAAGTAGAAGTGCCCTAGGCTCTGTTGCTTTGTTTTTTAGATGTTTCAGGAAACACCATACACTTCTCCCAAGTGTCTGTTGGCAATTTACATCCCACCCATCAGCATAACAAGGCTCCCAGTTCTCAATGGCCTGTTGCCTTTCTGGATTTTACACTTTTTTCAGATGGCCCTTTTGACCGGGGGGAAGTGAGACTTCATTGTAGTGCAGATTTCCTTTGCAAGCTTGCTTGGTTGGCCAAAAAGTGCGTATGCGTTTTTTCCTGAATATATTCAGGAAAAAACGCATACGCCCTTTTTGGCCAAGTGCATCATTGTGGACGTTCTGCCTCTTTTCCTATGCTTTCAATGCAATTCCAGTCTACCTCCTGAAATCGGTTTCCTGCAATTCTACCCCGCTTTCAAGTCCTCTTGGCAGCCTTACATCAGTCTATTTTTGGACGATAGCTGTCATTTATAACTCTGCAAGTTTGTGAATTACAGTGCCCCTGAGCTCCTTTCTTCAACTCGCTTTCTTGTGACCTGGCCGCAACACCGCAGGATGGCTTCAGGCCCTAATCTGGTTCCGGCACGGCACGCTGAGCCTTTGGTTAATTCCTCTTCCTGGTGGGAAATGAGAGTTAAATTTGCCCGTCCAGACACCTCCAGCTAGTCTCTCATTGGTTCTCGCTATTCCTGTTCATCTTCCGCAGACATTGCAAACTGGGCCAAACAGGAGGTTAAAGGGAGTGACTCTCCAGGTCGGGAGAGTGTTAGTAAAGCGTCTGGAATGTTGCACCCGAGTACCAGGGGAGGAAAACTGAGACATATTTGAACACGTCTCCCGATCACATGGTTGATCATACTCTAGGTTCCACATGCATGTTTTAGCTGAAGGAAGAATACCTTAAACCTGGGTAGTTGAAACCCGTGGAATGGGTACCATGCAATATGACTTCAAAGGGTCTTCATTTGCTCACCGAACCTCTCCAATCCTATCACTGCTGCGTTTATGCCCCTGTACACATGCTTGATTCTCTTTCGGAGACATAGCAATCCATAGGTTTTAAGATACTTACTAGTCAGGAACATTCTTAGGCGTTTAATATGGGGTGATGAGTCCATTTCGTTGAGCAAGGAGTAGCTCTTGTCTATTCCATATTTGGCTTAAGGAACTTTATCTGTGCTCATTTCAATCTCTGGTTTTATGCAGCACCCCAACTCACCTTTACCCTTAAGCAAGCATAAGTTGGTTTTCTAAATTTGAGACCCTGTTCTGTTCTGTAATTCAGTTCCTGTGTAGCCAAGTTTACATTCCGTGTATTACTGATATCTTATGATGTTTCTTTTTCTGTGTGACTTACTTCAGTTAGAATCATCATACCTGAATCCACTCATTGTGCTGCTAAGGGCCTGATGACACAGATTTCATTGCTGAGTGATATTGCTTTGTAAGTAAATACCACAACTTCTTTATCCATTTTTCACTTTCTGCGATGTTAAACTTGTACTGTAAACGAGGTTCTTGTAAACAGAGCCGTTCCAAACTTTGGGGTGGCTGTGTCTTTTTGATTTTAATTTCCCTAAGCTATAGGACCATAAGTGGAAGTGCCCTAGGTTCTGTTGCTTTGTTTTTTAGATGTTTCAGGAAACACCATACACTTCTCCCGAGTGGTTGTTGGCAATTTACATCCCGCCCATCAGCATAACAAGGCTCCCAGTTCTCCATGGCCTGTCCTGCCTTTCTGGATTTTACACTTTTTTCAGATGGCCCTTTTGACCAGGGGGAAGTGAGACTTCATTGTAGTGCAGATTTCCTTTGCAAGCTTGCTTGGTTGGCCAAAAAGGGCATATGCGTTTTTTTCCTGAATATATTCAGGAAAAAACGCATACGCCCTTTTTGGCCAAGTGCATCATTGTGGACGTTCTGCCTCTTTTCCTATGCTTTCAATGCAATTCCAGTCTACCTCCTGAAATCGGTTTCCTGCAATTCTGCCCCGCTTTCAAGTCCTCTTGGCAGCCTTACTTCAGTCTATTTTTGGACGATAGCTGTCATTTATAACTCTGCAGGTTTGTGAATTACAGTGCCCCTGAGCTCCTTTCTTCAACTCGCTTTCTTTTGAGCTGGCCGCAACACCGCTGGATGGCTTCAGGCCCTAATCTGGTTCCGGTACGGCATGCTGAGCCTTTGGTTATTTCCTCTTCCTGGTGGGAAATGAGAGTTAAATTTGCCGTCCAGACACCTCCAGCTAGCCTCTCATTGGTTCTCGCTATTCCTGTTCATCTTCCGCAGAAATTGCAAACTGGGCCAAACAGGAGGTTAAAGGCGCTGACTCTCCAAGTGGGGAGAGTGTTAGTAAAGCGTCTGGAATGTTGCACCCGAGTACAAGGGTACGAAAACTGAGACATATTTGAACACGTCTCCCGTTCACATGGTTGATCATACTTGGGTTCCACATGCATGTTTTAGCTGAAGGAAGAATACCTTAAACCTGGAGATTTGAGACCCGTGTAATGGGTACCATGCAATATGACTTCAAAGGGTCTTCATTTGCTCACCGAACCTCTCCAATCCTATCACTGCTGCGTTTATGCCCCTGTACACATGCTTGATTCTCTATTGGAGACATAGCAATCCATAGGTTTTACGATACTTACTAGTCAGGTACATTCTTAGGCGTTTAATATGCGGTGTTGAGTCCATTTCGTTGAGCAAGGAGTAGCTCTTGTCTATTCCATATTTGACTTAAGGAACTTTATCTGTGCTCATTTCAATCTCTGGTTTTATGCAGCACCCCAACTCACCTTTCCCCTTAAGCAAGCATAAGTTGGTTTTCTAAATTTGAGACCCTGTTCTGTTCTGTAATTCAGTTCCTGTGTAGCCAAGTTTACATTCCGTGTATTAGTGATATCTTATGATGTTTCTTTTTCTGTGTGACTTATTTCAGTTAGAATCATCGTACCTGAATCTACTCATTATGCTGCTACGGGCCTGATGACATAGATTTCATTGCTGAGTGATACTGCATTGTACGTAAGTACCACAAGTTCTTTATCCATTTTTCACTTTCTGCGATGTTGAACTTGTACTGTAAACGAGGTTCTTATAAACAGAGCCGTTCCAAACTTTGGGGTGGCTGTGTCTTTTTGATTTTAATTTCCCTAAGCTATAGGACCATAAGTAGAAGTGCCCTAGGCTCTGTTGCTTTGTTTTTTAGATGTTTCAGGAAACACCATACACTTCTCCCAAGTGTCTGTTGGCAATTTACATCCCACCCATCAGCATAACAAGGCTCCCAGTTCTCAATGGCCTGTTGCCTTTCTGGATTTTACACTTTTTTCAGATGGCCCTTTTGACCGGGGGGAAGTGAGACTTCATTGTAGTGCAGATTTCCTTTGCAAGCTTGCTTGGTTGGCCAAAAAGTGCGTATGCGTTTTTTCCTGAATATATTCAGGAAAAAACGCATACGCCCTTTTTGGCCAAGTGCATCATTGTGGACGTTCTGCCTCTTTTCCTATGCTTTCAATGCAATTCCAGTCTACCTCCTGAAATCGGTTTCCTGCAATTCTACCCCGCTTTCAAGTCCTCTTGGCAGCCTTACATCAGTCTATTTTTGGACGATAGCTGTCATTTATAACTCTGCAAGTTTGTGAATTACAGTGCCCCTGAGCTCCTTTCTTCAACTCGCTTTCTTGTGACCTGGCCGCAACACCGCAGGATGGCTTCAGGCCCTAATCTGGTTCCGGCACGGCACGCTGAGCCTTTGGTTAATTCCTCTTCCTGGTGGGAAATGAGAGTTAAATTTGCCCGTCCAGACACCTCCAGCTAGTCTCTCATTGGTTCTCGCTATTCCTGTTCATCTTCCGCAGACATTGCAAACTGGGCAAAACAGGAGGTTAAAGGGAGTGACTCTCCAGGTCGGGAGAGTGTTAGTAAAGCGTCTGGAATGTTGCACCCGAGTACCAGGGGAGGAAAACTGAGACATATTTGAACACGTCTCCCGATCACATGGTTGATCATACTCTAGGTTCCACATGCATGTTTTAGCTGAAGGAAGAATACCTTAAACCTGGGTAGTTGAAACCCGTGGAATGGGTACCATGCAATATGACTTCAAAGGGTCTTCATTTGCTCACCGAACCTCTCCAATCCTATCACTGCTGCGTTTATGCCCCTGTACACATGCTTGATTCTCTTTCGGAGACATAGCAATCCATAGGTTTTAAGATACTTACTAGTCAGGTACATTCTTAGGCGTTTAATATGCGATGTTGAGTCCATTTCGTTGAGCAAGGAGTAGCTCTTGTCTATTCCATATTTGGCTTAAGGAACTTTATCTGTGCTCATTTCAATCTCTGGTTTTATGCAGCACCCCAACTCACCTTTACCCTTAAGCAAGCATAAGTTGGTTTTCTAAATTTGAGACCCTGTTCTGTTCTGTAATTCAGTTCCTGTGTAGCCAAGTTTACATTCCGTGTATTACTGATATCTTATGATGTTTCTTTTTCTGTGTGACTTATTTCAGTTAGAATCATCATACCTGAATCCACTCATTGTGCTGCTAAGGGCCTGATGACACAGATTTCATTGCTGAGTGATATTGATTTGTAAGTAAATACCACAACTTCTTTATCCATTTTTCACTTTCTGCGATGTTGAACTTGTACTGTAAACGAGGTTCTTGTAAACAGAGCCGTTCAAAACCTTGGGGTGGCTGTGTCTTTTTGATTGTAATTTCCCTAAGCTATAGGACCATAAGTGGAAGTGCCCTAGGTTCTGTTGCTTTGTTTTTTACATGTTTCAGGAAACACCATACACTTCTCCCGAGTGGTTGTTGGCAATTTACATCCCGCCCATCAGCATAACAAGGCTCCCAGTTCTCCATGGCCTGTCCTGCCTTTCTGGATTTTACACTTTTTTCAGATGGCCCTTTTGACCGGGGGGAAGTGAGACTTCATTGTAGTGCAGATTTCCTTTGCAAGCTTGCTTGGTTGGCCAAAAAGGGCGTATGCGTTTTTTCCTGAATATATTCAGGAAAAAACGCATATGCCCTTTTTGGCCAAGTGCATCATTGTGGACGTTCTGCCTCTTTTCCTATGCTTTCAATGCAATTCCAGTCTACCTCCTGAAATCGGTTTCCTGCAATTCTGCCCCGCTTTCAAGTCCTCTTGGCAGCCTTACTTCAGTCTATTTTTGGACGATAGCTGTCATTTATAACTCTGCAGGTTTGTGAATTACAGTGCCCCTGAGCTCCTTTCTTCAACTCGCTTTCTTGTGACCTGGCCGCAACACCGCAGGATGGCTTCAGGCCCTAATCTGGTTCCAGCACGGCACGCTGAGCCTTTGGTTATTTCCTCTTCCTGGTGGGAAATGAGAGTTAAATTTGCCCGTCCAGACACCTCCAGCTAGCCTCTCATTGGTTCTCGCTATTCCTGTTCATCTTCCGCAGAAATTGCAAACTGTGCCAAACAGGAGGTTAAAGGCGCTGACTCTCCAAGTGGGGAGAGTGTTAGTAAAGCGTCTGGAATGTTGCACCCGAGTACCAGGGGAGGAAAACTGAGACATATTTGAACACGTCTCCCGATCACATGGTTGATCATACTCTGGGTTCCACATGCATGTTTTAGCTGAAGGAAGAATATCTAAAACCTGGGTAGTTGAAACCCGTGGAATGGGTACCATGCAATATGACTTCAAAGAGTCTTCATTTGCTCACCGAACCTCTCCAATCCTATCACTGCTGCGTTTATGCCCCTGTACACATGCTTGATTCTCTTTCGGAGACATAGCAATCCATAGGTTTTAAGATACTTACTAGTCAGGTACATTCTTAGGCGTTAAATATGCGGTGTTGAGTCCATTTCGTTGAGCAAGGAGTACCTCTTGTCTATTCCATATTTGGCTTAAGGAACTTTATCTGTGCTCATTTCAATCTCTGGTTTTATGCAGCAACCCAACTCACCTTTCCCCTTAAGCAAGCATAAGTTGGTTTTCTAAATTTGAGAACCTGTTCTGTTTTGGAATTCAGTTCCTGTGTAGCCAAGTTTACATTCCGTGTATTAGTGATATCTTATGATATTTCTTTTTCTGTGTGACTTATTTCAGTTAGAATCATCGTACCTGAATCTACTCATTATGCTGCTATGGGCCTGATGACATAGATTTCATTGCTGAGTGATACTGCATTGTACGTAAGTACTACAAGTTCTTTATCCATTTTTCACTTTCTGCGATGTTGAACTTGTACTGTAAACGAGGTTCTTGTAAACAGAGCCGTTCCAAACTGTGGGGTGGCTGTGTCTTTTTGATTTATTTTCCCTAAGCTATAGGACCATAAGTGGAAGTGCCCTAGGCTCTGTTGCTTTGTTTTTTAGATGTTTCAGGAAACACCATACACTTCTCCCAAGTGTCTGTTGGCAATTTACATCCCGCCCATCAGCATAACAAGGCTCCCAGTTCTCAATGGCCTGTTGCCTTTCTGGATTTTACACTTTTTTCAGATGGTCCTTTTTACCGGGGGGAAGTGAGACTTCATTGTAGTGCAGATTTCCTTTGCAAGCTTGCTTGGTTGGCCAAAAAGGGCGTATGCGTTGTTTCCTGAATATATTCAGGAAAAAACGCATACGCCCTTTTTGGCCAAGTGCATCATTGTGGACGTTCTGCCTCTTTTCCTATGCTTTCAATGCAATTCCAGTCTACCTCCTGAAATCGGTTTCCTGCAATTCTGCCCCGCTTTCAGGTCCTCTTGGCAGCCTTACTTCAGTCTATTTTTGGACGATAGCTGTCATTTATAACTCTGCAGGTTTGTGAATTACAGTGCCCCTGAGCTCCTTTCTTCAACTCGCTTTCTTGTGACCTGGCCGCAACACCGCAGGATGGCTTCAGGCCCTAATCTGGTTCCGGCACGGCACGCTGAGCCTTTGGTTAATTCCTCTTCCTGGTGGGAAATGAGAGTTAAATTTGCCCGTCCAGACACCTCCAGCTAGTCTCTCATTGGTTCTCGCTATTGCTGTTCATCTTCCGCAGAAATTGCAAACTGGGCCAAACAGGAGGTTAAAGGCGCTGACTCTCCAAGTGGGGAGAGTGTTAGTAAAGCGTCTGGAATGTTGCACCCGAGTACCAGGGTACGAAAACTGAGACATATTTGAACACGTCTCCCGATCACATGGTTGATCATACTCTAGGTTCCACATGCATGTTTTAGCTGAAGGAAGAATACCTTAAACCTGGGTAGTTGAAACCCGTGGAATGGGTACCATGCAATATGACGTCAAAGGGTCTTCATTTGCTCACCGAACCTCTCCAATCCTATCACTGCTGCGTTTATGCCCCTGTACACATGCTTGATTCTCTTTCGGAGACATAGCAATCCATAGGTTTTAAGATACTTACTAGTCAGGAACATTCTTAGGCGTTTAATATGGGGTGTTGAGTCCATTTCGTTGAGCAAGGAGTAGCTCTTGTCTATTCCATATTTGGCTTAAGGAACTTTATCTGTGCTCATTTCAATCTCTGGTTTTATGCAGCACCCCAACTCACCTTTACCCTTAAGCAAGAATAAGTTGGTTTTCTAAATTTGAGACCCTGTTCTGTTCTGTAATTCAGTTCCTGTGTAGCCAAGTTTACATTCTGTGTATTACTGATATCTTATGATGTTTCTTTTTCTGTGTGACTTATTTCAGTTAGAATCATCATACCTGAATCCACTCATTGTGCTGCTAAGGGCCTGATGACACAGATTTCATTGCTGAGTGATATTGCTTTGTAAGTAAATACCACAACTTCTTTATCCATTTTTCACTTTCTGCGATGTTGAACTTGTACTGTAAACGAGGTTCTTGTAAACAGAGGCGTCCCAAACTTTGGGGTGGCTGTGTCTTTTTGATTTTAATTTACCTAAGCTATAGGACCATTAGTGGCAGTGCCCTAGGCTCTGTTGCTTTGTTTTTTAGATGTTTCAGGAAACACCATACACTTCTCCCGAGTGGTTGTTGGCAATTTACATCCCGCCCATCAGCATAACAAGGCTCCCAGTTCTCCATGGCCTGTCCTGCCTTTCTGGATTTTACACTTTTTTCAGATGGCCCTTTTGACCGGGGGGAAGTGAGACTTCATTGTAGTGCAGATTTCCTTTGCAAGCTTGCTTGGTTGGCCAAAAAGGGCGTATGCGTTTTTTCCTGAATATATTCAGGAAAAAACGCATACGCCCTTTTTGGCCAAGTGCATCATTGTGGACGTTCTGCCTCTTCTCCTATGCTTTCACTGCAATTCCAGTCTACCTCCTGAAATCGGTTTCCTGCAATTCTGCCCCGCTTTCAAGTCCTCTTGGCAGCCTTACTTCAGTCTATTTTTGGACGATAGCTGTCATTTATAACTCTGCAGGTTTGTGAATTACAGTGCCCCTGAGCTCCTTTCTTCAACTTGCTTTCTTGTGACCTGGCCGCAACACCGCAGGATGGCTTCAGGCCCTAATCTGGTTCCGGCACGGCACGCTGAGCCTTTGGTTATTTCCTCCTCCTGGTGGGAAATGAGAGTTAAATTTGCCCGTCCAGACACCTCCAGCTAGCCTCTCATTGGTTCTCGCTATTCCTGTTCATCTTCCGCAGAAATTGCAAACTGGGCCAAACAGGAGGTTAAAGGGACTGACTCTCCAAGTGGGGAGAGTGTTAGTAAAGCGTCTGGAATGTTGCACCCGAGTACCAGGGGAGGAAAACTGAGACATATTTGAACACGTCTCCCAATCACATGGTTGATCATACTTGGGTTCCACATGCATGTTTTAGCTGAAGGAAGAATACCTTAAACCTGGGTAGTTGAAACCCGTGGAATGGGTACCATGCAATATGACTTCAAAGGGTCTTCATTTGCTCACCGAACCTCTCCAATCCTATCACTGCTTCGTTTATGCCCCTGTACACATGCTTGATTCTCTTTCAGAGACATAGCAATCCATAGGTTTTAAGATACTTACTAGTCAGGTACATTCTTAGGCGTTTAATATGCGGTGTTGAGTCCATTTCGTTGAGCAAGGAGTAGCTCTTGTCTATTCCATATTTGGCTTAAGGAACTTTATCTGTGCTCATTTCAATCTCTGGTTTTATGCAGCACCCCAACTCACCTTTCCCCTTAAGCAAGCATAAGTTGGTTTTCTAAATTTGAGAACCTGTTCTGTTTTGGAATTCAGTTCCTGTGTAGCCAAGTTTACATTCCGTGTATTAGTGATATCTTATGATGTTTCTTTTTCTGTGTGACTTATTTCAGTTAGAATCATCGTACCTGAATCTACTCATTATGCTGCTACGGGCCTGATGACATAGATTTCATTGCTGAGTGATACTGCATTGTACGTAAGTACCACAAGTTCTTTATCCATTTTTCACTTTCTGCGATGTTGAACTTGTACTGTAAACGAGGTTCTTGTAAACAGAGCCGTTCCAAACTTTGGGGTGGCTGTGTCTTTTTGATTTTAATTTCCCTAAGCTATAGGACCATAAGTGGAAGTGCCCTAGGCTCTGTTGCTTTGTTTTTTAGATGTTTCAGGAAACACCATACACTTCGCCCAAGTGTCTGTTGGCAATTTACATCCCGCCCATCAGCATAACAAGGCTCCCAGTTCTCAATGGCCTGTTGCCTTTCTGGATTTTACACTTTTTTCAGATGGCCCTTTTGACCGGGGGGAAGTGAGACTTCATTGTAGTGCAGATTTCCTTTGCAAGCTTGCTTGGTTGGCCAAAAAGGGCGTATGCATTTTTTCCTGAATATATTCAGGAAAAAATGCATACGCCCTTTTTGGCCAAGTGCATCATTGTGGACGTTCTGCCTCTTTTCCTATGCTTTCAATGCAATTCCAGTCTACCTCCTGAAATCGGTTTCCTGCAATTCTGCCCCGCTTTCAGGTCCTCTTGGCAGCCTTACTTCAGTCTATTTTTGGACGATAGCTGTCATTTATAACTCTGCAGGTTTGTGAATTACAGTGCCCCTGAGCTCCTTTCTTCAACTCGCTTTCTTGTGACCTGGCCGCAACACCGCAGGATGGCTTCAGGCCCTAATCTGGTTCCGGCACGGCACGCTGAGCCTTTGGTTAATTCCTCTTCCTGGTGGGAAATGAGAGTTAAATTTGCCCGTCCAGACACCTCCAGCTAGTCTCTCATTGGTTCTCGCTATTGCTGTTCATCTTCCGCAGAAATTGCAAACTGGGCCAAACAGGAGGTTAAAGGGACTGACTCTCCAAGTCGGGAGAGTGTTAGTAAAGCGTCTGGAATGTTGCACCCGAGTACCAGGGTACGAAAACTGAGACATATTTGAACACGTCTCCCGATCACATGGTTGATCATACTTGGGTTCCACATGCATGTTTTAGCTGAAGGAAGAATACCTAAAACCTGGGTAGTTGAAACCCGTGGAATGGGTACCATGCAATATGACTTCAAAGGGTCTTCATTTGCTCACCGAACCTCTCCAATCCTATCACTGCTGCGTTTATGCCCCTGTACACATGCTTGATTCTCTTTCGGAGACATAGCAATCTATAGGTTTTAAGATACTTACTAGTCAGGTACATTCTTAGGCGTTTAATATGCGATGTTGAGTCCATTTCGTTGAGCAAGGAGTAGCTCTTGTCTATTCCATATTTGGCTTAAGGAACTTTATCTGTGCTCATTGCAATCTCTGGTTTTATGCAGCACCCCAACTCACCTTTACCCTTAAGCAAGCATAAGTTGGTTTTCTAAATTTGAGACCCTGTTCTGTTCTGTAATTCAGTTCCTGTGTAGCCAAGTTTACATTCCGTGTATTACTGATATCTTATGATGTTTCTTTTTCTGTGTGACTTATTTCAGTTAGAATCATCATACCTGAATCCACTCATTGTGCTGCTAAGGGCCTGATGACACAGATTTCATTGCTGAGTGATATTGATTTGTAAGTAAATACCACAACTTCTTTATCCATTTTTCACTTTCTGCGATGTTGAACTTGTACTGTAAACGAGGTTCTTGTAAACAGAGCCGTTCCAAACCTTGGGGTGGCTGTGTCTTTTTGATTGTAATTTCCCTAAGCTATAGGACCATAAGTGGAAGTGCCCTAGGTTCTGTTGCTTTGTTTTTTAGATGTTTCAGGAAACACCATACACTTCTCCCGAGTGGTTGTTGGCAATTTACATCCCGCCCATCAGCATAACAAGGCTCCCAGTTCTCCATGGCCTGTCCTGCCTTTCTGGATTTTACACTTTTTTCAGATGGCCCTTTTGACCGGGGGGAAGTGAGACTTCATTGTAGTGCAGATTTCCTTTGCAAGCTTGCTTGGTTGGCCAAAAAGTGCGTATGCGTTTTTTCCTGAATATATTCAGGAAAAAACGCATACGCCCTTTTTGGCCAAGTGCATCATTGTGGACGTTCTGCCTCTTTTCCTATGCTTTCAATGCAATTCCAGTCTACCTCCTGAAATCGGTTTCCTGCAATTCTGCCCCGCTTTCAAGTCCTCTTGGCAGCCTTACTTCAGTCTATTTTTGGACGATAGCTGTCATTTATAACTCTGCAGGTTTGTGAATTACAGTGCCCCTGAGCTCCTTTCTTCAACTCGCTTTCTTGTGACCTGGCCGCAACACCGCAGGATGGCTTCAGGCCCTAATCTGGTTCCAGTACGGCACGCTGAGCCTTTGGTTATTTCCTCTTCCTGGTGGGAAATGAGAGTTAAATTTGCCCGTCCAGACACCTCCAGCTAGCCTCTCATTGGTTCTCGCTATTCCTGTTCATCTTCCGCAGAAATTGCAAACTGTGCCAAACAGGAGGTTAAAGGCGCTGACTCTCCAAGTGGGGAGAGTGTTAGTAAAGCGTCTGGAATGTTGCACCCGAGTACCAGGGGAGGAAAACTGAGACATATTTGAACACGTCTCCCGATCACATGGTTGATCATACTCTGGGTTCCACATGCATGTTTTACCTGAAGGAAGAATATCTAAAACCTGGGTAGTTGAAACCCGTGGAATGGGTACCATGCAATATGACTTCAAAGAGTCTTCATTTGCTCACCGAACCTCTCCAATCCTATCACTGCTGCGTTTATGCCCCTGTACACATGCTTGATTCTCTTTCGGAGACATAGCAATCCATAGGTTTTAAGATACTTACTAGTCAGGTACATTCTTAGGCGTTAAATATGCGGTGTTGAGTCCATTTCGTTGAGCAAGGAGTACCTCTTGTCTATTCCATATTTGGCTTAAGGAACTTTATCTGTGCTCATTTCAATCTCTGGTTTTATGCAGCAACCCAACTCACCTTTCCCCTTAAGCAAGCATAAGTTGGTTTTCTAAATTTGAGAACCTGTTCTGTTTTGGAATTCAGTTCCTGTGTAGCCAAGTTTACATTCCGTGTATTAGTGATATCTTATGATATTTCTTTTTCTGTGTGACTTATTTCAGTTAGAATCATCGTACCTGAATCTACTCATTATGCTGCTATGGGCCTGATGACATAGATTTCATTGCTGAGTGATACTGCATTGTACGTAAGTACTACAAGTTCTTTATCCATTTTTCACTTTCTGCGATGTTGAACTTGTACTGTAAACGAGGTTCTTGTAAACAGAGCCGTTCCAAACTGTGGGGTGGCTGTGTCTTTTTGATTTATTTTCCCTAAGCTATAGGACCATAAGTGGAAGTGCCCTAGGCTCTGTTGCTTTGTTTTTTAGATGTTTCAGGAAACACCATACACTTCTCCCAAGTGTCTGTTGGCAATTTACATCCCGCCCATCAGCATAACAAGGCTCCCAGTTCTCAATGGCCTGTTGCCTTTCTGGATTTTACACTTTTTTCAGATGGCCCTTTTGACCGGGGGGAAGTGAGACTTCATTGTAGTGCAGATTTCCTTTGCAAGCTTGCTTGGTTGGCCAAAAAGGGCGTATGCGTTGTTTCCTGAATATATTCAGGAAAAAACGCATACGCCCTTTTTGGCCAAGTGCATCATTGTGGACGTTCTGCCTCTTTTCCTATGCTTTCAATGCAATTCCAGTCTACCTCCTGAAATCGGTTTCCTGCAATTCTGCCCCGCTTTCAAGTCCTCTTGGCAGCCTTACTTCAGTCTATTTTTGGACGATAGCTGTCATTTATAACTCTGCAGGTTTGTGAATTACAGTGCCCCTGAGCTCCTTTCTTCAACTCGCTTTCTTGTGAGATGGCCGCAACACCGCAGGATGGCTTTAGGCCCTAATCTGGTTCCGGCACGGCACGCTGAGCCTTTGGTTAATTCCTCTTCCTGGTGGGAAATGAGAGTTAAATTTGCCCGTCCAGACACCTCCAGCTAGTCTCTCATTGGTTCTCGCTATTCCTGTTCATCTTCCGCAGAAATTGCAAACTGGGCCAAACAGGAGGTTAAAGGCGCTGACTCTCCAAGTGGGGAGAGTGTTAGTAAAGCGTCTGGAATGTTGCACCCGAGTACCAGGGTACGAAAACTGAGACATATTTGAACACATCTCCCGATCACATGGTTGATCATACTCTAGGTTCCACATGCATGTTTTAGCTGAAGGAAGAATACCTTAAACCTGGGTAGTTGAAACCCGTGGAATGGGTACCATGCAATATGACGTCAAAGGGTCTTCATTTGCTCACCGAACCTCTCCAATCCTATCACTGGTGCGTTTATGCCCCTGTACACATGCTTGATTCTCTTTCGGAGACATAGCAATCCATAGGTTTTAAGATACTTACTAGTCAGGAACATTCTTAGGCGTTTAATATGGGGTGTTGAGTCCATTTCGTTGAGCAAGGAGTAGCTCTTGTCTATTCCATATTTGGCTTAAGGAACTTTATCTGTGCTCATTGCAATCTCTGGTTTTATGCAGCACCCCAACTCACCTTTACCCTTAAGCAAGAATAAGTTGGTTTTCTAAATTTGAGACCCTGTTCTGTTCTGTAATTCAGTTCCTGTGTAGCCAAGTTTACATTCCGTGTATTACTGATATCTTATGATGTTTCTTTTTCTGTGTGACTTATTTCAGTTAGAATCATCATACCTGAATCCACTCATTGTGCTGCTAAGGGCCTGATGACACAGATTTCATTGCTGAGTGATATTGATTTGTAAGTAAATACCACAACTTCTTTATCCATTTTTCACTTTCTGCGATGTTGAACTTGTACTGTAAACGAGGTTCTTGTAAACAGAGCCGTTCCAAACTTTGGGGTGGCTGTGTCTTTTTGATTTTAATTTCCCTAAGCTATAGGACCATAAGTGGAAGTGCCCTAGGTTCTGTTGCTTTGTTTTTTAGATGTTTCAGGAAACACCATACACTTCTCCCGAGTGGTTGTTGGCAATTTACATCCCGCCCATCAGCATAACAAGGTTCCCAGTTCTCCATGGCCTGTCCTGCCTTTCTGGATTTTACACTTTTTTCAGATGGCCCTTTTGACCGGGGGGAAGTGAGACTTCATTGTAGTGCAGATTTCCTTTGCAAGCTTGCTTGGTTGGCCAAAAAGTGCGTATGCGTTTTTTCCTGAATATATTCAGGAAAAAACGCATACGCCCTTTTTGGCCAAGTGCATCATTGTGGACGTTCTGCCTCTTTTCCTATGCTTTCAATGCAATTCCAGTCTACCTCCTGAAATCGGATTCCTGCAATTCTGCCCCGCTTTCAAGTCCTCTTGGCAGCCTTACTTCAGTCTATTTTTGGACGATAGCTGTCATTTATAACTCTGCAGGTTTGTGAATTACAGTGCCCCTGAGCTCCTTTCTTCAACTCGCTTTCTTGTGACCTGGCCGCAACACAGCAGGATGGCTTCAGGCCCTAATCTGGTTCCGGCACGGCACGCTGAGCCTTTGGTTATTTCCTCTTCCTGGTGGGAAATGAGAGTTAAATTTGCCCGTCCAGACACCTCCAGCTAGTCTCTCATTGGTTCTCGCTATTCCTGTTCATCTTCCGCAGAAATTGCAAACTGGGCCAAACAGGAGGTTAAAGGCGCTGACTCTCCAAGTGGGGAGAGTGTTAGTAAAGCGTCTGGAATGTTGCACCCGAGTACCAGGGGAGGAAAACTGAGACATATTTGAACACGTCTCCCGTTCACATGGTTGATCATACTTGGGTTCCACATGCATGTTTTAGCTGAAGGAAGAATACCTTAAACCTGGAGAGTTAAGACCCGTGTAATGGGTACCATGCAATATGACTTCAAAGGGTCTTCATTTGCTCACCGAACCTCTCCAATCCTATCACTGCTGCGTTTATGCCCTGTACACATGCTTGATTCTCTTTTGGAGACATAGCAATCCATAGGTTTTAAGATACTTACTAGTCAGGTACATTCTTAGGCGTTTAATATGCGGTGTTGAGTCCATTTCGTTGAGCAAGGAGTAGCTCTTGTCTATTCCATATTTGACTTAAGGAACTTTATCTGTGCTCATTTCAATCTCTGGTTTTATGCAGCACCCCAACTCACCTTAACCTTAAGCAAGAATAAGTTGGTTTTCTAAATTTGAGACCCTGTTCTGTTCTGTAATTCAGTTCCTTCATAGCCAAGTTTACATTCCGTGTATTACTGATATCTTATGATGTTTCTTTTTCTGTGTGACTTACTTCAGTTAGAATCATCATACCTGAATCCACTCATTGTGCTGCTAAGGGCCTGATGACACAGATTTCATTGCTGAGTGATATTGCTTTGTAAGTAAATACCACAACTTCTTTATCCATTTTTCACTTTCTGCGATGTTGAACTTGTACTGTAAACGAGGTTCTTGTAAACAGAGCCGTTCCAAACTTTGGGGTGGCTGTGTCTTTTTGATTTTAATTTCCCTAAGCTATAGGACCATAAGTGGAAGTGCCTTAGGTTCTGTTGCTTTGTTTTTTAGATGTTTCAGGAAACACCATACACTTCTCCCGAGTGGTTGTTGGCAATTTACATCCCGCCCATCAGCATAACAAGGCTCCCAGTTCTCCATGGCCTGTCCTGCCTTTCTGGATTTTACACTTTTTTCAGATGGCCCTTTTGACCGGGGGGAAGTGAGACTTCATTGTAGTGCAGATTTCCTTTGCAAGCTTGCTTGGTTGGCCAAAAAGGGCGTATGCGTTTTTTCCTGAATATATTCAGGAAAAAACGCATACGCCCTTTTTGGCCAAGTGCATCATTGTGGACGTTCTGCCTCTTTTCTTATGCTTTCAATGCAATTCCAGTCTACCTCCTGAAATCGGTTTCCTGCAATTCTGCCCCGCTTTCAAGTCCTCTTGGCAGCCTTACTTCAGTCTATTTTTGGACGATAGCTGTCATTTATAACTCTGCAGGTTTGTGACTTACAGTGCCCCTGAGCTCCTTTCTTCAACTCGCTTTCTTTTGAGCTGGCCGCAACACCGCAGGATGGCTTCAGGCCCTAATCTGGTTCCGGTACGGCACGCTGAGCCTTTGGTTATTTCCTCTTCCTGGTGGGAAATGAGAGTTAAATTTGCCCGTCCAGACACCTCCAGCTAGCCTCTCATTGGTTCTCGCTATTCCTGTTCATCTTCCGCAGAAATTGCAAACTGGGCCAAACAGGAGGTTAAAGGCGCTGACTCTCCAAGTGGGGAGAGTGTTAGTAAAGCGTCTGGAATGTTGCACCCGAGTACCAGGGGAGGAAAACTGAGACATATTTGAACACGTCTCCCATTCACATGGTTGATCATACTTGGGTTCCACATGCATGTTTTAGCTGAAGGAGGAATACCTTAAACCTGGAGAGTAGAGACCCGTGTAATGGGTACCATGCAATATGACTTCAAAGGGTCTTCATTTGCTCACCGAACCTCTCCAATCCTATCACTGCTGCGTTTATGCCCCTGTACACATGCTTGATTCTCTTTTGGAGACATAGCAATCCATAGGTTTTACGATACTTACTAGTCAGGTACATTCTTAGGCGTTTAATATGCGGTGTTGAGTCCATTTCGTTGAGCAAGGAGTAGCTCTTGTCTATTCCATATTTGGCTTAAGGAACTTTATCTGTGCTCATTTCAATCTCTGGTTTTATGCAGCACCCCAACTCACCTTTACCCTTAAGCAAGCATAAGTTGGTTTTCTAAATTTGAGACCCTGTTCTGTTCTGTAATTCAGTTCCTGTGTAGCCAAGTTTACATTCCGTGTATTACTGATATCTTATGATGTTTCTTTTTCTGTGTGACTTATTTCAGTTAGAATCATCATACCTGAATCCACTCATTGTGATGCTAAGGGCCTGATGACATAGATTTCATTGCTGAGTGATATTGCTTTGTAAGTAAATACCACAACTTCTTTATCCATTTTTCACTTTCTGTGATGTTGAACTTGTACTGTAAATGAGGTTATTGTAAACAGAGGCGTCCCAAACTTTGGGGTGACTGTGTCCTTTTGATTTTAATTTCCCTAAGCTATAGGACCATAAGTGGCAGTGCCCTAGGCTCTGTTGCTTTGTTTTTTCGATGTTTCAGGAAACACCATACACTTCTCCCAAGTGTCTGTTGGCAATTTACATCCCACTCATCAGCATAACAAGGCTCCCGGTTCTCAATGGCCTGTTGCCTTTCTGGATTTTACACTTTTTTCAGATGGCCCTTTTGACCGGGGGGAAGTGAGACTTCATTGTAGTGCAGATTTCCTTTGCAAGCTTGCTTGGTTGGCCAAAAAGGGCGTATGCGTTTTTTCCTGAATATATTCAGGAAAAAACGCATACGCCCTTTTTGGCCAAGTGCATCATTGTGGACGTTCTGCCTCTTTTCCTATGCTTTCAATGCAATTCCAGTCTACCTCCTGAAATCGGTTTCCTGCAATTCTGCCCCGCTTTCAAGTCCTCTTGGCAGCCTTACTTCAGTCTATTTTTGGACGATAGCTGTCATTTATAACTCTGCAGGTTTGTGAATTACAGTGCCCCTGAGCTCCTTTCTTCAACTCGGTTTCTTTTGAGCTGGCCGCAACACCGCAGGATGGCTTCAGGCCCTAATCTGGTTCCGGCCCGGCATGCTGAGCCTTTGATTAATTCCTCTTCCTGGTGGGAAATGAGAGTTAAATTTGCCCGTCCAGACACCTCCAGCTAGCCTCTCATTGGTTCTCACTATTCCTGTTCATCTTCCGCAGAAATTGCAAACTGGGCCAAACAGGAGGTTAAAGGGACTGACTCTCCAAGTGGGGAGTGTGTTAGTAAAGCGTCTGGAATGTTGCACCCGAGTACCAGGGGAGGAAAACTGAGACATATGTGAACAGGTCTCCCGTTCACATGGTTGATCATACTTGGGTTCCACATGCATGTTTTAGCTGAAGGAAGAATACCTTAAACCTGGAGAGTTAAGACCCGTGTAATGGGTACCATGCAATATGACTTCAAAGGGTCTTCATTTGCTCACCGAACCTCTCCAATCCTATCACTGCTGCGTTTATGCCCCTTTGCACATGCTTGATTCTCTTTCGGAGACATAGCAATCCATAGGTTTTAAGATACTTACTAGTCAGGTACATTCTTAGGCATTTAATATGCGGTGTTGAGTCCATTTCGTTGAGCAAGGAGTAGCTCTTGTCTATTCCATATTTGACTTAAGGAACTTTATCTGTGCTCATTTCAATCTCTGGTTTTATGCAGCACCCCAACTCACCTTTCCCCTTAAGCAAGCATAAGTTGGTTTTCTAAATTTGAGACCCTGTTCTGTTCTGTAATTCAGTTCCTGTGTAGCCAAGTTTACATTCCGTGTATTACTGATATCTTATGATGTTTCTTTTTCTGTGTGACTTACTTCAGTTAGAATCATCATACCTGAATCCACTCATTGTGCTGCTAAGGGCCTGATGACACAGATTTCATTGCTGAGTGATATTGCTTTGTAAGTAAATACCACAACTTCTTTATCCATTTTTCACTTTCTGCGATGTTGAACTTGTACTGTAAACGAGGTTCTTGTAAACAGAGGCGTCCCAAACTTTGGGGTGGCTGTGTCTTTTTGATTTTAATTTCCCTAAGCTATAGGACCATAAGTGGCAGTGCCCTAGGCTCTGTTGCTTTGTTTTTTCGATGTTTCAGGAAACACCATACACTTCTCCCGAGTGTCTGTTGGCAATTTACATCCCGCCCATCAGCATAACAAGGCTCCCAGTTCTCCATGGCCTGTCCTGCCTTTCTGGATTTTACACTTTTTTCAGATGGCCCTTTTGACCGGGGGGAAGTGAGACTTCATTGTAGTGCAGATTTCCTTTGCAAGCTTGCTTGGTTGGCCAAAAAGGGCGTATGCGTTTTTTCCTGAATATATTCAGGAAAAAACGCATACGCCCTTTTTGGCCAAGTGCATCATTGTGGACGTTCTGCCTCTTTTCCTATGCTTTCAATGCAATTCCAGTCTACCTCCTGAAATCGGTTTCCTGCAATTCTGCCCCGCTTTCAAGTCCTCTTGGCAGCCTTACTTCAGTCTATTTTTGGACGATAGCTGTCATTTATAACTCTGCAGGTTTGTGAATTACAGTGCCCCTGAGCTCCTTTCTTCAACTCGGTTTCTTTTGAGCTGGCCGCAACACCGCAGGATGGCTTCAGGCCCTAATCTGGTTCCGGCCCGGCATGCTGAGCCTTTGGTTAATTCCTCTTCCTGGTGGGAAATGAGAGTTAAATTTGCCCGTCCAGACACCTCCAGCTAGCCTCTCATTGGTTCTCGCTATTCCTGTTCATCTTCCGCAGAAATTGCAAACTGGGCCAAACAGGAGGTTAAAGGCGCTGACTCTCCAAGTGGGGAGAGTGTTAGTAAAGCATCTGGAATGTTGCACCCGAGTACCAGGGGAGGAAAACTGAGACATATTTGAACACGTCTCCCGTTCACATGGTTGATCATACTTGGGTTCCACATGCATGTTTTAGCTGAAGGAAGAATACCTTAAACCTGGAGAGTTGAGACCCGTGTAATGGGTACCATGCAATACGACTTCAAAGGGTCTTCATTTGCTCACCGAACCTCTCCAATCCTATCACTGCTGCGTTTATGCCCCTGTACACATGCTTGATTCTCTTTTGGAGACATAGCAATCCATAGGTTTTACGATACTTACTAGTCAGGTACATTCTTAGGCGTTTAATATGCGGTGTTGAGTCCATTTCGTTGAGCAAGGAGTAGCTCTTGTCTATTCCATATTTGACTTAAGGAACTTTATCTGTGCTCATTTCAATCTCTGGTTTTATGCAGCACCCCAACTCACCTTTACCCTTAAGCAAGCATAAGTTGGTTTTCTAAATTTGAGACCCTGTTCTGTTCTGTAATTCAGTTCCTGTGTAGCCAAGTTTACATTCCGTGTATTAGTGATATCTTATGATGTTTCTTTTTCTGTGTGACTTATTTCAGTTAGAATCATCATACCTGAATCCACTCATTGTGATGCTAAGGGCCTGATGACATAGATTTCATTGCTGAGTGATATTGCTTTGTAAGTAAATACCACAAATTCTTTATCCATTTTCCACTTTCTGCGATTTTGAAATTGTACTGTAAACGAGGTTCTTGTAAACAGAGGTGTCCCAAACTTTGGGGTGGCTGTGTCTTTTTGATTTTAATTTCCCTAAGCTATAGGACCATAAGTGGCAGTGCCTTAGGCTCTGTTGCTTTGTTTTTTCCATGTTTCAGGAAACACCATACACTTCTCCCGAGTGGTTGTTGGCAATTTACATCCCGCCCATCAGCATAACAAGGCTCCCAGTTCTCCATGACCTGTCCTGCCTTTCTGGATTTTACACTTTTTTCAGATGGCCCTTTTGACCGGGGGGAAGTGAGACTTCATTGTAGTGCAGATTTCCTTTGCAAGTTTGCTTGGTTGGCCAAAAAGGGCGTATGCGTTTTTTCCTGAATATATTCAGGAAAAAACGCATACGCCCTTTTTGGCCAAGTGCATCATTGTGGACGTTCTGCCTCTTTTCCTATGCTTTCAATGCAATTCCAGTCTACCTCCTGAAATCGGTTTCCTGCAATTCTGCCCCGCTTTCAAGTCCTCTTGGCAGCCTTACTTCAGTCTATCTTTGGACGATAGCTGTCATTTATAACTCTGCAGGTTTGTGAATTACAGTGCCCCTGAGCTCCTTTCTTCAACTCGCTTTCTTTTGAGCTGGCCGCAACACCGCAGGATGGCTTCAGGCCCTAATCTGGTTCCGGAACGGCACGCTGAGCCTTTGGTTATTTCCTCTTCCTGGTGGGAAATGAGAGTTAAATTTGCCCGTCCAGACACCTCCAGCTAGCCTCTCATTGGTTCTCGCTATTCCTGTTCATCTTCCACAGAAATTGCAAACTGGGCCAAACAGGAGGTTAAAGGCGCTGACTCTACAAGTGGGGAGAGTGTTAGTAAAGCGTCTGGAATGTTGCACCCGAGTACCAGGGGAGGAAAACTGAGACATATTTGAACACGTCTCCCATTCACATGGTTGATCATACTTGGGTTCCACATGCCTGTTTTAGCTGAAGGAAGAATACCTTAAACCTGGAGAGTTAAGACCCGTGTAATGGGTACCATGCAATATGACTTCAAAGGGTCTTCATTTGCTCACCGAACCTCTCCAATCCTATCACTGCTGCGTTTATGCCCCTGTACACATGCTTGATTCTCTTTTGGAGACATAGCAATCCATAGGTTTTACGATACTTACTAGTCAGGTACATTCTTAGGCGTTTAATATGCGGTGTTGAGTCCATTTCGTTGAGCAAGGAGTAGCTCTTGTCTATTCCATATTTGACTTAAGGAACTTTATCTGTGCTCATTTCAATCTCTGGTTTTATGCAGCACCCCAACTCACCTTTACCCTTAAGCAAGCATAAGTTGGTTTTCTAAATTTGAGACCCTGTTCTGTTCTGTAATTCAGTTCCTGTGTAGCCAAGTTTACATTCCGTGTATTAGTGATATCTTATGATGTTTCTTTTTCTGTGTGACTTATTTCAGTTAGAATCATCATACCTGAATCCACTCATTGTGATGCTAAGGGCCTGATGACATAGATTTCATTGCTGAGTGATATTGCTTTGTAAGTAAATACCACAACTTCTTTATCCATTTTTCACTTTCTGCGATGTTGAACTTGTACTGTAAACGAGGTTCTTGTAAACAGAGGCGTCCCAAACTTTGGGGTGGCTGTGTCTTTTTGATTTTAATTTCCCTAAGCTATAGGACCATAAGTGGCAGTGCCCTAGGCTCTGTTGCTTTGTTTTTTAGATGTTTCAGGAAACACCATACACTTCTCCCGAGTGGTTGTTGGCAATTTACATCCCGCCCATCAGCATAACAAGGCTCCCAGTTCTCCATGGCCTGTCCTGCCTTTCTGGATTTTACACTTTTTTCAGATGGCCCTTTTGACCGGGGGGAAGTGAGACTTCATTGTAGTGCAGATTTCCTTTGCAAGCTTGCTTGGTTGGCCAAAAAGGGCGTATGCGTTTTTTCCTGAATATATTCAGGAAAAAACGCATACGCCCTTTTTGGCCAAGTGCATCATTGTGGACGTTCTGCCTCTTTTCCTATGCTTTCAATGCAATTCCAGTCTACCTCCTGAAATCGGTTTCCTGCAATTCTGCCCCGCTTTCAAGTCCTCTTGGCAGCCTTACTTCAGTCTATTTTTGGACGATAGCTGTCATTTATAACTCTGCAGGTTTGTGAATTACAGTGCCCCTGAGCTCCTTTCTTCAACTCGCCTTCTTGTGAACTGGCCGCAACACCGCAGGATGGCTTCAGGCCCTAATCTGGTTCCGGCCCGGCATGCTGAGCCTTTGGTTAATTCCTCTTCCTGGTGGGAAATGAGAGTTAAATTTGCCCGTCCAGACACCTCCAGCTAGCCTCTCATTGGTTCGCGCTATTCCTGTTCATCTTCCGCAGAAATTGCAAACTGGGCCAAACAGGAGGTTAAAGGCGCTGACTCTCCAAGTCGGGAGAGTGTTAGTAAAGCGTCTGGAGTGTTGCACCCGAGTACCAGGGGAGGAAAACTGAGACATATTTGAACACGTCTCCCGTTCACATGGTTGATCATACTTGGGTTCCACATGCATGTTTTAGCTGAAGGAAGAATACCTTAAACCTGGAGAGTTAAGACCCGTGTAATGGGTACCATGCAATATGACTTCAAAGGGTCTTCATTTGCTCACCGAACCTCTCCAATCCTATCACTGCTGCGTTTATGCCCCTGTGCACATGCTTGATTCTCTTTCGGAGACATAGCAATCCATAGGTTTTAAGATACTTACTAGTCAGGTACATTCTTAGGCATTTAATATGCGGTGTTGAGTCCATTTCGTTGAGCAAGGAGTAGCTCTTGTCTATTCCATATTTGACTTAAGGAACTTTATCTGTGCTCATTTCAATCTCTGGTTTTATGCAGCACCCCAACTCACCTTTACCCTTAAGCAAGCATAAGTTGGTTTTCTAAATTTGAGACCCTGTTCTGTTCTGTAATTCAGTTCCTGTGTAGCCAAGTTTACATTCCGTGTATTACTGATATCTTATGATGTTTCTTTTTCTGTGTGACTTACTTCAGTTAGAATCATCATACCTGACTCCACTCATTGTGCTGCTAAGGGCCTGATGACACAGATTTCATTGCTGAGTGATATTGCTTTGTAAGTAAATACCACAACTTCTTTATCCATTTTTCACTTTCTGCGATGTTGAACTTGTACTGTAAATGAGGTTCTTGTAAACAGAGCCGTTCCAAACTTTGGGGTGGCTGTGTCTTTTTGATTTTAATTTCTCTAAGCTATAGGACCATAAGTGGAAGTGCCCTAGGTTCTGTTGCTTTGTTTTTTAGATGTTTCAGGAAACACCATACACTTCTCCCGAGTGGTTGTTGGCAATTTACATCCCGCCCATCAGCATAACAAGGCTCCCAGTTCTCCATGGCCTGTCCTGACTTTCTGGATTTTACACTTTTTTCAGATGGCCCTTTTGACCGGGGGGAAGTGAGACTTCATTGTAGTGCAGATTTCCTTTGCAAGCTTGCTTGGTTGGCCAAAAAGGGCGTATGCGTTTTTTCCTGAATATATTCAGGAAAAAACGCATACGCCCTTTTTGGCCAAGTGCATCATTGTGGACGTTCTGCCTCTTTTCCTATGCTTTCAATGCAATTCCAGTCTACCTCCTGAAATCGGTTTCCTGCAATTCTGCCCCGCTTTCAAGTCCTCTTGGCAGCCTTACTTCAGTCTATTTTTGGACGATAGCTGTCATTTATAACTCTGCAGGTTTGTGAATTACAGTGCCCCTGAGCTCCTTTCTTCAACTCGCTTTCTTGTGAGCTGGCCGCAACACCGCAGGATGGCTTCAGGCCCTAATTTTGTTCCGGCCCGGCATGCTGAGCCTTTGATTAATTCCTCTTCCTGGTGGGAAATGAGAGTTAAATTTGCCCGTCCAGACACCTCCAGCTAGCCTCTCATTGGTTCTCGCTATTCCTGTTCATCTTCCGCAGAAATTGCAAACTGGGCCAAACAGGAGGTTAAAGGGACTGACTCTCCAAGTCGGGAGAGTGTTAGTAAAGCGTCTGGAATGTTGCACCCCAGTACCAGGGGAGGAAAACTGAGACATATTTGAACACATCTCCCGTTCACATGGTTGATCATACTCTGGGTTCCACATGCATGTTTTAGCTGAAGGAAGAATACCTTAAACCTGGAGATTTGAGACCCGTGTAATGGGTACCATGCAATATGACTTCAAAGGGTCTTCATTTGCTCACCGAACCTCTCCAATCCTATCACTGCTGCGTTTATGCCCCTGTACACACGCTTGATTCTCTTTTGGAGACATAGCAATCCATAGGTTTTAAGATACTTACTAGTCAGGTACATTCTTAGGCGTTTAATATGGGGTTTTGAGTCCATTTCGTTGAGCAAGGAGTAGCTCTTGTCTATTCCATATTTGGCTTAAGGAACTTTATCTGTGCTCATTTCAATCTCTGGTTTTATGCAGCACCCCAACTCACCTTTCCCCTTAAGCAAGCATAAGTTGGTTTTCTAAATTTGAGACCCTGTTCTGTTCTGTAATTCAGTTCCTGTGTAGCCAAGTTTACATTCCGTGTATTACTGATATCTTATGATGTTTCTTTTTCTGTGTGACTTATTTCAGTTAGAATCATCATACCTGAATCCACTCATTGTGCTGCTAAGGGCCTGATGACACAGATTTCATTGCTGAGTGATATTGCTTTGTAAGTAAATACCACAACTTCTTTATCCATTTTTCACTTTCTGCGATGTTGAACTTGTACTGTAAACGAGGTTCTTGTATACAGAGGCGTCCCAAACATTGGGGTGGCTGTGTCTTTTTGATTTTAATTTCCCTAAGCTATAGGACCATAAGTGGAAGTGCCCTAGGTTCTGTTGCTTTGTTTTTTAGATGTTTCAGGAAACACCATACACTTCTCCCTAGTGTCTGTTGGCAATTTACATCCCGCCCATCAGCATAACAAGGCTCCCAGTTCTCCATGGCCTGTCCTGCCTTTCTGGATTTTACACTTTTTTCAGATGGACCTTTTGACCGGGGAGAAGTGAGACTTCATTGTAGTACAGATGTCCTTTGCAAGTTTTCTTGGTTGGCCAAAAAGAGCGTATGCGTTTTTTCCTGAATATATTCAGGAAAAAACGCATACGCTCTTTTTGGCCAAGTGCATCATTGTGGACGTTCGGCCTCTTTTCCTATGCTTTCAATGCAATTCCAGTCTACCTCCTGAAATCGGTTTCCTGCAATTCTGTCCCACTTTCAAGTCCTCTTGGCAGCCTTACTTCAGTCTATTTTTGGACGATAGCTGTCATTTATAACTCTGCAGGTTTGTGAATTACAGTGCCCCTGAGCTCCTTTCTTCAACTCGCTTTCTTTTGAGCTGGCCGCAACACCGCAGGATGGCTTCAGGCCTTAATCTGGTTCCGGCACGGCACGCTGAGCCTTTGGTTAATTCCTCTTCCTGGTGGGAAATGAGAGTTAAATTTGCCCGTCCAGACACCTCCAGCTAGTCTCTCATTGGTTCTCGCTATTCCTGTTCATCTTCCGCACAAATTGCAAACTGGTCCAAACAGGAGGTTAAAGGTGCTGACTCTCCAAGTGGGGAGAGTGTTAGTAAAGCGTCTGGAATGTTGCACCCGAGTACCAGGGTACGAAAACTGAGACATATTTGAACACGTCTCCCGATCACATGGTTGATCATACTCTGGGTTCCACATGCATGTTTTAGCTGAAGGAAGAATACCTTAAACCTGGAGAGTTGAGACCCGTGTAATGGGTACCATGCAATATGACTTCAAAGGGTCTTCATTTGCTCACCGAACCTCTCCAATCCTATCACTGCTGCGTTTATGCCCCTGTACACACGCTTGATTCTCTTTTGGAGACATAGCAATCCATAGGTTTTAAGATACTTACTAGTCAGGTACATTCTTAGGCGTTTAATATGGGGTTTTGAGTCCATTTCGTTGAGCAAGGAGTAGCTCTTGTCTATTCCATATTTGACTTAAGGAAATTTATCTGTGCTCATTTCAATCTCTGGTTTTATGCAGCACCCCAACTCACCTTTCCCCTTAAGCAAGCATAAGTTGGTTTTCTAAATTTGAGACCCTGTTCTGTTTTGGAATGCAGTTCCTGTGTAGCCAAGTTTACATTCCGTGTATTAGTGATATCTTATGATGTTTCTTTTTCTGTGTGACTTATTTCAGTTAGAATCATCGTACCTGAATCCACTCATTATGCTGCTACGGGCCTGATGACATAGATTTCATTGCTGAGTGATACTGCATTGTACGTAAGTACCACAAGTTCTTTATCCATTTTTCACTTTCTGTGATATTGAACTTGTATGGTAAACGAGGTTCTTGTAAACGGAGGCGTCCCAAACTTTGGGGTGGCTGTGTCTTTTTGATTTTAATTTCCCTAAGCTATAGGACCATAAGTGGAAGTGCCCTAGGCTCTGTTGCTTTGTTTTTTAGATGTTTCAGGAAACACCATACACTTCTCCCTAGTGTCTGTTGGCAATTTACATCCCGCCCATCAGCATAACAAGGCTCCCAGTTCTCCATGGCCTGTCCTGCCTTTCTGGATTTTACACTTTTTTCAGATGGCCCTTTTGACCGGGGGGAAGTGAGACTTCATTGTAGTGCAGATTTCCTTTGCAAGCTTGCTTGGTTGGCCAAAAAGGGCGTATGCGTTTTTTCCTGAATATATTCAGGAAAAAACGCATACGCCCTTTTTGGCCAAGTGCATCATTGTGGACGTTCTGCCTCTTTTCCTATGCTTTCAATGCAATTCCAGTCTACCTCCTGAAATCGGTTTCCTGCAATTCTGCCCCGCTTTCAAGTCCTCTTGGCAGCCTTACTTCAGTCTATTTTTGGACGATTGCTGTCATTTATAACTCTGCAGGTTTGTGAATTACAGTGCCCCTGAGCTCCTTTCTTCAACTCGCTTTCTTGTGAGCTGGCCGCAACACCGCAGGATGGCTTCAGGCCCTAATCTGGTTCCGGCACGGCACGCTGAGCCTTTGGTTAATTCCTCTTCCTGGTGGGAAATGAGAGTTAAATTTGCCCGTCCAGACACCTCCAGCTAGTCTCTCATTGGTTCTCGCTATTCCTGTTCATCTTCCACAGAAATTGCAAATTGGGCCAAACAGGAGGTTAAAGGTGCTGACTCTCCAAGTGGGGAGAGTGTTAGTAAAGCGTCTGGAATGTTGCACCCGAGTACCAGGGTACGAAAACTGAGACATATTTGAACACGTCTCCCGATCACATGGTTGATCATACTCTGGGTTCCACATGCATGTTTTAGGTGAAGGAAGTATACCTAAAATCTGGGTAGTTGAAACCCGTGTAATGGGTACCATGCAATATGACTTCAAAGGGTCTTCATTTGCTCACAGAACCTCTCCAATCCTATCACTGCTGCGTTTATGCCCCTGTACACATGCTTGATTCTCTTTCGGAGACATAGCAATCCATAGGTTTTAAGATACTTACTAGTCAGGTACATTCTTAGGCGTTTAATATGCGGTGTTGAGTCCATTTCGTTGAGCAAGGAGTAGCTCTTGTCTATTCCATATTTGACTTAAGGAACTTTATCTGTGCTCATTTCAATCTCTGGTTTTATGCAGCACCCCAACTCACCTTTACCCTTAAGCAAGCATAAGTTGGTTTTCTAAATTTGAGACCCTGTTCTGTTCTGTAATTCAGTTCCTGTGTAGCCAAGTTTACATTCCGTGTATTACTGATATCTTATGATGTTTCTTTTTCTGTGTGACTTATTTCAGTTAGAATCATCATACCTGAATCCACTCATTGTGCTGCTAAGGGCCTGATGACATAGATTTCATTGCTGAGTGATATTGCTTTGTAAGTAAATACCACAAATTCTTTCTCCATTTTTCACTTTCTGCGATGTTGAACTTGTACTGTAAACGAGGTTCTTGTAAACAGAGCCGTTCCAATCTTTGGGGTGGCTGTGTCTTTTTGATTTTAATTTCCCTAAGCTATAGGACCATAAGTGGAAGTGCCCTAGGTTCTGTTGCTTTGTTTTTTAGATGTTTCAGGAAACACCATACACTTCTCCCGAGTGGTTGTTGGCAATTTACATCCCGCCCATCAGCATAACAAGGCTCCCAGTTCTCCATGGCCTGTCCTGCCTTTCTGGATTTTACACTTTTTTCAGATGGCCCTTTTGACCAGGGGGAAGTGAAACTTCATTGTAGTGCAGATTTCCTTTGCAAGCTTGCTTGGTTGGCCAAAAAGGGCGTATGCGTTTTTTCCTGAATATATTCAGGAAAAAACGCATACGCCCTTTTTGGCCAAGTGCATCATTGTGGACGTTCTGCCTCTTTTCCTATGCTTTCAATGCAATTCCAGTCTACCTCCTGAAATCGGTTTCCTGCAATTCTGCCCCGCTTTCAAGTCCTCTTGGCAGCCTTACTTCAGTCTATTTTTGGACGATAGCTGTCATTTATAACTCTGCAGGTTTGTGAATTACAGTGCCCCTGAGCTCCTTTCTTCAACTCGCTTTCTTGTGACCTGGCCGCAACACCACAGGATGGCTTCAGGCCCTAATCCTGTTCCGGCCCGGCATGCTGAGCCTTTGGTTAATTCCTCTTCCTGGTGGGAAATGAGAGTTAAATTTCCCCGTCCAGACACCTCCAGCTAGCCTCTCATTGGTTCTCGCTATTCCTGTTCATCTTCCGCAGAAATTGCAAACTGGGCCAAACAGGAGGTTAAAGGGACTGACTCTCCAAATCGGGAGAGTGTTAGTAAAGCGTCTGGAATGTTGCACCCGAGTACCAGGGGAGGAAAACTGAGACATATTTGAACACGTCTCCCGTTCACATGGTTGATCATACTCTGGGTTCCACATGCATGTTTTAGCTGAAGGAAGAATACCTTAAACCTGGAGAGTTGAGACCCGTGTAATGGGTACCATGCAATATGACTTCAAAGGGTCTTCATTTGCTCACCGAACCTCTCCAATCCTATCACTGCTGCGTTTATGCCCCTGTACACACGCTTGATTCTCTTTTGGAGACATAGCAATCCATAGGTTTTAAGATACTTACTAGTCAGGTACATTCTTAGGCGTTTAATATGGGGTTTTGAGTCCATTTCGTTGAGCAAGGAGTACCTCTTGTCTATTCCATATTTGGCTTAAGGAACTTTATCTGTGCTCATTTCAATCTCTGGTTTTATGCAGCACCCCAACTCACCTTTCCCCTTAAGCAAGCATAAGTTGGTTTTCTGAATTTGAGACCCTGTTCTGTTTTGGAATGCAGTTCCTGTGTAGCCAAGTTTACATTCCGTGTATTAGTGATATCTTATGATGTTTCTTTTTCTGTGTGACTTATTTCAGTTAGAATCATCGTACCAGAATCCACTCATTATGCTGCTACGGGCCTGATGACATAGATTTCATTGCTGAGTGATACTGCATTGTACGTAAGTACCACAAGTTCTTTATCCATTTTTCACTTTCTGTGATATTGAACTTGTACGGTAAACGAGGTTCTTGTAAATGGAGGCGTCCCAAACTTTGGGGTGGCTGTGTCTTTTTGATTTTAATTTCCCTAAGCTATAGGACCATAAGTGGAAGTGCCCTAGGCTCTGTTGCTTTGTTTTTTAGATGTTTCAGGAAACACCATACACTTCTCCCTAGTGTCTGTTGGCAATTTACATCCCGCCCATCAGCATAACAAGGCTCCCAGTTCTCCATGGCCTGTCCTGCCTTTCTGGATTTTACACTTTTTTCAGATGACCCTTTTGACCGGGGGGAAGTGAGACTTCATTGTAGTGCAGATTTCCTTTGCAAGCTTGCTTGGTTGGCCAAAAAGGGCGTATGCGTTTTTTCCTAAATATATTCAGGAAAAAACGCATACGCGCTTTTTGGCCAAGTGCATCATTGTGGACGTTCTGCCTCTTTTCCTATGCTTTCAATGCCATTCCAGTCTACCTCCTGAAATCGGATTCCTGCAATTCTGCCCCGCTTTCAAGTCCTCTTGGCAGCCTTACTTCAGTCTATTTTTGGACGATTGCTGTCATTTATAACTCTGCAGGTTTGTGAATTACAGTGCCCCTGAGCTCCTTTCTTCAACTCGCTTTCTTGTGACCTGGCCGCAACACCGCAGGATGGCTTCAGGCCCTAATCTGCTTCTGGCACGGCACGCTGAGCCTTTGGTTAATTCCTCTTCCTGGTGGGAAATGAGAGTTAAATTTGCCCGTCCAGACACCTCCAGCTAGCCTCTCATTGGTTCTCGCTATTCCTGTTCATCTTCCGCAGAAATTGCAAATTGGGCCAAACAGGAGGTTAAAGGGACTGACTCTCCAAGTCGGGAGAGTGTTAGTAAAGCGTCTGGAATGTTGCACCCGAGTACCAGGGGAGGAAAACTGAGACATATTTGAACACGTCTCCCGTTCACATGGTTGATCATACTCTGGGTTCCACATGCATGTTTTAGCTGAAGGAAGAATACCTTAAACCTGGAGAGTTGAGACCCGTGTAATGGGTACCATGCAATATGACTTCAAAGGGTCTTCATTTGCTCACCGAACCTCTCCAATCCTATCACTGCTGCGTTTATGCCCCTGTACACACGCTTGATTCTCTTTTGGAGACATAGCAATCCATAGGTTTTAAGATACTTACTAGTCAGGTACATTCTTAGGCGTTTAATATGGGGTTTTGAGTCCATTTCGTTGAGCAAGGAGTACCTCTTGTCTATTCCATATTTGGCTTAAGGAACTTTATCTGTGCTCATTTCAATCTCTGGTTTTATGCAGCACCCCAACTCACCTTTCCCCTTAAGCAAGCATAAGTTGGTTTTCTGAATTTGAGACCCTGTTCTGTTTTGGAATGCAGTTCCTGTGTAGCCAAGTTTACATTCCGTGTATTAGTGATATCTTATGATGTTTCTTTTTCTGTGTGACTTATTTCAGTTAGAATCATCGTACCAGAATCCACTCATTATGCTGCTACGGGCCTGATGACATAGATTTCATTGCTGAGTGATACTGCATTGTACGTAAGTACCACAAGTTCTTTATCCATTTTTCACTTTCTGTGATATTGAACTTGTACGGTAAACGAGGTTCTTGTAAACGGAGGCGTCCCAAACTTTGGGGTGGCTGTGTCTTTTTGATTTTAATTTCCCTAAGCTATAGGACCATAAGTGGAAGTGCCCTAGGCTCTGTTGCTTTGTTTTTTAGATGTTTCAGGAAACACCATACACTTCTCCCTAGTGTCTGTTGGCAATTTACATCCCGCCCATCAGCATAACAAGGCTCCCAGTTCTCCATGGCCTGTCCTGCCTTTCTGGATTTTACACTTTTTTCAGATGACCCTTTTGACCGGGGGGAAGTGAGACTTCATTGTAGTGCAGATTTCCTTTGCAAGCTTGCTTGGTTGGCCAAAAAGGGCGTATGCGTTTTTTCCTGAATATATTCAGGAAAAAACGCATACGCCCTTTTTGGCCAAGTGCATCATTGTGGACGTTCTGCCTCTTTTCCTATGCTTTCAATGCAATTCCAGTCTACCTCCTGAAATCGGTTTCCTGCAATTCTGCCCCGCTTTCAAGTCCTCTTGGCAGCCTTACTTCAGTCTATTTTTGGACGATTGCTGTCATTTATAACTCTGCAGGTTTGTGAATTACAGTGCCCCTGAGCTCCATTCTTCAACTCGCTTTCTTGTGAGCTGGCCGCAACACCGCAGGATGGCTTCAGGCCCTAATCTGGTTCCGGCATGGCACGCTGAGCCTTTGGTTAATTCCTCTTCCTGGTGGGAAATGAGAGTTAAATTTGCCCGTCCAGACACCTCCAGCTAGTCTCTCATTGGTTCTCGCTATTCCTGTTCATCTTCCGCAGAAATTGGAAACTGGGCCAAACAGGAGGTTAAAGGTGCTGACTCTCCAAGTGGGGAGAGTGTTAGTAAAGCGTCTGGAATGTTGCACCCGAGTACCAGGGTACGAAAACTGAGACATATTTGAACACGTCTCCCGATCACATGGTTGATCATACTCTGGGTTCCACATGCATGTTTTAGCTGAAGGAAGAATACATAAAACCTGGGTAGTTGAAACCCGTGGAATGGGTACCATGCAATATGACTTCAAAGGTCTTCATTTGCTCACTGAACCTCTCCAATCCTATCACTGCTGCGTTTATGCCCCTGTACACATGCTTGATTCTCTTTCGGTGACATAGCAATCTATAGGTTTTAAGATACTTACTAGTCAGGTACATTCTTAGGCGTTTAATATGCGGTGTTGAGTCCACTTCGTTGAGCAAGGAGTAGCTCTTGTCTATTCCATATTTGGCTTAAGGAACTTTGTGCTCATTTCAATCTCTGGTTTTATGCAGCACCCCAACTCACCTTTCCCCTTAAGCAAGCATAAGTTGGTTTTCTAAATTTGAGACCCTGTTCTGTTCTGTAATTCAGTTCCTGTGTAGCCAAGTTTACATTCCGTGTATTACTGATATCTTATGATGTTTCTTTTTCTGTGTGACTTATTTCAGTTAGAATCACCATACCCGAATCCACTCATTATGCTGCTACGGGCCTGGTGACATAGATTTCATTGCTGAGTGATATTGCTTTGTACATGAGTACCACAACTTCTTTATCCATTTTTCACTTTCTGTGATATTGAACTTGTACGGTAAACGAGGTTCTTGTAAACAGAGGCGTCCCAAACTTTGGGGTGGCTGTGTCTTTTTGATTTTAATTTCCCTAAGCTATAGGACCATAAGTGGAAGTGCACTAGGCTCTGTTGCTTTGTTTTTTAGATGTTTCAGGAAACACCATACACTTCTCCGGAGTGGCTGTTGGCAATTTACATCCCGCCCATCAGCATAACAAGGCTCCCAGTTCTCCATGTCCTGTCCTGCCTTTCTGGATTTTACACTTTTTTCAGATGGCCCTTTTGACCGGGGGGAAGTGAGACTTCATTGTAGTGCAGATTTCCTTTGCAAGCTTGCTTGGTTGGCCAAAAAGGGCGTATGCGTTTTTTCCTGAATATATTCAGGAAAAAACGCATACGCCCTTTTTGGCCAAGTGCATCATTGTGGACGTTCTGCCTCTTTTCCTATGCTTTCAATGCAATTCCAGTCTACCTCCTGAAATCGGTTTCCTGCAATTCTGCCCCGCTTTCAAGTCTTCTTGGCAGCCTTACTTCAGTCTATTTTTGGACGATAGCTGTCATTTATAACTCTGCAGGTTTGTGAATTACAGTGCCCCTGAGCTCCTTTCTTCAACTCGCTTTCTTTTGAGCTGGCCGCAACACCGCAGGATGGCTTCAGGCCCTAATCTGGTTCCGGTACGGCACGCTGAGCCTTTGGTTATTTCCTCTTCCTGGTGGGAAATGAGAGTTAAATTTGCCCGTCCAGACACCTCCAGCTAGCCTCTCATTGGTTCTCGCTATTCCTGTTCATCTTCCGCAGAAATTGCAAACTGGGCCAAACAGGAGGTTAAAGGGACTGACTCTCCAAGTGGGGAGAGTGTTAGTAAAGCGTCTGGAATGTTGCACCCGAGTACCAGGGGAGGAAAACTGAGACATATTTGAACACGTCTCCCGATCACATGGTTGATCATACTCTGGGTTCCACATGCATGTTTTAGCTGAAGGAAGAATACCTAAAATCTGTGTAGTTGAAACCCGTGTCATGGGTACCATGCAATATGACTTCAAAGGTCTTCATTTGCTCACTGAACCTCTCCAATCCTATCACTGCTGCGTTTATGCCCCTGTACACATGCTTGATTCTCTTTCGGAGACATAGCAATCCATAGGTTTTAAGATACTTACTAGTCAGGTACATTCTTAGGCGTTTAATATGCGGTGTTGAGTCCACTTCGTTGAGCAAGGAGTAGCTCTTGTCTATTCCATATTTGGCTTAAGGAACTTTGTGCTCATTTCAATCTCTGGTTTTATGCAGCACCCCAACTCACCTTTCCCCTTAAGCAAGCATAAGTTGGTTTTCTAAATTTGAGACCCTGTTCTGTTCTGTAATTCAGTTCCTGTGTAGCCAAGTTTACATTCCGTGTATTACTGATATCTTATGATGTTTCTTTTTCTGTGTGACTTATTTCAGTTAGAATCACCATACCCGAATCCACTCATTATGCTGCTACGGGCCTGGTGACATAGATTTCATTGCTGAGTGATATTGCTTTGTACATGAGTACCACAACTTCTTTATCCATTTTTCACTTTCTGTGATATTGAACTTGTACGGTAAACGAGGTTCTTGTAAACAGAGGCGTCCCAAACTTTGGGGTGGCTGTGTCTTTTTGATTTTAATTTCCCTAAGCTATAGGACCATAAGTGGAAGTGCCCTAGGCTCTGTTGCTTTGTTTTTTAGATGTTTCAGGAAACACCATACACTTCTCCCGAGTGGTTGTTGGCAATTTACATCCCGCCCATCAGCATAACAAGGCTCCCAGTTCTCCATGGCCTGTCCTGCCTTTCTGGATTTTACACTTTTTTCAGATGGCCCTTTTGACCGGGGGGAAGTGAGACTTCATTGTAGTGCAGATTTCCTTTGCAAGCTTGCTTGGTTGGCCAAAAAGGGCGTATGCGTTTTTTCCTGAATATATTCAGGAAAAATCGCATACGCCCTTTTTGGCCAAGTGCATCATTGTGGACGTTCTGCCTCTTTTCCTATGCTTTCAATGCAATTCCAGTCTACCTCCTGAAATCGGATTCCTGCAATTCTGCCCCGCTTTCAAGTCCTCTTGGCAGCCTTACTTCAGTCTATTTTTGGACGATAGCTGTCATTTATAACTCTGCAGGTTTGTGAATTACAGTGCCCCTGAGCTCCTTTCTTCAACTCGCTTTCTTGTGAGCTGGCCGCAACACCGCAGGATGGCTTCAGGCCCTAATCTGGTTCCGGTACGGCACGCTGAGCCTTTGGTTATTTCCTCTTCCTGGTGGGAAATGAGAGTTAAATTTGCCCGTCCAGACACCTCCAGCTAGCCTCTCATTGGTTCTCGCTATTCCTGTTCATCTTCCGCAGAAATTGCAAACTGGGCCAAACAGGAGGTTAAAGGGACTGACTCTCCAAGTGGGGAGAGTGTTAGTAAAGCGTCTGGAATGTTGCACCCGAGTACCAGGGGAGGAAAACTGAGACATATTTGAACACGTCTCCCGATCACATGGTTGATCATACTCTGGGTTCCACATGCATGGTTTAGCTGAAGGAAGAATACCTAAAATCTGTGTAGTTGAAACCCGTGGAATGGGTACCATGCAATATGACTTCAAAGGTCTTCATTTGCTCACTGAACCTCTCCAATCCTATCACTGCTGCGTTTATGCCCCTGTACACATGCTTGATTCTCTTTCGGAGACATAGCAATCTATAGGTTTTAAGATACTTACTAGTCAGGTACATTCTTAGGCGTTTAATATGCGGTGTTGAGTCCACTTCGTTGAGCAAGGAGTAGCTCTTGTCTATTCCATATTTGGCTTAAGGAACTTTGTGCTCATTTCAATCTCTGGTTTTATGCAGCACCCCAACTCACCTTTCTCCTTAAGCAAGCATAAGTTGGTTTTCTAAATTTGAGACCCTGTTCTGTTCTGTAATTCAGTTCCTGTGTAGCCAAGTTTACATTCCGTGTATTACTGATATCTTATAATGTTTCTTTTTCTGTGTGACTTATTTCAGTTAGAATCACCATACCCGAATCCACTCATTATGCTGCTACGGGCCTGATGACACAGATTTCATTGCTGCATGATATTGCTTTGTAAGTAAATACCACAACTTCTTTATCCATTTTTCACTTTCTGTGATATTGAACTTGTATGGTAAACGAGGTTCTTGTAAACAGAGGCGTCCCAAACTTTGGGGTGGCTGTGTCTTTTTGATTTTAATTTCCCTAAGCTATAGGACCATAAGTGGCAGTGCCCTAGGCTCTGTTGCTTTGTTTTTTAGATGTTTCAGGAAACACCATACACTTCTCCCGAGTGGTTGTTGGCAATTTACATCCCGCCCATCAGCATAACAAGGCTCCCAGTTCTCCATGGCCTGTCCTGCCTTTCTGGATTTTACACTTTTTTCAGATGGCTCTTTTGACCGGGGGGAAGTGAGACTTCATTGTAGTGCAGATTTCCTTTGCAAGCTTGCTTGGTTGGCCAAAAAGGGCATATGCGTTTTTTCCTGAATATATTCAGGAAAAAACGCATATGCCCTTTTTGGCCAAGTGCATCATTGTGGACGTTCTGCCTCTTTTCCTATGCTTTCAATGCAATTCCAGTCTACCTCCTGAAATCGGTTTCCTGCAATTCTGCCCCGCTTTCAAGTCTTCTTGGCAGCCTTACTTCAGTCTATTTTGGGACGATAGCTGTCATTTATAATTCTGCCGGTTTGTGAATTACAGTGCCCCTGAGCTCCTTTCTTCAACTCGCTTTCTTTTGAGCTGGCCGCAACACCGCAGGATGGCTTCAGGCCCTAATCTGGTTCCGGTACGGCACGCTGAGCCTTTGGTTATTTCCTCTTCCTGGTGGGAAGTGAGAGTTAAATTTGCCCGTCCAGACACCTCCAGCTAGCCTCTCATTGGTTCTCGCTATTCCTGTTCATCTTCCGCAGAAATTGCAAACTGGGCCAAACAGGAGGTTAAAGGCGCTGACTCTCCAAGTGGGGAGAGTGTTAGTAAAGCGTCTGGAATGTTGCACCCGAGTACCAGGGGAGGAAAACTGAGACATATTTGAACACGTCTCCCGATCACATGGTTGATCATACTCTGGGTTCCACATGCATGTTTTAGCTGAAGGAAGAATACCTAAAATCTGGGTAGTTGAACCCCGTGGAATGGGTACCATGCAATATGACTTCAAAGGGTCTTCATTTGCTCACTGAACCTCTCCAATCCTATCACTGCTGCGTTTATGCCCCTGTACACATGCTTGATTCTCTTTCGAAGACATAGCAATCCATAGGTTTTAAGATACTTACTAGTCAGGTACATTCTTAGGCGTTTAATATGCGGTGTTGAGTCCATTTCGTTGAGCAAGGAGTAGCTCTTGTCTATTCCATATTTGGCTTAAGGAACTTTATCTGTGCTCATTTCAATCTCTGGTTTTATGCAGCACCCCAACTCACCTTTCCCCTTAAGCAAGCATAAGTTGGTTTTCTAAATTTGAGACCCTGTTCTGTTCTGTAATTCAGTTCCTGTGTAGCCAAGTTTACATTCCGTGTATTACTGATATCTTATGATGTTTCTTTTTCTGTGTGACTTATTTCAGTTAGAATCATCATACCTGAATCCACTCACTGTGCTGCTAAGGGCCTGATGACACAGATTTCATTGCTGAGTGATATTGCTTTGTAAGTAAATACCACAACTTTTTTATCCATTTTTCACTTTCTGCAATGTTGAACTTGTACTGTAAACGAGGTTCTTGTAAACAGAGCCGTTCCAAACTTTGGGGTGGCTGTGTCTTTTTGATTTTAAATTCCCTAAGCTATAGGACCATAAGTGGAAGTGCCCTAGGCTCTGTTGCTTTGTTTTTTAGATGTTTCAGGAAACACCATACACTTCTCCCGAGTGGTTGTTGGCAATTTACATCCCGCCCATCAGCATAACAAGGCTCCCAGTTCTCCATGGCCTGTCCTGCCTTTCTGGATTTTACACTTTTTTCAGATGGCCCTTTTGACCGGGGGGAAGTGAGACTTCATTGTAGTGCAGATTTCCTTTGCAAGCTTGCTTGGTTGGCCAAAAAGGGCATATGCGTTTTTTCCTGAATATATTCAGGAAAAAACGCATACGCCCTTTTTGGCCAAGTGCATCATTGTGGACGTTCTGCCTCTTTTCCTATGCTTTCAATGCAATTCCAGTCTACCTCCTGAAAACGGTTTCCTGCAATTCTGCCCCGCTTTCAAGTCCTGTTGGCAGCCTTACTTCAGTCTATTTTTTGATGATAGCTGTCATTTATAACTCTGCAGGTTTGTGAATTACAGTGCCCTTGAGCTCCTTTCTTCAACTCGCTTTCTTTTGAGCTGGCTGCAACACCGCAGGATGGCTTCAGGCCCTAATCTGGTTCCGGTACGGCACGCTGAGCCTTTGGTTATTTCCTCTTCCTGGTGGGAAATGAGAGTTAAATTTGCCCGTCCAGACACCTCCAGCTAGCCTCTCATTGGTTCTCGCTATTCCTGTTCATCTTCCGCAGAAATTGCAAACTGGGCCAAACAGGAGGTTAAAGGGACTGACTCTCCAAGTGGGGAGAGTGTTAGTAAAGCGTCTGGAATGTTGCACCCGAGTACCAGGGGAGGAAAACTGAGACATATTTGAACACGTCTCCCGATCACATGGTTGATCATACTCTGGGTTCCACATGCATGTTTTAGCTGAAGGAAGAATACCTAAAATCTGCGTAGTTGAAACCCGTGGAATGGGTACCATGCAATATGACTTCAAAGGTCTTCATTTGCTCACTGAACCTCTCCAATCCTATCACTGCTGCGTTTATGCCCCTGTACACATGCTTGATTCTCTTTCGGAGACATAGCAATCTATAGGTTTTAAGATACTTACTAGTCAGGTACATTCTTAGGCGTTTAATATGCGGTGTTGAGTCCATTTCGTTGAGCAAGGAGTAGCTCTTGTCTATTCCATATTTGGCTTAAGGAACTTTGTGCTCATTTCAATCTCTGGTTTTATGCAGCACCCCAACTCACCTTTACCCTTAAGCAAGCATAAGTTGGTTTTCTAAATTTGAGACCCTGTTCTGTTCTGTAATTCAGTTCCTGTGTAGCCAAGTTTACATTCCGTGTATTACTGATATCTTATGATGTTTCTTTTTCTGTGTGACTTATTTCAGTTAGAATCACCATACCCGAATCCACTCATTATGCTGCTACGGGCCTGGTGACATAGATTTCATTGCTGAGTGATATTGCTTTGTACATGAGTACCACAACTTCTTTATCCATTTTTCACTTTCTGTGATATTGAACTTGTACGGTAAACGAGGTTCTTGTAAACAGAGGCGTCCCAAACTTTGGGGTGGCTGTGTCTTTTTGATTTTAATTTCCCTAAGCTATAGGACCATAAGTGGAAGTGCACTAGGCTCTGTTGCTTTGTTTTTTAGATGTTTCAGGAAACACCATACACTTCTCCGGAGTGGCTGTTGGCAATTTACATCCCGCCCATCAGCATAACAAGGCTCCCAGTTCTCCATGTCCTGTCCTGCCTTTCTGGATTTTACACTTTTTTCAGATGGCCCTTTTGACCGGGGGGAAGTGAGACTTCATTGTAGTGCAGATTTCCTTTGCAAGCTTGCTTGGTTGGCCAAAAAGGGCGTATGCGTTTTTTCCTGAATATATTCAGGAAAAAACGCATACGCCCTTTTTGGCCAAGTGCATCATTGTGGACGTTCTGCCTCTTTTCCTATGCTTTCAATGCAATTCCAGTCTACCTCCTGAAATCGGTTTCCTGCAATTCTGCCCCGCTTTCAAGTCCTCTTGGCAGCCTTACTTCAGTCTATTTTTGGACGATAGCTGTCATTTATAACTCTGCAGGTTTGTGAATTACAGTGCCCCTGAGCTCCTTTCTTCAACTCGCTTTCTTGTGAGCTGGCCGCAACACCGCAGGATGGCTTCAGGCCCTAATCTGGTTCCGGTACGGCACGCTGAGCCTTTGGTTATTTCCTCTTCCTGGTGGGAAGTGAGAGTTAAATTTGCCCGTCCAGACACCTCCAGCTAGCCTCTCATTGGTTCTCGCTATTCCTGTTCATCTTCCGCAGAAATTGCAAACTGGGCCAAACAGGAGGTTAAAGGCGCTGACTCTCCAAGTGGGGAGAGTGTTAGTAAAGCGTCTGGAATGTTGCACCCGAGTACCAGGGGAGGAAAACTGAGACATATTTGAACACGTCTCCCGATCACATGGTTGATCATACTCTGGGTTCCACATGCATGTTTTAGCTGAAGGAAGAATACCTAAAATCTGGGTAGTTGAACCCCGTGGAATGGGTACCATGCAATATGACTTCAAAGGGTCTTCATTTGCTCACTGAACCTCTCCAATCCTATCACTGCTGCGTTTATGCCCCTGTACACATGCTTGATTCTCTTTCGAAGACATAGCAATCCATAGGTTTTAAGATACTTACTAGTCAGGTACATTCTTAGGCGTTTAATATGCGGTGTTGAGTCCATTTCGTTGAGCAAGGAGTAGCTCTTGTCTATTCCATATTTGGCTTAAGGAACTTTATCTGTGCTCATTTCAATCTCTGGTTTTATGCAGCACCCCAACTCACCTTTCCCCTTAAGCAAGCATAAGTTGGTTTTCTAAATTTGAGACCCTGTTCTGTTCTGTAATTCAGTTCCTGTGTAGCCAAGTTTACATTCCGTGTATTACTGATATCTTATGATGTTTCTTTTTCTGTGTGACTTATTTCAGTTAGAATCATCATACCTGAATCCACTCACTGTGCTGCTAAGGGCCTGATGACACAGATTTCATTGCTGAGTGATATTGCTTTGTAAGTAAATACCACAACTTTTTTATCCATTTTTCACTTTCTGCGATGTTGAACTTGTACTGTAAACGAGGTTCTTGTAAACAGAACCGTTCGAAACTTTGGGGTGGCTGTGTCTTTTTGATTTTAAATTCCCTAAGCTATAGGACCATAAGTGGAAGTGCCCTAGGCTCTGTTGCTTTGTTTTTTAGATGTTTCAGGAAACACCATACACTTCTCCCGAGTGTTTGTTGGCAATTTATATCCCGCCCTTCAGCATAACAAGGCTCCCAGTTCTCCATGGCCTGTCCTGCCTTTCTGGATTTTACACTTTTTTCAGATGGCCCTTTTGACCGGGGGGAAGTGAGACTTCATTGTAGTGCAGATTTCCTTTGCAAGCTTGCTTGGTTGGCCAAAAAGGGCGTATGCGTTTTTTCCTGAATATATTCAGGAAAAAACGCATACGCCCTTTTTGGCCAAGTGCATCATTGTGGACGTTCTGCCTCTTTTCCTATGCTTTCAATGCAATTCCAGTCTACCTCCTGAAATCGGTTTCCTGCAATTCTGCCCCGCTTTCAAGTCCTCTTGGCAGCCTTACTTCAGTCTATTTTTGGACGATAGCTGTCATTTATAACTCTGCAGGTTTGTGAATTACAGTGCCCCTGAGCTCCTTTCTTCAACTCGCTTTCTTGTGAGCTGGCCGCAACACCGCAGGATGGCTTCAGGCCCTAATCTGGTTCCGGCACGGCACACTGAGCCTTTGGTTATTTCCTCTTCCTGGTGGGAAATGAGAGTTAAATTTGCCCGTCCAGACACCTCCAGCTAGCCTCTCATTGGTTCTCGCTATTCTTGTTCATCTTCCGCAGAAATTGCAAACTGGGCCAAACAGGAGGTTAAAGGGACTGACTCTCCAAGTGGGGAGAGTGTTAGTAAAGCGTCTGGAATGTTGCACCCGAGTACCAGGGGAGGAAAACTGAGACATATTTGAACACGTCTCCCGATCACATGGTTGATCATACTCTGGGTTCCACATGCATGTTTTAGCTGAAGGAAGAATACCTAAAATCTGCGTAGTTGAAATCCGTGGAATGGGTACCATGCAATATGACTTCAAAGGTCTTCATTTGCTCACTGAACCTCTCCAATCCTATCACTGCTGCGTTTATGCCCCTGTACACATGCTTGATTCTCTTTCGGAGACATAGCAATCCATAGGTTTTAAGATACTTACTAAACAGGTACATTCTTAGGCGTTTAATATGCGGTGTTGAGTCCATTTCGTTGAGCAAGGAGTAGCTCTTGTCTATTCCATATTTGGCTTAAGGAACTTTGTGCTCATTTCAATCTCTGGTTTTATGCAACACCCCAACTCACCTTTCCCCTTAAGCAAACATAAGTTGGTTTTCTAAATTTGAGACCCTGTTCTGTTCTGTAATTCAGTTCCTGTGTAGCCAAGTTTACATTCCGTGTATTACTGATATCTTATGATGTTTCTTTTTCTGTGTGACTTATTTCAGTTAGAATCATCATACCTGAATCCACTCATTGTGCTGCTAAGGGCCTGATGACACAGATTTCATTGCTGAGTGATATTGCTTTGTAACTAAATACCACAAGTTCTTTATCCATTTTTCACTTTCTGCAATGTTGAACTTGTACTGTAAACGAGGTTCTTGTAAACAGAGCCGTTCCAAACTTTGGGGTGGCTGTGTCTTTTTGATTTTAATTTCCCTAAGCTATAGGACCATAAGTGGAAGTGCCCTAGGTTCTGTTGCTTTGTTTTTTAGATGTTTCAGGAAACACCATACACTTCTCCCGAGTGGTTGTTGGCAATTTACATCCCGCCCATCAGCATAACAAGGCTCCCAGTTCTCCATGGCCTGTCCTGCCTTTCTGGATTTTACACTTTTTTCAGATGGCCCTTTTGACCGGGGGGAAGTGAGACTTCATTGTAGTGCAGATTTCCTTTGCAAGCTTGCTTGGTTGGCCAAAAAGGGCGTATGCGTTTTTTCCTGAATATATTCAGGAAAAAACGCATACGCCCTTTTTGGCCAAGTGCATCATTGTGGACGTTCTGCCTCTTTTCCTATGCTTTCAATGCAATTCCAGTCTACCTCCTGAAATCGGATTCCTGCAATTCTGCCCCGCTTTCAAGTCCTCTTGGCAGCCTTACTTCAGTCTATTTTTGGACGATAGCTGTCATTTATAACTCTGCAGGTTTGTGAATTACAGTGCCCCTGAGCTCCTTTCTTCAACTCGCTTTCTTTTGAGCTGGCCGCAACACCGCAGGATGGCTTCAGGCCCTAATCTGGTTCCGGTACGGCACGCTGAGCCTTTGGTTATTTCCTCTTCCTGGTGGGAAATGAGAGTTAAATTTGCCCGTCCAGACACCTCCAGCTAGCCTCTCATTGGTTCTCGCTATTCCTGTTCATCTTCCGCAGAAATTGCAAACTGGGCCAAACAGGAGGTTAAAGGGACTGACTCTCCAAGTGGGGAGAGTGTTAGTAAAGCGTCTGGAATGTTGCACCCGAGTACCAGGGGAGGAAAACTGAGACATATTTGAACACGTCTCCCGATCACATGGTTGATCATACTCTGGGTTCCACATGCATGTTTTAGCTGAAGGAAGAATACCTAAAATCTGCGTAGTTGAAATCCGTGGAATGGGTACCATGCAATATGACTTCAAAGGTCTTCATTTGCTCACTGAACCTCTCCAATCCTATCACTGCTGCGTTTATGCCCCTGTACACATGCTTGATTCTCTTTCGGAGACATAGCAATCCATAGGTTTTAAGATACTTACTAAACAGGTACATTCTTAGGCGTTTAATATGCGGTGTTGAGTCCATTTCGTTGAGCAAGGAGTAGCTCTTGTCTATTCCATATTTGGCTTAAGGAACTTTGTGCTCATTTCAATCTCTGGTTTTATGCAACACCCCAACTCACCTTTCCCCTTAAGCAAACATAAGTTGGTTTTCTAAATTTGAGACCCTGTTCTGTTCTGTAATTCAGTTCCTGTGTAGCCAAGTTTACATTCCGTGTATTACTGATATCTTATGATGTTTCTTTTTCTGTGTGACTTATTTCAGTTAGAATCATCATACCTGAATCCACTCATTGTGCTGCTAAGGGCCTGATGACACAGATTTCATTGCTGAGTGATATTGCTTTGTAACTAAATACCACAACTTCTTTATCCATTTTTCACTTTCTGCAATGTTGAACTTGTACTGTAAACGAGGTTCTTGTAAACAGAGCCGTTCCAAACTTTGGGGTGGCTGTGTCTTTTTGATTTTAATTTCCCTAAGCTATAGGACCATAAGTGGAAGTGCCCTAGGTTCTGTTGCTTTGTTTTTTAGATGTTTCAGGAAACACCATACACTTCTCCCGAGTGGTTGTTGGCAATTTACATCCCGCCCATCAGCATAACAAGGCTCCCAGTTCTCCATGGCCTGTCCTGCCTTTCTGGATTTTACACTTTTTTCAGATGGCCCTTTTGACCGGGGGGAAGTGAGACTTCATTGTAGTGCAGATTTCCTTTGCAAGCTTGCTTGGTTGGCCAAAAAGGGCGTATGCGTTTTTTCCTGAATATATTCAGGAAAAAACGCATACGCCCTTTTTGGCCAAGTGCATCATTGTGGACGTTCTGCCTCTTTTCCTATGCTTTCAATGCAATTCCAGTCTACCTCCTGAAATCGGATTCCTGCAATTCTGCCCCGCTTTCAAGTCCTCTTGGCAGCCTTACTTCAGTCTATTTTTGGACGATAGCTGTCATTTATAACTCTGCAGGTTTGTGAATTACAGTGCCCCTGAGCTCCTTTCTTCAACTCGCTTTCTTTTGAGCTGGCCGCAACACCGCAGGATGGCTTCAGGCCCTAATCTGGTTCCGGTACGGCACGCTGAGCCTTTGGTTATTTCCTCTTCCTGGTGGGAAATGAGAGTTAAATTTGCCCGTCCAGACACCTCCAGCTAGCCTCTCATTGGTTCTCGCTATTCCTGTTCATCTTCCGCAGAAATTGCAAACTGGGCCAAACAGGAGGTTAAAGGGACTGACTCTCCAAGTGGGGAGAGTGTTAGTAAAGCGTCTGGAATGTTGCACCCGAGTACCAGGGGAGGAAAACTGAGACATATTTGAACACGTCTCCCGATCACATGGTTGATCATACTCTGGGTTCCACATGCATGTTTTAGCTGAAGGAAGAATACCTAAAATCTGCGTAGTTGAAATCCGTGGAATGGGTACCATGCAATATGACTTCAAAGGTCTTCATTTGCTCACTGAACCTCTCCAATCCTATCACTGCTGCGTTTATGCCCCTGTACACATGCTTGATTCTCTTTCGGAGACATAGCAATCCATAGGTTTTAAGATACTTACTAAACAGGTACATTCTTAGGCGTTTAATATGCGGTGTTGAGTCCATTTCGTTGAGCAAGGAGTAGCTCTTGTCTATTCCATATTTGGCTTAAGGAACTTTGTGCTCATTTCAATCTCTGGTTTTATGCAACACCCCAACTCACCTTTCCCCTTAAGCAAGCATAAGTTGGTTTTCTAAATTTGAGACCCTGTTCTGTTCTGTAATTCAGTTCCTGTGTAGCCAAGTTTACATTCCGTGTATTACTGATATCTTATGATGTTTCTTTTTCTGTGTGACTTATTTCAGTTAGAATCATCATACCTGAATCCACTCATTGTGCTGCTAAGGGCCTGATGACACAGATTTCATTGCTGAGTGATATTGCTTTGTAACTAAATACCACAACTTCTTTATCCATTTTTCACTTTCTGCAATGTTGAACTTGTACTGTAAACGAGGTTCTTGTAAACAGAGCCGTTCCAAACTTTGGGGTGGCTGTGTCTTTTTGATTTTAATTTCCCTAAGCTATAGGACCATAAGTGGAAGTGCCCTAGGTTCTGTTGCTTTGTTTTTTAGATGTTTCAGGAAACACCATACACTTCTCCCGAGTGGTTGTTGGCAATTTACATCCCGCCCATCAGCATAACAAGGCTCCCAGTTCTCCATGGCCTGTCCTGCCTTTCTGGATTTTACACTTTTTTCAGATGGCCCTTTTGACCGGGGGGAAGTGAGACTTCATTGTAGTGCAGATTTCCTTTGCAAGCTTGCTTGGTTGGCCAAAAAGGGCGTATGCGTTTTTTCCTGAATATATTCAGGAAAAAACGCATACGCCCTTTTTGGCCAAGTGCATCATTGTGGACGTTCTGCCTCTTTTCCTATGCTTTCAATGCAATTCCAGTCTACCTCCTGAAATCGGATTCCTGCAATTCTGCCCCGCTTTCAAGTCCTCTTGGCAGCCTTACTTCAGTCTATTTTTGGACGATAGCTGTCATTTATAACTCTGCAGGTTTGTGAATTACAGTGCCCCTGAGCTCCTTTCTTCAACTCGCTTTCTTTTGAGCTGGCCGCAACACCGCAGGATGGCTTCAGGCCCTAATCTGGTTCCGGTACGGCACGCTGAGCCTTTGGTTATTTCCTCTTCCTGGTGGGAAATGAGAGTTAAATTTGCCCGTCCAGACACCTCCAGCTAGCCTCTCATTGGTTCTCGCTATTCCTGTTCATCTTCCGCAGAAATTGCAAACTGGGCCAAACAGGAGGTTAAAGGGACTGACTCTCCAAGTGGGGAGAGTGTTAGTAAAGCGTCTGGAATGTTGCACCCGAGTACCAGGGGAGGAAAACTGAGACATATTTGAACACGTCTCCCGATCACATGGTTGATCATACTCTGGGTTCCACATGCATGTTTTAGCTGAAGGAAGAATACCTAAAATCTGCGTAGTTGAAATCCGTGGAATGGGTACCATGCAATATGACTTCAAAGGTCTTCATTTGCTCACTGAACCTCTCCAATCCTATCACTGCTGCGTTTATGCCCCTGTACACATGCTTGATTCTCTTTCGAAGACATAGCAATCCATAGGTTTTAAGATACTTACTAGTCAGGTACATTCTTAGGCGTTTAATATGCGGTGTTGAGTCCATTTCGTTGAGCAAGGAGTAGCTCTTGTCTATTCCATATTTGGCTTAAGGAACTTTATCTGTGCTCATTTCAATCTCTGGTTTTATGCAGCACCCCAACTCACCTTTCCCCTTAAGCAAGCATAAGTTGGTTTTCTAAATTTGAGACCCTGTTCTGTTCTGTAATTCAGTTCCTGTGTAGCCAAGTTTACATTCCGTGTATTACTGATATCTTATGATGTTTCTTTTTCTGTGTGACTTATTTCAGTTAGAATCATCATACCTGAATCCACTCACTGTGCTGCTAAGGGCCTGATGACACAGATTTCATTGCTGAGTGATATTGCTTTGTAAGTAAATACCACAACTTTTTTATCCATTTTTCACTTTCTGCGATGTTGAACTTGTACTGTAAACGAGGTTCTTGTAAACAGAACCGTTCGAAACTTTGGGGTGGCTGTGTCTTTTTGATTTTAAATTCCCTAAGCTATAGGACCATAAGTGGAAGTGCCCTAGGCTCTGTTGCTTTGTTTTTTAGATGTTTCAGGAAACACCATACACTTCTCCCGAGTGTTTGTTGGCAATTTATATCCCGCCCTTCAGCATAACAAGGCTCCCAGTTCTCCATGGCCTGTCCTGCCTTTCTGGATTTTACACTTTTTTCAGATGGCCCTTTTGACCGGGGGGAAGTGAGACTTCATTGTAGTGCAGATTTCCTTTGCAAGCTTGCTTGGTTGGCCAAAAAGGGCGTATGCGTTTTTTCCTGAATATATTCAGGAAAAAACGCATACGCCCTTTTTGGCCAAGTGCATCATTGTGGACGTTCTGCCTCTTTTCCTATGCTTTCAATGCAATTCCAGTCTACCTCCTGAAATCGGTTTCCTGCAATTCTGCCCCGCTTTCAAGTCCTCTTGGCAGCCTTACTTCAGTCTATTTTTGGACGATAGCTGTCATTTATAACTCTGCAGGTTTGTGAATTACAGTGCCCCTGAGCTCCTTTCTTCAACTCGCTTTCTTGTGAGCTGGCCGCAACACCGCAGGATGGCTTCAGGCCCTAATCTGGTTCCGGCACGGCACACTGAGCCTTTGGTTATTTCCTCTTCCTGGTGGGAAATGAGAGTTAAATTTGCCCGTCCAGACACCTCCAGCTAGCCTCTCATTGGTTCTCGCTATTCTTGTTCATCTTCCGCAGAAATTGCAAACTGGGCCAAACAGGAGGTTAAAGGGACTGACTCTCCAAGTGGGGAGAGTGTTAGTAAAGCGTCTGGAATGTTGCACCCGAGTACCAGGGGAGGAAAACTGAGACATATTTGAACACGTCTCCCGATCACATGGTTGATCATACTCTGGGTTCCACATGCATGTTTTAGCTGAAGGAAGAATACCTAAAATCTGCGTAGTTGAAATCCGTGGAATGGGTACCATGCAATATGACTTCAAAGGTCTTCATTTGCTCACTGAACCTCTCCAATCCTATCACTGCTGCGTTTATGCCCCTGTACACATGCTTGATTCTCTTTCGGAGACATAGCAATCCATAGGTTTTAAGATACTTACTAAACAGGTACATTCTTAGGCGTTTAATATGCGGTGTTGAGTCCATTTCGTTGAGCAAGGAGTAGCTCTTGTCTATTCCATATTTGGCTTAAGGAACTTTGTGCTCATTTCAATCTCTGGTTTTATGCAACACCCCAACTCACCTTTCCCCTTAAGCAAACATAAGTTGGTTTTCTAAATTTGAGACCCTGTTCTGTTCTGTAATTCAGTTCCTGTGTAGCCAAGTTTACATTCCGTGTATTACTGATATCTTATGATGTTTCTTTTTCTGTGTGACTTATTTCAGTTAGAATCATCATACCTGAATCCACTCATTGTGCTGCTAAGGGCCTGATGACACAGATTTCATTGCTGAGTGATATTGCTTTGTAACTAAATACCACAAGTTCTTTATCCATTTTTCACTTTCTGCAATGTTGAACTTGTACTGTAAACGAGGTTCTTGTAAACAGAGCCGTTCCAAACTTTGGGGTGGCTGTGTCTTTTTGATTTTAATTTCCCTAAGCTATAGGACCATAAGTGGAAGTGCCCTAGGTTCTGTTGCTTTGTTTTTTAGATGTTTCAGGAAACACCATACACTTCTCCCGAGTGGTTGTTGGCAATTTACATCCCGCCCATCAGCATAACAAGGCTCCCAGTTCTCCATGGCCTGTCCTGCCTTTCTGGATTTTACACTTTTTTCAGATGGCCCTTTTGACCGGGGGGAAGTGAGACTTCATTGTAGTGCAGATTTCCTTTGCAAGCTTGCTTGGTTGGCCAAAAAGGGCGTATGCGTTTTTTCCTGAATATATTCAGGAAAAAACGCATACGCCCTTTTTGGCCAAGTGCATCATTGTGGACGTTCTGCCTCTTTTCCTATGCTTTCAATGCAATTCCAGTCTACCTCCTGAAATCGGATTCCTGCAATTCTGCCCCGCTTTCAAGTCCTCTTGGCAGCCTTACTTCAGTCTATTTTTGGACGATAGCTGTCATTTATAACTCTGCAGGTTTGTGAATTACAGTGCCCCTGAGCTCCTTTCTTCAACTCGCTTTCTTTTGAGCTGGCCGCAACACCGCAGGATGGCTTCAGGCCCTAATCTGGTTCCGGTACGGCACGCTGAGCCTTTGGTTATTTCCTCTTCCTGGTGGGAAATGAGAGTTAAATTTGCCCGTCCAGACACCTCCAGCTAGCCTCTCATTGGTTCTCGCTATTCCTGTTCATCTTCCGCAGAAATTGCAAACTGGGCCAAACAGGAGGTTAAAGGGACTGACTCTCCAAGTGGGGAGAGTGTTAGTAAAGCGTCTGGAATGTTGCACCCGAGTACCAGGGGAGGAAAACTGAGACATATTTGAACACGTCTCCCGATCACATGGTTGATCATACTCTGGGTTCCACATGCATGTTTTAGCTGAAGGAAGAATACCTAAAATCTGCGTAGTTGAAATCCGTGGAATGGGTACCATGCAATATGACTTCAAAGGTCTTCATTTGCTCACTGAACCTCTCCAATCCTATCACTGCTGCGTTTATGCCCCTGTACACATGCTTGATTCTCTTTCGGAGACATAGCAATCCATAGGTTTTAAGATACTTACTAAACAGGTACATTCTTAGGCGTTTAATATGCGGTGTTGAGTCCATTTCGTTGAGCAAGGAGTAGCTCTTGTCTATTCCATATTTGGCTTAAGGAACTTTGTGCTCATTTCAATCTCTGGTTTTATGCAACACCCCAACTCACCTTTCCCCTTAAGCAAACATAAGTTGGTTTTCTAAATTTGAGACCCTGTTCTGTTCTGTAATTCAGTTCCTGTGTAGCCAAGTTTACATTCCGTGTATTACTGATATCTTATGATGTTTCTTTTTCTGTGTGACTTATTTCAGTTAGAATCATCATACCTGAATCCACTCATTGTGCTGCTAAGGGCCTGATGACACAGATTTCATTGCTGAGTGATATTGCTTTGTAACTAAATACCACAACTTCTTTATCCATTTTTCACTTTCTGCAATGTTGAACTTGTACTGTAAACGAGGTTCTTGTAAACAGAGCCGTTCCAAACTTTGGGGTGGCTGTGTCTTTTTGATTTTAATTTCCCTAAGCTATAGGACCATAAGTGGAAGTGCCCTAGGTTCTGTTGCTTTGTTTTTTAGATGTTTCAGGAAACACCATACACTTCTCCCGAGTGGTTGTTGGCAATTTACATCCCGCCCATCAGCATAACAAGGCTCCCAGTTCTCCATGGCCTGTCCTGCCTTTCTGGATTTTACACTTTTTTCAGATGGCCCTTTTGACCGGGGGGAAGTGAGACTTCATTGTAGTGCAGATTTCCTTTGCAAGCTTGCTTGGTTGGCCAAAAAGGGCGTATGCGTTTTTTCCTGAATATATTCAGGAAAAAACGCATACGCCCTTTTTGGCCAAGTGCATCATTGTGGACGTTCTGCCTCTTTTCCTATGCTTTCAATGCAATTCCAGTCTACCTCCTGAAATCGGATTCCTGCAATTCTGCCCCGCTTTCAAGTCCTCTTGGCAGCCTTACTTCAGTCTATTTTTGGACGATAGCTGTCATTTATAACTCTGCAGGTTTGTGAATTACAGTGCCCCTGAGCTCCTTTCTTCAACTCGCTTTCTTTTGAGCTGGCCGCAACACCGCAGGATGGCTTCAGGCCCTAATCTGGTTCCGGTACGGCACGCTGAGCCTTTGGTTATTTCCTCTTCCTGGTGGGAAATGAGAGTTAAATTTGCCCGTCCAGACACCTCCAGCTAGCCTCTCATTGGTTCTCGCTATTCCTGTTCATCTTCCGCAGAAATTGCAAACTGGGCCAAACAGGAGGTTAAAGGGACTGACTCTCCAAGTGGGGAGAGTGTTAGTAAAGCGTCTGGAATGTTGCACCCGAGTACCAGGGGAGGAAAACTGAGACATATTTGAACACGTCTCCCGATCACATGGTTGATCATACTCTGGGTTCCACATGCATGTTTTAGCTGAAGGAAGAATACCTAAAATCTGCGTAGTTGAAATCCGTGGAATGGGTACCATGCAATATGACTTCAAAGGTCTTCATTTGCTCACTGAACCTCTCCAATCCTATCACTGCTGCGTTTATGCCCCTGTACACATGCTTGATTCTCTTTCGGAGACATAGCAATCCATAGGTTTTAAGATACTTACTAAACAGGTACATTCTTAGGCGTTTAATATGCGGTGTTGAGTCCATTTCGTTGAGCAAGGAGTAGCTCTTGTCTATTCCATATTTGGCTTAAGGAACTTTGTGCTCATTTCAATCTCTGGTTTTATGCAACACCCCAACTCACCTTTCCCCTTAAGCAAGCATAAGTTGGTTTTCTAAATTTGAGACCCTGTTCTGTTCTGTAATTCAGTTCCTGTGTAGCCAAGTTTACATTCCGTGTATTACTGATATCTTATGATGTTTCTTTTTCTGTGTGACTTATTTCAGTTAGAATCATCATACCTGAATCCACTCATTGTGCTGCTAAGGGCCTGATGACACAGATTTCATTGCTGAGTGATATTGCTTTGTAACTAAATACCACAACTTCTTTATCCATTTTTCACTTTCTGCAATGTTGAACTTGTACTGTAAACGAGGTTCTTGTAAACAGAGCCGTTCCAAACTTTGGGGTGGCTGTGTCTTTTTGATTTTAATTTCCCTAAGCTATAGGACCATAAGTGGAAGTGCCCTAGGTTCTGTTGCTTTGTTTTTTAGATGTTTCAGGAAACACCATACACTTCTCCCGAGTGGTTGTTGGCAATTTACATCCCGCCCATCAGCATAACAAGGCTCCCAGTTCTCCATGGCCTGTCCTGCCTTTCTGGATTTTACACTTTTTTCAGATGGCCCTTTTGACCGGGGGGAAGTGAGACTTCATTGTAGTGCAGATTTCCTTTGCAAGCTTGCTTGGTTGGCCAAAAAGGGCGTATGCGTTTTTTCCTGAATATATTCAGGAAAAAACGCATACGCCCTTTTTGGCCAAGTGCATCATTGTGGACGTTCTGCCTCTTTTCCTATGCTTTCAATGCAATTCCAGTCTACCTCCTGAAATCGGATTCCTGCAATTCTGCCCCGCTTTCAAGTCCTCTTGGCAGCCTTACTTCAGTCTATTTTTGGACGATAGCTGTCATTTATAACTCTGCAGGTTTGTGAATTACAGTGCCCCTGAGCTCCTTTCTTCAACTCGCTTTCTTTTGAGCTGGCCGCAACACCGCAGGATGGCTTCAGGCCCTAATCTGGTTCCGGTACGGCACGCTGAGCCTTTGGTTATTTCCTCTTCCTGGTGGGAAATGAGAGTTAAATTTGCCCGTCCAGACACCTCCAGCTAGCCTCTCATTGGTTCTCGCTATTCCTGTTCATCTTCCGCAGAAATTGCAAACTGGGCCAAACAGGAGGTTAAAGGGACTGACTCTCCAAGTGGGGAGAGTGTTAGTAAAGCGTCTGGAATGTTGCACCCGAGTACCAGGGGAGGAAAACTGAGACATATTTGAACACGTCTCCCGATCACATGGTTGATCATACTCTGGGTTCCACATGCATGTTTTAGCTGAAGGAAGAATACCTAAAATCTGCGTAGTTGAAATCCGTGGAATGGGTACCATGCAATATGACTTCAAAGGTCTTCATTTGCTCACTGAACCTCTCCAATCCTATCACTGCTGCGTTTATGCCCCTGTACACATGCTTGATTCTCTTTCGGAGACATAGCAATCCATAGGTTTTAAGATACTTACTAAACAGGTACATTCTTAGGCGTTTAATATGCGGTGTTGAGTCCATTTCGTTGAGCAAGGAGTAGCTCTTGTCTATTCCATATTTGGCTTAAGGAACTTTGTGCTCATTTCAATCTCTGGTTTTATGCAACACCCCAACTCACCTTTCCCCTTAAGCAAGCATAAGTTGGTTTTCTAAATTTGAGACCCTGTTCTGTTCTGTAATTCAGTTCCTGTGTAGCCAAGTTTACATTCCGTGTATTACTGATATCTTATGATGTTTCTTTTTCTGTGTGACTTATTTCAGTTAGAATCATCATACCTGAATCCACTCATTGTGCTGCTAAGGGCCTGATGACACAGATTTCATTGCTGAGTGATATTGCTTTGTAACTAAATACCACAACTTCTTTATCCATTTTTCACTTTCTGCAATGTTGAACTTGTACTGTAAACGAGGTTCTTGTAAACAGAGCCGTTCCAAACTTTGGGGTGGCTGTGTCTTTTTGATTTTAATTTCCCTAAGCTATAGGACCATAAGTGGAAGTGCCCTAGGTTCTGTTGCTTTGTTTTTTAGATGTTTCAGGAAACACCATACACTTCTCCCGAGTGGTTGTTGGCAATTTACATCCCGCCCATCAGCATAACAAGGCTCCCAGTTCTCCATGGCCTGTCCTGCCTTTCTGGATTTTACACTTTTTTCAGATGGCCCTTTTGACCGGGGGGAAGTGAGACTTCATTGTAGTGCAGATTTCCTTTGCAAGCTTGCTTGGTTGGCCAAAAAGGGCGTATGCGTTTTTTCCTGAATATATTCAGGAAAAAACGCATACGCCCTTTTTGGCCAAGTGCATCATTGTGGACGTTCTGCCTCTTTTCCTATGCTTTCAATGCAATTCCAGTCTACCTCCTGAAATCGGATTCCTGCAATTCTGCCCCGCTTTCAAGTCCTCTTGGCAGCCTTACTTCAGTCTATTTTTGGACGATAGCTGTCATTTATAACTCTGCAGGTTTGTGAATTACAGTGCCCCTGAGCTCCTTTCTTCAACTCGCTTTCTTTTGAGCTGGCCGCAACACCGCAGGATGGCTTCAGGCCCTAATCTGGTTCCGGTACGGCACGCTGAGCCTTTGGTTATTTCCTCTTCCTGGTGGGAAATGAGAGTTAAATTTGCCCGTCCAGACACCTCCAGCTAGCCTCTCATTGGTTCTCGCTATTCCTGTTCATCTTCCGCAGAAATTGCAAACTGGGCCAAACAGGAGGTTAAAGGGACTGACTCTCCAAGTGGGGAGAGTGTTAGTAAAGCGTCTGGAATGTTGCACCCGAGTACCAGGGGAGGAAAACTGAGACATATTTGAACACGTCTCCCGATCACATGGTTGATCATACTCTGGGTTCCACATGCATGTTTTAGCTGAAGGAAGAATACCTAAAATCTGCGTAGTTGAAATCCGTGGAATGGGTACCATGCAATATGACTTCAAAGGTCTTCATTTGCTCACTGAACCTCTCCAATCCTATCACTGCTGCGTTTATGCCCCTGTACACATGCTTGATTCTCTTTCGGAGACATAGCAATCCATAGGTTTTAAGATACTTACTAAACAGGTACATTCTTAGGCGTTTAATATGCGGTGTTGAGTCCATTTCGTTGAGCAAGGAGTAGCTCTTGTCTATTCCATATTTGGCTTAAGGAACTTTGTGCTCATTTCAATCTCTGGTTTTATGCAACACCCCAACTCACCTTTCCCCTTAAGCAAGCATAAGTTGGTTTTCTAAATTTGAGACCCTGTTCTGTTCTGTAATTCAGTTCCTGTGTAGCCAAGTTTACATTCCGTGTATTACTGATATCTTATGATGTTTCTTTTTCTGTGTGACTTATTTCAGTTAGAATCATCATACCTGAATCCACTCATTGTGCTGCTAAGGGCCTGATGACACAGATTTCATTGCTGAGTGATATTGCTTTGTAACTAAATACCACAACTTCTTTATCCATTTTTCACTTTCTGCAATGTTGAACTTGTACTGTAAACGAGGTTCTTGTAAACAGAGCCGTTCCAAACTTTGGGGTGGCTGTGTCTTTTTGATTTTAATTTCCCTAAGCTATAGGACCATAAGTGGAAGTGCCCTAGGTTCTGTTGCTTTGTTTTTTAGATGTTTCAGGAAACACCATACACTTCTCCCGAGTGGTTGTTGGCAATTTACATCCCGCCCATCAGCATAACAAGGCTCCCAGTTCTCCATGGCCTGTCCTGCCTTTCTGGATTTTACACTTTTTTCAGATGGCCCTTTTGACCGGGGGGAAGTGAGACTTCATTGTAGTGCAGATTTCCTTTGCAAGCTTGCTTGGTTGGCCAAAAAGGGCGTATGCGTTTTTTCCTGAATATATTCAGGAAAAAACGCATACGCCCTTTTTGGCCAAGTGCATCATTGTGGACGTTCTGCCTCTTTTCCTATGCTTTCAATGCAATTCCAGTCTACCTCCTGAAATCGGATTCCTGCAATTCTGCCCCGCTTTCAAGTCCTCTTGGCAGCCTTACTTCAGTCTATTTTTGGACGATAGCTGTCATTTATAACTCTGCAGGTTTGTGAATTACAGTGCCCCTGAGCTCCTTTCTTCAACTCGCTTTCTTTTGAGCTGGCCGCAACACCGCAGGATGGCTTCAGGCCCTAATCTGGTTCCGGTACGGCACGCTGAGCCTTTGGTTATTTCCTCTTCCTGGTGGGAAATGAGAGTTAAATTTGCCCGTCCAGACACCTCCAGCTAGCCTCTCATTGGTTCTCGCTATTCCTGTTCATCTTCCGCAGAAATTGCAAACTGGGCCAAACAGGAGGTTAAAGGGACTGACTCTCCAAGTGGGGAGAGTGTTAGTAAAGCGTCTGGAATGTTGCACCCGAGTACCAGGGGAGGAAAACTGAGACATATTTGAACACGTCTCCCGATCACATGGTTGATCATACTCTGGGTTCCACATGCATGTTTTAGCTGAAGGAAGAATACCTAAAATCTGCGTAGTTGAAATCCGTGGAATGGGTACCATGCAATATGACTTCAAAGGTCTTCATTTGCTCACTGAACCTCTCCAATCCTATCACTGCTGCGTTTATGCCCCTGTACACATGCTTGATTCTCTTTCGGAGACATAGCAATCCATAGGTTTTAAGATACTTACTAAACAGGTACATTCTTAGGCGTTTAATATGCGGTGTTGAGTCCATTTCGTTGAGCAAGGAGTAGCTCTTGTCTATTCCATATTTGGCTTAAGGAACTTTGTGCTCATTTCAATCTCTGGTTTTATGCAACACCCCAACTCACCTTTCCCCTTAAGCAAGCATAAGTTGGTTTTCTAAATTTGAGACCCTGTTCTGTTCTGTAATTCAGTTCCTGTGTAGCCAAGTTTACATTCCGTGTATTACTGATATCTTATGATGTTTCTTTTTCTGTGTGACTTATTTCAGTTAGAATCATCATACCTGAATCCACTCATTGTGCTGCTAAGGGCCTGATGACACAGATTTCATTGCTGAGTGATATTGCTTTGTAACTAAATACCACAACTTCTTTATCCATTTTTCACTTTCTGCAATGTTGAACTTGTACTGTAAACGAGGTTCTTGTAAACAGAGCCGTTCCAAACTTTGGGGTGGCTGTGTCTTTTTGATTTTAATTTCCCTAAGCTATAGGACCATAAGTGGAAGTGCCCTAGGTTCTGTTGCTTTGTTTTTTAGATGTTTCAGGAAACACCATACACTTCTCCCGAGTGGTTGTTGGCAATTTACATCCCGCCCATCAGCATAACAAGGCTCCCAGTTCTCCATGGCCTGTCCTGCCTTTCTGGATTTTACACTTTTTTCAGATGGCCCTTTTGACCGGGGGGAAGTGAGACTTCATTGTAGTGCAGATTTCCTTTGCAAGCTTGCTTGGTTGGCCAAAAAGGGCGTATGCGTTTTTTCCTGAATATATTCAGGAAAAAACGCATACGCCCTTTTTGGCCAAGTGCATCATTGTGGACGTTCTGCCTCTTTTCCTATGCTTTCAATGCAATTCCAGTCTACCTCCTGAAATCGGATTCCTGCAATTCTGCCCCGCTTTCAAGTCCTCTTGGCAGCCTTACTTCAGTCTATTTTTGGACGATAGCTGTCATTTATAACTCTGCAGGTTTGTGAATTACAGTGCCCCTGAGCTCCTTTCTTCAACTCGCTTTCTTTTGAGCTGGCCGCAACACCGCAGGATGGCTTCAGGCCCTAATCTGGTTCCGGTACGGCACGCTGAGCCTTTGGTTATTTCCTCTTCCTGGTGGGAAATGAGAGTTAAATTTGCCCGTCCAGACACCTCCAGCTAGCCTCTCATTGGTTCTCGCTATTCCTGTTCATCTTCCGCAGAAATTGCAAACTGGGCCAAACAGGAGGTTAAAGGGACTGACTCTCCAAGTGGGGAGAGTGTTAGTAAAGCGTCTGGAATGTTGCACCCGAGTACCAGGGGAGGAAAACTGAGACATATTTGAACACGTCTCCCGATCACATGGTTGATCATACTCTGGGTTCCACATGCATGTTTTAGCTGAAGGAAGAATACCTAAAATCTGCGTAGTTGAAATCCGTGGAATGGGTACCATGCAATATGACTTCAAAGGTCTTCATTTGCTCACTGAACCTCTCCAATCCTATCACTGCTGCGTTTATGCCCCTGTACACATGCTTGATTCTCTTTCGGAGACATAGCAATCCATAGGTTTTAAGATACTTACTAAACAGGTACATTCTTAGGCGTTTAATATGCGGTGTTGAGTCCATTTCGTTGAGCAAGGAGTAGCTCTTGTCTATTCCATATTTGGCTTAAGGAACTTTGTGCTCATTTCAATCTCTGGTTTTATGCAACACCCCAACTCACCTTTCCCCTTAAGCAAGCATAAGTTGGTTTTCTAAATTTGAGACCCTGTTCTGTTCTGTAATTCAGTTCCTGTGTAGCCAAGTTTACATTCCGTGTATTACTGATATCTTATGATGTTTCTTTTTCTGTGTGACTTATTTCAGTTAGAATCATCATACCTGAATCCACTCATTGTGCTGCTAAGGGCCTGATGACACAGATTTCATTGCTGAGTGATATTGCTTTGTAACTAAATACCACAACTTCTTTATCCATTTTTCACTTTCTGCAATGTTGAACTTGTACTGTAAACGAGGTTCTTGTAAACAGAGCCGTTCCAAACTTTGGGGTGGCTGTGTCTTTTTGATTTTAATTTCCCTAAGCTATAGGACCATAAGTGGAAGTGCCCTAGGTTCTGTTGCTTTGTTTTTTAGATGTTTCAGGAAACACCATACACTTCTCCCGAGTGGTTGTTGGCAATTTACATCCCGCCCATCAGCATAACAAGGCTCCCAGTTCTCCATGGCCTGTCCTGCCTTTCTGGATTTTACACTTTTTTCAGATGGCCCTTTTGACCGGGGGGAAGTGAGACTTCATTGTAGTGCAGATTTCCTTTGCAAGCTTGCTTGGTTGGCCAAAAAGGGCGTATGCGTTTTTTCCTGAATATATTCAGGAAAAAACGCATACGCCCTTTTTGGCCAAGTGCATCATTGTGGACGTTCTGCCTCTTTTCCTATGCTTTCAATGCAATTCCAGTCTACCTCCTGAAATCGGATTCCTGCAATTCTGCCCCGCTTTCAAGTCCTCTTGGCAGCCTTACTTCAGTCTATTTTTGGACGATAGCTGTCATTTATAACTCTGCAGGTTTGTGAATTACAGTGCCCCTGAGCTCCTTTCTTCAACTCGCTTTCTTTTGAGCTGGCCGCAACACCGCAGGATGGCTTCAGGCCCTAATCTGGTTCCGGTACGGCACGCTGAGCCTTTGGTTATTTCCTCTTCCTGGTGGGAAATGAGAGTTAAATTTGCCCGTCCAGACACCTCCAGCTAGCCTCTCATTGGTTCTCGCTATTCCTGTTCATCTTCCGCAGAAATTGCAAACTGGGCCAAACAGGAGGTTAAAGGGACTGACTCTCCAAGTGGGGAGAGTGTTAGTAAAGCGTCTGGAATGTTGCACCCGAGTACCAGGGGAGGAAAACTGAGACATATTTGAACACGTCTCCCGATCACATGGTTGATCATACTCTGGGTTCCACATGCATGTTTTAGCTGAAGGAAGAATACCTAAAATCTGCGTAGTTGAAATCCGTGGAATGGGTACCATGCAATATGACTTCAAAGGTCTTCATTTGCTCACTGAACCTCTCCAATCCTATCACTGCTGCGTTTATGCCCCTGTACACATGCTTGATTCTCTTTCGGAGACATAGCAATCCATAGGTTTTAAGATACTTACTAAACAGGTACATTCTTAGGCGTTTAATATGCGGTGTTGAGTCCATTTCGTTGAGCAAGGAGTAGCTCTTGTCTATTCCATATTTGGCTTAAGGAACTTTGTGCTCATTTCAATCTCTGGTTTTATGCAACACCCCAACTCACCTTTCCCCTTAAGCAAGCATAAGTTGGTTTTCTAAATTTGAGACCCTGTTCTGTTCTGTAATTCAGTTCCTGTGTAGCCAAGTTTACATTCCGTGTATTACTGATATCTTATGATGTTTCTTTTTCTGTGTGACTTATTTCAGTTAGAATCATCATACCTGAATCCACTCATTGTGCTGCTAAGGGCCTGATGACACAGATTTCATTGCTGAGTGATATTGCTTTGTAACTAAATACCACAAGTTCTTTATCCATTTTTCACTTTCTGCAATGTTGAACTTGTACTGTAAACGAGGTTCTTGTAAACAGAGCCGTTCCAAACTTTGGGGTGGCTGTGTCTTTTTGATTTTAATTTCCCTAAGCTATAGGACCATAAGTGGAAGTGCCCTAGGTTCTGTTGCTTTGTTTTTTAGATGTTTCAGGAAACACCATACACTTCTCCCGAGTGGTTGTTGGCAATTTACATCCCGCCCATCAGCATAACAAGGCTCCCAGTTCTCCATGGCCTGTCCTGCCTTTCTGGATTTTACACTTTTTTCAGATGGCCCTTTTGACCGGGGGGAAGTGAGACTTCATTGTAGTGCAGATTTCCTTTGCAAGCTTGCTTGGTTGGCCAAAAAGGGCGTATGCGTTTTTTCCTGAATATATTCAGGAAAAAACGCATACGCCCTTTTTGGCCAAGTGCATCATTGTGGACGTTCTGCCTCTTTTCCTATGCTTTCAATGCAATTCCAGTCTACCTCCTGAAATCAGATTCCTGCAATTCTGCCCCGCTTTCAAGTCCTCTTGGCAGCCTTACTTCAGTCTATTTTTGGACGATAGCTGTCATTTATAACTCTGCAGGTTTGTGAATTACAGTGCCCCTGAGCTCCTTTCTTCAACTCGCTTTCTTTTGAGCTGGCCGCAACACCGCAGGATGGCTTCAGGCCCTAATCTGGTTCCGGTACGGCACGCTGAGCCTTTGGTTATTTCCTCTTCCTGGTGGGAAATGAGAGTTAAATTTGCCCGTCCAGACACCTCCAGCTAGCCTCTCATTGGTTCTCGCTATTCCTGTTCATCTTCCGCAGAAATTGCAAACTGGGCCAAACAGGAGGTTAAAGGGACTGACTCTCCAAGTGGGGAGAGTGTTAGTAAAGCGTCTGGAATGTTGCACCCGAGTACCAGGGGAGGAAAACTGAGACATATTTGAACACGTCTCCCGATCACATGGTTGATCATACTCTGGGTTCCACATGCATGTTTTAGCTGAAGGAAGAATACCTAAAATCTGCGTAGTTGAAATCCGTGGAATGGGTACCATGCAATATGACTTCAAAGGTGTTCATTTGCTCACTGAACCTCTCCAATCCTATCACTGCTGCGTTTATGCCCCTGTACACATGCTTGATTCTCTTTCGGAGACATAGCAATCCATAGGTTTTAAGATACTTACTAAACAGGTACATTCTTAGGCGTTTAATATGCGGTGTTGAGTCCATTTCGTTGAGCAAGGAGTAGCTCTTGTCTATTCCATATTTGGCTTAAGGAACTTTGTGCTCATTTCAATCTCTGGTTTTATGCAACACCCCAACTCACCTTTCCCCTTAAGCAAGCATAAGTTGGTTTTCTAAATTTGAGACCCTGTTCTGTTCTGTAATTCAGTTCCTGTGTAGCCAAGTTTACATTCCGTGTATTACTGATATCTTATGATGTTTCTTTTTCTGTGTGACTTATTTCAGTTAGAATCATCATACCTGAATCCACTCATTGTGCTGCTAAGGGCCTGATGACACAGATTTCATTGCTGAGTGATATTGCTTTGTAACTAAATACCACAACTTCTTTATCCATTTTTCACTTTCTGCAATGTTGAACTTGTACTGTAAACGAGGTTCTTGTAAACAGAGCCGTTCCAAACTTTGGGGTGGCTGTGTCTTTTTGATTTTAATTTCCCTAAGCTATAGGACCATAAGTGGAAGTGCCCTAGGTTCTGTTGCTTTGTTTTTTAGATGTTTCAGGAAACACCATACACTTCTCCCGAGTGGTTGTTGGCAATTTACATCCCGCCCATCAGCATAACAAGGCTCCCAGTTCTCCATGGCCTGTCCTGCCTTTCTGGATTTTACACTTTTTTCAGATGGCCCTTTTGACCGGGGGGAAGTGAGACTTCATTGTAGTGCAGATTTCCTTTGCAAGCTTGCTTGGTTGGCCAAAAAGGGCGTATGCGTTTTTTCCTGAATATATTCAGGAAAAAACGCATACGCCCTTTTTGGCCAAGTGCATCATTGTGGACGTTCTGCCTCTTTTCCTATGCTTTCAATGCAATTCCAGTCTACCTCCTGAAATCGGATTCCTGCAATTCTGCCCCGCTTTCAAGTCCTCTTGGCAGCCTTACTTCAGTCTATTTTTGGACGATAGCTGTCATTTATAACTCTGCAGGTTTGTGAATTACAGTGCCCCTGAGCTCCTTTCTTCAACTCGCTTTCTTTTGAGCTGGCCGCAACACCGCAGGATGGCTTCAGGCCCTAATCTGGTTCCGGTACGGCACGCTGAGCCTTTGGTTATTTCCTCTTCCTGGTGGGAAATGAGAGTTAAATTTGCCCGTCCAGACACCTCCAGCTAGCCTCTCATTGGTTCTCGCTATTCCTGTTCATCTTCCGCAGAAATTGCAAACTGGGCCAAACAGGAGGTTAAAGGGACTGACTCTCCAAGTGGGGAGAGTGTTAGTAAAGCGTCTGGAATGTTGCACCCGAGTACCAGGGGAGGAAAACTGAGACATATTTGAACACGTCTCCCGATCACATGGTTGATCATACTCTGGGTTCCACATGCATGTTTTAGCTGAAGGAAGAATACCTAAAATCTGCGTAGTTGAAATCCGTGGAATGGGTACCATGCAATATGACTTCAAAGGTGTTCATTTGCTCACTGAACCTCTCCAATCCTATCACTGCTGCGTTTATGCCCCTGTACACATGCTTGATTCTCTTTCGGAGACATAGCAATCCATAGGTTTTAAGATACTTACTAAACAGGTACATTCTTAGGCGTTTAATATGCGGTGTTGAGTCCATTTCGTTGAGCAAGGAGTAGCTCTTGTCTATTCCATATTTGGCTTAAGGAACTTTGTGCTCATTTCAATCTCTGGTTTTATGCAACACCCCAACTCACCTTTCCCCTTAAGCAAGCATAAGTTGGTTTTCTAAATTTGAGACCCTGTTCTGTTCTGTAATTCAGTTCCTGTGTAGCCAAGTTTACATTCCGTGTATTACTGATATCTTATGATGTTTCTTTTTCTGTGTGACTTATTTCAGTTAGAATCATCATACCTGAATCCACTCATTGTGCTGCTAAGGGCCTGATGACACAGATTTCATTGCTGAGTGATATTGCTTTGTAACTAAATACCACAACTTCTTTATCCATTTTTCACTTTCTGCAATGTTGAACTTGTACTGTAAACGAGGTTCTTGTAAACAGAGCCGTTCCAAACTTTGGGGTGGCTGTGTCTTTTTGATTTTAATTTCCCTAAGCTATAGGACCATAAGTGGAAGTGCCCTAGGTTCTGTTGCTTTGTTTTTTAGATGTTTCAGGAAACACCATACACTTCTCCCGAGTGGTTGTTGGCAATTTACATCCCGCCCATCAGCATAACAAGGCTCCCAGTTCTCCATGGCCTGTCCTGCCTTTCTGGATTTTACACTTTTTTCAGATGGCCCTTTTGACCGGGGGGAAGTGAGACTTCATTGTAGTGCAGATTTCCTTTGCAAGCTTGCTTGGTTGGCCAAAAAGGGCGTATGCGTTTTTTCCTGAATATATTCAGGAAAAAACGCATACGCCCTTTTTGGCCAAGTGCATCATTGTGGACGTTCTGCCTCTTTTCCTATGCTTTCAATGCAATTCCAGTCTACCTCCTGAAATCGGATTCCTGCAATTCTGCCCCGCTTTCAAGTCTTCTTGGCAGCCTTACTTCAGTCTATTTTTGGACGATAGCTGTCATTTATAACTCTGCAGGTTTGTGAATTACAGTGCCCCTGAGCTCCTTTCTTCAACTCGCTTTCTTTTGAGCTGGCCGCAACACCGCAGGATGGCTTCAGGCCCTAATCTGGTTCCGGTACGGCACGCTGAGCCTTTGGTTATTTCCTCTTCCTGGTGGGAAGTGAGAGTTAAATTTGCCCGTCCAGACACCTCCAGCTAGCCTCTCATTGGTTCTCGCTATTCCTGTTCATCTTCCGCAGAAATTGCAAACTGGGCCAAACAGGAGGTTAAAGGCGCTGACTCTCCAAGTGGGGAGAGTGTTAGTAAAGCGTCTGGAATGTTGCACCCGAGTACCAGGGGAGGAAAACTGAGACATATTTGAACACGTCTCCCGATCACATGGTTGATCATACTCTGGGTTCCACATGCATGTTTTAGCTGAAGGAAGAATACCTAAAATCTGGGTAGTTGAACCCCGTGGAATGGGTACCATGCAATATGACTTCAAAGGGTCTTCATTTGCTCACTGAACCTCTCCAATCCTATCACTGCTGCGTTTATGCCCCTGTACACATGCTTGATTCTCCTTCGAAGACATAGCAATCTATAGGTTTTAAGATACTTACTAGTCAGGTACATTCTTAGGCGTTTAATATGCGGTGTTGAGTCCATTTCGTTGAGCAAGGAGTAGCTCTTGTCTATTCCATATTTGGCTTAAGGAACTTTATCTGTGCTCATTTCAATCTCTGGTTTTATGCAGCACCCCAACTCACCTTTCCCCTTAAGCAAGCATAAGTTGGTTTTCTAAATTTGAGACCCTGTTCTGTTCTGTAATTCAGTTCCTGTGTAGCCAAGTTTACATTCTGTGTATTACTGATATCTTATGATGTTTCTTTTTCTGTGTGACTTATTTCAGTTAGAATCATCATACCTGAATCCACTCACTGTGCTGCTAAGGGCCTGATGACACAGATTTCATTGCTGAGTGATATTGCTTTGTAAGTAAATACCACAACTTCTTTATCCATTTTTCACTTTCTGCAATGTTGAACTTGTACTGTAAACGAGGTTCTTGTAAACAGAGCCGTTCCAAACTTTGGGGTGGCTGTGTCTTTTTGATTTTAATTTCCCTAAGCTATAGGATCACAAGTGGAAGTGCCCTAGGTTCTGTTGCTTTGTTTTTTAGATGTTTCAGGAAACACCATACACTTCTCCCGAGTGGTTGTTGGCAATTTACATCCCGCCCATCAGCATAACAAGGCTCCCAGTTCTCCATGGCCTGTCCTGCCTTTCTGGATTTTACACTTTTTTCAGATGGCCCTTTTGACCGGGGGGAAGTGAGACTTCATTGTAGTGCAGATTTCCTTTGCAAGCTTGCTTGGTTGGCCAAAAAGGGCATATGCGTTTTTTCCTGAATATATTCAGGAAAAAACGCATACGCCCTTTTTGGCCAAGTGCATCATTGTGGACGTTCTGCCTCTTTTCCTATGCTTTCAATGCAATTCCAGTCTACCTCCTGAAATCGGTTTCCTGCAATTCTGCCCCGCTTTCAAGTCCTCTTGGCAGCCTTACTTCAGTCTATTTTTGGACGATAGCTGTCATTTATAACTCTGCAGGTTTGTGAATTACAGTGCCCCTGAGCTCCTTTCTTCAACTCGCTTTCTTTTGAGCTGGCCGCAACACCGCAGGATGGCTTCAGGCCCTAATCTGGTTCCGGTACGGCACGCTGAGCCTTTGGTTATTTCCTCTTCCTGGTGGGAAATGAGAGTTAAATTTGCCCGTCCAGACACCTCCAGCTAGCCTCTCATTGGTTCTCGCTATTCCTGTTCATCTTCCGCAGAAATTGCAAACTGGGCCAAACAGGAGGTTAAAGGGACTGACTCTCCAAGTGGGGAGAGTGTTAGTAAAGCGTCTGGAATGTTGCACCCGAGTACCAGGGGAGGAAAACTGAGACATATTTGAACACGTCTCCCGATCACATGGTTGATCATACTCTGGGTTCCACATGCATGTTTTAGCTGAAGGAAGAATACCTAAAATCTGCGTAGTTGAAATCCGTGGAATGGGTACCATGCAATATGACTTCAAAGGTCTTCATTTGCTCACTGAACCTCTCCAATCCTATCACTGCTGCGTTTATGCCCCTGTACACATGCTTGATTCTCTTTCGGAGACATAGCAATCCATAGGTTTTAAGATACTTACTAAACAGGTACATTCTTAGGCGTTTAATATGCGGTGTTGAGTCCATTTCGTTGAGCAAGGAGTAGCTCTTGTCTATTCCATATTTGGCTTAAGGAACTTTGTGCTCATTTCAATCTCTGGTTTTATGCAACACCCCAACTCACCTTTCCCCTTAAGCAAGCATAAGTTGGTTTTCTAAATTTGAGACCCTGTTCTGTTCTGTAATTCAGTTCCTGTGTAGCCAAGTTTACATTCCGTGTATTACTGATATCTTATGATGTTTCTTTTTCTGTGTGACTTATTTCAGTTAGAATCATCATACCTGAATCCACTCATTGTGCTGCTAAGGGCCTGATGACACAGATTTCATTGCTGAGTGATATTGCTTTGTAACTAAATACCACAAGTTCTTTATCCATTTTTCACTTTCTGCAATGTTGAACTTGTACTGTAAACGAGGTTCTTGTAAACAGAGCCGTTCCAAACTTTGGGGTGGCTGTGTCTTTTTGATTTTAATTTCCCTAAGCTATAGGACCATAAGTGGAAGTGCCCTAGGTTCTGTTGCTTTGTTTTTTAGATGTTTCAGGAAACACCATACACTTCTCCCGAGTGGTTGTTGGCAATTTACATCCCGCCCATCAGCATAACAAGGCTCCCAGTTCTCCATGGCCTGTCCTGCCTTTCTGGATTTTACACGTTTTTCAGATGGCCCTTTTGACCGGGGGGAAGTGAGACTTCATTGTAGTGCAGATTTCCTTTGCAAGCTTGCTTGGTTGGCCAAAAAGGGCGTATGCGTTTTTTCCTGAATATATTCAGGAAAAAACGCATACGCCCTTTTTGGCCAAGTGCATCATTGTGGACGTTCTGCCTCTTTTCCTATGCTTTCAATGCAATTCCAGTCTACCTCCTGAAATCGGATTCCTGCAATTCTGCCCCGCTTTCAAGTCCTCTTGGCAGCCTTACTTCAGTCTATTTTTGGACGATAGCTGTCATTTATAACTCTGCAGGTTTGTGAATTACAGTGCCCCTGAGCTCCTTTCTTCAACTCGCTTTCTTTTGAGCTGGCCGCAACACCGCAGGATGGCTTCAGGCCCTAATCTGGTTCCGGTACGGCACGCTGAGCCTTTGGTTATTTCCTCTTCCTGGTGGGAAATGAGAGTTAAATTTGCCCGTCCAGACACCTCCAGCTAGCCTCTCATTGGTTCTCGCTATTCCTGTTCATCTTCCGCAGAAATTGCAAACTGGGCCAAACAGGAGGTTAAAGGGACTGACTCTCCAAGTGGGGAGAGTGTTAGTAAAGCGTCTGGAATGTTGCACCCGAGTACCAGGGGAGGAAAACTGAGACATATTTGAACACGTCTCCCGATCACATGGTTGATCATACTCTGGGTTCCACATGCATGTTTTAGCTGAAGGAAGAATACCTAAAATCTGCGTAGTTGAAACCCGTGGAATGGGTACCATGCAATATGACTTCAAAGGTCTTCATTTGCTCACTGAACCTCTCCAATCCTATCACTGCTGCGTTTATGCCCCTGTACACATGCTTGATTCTCTTTCGGAGACATAGCAATCCATAGGTTTTAAGATACTTACTAAACAGGTACATTCTTAGGCGTTTAATATGCGGTGTTGAGTCCATTTCGTTGAGCAAGGAGTAGCTCTTGTCTATTCCATATTTGGCTTAAGGAACTTTGTGCTCATTTCAATCTCTGGTTTTATGCAACACCCCAACTCACCTTTCCCCTTAAGCAAGCATAAGTTGGTTTTCTAAATTTGAGACCCTGTTCTGTTCTGTAATTCAGTTCCTGTGTAGCCAAGTTTACATTCCGTGTATTACTGATATCTTATGATGTTTCTTTTTCTGTGTGACTTATTTCAGTTAGAATCATCATACCTGAATCCACTCATTGTGCTGCTAAGGGCCTGATGACACAGATTTCATTGCTGAGTGATATTGCTTTGTAACTAAATACCACAACTTCTTTATCCATTTTTCACTTTCTGCAATGTTGAACTTGTACTGTAAACGAGGTTCTTGTAAACAGAGCCGTTCCAAACTTTGGGGTGGCTGTGTCTTTTTGATTTTAATTTCCCTAAGCTATAGGACCATAAGTGGAAGTGCCCTAGGTTCTGTTGCTTTGTTTTTTAGATGTTTCAGGAAACACCATACACTTCTCCCGAGTGGTTGTTGGCAATTTACATCCCGCCCATCAGCATAACAAGGCTCCCAGTTCTCCATGGCCTGTCCTGCCTTTCTGGATTTTACACTTTTTTCAGATGGCCCTTTTGACCGGGGGGAAGTGAGACTTCATTGTAGTGCAGATTTCCTTTGCAAGCTTGCTTGGTTGGCCAAAAAGGGCGTATGCGTTTTTTCCTGAATATATTCAGGAAAAAACGCATACGCCCTTTTTGGCCAAGTGCATCATTGTGGACGTTCTGCCTCTTTTCCTATGCTTTCAATGCAATTCCAGTCTACCTCCTGAAATCGGATTCCTGCAATTCTGCCCCGCTTTCAAGTCCTCTTGGCAGCCTTACTTCAGTCTATTTTTGGACGATAGCTGTCATTTATAACTCTGCAGGTTTGTGAATTACAGTGCCCCTGAGCTCCTTTCTTCAACTCGCTTTCTTTTGAGCTGGCCGCAACACCGCAGGATGGCTTCAGGCCCTAATCTGGTTCCGGTACGGCACGCTGAGCCTTTGGTTATTTCCTCTTCCTGGTGGGAAATGAGAGTTAAATTTGCCCGTCCAGACACCTCCAGCTAGCCTCTCATTGGTTCTCGCTATTCCTGTTCATCTTCCGCAGAAATTGCAAACTGGGCCAAACAGGAGGTTAAAGGGACTGACTCTCCAAGTGGGGAGAGTGTTAGTAAAGCGTCTGGAATGTTGCACCCGAGTACCAGGGGAGGAAAACTGAGACATATTTGAACACGTCTCCCGATCACATGGTTGATCATACTCTGGGTTCCACATGCATGTTTTAGCTGAAGGAAGAATACCTAAAATCTGCGTAGTTGAAATCCGTGGAATGGGTACCATGCAATATGACTTCAAAGGTCTTCATTTGCTCACTGAACCTCTCCAATCCTATCACTGCTGCGTTTATGCCCCTGTACACATGCTTGATTCTCTTTCGGAGACATAGCAATCCATAGGTTTTAAGATACTTACTAAACAGGTACATTCTTAGGCGTTTAATATGCGGTGTTGAGTCCAGTTCGTTGAGCAAGGAGTAGCTCTTGTCTATTCCATATTTGGCTTAAGGAACTTTGTGCTCATTTCAATCTCTGGTTTTATGCAACACCCCAACTCACCTTTCCCCTTAAGCAAGCATAAGTTGGTTTTCTAAATTTGAGACCCTGTTCTGTTCTGTAATTCAGTTCCTGTGTAGCCAAGTTTACATTCCGTGTATTACTGATATCTTATGATGTTTCTTTTTCTGTGTGACTTATTTCAGTTAGAATCATCATACCTGAATCCACTCATTGTGCTGCTAAGGGCCTGATGACACAGATTTCATTGCTGAGTGATATTGCTTTGTAACTAAATACCACAACTTCTTTATCCATTTTTCACTTTCTGCAATGTTGAACTTGTACTGTAAACGAGGTTCTTGTAAACAGAGCCGTTCCAAACTTTGGGGTGGCTGTGTCTTTTTGATTTTAATTTCCCTAAGCTATAGGACCATAAGTGGAAGTGCCCTAGGTTCTGTTGCTTTGTTTTTTAGATGTTTCAGGAAACACCATACACTTCTCCCGAGTGGTTGTTGGCAATTTACATCCCGCCCATCAGCATAACAAGGCTCCCAGTTCTCCATGGCCTGTCCTGCCTTTCTGGATTTTACACTTTTTTCAGATGGCCCTTTTGACCGGGGGGAAGTGAGACTTCATTGTAGTGCAGATTTCCTTTGCAAGCTTGCTTGGTTGGCCAAAAAGGGCGTATGCGTTTTTTCCTGAATATATTCAGGAAAAAACGCATACGCCCTTTTTGGCCAAGTGCATCATTGTGGACGTTCTGCCTCTTTTCCTATGCTTTCAATGCAATTCCAGTCTACCTCCTGAAATCGGATTCCTGCAATTCTGCCCCGCTTTCAAGTCTTCTTGGCAGCCTTACTTCAGTCTATTTTTGGACGATAGCTGTCATTTATAACTCTGCAGGTTTGTGAATTACAGTGCCCCTGAGCTCCTTTCTTCAACTCGCTTTCTTTTGAGCTGGCCGCAACACCGCAGGATGGCTTCAGGCCCTAATCTGGTTCCGGTACGGCACGCTGAGCCTTTGGTTATTTCCTCTTCCTGGTGGGAAGTGAGAGTTAAATTTGCCCGTCCAGACACCTCCAGCTAGCCTCTCATTGGTTCTCGCTATTCCTGTTCATCTTCCGCAGAAATTGCAAACTGGGCCAAACAGGAGGTTAAAGGCGCTGACTCTCCAAGTGGGGAGAGTGTTAGTAAAGCGTCTGGAATGTTGCACCCGAGTACCAGGGGAGGAAAACTGAGACATATTTGAACACGTCTCCCGATCACATGGTTGATCATACTCTGGGTTCCACATGCATGTTTTAGCTGAAGGAAGAATACCTAAAATCTGGGTAGTTGAACCCCGTGGAATGGGTACCATGCAATATGACTTCAAAGGGTCTTCATTTGCTCACTGAACCTCTCCAATCCTATCACTGCTGCGTTTATGCCCCTGTACACATGCTTGATTCTCTTTCGAAGACATAGCAATCTATAGGTTTTAAGATACTTACTAGTCAGGTACATTCTTAGGCGTTTAATATGCGGTGTTGAGTCCATTTCGTTGAGCAAGGAGTAGCTCTTGTCTATTCCATATTTGGCTTAAGGAACTTTATCTGTGCTCATTTCAATCTCTGGTTTTATGCAGCACCCCAACTCACCTTTCCCCTTAAGCAAGCATAAGTTGGTTTTCTAAATTTGAGACCCTGTTCTGTTCTGTAATTCAGTTCCTGTGTAGCCAAGTTTACATTCTGTGTATTACTGATATCTTATGATGTTTCTTTTTCTGTGTGACTTATTTCAGTTAGAATCATCATACCTGAATCCACTCACTGTGCTGCTAAGGGCCTGATGACACAGATTTCATTGCTGAGTGATATTGCTTTGTAAGTAAATACCACAACTTCTTTATCCATTTTTCACTTTCTGCAATGTTGAACTTGTACTGTAAACGAGGTTCTTGTAAACAGAGCCGTTCCAAACTTTGGGGTGGCTGTGTCTTTTTGATTTTAATTTCCCTAAGCTATAGGATCACAAGTGGAAGTGCCCTAGGTTCTGTTGCTTTGTTTTTTAGATGTTTCAGGAAACACCATACACTTCTCCCGAGTGGTTGTTGGCAATTTACATCCCGCCCATCAGCATAACAAGGCTCCCAGTTCTCCATGGCCTGTCCTGCCTTTCTGGATTTTACACTTTTTTCAGATGGCCCTTTTGACCGGGGGGAAGTGAGACTTCATTGTAGTGCAGATTTCCTTTGCAAGCTTGCTTGGTTGGCCAAAAAGGGCATATGCGTTTTTTCCTGAATATATTCAGGAAAAAACGCATACGCCCTTTTTGGCCAAGTGCATCATTGTGGACGTTCTGCCTCTTTTCCTATGCTTTCAATGCAATTCCAGTCTACCTCCTGAAATCGGTTTCCTGCAATTCTGCCCCGCTTTCAAGTCCTCTTGGCAGCCTTACTTCAGTCTATTTTTGGATGATAGCTGTCATTTATAACTCTGCAGGTTTGTGAATTACAGTGCCCCTGAGCTCCTTTCTTCAACTCGCTTTCTTTTGAGCTGGCCGCAACACCGCAGGATGGCTTCAGGCCCTAATCTGGTTCCGGTACGGCACGCTGAGCCTTTGGTTATTTCCTCTTCCTGGTGGGAAATGAGAGTTAAATTTGCCCGTCCAGACACCTCCAGCTAGCCTCTCATTGGTTCTCGCTATTCCTGTTCATCTTCCGCAGAAATTGCAAACTGGGCCAAACAGGAGGTTAAAGGGACTGACTCTCCAAGTTGGGAGAGTGTTAGTAAAGCGTCTGGAATGTTGCACCCGAGTACCAGGGGAGGAAAACTGAGACATATTTGAACACGTCTCCCGATCACATGGTTGATCATACTCTGGGTTCCACATGCATGTTTTAGCTGAAGGAAGAATACCTAAAATCTGCGTAGTTGAAACCCGTGGAATGGGTACCATGCAATATGACTTCAAAGGTCTTCATTTGCTCACTGAACCTCTCCAATCCTATCACTGCTGCGTTTATGCCCCTGTACACATGCTTGATTCTCTTTCGGAGACATAGCAATCTATAGGTTTTAAGATACTTACTAGTCAGGTACATTCTTAGGCGTTTAATATGCGGTGTTGAGTCCATTTCGTTGAGCAAGGAGTAGCTCTTGTCTATTCCATATTTGGCTTAAGGAACTTTGTGCTCATTTCAATCTCTGGTTTTATGCAGCACCCCAACTCACCTTTACCCTTAAGCAAGCATAAGTTGGTTTTCTAAATTTGAGACCCTGTTCTGTTCTGTAATTCAGTTCCTGTGTAGCCAAGTTTACATTCCGTGTATTACTGATATCTTATGATGTTTCTTTTTCTGTGTGACTTATTTCAGTTAGAATCACCATACCCGAATCCACTCATTATGCTGCTACGGGCCTGGTGACATAGATTTCATTGCTGAGTGATATTGCTTTGTACATGAGTACCACAACTTCTTTATCCATTTTTCACTTTCTGTGATATTGAACTTGTACGGTAAACGAGGTTCTTGTAAACAGAGGCGTCCCAAACTTTGGGGTGGCTGTGTCTTTTTGATTTTAATTTCCCTAAGCTATAGGACCATAAGTGGAAGTGCACTAGGCTCTGTTGCTTTGTTTTTTAGATGTTTCAGGAAACACCATACACTTCTCCGGAGTGGCTGTTGGCAATTTACATCCCGCCCATCAGCATAACAAGGCTCCCAGTTCTCCATGTCCTGTCCTGCCTTTCTGGATTTTACACTTTTTTCAGATGGCCCTTTTGACCGGGGGGAAGTGAGACTTCATTGTAGTGCAGATTTCCTTTGCAAGCTTGCTTGGTTGGGCAAAAAGGGCGTATGCGTTTTTTCCTGAATATATTCAGGAAAAAACGCATACGCCCTTTTTGGCCAAGTGCATCATTGTGGACGTTCTGCCTCTTTTCCTATGCTTTCAATGCAATTCCAGTCTACCTCCTGAAATCGGTTTCCTGCAATTCTGCCCCGCTTTCAAGTCCTCTTGGCAGCCTTACTTCAGTCTATTTTTGGACGATAGCTGTCATTTATAACTCTGCAGGTTTGTGAATTACAGTGCCCCTGAGCTCCTTTCTTCAACTCGCTTTCTTTTGAGCTGGCCGCAACACCGCAGGATGGCTTCAGGCCCTAATCTGGTTCCGGTACGGCACGCTGAGCCTTTGGTTATTTCCTCTTCCTGGTGGGAAATGAGAGTTAAATTTGCCCGTCCAGACACCTCCAGCTAGCCTCTCATTGGTTCTCGCTATTCCTGTTCATCTTCCGCAGAAATTGCAAACTGGGCCAAACAGGAGGTTAAAGGGACTGACTCTCCAAGTGGGGAGAGTGTTAGTAAAGCGTCTGGAATGTTGCACCCGAGTACCAGGGGAGGAAAACTGAGACATATTTGAACACGTCTCCCGATCACATGGTTGATCATACTCTGGGTTCCACATGCATGTTTTAGCTGAAGGAAGAATACCTAAAATCTGCGTAGTTGAAACCCGTGGAATGGGTACCATGCAATATGACTTCAAAGGTCTTCATTTGCTCACTGAACCTCTCCAATCCTATCACTGCTGCGTTTATGCCCCTGTACACATGCTTGATTCTCTTTCGGAGACATAGCAATCTATAGGTTTTAAGATACTTACTAGTCAGGTACATTCTTAGGCGTTTAATATGCGGTGTTGAGTCCATTTCGTTGAGCAAGGAGTAGCTCTTGTCTATTCCATATTTGGCTTAAGGAACTTTGTGCTCATTTCAATCTCTGGTTTTATGCAGCACCCCAACTCACCTTTACCCTTAAGCAAGCATAAGTTGGTTTTCTAAATTTGAGACCCTGTTCTGTTCTGTAATTCAGTTCCTGTGTAGCCAAGTTTACATTCCGTGTATTACTGACATCTTATGATGTTTCTTTTTCTGTGTGACTTATTTCAGTTAGAATCATCATACCTGAATCCACTGATTGTGCTACTAAGGGCCTGATGACACAGATTTCATTGCTGAGTGATATTGCTTTGTAACTAAATACCACAACTTCTTTATCCATTTTTCAATTTCTGCAATGTTGAACTTGTACTGTAAACGAGGTTCTTGTAAACAGAGCCGTTCCAAACTTTGGGGTGGCTGTGTCTTTTTGATTTTAATTTCCCTAAGCTATAGGATCATAAGTGGAAGTGCCCTAGGTTCTGTTGCTTTGTTTTTTAGATGTTTCAGGAAACACCATACACTTCTCCCGAGTGGTTGTTGGCAATTTACATCCCGCCCATCAGCATAACAAGGCTCCCAGTTCTCCATGGCCTGTCCTGCCTTTCTGGATTTTACACTTTTTTCAGATGGCTCTTTTGACCGGGGGGAAGTGAGACTTCATTGTAGTGCAGATTTCCTTTGCAAGCTTGCTTGGTTGGCCAAAAAGGGCATATGCGTTTTTTCCTGAATATATTCAGGAAAAAACGCATATGCCCTTTTTGGCCAAGTGCATCATTGTGGACGTTCTGCCTCTTTTCCTATGCTTTCAATGCAATTCCAGTCTACCTCCTGAAATCGGTTTCCTGCAATTCTGCCCCGCTTTCAAGTCTTCTTGGCAGCCTTACTTCAGTCTATTTTGGGACGATAGCTGTCATTTATAACTCTGCAGGTTTGTGAATTACAGTGCTCCTGAGCTCCTTTCTTCAACTCGCTTTCTTTTGAGCTGGCCGCAACACCGCAGGATGGCTTCAGGCCCTAATCTGGTTCCGGTACGGCACGCTGAGCCTTTGGTTATTTCCTCTTCCTGGTGGGAAGTGAGAGTTAAATTTGCCCGTCCAGACACCTCCAGCTAGCCTCTCATTGGTTCTCGCTATTCCTGTTCATCTTCCGCAGAAATTGCAAACTGGGCCAAACAGGAGGTTAAAGGCGCTGACTCTCCAAGTGGGGAGAGTGTTAGTAAAGCGTCTGGAATGTTGCACCCGAGTACCAGGGGAGGAAAACTGAGACATATTTGAACACGTCTCCCGATCACATGGTTGATCATACTCTGGGTTCCACATGCATGTTTTAGCTGAAGGAAGAATACCTAAAATCTGGGTAGTTGAACCCCGTGGAATGGGTACCATGCAATATGACTTCAAAGGGTCTTCATTTGCTCACTGAACCTCTCCAATCCTATCACTGCTGCGTTTATGCCCCTGTACACATGCTTAATTCTCTTTCGAAGACATAGCAATCCATAGGTTTTAAGATACTTACTAGTCAGGTACATTCTTAGGCGTTTAATATGCGGTGTTGAGTCCATTTCGTTGAGCAAGGAGTAGCTCTTGTCTATTCCATATTTGGCTTAAGGAACTTTATCTGTGCTCATTTCAATCTCTGGTTTTATGCAGCACCCCAACTCACCTTTCCCCTTAAGCAAGCATAAGTTGGTTTTCTAAATTTGAGACCCTGTTCTGTTCTGTAATTCAGTTCCTGTGTAGCCAAGTTTACATTCCGTGTATTACTGATATCTTATGATGTTTCTTTTTCTGTGTGACTTATTTCAGTTAGAATCATCATACCTGAATCCACTCACTGTGCTGCTAAGGGCATGATGACACAGATTTCATTGCTGAGTGATATTGCTTTGTAAGTAAATACCACAACTTTTTTATCCATTTTTCACTTTCTGCGATGTTGAACTTGTACTGTAAACGAGGTTCTTGTAAACAGAACCGTTCGAAACTTTGGGGTGGCTGTGTCTTTTTGATTTTAAATTCCCTAAGCTATAGGACCATAAGTGGAAGTGCCCTAGGCTCTGTTGCTTTGTTTTTTAGATGTTTCAGGAAACACCATACACTTCTCCCGAGTGTTTGTTGGCAATTTATATCCCGCCCTTCAGCATAACAAGGCTCCCAGTTCTCCATGGCCTGTCCTGCCTTTCTGGATTTTACACTTTTTTCAGATGGCCCTTTTGACCGGGGGGAAGTGAGACTTCATTGTAGTGCAGATTTCCTTTGCAAGCTTGCTTGGTTGGCCAAAAAGGGCGTATGCGTTTTTTCCTGAATATATTCAGGAAAAAACGCATACGCCCTTTTTGGCCAAGTGCATCATTGTGGACGTTCTGCCTCTTTTCCTATGCTTTCAATGCAATTCCAGTCTACCTCCTGAAATCGGTTTCCTGCAATTCTGCCCCACTTTCAAGTCCTCTTGGCAGCCTTACTTCAGTCTATTTTTGGACGATAGCTGTCATTTATAACTCTGCAGGTTTGTGAATTACAGTGCCCCTGAGCTCCTTTCTTCAACTCGCTTTCTTGTGAGCTGGCCGCAACACCGCAGGATGGCTTCAGGCCCTAATCTGGTTCCGGCACGGCACGCTGAGCCTTTGGTTATTTCCTCTTCCTGGTGGGAAATGAGAGTTAAATTTGCCCGTCCAGACACCTCCAGCTAGCCTCTCATTGGTTCTCGCTATTCTTGTTCATCTTCCGCAGAAATTGCAAACTGGGCCACACAGGAGGTTAAAGGGACTGACTCTCCAAGTGGGGAGAGTGTTAGTAAAGCGTCTGGAATGTTGCACCCGAGTACCAGGGGAGGAAAACTGAGACATATTTGAACACGTCTCCCGATCACATGGTTGATCATACTCTGGGTTCCACATGCATGGTTTAGCTGAAGGAAGAATACCTAAAATCTGTGTAGTTGAAACCCGTGGAATGGGTACCATGCAATATGACTTCAAAGGTCTTCATTTGCTCACTGAACCTCTCCAATCCTATCACTGCTGCGTTTATGCCCCTGTACACATGCTTGATTCTCTTTCGGAGACATAGCAATCTATAGGTTTTAAGATACTTACTAGTCAGGTACATTCTTAGGCGTTTAATATGCGGTGTTGAGTCCATTTCGTTGAGCAAGGAGTAGCTCTTGTCTATTCCATATTTGGCTTAAGGAACTTTGTGCTCATTTCAATCTCTGGTTTTATGCAGCACCCCAACTCACCTTTACCCTTAAGCAAGCATAAGTTGGTTTTCTAAATTTGAGACCCTGTTCTGTTCTGTAATTCAGTTCCTGTGTAGCCAAGTTTACATTCCGTGTATTACTGATATCTTATGATGTTTCTTTTTCTGTGTGACTTATTTCAGTTAGAATCACCATACCCGAATCCACTCATTATGCTGCTACGGGCCTGGTGACATAGATTTCATTGCTGAGTGATATTGCTTTGTACATGAGTACCACAACTTCTTTATCCATTTTTCACTTTCTGTGATATTGAACTTGTACGGTAAACGAGGTTCTTGTAAACAGAGGCGTCCCAAACTTTGGGGTGGCTGTGTCTTTTTGATTTTAATTTCCCTAAGCTATAGGACCATAAGTGGAAGTGCACTAGGCTCTGTTGCTTTGTTTTTTAGATGTTTCAGGAAACACCATACACTTCTCCGGAGTGGCTGTTGGCAATTTACATCCCGCCCATCAGCATAACAAGGCTCCCAGTTCTCCATGTCCTGTCCTGCCTTTCTGGATTTTACACTTTTTTCAGATGGCCCTTTTGACCGGGGGGAAGTGAGACTTCATTGTAGTGCAGATTTCCTTTGCAAGCTTGCTTGGTTGGCCAAAAAGGGCGTATGCGTTTTTTCCTGAATATATTCAGGAAAAAACGCATACGCCCTTTTTGGCCAAGTGCATCATTGTGGACGTTCTGCCTCTTTTCCTATGCTTTCAATGCAATTCCAGTCTACCTCCTGAAATCGGTTTCCTGCAATTCTGCCCCGCTTTCAAGTCCTCTTGGCAGCCTTACTTCAGTCTATTTTTGGACGATAGCTGTCATTTATAACTCTGCAGGTTTGTGAATTACAGTGCCCCTGAGCTCCTTTCTTCAACTCGCTTTCTTTTGAGCTGGCCGCAACACCGCAGGATGGCTTCAGGCCCTATTCTGGTTCCGGTACGGCATGCTGAGCCTTTGGTTATTTCCTCTTCCTGGTGGGAAATGAGAGTTAAATTTGCCCGTCCAGACACCTCCAGCTAGCCTCTCATTGGTTCTCGCTATTCCTGTTCATCTTCCGCAGAAATTGCAAACTGGGCCAAACAGGAGGTTAAAGGGACTGACTCTCCAAGTGGGGAGAGTGTTAGTAAAGCGTCTGGAATGTTGCACCCGAGTACCAGGGGAGGAAAACTGAGACATATTTGAACACGTCTCCCGATCACATGGTTGATCATACTCTGGGTTCCACATGCATGTTTTAGCTGAAGGAAGAATACCTAAAATCTGCGTAGTTGAAACCCGTGGAATGGGTACCATGCAATATGACTTCAAAGGTCTTCATTTGCTCACTGAACCTCTCCAATCCTATCACTGCTGCGTTTATGCCCCTGTACACATGCTTGATTCTCTTTCGGAGACATAGCAATCTATAGGTTTTAAGATACTTACTAGTCAGGTACATTCTTAGGCGTTTAATATGCGGTGTTGAGTCCATTTCGTTGAGCAAGGAGTAGCTCTTGTCTATTCCATATTTGGCTTAAGGAACTTTGTGCTCATTTCAATCTCTGGTTTTATGCAGCACCCCAACTCACCTTTCCCCTTAAGCAAGCATAAGTTGGTTTTCTAAATTTGAGACCCTGTTCTGTTCTGTAATTCAGTTCCTGTGTAGCCAAGTTTACATTCCGTGTATTACTGACATCTTATGATGTTTCTTTTTCTGTGTGACTTATTTCAGTTAGAATCATCATACCTGAATCCACTCATTGTGATGCTAAGGGCCTGATGACATAGATTTCATTGCTGAGTGATATTGCTTTGTAAGTAAATACCACAACTTCTTTATCCATTTTTCACTTTCTGCGATGTTGAACTTGTACTGTAAACGAGGTTCTTGTAAACAGAGGCGTCCCAAACTTTGGGGTGGCTGTGTCTTTTTGATTTTAATTTCCCTAAGCTATAGGACCATAAGTGGCAGTGCCCTAGGCTCTGTTGCTTTGTTTTTTAAATGTTTCAGGAAACACCATACACTTCTCCCGAGTGGTTGTTGGCAATTTACATCCCGCCCATCAGCATAACAAGGCTCCCAGTTCTCCATGGCCTGTCCTGCCTTTCTGGATTTTACACTTTTTTCAGATGGCCCTTTTGACCGGGGGGAAGTGAGACTTCATTGTAGTGCAGATTTCCTTTGCAAGCTTGCTTGGTTGGCCAAAAAGGGCGTATGCGTTTTTTCCTGAATATATTCAGGAAAAAACGCATACGCCCTTTTTGGCCAAGTGCATCATTGTGGACGTTCTGCCTCTTTTCCTATGCTTTCAATGCAATTCCAGTCTACCTCCTGAAATCGGTTTCCTGCAATTCTGCCCCGCTTTCAAGTCCTCTTGGCAGCCTTACTTCAGTCTATTTTTGGACGATAGCTGTCATTTATAACTCTGCAGGTTTGTGAATTACAGTGCCCCTGAGCTCCTTTCTTCAACTCGCCTTCTTGTGAACTGGCCGCAACACCGCAGGATGGCTTCAGGCCCTAATCTGGTTCCGGCCCGGCATGCTGAGCCTTTGGTTAATTCCTCTTCCTGGTGGGAAATGAGAGTTAAATTTGCCCGTCCAGACACCTCCAGCTAGCCTCTCATTGTTTCTCGCTATTCCTGTTCATCTTCCGCAGAAATTGCAAACTGGGCCAAACAGGAGGTTAAAGGCGCTGACTCTCCAAGTCGGGAGAGTGTTAGTAAAGCGTCTGGAGTGTTGCACCCGAGTACCAGGGGAGGAAAACTGAGACATATTTGAACACGTCTCCCGTTCACATGGTTGATCATACTTGGGTTCCACATGCATGTTTTAGCTGAAGGAAGAATACTTAAACCTGGAGAGTTAAGACCCGTGTAATGGGTACCATGCAATATGACTTCAAAGGGTCTTCATTTGCTCACCGAACCTCTCCAATCCTATCACTGCTGCGTTTATGCCCCTGTGCACATGCTTGATTCTCTTTCGGAGACATAGCAATCCATAGGTTTTAAGATACTTACTAGTCAGGTACATTCTTAGGCATTTAATATGCGGTGTTGAGTCCATTTCGTTGAGCAAGGAGTAGCTCTTGTCTATTCCATATTTGACTTAAGGAACTTTATCTGTGCTCATTTCAATCTCTGGTTTTATGCAGCACCCCAACTCACCTTTACCCTTAAGCAAGCATAAGTTGGTTTTCTAAATTTGAGACCCTGTTCTGTTCTGTAATTCAGTTCCTGTGTAGCCAAGTTTACATTCCGTGTATTACTGATATCTTATGATGTTTCTTTTTCTGTGTGACTTACTTCAGTTAGAATCATCATACCTGACTCCACTCATTGTGCTGCTAAGGGCCTGATGACACAGATTTCATTGCTGAGTGATATTGCTTTGTAAGTAAATACCACAACTTCTTTATCCATTTTTCACTTTCTGCGATGTTGAACTTGTACTGTAAATGAGGTTCTTGTAAACAGAGCCGTTCCAAACTTTGGGGTGGCTGTGTCTTTTTGATTTTAATTTCTCTAAGCTATAGGACCATAAGTGGAAGTGCCCTAGGTTCTGTTGCTTTGTTTTTTAGATGTTTCAGGAAACACCATACACTTCTCCCGAGTGGTTGTTGGCAATTTACATCCCGCCCATCAGCATAACAAGGCTCCCAGTTCTCCATGGCCTGTCCTGCCTTTCTGGATTTTACACTTTTTTCAGATGGCCCTTTTGACCGGGGGGAAGTGAGACTTCATTGTAGTGCAGATTTCCTTTGCAAGCTTGCTTGGTTGGCCAAAAAGGGCGTATGCGTTTTTTCCTGAATATATTCAGGAAAAAACGCATACGCCCTTTTTGGCCAAGTGCATCATTGTGGACGTTCTGCCTCTTTTCCTATGCTTTCAATGCAATTCCAGTCTACCTCCTGAAATCGGTTTCCTGCAATTCTGCCCCGCTTTCAAGTCCTCTTGGCAGCCTTACTTCAGTCTATTTTTGGACGATAGCTGTCATTTATAACTCTGCAGGTTTGTGAATTACAGTGCCCCTGAGCTCCTTTCTTCAACTCGCTTTCTTGTGAGCTGGCCGCAACACCGCAGGATGGCTTCAGGCCCTAATCTTGTTCCGGAGCGGCATGCTGAGCCTTTGGTTAATTCCTCTTCCTGGTGGGAAATGAGAGTTAAATTTGCCCGTCCAGACACCTCCAGCTAACCTCTCATTGGTTCTCGCTATTCCTGTTCATCTTCCGCAGAAATTGCAAACTGGGCCAAACAGGTGGTTAAAGGGACTGACTCTCCAAGTCGGGCGAGTGTTAGTAAAGCGTCTGGAATGTTGCACCCGAGTACCAGGGGAGGAAAACTGAGACATATTTGAACACGTCTCCCGTTCACATGGTTGATCATACTCTGGGTTCCACATGCATGTTTTAGCTGAAGGAAGAATACCTTAAACCTGGAGAGTTGAGACCCGTGTAATGGGTACCATGCAATATGACTTCAAAGGGTCTTCATTTGCTCACCGAACCTCTCCAATCCTATCACTGCTGCGTTTATGCCCCTGTACACACGCTTGATTCTCTTTTGGAGACATAGCAATCCATAGGTTTTAAGATACTTACTAGTCAGGTACATTCTTCGGCGTTTAATATGGGGTTTTGAGTCCATTTCGTTGAGCAAGGAGTAGCTCTTGTCTATTCCATATTTGGCTTAAGGAACTTTATCTGTGCTCATTTCAATCTCTGGTTTTATGCAGCACCCCAACTCACCTTTCCCCTTAAGCAAGCATAAGTTGGTTTTCTAAATTTGAGACCCTGTTCTGTTCTGTAATTCAGTTCCTGTGTAGCCAAGTTTACATTCCGTGTATTACTGATATCTTATGATGTTTCTTTTTCTGTGTGACTTATTTCAGTTAGAATTATCATACCTGAATCCACTCATTGTGCTGCTAAGGGCCTGATGACACAGATTTCATTGCTGAGTGATATTGCTTTGTAAGTAAATACCACAACTTCTTTATCCATTTTTCACTTTCTGTGATATTGAACTTGTACGGTAAACGAGGTTCTTGTAAACGGAGGCGTTCCAAACTTTGGGGTGGCTGTGTCTTTTTGATTTTAATGTCCCTAAGCTATAGGACCATAAGTGGAAGTGCCCTAGGCTCTGTTGCTTTGTTTTTTAGATGTTTCAGGAAACACCATACACTTCTCCCTAGTGTCTGTTGGCAATTTACATCCCGCCCATCAGCATAACAAGGCTCCCAGTTCTCCACGGCCTGTCCTGCCTTTCTGGATTTTACACTTTTTTCAGATGGCCCTTTTGACCGGGGGGAAGTGAGACTTCATTGTAGTGCAGATTTCCTTTGCAAGCTTGCTTGGTTGGCCAAAAAGGGCGTATGCGTTTTTTCCTGAATATATTCAGGAAAAAACGCATACGCCCTTTTTGGCCAAGTGCATCATTGTGGACGTTCTGCCTCTTTTCCTATGCTTTCAATGCAATTCCAGTCTACCTCCTGAAATCGGTTTCCTGCAATTCTGCCCCGCTTTCAAGTCCTCTTGGCAGCCTTACTTCAGTCTATTTTTGGACGATTGCTGTCATTTATAACTCTGCAGGTTTGTGAATTACAGTGCCCCTGAGCTCCTTTCTTCAACTCGCTTTCTTGTGAGCTGGCCGCAACACCGCAGGATGGCTTCAGGCCCTAATCTGGTTCCGGCACGGCACGCTGAGCCTTTGGTTAATTCCTCTTCCTGGTGGGAAATGAGAGTTAAATTTGCCCGTCCAGACACCTCCAGCTAGTCTCTCATTGGTTCTCGCTATTCCTGTTCATCTTCCGCAGAAATTGCAAACTGGGCCAAACAGGAGGTTAAAGGTGCTGACTCTCCAAGTGGGGAGAGTGTTAGTAAAGCATCTGGAATGTTGCACCCGAGTACCAGGGTACGAAAACTGAGACATATTTGAACACGTCTCCCGATCACATGGTTGATCATACTCTGGGTTCCACATGCATGTTTTAGCTGAAGGAAGAATACCTAAAACCTGGGTAGTTGAAACCCGTGGAATGGGTACCATGCAATATGACTTCAAAGGGTCTTCATTTGCTCACAGAACCTCTCCAATCCTATCACTGCTGCGTTTATGCCCCTGTACACATGCTTGATTCTCTTTCGGAGACATAGAAATCCGTAGGTTTTAAGATACTTACTAGTCAGGTACATTCTTAGGCGTTTAATATGCGGTGTTGAGTCCATTTCGTTGAGCAAGGAGTAGCTCTTGTCTATTCCATATTTGACTTAAGGAACTTTATCTGTGCTCATTTCAATCTCTGGTTTTATGCAGCACCCCAACTCACCTTTACCCTTAAGCAAGCATAAGTTGGTTTTCTAAATTTGAGACCCTGTTCTGTTCTGTAATTCAGTTCCTGTGTAGCCAAGTTTACATTCCGTGTATTACTGATATCTTATGATGTTTCTTTTTCTGTGTGACTTACTTCAGTTAGAATCATCATACCTGAATCCACTCATTGTGCTGCTAAGGGCCTGATGACACAGATTTCATTGCTGAGTGATATTGCTTTGTAAGTAAATACCACAACTTCTTTCTCCATTTTTCACTTTCTGCGATGTTGAACTTGTACTGTAAACGAGGTTCTTGTAAACAGAGCCGTTCCAAACTTTGGGGTGGCTGTGTCTTTTTGATTTTAATTTCCCTAAGCTATAGGACCATAAGTGGAAGTGCCCTAGGTTCTGTTGCTTTGTTTTTTAGATGTTTCAGGAAACACCATACACTTCTCCCGAGTGGTTGTTGGCAATTTACATCCCGCCCATCAGCATAACAAGGCTCCCAGTTCTTCATGGCCTGTCCTGCCTTTCTGGATTTTACACTTTTTTCAGATGGCCCTTTTGACCGGGGGGAAGTGAGACTTCATTGTAGTGCAGATTTCCTTTGCAAGCTTGCTTGGTTGGCCAAAAAGGGCGTATGCGTTTTTTCCTGAATATATTCAGGAAAAAACGCATACGCCCTTTTTGGCCAAGTGCATCATTGTGGACGTTCTGCCTCTTTTCCTATGCTTTCAATGCAATTCCAGTCTACCTCCTGAAATCGGTTTCCTGCAATTCTGCCCCGCTTTCAAGTCCTCTTGGCAGCCTTACTTCAGTCTATTTTTGGACAATAGCTGTCATTTATAACTCTGCAGGTTTGTGAATTACAGTGCCCCTGAGCTCCTTTCTTCAACTCGCTTTCTTGTGACCTGGCCGCAACACCGCAGGATGGCTTCAGGCCCTAATTTTGTTCCGGCCCGGCATGCTGAGCCTTTGATTAATTCCTCTTCCTGGTGGGAAATGAGAGTTAAATTTGCCCGTCCAGACACCTCCAGCTAGCCTCTCATTGGTTCTCGCTATTCCTGTTCATCTTCCGCAGAAATTGCAAACTGGGCCAAACAGGAGGTTAAAGGGACTGACTCTCCAAGTCGGGAGAGTGTTAGTAAAGCATCTGGAATGTTGCACCCCAGTACCAGGGGAGGAAAACTGAGACATATTTGAACACGTCTCCCGTTCACATGGTTGATCATACTCTGGGTTCCACATGCATGTTTTAGCTGAAGGAAGAATACCTTAAACCTGGAGATTTGAGACCCGTGTAATGGGTACCATGCAATATGACTTCAAAGGGTCTTCATTTGCTCACCGAACCTCTCCAATCCTATCACTGCTGCGTTTATGCCCCTGTACACACGCTTGATTCTCTTTTGGAGACATAGCAATCCATAGGTTTTAAGATACTTACTAGTCAGGTACATTCTTAGGCGTTTAATATGGGGTTTTGAGTCCATTTCGTTGAGCAAGGAGTAGCTCTTGTCTATTCCATATTTGGCTTAAGGAACTTTATCTGTGCTCATTTCAATCTCTGGTTTTATGCAGCACCCCAACTCACCTTTCCCCTTAAGCAAGCATAAGTTGGTTTTCTAAATTTGAGACCCTGTTCTGTTCTGTAATTCAGTTCCTGTGTAGCCAAGTTTACATTCCGTGTATTACTGATATCTTATGATGTTTCTTTTTCTGTGTGACTTATTTCAGTTAGAATCATCATACCTGAATCCACTCATTATGCTGCTACGGGCCTGATGACATAGATTTCATTGCTGAGTGATACTGCATTGTACGTACGTACCACAAGTTCTTTATCCATTTTTCACTTTCTGTGATATTGAACTTGTACGGTAAACGAGGTTCTTGTAAACGGAGGCGTCCCAAACTTTGGGGTGGCTGTGTCTTTTTGATTTTAATTTCCCTAAGCTATAGGACCATAAGTGGAAGTGCCCTAGGCTCTGTTGCTTTGTTTTTTAGATGTTTCAGGAAACACCATACACTTCTCCCTAGTGTCTGTTGGCAATTTACATCCCGCCCATCAGCATAACAAGGCTCCCAGTTCTCCATGGCCTGTCCTGCCTTTCTGGATTTTACACTTTTTTCAGATGGCCCTTTTGACCGGGGGGAAGTGAGACTTCATTGTAGTGCAGATTTCCTTTGCAAGCTTGCTTGGTTGGCCAAAAAGGGCGTATGCGTTTTTTCCTGAATATATTCAGGAAAAAACGCATACGCCCTTTTTGGCCAAGTGCATCATTGTGGACGTTCTGCCTCTTTTCCTATGCTTTCAATGCAATTCCAGTCTACCTCCTGAAATCGGTTTCCTGCAATTCTGCCCCGCTTTCAAGTCCTCTTGGCAGCCTTACTTCAGTCTATTTTTGGACGATTGCTGTCATTTATAACTCTGCAGGTTTGTGAATTACAGTGCCCCTGAGCTCCTTTCTTCAACTCGCTTTCTTGTGAGCTGGCCGCAACACCGCAGGATGGCTTCAGGCCCTAATCTGGTTCCGGCACGGCACGCTGAGCCTTTGGTTAATTCCTCTTCCTGGTGGGAAATGAGAGTTAAATTTGCCCGTCCAGACACCTCCAGCTAGTCTCTCATTGGTTCTCGCTATTCCTGTTCATCTTCCACAGAAATTGCAAACTGGGCCAAACAGGAGGTTAAAGGTGCTGACTCTCCAAGTGGGGAGAGTGTTAGTAAAGCGTCTGGAATGTTGCACCCGAGTACCAGGGTACGAAAACTGAGACATATTTGAACACGTCTCCCGATCACATGGTTGATCATACTCTGGGTTCCACATGCATGTTTTAGGTGAAGGAAGTATACCTAAAACCTGGGTAGTTGAAACCCGTGTAATGGGTACCATGCAATATGACTTCAAAGGGTCTTCATTTGCTCACAGAACCTCTCCAATCCTATCACTGCTGCGTTTATGCCCCTGTACACATGCTTGATTCTCTTTCGGAGACATAGCAATCCATAGGTTTTAAGATACTTACTAGTCAGGTACATTCTTAGGCGTTTAATATGCGGTGTTGAGTCCATTTCGTTGAGCAAGGAGTAGCTCTTGTCTATTCCATATTTGACTTAAGGAACTTTATCTGTGCTCATTTCAATCTCTGGTTTTATGCAGCACCCCAACTCACCTTTACCCTTAAGCAAGCATAAGTTGGTTTTCTAAATTTGAGACCCTGTTCTGTTCTGTAATTCAGTTCCTGTGTAGCCAAGTTTACATTCCGTGTATTACTGACATCTTATGATGTTTCTTTTTCTGTGTGACTTATTTCAGTTAGAATCATCATACCTGAATCCACTGATTGTGCTACTAAGGGCCTGATGACACAGATTTCATTGCTGAGTGATATTGCTTTGTAAGTAAATACCACAAATTCTTTCTCCATTTTTCACTTTCTGCGATGTTGAACTTGTACTGTAAACGAGGTTCTTGTAAACAGAGCCGTTCCAAACTTTGGGGTGGCTGTGTCTTTTTGATTTTAATTTCCCTAAGCTATAGGACCATAAGTGGAAGTGCCCTAGGTTCTGTTGCTTTGTTTTTTAGATGTTTCAGGAAACACCATACACTTCTCCCGAGTGGTTGTTGGCAATTTACATCCCGCCCATCAGCATAACAAGGCTCCCAGTTCTCCATGGCCTGTCCTGCCTTTCTGGATTTTACACTTTTTTCAGATGGCCCTTTTGACCAGGGGGAAGTGAAACTTCATTGTAGTGCAGATTTCCTTTGCAAGCTTGCTTGGTTGGCCAAAAAGGGCGTATGCGTTTTTTCCTGAATATATTCAGGAAAAAACGCATACGCCCTTTTTGGCCAAGTGCATCATTGTGGACGTTCTGCCTCTTTTCCTATGCTTTCAATGCAATTCCAGTCTACCTCCTGAAATCGGTTTCCTGCAATTCTGCCCCGCTTTCAAGTCCTCTTGGCAGCCTTACTTCAGTCTATTTTTGGACGATAGCTGTCATTTATAACTCTGCAGGTTTGTGAATTACAGTGCCCCTGAGCTCCTTTCTTCAACTCGCTTTCTTGTGACCTGGCCGCAACACCACAGGATGGCTTCAGGCCCTAATCCTGTTCGGGCCCGGCATGCTGAGCCTTTGGTTAATTCCTCTTCCTGGTGGGAAATGAGAGTTAAATTTGCCCGTCCAGACACCTCCAGCTAGCCTCTCATTGGTTCTCGCTATTCCTGTTCATCTTCCGCAGAAATTGCAAACTGGGCCAAACAGGAGGTTAAAGGGACTGACTCTCCAAATCGGGAGAGTGTTAGTAAAGCGTCTGGAATGTTGCACCCGAGTACCAGGGGAGGAAAACTGAGACATATTTGAACACGTCTCCCGTTCACATGGTTGATCATACTCTGGGTTCCACATGCATGTTTTAGCTGAAGGAAGAATACCTTAAACCTGGAGAGTTGAGACCCGTGTAATGGGTAGCATGCAATATGACTTCAAAGGGTCTTCATTTGCTCACCGAACCTCTCCAATCCTATCACTGCTGCGTTTATGCCCCTGTACACACGCTTGATTCTCTTTTGGAGACATAGCAATCCATAGGTTTTAAGATACTTACTAGTCAGGTACATTCTTAGGCGTTTAATATGGGGTTTTGAGTCCATTTCGTTGAGCAAGGAGTAGCTCCTGTCTATTCCATATTTGGCTTAAGGAACTTTATCTGTGCTCATTTCAATCTCTGGTTTTATGCAGCACCCCAACTCACCTTTCCCCTTAAGCAAGCATAAGTTGTTTTTCTAAATTTGAGACCCTGTTCTGTTTTGGAATGCAGTTCCTGTGTAGCCAAGTTTACATTCCGTGTATTAGTGATATCTTATGATGTTTCCTTTTCTGTGTGACTTATTTCAGTTAGAATCATCGTACCTGAATCCACTCATTATGCTGCTATGGACCTGATGACATAGATTTCATTGCTGAGTGATACTGCATTGTACGTAAGTACCACAAGTTCTTTATCCATTTTTCACTTTCTGTGATATTGAACTTGTACGGTAAACGAGGTTCTTGTAAACGGAGGCGTCCCAAACTTTGGGGTGGCTGTGTCTTTTTGATTTTAATTTCCCTAAGCTATAGGACCATAAGTGGAAGTGCCCTAGGCTCTGTTGCTTTGTTTTTTAGATGTTTCAGGAAACACCATACACTTCTCCCTAGTGTCTGTTGGCAATTTACATCCCGCCCATCAGCATAACAAGGCTCCCAGTTCTCCATGGCCTGTTCTGCCTTTGTGGATTTTACACTTTTTTCAGATGGCCCTTTTGACCGGGGGGAAGTGAAACTTCATTGTAGTGCAGATTTCCTTTGCAAGCTTGCTTGGTTGGCCAAAAAGGGCGTATGCGTTTTTTCCTGAATATATTCAGGAAAAAACGCATACGCCCTTTTTGGCCAAGTGCATCATTGTGGACGTTCTGCCTCTTTTCCTATGCTTTCAATGCAATTCCAGTCTACCTCCTGAAATCGGTTTCCTGCAATTCTGCCCCGCTTTCAAGTCCTCTTGGCAGCCTTACTTCAGTCTATTTTTGGACGATTGCTGTCATTTATAACTCTGCAGGTTTGTGAATTACAGTGCCCCTGAGCTCCTTTCTTCAACTCGCTTTCTTGTGAGCTGGCCGCAACACCGCAGGATGGCTTCAGGCCCTAATCTGGTTCCGGCACGGCACGCTGAGCCTTTGGTTAATTCCTCTTCCTGGTGGGAAATGAGAGTTAAATTTGCCCGTCCAGACACCTCCAGCTAGTCTCTCATTGGTTCTCGCTATTCCTGTTCATCTTCCGCAGAAATTGGAAACTGGGCCAAACAGGAGGTTAAAGGTGCTGACTCTCCAAGTGGGGAGAGTGTTAGTAAAGCGTCTGGAATGTTGCACCCGAGTACCAGGGTACGAAAACTGAGACATATTTGAACACGTCTCCCGATCACATGGTTGATCATACTCTGGGTTCCACATGCATGTTTTAGGTGAAGGAAGAATACCTAAAACCTGGGTAGTTGAAACCCGTGGAATGGGTACCATGCAATATGACTTCAATGGGTCTTCATTTGCTCACAGAACCTCTCCAATCCTATCACTGCTGCGTTTATGCCCCTGTACACATGCTTGATTCTCTTTCGGAGACATAGCAATCCATAGGTTTTAAGATATTTACTAGTCAGGTACATTCTTAGGCGTTTAATACGGGGTGTTGAGTCCATTTCGTTGAGCAAGGAGTAGCTCTTGTCTATTCCATATTTGGCTTAAGGAACTTTATCTGTGCTCATTTCAATCTCTGGTTTTATGCAGCACCCCAACTCACCTTTACCCTTAAGCAAGCATAAGTTGGTTTTCTAAATTTGAGACCCTGTTCTGTTCTGTAATTCAGTTCCTGTGTAGCCAAGTTTACATTCCGTGTATTACTGATATCTTATGATGTTTCTTTTTCTGTGTGACTTATTTCAGTTAGAATCATCATACCTGAATCCACTCATTGTGCTGCTAAGGGCCTGATGACACAGATTTCATTGCTGAGTGATATTGCTTTGTAAGTAAATACCACAACTTCTTTATCCATTTTTCACTTTCTGCGATGTTGAACTTGTACTGTAAACGAGGTTCTTGTAAACAGAGCCGTTCCAAACTTTGGGGTGGCTGTGTCTTTTTGATTTTAATTTCCCTAAGCTATAGGACCATAAGTGGAAGTGCCCTAGGTTCTGTTGCTTTGTTTTTTAGATGTTTCAGGAAACACCATACACTTCTCCCGAGTGGTTGTTGGCAATTTACATCCCGCCCATCAGCATAACAAGGCTCCCAGTTCTCCATGGCCTGTCCTGCCTTTCTGGATTTTACACTTTTTTCAGATGGCCCTTTTGACCAGGGGGAAGTGAAACTTCATTGTAGTGCAGATTTCCTTTGCAAGCTTGCTTGGTTGGCCAAAAAGGGCGTATGCGTTTTTTCCTGAATATATTCAGGAAAAAACGCATACGCCGTTTTTGGCCAAGTGCATCATTGTGGACGTTCTGCCTCTTTTCCTATGCTTTCAATGCAATTCCAGTCTACCTCCTGAAATCGGTTTCCTGCAATTCTGCCCCGCTTTCAAGTCCTCTTGGCAGCCTTACTTCAGTCTATTTTTGGACGATAGCTGTCATTTATAACTCTGCAGGTTTGTGAATTACAGTGCCCCTGAGCTCCTTTCTTCAACTCGCTTTCTTGTGACCTGGCCGCAACACCGCAGGATGGCTTCAGGCCCTAATCTGCTTCTGGCACGGCACGCTGAGCCTTTGGTTAATTCCTCTTCCTGGTGGGAAATGAGAGTTAAATTTGCCCGTCCAGACACCTCCAGCTAGCCTCTCATTGGTTCTCGCTATTCCTGTTCATCTTCCGCAGAAATTGCAAACTGGGCCAAACAGGAGGTTAAAGGGACTGACTCTCCAAGTCGGGAGAGTGTTAGTAAAGCGTCTGGAATGTTGCACCCGAGTACCAGGGGAGGAAAACTGAGACATATTTGAACACGTCTCCCGTTCACATGGTTGATCATACTCTGGGTTCCACATGCATGTTTTAGCTGAAGGAAGAATACCTTAAACCTGGAGAGTTGAGACCCGTGTAATGGGTACCATGCAATATGACTTCAAAGGGTCTTCATTTGCTCACCGAACCTCTCCAATCCTATCACTGCTGCGTTTATGCCCCTGTACACACGCTTGATTCTCTTTTGGAGACATAGCAATCCATAGGTTTTAAGATACTTACTAGTCAGGTACATTCTTAGGCGTTTAATATGGGGTTTTGAGTCCATTTCGTTGAGCAAGGAGTACCTCTTGTCTATTCCATATTTGGCTTAAGGAACTTTATCTGTGCTCATTTCAATCTCTGGTTTTATGCAGCACCCCAACTCACCTTTCCCCTTAAGCAAGCATAAGTTGGTTTTCTGAATTTGAGACCCTGTTCTGTTTTGGAATGCAGTTCCTGTGTAGCCAAGTTTACATTCCGTGTATTAGTGATATCTTATGATGTTTCTTTTTCTGTGTGACTTATTTCAGTTAGAATCATCGTACCAGAATCCACTCATTATGCTGCTACGGGCCTGATGACATAGATTTCATTGCTGAGTGATACTGCATTGTACGTAAGTACCACAAGTTCTTTATCCATTTTTCACTTTCTGTGATATTGAACTTGTATGGTAAACGAGGTTCTTGTAAACGGAGGCGTCCCAAACTTTGGGGTGGCTGTGTCTTTTTGATTTTAATTTCCCTAAGCTATAGGACCATAAGTGGAAGTGCCCTAGGCTCTGTTGCTTTGTTTTTTAGATGTTTCAGGAAACACCATACACTTCTCCCTAGTGTCTGTTGGCAATTTACATCCCGCCCATCAGCATAACAAGGCTCCCAGTTCTCCATGGCCTGTCCTGCCTTTCTGGATTTTACACTTTTTTCAGATGACCCTTTTGACCGGGGGGAAGTGAGACTTCATTGTAGTGCAGATTTCCTTTGCAAGCTTGCTTGGTTGGCCAAAAAGGGCGTATGCGTTTTTTCCTGAATATATTCAGGAAAAAACGCATACGCCCTTTTTGGCCAAGTGCATCATTGTGGACGTTCTGCCTCTTTTCCTATGCTTTCAATGCAATTCCAGTCTACCTCCTGAAATCGGTTTCCTGCAATTCTGCCCCGCTTTCAAGTCCTCTTGGCAGCCTTACTTCAGTCTATTTTTGGACGATTGCTGTCATTTATAACTCTGCAGGTTTGTGAATTACAGTGCCCCTGAGCTCCTTTCTTCAACTCGCTTTCTTGTGACCTGGCCGCAACACCGCAGGATGGCTTCAGGCCCTAATCTGCTTCTGGCACGGCACGCTGAGCCTTTGGTTAATTCCTCTTCCTGGTGGGAAATGAGAGTTAAATTTGCCCGTCCAGACACCTCCAGCTAGCCTCTCATTGGTTCTCGCTATTCCTGTTCATCTTCCGCAGAAATTGCAAACTGGGCCAAACAGGAGGTTAAAGGGACTGACTCTCCAAGTCGGGAGAGTGTTAGTAAAGCGTCTGGAATGTTGCACCCGAGTACCAGGGGAGGAAAACTGAGACATATTTGAACACGTCTCCCGTTCACATGGTTGATCATACTCTGGGTTCCACATGCATGTTTTAGCTGAAGGAAGAATACCTTAAACCTGGAGAGTTGAGACCCGTGTAATGGGTACCATGCAATATGACTTCAAAGGGTCTTCATTTGCTCACCGAACCTCTCCAATCCTATCACTGCTGCGTTTATGCCCCTGTACACACGCTTGATTCTCTTTTGGAGACATAGCAATCCATAGGTTTTAAGATACTTACTAGTCAGGTACATTCTTCGGCGTTTAATATGGGGTTTTGAGTCCATTTCGTTGAGCAAGGAGTACCTCTTGTCTATTCCATATTTGGCTTAAGGAACTTTATCTGTGCTCATTTCAATCTCTGGTTTTATGCAGCACCCCAACTCACCTTTCCCCTTAAGCAAGCATAAGTTGGTTTTCTGAATTTGAGACCCTGTTCTGTTTTGGAATGCAGTTCCTGTGTAGCCAAGTTTACATTCCGTGTATTAGTGATATCTTATGATGTTTCTTTTTCTGTGTGACTTATTTCAGTTAGAATCATCGTACCAGAATCCACTCATTATGCTGCTACGGGCCTGATGACATAGATTTCATTGCTGAGTGATACTGCATTGTACGTAAGTACCACAAGTTCTTTATCCATTTTTCACTTTCTGTGATATTGAACTTGTACGGTAAACGAGGTTCTTGTAAACGGAGGCGTCCCAAACTTTGGGGTGGCTGTGTCTTTTTGATTTTAATTTCCCTAAGCTATAGGACCATAAGTGGAAGTGCCCTAGGCTCTGTTGCTTTGTTTTTTAGATGTTTCAGGAAACACCATACACTTCTCCCTAGTGTCTGTTGGCAATTTACATCCCGCCCATCAGCATAACAAGGCTCCCAGTTCTCCATGGCCTGTCCTGCCTTTCTGGATTTTACACTTTTTTCAGATGACCCTTTTGACCGGGGGGAAGTGAGACTTCATTGTAGTGCAGATTTCCTTTGCAAGCTTGCTTGGTTGGCCAAAAAGGGCGTATGCGTTTTTTCCTGAATATATTCAGGAAAAAACGCATACGCCCTTTTTGGCCAAGTGCATCATTGTGGACGTTCTGCCTCTTTTCCTATGCTTTCAATGCAATTCCAGTCTACCTCCTGAAATCGGTTTCCTGCAATTCTGCCCCGCTTTCAAGTCCTCTTGGCAGCCTTACTTCAGTCTATTTTTGGACGATTGCTGTCATTTATAACTCTGCAGGTTTGTGAATTACAGTGCCCCTGAGCTCCTTTCTTCAACTCGCTTTCTTGTGACCTGGCCGCAACACCGCAGGATGGCTTCAGGCCCTAATCTGCTTCTGGCACGGCACGCTGAGCCTTTGGTTAATTCCTCTTCCTGGTGGGAAATGAGAGTTAAATTTGCCCGTCCAGACACCTCCAGCTAGCCTCTCATTGGTTCTCGCTATTCCTGTTCATCTTCCGCAGAAATTGCAAACTGGGCCAAACAGGAGGTTAAAGGGACTGACTCTCCAAGTCGGGAGAGTGTTAGTAAAGCGTCTGGAATGTTGCACCCGAGTACCAGGGGAGGAAAACTGAGACATATTTGAACACGTCTCCCGTTCACATGGTTGATCATACTCTGGGTTCCACATGCATGTTTTAGCTGAAGGAAGAATACCTTAAACCTGGAGAGTTGAGACCCGTGTAATGGGTACCATGCAATATGACTTCAAAGGGTCTTCATTTGCTCACCGAACCTCTCCAATCCTATCACTGCTGCGTTTATGCCCCTGTACACATGCTTGATTCTCTTTTGGAGACATAGCAATCCATAGGTTTTAAGATACTTACTAGTCAGGTACATTCTTAGGCGTTTAATATGGGGTTTTGAGTCCATTTCGTTGAGCAAGGAGTACCTCTTGTCTATTCCATATTTGGCTTAAGGAACTTTATCTGTGCTCATTTCAATCTCTGGTTTTATGCAGCACCCCAACTCACCTTTCCCCTTAAGCAAGCATAAGTTGGTTTTCTGAATTTGAGACCCTGTTCTGTTTTGGAATGCAGTTCCTGTGTAGCCAAGTTTACATTCCGTGTATTAGTGATATCTTATGATGTTTCTTTTTCTGTGTGACTTATTTCAGTTAGAATCATCGTACCAGAATCCACTCATTATGCTGCTACGGGCCTGATGACATAGATTTCATTGCTGAGTGATACTGCATTGTACGTAAGTACCACAAGTTCTTTATCCATTTTTCACTTTCTGTGATATTGAACTTGTACGGTAAACGAGGTTCTTGTAAACGGAGGCGTCCCAAACTTTGGGGTGGCTGTGTCTTTTTGATTTTAATTTCCCTAAGCTATAGGACCATAAGTGGAAGTGCCCTAGGCTCTGTTGCTTTGTTTTTTAGATGTTTCAGGAAACACCATACACTTCTCCCTAGTGTCTGTTGGCAATTTACATCCCGCCCATCAGCATAACAAGGCTCCCAGTTCTCCATGGCCTGTCCTGCCTTTCTGGATTTTACACTTTTTTCAGATGACCCTTTTGACCGGGGGGAAGTGAGACTTCATTGTAGTGCAGATTTCCTTTGCAAGCTTGCTTGGTTGGCCAAAAAGGGCGTATGCGTTTTTTCCTGAATATATTCAGGAAAAAACGCATACGCCCTTTTTGGCCAAGTGCATCATTGTGGACGTTCTGCCTCTTTTCCTATGCTTTCAATGCAATTCCAGTCTACCTCCTGAAATCGGTTTCCTGCAATTCTGCCCCGCTTTCAAGTCCTCTTGGCAGCCTTACTTCAGTCTATTTTTGGACGATTGCTGTCATTTATAACTCTGCAGGTTTGTGAATTACAGTGCCCCTGAGCTCCTTTCTTCAACTCGCTTTCTTGTGAGCTGGCCGCAACACCGCAGGATGGCTTCAGGCCCTAATCTGGTTCCGGCATGGCACGCTGAGCCTTTGGTTAATTCCTCTTCCTGGTGGGAAATGAGAGTTAAATTTGCCCGTCCAGACACCTCCAGCTAGTCTCTCATTGGTTCTCGCTATTCCTGTTCATCTTCCGCAGAAATTGGAAACTGGGCCAAACAGGAGGTTAAAGGTGCTGACTCTCCAAGTGGGGAGAGTGTTAGTAAAGCGTCTGGAATGTTGCACCCGAGTACCAGGGTACGAAAACTGAGACATATTTGAACACGTCTCCCGATCACATGGTTGATCATACTCTGGGTTCCACATGCATGTTTTAGCTGAAGGAAGAATACATAAAACCTGGGTAGTTGAAACCCGTGGAATGGGTACCATGCAATATGACTTCAAAGGTCTTCATTTGCTCACTGAACCTCTCCAATCCTATCACTGCTGCGTTTATGCCCCTGTACACATGCTTGATTCTCTTTCGGTGACATAGCAATCTATAGGTTTTAAGATACTTACTAGTCAGGTACATTCTTAGGCGTTTAATATGCGGTGTTGAGTCCACTTCGTTGAGCAAGGAGTAGCTCTTGTCTATTCCATATTTGGCTTAAGGAACTTTGTGCTCATTTCAATCTCTGGTTTTATGCAGCACCCCAACTCACCTTTCCCCTTAAGCAAGCATAAGTTGGTTTTCTAAATTTGAGACCCTGTTCTGTTCTGTAATTCAGTTCCTGTGTAGCCAAGTTTACATTCCGTGTATTACTGATATCTTATGATGTTTCTTTTTTTGTGTGACTTATTTCAGTTAGAATCACCATACCCGAATCCACTCATTATGCTGCTACGGGCCTGGTGACATAGATTTCATTGCTGAGTGATATTGCTTTGTACATGAGTACCACAACTTCTTTATCCATTTTTCACTTTCTGTGATATTGAACTTGTACGGTAAACGAGGTTCTTGTAAACAGAGGCGTCCCAAACTTTGGGGTGGCTGTGTCTTTTTGATTTTAATTTCCCTAAGCTATAGGACCATAAGTGGAAGTGCACTAGGCTCTGTTGCTTTGTTTTTTAGATGTTTCAGGAAACACCATACACTTCTCCGGAGTGGCTGTTGGCAATTTACATCCCGCCCATCAGCATAACAAGGCTCCCAGTTCTCCATGTCCTGTCCTGCCTTTCTGGATTTTACACTTTTTTCAGATGGCCCTTTTGACCGGGGGGAAGTGAGACTTCATTGTAGTGCAGATTTCCTTTGCAAGCTTGCTTGGTTGGCCAAAAAGGGCGTATGCGTTTTTTCCTGAATATATTCAGGAAAAAACCCATACGCCCTTTTTGGCCAAGTGCATCATTGTGGACGTTCTGCCTCTTTTCCTATGCTTTCAATGCAATTCCAGTCTACCTCCTGAAATCGGTTTCCTGCAATTCTGCCCCGCTTTCAAGTCCTCTTGGCAGCCTTACTTCAGTCTATTTTTGGACGATAGCTGTCATTTATAACTCTGCAGGTTTGTGAATTACAGTGCCCCTGAGCTCCTTTCTTCAACTCGCTTTCTTTTGAGCTGGCCGCAACACCGCAGGATGGCTTCAGGCCCTAATCTGGTTCCGGTACGGCACGCTGAGCCTTTGGTTATTTCCTCTTCCTGGTGGGAAATGAGAGTTAAATTTGCCCGTCCAGACACCTCCAGCTAGCCTCTCATTGGTTCTCGCTATTCCTGTTCATCTTCCGCAGAAATTGCAAACTGGGCCAAACAGGAGGTTAAAGGGACTGACTCTCCAAGTGGGGAGAGTGTTAGTAAAGCGTCTGGAATGTTGCACCCGAGTACCAGGGGAGGAAAACTGAGACATATTTGAACACGTCTCCCGATCACATGGTTGATCATACTCTGGGTTCCACATGCATGTTTTAGCTGAAGGAAGAATACCTAAAATCTGCGTAGTTGAAATCCGTGGAATGGGTACCATGCAATATGACTTCAAAGGTCTTCATTTGCTCACTGAACCTCTCCAATCCTATCACTGCTGCGTTTATGCCCCTGTACACATGCTTGATTCTCTTTCGGAGACATAGCAATCCATAGGTTTTAAGATACTTACTAAACAGGTACATTCTTAGGCGTTTAATATGCGGTGTTGAGTCCATTTCGTTGAGCAAGGAGTAGCTCTTGTCTATTCCATATTTGGCTTAAGGAACTTTGTGCTCATTTCAATCTCTGGTTTTATGCAACACCCCAACTCACCTTTCCCCTTAAGCAAGCATAAGTTGGTTTTCTAAATTTGAGACCCTGTTCTGTTCTGTAATTCAGTTCCTGTGTAGCCAAGTTTACATTCCGTGTATTACTGATATCTTATGATGTTTCTTTTTCTGTGTGACTTATTTCAGTTAGAATCACCATACCCGAATCCACTCATTATGCTGCTACGGGCCTGGTGACATAGATTTCATTGCTGAGTGATATTGCTTTGTACATGAGTACCACAACTTCTTTATCCATTTTTCACTTTCTGTGATATTGAACTTGTACGGTAAACGAGGTTCTTGTAAACAGAGGCGTCCCAAACTTTGGGGTGGCTGTGTCTTTTTGATTTTAATTTCCCTAAGCTATAGGACCATAAGTGGAAGTGCCCTAGGCTCTGTTGCTTTGTTTTTTAGATGTTTCAGGAAACACCATACACTTCTCCCGAGTGGTTGTTGGCAATTTACATCCCGCCCATCAGCATAACAAGGCTCCCAGTTCTCCATGGCCTGTCCTGCCTTTCTGGATTTTACACTTTTTTCAGATGGCCCTTTTGACCGGGGGGAAGTGAGACTTCATTGTAGTGCAGATTTCCTTTGCAAGCTTGCTTGGTTGGCCAAAAAGGGCGTATGCGTTTTTTCCTGAATATATTCAGGAAAAAACGCATACGCCCTTTTTGGCCAAGTGCATCATTGTGGACGTTCTGCCTCTTTTCCTATGCTTTCAATGCAATTCCAGTCTACCTCCTGAAATCGGATTCCTGCAATTCTGCCCCGCTTTCAAGTCCTCTTGGCAGCCTTACTTCAGTCTATTTTTGGACGATAGCTGTCATTTATAACTCTGCAGGTTTGTGAATTACAGTGCCCCTGAGCTCCTTTCTTCAACTCGCTTTCTTGTGAGCTGGCCGCAACACCGCAGGATGGCTTCAGGCCCTAATCTGGTTCCGGTACGGCACGCTGAGCCTTTGGTTATTTCCTCTTCCTGGTGGGAAATGAGAGTTAAATTTGCCCGTCCAGACACCTCCAGCTAGCCTCTCATTGGTTCTCGCTATTCCTGTTCATCTTCCGCAGAAATTGCAAACTGGGCCAAACAGGAGGTTAAAGGGACTGACTCTCCAAGTGGGGAGAGTGTTAGTAAAGCGTCTGGAATGTTGCACCCGAGTACCAGGGGAGGAAAACTGAGACATATTTGAACACGTCTCCCGATCACATGGTTGATCATACTCTGGGTTCCACATGCATGGTTTAGCTGAAGGAAGAATACCTAAAATCTGTGTAGTTGAAACCCGTGGAATGGGTACCATGCAATATGACTTCAAAGGTCTTCATTTGCTCACTGAACCTCTCCAATCCTATCACTGCTGCGTTTATGCCCCTGTACACATGCTTGATTCTCTTTCGGAGACATAGCAATCTATAGGTTTTAAGATACTTACTAGTCAGGTACATTCTTAGGCGTTTAATATGCGGTGTTGAGTCCACTTCGTTGAGCAAGGAGTAGCTCTTGTCTATTCCATATTTGGCTTAAGGAACTTTGTGCTCATTTCAATCTCTGGTTTTATGCAGCACCCCAACTCACCTTTCTCCTTAAGCAAGCATAAGTTGGTTTTCTAAATTTGAGACCCTGTTCTGTTCTGTAATTCAGTTCCTGTGTAGCCAAGTTTACATTCCGTGTATTACTGATATCTTATAATGTTTCTTTTTCTGTGTGACTTATTTCAGTTAGAATCACCATACCCGAATCCACTCATTATGCTGCTACGGGCCTGATGACACAGATTTCATTGCTGCATGATATTGCTTTGTAAGTAAATACCACAACTTCTTTATCCATTTTTCACTTTCTGTGATATTGAACTTGTACGGTAAACGAGGTTCTTGTAAACAGAGGCGTCCCAAACTTTGGGGTGGCTGTGTCTTTTTGATTTTAATTTCCCTAAGCTATAGGACCATAAGTGGCAGTGCCCTAGGCTCTGTTGCTTTGTTTTTTAGATGTTTCAGGAAACACCATACACTTCTCCCGAGTGGTTGTTGGCAATTTACATCCCGCCCATCAGCATAACAAGGCTCCCAGTTCTCCATGGCCTGTCCTGCCTTTCTGGATTTTACACTTTTTTCAGATGGCTCTTTTGACCGGGGGGAAGTGAGACTTCATTGTAGTGCAGATTTCCTTTGCAAGCTTGCTTGGTTGGCCAAAAAGGGCATATGCGTTTTTTCCTGAATATATTCAGGAAAAAACGCATATGCCCTTTTTGGCCAAGTGCATCATTGTGGACGTTCTGCCTCTTTTCCTATGCTTTCAATGCAATTCCAGTCTACCTCCTGAAATCGGTTTCCTGCAATTCTGCCCCGCTTTCAAGTCTTCTTGGCAGCCTTACTTCAGTCTATTTTGGGACGATAGCTGTCATTTATAATTCTGCCGGTTTGTGAATTACAGTGCCCCTGAGCTCCTTTCTTCAACTCGCTTTCTTTTGAGCTGGCCGCAACACCGCAGGATGGCTTCAGGCCCTAATCTGGTTCCGGTACGGCAGGCTGAGCCTTTGGTTATTTCCTCTTCCTGGTGGGAAGTGAGAGTTAAATTTGCCCGTCCAGACACCTCCAGCTAGCCTCTCATTGGTTCTCGCTATTCCTGTTCATCTTCCGCAGAAATTGCAAACTGGGCCAAACAGGAGGTTAAAGGCGCTGACTCTCCAAGTGGGGAGAGTGTTAGTAAAGCGTCTGGAATGTTGCACCCGAGTACCAGGGGAGGAAAACTGAGACATATTTGAACACGTCTCCCGATCACATGGTTGATCATACTCTGGGTTCCACATGCATGTTTTAGCTGAAGGAAGAATACCTAAAATCTGGGTAGTTGAACCCCGTGGAATGGGTACCATGCAATATGACTTCAAAGGGTCTTCATTTGCTCACTGAACCTCTCCAATCCTATCACTGCTGCGTTTATGCCCCTGTACACATGCTTGATTCTCTTTCGAAGACATAGCAATCCATAGGTTTTAAGATACTTACTAGTCAGGTACATTCTTAGGCGTTTAATATGCGGTGTTGAGTCCATTTCGTTGAGCAAGGAGTAGCTCTTGTCTATTCCATATTTGGCTTAAGGAACTTTATCTGTGCTCATTTCAATCTCTGGTTTTATGCAGCACCCCAACTCACCTTTCCCCTTAAGCAAGCATAAGTTGGTTTTCTAAATTTGAGACCCTGTTCTGTTCTGTAATTCAGTTCCTGTGTAGCCAAGTTTACATTCCGTGTATTACTGATATCTTATGATGTTTCTTTTTCTGTGTGACTTATTTCAGTTAGAATCATCATACCTGAATCCACTCACTGTGCTGCTAAGGGCCTGATGACACAGATTTCATTGCTGAGTGATATTGCTTTGTAAGTAAATACCACAACTTTTTTATCCATTTTTCACTTTCTGCAATGTTGAACTTGTACTGTAAACGAGGTTCTTGTAAACAGAACCGTTCGAAACTTTGGGGTGGCTGTGTCTTTTTGATTTTAAATTCCCTAAGCTATAGGACCATAAGTGGAAGTGCCCTAGGCTCTGTTGCTTTGTTTTTTAGATGTTTCAGGAAACACCATACACTTCTCCCGAGTGTTTGTTGGCAATTTATATCCCGCCCTTCAGCATAACAAGGCTCCCAGTTCTCCATGGCCTGTCCTGCCTTTCTGGATTTTACACTTTTTTCAGATGGCCCTTTTGACCGGGGGGAAGTGAGACTTCATTGTAGTGCAGATTTCCTTTGCAAGCTTGCTTGGTTGGCCAAAAAGGGCGTATGCGTTTTTTCCTGAATATATTCAGGAAAAAACGCATACGCCCTTTTTGGCCAAGTGCATCATTGTGGACGTTCTGCCTCTTTTCCTATGCTTTCAGTGCAATTCCAGTCTACCTCCTGAAATCGGTTTCCTGCAATTCTGCCCCGCTTTCAAGTCCTCTTGGCAGCCTTACTTCAGTCTATTTTTGGACGATAGCTGTCATTTATAACTCTGCAGGTTTGTGAATTACAGTGCCCCTGAGCTCCTTTCTTCAACTCGCTTTCTTTTGAGCTGGCCGCAACACCGCAGGATGGCTTCAGGCCCTAATCTGGTTCCGGTACGGCACGCTGAGCCTTTGGTTATTTCCTCTTCCTGGTGGGAAATGAGAGTTAAATTTGCCCGTCCAGACACCTCCAGCTAGCCTCTCATTGGTTCTCGCTATTCCTGTTCATCTTCCGCAGAAATTGCAAACTGGGCCAAACAGGAGGTTAAAGGGACTGACTCTCCAAGTGGGGAGAGTGTTAGTAAAGCGTCTGGAATGTTGCACCTGAGTACCAGGGGAGGAAAACTGAGACATATTTGAACACGTCTCCCGATCACATGGTTGATCATACTCTGGGTTCCACATGCATGTTTTAGCTGAAGGAAGAATACCTAAAATCTGTGTAGTTGAAACCCGTGGAATGGGTACCATGCAATATGACTTCAAAGGTCTTCATTTGCTCACTGAACCTCTCCAATCCTATCACTGCTGCGTTTATGCCCCTGTACACATGCTTGATTCTCTTTCGGAGACATAGCAATCTATAGGTTTTAAGATACTTACTAGTCAGGTACATTCTTAGGCGTTTAATATGCGGTGTTGAGTCCACTTCGTTGAGCAAGGAGTAGCTCTTGTCTATTCCATATTTGGCTTAAGGAACTTTGTGCTCATTTCAATCTCTGGTTTTATGCAGCACCCCAACTCACCTTTCTCCTTAAGCAAGCATAAGTTGGTTTTCTAAATTTGAGACCCTGTTCTGTTCTGTAATTCAGTTCCTGTGTAGCCAAGTTTACATTCCGTGTATTACTGATATCTTATAATGTTTCTTTTTCTGTGTGACTTATTTCAGTTAGAATCACCATACCCGAATCCACTCATTATGATGCTACGGGCCTGGTGACATAGATTTCATTGCTGAGTGATATTGCTTTGTACATGAGTACCAAAACTTCTTTATCCATTCTTCACTTTCTGTGATATTGAACTTGTACGGTAAACGAGGTTCTTGTAAACAGAGGCGTCCCAAACTTTGGGGTGGCTGTGTCTTTTTGATTTTAATTTCCCTAAGCTATAGGACCATAAGTGGAAGTGCACTAGGCTCTGTTGCTTTGTTTTTTAGATGTTTCAGGAAACACCATACACTTCTCCGGAGTGGCTGTTGGCAATTTACATCCCGCCCATCAGCATAACAAGGCTCCCAGTTCTCCATGTTCTGTCCTGCCTTTCTGGATTTTACACATTTTTCAGATGGCCCTTTTGACCGGGGGGAAGTGAGACTTCATTGTAGTGCAGATTTCCTTTGCAAGCTTGCTTGGTTGGCCAAAAAGGGCGTATGCGTTTTTTCCTGAATATATTCAGGAAAAAACGCATACGCCCTTTTTGACCAAGTGCATCATTGTGGACGTTCTGCCTCTTTTCCTATGCTTTCAATGCAATTCCAGTCTACCTCCTGAAATCGGTTTCCTGCAATTCTGCCCCGCTTTCAAGTCCTCTTGGCAGCCTTACTTCAGTCTATTTTTGGACGATAGCTGTCATTTATAACTCTGCAGGTTTGTGAATTACAGTGCCCCTGAGCTCCTTTCTTCAACTCGCTTCCTTGTGAGCTGGCCGCAACACCGCAGGATGGCTTCAGGCCCTAATCTGGTTCCGGTACGGCACGCTGAGCCTTTGGTTATTTCCTCTTCCTGGTGGGAAATGAGAGTTAAATTTGCCCGTCCAGACACCTCCAGCTAGCCTCTCATTGGTTCTCGCTATTCCTGTTCATCTTCCACAGAAATTGCAAACTGGGCCAAACAGGAGGTTAAAGGGACTGACTCTCCAAGTGGGGAGAGTGTTAGTAAAGCGTCTGGAATGTTGCACCCGAGTACCAGGGGAGGAAAACTGAGACATATTTGAACACGTCTCCCGATCACATGGTTGATCATACTCTGGGTTCCACATGCATGGTTTAGCTGAAGGAAGAATACCTAAAATCTGCGTAGTTGAAATCCGTGGAATGGGTACCATGCAATATGACTTCAAAGGTCTTCATTTGCTCACTAAACCTCTCCAATCCTATCACTGCTGCGTTTATGCCCCTGTACACATGCTTGATTCTCTTTCGGAGACATAGCAATCTATAGGTTTTAAGATACTTACTAGTCAGGTACATTCTTAGGCGTTTAATATGCGGTGTTGTGTCCATTTCGTTGAGCAAGGAGTAGCTCTTGTCTATTCCATATTTGGCTTAAGGAACTTTGTGCTCATTTCAATCTCTGGTTTTATGCAGCACCCCAACTCACCTTTCCCCTTAAGCAAGCATAAGTTGGTTTTCTAAATTTGAGACCCTGTTCTGTTCTGTAATTCAGTTCCTGTGTAGCCAAGTTTACATTCCGTGTATTACTGACATCTTATGATGTTTCTTTTTCTGTGTGACTTATTTCAGTTAGAATCATCATACCTGAATCCACTCACTGTGCTGCTAAGGGCCTGATGACACAGATTTCATTGCTGAGTGATATTGCTTTGTAACTAAATACCACAACTTCTTTATCCATTTTTCACTTTCTGCAATGTTGAACTTGTACTGTAAACGAGGTTCTTGTAAACAGAGCCGTTCCAAACTTTGGGGTGGCTGTGTCTTTTTGATTTTAATTTCCCTAAGCTATAGGACCATAAGTGGAAGTGCCCTAGGTTCTGTTGCTTTGTTTTTTAGATGTTTCAGGAAACACCATACACTTCTCCCGAGTGGTTGTTGGCAATTTACATCCCGCCCATCAGCATAACAAGGCTCCCAGTTCTCCATGGCCTGTCCTGCCTTTCTGGATTTTACACTTTTTTCAGATGGCTCTTTTGACCGGGGGGAAGTGAGACTTCATTGTAGTGCAGATTTCCTTTGCAAGCTTGCTTGGTTGGCCAAAAAGGGCATATGCGTTTTTTCCTGAATATATTCAGGAAAAAACGCATACGCCCTTTTTGGCCAAGTGCATCATTGTGGACGTTCTGCCTCTTTTCCTATGCTTTCAATGCAATTCCAGTCTACCTCCTGAAATCGGTTTCCTGCAATTCTGCCCCGCTTTCAAGTCTTCTTGGCAGCCTTACTTCAGTCTATTTTGGGACGATAGCTGTCATTTATAACTCTGCAGGTTTGTGAATTACAGTGCCCCTGAGCTCCTTTCTTCAACTCGCTTTCTTTTGAGCTGGCCGCAACACCGCAGGATGGCTTCAGGCCCTAATCTGGTTCCGGTACGGCACGCTGAGCCTTTGTTTATTTCCTCTTCCTGGTGGGAAGTGAGAGTTAAATTTGCCCGTCCAGACACCTCCAGCTAGCCTCTCATTGGTTCTCGCTATTCCTGTTCATCTTCCGCAGAAATTGCAAACTGGGCCAAACAGGAGGTTAAAGGCGCTGACTCTCCAAGTGGGGAGAGTGTTAGTAAAGCGTCTGGAATGTTGCACCCGAGTACCAGGGGAGGAAAACTGAGACATATTTGAACACGTCTCCCGATCACATGGTTGATCATACTCTGGGTTCCACATGCATGTTTTAGCTGAAGGAAGAATACCTAAAATCTGGGTAGTTGAACCCCGTGGAATGGGTACCATGCAATATGACTTCAAAGGGTCTTCATTTGCTCACTGAACCTCTCCAATCCTATCACTGCTGCGTTTATGCCCCTGTACACATGCTTGATTCTCTTTCGAAGACATAGCAATCCATAGGTTTTAAGATACTTACTAGTCAGGTACATTCTTAGGCGTTTAATATGCGGTGTTGAGTCCATTTCGTTGAGCAAGGAGTAGCTCTTGTCTATTCCATATTTGGCTTAAGGAACTTTATCTGTGCTCATTTCAATCTCTGGTTTTATGCAGCACCCCAACTCACCTTTCCCCTTAAGCAAGCATAAGTTGGTTTTCTAAATTTGAGACCCTGTTCTGTTCTGTAATTCAGTTCCTGTGTAGCCAAGTTTACATTCCGTGTATTACTGATATCTTATGATGTTTCTTTTTCTGTGTGACTTATTTCAGTTAGAATCATCATACCTGAATCCACTCACTGTGCTGCTAAGGGCCTGATGACACAGATTTCATTGCTGAGTGATATTGCTTTGTAAGTAAATACCACAACTTTTTTATCCATTTTTCACTTTCTGCGATGTTGAACTTGTACTGTAAACGAGGTTCTTGTAAACAGAACCGTTCGAAACTTTGGGGTGGCTGTGTCTTTTTGATTTTAAATTCCCTAAGCTATAGGACCATAAGTGGAAGTGCCCTAGGCTCTGTTGCTTTGTTTTTTAGATGTTTCAGGAAACACCATACACTTCTCCCGAGTGTTTGTTGGCAATTTATATCCCGCCCTTCAGCATAACAAGGCTCCCAGTTCTCCATGGCCTGTCCTGCCTTTCTGGATTTTACACTTTTTTCAGATGGCCCTTTTGACCGGGGGGAAGTGAGACTTCATTGTAGTGCAGATTTCCTTTGCAAGCTTGCTTGGTTGGCCAAAAAGGGCGTATGCGTTTTTTCCTGAATATATTCAGGAAAAAACGCATACGCCCTTTTTGGCCAAGTGCATCATTGTGGACGTTCTGCCTCTTTTCCTATGCTTTCAATGCAATTCCAGTCTACCTCCTGAAATCGGTTTCCTGCAATTCTGCCCCGCTTTCAAGTCCTCTTGGCAGCCTTACTTCAGTCTATTTTTGGACGATAGCTGTCATTTATAACTCTGCAGGTTTGTGAATTACAGTGCCCCTGAGCTCCTTTCTTCAACTCGCTTTCTTTTGAGCTGGCCGCAACACCGCAGGATGGCTTCAGGCCCTAATCTGGTTCCGGTACGGCACGCTGAGCCTTTGGTTATTTCCTCTTCCTGGTGGGAAATGAGAGTTAAATTTGCCCGTCCAGACACCTCCAGCTAGCCTCTCATTGGTTCTCGCTATTCCTGTTCATCTTCCGCAGAAATTGCAAACTGGGCCAAACAGGAGGTTAAAGGGACTGACTCTCCAAGTGGGGAGAGTGTTAGTAAAGCGTCTGGAATGTTGCACCCGAGTACCAGGGGAGGAAAACTGAGACATATTTGAACACGTCTCCCGATCACATGGTTGATCATACTCTGGGTTCAACATGCATGTTTTAGCTGAAGGAAGAATACCTAAAATCTGCGTAGTTGAAACCCGTGGAATGGGTACCATGCAATATGACTTCAAAGGTGTTCATTTGCTCACTGAACCTCTCCAATCCTATCACTGCTGCGTTTATGCCCCTGTACACATGCTTGATTCTCTTTCGGAGACATAGCAATCTATAGGTTTTAAGATACTTACTAGTCAGGTACATTCTTAGGCGTTTAATATGCGGTGTTGAGTCCATTTCGTTGAGCAAGGAGTAGCTCTTGTCTATTCCATATTTGGCTTAAGGAACTTTGTGCTCATTTCAATCTCTGGTTTTATGCAGCACCCCAACTCACCTTTACCCTTAAGCAAGCATAAGTTGGTTTTCTAAATTTGAGACCCTGTTCTGTTCTGTAATTCAGTTCCTGTGTAGCCAAGTTTACATTCCGTGTATTACTGACATCTTATGATGTTTCTTTTTCTGTGTGACTTATTTCAGTTAGAATCATCATACCTGAATCCACTGATTGTGCTACTAAGGGCCTGATGACACAGATTTCATTGCTGAGTGATATTGCTTTGTAACTAAATACCACAACTTCTTTATCCATTTTTCAATTTCTGCAATGTTGAACTTGTACTGTAAACGAGGTTCTTGTAAACAGAGCCGTTCCAAACTTTGGGGTGGCTGTGTCTTTTTGATTTTAATTTCCCTAAGCTATAGGATCATAAGTGGAAGTGCCCTAGGTTCTGTTGCTTTGTTTTTTAGATGTTTCAGGAAACACCATACACTTCTCCCGAGTGGTTGTTGGCAATTTACATCCCGCCCATCAGCATAACAAGGCTCCCAGTTCTCCATGGCCTGTCCTGCCTTTCTGGATTTTACACTTTTTTCAGATGGCTCTTTTGACCGGGGGGAAGTGAGACTTCATTGTAGTGCAGATTTCCTTTGCAAGCTTGCTTGGTTGGCCAAAAAGGGCATATGCGTTTTTTCCTGAATATATTCAGGAAAAAACGCATATGCCCTTTTTGGCCAAGTGCATCATTGTGGACGTTCTGCCTCTTTTCCTATGCTTTCAATGCAATTCCAGTCTACCTCCTGAAATCGGTTTCCTGCAATTCTGCCCCGCTTTCAAGTCTTCTTGGCAGCCTTACTTCAGTCTATTTTGGGACGATAGCTGTCATTTATAACTCTGCAGGTTTGTGAATTACAGTGCCCCTGAGCTCCTTTCTTCAACTCGCTTTCTTTTGAGCTGGCCGCAACACCGCAGGATGGCTTCAGGCCCTAATCTGGTTCCGGTACGGCACGCTGAGCCTTTGGTTATTTCCTCTTCCTGGTGGGAAGTGAGAGTTAAATTTGCCCGTCCAGACACCTCCAGCTAGCCTCTCATTGGTTCTCGCTATTCCTGTTCATCTTCCGCAGAAATTGCAAACTGGGCCAAACAGGAGGTTAAAGGCGCTGACTCTCCAAGTGGGGAGAGTGTTAGTAAAGCGTCTGGAATGTTGCACCCGAGTACCAGGGGAGGAAAACTGAGACATATTTGAACACGTCTCCCGATCACATGGTTGATCATACTCTGGGTTCCACATGCATGTTTTAGCTGAAGGAAGAATACCTAAAATCTGGGTAGTTGAACCCCGTGGAATGGGTACCATGCAATATGACTTCAAAGGGTCTTCATTTGCTCACTGAACCTCTCCAATCCTATCACTGCTGCGTTTATGCCCCTGTACACATGCTTGATTCTCTTTCGAAGACATAGCAATCCATAGGTTTTAAGATACTTACTAGTCAGGTACATTCTTAGGCGTTTAATATGCGGTGTTGAGTCCATTTCGTTGAGCAAGGAGTAGCTCTTGTCTATTCCATATTTGGCTTAAGGAACTTTATCTGTGCTCATTTCAATCTCTGGTTTTATGCAGCACCCCAACTCACCTTTCCCCTTAAGCAAGCATAAGTTGGTTTTCTAAATTTGAGACCCTGTTCTGTTCTGTAATTCAGTTCCTGTGTAGCCAAGTTTACATTCCGTGTATTACTGATATCTTATGATGTTTCTTTTTCTGTGTGACTTATTTCAGTTAGAATCATCATACCTGAATCCACTCACTGTGCTGCTAAGGGCCTGATGACACAGATTTCATTGCTGAGTGATATTGCTTTGTAAGTAAATACCACAACTTTTTTATCCATTTTTCACTTTCTGCGATGTTGAACTTGTACTGTAAACGAGGTTCTTGTAAACAGAACCGTTCGAAACTTTGGGGTGGCTGTGTCTTTTTGATTTTAAATTCCCTAAGCTATAGGACCATAAGTGGAAGTGCCCTAGGCTCTGTTGCTTTGTTTTTTAGATGTTTCAGGAAACACCATACACTTCTCCCGAGTGTTTGTTGGCAATTTATATCCCGCCCTTCAGCATAACAAGGCTCCCAGTTCTCCATGGCCTGTCCTGCCTTTCTGGATTTTACACTTTTTTCAGATGGCCCTTTTGACCGGGGGGAAGTGAGACTTCATTGTAGTGCAGATTTCCTTTGCAAGCTTGCTTGGTTGGCCAAAAAGGGCGTATGCGTTTTTTCCTGAATATATTCAGGAAAAAACGCATACGCCCTTTTTGGCCAAGTGCATCATTGTGGACGTTCTGCCTCTTTTCCTATGCTTTCAATGCAATTCCAGTCTACCTCCTGAAATCGGTTTCCTGCAATTCTGCCCCGCTTTCAAGTCCTCTTGGCAGCCTTACTTCAGTCTATTTTTGGACGATAGCTGTCATTTATAACTCTGCAGGTTTGTGAATTACAGTGCCCCTGAGCTCCTTTCTTCAACTCGCTTTCTTTTGAGCTGGCCGCAACACCGCAGGATGGCTTCAGGCCCTAATCTGGTTCCGGTACGGCACGCTGAGCCTTTGGTTATTTCCTCTTCCTGGTGGGAAATGAGAGTTAAATTTGCCCGTCCAGACACCTCCAGCTAGCCTCTCATTGGTTCTCGCTATTCCTGTTCATCTTCCGCAGAAATTGCAAACTGGGCCAAACAGGAGGTTAAAGGGACTGACTCTCCAAGTGGGGAGAGTGTTAGTAAAGCGTCTGGAATGTTGCACCCGAGTACCAGGGGAGGAAAACTGAGACATATTTGAACACGTCTCCCGATCACATGGTTGATCATACTCTGGGTTCAACATGCATGTTTTAGCTGAAGGAAGAATACCTAAAATCTGCGTAGTTGAAACCCGTGGAATGGGTACCATGCAATATGACTTCAAAGGTCTTCATTTGCTCACTGAACCTCTCCAATCCTATCACTGCTGCGTTTATGCCCCTGTACACATGCTTGATTCTCTTTCGGAGACATAGCAATCTATAGGTTTTAAGATACTTACTAGTCAGGTACATTCTTAGGCGTTTAATATGCGGTGTTGAGTCCATTTCGTTGAGCAAGGAGTAGCTCTTGTCTATTCCATATTTGGCTTAAGGAACTTTGTGCTCATTTCAATCTCTGGTTTTATGCAGCACCCCAACTCACCTTTACCCTTAAGCAAGCATAAGTTGGTTTTCTAAATTTGAGACCCTGTTCTGTTCTGTAATTCAGTTCCTGTGTAGCCAAGTTTACATTCCGTGTATTACTGACATCTTATGATGTTTCTTTTTCTGTGTGACTTATTTCAGTTAGAATCATCATACCTGAATCCACTGATTGTGCTACTAAGGGCCTGATGACACAGATTTCATTGCTGAGTGATATTGCTTTGTAACTAAATACCACAACTTCTTTATCCATTTTTCAATTTCTGCAATGTTGAACTTGTACTGTAAACGAGGTTCTTGTAAACAGAGCCGTTCCAAACTTTGGGGTGGCTGTGTCTTTTTGATTTTAATTTCCCTAAGCTATAGGATCATAAGTGGAAGTGCCCTAGGTTCTGTTGCTTTGTTTTTTAGATGTTTCAGGAAACACCATACACTTCTCCCGAGTGGTTGTTGGCAATTTACATCCCGCCCATCAGCATAACAAGGCTCCCAGTTCTCCATGGCCTGTCCTGCCTTTCTGGATTTTACACTTTTTTCAGATGGCTCTTTTGACCGGGGGGAAGTGAGACTTCATTGTAGTGCAGATTTCCTTTGCAAGCTTGCTTGGTTGGCCAAAAAGGGCATATGCGTTTTTTCCTGAATATATTCAGGAAAAAACGCATATGCCCTTTTTGGCCAAGTGCATCATTGTGGACGTTCTGCCTCTTTTCCTATGCTTTCAATGCAATTCCAGTCTACCTCCTGAAATCGGTTTCCTGCAATTCTGCCCCGCTTTCAAGTCTTCTTGGCAGCCTTACTTCAGTCTATTTTTGGACGATAGCTGTCATTTATAACTCTGCAGGTTTGTGAATTACAGTGCCCCTGAGCTCCTTTCTTCAACTCGCTTTCTTTTGAGCTGGCCGCAACACCGCAGGATGGCTTCAGGCCCTAATCTGGTTCCGGTACGGCACGCTGAGCCTTTGGTTATTTCCTCTTCCTGGTGGGAAGTGAGAGTTAAATTTGCCCGTCCAGACACCTCCAGCTAGCCTCTCATTGGTTCTCGCTATTCCTGTTCATCTTCCGCAGAAATTGCAAACTGGGCCAAACAGGAGGTTAAAGGCGCTGACTCTCCAAGTGGGGAGAGTGTTAGTAAAGCGTCTGGAATGTTGCACCCGAGTACCAGGGGAGGAAAACTGAGACATATTTGAACACGTCTCCCGATCACATGGTTGATCATACTCTGGGTTCCACATGCATGTTTTAGCTGAAGGAAGAATACCTAAAATCTGGGTAGTTGAACCCCGTGGAATGGGTACCATGCAATATGACTTCAAAGGGTCTTCATTTGCTCACTGAACCTCTCCAATCCTATCACTGCTGCGTTTATGCCCCTGTACACATGCTTGATTCTCTTTCGAAGACATAGCAATCCATAGGTTTTAAGATACTTACTAGTCAGGTACATTCTTAGGCGTTTAATATGCGGTGTTGAGTCCATTTCGTTGAGCAAGGAGTAGCTCTTGTCTATTCCATATTTGGCTTAAGGAACTTTATCTGTGCTCATTTCAATCTCTGGTTTTATGCAGCACCCCAACTCACCTTTCCCCTTAAGCAAGCATAAGTTGGTTTTCTAAATTTGAGACCCTGTTCTGTTCTGTAATTCAGTTCCTGTGTAGCCAAGTTTACATTCCGTGTATTACTGATATCTTATGATGTTTCTTTTTCTGTGTGACTTATTTCAGTTAGAATCATCATACCTGAATCCACTCACTGTGCTGCTAAGGGCCTGATGACACAGATTTCATTGCTGAGTGATATTGCTTTGTAAGTAAATACCACAACTTTTTTATCCATTTTTCACTTTCTGCGATGTTGAACTTGTACTGTAAACGAGGTTCTTGTAAACAGAACCGTTCGAAACTTTGGGGTGGCTGTGTCTTTTTGATTTTAAATTCCCTAAGCTATAGGACCATAAGTGGAAGTGCCCTAGGCTCTGTTGCTTTGTTTTTTAGATGTTTCAGGAAACACCATACACTTCTCCCGAGTGTTTGTTGGCAATTTATATCCCGCCCTTCAGCATAACAAGGCTCCCAGTTCTCCATGGCCTGTCCTGCCTTTCTGGATTTTACACTTTTTTCAGATGGCCCTTTTGACCGGGGGGAAGTGAGACTTCATTGTAGTGCAGATTTCCTTTGCAAGCTTGCTTGGTTGGCCAAAAAGGGCGTATGCGTTTTTTCCTGAATATATTCAGGAAAAAACGCATACGCCCTTTTTGGCCAAGTGCATCATTGTGGACGTTCTGCCTCTTTTCCTATGCTTTCAATGCAATTCCAGTCTACCTCCTGAAATCGGTTTCCTGCAATTCTGCCCCGCTTTCAAGTCCTCTTGGCAGCCTTACTTCAGTCTATTTTTGGACGATAGCTGTCATTTATAACTCTGCAGGTTTGTGAATTACAGTGCCCCTGAGCTCCTTTCTTCAACTCGCTTTCTTTTGAGCTGGCCGCAACACCGCAGGATGGCTTCAGGCCCTAATCTGGTTCCGGTACGGCACGCTGAGCCTTTGGTTATTTCCTCTTCCTGGTGGGAAATGAGAGTTAAATTTGCCCGTCCAGACACCTCCAGCTAGCCTCTCATTGGTTCTCGCTATTCCTGTTCATCTTCCGCAGAAATTGCAAACTGGGCCAAACAGGAGGTTAAAGGGACTGACTCTCCAAGTGGGGAGAGTGTTAGTAAAGCGTCTGGAATGTTGCACCCGAGTACCAGGGGAGGAAAACTGAGACATATTTGAACACGTCTCCCGATCACATGGTTGATCATACTCTGGGTTCAACATGCATGTTTTAGCTGAAGGAAGAATACCTAAAATCTGCGTAGTTGAAACCCGTGGAATGGGTACCATGCAATATGACTTCAAAGGTGTTCATTTGCTCACTGAACCTCTCCAATCCTATCACTGCTGCGTTTATGCCCCTGTACACATGCTTGATTCTCTTTCGGAGACATAGCAATCTATAGGTTTTAAGATACTTACTAGTCAGGTACATTCTTAGGCGTTTAATATGCGGTGTTGAGTCCATTTCGTTGAGCAAGGAGTAGCTCTTGTCTATTCCATATTTGGCTTAAGGAACTTTGTGCTCATTTCAATCTCTGGTTTTATGCAGCACCCCAACTCACCTTTACCCTTAAGCAAGCATAAGTTGGTTTTCTAAATTTGAGACCCTGTTCTGTTCTGTAATTCAGTTCCTGTGTAGCCAAGTTTACATTCCGTGTATTACTGACATCTTATGATGTTTCTTTTTCTGTGTGACTTATTTCAGTTAGAATCATCATACCTGAATCCACTGATTGTGCTACTAAGGGCCTGATGACACAGATTTCATTGCTGAGTGATATTGCTTTGTAACTAAATACCACAACTTCTTTATCCATTTTTCAATTTCTGCAATGTTGAACTTGTACTGTAAACGAGGTTCTTGTAAACAGAGCCGTTCCAAACTTTGGGGTGGCTGTGTCTTTTTGATTTTAATTTCCCTAAGCTATAGGATCATAAGTGGAAGTGCCCTAGGTTCTGTTGCTTTGTTTTTTAGATGTTTCAGGAAACACCATACACTTCTCCCGAGTGGTTGTTGGCAATTTACATCCCGCCCATCAGCATAACAAGGCTCCCAGTTCTCCATGGCCTGTCCTGCCTTTCTGGATTTTACACTTTTTTCAGATGGCTCTTTTGACCGGGGGGAAGTGAGACTTCATTGTAGTGCAGATTTCCTTTGCAAGCTTGCTTGGTTGGCCAAAAAGGGCATATGCGTTTTTTCCTGAATATATTCAGGAAAAAACGCATATGCCCTTTTTGGCCAAGTGCATCATTGTGGACGTTCTGCCTCTTTTCCTATGCTTTCAATGCAATTCCAGTCTACCTCCTGAAATCGGTTTCCTGCAATTCTGCCCCGCTTTCAAGTCTTCTTGGCAGCCTTACTTCAGTCTATTTTTGGACGATAGCTGTCATTTATAACTCTGCAGGTTTGTGAATTACAGTGCCCCTGAGCTCCTTTCTTCAACTCGCTTTCTTTTGAGCTGGCCGCAACACCGCAGGATGGCTTCAGGCCCTAATCTGGTTCCGGTACGGCACGCTGAGCCTTTGGTTATTTCCTCTTCCTGGTGGGAAGTGAGAGTTAAATTTGCCCGTCCAGACACCTCCAGCTAGCCTCTCATTGGTTCTCGCTATTCCTGTTCATCTTCCGCAGAAATTGCAAACTGGGCCAAACAGGAGGTTAAAGGCGCTGACTCTCCAAGTGGGGAGAGTGTTAGTAAAGCGTCTGGAATGTTGCACCCGAGTACCAGGGGAGGAAAACTGAGACATATTTGAACACGTCTCCCGATCACATGGTTGATCATACTCTGGGTTCCACATGCATGTTTTAGCTGAAGGAAGAATACCTAAAATCTGGGTAGTTGAACCCCGTGGAATGGGTACCATGCAATATGACTTCAAAGGGTCTTCATTTGCTCACTGAACCTCTCCAATCCTATCACTGCTGCGTTTATGCCCCTGTACACATGCTTGATTCTCTTTCGAAGACATAGCAATCCATAGGTTTTAAGATACTTACTAGTCAGGTACATTCTTAGGCGTTTAATATGCGGTGTTGAGTCCATTTCGTTGAGCAAGGAGTAGCTCTTGTCTATTCCATATTTGGCTTAAGGAACTTTATCTGTGCTCATTTCAATCTCTGGTTTTATGCAGCACCCCAACTCACCTTTCCCCTTAAGCAAGCATAAGTTGGTTTTCTAAATTTGAGACCCTGTTCTGTTCTGTAATTCAGTTCCTGTGTAGCCAAGTTTACATTCCGTGTATTACTGATATCTTATGATGTTTCTTTTTCTGTGTGACTTATTTCAGTTAGAATCATCATACCTGAATCCACTCACTGTGCTGCTAAGGGCCTGATGACACAGATTTCATTGCTGAGTGATATTGCTTTGTAAGTAAATACCACAACTTTTTTATCCATTTTTCACTTTCTGCGATGTTGAACTTGTACTGTAAACGAGGTTCTTGTAAACAGAGCCGTTCCAAACTTTGGGGTGGTTGTGTCTTTTTGATTTTAATTTCCCTAAGCTATAGGACCATAAGTGGAAGTGCCCTAGGCTCTGTTGCTTTGTTTTTTAGATGTTTCAGGAAACACCATACACTTCTCCCGAGTGTTTGTTGGCAATTTATATCCCGCCCTTCAGCATAACAAGGCTCCCAGTTCTCCATGGCCTGTCCTGCCTTTCTGGATTTTACACTTTTTTCAGATGGCCCTTTTGACCGGGGGGAAGTGAGACTTCATTGTAGTGCAGATTTCCTTTGCAAGCTTGCTTGGTTGGCCAAAAAGGGCGTATGCGTTTTTTCCTGAATATATTCAGGAAAAAACGCATACGCCCTTTTTGGCCAAGTGCATCATTGTGGACGTTCTGCCTCTTTTCCTATGCTTTCAATGCAATTCCAGTCTACCTCCTGAAATCGGTTTCCTGCAATTCTGCCCCGCTTTCAAGTCCTCTTGGCAGCCTTACTTCAGTCTATTTTTGGACGATAGCTGTCATTTATAACTCTGCAGGTTTGTGAATTACAGTGCCCCTGAGCTCCTTTCTTCAACTCGCTTTCTTTTGAGCTGGCCGCAACACCGCAGGATGGCTTCAGGCCCTAATCTGGTTCCGGTACGGCACGCTGAGCCTTTGGTTATTTCCTCTTCCTGGTGGGAAATGAGAGTTAAATTTGCCCGTCCAGACACCTCCAGCTAGCCTCTCATTGGTTCTCGCTATTCCTGTTCATCTTCCGCAGAAATTGCAAACTGGGCCAAACAGGAGGTTAAAGGGACTGACTCTCCAAGTGGGGAGAGTGTTAGTAAAGCGTCTGGAATGTTGCACCCGAGTACCAGGGGAGGAAAACTGAGACATATTTGAACACGTCTCCCGATCACATGGTTGATCATACTCTGGGTTCAACATGCATGTTTTACCTGAAGGAAGAATACCTAAAATCTGCGTAGTTGAAACCCGTGGAATGGGTACCATGCAATATGACTTCAAAGGTCTTCATTTGCTCACTGAACCTCTCCAATCCTATCACTGCTGCGTTTATGCCCCTGTACACATGCTTGATTCTCTTTCGGAGACATAGCAATCTATAGGTTTTAAGATACTTACTAGTCAGGTACATTCTTAGGCGTTTAATATGCGGTGTTGAGTCCATTTCGTTGAGCAAGGAGTAGCTCTTGTCTATTCCATATTTGGCTTAAGGAACTTTGTGCTCATTTCAATCTCTGGTTTTATGCAGCACCCCAACTCACCTTTACCCTTAAGCAAGCATAAGTTGGTTTTCTAAATTTGAGACCCTGTTCTGTTCTGTAATTCAGTTCCTGTGTAGCCAAGTTTACATTCCGTGTATTACTGACATCTTATGATGTTTCTTTTTCTGTGTGACTTATTTCAGTTAGAATCATCATACCTGAATCCACTGATTGTGCTACTAAGGGCCTGATGACACAGATTTCATTGCTGAGTGATATTGCTTTGTAACTAAATACCACAACTTCTTTATCCATTTTTCAATTTCTGCAATGTTGAACTTGTACTGTAAACGAGGTTCTTGTAAACAGAGCCGTTCCAAACTTTGGGGTGGCTGTGTCTTTTTGATTTTAATTTCCCTAAGCTATAGGATCATAAGTGGAAGTGCCCTAGGTTCTGTTGCTTTGTTTTTTAGATGTTTCAGGAAACACCATACACTTCTCCCGAGTGGTTGTTGGCAATTTACATCCCGCCCATCAGCATAACAAGGCTCCCAGTTCTCCATGGCCTGTCCTGCCTTTCTGGATTTTACACTTTTTTCAGATGGCTCTTTTGACCGGGGGGAAGTGAGACTTCATTGTAGTGCAGATTTCCTTTGCAAGCTTGCTTGGTTGGCCAAAAAGGGCATATGCGTTTTTTCCTGAATATATTCAGGAAAAAACGCATATGCCCTTTTTGGCCAAGTGCATCATTGTGGACGTTCTGCCTCTTTTCCTATGCTTTCAATGCAATTCCAGTCTACCTCCTGAAATCGGTTTCCTGCAATTCTGCCCCGCTTTCAAGTCTTCTTGGCAGCCTTACTTCAGTCTATTTTTGGACGATAGCTGTCATTTATAACTCTGCAGGTTTGTGAATTACAGTGCCCCTGAGCTCCTTTCTTCAACTCGCTTTCTTTTGAGCTGGCCGCAACACCGCAGGATGGCTTCAGGCCCTAATCTGGTTCCGGTACGGCACGCTGAGCCTTTGGTTATTTCCTCTTCCTGGTGGGAAGTGAGAGTTAAATTTGCCCGTCCAGACACCTCCAGCTAGCCTCTCATTGGTTCTCGCTATTCCTGTTCATCTTCCGCAGAAATTGCAAACTGGGCCAAACAGGAGGTTAAAGGCGCTGACTCTCCAAGTGGGGAGAGTGTTAGTAAAGCGTCTGGAATGTTGCACCCGAGTACCAGGGGAGGAAAACTGAGACATATTTGAACACGTCTCCCGATCACATGGTTGATCATACTCTGGGTTCCACATGCATGTTTTAGCTGAAGGAAGAATACCTAAAATCTGGGTAGTTGAACCCCGTGGAATGGGTACCATGCAATATGACTTCAAAGGGTCTTCATTTGCTCACTGAACCTCTCCAATCCTATCACTGCTGCGTTTATGCCCCTGTACACATGCTTGATTCTCTTTCGAAGACATAGCAATCCATAGGTTTTAAGATACTTACTAGTCAGGTACATTCTTAGGCGTTTAATATGCGGTGTTGAGTCCATTTCGTTGAGCAAGGAGTAGCTCTTGTCTATTCCATATTTGGCTTAAGGAACTTTATCTGTGCTCATTTCAATCTCTGGTTTTATGCAGCACCCCAACTCACCTTTCCCCTTAAGCAAGCATAAGTTGGTTTTCTAAATTTGAGACCCTGTTCTGTTCTGTAATTCAGTTCCTGTGTAGCCAAGTTTACATTCCGTGTATTACTGATATCTTATGATGTTTCTTTTTCTGTGTGACTTATTTCAGTTAGAATCATCATACCTGAATCCACTCACTGTGCTGCTAAGGGCCTGATGACACAGATTTCATTGCTGAGTGATATTGCTTTGTAAGTAAATACCACAACTTTTTTATCCATTTTTCACTTTCTGCGATGTTGAACTTGTACTGTAAACGAGGTTCTTGTAAACAGAACCGTTCGAAACTTTGGGGTGGCTGTGTCTTTTTGATTTTAAATTCCCTAAGCTATAGGACCATAAGTGGAAGTGCCCTAGGCTCTGTTGCTTTGTTTTTTAGATGTTTCAGGAAACACCATACACTTCTCCCGAGTGTTTGTTGGCAATTTATATCCCGCCCTTCAGCATAACAAGGCTCCCAGTTCTCCATGGCCTGTCCTGCCTTTCTGGATTTTACACTTTTTTCAGATGGCCCTTTTGACCGGGGGGAAGTGAGACTTCATTGTAGTGCAGATTTCCTTTGCAAGCTTGCTTGGTTGGCCAAAAAGGGCGTATGCGTTTTTTCCTGAATATATTCAGGAAAAAACGCATACGCCCTTTTTGGCCAAGTGCATCATTGTGGACGTTCTGCCTCTTTTCCTATGCTTTCAATGCAATTCCAGTCTACCTCCTGAAATCGGTTTCCTGCAATTCTGCCCCGCTTTCAAGTCCTCTTGGCAGCCTTACTTCAGTCTATTTTTGGACGATAGCTGTCATTTATAACTCTGCAGGTTTGTGAATTACAGTGCCCCTGAGCTCCTTTCTTCAACTCGCTTTCTTTTGAGCTGGCCGCAACACCGCAGGATGGCTTCAGGCCCTAATCTGGTTCCGGTACGGCACGCTGAGCCTTTGGTTATTTCCTCTTCCTGGTGGGAAATGAGAGTTAAATTTGCCCGTCCAGACACCTCCAGCTAGCCTCTCATTGGTTCTCGCTATTCCTGTTCATCTTCCGCAGAAATTGCAAACTGGGCCAAACAGGAGGTTAAAGGGACTGACTCTCCAAGTGGGGAGAGTGTTAGTAAAGCGTCTGGAATGTTGCACCCGAGTACCAGGGGAGGAAAACTGAGACATATTTGAACACGTCTCCCGATCACATGGTTGATCATACTCTGGGTTCCACATGCATGTTTTAGCTGAAGGAAGAATACCTAAAATCTGCGTAGTTGAAACCCGTGGAATGGGTACCATGCAATATGACTTCAAAGGTCTTCATTTGCTCACTGAACCTCTCCAATCCTATCACTGCTGCGTTTATGCCCCTGTACACATGCTTGATTCTCTTTCGGAGACATAGCAATCTATAGGTTTTAAGATACTTACTAGTCAGGTACATTCTTAGGCGTTTAATATGCGGTGTTGAGTCCATTTCGTTGAGCAAGGAGTAGCTCTTGTCTATTCCATATTTGGCTTAAGGAACTTTGTGCTCATTTCAATCTCTGGTTTTATGCAGCACCCCAACTCACCTTTACCCTTAAGCAAGCATAAGTTGGTTTTCTAAATTTGAGACCCTGTTCTGTTCTGTAATTCAGTTCCTGTGTAGCCAAGTTTACATTCCGTGTATTACTGACATCTTATGATGTTTCTTTTTCTGTGTGACTTATTTCAGTTAGAATCATCATACCTGAATCCACTGATTGTGCTACTAAGGGCCTGATGACACAGATTTCATTGCTGAGTGATATTGCTTTGTAACTAAATACCACAACTTCTTTATCCATTTTTCAATTTCTGCAATGTTGAACTTGTACTGTAAACGAGGTTCTTGTAAACAGAGCCGTTCCAAACTTTGGGGTGGCTGTGTCTTTTTGATTTTAATTTCCCTAAGCTATAGGATCATAAGTGGAAGTGCCCTAGGTTCTGTTGCTTTGTTTTTTAGATGTTTCAGGAAACACCATACACTTCTCCCGAGTGGTTGTTGGCAATTTACATCCCGCCCATCAGCATAACAAGGCTCCCAGTTCTCCATGGCCTGTCCTGCCTTTCTGGATTTTACACTTTTTTCAGATGGCTCTTTTGACCGGGGGGAAGTGAGACTTCATTGTAGTGCAGATTTCCTTTGCAAGCTTGCTTGGTTGGCCAAAAAGGGCATATGCGTTTTTTCCTGAATATATTCAGGAAAAAACGCATATGCCCTTTTTGGCCAAGTGCATCATTGTGGACGTTCTGCCTCTTTTCCTATGCTTTCAATGCAATTCCAGTCTACCTCCTGAAATCGGTTTCCTGCAATTCTGCCCCGCTTTCAAGTCTTCTTGGCAGCCTTACTTCAGTCTATTTTTGGACGATAGCTGTCATTTATAACTCTGCAGGTTTGTGAATTACAGTGCCCCTGAGCTCCTTTCTTCAACTCGCTTTCTTTTGAGCTGGCCGCAACACCGCAGGATGGCTTCAGGCCCTAATCTGGTTCCGGTACGGCACGCTGAGCCTTTGGTTATTTCCTCTTCCTGGTGGGAAGTGAGAGTTAAATTTGCCCGTCCAGACACCTCCAGCTAGCCTCTCATTGGTTCTCGCTATTCCTGTTCATCTTCCGCAGAAATTGCAAACTGGGCCAAACAGGAGGTTAAAGGCGCTGACTCTCCAAGTGGGGAGAGTGTTAGTAAAGCGTCTGGAATGTTGCACCCGAGTACCAGGGGAGGAAAACTGAGACATATTTGAACACGTCTCCCGATCACATGGTTGATCATACTCTGGGTTCCACATGCATGTTTTAGCTGAAGGAAGAATACCTAAAATCTGGGTAGTTGAACCCCGTGGAATGGGTACCATGCAATATGACTTCAAAGGGTCTTCATTTGCTCACTGAACCTCTCCAATCCTATCACTGCTGCGTTTATGCCCCTGTACACATGCTTGATTCTCTTTCGAAGACATAGCAATCCATAGGTTTTAAGATACTTACTAGTCAGGTACATTCTTAGGCGTTTAATATGCGGTGTTGAGTCCATTTCGTTGAGCAAGGAGTAGCTCTTGTCTATTCCATATTTGGCTTAAGGAACTTTATCTGTGCTCATTTCAATCTCTGGTTTTATGCAGCACCCCAACTCACCTTTCCCCTTAAGCAAGCATAAGTTGGTTTTCTAAATTTGAGACCCTGTTCTGTTCTGTAATTCAGTTCCTGTGTAGCCAAGTTTACATTCCGTGTATTACTGATATCTTATGATGTTTCTTTTTCTGTGTGACTTATTTCAGTTAGAATCATCATACCTGAATCCACTCACTGTGCTGCTAAGGGCCTGATGACACAGATTTCATTGCTGAGTGATATTGCTTTGTAAGTAAATACCACAACTTTTTTATCCATTTTTCACTTTCTGCGATGTTGAACTTGTACTGTAAACGAGGTTCTTGTAAACAGAACCGTTCGAAACTTTGGGGTGGCTGTGTCTTTTTGATTTTAAATTCCCTAAGCTATAGGACCATAAGTGGAAGTGCCCTAGGCTCTGTTGCTTTGTTTTTTAGATGTTTCAGGAAACACCATACACTTCTCCCGAGTGTTTGTTGGCAATTTATATCCCGCCCTTCAGCATAACAAGGCTCCCAGTTCTCCATGGCCTGTCCTGCCTTTCTGGATTTTACACTTTTTTCAGATGGCCCTTTTGACCGGGGGGAAGTGAGACTTCATTGTAGTGCAGATTTCCTTTGCAAGCTTGCTTGGTTGGCCAAAAAGGGCGTATGCGTTTTTTCCTGAATATATTCAGGAAAAAACGCATACGCCCTTTTTGGCCAAGTGCATCATTGTGGACGTTCTGCCTCTTTTCCTATGCTTTCAATGCAATTCCAGTCTACCTCCTGAAATCGGTTTCCTGCAATTCTGCCCCGCTTTCAAGTCCTCTTGGCAGCCTTACTTCAGTCTATTTTTGGACGATAGCTGTCATTTATAACTCTGCAGGTTTGTGAATTACAGTGCCCCTGAGCTCCTTTCTTCAACTCGCTTTCTTGTGAGCTGGCCGCAACACCGCAGGATGGCTTCAGGCCCTAATCTGGTTCCGGTACGGCACGCTGAGCCTTTGGTTATTTCCTCTTCCTGGTGGGAAATGAGAGTTAAATTTGCCCGTCCAGACACCTCCAGCTAGCCTCTCATTGGTTCTCGCTATTCCTGTTCATCTTCCGCAGAAATTGCAAACTGGGCCAAACAGGAGGTTAAAGGGACTGACTCTCCAAGTGGGGAGAGTGTTAGTAAAGCGTCTGGAATGTTGCACCCGAGTACCAGGGGAGGAAAACTGAGACATATTTGAACACGTCTCCCGATCACATGGTTGATCATACTCTGGGTTCAACATGCATGTTTTAGCTGAAGGAAGAATACCTAAAATCTGCGTAGTTGAAACCCGTGGAATGGGTACCATGCAATATGACTTCAAAGGTCTTCATTTGCTCACTGAACCTCTCCAATCCTATCACTGCTGCGTTTATGCCCCTGTACACATGCTTGATTCTCTTTCGGAGACATAGCAATCTATAGGTTTTAAGATACTTACTAGTCAGGTACATTCTTAGGCGTTTAATATGCGGTGTTGAGTCCATTTCGTTGAGCAAGGAGTAGCTCTTGTCTATTCCATATTTGGCTTAAGGAACTTTGTGCTCATTTCAATCTCTGGTTTTATGCAGCACCCCAACTCACCTTTACCCTTAAGCAAGCATAAGTTGGTTTTCTAAATTTGAGACCCTGTTCTGTTCTGTAATTCAGTTCCTGTGTAGCCAAGTTTACATTCCGTGTATTACTGACATCTTATGATGTTTCTTTTTCTGTGTGACTTATTTCAGTTAGAATCATCATACCTGAATCCACTGATTGTGCTACTAAGGGCCTGATGACACAGATTTCATTGCTGAGTGATATTGCTTTGTAACTAAATACCACAACTTCTTTATCCATTTTTCAATTTCTGCAATGTTGAACTTGTACTGTAAACGAGGTTCTTGTAAACAGAGCCGTTCCAAACTTTGGGGTGGCTGTGTCTTTTTGATTTTAATTTCCCTAAGCTATAGGATCATAAGTGGAAGTGCCCTAGGTTCTGTTGCTTTGTTTTTTAGATGTTTCAGGAAACACCATACACTTCTCACGAGTGGTTGTTGGCAATTTACATCCCTCCCATCAGCATAACAAGGCTCCCAGTTCTCCATGGCCTGTCCTGCCTTTCTGGATTTTACACTTTTTTCAGATGGCTCTTTTGACCGGGGGGAAGTGAGACTTCATTGTAGTGCAGATTTCCTTTGCAAGCTTGCTTGGTTGGCCAAAAAGGGCATATGCGTTTTTTCCTGAATATATTCAGGAAAAAACGCATATGCCCTTTTTGGCCAAGTGCATCATTGTGGACGTTCTGCCTCTTTTCCTATGCTTTCAATGCAATTCCAGTCTACCTCCTGAAATCGGTTTCCTGCAATTCTGCCCCGCTTTCAAGTCTTCTTGGCAGCCTTACTTCAGTCTATTTTTGGACGATAGCTGTCATTTATAACTCTGCAGGTTTGTGAATTACAGTGCCCCTGAGCTCCTTTCTTCAACTCGCTTTCTTTTGAGCTGGCCGCAACACCGCAGGATGGCTTCAGGCCCTAATCTGGTTCCGGTACGGCACGCTGAGCCTTTGGTTATTTCCTCTTCCTGGTGGGAAGTGAGAGTTAAATTTGCCCGTCCAGACACCTCCAGCTAGCCTCTCATTGGTTCTCGCTATTCCTGTTCATCTTCCGCAGAAATTGCAAACTGGGCCAAACAGGAGGTTAAAGGCGCTGACTCTCCAAGTGGGGAGAGTGTTAGTAAAGCGTCTGGAATGTTGCACCCGAGTACCAGGGGAGGAAAACTGAGACATATTTGAACACGTCTCCCGATCACATGGTTGATCATACTCTGGGTTCCACATGCATGTTTTAGCTGAAGGAAGAATACCTAAAATCTGGGTAGTTGAACCCCGTGGAATGGGTACCATGCAATATGACTTCAAAGGGTCTTCATTTGCTCACTGAACCTCTCCAATCCTATCACTGCTGCGTTTATGCCCCTGTACACATGCTTGATTCTCTTTCGAAGACATAGCAATCCATAGGTTTTAAGATACTTACTAGTCAGGTACATTCTTAGGCGTTTAATATGCGGTGTTGAGTCCATTTCGTTGAGCAAGGAGTAGCTCTTGTCTATTCCATATTTGGCTTAAGGAACTTTATCTGTGCTCATTTCAATCTCTGGTTTTATGCAGCACCCCAACTCACCTTTCCCCTTAAGCAAGCATAAGTTGGTTTTCTAAATTTGAGACCCTGTTCTGTTCTGTAATTCAGTTCCTGTGTAGCCAAGTTTACATTCCGTGTATTACTGATATCTTATGATGTTTCTTTTTCTGTGTGACTTATTTCAGTTAGAATCATCATACCTGAATCCACTCACTGTGCTGCTAAGGGCCTGATGACACAGATTTCATTGCTGAGTGATATTGCTTTGTAAGTAAATACCACAACTTTTTTATCCATTTTTCACTTTCTGCGATGTTGAACTTGTACTGTAAACGAGGTTCTTGTAAACAGAACCGTTCGAAACTTTGGGGTGGCTGTGTCTTTTTGATTTTAAATTCCCTAAGCTATAGGACCATAAGTGGAAGTGCCCTAGGCTCTGTTGCTTTGTTTTTTAGATGTTTCAGGAAACACCATACACTTCTCCCGAGTGTTTGTTGGCAATTTATATCCCGCCCTTCAGCATAACAAGGCTCCCAGTTCTCCATGGCCTGTCCTGCCTTTCTGGATTTTACACTTTTTTCAGATGGCCCTTTTGACCGGGGGGAAGTGAGACTTCATTGTAGTGCAGATTTCCTTTGCAAGCTTGCTTGGTTGGCCAAAAAGGGCGTATGCGTTTTTTCCTGAATATATTCAGGAAAAAACGCATACGCCCTTTTTGGCCAAGTGCATCATTGTGGACGTTCTGCCTCTTTTCCTATGCTTTCAATGCAATTCCAGTCTACCTCCTGAAATCGGTTTCCTGCAATTCTGCCCCGCTTTCAAGTCCTCTTGGCAGCCTTACTTCAGTCTATTTTTGGACGATAGCTGTCATTTATAACTCTGCAGGTTTGTGAATTACAGTGCCCCTGAGCTCCTTTCTTCAACTCGCTTTCTTTTGAGCTGGCCGCAACACCGCAGGATGGCTTCAGGCCCTAATCTGGTTCCGGTACGGCACGCTGAGCCTTTGGTTATTTCCTCTTCTTGGTGGGAAATGAGAGTTAAATTTGCCCGTCCAGACACCTCCAGCTAGTCTCTCATTGGTTCTCGCTATTCCTGTTCATCTTCCGCAGAAATTGCAAACTGGGCCAAACAGGAGGTTAAAGGGACTGACTCTCCAAGTGGGGAGAGTGTTAGTAAAGCGTCTGGAATGTTGCACCCGAGTACCAGGGGAGGAAAACTGAGACATATTTGAACACGTCTCCCGATCACATGGTTGATCATACTCTGGGTTCAACATGCATGTTTTAGCTGAAGGAAGAATACCTAAAATCTGCGTAGTTGAAACCCGTGGAATGGGTACCATGCAATATGACTTCAAAGGTCTTCATTTGCTCACCGAACCTCTCCAATCCTATCACTGCTGCGTTTATGCCCCTGTCCACATGCTTGATTCTCTTTCGGAGACATAGCAATCCATAGGTTTTAAGATACTTACTAGTCAGGTACATTCTTAGGCGTTTAATATGCGGTGTTGAGTCCATTTCGTTGAGCAAGGAGTAGCTCTTGTCTATTCCATATTTGGCTTAAGGAACCTTATCTGTGCTCATTTCAATCTCTGGTTTTATGCAGCACCCCAACTCACCTTTACCCTTAAGCAAGCATAAGTTGGTTTTCTAAATTTGAGACCCTGTTCTGTTCTGTAATTCAGTTCCTGTGTACCGAAGTTTCCATTCCGTGTATTACTGATATCTTATGATGTTTCTTTTTCTGTGTGACTTATTTCAGTTAGAATCATCGTACCTGAATCCACTCATTGTGCTGCTAAGGGCCTGATGACATAGATTTCATTGCTGAGTGATATTGCTTTTTAAGTGAATACCACAACTTCTTTATCCATTTCTCACTTTCTGCGATGTTGAACTTGTACTTTAAATGAGGTTCTTGTAAACAGAGCCGTTCCAAACTTTGGGGTGGCTGTGTCTTTTTGATTTTAATTTCCCTAAGCTATAGGACCATAAGTGGAAGTGCCCTAGGCTCTGTTGCTTTGTTTTTTAGATGTTTCAGGAAACACCATACACTTCTCCCAAGTGGTTGTTGGCAATTTACATCCCGCCCATCAGCATAACAAGGTTCCCAGTTCTCCATGGCCTGTCCTGCCTTTCTGGATTTTACACTTTTTTCAGATGGCCCTTTTGACCGGGGGGAAGTGAGACTTCATTGTAGTGCAGATTTCCTTTGCAAGCTTGCTTGGTTGGCCAAAAAGGGCGTATGCGTTTTTTCCTGAATATATTCAGGAAAAAACGCATACGCCCTTTTTGGCCAAGTGCATCATTGTGGACGTTCTGCCTCTTTTCCTATGCTTTCAATGCAATTCCAGTCTACCTCCTGAAATCGGTTTCCTGCAATTCTGCCCCGCTTTCAAGTCCTCTTGGCAACCTTACTTCAGTCTATTTTTGGACGATAGCTGTCATTTATAACTCTGCAGGTTTGTGAATTACAGTGCCCCTGAGCTCCTTTCTTCAACTCGCTTTCTTTTGAGCTGGCCGCAACACCGCAGGATGGCTTCAGGCCATAATCTGGTTCCGGCACGGCACGCTGAGCCTTTGGTTATTTCCTCTTACTGGTGGGAAATGAGAGTTAAATTTGCCCGTCCAGACACCTCCAGCTAGCCTCTCATTGGTTCTCGCTATTCCTGTTCATCTTCCGCAGAAATTGCAAACTGGGCCAAACAGGAGGTTAAAGGCGCTGACTCTCCAAGTGGGGAGAGTGTTAGTAAAGCGTCTGGAATGTGGCACCCGAGTACCAGGGGAGGAAAACTGAGACATATTTGAACACGTCTCCCGTTCACATGGTTGATCATACTCTGGGTTCCACATGCATGTTTTAGCTGAAGGAAGAATACCTTAAACCTGGAGAGTTGAGACCCGTGTAATGGGTACCATGCAATATGACTTCAAAGGGTCTTCATTTGCTCACCGAACCTCTCCAATCCTATCACTGCTGCATTTATGCCCCTGTACACACGCTTGATTCTCTTTTGGAGACATAGCAATCCATAGGTTTTAAGATACTTACTAGTCAGGTACATTCTTAGGCGTTTAATATGGGGTGTTGAGTCCATTTCGTTGAGCAAGGAGTAGCTCTTGTCTATTCCATATTTGGCTTAAGGAACTTTATCTGTGCTCATTTCAATCTCTGGTTTTATGCAGCACCCCAACTCACCTTTCCCCTTAAGCAAGCATAAGTTGGTTTTCTAAATTTGAGACCCTGTTCTGTTTTGGAATGCAGTTCCTGTGTAGCCAAGTTTACATTCCGTGTATTAGTGATATCTTATGATGTTTCTTTTTCTGTGTGACTTATTTCAGTTAGATTCATCGTACCTGAATCCACTCATTATGCTGCTAAGGGCCTGATGACATAGATTTCATTGCTGAGTGATACTGCATTGTACGTAAGTACCACAAGTTCTTTATCCATTTTTCACTTTCTGCGATGTTGAACATGTACTGTAAACGAGGTTCTTGTAAACAGAGCCGTTCCAAACTTTGGGGTGGCTGTGTCTTTTTGATTTTAATTTCCCTAAGCTATAGGACCATAAGTGGAAGTGGCCTAGGCTCTGTTGCTTTGTTTTTTAGATGTTTCAGGAAACACCATGCACTTCTCCCGAGTGGTTGTTGGCAATTCACATCCCGCCCATCAGCATAACAAGGCTCCCAGTTCTCCATGGCCTGTCCTGCCTTTCTGAATTTTACACTTTTTTCAGATGGCCCTTTTGACCGGGGGGAAGTGAGACTTCATTGTAGTGCAGATTTCCTTTGCAAGCTTGCTTGGTTGGCCAAAAAGGGCGTATGCGTTTTTTCCTGAATATATTCAGGAAAAAACGCATACGCCCTTTTTGGCCAAGTGCATCATTGTGGACGTTCTGCCTCTTTTCCTATGCTTTCAATGCAATTCCAGTCTACCTCCTGAAATCGGTTTCCTGCAATTCTGCCCCGCTTTCAAGTCCTCTTGGCAGCCTTACTTCAGTCTATTTTTGGATGATAGCTGTCATTTATAACTCTGCAGGTTTGTGAATTACAGTGCCCCTGAGCTCCTTTCTTCAACTCGCTTTCTTGTGACCTGGCCGCAACACCGCAGGATGGATTCAGGCCCTAATCTGGTTCCGGCATGGCATGCTGAGCCTTTGGTTATTTCCTCTTCCTGGTGGGAAATGAGAGTTAAATTTGCCCGTCCAGACACCTCCAGCTAGTCTCTCATTGGTTCTCGCTATTCCTGTTCATCTTCCGCAGAAATTGCAAACTGGGCCAAACAGGAGGTTAAAGGCGCTGACTCTCCAAGTGGGGAGAGTGTTAGTAAAGCGTCTGGAATGTTGCACCCGAGTACCAGGGGAGGAAAACTGAGACATATTTGAACACGTCTCCCGATCACATGGTTGATCATACTCTGGGTTCCACATGCATGTTTTAGCTGAAGGAAGAATAACTAAAACCTGGGTAGTTGAAACCCGTGGAATGGGTACCATGCAATATGACTTCAAAGGGTCTTCATTTGCTCTCCGAACCTCTCCAATCCTATCACTGCTGCGTTTATGCCCCTGTACACATGCTTGATTCTCTTTCGGAGACATACCAATCCATAGGTTTTAAGATACTTACTAGTCAGGTACATTCTTAGGCGTTTAATATGGGGTGTTGAGTCCATTTCGTTGAGCAAGGAGTAGCTCTTGTCTATTCCATATTTGACTTAAGGAACTTTATCTGTGCTCATTTCAATCTCTGGTTTTATGCAGCACCCCAACTCACCTTTACCCTTAAGCAAGCATAAGTTGGTTTTCTAAATTTGAGACCCTCTTCTGTTCTGTAATTCAGTTCCTGTGTAGCCAAGTTTACATTCCGTGTATTACTGATATCTTATGATGTTTCTTTTTCTGTGTGACTTATTTCAGTTAGAATCATCATACCTGAATCCACTCATTGTGCTGCTAAGGGCCTGATGACACAGATTTCATTGCTGTGTGATATTGCTTTGTAAGTAAATACCACAACTTCTTTATCCATTTTTCACTTTCTGCGATGTTGAACTTGTACTGTAAACGAGGTTCTTGTAAACAGAGCCGTTCCAAACTTTGGGGTGGCTGTGTCTTTTTGATTTTAATTTCCCTAAGCTATAGGACCATAAGTGGAAGTGCCCTAGGTTCTGTTGCTTTGTTTTTTAGATGTTTCAGGAAACACCATACACTTCTCCCGAGTGGTTGTTGGCAATTTACATCCCGCCCATCAGCATAACAAGGCTCCCAGTTCTCCATGGCCTGTCCTGCCTTTCTGTATTTTACACTTTTTTCAGATGGCCCTTTTGACCGGGAGGAAGTGAGACTTCATTGTAGTGCAGATTTCCTTTGCAAGCTTGCTTGGTTGGCCAAAAAGGGCGTATGCGTTTTTTCCTGAATATATTCAGGAAAAAACGCATACGCCCTTTTTGGCCAAGTGCATCATTGTGGACGTTCTGCCTCTTTTCCTATGCTTTCAATGCAATTCCAGTCTACCTCCTGAAATCGGTTTCCTGCAATTCTGCCCCGCTTTCAAGTCCTCTTGGCAGCCTTACTTCAGTCTATTTTTGGACGATAGCTGTCATTTATAACTCTGCAGGTTTGTGAATTACAGTGCCCCTGAGCTCCTTTCTTCAACTCGCTTTCTTGTGAGCTGGCCGCAACACCGCAGGATGGCTTCAGGCCCTAATCTGGTTCCGGCACGGCACGCTGAGCCTTTGGTTAATTCCTCTTCCTGGTGGGAAATGAGAGTTAAATTTGCCCGTCCAGACACCTCCAGCTAGCCTCTCATTGGTTCTCGCTATTCCTGTTCATCTTCCGCAGAAAATGCAAACTGGGCCAAACAAGAGGTTAAAGGCGCTGACTCTCCAAGTGGGGAGAGTGTTAGTAAAGCATCTGGAATGTTGCACCCGAGTACCAGGGGAGGAAAACTGAGACATATTTGAACACGTCTCCCGTTCACATGGTTGATCATACTTGGGTTCCACATGCATGTTTTAGCTGAAGGAAGAATACCTAAAACCTGGGTAGTTGAAACCCGTGGAATGGGTACCATGCAATATGACTTCAAAGGGTCTTCATTTGCTCACCGAACCTCTCCAATCCTATCACTGCTGCGTTTATGCCCCTGTACACATGCTTGATTCTCTTTCGGAGACATAGCAATCCATAGGTTTTAAGATAATTACTAGTCAGGTACATTCTTAGGCGTTTAATATGCGGTGTTGAGTCCATTTCGTTGAGCAAGGAGTAGCTCTTGTCTATTCCATATTTGGCTTAAGGAACTTTATCTGTGCTCATTTCAATCTCTGGTTTTATGCAGCACCCCAACTCACCTTTCCCCTTAAGCAAGCATAAGTTGGTTTTCTAAATTTGAGACCCTGTTCTGTTCTGTAATTCAGTTCCTGTGTAGCCAAGTTTACATTCCGTGTATTACTGATATCTTATGATGTTTCTTTTTCTGTGTGACTTATTTCAGTTAGAATCATCATACCTGAATCCACTCATTGTGCTGCTAAGGGCCTGATGACACAGATTTCATTGCTGAGTGATATTGCTTTGTAAGTAAATACCACAACTTCTTTATCCATTTTTCACTTTCTGCGATGTTGAACTTGTACTGTAAACGAGGTTCTTGTAAACAGAGCCGTTCCAAACTTTGGGGTGGCTGTGTCTTTTTGATTTTAAATTCCCTAAGCTATAGGACCATAAGTGGAAGTGCCCTAGGCTCTGTTGCTTTGTTTTTTAGATGTTTCAGGAAACACCATACACTTCTCCCGAGTGGTTGTTGGCAATTTACATCCCGCCCATCAGCATAACAAGGCTCCCAGTTCTCCATGGCCTGTCCTGCCTTTCTGGATTTTACACTTTTTTCAGATGGCCCTTTTGACCAGGGGGAAGTGAGACTTCATTGTAGTGCAGATTTCCTTTGCAAGCTTGCTTGGTTGGCCAAAAAGGGCGTATGCGTTTTTTCCTGAATATATTCAGGAAAAAACGCATACGCCCTTTTTGGCCAAGTGCATCATTGTGGACGTTCGGCCTCTTTTCCTATGCTTTCAATGCAATTCCAGTCTACCTCCTGAAATCGGTTTCCTGCAATTCTGCCCCGCTTTCAAGTCCTCTTGGCAGCCTTACTTCAGTCTATTTTTGGACGATAGCTGTCATTTATAACTCTGCAGGTTTGTGAATTACAGTGCCCCTGAGCTCCTTTCTTCAACTCGCTTTCTTGTGAGCTGGCCGCAACACCGCTGGATGGCTTCAGGCCCTAATCTGGTTCCGGCACAGCATGCTGAGCCTTTGGTTAATTCCTCTTCCTGGTGGGAAATGAGAGTTAAATTTGCCCGTCCAGACACCTCCAGCTAGTCTCTCATTGGTTCTCGCTATTCCTGTTCATCTTCCGCAGAAATTGCAAACTGGGGCAAACAGGAGGTTAAAGGCACTGACTGACCAAGTAGGGAGAGTGTTAGTAAAGCGTCTGGAATGTTGCACCCGAGTACCAGGGTACGAAAACTGAGACATATTTGAACACATCTCCCGATCACATGGTTGATCATACTCTAGGTTCCACATGCATATTTTAGCTGAAGGAAGAATACCTTAAACCTGGGTAGTTGAAACCCGTGTAATGGGTACCATGCAATATGACTTCAAAGGGTCTTCATTTGCTCACTGAACCTCTCCAATCCTATCACTGCTGCGTTTATGCCCCTGTACAAATGCTTGATTCTCTTTCGGAGACATAGCAATCCATAGGTTTTAAGATACTTACAAGTCAGGTACATTCTTAGGCGTTTAATATGCGGTGTTGAGTCCATTTCGTTGAGCAAGGAGTAGCTCTTGTCTATTCCATATTTGGCTTAAGGAACTTTATCTGTGCTCATTTCAATCTCTGGTTTTATGCAGCACCCCAACTCACCTTTACCCTTAAGCAAGCATAAGTTGGTTTTCTAAATTTGAGACCCTGTTCTGTTCTGTAATTCAGTTCCTGTGTAGCCAAGTTTACATTCCGTGTATTACTGATATCTTATGATGTGTCTTTTTCTGTGTGACTTATTTCAGTTAGAATCATCATACCTGAATCCACTCATTGTGCTGCTAAGTGCCTGATGACACAGATTTCATTGCTGAGTGATATTGCTTTGTAAGTAAATACCACAAGTTCTTTATCCATTTTTCACTTTCTGCGATATTGAACTTGTACTGTAAACGAGGTTCTTGTAAACAGAGGCGTCCCAAACTTTGGGGTGGCTGTGTCTTTTTGATTTTAATTTCCCTAAGCTATAGGACCATAAGTGGAAGTGCCCTAGGCTCTGTTGCTTTGTTTTTTAGATGTTTCAGGAAACACCATACACTTCTCCCGAGTGGTTGTTGGCAATTTACATCCCGCCCATCAGCATAACAAGGCTCCCAGTTCTCCATGGCCTGTCCTGCCTTTCTGGATTTTACACTTTTTTCAGATGGCCCTTTTGACCGGGGGGGGGGGGAAGTGAGACTTCATTGTAGTGCAGATTTCCTTTGCAAGCTTGCTTGGTTGGCCAAAAAGGGCGTATGCGTTTTTTCCTGAATATATTCAGGAAAAAACGCATACGCCCTTTTTGGCCAAGTGCATCATTGTGGACGTTCTGCCTCTTTTCCTATGCTTTCAATGCAATTCCAGTCTACCTCCTGAAATCGGTTTCCTGCAATTCTGCCCCGCTTTCAAGTCCTCTTGGCAGCCTTACTTCAGTCTATTTTTGGACGATAGCTGTCATTTATAACTCTGCAGGTTTGTGAATTACAGTGCCCCTGAGCTCCTTTCTTCAACTCGCTTTCTTGTGAGCTGGCCGCAACACCGCAGGATGGCTTCAGGCCCTAATCTGGTTCTGGCACGGCACGCTGAGCCTTTGGTTAATTCCTCTTCCTGGTGGGAAATGAGAGTTAAATTTGCCCGTCCAGACACCTCCAGCTAGTCTCTCATTGGTTCTCGCTATTCCTGTTCATCTTCCGCAGAAATTGCAAACTGGGCCAAACAGGAGGTTAAAGACACTGACTCTCCAAGTCGGGAGAGTGTTAGTAAAGCGTCTGGAATGTTGCACCCGAGTACCAGGGTACGAAAACTGAGACATATTTGAACACGTCTCCCGATCACATGGTTGATCATACTCTGGGTTCCACATGCATGTTTTAGCTGAAGGAAGAATACCTAAAACCTGGGTAGTTGAAACCCGTGGAATGGGTACCATGCAATATGACTTCAAAGGGTCTTCATTTGCTCACCGAACCTCTCCAATCCTATCACTGCTGAGTTTATGCCCCTGTACACATGCTTGATTCTCTTTCGGAGACATAGCAATCCATAGGTTTTAAGATACTTACTAGTCAGGTACATTCTTAGGCGTTTAATATGCGGTGTTGAGTCCATTTCGTTGAGCAAGGAGTAGCTCTTGTCTATTCCGTATTTGGCTTAAGGAACTTTATCTGTGCTCATTTCAATCTCTGGTTTTATGCAGCACCCCAACTCACCTTTCCCCTTAAGCAAGCATAAGTTGGTTTTCTAAATTTGAGACCCTGTCCTGTTCTGTAATTCAGTTCCTGTGTAGCCAAGTTTACATTCCGTGTATTACTGATATCTTATGATGTTTCTTTTTCTGTGTGACTTATTTCAGTGAGAATCATCATACCTGAATCCACTCATTGTGCTGCTAAGGGCCTGATGACACAGATTTCATTGCTGAGTGATATTGCTTTGTAAGTAAATACCACAAGTTCTTTATCCATTTTTCACTTTCTGCGATGTTGAACTTGTACTGTAAACGAGGTTCTTGTAAACAGAGGCGTCCCAAACTTTGGGGTGGCTGTGTCTTTTTGATTTTAATTTCCCTAAGCTATAGGACCATAAGTGGAAGTGCCCTAGGCTCTGTTGCTTTGTTTTTTAGATGTTTCAGGAAACACCATACACTTCTCCCGAGTGGTTGTTGGCAATTTACATCCCGCCCATCAGCATAACAAGGCTCCCAGTTCTCCATGGCCTGTCCTGCCTTTCTGGATTTTAAACTTTTTTCAGATGGCCCTTTTGACCAGGGGGAAGTGAGACTTCATTGTAGTGCAGATTCCATTTGCAAGCTTGCTTGGTTGGCCAAAAAGGGCATATGCGTTTTTTCCTGAATATATTCAGGAAAAAACGCATACGCCCTTTTTGGCCTAGTGCATCATTGTGGACGTTCGGCCTCTTTTCCTATGCTTTCAATGCAATTCCAGTCTACCTCCTGAAATCGGTTTCCTGCAATTCTGCCCCGCTTTCAAGTCCTCTTGGCAGCCTTACTTCAGTCAATTTTTGGACGATAGCTGTCATTTATAACTCTGCAGGTTTGTGAATTACAGTGCCCCTGAGCTCCTTTCTTCAACTCGCTTTCTTGTGAGCTGGCCGCAACACCGCAGGATGGCTTCAGGCCCTAATCTGGTTCTGGCACGGCACGCTGAGCCTTTGGTTAATTCCTCTTCCTGGTGGGAAATGAGAGTTAAATTTGCCCGTCCAGACACCTCCAGCTAGTCTCTCATTGGTTCTCACTATTCCTGTTCATCTTCCGCAGAAATTGCAAACTGGGGCAAACAGGAGGTTAAAGGCACTGACTCTCCAAGTAGGGAGAGTGTTAGTAAAGCGTCTGGAATGTTGCACCCGAGTACCAGTGTACGAAAACTGAGACATATTTGAACACGTCTCCCGATCACATGGTTGATCATACTCTAGGTTCCACATGCATGTTTTAGCTTAAGGAAGAATACCTAAAACCTGGGTAGTTGAAACCCGTGGAATGGGTACCATGCAATATGACTTCAAAGGGTCTTCATTTGCTCACTGAACCTCTCCAATCCTATCACTGCTGCGTTTATGCCCCTGTACAAATGCTTGATTCTCTTTCGGAGACATAGCAATCCATAGGTTTTAAGATACTTACAAGTCAGGTACATTCTTAGGCGTTTAATATGCGGTGTTGAGTCCATTTCGTTGAGCAAGGAGTAGCTCTTGTCTATTCCATATTTGGCTTAAGGAACTTTATCTGTGCTCATTTCAATCTCTGGTTTTATGCAGCACCCCAACTCACCTTTACCCTTAAGCAAGCATAAGTTGGTTTTCTAAATTTGAGACCCTGTTCTGTTCTGTAATTCAGTTCCTGTGTAGCCAAGTTTACATTCCGTGTATTACTGATATCTTATGATGTTTCTTTTTCTGTGTGACTTATTTCAGTTAGAATCATCATACCTGAATCCACTCATTGTGCTGCTAAGGGCCTGATGACACAGATTTCATTGCTGAGTGATACTGCATTGTAAGTAAATACCACAAGTTCTTTATCCATTTTTCACTTTCTGCGATGTTGAACTTGTACTGTAAACGAGGTTCTTGTAAACAGAGGCGTCCCAAACTTTGGGGTGGCTGTGTCTTTTTGATTTTAATTTCCCTAAGCTATAGGACCATAAGTGGAAGTGCCCTAGGTTCTGTTGCTTTGATTTTTAGATGTTTCAGGAAACACCATACACTTCTCCCCAGTGGTTGTTGACAATTTACATCCCGCCCATCAGCATAACAAGGCTCCCAGTTCTCCATGGCCTGTCCTGCCTTTCTGGATTTTACACTTTTTTCAGATGGCCCTTTTGACCAGGGGGAAGTGAGACTTCATTGTAGTGCAGATTTCCTTTGCAAGCTTGCTTGGTTGGCCAAAAAGTGCGTATGCGTTTTTTCCTGAATATATTCAGGAAAAATCGCATACGCCCTTTTTGGCCAAGTGCATCATTGTGGACGTTCTGCCTCTTTTCCTATGCTTTCAATGCAATTCCAGTCTCCCTCCTGAAATCGGTTTCCTGCAATTCTGCCCCGCTTTCAAGTCCTCTTGGCAGCCTTACTTCAGTATATTTTTGGACGATAGCTGTCATTTATAACTCTGCAGGTTTGTGAATTACAGTGCCCCTGAGCTCCTTTCTTCAACTCGCTTTCTTGTGAGCTGGCCGCAACACCGCAGGATGGCTTCAGGCCCTAATCTGGTTCCGGTACGGCATGCTGAGCCTTTGGTTAATTCCTCTTCCTGGTGGGAAATGAGAGTTAAATTTGCCCGTCCAGACACCTCCAGCTAGTCTCTCATTGGTTCTCGCTATTCCTGTTCATCTTCCGCAGAAATTGCAAACTGGACCAAACAGGAGGTTAAAGGGACTGACTCTCCAAGTCGGGAGAGTGTTAGTAAAGCGTCTGGAATGTTGCACCCGAGTACCAGGGTACGAAAACTGAGACATATTTGAACACGTCTCCCGATCACATGGTTGATCATACTCTAGGTTCCACATGCATGTTTTAGCTGAAGGAAGAATACCTTAAACCTGGGTAGTTGAAACCCGTGGAATGGGTACCATGCAATATGACTTCAAAGGGTCTTCATTTGCTTACCGAACCTCTCCAATCTTATCACTGCTGCGTTTATGCCCCTGTACACATGCTTGATTCTCTTTTGGAGACATAGCAATCCATAGGTTTTAAGATACTTACAAGTCAGGTACATTCTTAGGCGTTTAATATGCGGTGTTGAGTCCATTTCGTTGAGCAAGGAGTAGCTCTTGTCTATTCCATATTTGGCTTAAGGAACTTTATCTGTGCTCATTTCAATCTCTGGTTTTATGCAGCACCCCAACTCACCTTTACCCTTAAACAAGCATAAGTTGGTTTTCTAAATTTGAGACACTGTTCTGTTCTGTAATTCAGTTCCTGTGTAGCCAAGTTTACATTCCGTGTATTACTGATATCTTATGATGTTTCTTTTTCTGTGTGACTTATTTCAGTTAGAATCATCATACCTGAATCCACTCATTGTGCTGCTAAGGGCCTGATGACACAGATTTCATTGCTGAGTGATACTGCATTGTAAGTAAATACCACAAGTTCTTTATCCATTTTTCACTTTCTGCGATGTTGAACTTGTACTGTAAATGAGGTTCTTGTAAACAGAGGCGTCCCAAACTTTGGGGTGGCTGTGTCTTTTTGATTTTAATTTCCCTAAGCTATAGGACCATAAGTGGAAGTGCCCTAGGTTCTGTTGCTTTGTTTTTTAGATGTTTCAGGAAACACCATACACTTCTCCCGAGTGGTTGTTGGCAATTTACATCCCGCCCATCAGCATAACAAGGCTCCCAGTTCTCCATGGCCTGTCCTGCCTTTCTGGATTTTACACTTTTTTCAGATGGCCCTTTTGACCGGGGGGAAGTGAGACTTCATTGTAGTGCAGATTTCCTTTGCAAGCTTGCTTGGTTGGCCAAAAAGGGCGTATGCGTTTTTTCCTGAATATATTCAGGAAAAAACGCATACGCCCTTTTTGGCCAAGTGCATCATTGTGGACGTTCTGCCTCTTTTCCTATGCTTTCAATGCAATTCCAGTCTACCTCCTGAAATCGGTTTCCTGCAATTCTGCCCCGCTTTCAAGTCCTCTTGGCAGCCTTACTTCAGTCTATTATTGGACGATAGCTGTCATTTATGACTCTGCAGGTTTGTGAATTACAGTGCCCCTGAGCTCCTTTCTTCAACTCGGTTTCTTTTGAGCTGGCCGCAAAACCGCAGGATGGCTTCAGGCCCTAATCTGGTTCCGGCACGGCACACTGAGCCTTTGGTTATTTCCTCTTCCTGGTGGGAAATGAGAGTTAAATTTGCCCGTCCAGACACCTCCAGCTAGTCTCTCATTGGTTCTCGCTATTCCTGTTCATCTTCCGCAGAAATTGCAAACTGGGCCAAACAGGAGGTTAAAGGCGCTGACTCTCCAAGTGGGGAGTGTGTTAGTAAAGCGTCTGGAATGTTGCACCCGAGTACCAGGGGAGAAAAACTGAGACATATTTGAACACGTCTCCCGTTCACATGGTTGATCATACTTGGGTTCCACCTGCATGTTTTAGCTGAAGGAAGAATACTTTAAACCTGCAGATTTGAGACCCGTGGAATGGGTCCCATGCAATATGACTTCAAAGGGTCTTCATTTGCTCACCGAACCTCTCCAATCCTATCACTGCTGCGTTTATGCCCCTGTACACACGCTTGATTCTCTTTTGGAGACATAGCAATCCATAGGTTTTAAGATACTTACTAGTCAGGTACATTCTTAGGCGTTTAATATGGGGTGTTGAGTCCATTTCGTTGAGCAAGGAGTAGCTCTTGTCTATTCCATATTTGGCTTAAGGAACTTTATCTGTGCTCATTTCAATCTCTGGTTTTATGCAGCACCCCAACTCACCTTTCCCCTTAAGCAAGCATAAGTTGCTTTTCTAAATTTGAGACCCTGTTTTGTTTTGGAATTCAGTTCCTGTGTAGCCAAGTTTACATTCTGTGTATTAGTGATATCTTATGATGTTTCTTTTTCTGTGTGACTTATTTCAGTTAGAATCATCGTACCTGAATCCACTCATTATGCTGGTACGGGCCTGATGACATAGATTTCATTGCTGAGTGATACTGCATTGTACGTAAGTACCACAAGTTCTTTATCCATTTTTCACTTTCTGTGATATTGAACTTGTACGGTAAACGAGGTTCTTGTAAACAGAGGCGTCCCAAACTTTGGGGTGGCTGTGTGTTTTTGATTTTAATTTCCCTAAGCTATAGGACCATAAGTGGCAGTGCCCTAGGCTCTGTTGCTTTGTTTTTTAGATGTTTCAGGAAACACCATACACTTCTCCCGAGTGTCTGTTGGCAATTTACATCCCGCCCATCAGCATAACAAGGCTCCCAGTTCTCCATGGCCTGTCCTGCCTTTCTGGATTTTACACTTTTTACAGATGGCCCTTTTGACCGGGGGGAAGTGAGACTTCATTGTAGTGCAGATTTCCTTTGCAAGCTTGCTTGGTTGGCCAAAAAGGGCGTATGCGTTTTTTCCTGAATATATTCAGGAAAAAACGCATACGCCCTTTTTGGCCAAGTGCATCATTGTGGACGTTCTGCCTCTTTTCCTATGCTTTCAATGCAATTCCAGTCTACCTCCTGAAATTGGTTTCCTGCAATTCTGCCCCGCTTTCAAGTCCTCTTGGCAGCCTTACCTCAGTATATGTTTGGACGATAGCTGTCATTTATAACTCTGCAGGTTTGTGAATTACAGTGCCCCTGAGCTCCTTTCTTCAACTCGCTTTCTTGTGAGCTGGCCGCAACACCGCAGGATGGCTTCAGGCCCTAATCTGCTACCGGCACGGCACGCTGAGCCTTTGGTTATTTCCTCTTCCTGGTGGGAAATGAGAGTTAAATTTGCCCGTCCAGACACCTCCAGCTAGTCTCTCATTGGTTCTCCCTATTCCTGTTCATCTTGCGCAGAAATTGCAAACTGGGCCAAACAGGAGGTTAAAGGTGCTGACTCTCCAAGTGGGGAGAGTGTTAGTAAAGCGTCTGGAATGTTGCACCCGAGTACCAGGGGAGAAAAACTGAGACATATTTGAACACGTCTCCCGTTCACACGGTTGATCATACTCTGGGTTCCACCTGCATGTTTTAGCTGAAGGAAGAATACTTTAAACCTGCAGATTTGAGACCCGTGGAATGGGTCCCATGCAATATGACTTCAAAGGGTCTTCATTTGCTCACCGAACCTCTCCAATCCTATCACTGCTGCGTTTATGCCCCTGTACACACGCTTGATTCTCTTTTGGAGACATAGCAATCCATAGGTTTTAAGATACTTACTAGTCAGGTACATTCTTAGGCGTTTAATATGGGGTGTTGAGTCCATTTCGTTGAGCAAGGAGTAGCTCTTGTCTATTCCATATTTGGCTTAAGGAACTTTATCTGTGCTCATTTCAATCTCTGGTTTTATGCAGCACCCCAACTCACCTTTCCCCTTAAGCAAGCATAAGTTGCTTTTCTAAATTTGAGACCCTGTTCTGTTTTGGAATTCAGTTCCTGTGTAGCCAAGTTTACATTCTGTGTATTAGTGATATCTTATGATGTTTCTTTTTCTGTGTGACTTATTTCAGTTAGAATCATCGTACCTGAATCCACTCATTATGCTGCTACGGGCCTGATGACATAGATTTCATTGCTGAGTGATACTGCATTGTACGTAAGTACCACAAGTTCTTTATCCATTTTTCACTTTCTGTGATATTGAACTTGTATGGTAAACGAGGTTCTTGTAAACAGAGGCGTCCCAAACTTTGGGGTGGCTGTGTGTTTTTGATTTTAATTTCCCTAAGCTATAGGACCATAAGTGGCAGTGCCCTAGGCTCTGTTGCTTTGTTTTTTAGATGTTTCAGGAAACACCATACACTTCTCCCGAGTGTCTGTTGGCAATTTACATCCCGCCCATCAGCATAACAAGGCTCCCAGTTCTCCATGGCCTGTCCTGCCTTTCTGGATTTTACACTTTTTTCAGATGGCCCTTTTGACCGGGGGGAAGTGAGACTTCATTGTAGTGCAGATTTCCTTTGCAAGCTTGCTTGGTTGGCCAAAAAGGGCGTATGCGTTTTTTCCTGAATATATTCAGGAAAAAACGCATACGCCCTTTTTGGCCAAGTGCATCATTGTGGACGTTCTGCCTCTTTTCCTATGCTTTCAATGCAATTCCAGTCTACCTCCTGAAATTGGTTTCCTGCAATTCTGCCCCGCTTTCAAGTCCTCTTGGCAGCCTTACCTCAGTATATTTTTGGACGATAGCTGTCATTTATAACTCTGCAGGTTTGTGAATTACAGTGCCCCTGAGCTCCTTTGTTCAACTCGCTTTCTTGTGAGCTGGCCGCAACACCGCAGGATGGCTTCAGGCCCTAATCTGCTACCGGCACGGCACGCTGAGCCTTTGGTTATTTCCTCTTCCTGGTGGGAAATGAGAGTTAAATTTGCCCGTCCAGACACCTCCAGCTAGTCTCTCATTGGTTCTCCCTATTCCTGTTCATCTTGCGCAGAAATTGCAAACTGGGCCAAACAGGAGGTTAAAGGTGCTGACTCTCCAAGTGGGGAGAGTGTTAGTAAAGCGTCTGGAATGTTGCACCCGAGTACCAGGGTACGAAAACTGAGACATATTTGAACACGTCTCCTGATCACATGGTTGATCATACTCTAGGTTCTACATGCATGTTTTAGCTGAAGGAAGAATACCTTAAACCTGGGTAGTTGAAACCCGTGGAATGGGTACCATGCAATATGACTTCAAAGGGTCTTCATTTGCTCACCGAACCTCTCCAATCCTATCACTGCTGCGTTTATGCCCCTGTACACACGCTTGATTCTCTTTTGGAGACATAGCAATCCATAGGTTTTACGATACTTACTAGTCAGGTACATTCTTAAGCGTTTAATATGCGGTGTTGAGTCCATTTCGTTAAGCAAGGAGTAGCTCTTGTCTATTCCATATTTGGCTTAAGGACCTTTATCTGTGCTCATTTCAATCTCTGGTTTTATGCAGCACCCCAACTCACCTTTACCCTTAAGCAAGCATAAGTTGGTTTTCTAAATTTGAGACCCTGTTCTGTTCTGTAATTCAGTTCCTGTGTAGCCAAGTTTACATTCCGTGTATTACTGATATCTTATGATGTTTCTTTTTCTGTGTGACTTATTTCAGTTAGAATCATCATACCTGAATCCACTCATTGTGCTGCTAAGTGCCTGATGACACAGATTTCATTGCTGAGTGATACTGCATTTTAAGTAAATACCACAAGTTCTTTATCCATTTTTCACTTTCTGCGATGTTGAACTTGTACTGTAAACGAGGTTCTTGTAAACAGAGGCGTCCCAAACTTTGGGGTGGCTGTGTCTTTTTGATTTTAATTTCCCTAAGCTATAGGACCATAAGTGGAAGTGCCCTAGGTTCTGTTGCTTTGTTTTTTAGATGTTTCAGGAAACACCATACACTTCTCCCGAGTGGTTGTTGGCAATTTACATCCCGCCCATCAGCATAACAAGGCTCCCAGTTCTCCATGGCCTGTCCTGCCTTTCTGGATTTTACACTTTTTTCAGATGGCCCTTTTGACCGGGGGAAGTGAGACTTCATTGTAGTGCAGATTTCCTTTGCAAGCTTGCTTGGTTGGCCAAAAAGGGCGTATGCGTTTTTTCCTGAATATATTCAGGAAAAAACGCATACGCCCTTTTTGGCCAAGTGCATCATTGTGGACGTTCTGCCTCTTTTCCTATGCTTTCAATGCAATTCCAGTCTACCTCCTGAAATCGGTTTCCTGCAATTCTGCCCCGCTTTCAAGTCCTCTTGGCAGCCTTACTTCAGTCTATTTTTGGACGATAGCTGTCATTTATAACTCTGCAGGTTTGTGAATTACAGTGCCCCTGAGCTCCTTTCTTCAACTCGCCTTCTTTTGAGCTGGCCGCAACACCGCAGGATGGCTTCAGGCCCTAATCTGGTTCTGGCATGGCACGCTGAGCCTTTGGTTAATTCCTCTTCCTGGTAGGAAATGAGAGTTAAATTTGCCCGTCCAGACACCTCCAGCTAGTCTCCATTGGTTCTCGCTATTCCTGTTCATCTTCCGCAGAAATTGCAAACTGGACCAAACAGGAGGTTAAAGGGACTGACTCTCCAAGTCGGGAGAGTGTTAGTAAAGCGTCTGGAATGTTGCACCCGAGTACCAGGGTACGAAAACTGAGACATATTTGAACACGTCTCCCGATCACATGGTTGATCATACTCTAGGTTCCACATGCATGTTTTAGCTGAAGGAAGAATACCTTAAACCTGGGTAGTTGAAACCCGTGGAATGGGTACCATGCAATATGACTTCAAAGGGTCTTCATTTGCTCACCGAACCTCTCCAATCTTATCACTGCTGCGTTTATGCCCCTGTACACATGCTTGATTCTCTTTTGGAGACATAGCAATCCATAGGTTTTAAGATACTTACAAGTCAGGTACATTCTTAGGCGTTTAATATGCGGTGTTGAGTCCATTTCGTTGAGCAAGGAGTAGCTCTTGTCTATTCCATATTTGGCTTAAGGAACTTTATCTGTGCTCATTTCAATCTCTGGTTTTATGCAGCACCCCAACTCACCTTTACCCTTAAACAAGCATAAGTTGGTTTTCTAAATTTGAGACACTGTTCTGTTCTGTAATTCAGTTCCTGTGTAGCCAAGTTTACATTCCGTGTATTACTGATATCTTATGATGTTTCTTTTTCTGTGTGACTTATTTCAGTTAGAATCATCGTACCTGAATCTACTCATTATGCTGCTACGGGCCTGATGACATAGATTTCATTGCTGAGTGATACTGCATTGTACGTAAGTACCACAAGTTCTTTATCCATTTTTCACTTTCTGCGATGTTGAACTTGTACTGTAAACGAGGTTCTTGTAAACAGAGGCGTCCCAAACTTTGGGGTGGCTGTGTCTTTTTGATTTTAATTTCCCTAAGCTATAGGACCATAAGTGGAAGTGCCCTAGGCTCTGTTGCTTTGTTTTTTAGATGTTTCAGGAAACACCATACACTTCTCCCGAGTGTCTGTTGGCAATTTACATCCCGCCCATCAGCATAACAAGGCTCCCAGTTCTCCATGGCCTGTTGCCTTTCTGGATTTTACACTTTTTTCAGATGGCCCTTTTGACCGGGGGGAAGTGAGACTTCATTGTAGTGCAGATTTCCTTTGCAAGCTTGCTTGGTTGGCCAAAAAGGGCGTATGCGTTTTTTCCTGAATATATTCAGGAAAAAACGCATACGCCCTTTTTGGCCAAGTGCATCATTGTGGACGTTCTGCCTCTTTTCCTATGCTTTCAATGCAATTCCAGTCTACCTCCTGAAATCGGTTTCCTGCAATTCTGCCCCGCTTTCAAGTTCTCTTGGCAGCCTTACTTCAGTCTATTTTTGGACGATAGCTGTCATTTATAACTCTGCAGGTTTGTGAATTACAGTGCCCCTGAGCTCCTTTCTTCAACTCGCTTTCTTGTGAGCTGGCCGCAACACCGCAGGATGGCTTCAGGCCCTAATCTGGTTCCGGCACGGCACGCTGAGCCTTTGGTTAATTCCTCTTCCTGGTGGGAAATGAGAGTTAAATTTGCCCGTCCAGACACCTCCAGCTAGTCTCTCATTGGTTCTCGCTATTCCTGTTCATCTTCCGCAGAAATTGCAAACTGGGCCAAACAGGAGGTTAAATGGACTGATTGTCCAAGTGGGGAGTGTGTTAGTAAAGCGTCTGGAATGTTGCACCCGAGTACCAGGGGAGAAAAACTGAGACATATTTGAACACGTCTCCCGTTCACACGGTTGATCATACTCTGGGATCCACCTGCATGTTTTAGCTGAAGGAAGAATACTTTAAACCTGCAGATTTGAGACCCGTGGAATGGGTCCCATGCAATATGACTTCAAAGGGTCTTCATTTGCTCACCGAACCTCTCCAATCCTATCACTGCTGCGTTTATGCCCCTGTACACACGCTTGATTCTCTTTTGGAGACATAGCAATCCATAGGTTTTAAGATACTTACTAGTCAGGTACATTCTTAGGCGTTTAATATGGGGTGTTGAGTCCATTTCGTTGAGCAAGGAGTAGCTCTTGTCTATTCCATATTTGGCTTAAGGAACTTTATCTGTGCTCATTTCAATCTCTGGTTTTATGCAGCACCCCAACTCACCTTTCCCCTTAAGCAAGCATAAGTTGCTTTTCTAAATTTGAGACCCTGTTCTGTTTTGGAATTCAGTTCCTGTGTAGCCAAGTTTACATTCTGTGTATTAGTGATATCTTATGATGTTTCTTTTTCTGTGTGACTTATTTCAGTTAGAATCATCGTACCTGAATCCACTCATTATGCTGCTACGGGCCTGATGACATAGATTTCATTGCTGAGTGATACTGCATTGTACGTAAGTACCACAAGTTCTTTATCCATTTTTCACTTTCTGTGATATTGAACTTGTATGGTAAACGAGGTTCTTGTAAACAGAGGCATCCCAAACTTTGGGGTGGCTGTGTCTTTTTGATTTTAATTTCCCTAAGCTATAGGACCATAAGTGGCAGTGCCCTAGGCTCTGTTGCTTTGTTTTTTAGATGTTTCAGGAAACACCATACACTTCTCCCGAGTGTCTGTTGGCAATTTACATCCCGCCCATCAGCATAACAAGGCTCCCAGTTCTCCATGGCCTGTCCTGCCTTTCTGGATTTTACACTTTTTTCAGATGGCCCTTTTGACCGGGGGGAAGTGAGACTTCATTGTAGTGCAGATTTCCTTTGCAAGCTTGCTTGGTTGGCCAAAAAGGGCGTATGCGTTTTTTCCTGAATATATTCAGGAAAAAACGCATACGCCCTTTTTGGCCAAGTGCATCATTGTGGACGTTCTGCCTCTTTTCCTATGCTTTCAATGCAATTCCAGTCTACCTCCTGAAATTGGTTTCCTGCAATTCTGCCCCGCTTTCAAGTCCTCTTGGCAGCCTTACCTCAGTATATTTTTGGACGATAGCTGTCATTTATAACTCTGCAGGTTTGTGAATTACAGTGCCCCTGAGCTCCTTTGTTCAACTCGCTTTCTTGTGAGCTGGCCGCAACACCGCAGGATGGCTTCAGGCCCTAATCTGCTACCGGCACGGCACGCTGAGCCTTTGGTTATTTCCTCTTCCTGGTGGGAAATGAGAGTTAAATTTGCCCGTCCAGACACCTCCAGCTAGTCTCTCATTGGTTCTCCCTATTCCTGTTCATCTTGCGCAGAAATTGCAAACTGGGCCAAACAGGAGGTTAAAGGTGCTGACTCTCCAAGTGGGGAGAGTGTTAGTAAAGCGTCTGGAATGTTGCACCCGAGTACCAGGGTACGAAAACTGAGACATATTTGAACACGTCTCCTGATCACATGGTTGATCATACTCTAGGTTCTACATGCATGTTTTAGCTGAAGGAAGAATACCTTAAACCTGGGTAGTTGAAACCCGTGGAATGGGTACCATGCAATATGACTTCAAAGGGTCTTCATTTGCTCACCGAACCTCTCCAATCCTATCACTGCTGCGTTTATGCCCCTGTACACACGCTTGATTCTCTTTTGGAGACATAGCAATCCATAGGTTTTACGATACTTACTAGTCAGGTACATTCTTAAGCGTTTAATATGCGGTGTTGAGTCCATTTCGTTAAGCAAGGAGTAGCTCTTGTCTATTCCATATTTGGCTTAAGGACCTTTATCTGTGCTCATTTCAATCTCTGGTTTTATGCAGCACCCCAACTCACCTTTACCCTTAAGCAAGCATAAGTTGGTTTTCTAAATTTGAGACCCTGTTCTGTTCTGTAATTCAGTTCCTGTGTAGCCAAGTTTACATTCCGTGTATTACTGATATCTTATGATGTTTCTTTTTCTGTGTGACTTATTTCAGTTAGAATCATCATACCTGAATCCACTCATTGTGCTGCTAAGTGCCTGATGACACAGATTTCATTGCTGAGTGATACTGCATTTTAAGTAAATACCACAAGTTCTTTATCCATTTTTCACTTTCTGCGATGTTGAACTTGTACTGTAAACGAGGTTCTTGTAAACAGAGGCGTCCCAAACTTTGGGGTGGCTGTGTCTTTTTGATTTTAATTTCCCTAAGCTATAGGACCATAAGTGGAAGTGCCCTAGGTTCTGTTGCTTTGTTTTTTAGATGTTTCAGGAAACACCATACACTTCTCCCGAGTGGTTGTTGGCAATTTACATCCCGCCCATCAGCATAACAAGGCTCCCAGTTCTCCATGGCCTGTCCTGCCTTTCTGGATTTTACACTTTTTTCAGATGGCCCTTTTGACCGGGGGGAAGTGAGACTTCATTGTAGTGCAGATTTCCTTTGCAAGCTTGCTTGGTTGGCCAAAAAGGGCGTATGCGTTTTTTCCTGAATATATTCAGGAAAAAACGCATACGCCCTTTTTGGCCAAGTGCATCATTGTGGACGTTCTGCCTCTTTTCCTATGCTTTCAATGCAATTCCAGTCTACCTCCTGAAATCAGTTTCCTGCAATTCTGCCCCGCTTTCAAGTCCTCTTGGCAGCCTTACTTCAGTCTATTTTTGGACGATAGCTGTCATTTATAACTCTGCAGGTTTGTGAATTACAGTGCCCCTGAGCTCCTTTCTTCAACACGCCTTCTTTTGAGCTGGCCGCAACACCGCAGGATGGCTTCAGGCCCTAATCTGGTTCTGGCATGGCACGCTGAGCCTTTGGTTAATTCCTCTTCCTGGTAGGAAATGAGAGTTAAATTTGCCCGTCCAGACACCTCCAGCTAGTCTCCATTGGTTCTCGCTATTCCTGTTCATCTTCCGCAGAAATTGCAAACTGGACCAAACAGGAGGTTAAAGGGACTGACTCTCCAAGTCGGGAGAGTGTTAGTAAAGCGTCTGGAATGTTGCACCCGAGTACCAGGGTACGAAAACTGAGACATATTTGAACACGTCTCCCGATCACATGGTTGATCATACTCTAGGTTCCACATGCATGTTTTAGCTGAAGGAAGAATACCTTAAACCTGGGTAGTTGAAACCCGTGGAATGGGTACCATGCAATATGACTTCAAAGGGTCTTCATTTGCTCACCGAACCTCTCCAATCTTATCACTGCTGCGTTTATGCCCCTGTACACATGCTTGATTCTCTTTTGGAGACATAGCAATCCATAGGTTTTAAGATACTTACAAGTCAGGTACATTCTTAGGCGTTTAATATGCGGTGTTGAGTCCATTTCGTTGAGCAAGGAGTAGCTCTTGTCTATTCCATATTTGGCTTAAGGAACTTTATCTGTGCTCATTTCAATCTCTGGTTTTATGCAGCACCCCAACTCACCTTTACCCTTAAACAAGCATAAGTTGGTTTTCTAAATTTGAGACACTGTTCTGTTCTGTAATTCAGTTCCTGTGTAGCCAAGTTTACATTCCGTGTATTACTGATATCTTATGATGTTTCTTTTTCTGTGTGACTTATTTCAGTTAGAATCATCGTACCTGAATCTACTCATTATGCTGCTACGGGCCTGATGACATAGATTTCATTGCTGAGTGATACTGCATTGTACGTAAGTACCACAAGTTCTTTATCCATTTTTCACTTTCTGCGATGTTGAACTTGTACTGTAAACGAGGTTCTTGTAAACAGAGGCGTCCCAAACTTTGGGGTGGCTGTGTCTTTTTGATTTTAATTTCCCTAAGCTATAGGACCATAAGTGGAAGTGCCCTAGGCTCTGTTGCTTTGTTTTTTAGATGTTTCAGGAAACACCATACACTTCTCCCGAGTGTCTGTTGGCAATTTACATCCCGCCCATCAGCATAACAAGGCTCCCAGTTCTCCATGGCCTGTTGCCTTTCTGGATTTTACACTTTTTTCAGATGGCTCTTTTGACCGGGGGGAAGTGAGACTTCATTGTAGTGCAGATTTCCTTTGCAAGCTTGCTTGGTTGGCCAAAAAGGGCGTATGCGTTTTTTCCTGAATATATTCAGGAAAAAACGCATACGCCCTTTTTGGCCAAGTGCATCATTGTGGACGTTCTGCCTCTTTTCCTATGCTTTCAATGCAATTCCAGTCTACCTCCTGAAATCGGTTTCCTGCAATTCTGCCCCGCTTTCAAGTCCTCTTGGCAGCCTTACTTCAGTCTATTTTTGGACGATAGCTGTCATTTATAACTCTGCAGGTTTGTGAATTACAGTGCCCCTGAGCTCCTTTCTTCAACTCGCTTTCTTGTGAGCTGGCCGCAACACCGCAGGATGGCTTCAGGCCCTAATCTGGTTCCGGCACGGCACGCTGAGCCTTTGGTTAATTCCTCTTCCTGGTGGGAAATGAGAGTTAAATTTGCCCGTCCAGACACCTCCAGCTAGTCTCTCATTGGTTCTCGCTATTCCTGTTCATCTTCCGCAGAAATTGCAAACTGGGCCAAACAGGAGGTTAAAGGCGCTGACTCTCCAAGTGGGGAGAGTGTTAGTAAAGCGTCTGGAATGTTGCACCCGAGTACCAGGGGAGGAAAACTGAGACATATTTGAACACGTCTCCCGTTCACATGGTTGATCATACTTGGGTTCCACATGCATGTTTTAGCTGAAGGAAGAATACCTTAAACCTGGGTAGTTGAAACCCGTGGAATGGGTACCATGCAATATGACTTCAAAGGGTCTTCATTTGCTGACCGAACCTCTCCAATCCTATCACTGCTGCGTTTATGCCCCTGTACACATGCTTGATTCTCTTTCGGAGACATAGCAATCTATAGGTTTTACGATACTTACTAGTCAGGTACATTCTTAGGCGTTTAATATGCGGTGTTGAGTCCATTTCGTTGAGCAAGGAGTAGCTCTTGTCTATTCCATATTTGACTTAAGGAACTTTATCTGTGCTCATTTCAATCTCTGGTTTTATGCAGCACCCCAACTCACCTTTACCCTTAAGCAAGCATAAGTTGGTTTTCTATATTTGAGACCCTCTTCTGTTCTGTAATTCAGTTCCTGTGTAGCCAAGTTTACATTCCGTGTATTACTGATATCTTATGATGTTTCTTTTTCTGTGTGACTTATTTCAGTTAGAATCATCATACCTGAATCCACTCATTGTGATGCTAAGGGCCTGATGACATAGATTTCATTGCTGAATGATATTGCTTTGTAAGTAAATACGACAACTTCTTTATCCATTTTTCACTTTCTGCGATGTTGAACTTGTACTGTAAACGAGGTTCTTGTAAACAGAGTCGTCCCAAACTTTGGGGAGGCTGTGTCTTTTTGATTTTAATTACCCTAAGCTATAGGACCATAAGTGGAAGTGCCCTAGGCTCTGTTGCTTTGTTTTTTAGATATTTCAGGAAACACCATACACTTCTCCCAAGTGTCTGTTGGCAATTTACATCCCGCCCATCAGCATAACAAGGCTCCCAGTTCTCCATGGCCTGTCCTGCCTTTCTGGATTTTACACTTTTTTCAGATGGCCCTTTTGACCGGGGGGAAGTGAGACTTCATTGTAGTGCAGATTTCCTTTGCAAGCTTGCTTGGTTGGCCAAAAAGGGCGTATGCGTTTTTTCCTGAATATATTCAGGAAAAAATGCAAACGCCCTTTTTGGCCAAGTGCATCATTGTGGACGTTCTGCCTCTTTTCCTATGCTTTCAATGCAATTTCAGTCTACCTCCTGAAATCGGTTTCCTGCAATTCTGCCCCGCTTTCAAGTCCTCTTGGCAGCCTTACTTCAGTCTATTTTTGGACGATAGCTGTCATTTATAACTCTGCAGGTTTGTGAATTACAGTGCCCCTGAGCTCCTTTCTTCAACTCGCTTTCCTGTGACCTGGCCGCAACACCGCAGGATGGCTTCAGGCCCTAATCTGGTTCCGGCCCGGCATGCTGAGCCTTTGGTTAATTCCTCTTCCTGGTGGGAAATGACAGTTAAATTTGCCCGTCCAGACACCTCCAGCTAGCCTCTCATTGGTTCTCGCTATTCCTGTTCATCTTCCGCAGAAATTGCAAACTGGGCCAAACAGGAGGTTAAAGGCGCTGACTCTCCAAGTGGGGAGAGTGTTAGTAAAGCGTCTGGAATGTTGCACCCGAGTACCAGGGGAGGAAAACTGAGACATATTTGAACACGTCTCCCGATCACATGGTTGATCATACTCTAGGTTCCACATGCATGTTTTAGCTGAAGGAAGAATACCTGAAACCTGGGTAGTTGAAACCCTTGGAATGGGTCCCATGCAATATGACTTCAAAGGGTCTTCATTTGCTGACCGAACCTCTCCAATCCTATCACTGCTGCGTTTATGCCCCTGTACACATGCTTGATTCTCTTTCGGAGACATAGCAATCTATAGGTTTTACGATACTTACTAGTCAGGTACATTCTTAGGCGTTTAATATGCGGTGTTGAGTCCATTTCGTTGAGCAAGGAGTAGCTCTTGTCTATTCCATATTTGACTTAAGGAACTTTATCTGTGCTCATTTCAATCTCTGGTTTTATGCAGCACCCCAACTCACCTTTACCCTTAAGCAAGCATAAGTTGGTTTTCTATATTTGAGACCCTCTTCTGTTCTGTAATTCAGTTCCTGTGTAGCCAAGTTTACATTCCGTGTATTACTGATATCTTATGATGTTTCTTTTTCTGTGTGACTTATTTCAGTTAGAATCATCATACCTGAATCCACTCATTGTGATGCTAAGGGCCTGATGACATAGATTTCATTGCTGAATGATATTGCTTTGTAAGTAAATACGACAACTTCTTTATCCATTTTTCACTTTCTGCGATGTTGAACTTGTACTGTAAACGAGGTTCTTGTAAACAGAGTCGTCCCAAACTTTGGGGAGGCTGTGTCTTTTTGATTTTAATTTCCCTAAGCTATAGGACCATAAGTGGAAGTGCCCTAGGCTCTGTTGCTTTGTTTTTTAGATATTTCAGGAAACACCATACACTTCTCCCAAGTGTCTGTTGGCAATTTACATCCCGCCCATCAGCATAACAAGGCTCCCAGTTCTCCATGGCCTGTCCTGCCTTTCTGGATTTTACACTTTTTTCAGATGGCCCTTTTGACCGGGGGGAAGTGAGACTTCATTGTAGTGCAGATTTCCTTTGCAAGCTTGCTTGGTTGGCCAAAAAGGGCGTATGCGTTTTTTCCTGAATATATTCAGGAAAAAATGCAAACGCCCTTTTTGGCCAAGTGCATCATTGTGGACGTTCTGCCTCTTTTCCTATGCTTTCAATGCAATTTCAGTCTACCTCCTGAAATCGGTTTCCTGCAATTCTGCCCCGCTTTCAAGTCCTCTTGGCAGCCTTACTTCAGTCTATTTTTGGACGATAGCTGTCATTTATAACTCTGCAGGTTTGTGAATTACAGTGCCCCTGAGCTCCTTTCTTCAACTCGCTTTCCTGTGACCTGGCCGCAACACCGCAGGATGGCTTCAGGCCCTAATCTGGTTCCGGCCCGGCATGCTGAGCCTTTGGTTAATTCCTCTTCCTGGTGGGAAATGACAGTTAAATTTGCCCGTCCAGACACCTCCAGCTAGCCTCTCATTGGTTCTCGCTATTCCTGTTCATCTTCCGCAGAAATTGCAAACTGGGCCAAACAGGAGGTTAAAGGCGCTGACTCTCCAAGTGGGGAGAGTGTTAGTAAAGCGTCTGGAATGTTGCACCCGAGTACCAGGGGAGGAAAACTGAGACATATTTGAACACGTGTCCCGATCACATGGTTGATCATACTCTAGGTTCCACATGCATGTTTTAGCTGAAGGAAGAATACCTGAAACCTGGGTAGTTGAAACCCTTGGAATGGGTACCATGCAATATGACTTCAAAGGGTCTTCATTTGCTCACCGAACCTCTCCAATCCTATCACTGCTGCGTTTATGCCCCTGTACACATGCTTGATTCTCTTTCGGAGACATAGCAATCCTTAGGTTTTAAGATACTTACAAGTCAGGTACATTCTTAGGCGTTTAATATGCGGTGTTGAGTCCATTTCGTTGAGCAAGGAGTAGCTCTTGTCTATTCCATATTTGGCTTAAGGAACTTTATCTGTGCTCATTTCAATCTCTGGTTTTATGCAGCACCCCAACTCACCTTTCCCCTTAAGCAAGCATAAGTTGGTTTTCTAAATTTGAGAACCTGTTCTGTTTTGGAATTCAGTTCCTGTGTAGCCACGTTTACATTCCGTGTATTAGTGATATCTTATGATGTTTCTTTTTCTGTGTGACTTATTTCAGTTAGAATCATCGTACCTGAATCTACTCATTATGCTGCTACGGGCCTGATGACATAGATTTCATTGCTGAGTGATACTGCATTGTACGTAAGTACCACAAGTTCTTTATCCATTTTTCACTTTCTGCGATGTTGAACTTGTACTGTAAACGAGGTTCTTGTAAACAGAGGCGTCCCAAACTTTGGGGTGGCTGTGTCTTTTTGATTTTAATTTCCCTAAGCTATAGGACCATAAGTGGAAGTGCCCTAGGCTCTGTTGCTTTGTTTTTTAGATGTTTCAGGAAACACCATACACTTCTCCCGAGTGTCTGTTGGCAATTTACATCCCGCCCATCAGCATAACAAGGCTCCCAGTTCTCCATGGCCTGTTGCCTTTCTGGATTTTACACTTTTTTCAGATGGCCCTTTTGACCGGGGGGAAGTGAGACTTCATTGTAGTGCAGATTTCCTTTGCAAGCTTGCTTGGTTGGCCAAAAAGGGCGTATGCGTTTTTTCCTGAATATATTCAGGAAAAAACGCATACGCCCTTTTTGGCCAAGTGCATCATTGTGGACGTTCTGCCTCTTTTCCTATGCTTTCAATGCAATTCCAGTCTACCTCCTGAAATCGGTTTCCTGCAATTCTGCCCCGCTTTCAAGTCCTCTTGGCAGCCTTACTTCAGTCTATTTTTGGACGATAGCTGTCATTTATAACTCTGCAGGTTTGTGAATTACAGTGCCCCTGAGCTCCTTTCTTCAACTCGCTTTCTTGTGAGCTGGCCGCAACACCGCAGGATGGCTTCAGGCCCTAATCTGGTTCCGGCACGGCACGCTGAGCCTTTGGTTAATTCCTCTTCCTGGTGGGAAATGAGAGTTAAATTTGCCCGTCCAGACACCTCCAGCTAGTCTCTCATTGGTTCTCGCTATTCCTGTTCATCTTCCGCAGAAATTGCAAACTGGGCCAAACAGGAGGTTAAAGACACTGACTCTCCAAGTCGGGAGAGTGTTAGTAAAGCGTCTGGAATGTTGCACCCGAGTACCAGGGTTCGAAAACTGAGACATATTTGAACACGTCTCCCGATCACATGGTTGATCATACTCTGGGTTCCACATGCATGTTTTAGCTGAAGGAAGAATACCTAAAAGCTGGGTATTTGAAACCCGTGGAATGGGTACCATGCAATATGACTTCAAAGGGTCTTCATTTGCTCACCGAACCTCTCCAATCCTATCACTGCTGCGTTTATGCCCCTGTACACATGCTTGATTCTCTTTCAGAGACATAGCAATCCATAGGTTTTAAGATACTTACTAGTCAGGTACATTCTTAGGCGTTTAATATGCGGTGTTGAGTCCATTTCGTTGAGCAAGGAGTAGCTCTTGTCTATTCCATATTTGGCTTAAGGAACTTTATCTGTGCTCATTTCAATCTCTGGTTTTATGCAGCACCCCAACTCACCTTTCCCCTTAAGCAAGCATAAGTTGGTTTTCTAAATTTGAGACCCTCTCCTGTTCTGTAATTCAGTTCCTGTGTAGCCAAGTTTACATTCCGTGTATTACTGATATCTTATGATGTTTCTTTTTCTGTGTGACTTATTTCAGTTAGAATCATCATACCTGAATCCACTCATTGTGCTGCTAAGGGCCTGATGACACAGATTTCATTGCTGAGTGATATTGCTTTGTAAGTAAATACCACAACTTCTTTATCCATTTTTCACTTTCTGCGATGTTGAACTTGTACTGTAAACGAGGTTCTTGTAAACAGAGCCGTTCCAAACTTTGGGGTGGCTGTGTCTTTTTGATTTTAATTTCCATAAGCTATAGGACCATAAGTGGAAGTGCCCTAGGTTCTGTTGCTTTGTTTTTTAGATGTTTCAGGAAACACCATACACTTCTCCTGAGTGGTTGTTGGCAATTTACATCCCACCCATCAGCATAACAAGGCTCCCAGTTCTCCATGGCCTGTCCTGCCTTTCTGGATTTTACACTTTTTTCAGATGGCCCTTTTGACCGGGGGGAAGTGAGACTTCATTGTAGTGCAGATTTCCTTTGCAAGCTTGCTTGGTTGGCCAAAAAGGGCGTATGCGTTTTTTCCTGAATATATTCAGGAAAAAACGCATACGCCCTTTTTGGCCAAGTGCATCATTGTGGACGTTCTGCCTCTTTTCCTATGCTTTCAATGCAATTCCAGTCTACCTCCTGAAATCGGTTTCCTGCAATTCTGCCCCGCTTTCAAGTCCTCTTGGCAGCCTTACTTCAGTCTATTTTTGGACGATAGCTGTCATTTATAACTCTGCAGGTTTGTGAATTACAGTGCCCCTGAGCTCCTTTCTTCAACTCGCTTTCTTGTGAGCTGGCCGCAACACCGCAGGATGGCTTCAGGCCCTAATCTGGTTCCGGCACGGCACGCTGAGCCTTTGGTTAATTCCTCTTCCTGGTGGGAAATGAGAGTTAAATTTGCCCGTCCAGACACCTCCAGCTAGTCTCTCATTGGTTCTCGCTATTCCTGTTCATCTTCCGCAGAAATTGCAAACTGGGGCAAACAGGAGGTTAAAGACACTGACTCTCCAAGTCGGGAGAGTGTTAGTAAAGCGTCTGGATTGTTGCACCCGAGTACCAAGGGAGGAAAACTGAGACATATTTGAACACGTCTCCCGATCACATGGTTGATCATACTCTGGGTTCCACATGCATGTTTTAGCTGAAGGAAGAATACCTAAAACCTGGGTAGTTGAAACCCGTGGAATGGGTACCATGTAATATGACTTCAAAGGGTCTTCATTTGCTCACCGAACCTCTCCAATCCTATCACTGCTGCGTTTATGCCCCTGTACACATGCTTGATTCTCTTTCGGAGACATAGCAATCCATAGGTTTTAAGATACTTACTAGTCAGGTACATTCTTAGGCGTTTAATATGCGGTGTTGAGTCCATTTCGTTGAGCAAGGAGTAGCTCTTGTCTATTCCATATTTGGCTTAAGGAACTTTATCTGTGCTCATTTCAATCTCTGGTTTTATGCAGCAACCCAACTCACCTTTCCCCTTAAGCAAGCATAAGTTGGTTTTCTAAATTTGAGAACCTGTTCTGTTTTGGAATTCAGTTCCTGTGTAGCCAAGTTTACATTCCGTGTATTAGTGATATCTTATGATGTTTCTTTTTCTGTGTGACTTATTTCAGTTAGAATCATCGTACCTGAATCTACTCATTATGCTGCTACGGGCCTGATGACATAGATTTCATTGCTGAGTGATACTGCATTGTACGTAAGTACCACAAGTTCTTTATCCATTTTTCACTTTCTGCGATGTTGAACTTGTACTGTAAACGAGGTTCTTGTAAACAGAGCCGTTCCAAACTTTGGGGTGGCTGTGTCTTTTTGATTTTAATTTCCCTAAGCTATAGGACCATAAGTGGAAGTGCCCTAGGCTCTGTTGCTTTGTTTTTTAGATGTTTCAGGAAACACCATACACTTCTCCCGAGTGGTTGTTGGCAATTTACATCCCGCCCATCAGCATATCAAGGCTCCCAGTTCTCCATGGCCTGTCCTGCCTTTCTGGATTTTACACTTTTTTCAGATGGCCCTTTTGACCGGGGGGAAGTGAGACTTCATTGTAGTGCAGATTTCCTTTGCAAGCTTGCTTGGTTGGCCAAAAAGGGCGTATGCGTTTTTTCCTGAATATATTCAGGAAAAAACGCATACGCCCTTTTTGGCCAAGTGCATCATTGTGGACGTTCTGCCTCTTTTCCTATGCTTTCAATGCAATTCCAGTCTACCTCCTGAAATCGGTTTCCTGCAATTCTGCCCCGCTTTCAAGTCCTCTTGGCAGCCTTACTTCAGTCTATTTTTGGACGATAGCTGTCATTTATAACTCTGCAGGTTTGTGAATTACAGTGCCCCTGAGCTCCTTTCTTCAACTCGCTTTCTTTTGAGCTGGCCGCAACATCGCAGGATGGCTTCAGGCCCTAATCTGGTTCCGGCACGGCACACTGAGCCTTTGGTTATTTCCTCTTCCTGGTGGGAAATGAGAGTTAAATTTGCCCGTCCAGAAACCTCCAGCTAGCCTCTCATTGGTTCTCGCTATTCCTGTTCATCTTCCGCAGAAATTGCAAACTGAGCCAAACAGGAGGTTAAAGGCGCTGACTCTCCAAGTGGGGAGTGTGTTAGTAAAGCGTCTGGAATGTTGCACCTGAGTACCAGGGGAGGAAAACTGAGACATATTTGAACACGTCTCCCGTTCACATGGTTGATCATACTTGGGTTCCACATGCATGTTTTAGCTGAAGGAAGAATACCTTAAACCTGGAGAGTTGAGACCCGTGTAATGGGTACCATGCAATATGACTTCAAAGGGTCTTCATTTGCTCACCGAACCTCTCCAATCCTATCACTGCTGCGTTTATGCCCCTGTACACACGCTTGATTCTCTTTTGGAGACATAGCAATCCATAGGTTTTACGATACTTACTAGTCAGGTACATTCTTAGGCGTTTAATATGCGGTGTTGAGTCCATTTCGTTGAGCAAGGAGTAGCTCTTGTCTATTCCATATTTGACTTAAGGAACTTTATCTGTGCTCATTTCAATCTCTGGTTTTATGCAGCACCCCAACTCTCCTTTTCCCTTAAGCAAGCATAAGTTGGTTTTCTAAATTTGAGACCCTCTTCTGTTTTGGAATGCAGTTCCTGTGTAGCCAAGTTTACATTCCGTGTATTAGTGATATCTTATGATGTTTCTTTTTCTGTGTGACTTATTTCAGTTAGAATCATCGTACCTGAATCCACTCATTATGCTGCTACGGGCCTGATGACATAGATTTCATTGCTGAGTGATACTGCGTTGTAAGTAAATACCACAAGTTCTTTATCCATTTTTCACTTTCTGCGATGTTGAACTTGTACTGTAAACGAGGTTCTTGTAAACAGAGGCGTCCCAAACTTTGGGGTGGCTGTGTCTTTTTGATTTTAATTTCCCTAAGCTATAGGACCATAAGTGGAAGTGCCCTAGGCTCTGTTGCTTTGTTTTTTAGATATTTCAGGAAACACCATACACTTCTCCCGAGTGGTTGTTGGCAATTTACATCCCGCCCATCAGCATAACAAGGCTCCCAGTTCTCCATGGCCTGTCCTGCCTTTCTGGATTTTACACTTTTTTCAGATGGCCCTTTTGACCGGGGGGAAGTGACACTTCATTGTAGTGCAGATTTCCTTTGCAAGCTTGCTTGGTTGGCCAAAAAGGGCGTATGCGTTTTTTCCTGAATATATTCAGGAAAAAACGCATACGCCCTTTTTGGCCAAGTGCATCATTGTGGACGTTCTGCCTCTTTTCCTATGCTTTCAATGCAATTCCAGTCTACCTCCTGAAATCGGTTTCCTGCAATTCTGCCCCGCTTTCAAGTCCTCTTGGCAGCCTTACTTCAGTCTATTTTTGGACGATAGCTGTCATTTATAACTCTGCAGGTTTGTGAATTACAGTGCCCCTGAGCTCCTTTCTTCAACTCGCTTTCTTGTGAGCTGGCCGCAACACCGCAGGATGGCTTCAGGCCCTAATCTGGTTCCGGCACGGCACGCTGAGCCTTTGGTTATTTCCTCATCCTGGTGGGAAATGAGAGTTAAATTTGCCCGTCCAGACACCTCCAGCTAGTCTCTCATTGGTTCTCGCTATTCCTGTTCATCTTCCGCAGAAATTGCAAACTGGGCCAAACAGGAGGTTAAAGGCGCTGACTCTCCAAGTGGGGAGTGTGTTAGTAAAGCGTCTGGAATGTTGCACCCGAGTACCAGGGGAGAAAAACTGAGACATATTTGAACACGTCTCCCGTTCACACGGTTGATCATACTCTGGGTTCCACCTGCATGTTTTAGCTGAAGGAAGAATACTTTAAACCTGCAGATTTGAGACCGGTGGAATGGGTCCCATGCAATATGACTTCAAAGGGTCTTCATTTGCTCACCGAACCTCTCCAATCCTATCACTGCTGCGTTTATGCCCCTGTACACACGCTTGATTCTCTTTTGGAGACATAGCAATCCATAGGTTTTAAGATACTTACTAGTCAGGTACATTCTTAGGCGTTTAATATGGGGTGTTGAGTCCATTTCGTTGAGCAAGGAGTAGCTCTTGTCTATTCCATATTTGGCTTAAGGAACTTTATCTGTGCTCATTTCAATCTCTGGTTTTATGCAGCACCCCAACTCACCTTTCCCCTTAAGCAAGCATAAGTTGCTTTTCTAAATTTGAGACCCTGTTCTGTTTTGGAATTCAGTTCCTGTGTAGCCAAGTTTACATTCTGTGTATTAGTGATATCTTATGATGTTTCTTTTTCTGTGTGACTTATTTCAGTTAGAATCATCGTACCTGAATCCACTCATTATGCTGCTATGGGCCTGATGACATAGATTTCATTGCTGAGTGATACTGCATTGTACGTAAGTACCACAAGTTCTTTATCCATTTTTCACTTTCTGTGATATTGAACTTGTACGGTAAACGAGGTTCTTGTAAACAGAGGCGTCCCAAACTTTGGGGTGGCTGTGTCTTTTTGATTTTAATTTCCCTAAGCTATAGGACCATAAGTGGCAGTGCCCTAGGCTCTGTTGCTTTGTTTTTTAGATGTTTCAGGAAACACCATACACTTCTCCCGAGTGTCTGTTGGCAATTTACATCCCGCCCATCAGCATAACAAGGCTCCCAGTTCTCCATGGCCTGTCCTGCCTTTCTGGATTTTACACTTTTTTCAGATGGCCCTTTTGACCGGGGGGAAGTGAGACTTCATTGTAGTGCAGATTTCCTTTGCAAGCTTGCTTGGTTGGCCAAAAAGGGCGTATGCGTTTTTTCCTGAATATATTCAGGAAAAAACGCATACGCCCTTTTTGGCCAAGTGCATCATTGTGGACGTTCTGCCTCTTTTCCTATGCTTTCAATGCAATTCCAGTCTACCTCCTGAAATTGGTTTCCTGCAATTCTGCCCCGCTTTCAAGTCCTCTTGGCAGCCTTACCTCAGTATATTTTTGGACGATAGCTGTCATTTATAACTCTGCAGGTTTGTGAATTACAGTGCCCCTGAGCTCCTTTCTTCAACTCGCTTTCTTGTGAGCTGGCCGCAACACCGCAGGATGGCTTCAGGCCCTAATCTGCTACCGGCACGGCACGCTGAGCCTTTGGTTATTTCCTCTTCCTGGTGGGAAATGAGAGTTAAATTTGCCCGTCCAGACACCTCCAGCTAGTCTCTCATTGGTTCTCCCTATTCCTGTTCATCTTGCGCAGAAATTGCAAACTGGGCCAAACAGGAGGTTAAAGGTGCTGACTCTCCAAGTGGGGAGAGTGTTAGTAAAGCGTCTGGAATGTTGCACCCGAGTACCAGGGTACGAAAACTGAGACATATTTGAACATGTCTCCTGATCACATGGTTGATCATACTCTAGGTTCTACATGCATGTTTTAGCTGAAGGAAGAATACCTTAAACCTGGGTAGTTGAAACCCGTGGAATGGGTACCATGCAATATGACTTCAAAGGGTCTTCATTTGCTCACCGAACCTCTCCAATCCTATCACTGCTGCGTTTATGCCCCTGTACACACGCTTGATTCTCTTTTGGAGACATAGCAATCCATAGGTTTTACGATACTTACTAGTCAGGTACATTCTTAAGCGTTTAATATGCGGTGTTGAGTCCATTTCGTTAAGCAAGGAGTAGCTCTTGTCTATTCCATATTTGGCTTAAGGACCTTTATCTGTGCTCATTTCAATCTCTGGTTTTATGCAGCACCCCAACTCACCTTTCCCCTTAAGCAAGCATAAGTTGCTTTTCTAAATTTGAGACCCTGTTGTGTTTTGGAATTCAGTTCCTGTGTAGCCAAGTTTACATTCTGTGTATTAGTGATATCTTATGATGTTTCTTTTTCTGTGTGACTTATTTCAGTTAGAATCATCGTACCTGAATCCACTCATTATGCTGCTACGGGCCTGATGACATAGATTTCATTGCTGAGTGATACTGCATTGTACGTAAGTACCACAAGTTCTTTATCCATTTTTCACTTTCTGTGATATTGAACTTGTACGGTAAATGAGGTTCTTGTAAACAGAGGCGTCCCAAACTTTGGGGTGGCTGTGTGTTTTTGATTTTAATTTTCCTAAGCTATAGGACCATAAGTGGCAGTGCCCTAGGCTCTGTTGCTTTGTTTTTTAGATGTTTCAGGAAACACCATACACTTCTCCCGAGTGTCTGTTGGCAATTTACATCCCGCCCATCAGCATAACAAGGCTCCCAGTTCTCCATGGCCTGTCCTGCCTTTCTGGATTTTACACTTTTTTCAGATGGCCCTTTTGACCGGGGGGAAGTGAGACTTCATTGTAGTGCAGATTTCCTTTGCAAGCTTGCTTGGTTGGCCAAAAAGGGCGTATGCGTTTTTTCCTGAATATATTCAGGAAAAAACGCATACGCCCTTTTTGGCCAAGTGCATCATTGTGGACTTTCTGCCTCTTTTCCTATGCTTTCAATGCAATTCCAGTCTACCTCCTGAAATTGGTTTCCTGCAATTCTGCCCCGCTTTCAAGTCCTCTTGGCAGCCTTACTTCAGTCTATTTTTGGACGATAGCTGTCATTTATAACTCTGCAGGTTTGTGAATTACAGTGCCCCTGAGCTCCTTTCTTCAACTCGCTTTCTTGTGACCTGGCCGCAACACCGCAGGATGGCTTCAGGCCCTAATCTCGTTCTGGCACGACACGCTGAGCCTTTGGTTATTTCCTCTTCCTGGTGGGAAATGAGAGTTAAATTTGCCCGTCCAGACACCTCCAGCTAGCCTCTCATTGGTTCTCGCTATTCCTGTTCATCTTCCGCAGAAATTGCAAACTGGGCCAAACAGGAGGTTAAAGGCGCTGACTCTCCAAGTGGGGAGAGTGTTAGTAAAGCGTCTGGAATGTTGCACCCGAGTACCAGGGTACGAAAACTGAGACATATTTGAACACGTCTCCCGATCACATGGTTGATCATACTCTAGGTTCCACATGCATGTTTTAGCTGAAGGAAGAATACCTTAAACCTGGGTAGTTGAAACCCTTGGAATGGGTACCATGCAATATGACTTCAAAGGTCTTCATTTGCTCACCGAACCTCTCCAATCCTATCACTGTTGCGTTTATGCCCCTGTACACATGCTTGATTCTCTTTCGGAGACATAGCAATCCATAGGTTTTAAGATACTTACAAGTCAGGTACATTCTTAGGCGTTTAATATGCGGTGTTGAGTCCATTTCGTTGAGCAAGGAGTAGCTCTTGTCTATTCCATATTTGGCTTAAGGAAATTTATCTGTGCTCATTTCAATCTCTGGTTTTATGCAGCACCCCAACTCACCTTTCCCCTTAAGCAAGCATAAGTTGGTTTTCTAAATTTGAGACCCTGTTCTGTTCTGTAATTCAGTTCCTGTGTAGCCAAGTTTACATTCCGTGTATTAGTGATATCTTATGATGTTTCTTTTTCTGTGTGACTTATTTCAGTTAGAATCATCATACCTGAATCCACTCATTATGCTGCTAAGGGCCTGATGACATAGATTTCATTGCTGAGTGATACTGCATTGTACGTAAGTACCTCAAGTTCTTTATCCATTTTTCACTTTCTGTGATATTGAACTTGTACGGTAAACGAGGTTCTTGTAAACGGAGGCTTTCCAAACTTTGGGGTGGCTGTGTCTTTTTGATTTTAATTTCCCTAAGCTATAGGACCATAAGTGGAAGTGCCCTAGGTTCTGTTGCTTTGTTTTTTAGATGTTTCAGGAAACACCATACACTTCTCCTGAGTGGTTGTTGGCAATTTACATCCCGCCCATCAGCATAACAAGGCTCCCAGTTCTCCATGGCCTGTCCTGCCTTTCTGGATTTTACACTTTTTTCAGATGGCCCTTTTGACCGGGAGGAAGTGAGACTTCATTGTAGTGCAGATTTCCTTTGCAAGCTTGCTTGGTTGGCCAAAAAGGGCGTATGCGTTTTTTCCTGAATATATTCAGGAAAAAACGCATACGCCCTTTTTGGTCAAGTGCATCATTGTGGACGTTCTGCCTCTTTTCCTATGCTTTCAATGCAATTCCAGTCTACCTCCTGAAATCGGTTTCCTGCAATTCTGCCCCGCTTTCAAGTCCACTTGGCAGCCTTACTTCAGTCTATTTTTGGACGATAGCTGTCATTTATAACTCTGCAGGTTTGTGAATTACAGTGCCCCTGAGCTCCTTTCTTCAACTCGCTTTCTTTTGAGCTGGCCGCAACACCGCAGGATGACTTCAGGCCCTAATCTGGCTCCGGTACGGCACGCTGAGCCTTTGGTTATTTCCTCTTCCTGGTGGGAAATGAGAGTTAAATTTGCCCGTCCAGACACCTCCAGCTAGCCTCTCATTGGTTCTCGCTATTCCTGTTCATCTTCCGCAGAAATTGCAAACTGGGCCAAACAGGAGGTTAAAGACACTGACTCTCCAGGTCGGGAGAGTGTTAGTAAAGCGTCTGGAATGTTGCACCCGAGTACCAGGGGAGGAAAACTGAGACATATTTGAACACGTCTCCCGATCACATGGTTGATCATACTCTGCGTTCCACATGCATGTTTTAGCTGACGGAAGAATACCTAAAACCTGGGTAGTTGAAACCCGTGGAATGGGTACCATGCAATATGACTTCAAAGGGTCTTCATTTGCTCACCGAACCTCTCCAATCCTATCACTGCTGCGTTTATGCCCCTGTACACATGCTTGATTCTCTTTCGGAGACATAGCAATCCATAGGTTTTAAGATACTTACTAGTCAGGTACATTCTTAGGCGTTTAATATGCGGTGTTGAGTCCATTTCGTTGAGCAAGGAGTAGCTCTTGTCTATTCCATATTTGGCTTAAGGAACTTTATCTGTGCTCATTTCAATCTCTGGTTTTATGCAGCAACCCAACTCACCTTTCCCCTTAAGCAAGCATAAGTTGGTTTTGTAAATTTGAGAACCTGTTCTGTTTTGGAATTCAGTTCCTGTGTAGCCAAGTTTACATTCCGTGTATTAGTGATATCTTATGATGTTTCTTTTTCTGTGTGACTTATTTCAGTTAGAATCATCGTACCTGAATCTACTCATTATGCTGCTACGGGCCTGATGACATAGATTTCATTGCTGAGTGATACTGCAGTGTACGTAAGTACCACAAGTTCTTTATCCATTTTTCACTTTCTGCGATGTTGAACTTGTACTGTAAACGAGGTTTTTGTAAACAGAGCCGTTCCAAACTTTGGGGTGGCTGTGTCTTTTTGATTTATTTTCCCTAAGCTATAGGACCATAAGTGGAAGTGCCCTAGGCTCTGTTGCTTTGTTTTTTAGATGTTTCAGGAAACACCATACACTTCTCCCGAGTGTCTGTTGGCAATTTACATCCCGCCCATCAGCATAACAAGGCTCCCAGTTCTCCATGGCCTGTTGCCTTTCTGGATTTTACACTTTTTTCAGATGGCCCTTTTGACCGGGGGGAAGTGAGACTTCATTGTAGTGCAGATTTCCTTTGCAAGCTTGCTTGGTTGGCCAAAAAGTGCGTATGCGTTTTTTCCTGAATATATTCAGGAAAAAACGCATACGCCCTTTTTGGCCAAGTGCATCATTGTGGACGTTCTGCCTCTTTTCCTATGCTTTCAATGCAATTCCAGTCTACCTCCTGAAATCGGTTTCCTGCAATTCTGCCCCGCTTTCAAGTCCTCTTGGCAGCCTTACTTCAGTCTATTTTTGGACGATAGCTGTCATTTATAACTCTGCAGGTTTGTGAATTACAGTGCCCCTGAGCTCCTTTCTTCAACTCGCTTTCTTGTGACCTGGCCGCAACACCGCAGGATGGCTTCAGGCCCTAATCTTGTTCCAGCACGGCACGCTGAGCCTTTGGTTAATTCCTCTTCCTGGTGGGAAATGAGAGTTAAATTTGCCCGTCCAGACACCTCCAGCTAGTCTCTCATTGGTTCTCGCTATTCCTGTTCATCTTCCGCAGAAATTGCAAACTGGGCCAAACAGGAGGTTAAAGGGACTGACTCTCCAAGTCGGGAGAGTGTTAGTAAAGCGTCTGGAATGTTGCACCCGAGTACCAGGGGAGGAAAACTGAGACATATTTGAACACGTCTCCCGTTCACATGGTTGATCATACTTGGGTTCCACATGCATGTTTTAGCTGAAGGAAGAATACCTAAAAGCTGGGTAGTTGAAACCCGTGGAATGGGTACCATGCAATATGACTTCAAAGGGTCTTCATTTGCTCACCGAACCTCTCCAATCCTATCACTGCTGCGTTTATGCCCCTGTACACACGCTTGATTCTCTTTTGGAGACATAGCAATCCATCGGTTTTACGATACTTACTAGTCAGGTACATTCTTAGGCGTTTAATATGCGGTGTTGAGTCCATTTCGTTGAGCAAGGAGTAGCTCTTGTCTATTCCATATTTGACTTAAGGAACTTTATCTGTGCTCATTTCAATCTCTGGTTTTATGCAGCACCCCAACTCACCTTTACCCTTAAGCAAGCATAAGTTGGTTTTCTAAATTTGAGACCCTCTTCTGTTTTGGAATGCAGTTCCTGTGTAGCCAAGTTTACATTCCGTGTATTAGTGATATCTTATGATGTTTCTTTTTCTGTGTGACTTATTTCAGTTAGAATCATCATACCTGAATCCACTCATTGTGCTGCTAAGGGCCTGATGACACAGATTTCATTGCTGAGTGATATTGCTTTGTAAGTAAATACCACAACTTCTTTATCCATTTTTCACTTTCTGCGATGTTGAACTTGTACTGTAAACGAGGTTCTTGTAAACAGAGGCGTCCCAAACTTTGGGGTGGCTGTGTCTTTTTGATTTTAATTTCCCTAAGCTATAGGACCATAAGTGGAAGTGCCCTAGGCTCTGTTGCTTTGTTTTTTAGATGTTTCAGGAAACACCATACACTTCTCCCGAGTGGTTGTTGGCAATTTACATCCCGCCCATCAGCATAACAAGGCTCCCAGTTCTCCATGGCCTGTCCTGCCTTTCTGGATTTTACACTTTTTTCAGATGGCCCTTTTGACCGGGGGGAAGTGAGACTTCATTGTAGTGCAGATTTCCTTTGAAAGCTTGCTTGGTTGGCCAAAAAGGGCGTATGCGTTTTTTCCTGAATATATTCAGGAAAAAACGCATACGCCCTTTTTGGCCAAGTGCATCATTGTGGACGTTCTGCCTCTTTTCCTATGCTTTCAATGCAATTCCAGTCTACCTCCTGAAATCGGTTTCCTGCAATTCTGCCCCGCTTTCAAGTCCTCTTGGCTGCCTTACTTCAGTCTATTTTTGGACGATAGCTGTCATTTATAACTCTGCAGGTTTGTGAATTACAGTGCCCCTGAGCTCCTTTCTTCAACTCGCTTTCTTGTGACCTGGCCGCAACACCGCAGGATGGCTTCAGGCCCTAATCTGGTTCCGGCACGGCACACTGAGCCTTTGGTTATTTCCTCTTCCTGGTGGGAAATGAGAGTTAAATTTGCCCGTCCAGACACCTCCAGCTAGCCTCTCATTGGTTCTCGCTATTCCTGTTCATCTTCCGCAGAAATTGCAAACTGAGCCAAACAGGAGGTTAAAGGCGCTGACTCTCCAAGTGGGGAGAGTGTTAGTAAAGCGTCTGGAATGTTGCACCTGAGTACCAGGGGAGGAAAACTGAGACATATTTGAACACGTCTCCCGTTCACATGGTTGATCATACTTGGGTTCCACATGCATGTTTTAGCTGAAGGAAGAATACCTTAAACCTGGAGAGTTGAGACCCGTGTAATGGGTACCATGCAATATGACTTCAAAGGGTCTTCATTTGCTCACCGAACCTCTCCAATCCTATCACTGCTGCGTTTATGCCCCTGTACACATGCTTGATTCTCTTTCGGAGACTTAGCAATCCATAGCTTTTAAGATACTTACTAGTCAGGTACATTCTTAGGCGTTTAATATGCGGTGTTGAGTCCATTTCGTTTAGCAAGGAGTAGCTCTTGTCTATTCCATATTTGGCTTAAGGAACTTTATCTGTGCTCATTTCAATCTCTGGTTTTATGCAGCACCCCAACTCACCTTTACCCTTAAGCAAGCATAAGTTGGTTTTCTAAATTTGAGACCCTGTTCTGTTCTGTAATTCAGTTCCTGTGTAGCCAAGTTTCCATTCCGTGTATTACTGATATCTTATGAAGTTTCTTTTTCTGTGTGACTTACTTCAGTGAGAATCATCATACCTGAATCCACTCATTGTGCTGCTAAGGGCCTGATGACACAGATTTCATTGCTGAGTGATATTGCTTTGTAAGTAAATACCACAACTTCTTTATCCATTTTTCACTTTCTGCGATGTTGAACTTGTACTATAAACGAGGTTCTTGTAAACAGAGCCGTTCCAAACTTTGGGGTGGCTGTGTCTTTTTGATTTTAATTTCCCTAAGCTATAGGACCATAAGTGGAAGTGCCCTAGGTTCTGTTGCTTTGTTTTTTAGATGTTTCAGGAAACACCATACACTTCTTCCCAGTGGTTGTTGGCAATTTACATCCCGCCCATCAGCATAACAAGGCTCCCAGTTCTCCATGGCCTGTCCTGCCTTTCTGGATTTTACACTTTTTTCAGATGGCCCTTTTGACCGGGGGGAAGTGAGACTTCATTGTAGTGCAGATTTCCTTTGCAAGCTTGCTTGGTTGGCCAAAAAGGGCGTATGCGTTTTTTCCTGAATATATTCAGGAAAAATCGCATACGCCCTTTTTGGCCAAGTGCATCATTGTGGACGTTCTGCCTCTTTTCCTATGCTTTCAATGCAATTTCAGTCTACCTCCTGAAATCGGTTTCTTGCAATTCTGACCCGCTTTCAAGTCCTCTTGGCAGCCTTACTTCAGTCTATTTTTGGACGATAGCTGTCATTTATAACTCTGCAGGTTTGTGAATTACAGTGCCCCTGAGCTCCTTTCTTCAACTCGCTTTCTTGTGACCTGGCCGCAACACCGCAGGATGGCTTCAGGCCCTAATCTGGTTCCGGCCCGGCATGCTGAGCCTTTGGTTAATTCCTCTTCCCGGTGGGAAATGAGAGTTAAATTTGCCCGTTCAGACACCTCCAGCTAGTCTCTCATTGGTTCTCGCTATTCCTGTTCATCTTCCGCAGAAATTGCAAACTGGGCCAAATAGGAGGTTAAAGGGACTGACTCTCCAAGTCGGGAGAGTGTTAGTAAAGCGTCTGGAATGTTGCACCTGAGTACCAGGGGAGGAAAACTGAGACATATTTGAACACGTCTCCCGTTCACATGGTTGATCATACTCTGGGTTCCACATGCATGTTTTAGCTGAAGGAAGAATACCTTAAACCTGGAGAGTTGAGACCCGTGGAATGGGTACCATGCAATATGACTTCAAAGGGTCTTCATTTGCTCACCGAACCTCTCCAATCCTATCACTGCTGCGTTTATGCCCGTGTACACACGCTTGATTCTCTTTTGGAGACATAGCAATCCATAGGTTTTAAGATACTTACTAGTCAGGTACATTCTTAGGCGTTTAATATGGGGTGTTGAGTCCATTTCGTTGAGCAAGGAGTAGCTCTTGTCTATTCCATATTTGGCTTAAGGAACTTTATCTGTGCTCATTTCAATCTCTGGTTTTATGCAGCACCCCAACTCACCTTTCCCCTTAAGCAAGCATAAGTTGGTTTTCTAAATTTGAGACCCTGTTCTGTTTTGGAATGCAGTTCCTGTGTAGCCAAGTTTACATTCCGTGTATTAGTGATATCTTATGATGTTTCTTTTTCTGTGTGACTTATTTCAGTTAGAATCATCGTACCTGAATCCACTCATTGTGCTGCTACGGGCCTGATGACATAGATTTCATTGCTGAGTGATACTGCATTGTACGTAAGTACCACAAGTTCTTTATCCATTTTTCACTTTCTGTGATATTGAACTTGTACGGTAAACGAGGTTCTTGTAAACGGAGGCGTCCCAAACTTTGGGGTGGCTGTGTCTTTTTGATTTAATTTCCCTAAGCTATAGGACCATAAGTGAAAGTGCCCTAGGCTCTGTTGCTTTGTTTTTTAGATGTTTCTGGAAACACTATACACTTCTCCCGAGTGGTTGTTGGCAATTTACGTCCCGCCCATCAGCATAACAAGGCTCCCAGTTCTCCATGGCCTGTCCTGCCTTTCTGGATTTTACACTTTTTTCAGATGGCCCTTTTGACCGGGGGGAAGTGAGACTTCATTGTAGTGCAGATTTCCTTTGCAAGCTTGCTTGGTTGGCCAAAAAGGGCGTATGCGTTTTTTCCTGAATATATTCAGGAAAAAACGCATACGCCCTTTTTGGCCAAGTGCATCATTGTGGACGTTCTGCCTCTTTTCCTATGCTTTCAATGCAATTCCAGTCTACCTCCTGAAATCGGTTTCCTGCAATTCTGCCCCGCTTTCAAGTCCTCTTGGCAGCCTTACTTCAGTCTATTTTTGGACGATAGCTGTCATTTATAACTCTGCAGGTTTGTGAATTACAGTGCCCCTGAGCTCCTTTCTTCAACTCGCTTTCTTGTGACCTGGCCGCAACACCGCAGGATGTCTTCAGGCCCTAATCTGGTTCCGGCATGGCACGCTGAGCCTTTGGTTATTTCCTCATCCTGGTGGGAAATGAGAGTTAAATTTGCCCGTCCACACACCTCCAGCTAGTCTCTCATTGGTTCTCGCTATTCCTGTTCATCTTCCGCAGAAATTGCAAACTGGGCCAAACAGGAGGTTAAAGGGACTGACTCTCCAAGTGGGGAGAGTGTTAGTAAAGCGTCTGGAATGTTGCACCCGAGTACCAGGGGAGGAAAACTGAGACATATTTGAACAGGTCTCCTGTTCACATGGTTAATCATACTTGGGTTCCACATGCATGTTTTAGCTGAAGGAAGAATACCTTAAACCTGGAGAGTTAAGACCCGTGTAATGGGTACCATGCAATATGACTTCAAAGGGTCTTCATTTGCTCACCGAACCTCTCCAATCCTATCACTGCTGCGTTTATGCCCCTGTACACATGCTTGATTCTCTTTCGGAGACATAGCAATCCATAGGTTTTAAGATACTTACTAGTCAGATACATTCTTAGGCGTTTAATATGCGGTGTTGAGTCCATTTCGTTGAGCAAGGAGTAGCTCTTGTCTATTCCATATTTGACTTAAGGAACTTTATCTGTGCTCATTTCAATCTCTGGTTTTATGCAGCACCCCAACTCACCTTTACCCTTAAGCAAGCATAAGTTGATTTTCTAAATTTGAGACCCAGTTCTGTTCTGTAATTCAGTTCCTGTGTAGCCAAGTTTACATTCCGTGTATTACTGATATCTTATGATGTTTCTTTTTCTGTGTGACTTACTTCAGTTAGAATCATCATACCTGAATCCACTCATTGTGCTGCTAAGGGCCTGATGACACAGATTTCATTGCTGAGTGATATTGCTTTGTAAGTAAATACCACAACTTCTTTATCCATTTTTCACTTTCTGCGATGTTGAACTTTTACTGTAAACGAGGTTCTTGTAAACAGAGCCGTTCCAAACTTTGGGGTGGCTGTGTCTTTTTGATTTTAATTTCCCTAAGCTGTAGGACCATAAGTGGAAGTGCCCTAGGTTCTGTTGCTTTGTTTTTTAGATGTTTCAGGAAACACCATACACTTCTCCGGAGTGGTTGTTGGCAATTTACATCCCGCCCATCAGCATAACAAGGCTCCCAGTTCTCCATGGCATGTCCTGCCTTTCTGGATTTTACACTTTTTTCAGATGGCCCTTTTGACCGGGGGGAAGTGAGACTTCATTGTAGTGCAGATTTCCTTTGCAAGCTTGCTTGGTTGGCCAAAAAGGGCGTATGCGTTTTTTCCTGAATATATTCAGGAAAAAACGCATACGCCCTTTTTGGCCAAGTGCATCATTGTGGACGTTCTGCCTCTTTTCCTATGCTTTCAATGCAATTTCAGTCTACCTCCTGAAATCGGTTTCCTGCAATTCTGCCCCGCTTTCAAGTCCACTTGGCAGCCTTACTTCAGTCTATTTTTGGACGATAGCTGTCATTTATAACTCTGCAGGTTTGTGAATTACAGTGCCCCTGAGCTCCTTTCTTCAACTCGCTTTCTTTTGAGCTGGCCGCAACACCGCAGGATGACTTCAGGCCCTAATCTGGCTCCGGTACGGCACGCTGAGCCTTTGGTTATTTCCTCTTCCTGGTGGGAAATGAGAGTTAAATTTGCCCGTCCAGACACCTCCAGCTAGCCTCTCATTGGTTCTCGCTATTCCTGTTCATCTTCCGCAGAAATTGCAAACTGGGCCAAACAGGAGGTTAAAGGCGCTGACTCTCCAAGTGGGGAGAGTGTTAGTAAAGCGTCTGGAATGTTGCACCCGAGTACCAGGGGAGGAAAACTGAGACATATTTGAACACGTCTCCCGTTCACATGGTTGATCATACTTGGGTTCCACATGCATGTTTTAGCTGAAGGAAGAATACCTTAAACCTGGAGAGTTGAGACCCGTGTAATGGGTACCATGCAATATGACTTCAAAGGGTCTTCATTTGCTCACCGAACCTCTCCAATCCTATCACTGCTGCGTTTATGCCCCTGTACACACGCTTGATTCTCTTTCGGAGACATAGCAATCCATAGGTTTTACGATACTTACTAGTCAGGTACATTCTTAGGCGTTTAATATGCGGTGTTGAGTCCATTTCGTTCAGCAAGGAGTAGCTCTTGTCTATTCCATATTTGACTTAAGGAACTTTATCTGTGCTCATTTCAATCTCTGGTTTTATGCAGCACCCCAACTCACCTTTACCCTTAAGCAAGCATAAGTTGGTTTTCTAAATTTGAGACCCTCTTCTGTTCTGTAATTCAGTTCCTGTGTAGCCAAGTTTACATTCCGTGTATTACTGATATCTTATGATGTTTCTTTTTCTGTGTGACTTATTTCAGTTAGAATCATCATACCTGAATCCACTCATTGTGATGCTAAGGGCCTGATGACATAGATTTCATTGCTGAGTGATATTGCTTTGTAAGTAAATACCACAACTTCTTTATCCATTTTTCACTTTCTGCGATGTTGAACTTGTACTGTAAACGAGGTTCTTGTAAACAGAGGCGTCCCAAACTTTGGGGTGGCTGTGTCTTTTTGATTTTAATTTCCCTAAGCTATAGGACCATAAGTGGCAGTGCCCTAGGCTCTGTTGCTTTGTTTTTTCGATGTTTCAGGAAACACCATACACTTCTCCAGAGTGGCTGTTGGCAATTTACATCCCGCCCATCAGCATAAGAAGGTTCCCAGTTCTCCATGGCCTGTCGTGCCTTCCTGGATTTTACACTTTTTTCAGATGGCCATTTTGACCAGGTGGAAGTGAGACTTCATTGTAGTGCAGATTTCCTTTGCAAGCTTGCTTGGTTGGCCAAAAAGTGCGTATGCGTTTTTTCCTGAATATATTCAGGAAAAAACACATACGCCCTTTTTGGCCAAGTGCATCATTGTCGAGTTTCTGACTCTCTTCATATGCTTTCAATGCAATTCCAGTCTACCTCCTGAAATCGGTTTCCTGCAATTCTGCCTTGCTTTCAATGCCTCTTCATAGCCTTACCTCAATATATTTTTTAAAAATAGTTGGCCTTTATAACTCTGCAGGTTTTTGAATTGCAGTGGCCCTTAGCTCCATTTTTTAGCTCTTATTTTTGTGGTATTGCCCCATAACCACAGGATTCCTTGAAGCCCTATTTTTCTTCTGGGGCACCTGCTGTGCCTTTGGTTAATTCTTCTTACTGATGTGATATTAGAGTGACATGTGCCCATTGAAACCGCTACAGCTAGTTTCTCACTGGTTCCCCCTATTCCCATTCATCCTCTGCACTAACTGCAGACTGTGCGATACCAGAACTTAAAGGCATTGACTCCATGTGGGGATGTTGTTAGTAAAGTGGCTGGAATGTCGATCCGGAGCCCCAGGAGAGGAAAAATGAGGTGCGTTTTAGAAACCTTTCCCGATCATATGGTATACCAGTCGCTGGGTTTCCCAAGCATGGTTTAGCTGTAGGAAGATTCCCTTCAACCTGGAGTGTTGGGACCCTTGGAATGAGTAGCATGAAGTATTGCATTAAACTTTCGGCAGTTGCTCACCAAAGCTCACCAATCCTGTCAGCCCCAAGTGTCCAGCCTTATGTCTTATCCAGCTGTGGGTTTATATGTGGTCAATCCAGGTTGCATCACAGCCCCTGAGCGAATTTTGTAAGAATTTTTCTCTCTTTCATTGTTTCAGCGTTTTGTTTTTAAAATTTATTTCTATAATGGGGTTTAGCTCCTTTTCACTGCTGTGTTTGTGCCGCTCTGCACACACTTGATTCCCTTATGGAGATATATCAATACATGGGTTTTAAGATTCTTATTCCTCAGATATATTTCTCTGCGGTGTATAGGGTGTGTTGAGGCCTGTTCATTGAGCAAGGTGTAGATCTTGTCTAATACCTATTTGGTTTATTGAACGGTATCTGTGCTAATTTCAAACTCTGGTTTTATGCATCACCCCACCTCTCCTTTCCCCTTAAGCTGACATAAGTGTGTTTTCTAAATGTGAGACACCGTTCTGTTCTGTAATTCATTTCTTGTGCAGCCATATTTACCCTCCCTCTATAAGTGATATCTTATGATATGTTTCTTTTTCTGTTTGACTTATTTCAAGTAGTATTATCGGACCTAAATCCACTCTTTATCCTTCTACTAGCCTTATTACATTGATTTCATGGTGAAGAGATATTCCATTGTACATAAGTACCACATCTTCTTTATCCATTGTTCTCTTTCCTGGGATATTTAAGGTGTACTGAAGTTGAGGTTCTTGTAAACAGAGTAGCCCTAAACTGTGGTGTGCTTGTGTCTTGTTGATTTTTAGACTTCCCTAGATATACTCCCATGATTGGAAGTGTCCTATGCTCTGTAGCTCTGTTTTTTAGATGATTTAGGAACCACCATACACTTCTCCAGAGTGGCTCTCGGCAGTTCACACACTGCCCATCAGCGTATAAAGGCTCCCTGTTCTCCATGGCCTGTCCTGCATTTCTGGTTTTTACAATTTTTTAGGATGGCCCTTTTGACCGGTGGGAAGTGAGACTTCTTTGTTGTGCACATTTGCATTGCTTGCTTGCTTCGTTGCCCATAAAGTGCGTATGCGTTTTTTCCTGGATATAATCAGGAAAAAACGCATACGCCCTTTTGGGCCAACTGCATCATTGTCGAAATTCTGCCGCTTTTCATGTGCGTTAAAGACGAGTCCAATCTATCTCTTGAAATCTGTTTCTTGCAATTCTGTCTTGCATTCAGATCCTCTTCTTTGCCTTACCTCAACATATTTTTGGACGTTAGTTTTCATTTATAACTCTGCAGGTTTGTGAATTGCAGTGACCCTGAGCTCCATTTTTTAAGTTGCTCTTTTGTGAGCTGGCCTCAAACCCGCAGGATTGCTTCAGGCCCTATTTTGGCTCCGGTGAGGCAGGCTGAGCCTTTCTTTAATTCTTATTCTTAATGGGAAATTAGAGTGATATGTGCCCGTCCAAACCCCTACAACTCTTCTCTCATTGGTTCCCCCTCTTCCCGTTCATCCTCCTCACAATTTGCAAAATGTGTGAAACAGAAGTTTAAATGTGCTGATTCTCCAAGTGGGGAGATTCTAAGTAGCGTGGCTGGAATGGTGAACAGGAGCACCAGGAGAGGATAAATGAGGTGCATTTTAGACACATCTCCCGATCACATGGTGTACAGTCCTCTGGGTTTTCCATGCATGTTTTAGCTGTAGGAAGATCCCTTGAACCTGCAGATTTGGGACCCATTGAATGGGTACCAGGTAGTATTACTTTAAAGGGTGTGCATTTCCTCACCCAACCTCACATTTCTCTTAGCGCAAACAGTTTCCAGCCTTATGTCTCATCCTGCTGTGGGTCTAGATGTGTTCAATCCATGTTGCATCACCGTCCCTGAGGAAAAGTTGTAAGAGGTTTTCTCTGTCTCTCTGTCGTTTATTTTTTTCAATTTATTACTATATTGGTTACAGCTGATTTTCAAAGCTCTGTTTCTTGCTGCTGTACATCCACTTGATTCGCGTACAGAGAGACATCAATAAATTCTTTTTCAGATTCTTACCAGTCGTATATATTCTTTTCCGGTGACTTGAGTGTGCTGAGTGCAGTTCTTTTAGCTACCGTGTAGGCCTTGTTGATTATCAGTTTGGTATTTGGAATGGTATCTTTGCTAATTTCAACCTCCTGGATGATGCCTCACCCCTCCCCACCTTTCCCGTTTAGCAGCCTTATGCGTGTTTTCTACATATTTGACTATGTTTTTGTTTTGTAATTTATTTCATGTGTAGCCATTTTGGATTCCACCTTTAAGTGATATCTTATGATATGTGTCTTTTTCTTTTTGAATTCTGTCACTTAGAATGATCATACGTAACTCCTCCGGAGTTGTTACAACTGGCCATATTTCATTGATTTCCAGGCTGAATAATATTCCACTCTACCTAAGTACCACATCTCTATCCATTTTTTCCCTCCAGAGACATTTAAGTTATATCCTAGTCGAGGATCTTTTAAACAGAGAGGGGGTAAACATTGGGGTGCCTGTGTCCTCTCGATTTTTGTTTTTCCCAAGATATACGCCCATGAGTGCAAGTGCCCTATGCTCTGTAGCTCATTTTTTAGATGCTTTAGTAAACACAATACACTTCTCCAGAATGGCCGTTGGCAATATACATTTCCACTATAAGTCTCACAGGGCTCCCTCTTCTCGTTGCCCTGTCCTGCATTTCTGTTGTTTACGCTTTATGAGGATGGCTCTTCTGACTGATGCGAAGTGATATCTTTTGTAGTATTGACTTCCAGTGCCCACCTGTTTGGTTGGCTAAAAAAGTGTATGCCCTTTTCTTCAATATATACAGAAAAGAACGCATACACCCTTTTTGGCCAACTGCAATGTTGGCAATGTTCAGCTCCTTTTCTTGTGCTTAATGGCGAGTCCTTTCTACCTCCTCAAATCCCTTTCCTGCCATTCTCCCTTGCTTACAAGTCCTTTTCTCTGACTTTCCTCAAGACATTTTTCAGTGATGGATATTTTCAACTCTGCAGTTTTGTGAATTTTACTGCCCCTGAGTTCCATTGTTCAACTCGTGTTTATGGGAACTGGCCACAAAGCAGCGGGATTTCCTCAAGCCCTATACTGTTTCCATGGGCAACCCTAGCCTTTGGTCAATTCGTCTTCCTGATTGGAAATTAGAGTGACATGTGCCTGTCTGAACACCTAGGACTTGTCTCTCATTGTTCCTCATCCTTCCGCTTCATCCTCTGGACAAATTCCAAACTGTACGCAACAGGATGTTGACAGTGCTGACATCTCCAAGTGGGGAGACTGTTAGTAAAGACGCTGGAGGGGTGAACCCGAGCACCAGGAGATGAGGAGATGAGATGCCTTTTCCAAACTCTTCCCGATCAGACGGTATACCATCCTCTGGGTGTGACAGACATGTTTTAGCAGTAGGAAGAGTCCCATTCATGTAAGGAGAACACCAGGGCTTTTTCAAAATCAGTGTCTCCCCGAAACCCAAACTGGGGAAGTTTTTAAGCTACGGCTACACATATGTTCATTAAGGGCCTTGGGAAGTAGGCAGAGTCCAAACTTTAGATGATTGAAGTCTTCAGGGTCAGAAGCACTCACCACCAGCTTCCCTTAGGCTACACTTTAACTGTCATTGATAGATGATGTCAATAAAAATATCTATTCTTTTTCAGATTATTTCCCCTTATAGGTTATTGCAAAATGTTGAGTGTAGTTCCCTGTGCTATACAGTAGTTCCTTGTTGATGATCTATTTTATACATAGCAGTGTGTATGTGTTCATTCCAAACTGTTAATTTATCCCTCCTCCCACCTTTCCCCTTTGGTAATAATAAATTATAAGATTTTATACTTCTCAGAAATGGGGGAGCTGAAAGAGAGGTATCATTTTCAATGGAAAAGCATTTAAAACAAGATTGAAGGTTTAACCAAGATTATTAGCTGTACATCCTTGGAAAGAAATCACTTCGTTTCTCTAATATTGACCTGACAAATAAGACAAACCTTTTCACTGAACTTGCTTATAAAAAGTGATGGAAATATCAAATGGAAGTGTTAAAAACATCTTATTTTACCCGAGCCTTATACACTGTTCTATGTTAACTACAGTTTGGCTCACACATCTGTTCATTGAGGTTACAATAGTCTCAATTTCTGTTACTGATCCTCCAGAGTGGACCCCAACAAGTGTCCCCCTGCCCAGTGTCATTGGGGCCAACAGATCGAGACTGAGTTTGGTTCACAAGCAAAGGAAACTTTATATTTTGATCAGAGAATGGAGAGGTGAGAGCATGCACTACCCCGTGGGCTGTGGGCTGGGCTGCTGTGTAGAGATCCTGTCAGAGTCAGTGGGAGGGAGGGAGGCGGCGGAGCTCTCGAGGGCCGGGTTGGCTGTAGCTCAGGCTCTATATCGTGGAGTCTGCACTGGGCCCCAGGAGCTGAGGTGTCGACCCAGCCATTCTGCACTAGGAAATCTGGTCTGAAGTGCCGGGTGTGGAACCTCTGCATGCGGGACCCTAGGAGCACGTGAAATTAGACAAAGCACAAAGGATAAAAAAGGTTAGACTTGACTTTATTGCCCAGATTCTATTTTTATCTCCCAGGGATTTTTAATGGGCTTTGCTGGGGACAAACCCCTCCTCTGCCTTTTGTCCCGTTCCTCATTCTTGGAGTGCTGAGGGTGCAGACCCTTCTTCTGTAACTGCTGAGTGCTGAGTTGGGAGCCCTCATACCCTGGGGCGAGGGTCAGAGCTTCTCCCCAGCAGCCTCCCGGTGACGTTGATTGTCCCCAGGACCCCTGCCTCCCTGCTCGTCCACCTGAGCACCAGCATTGGAAGTGTTATAGATTCTAATGACCTTTAAGGGTCCAGGAAAGAGATGTGCAGAGACGCTGTGGGGGCCGGTTTCACCCCGCCCCACATTTGTTCGGCCACCTTAGGCTGACCGTCTCTGCCAGCCTAGATGCTCTGACCAGTAGTCTGCGCTTTCTTCAATTAGGCCCCTGAATTAACGTACAAACAGCACCAGGTGTCAGAGCCCTGCCCACTCAACTCCCAGACAGTCCAGGGTCAGTGGTGACCAAGGACCATGATGGCTACTGAGTCAACAGCCTTTTGAAGTAAACAGGAGTCCAGCCGGTCTTATTGGCCACCATCATCACGGTGTCTGTAGGCTTTTCTATGGTGACAGTGTGGTATACTGTTCCCCCGCCAAGATTATTAGCTCCCCTCTGGGTGCAGTAAGTCCTGCAAGCAGTAGTCTACTCTTTTGGGACACACTCTTGTTGTTTTATGAGAGAAACTCCAGGTCAAGTGATGTTCACACGAGTCGTCATGGTGCCCTGTTGCCCCCGGTTATCTCTCTGGATGTTGGAGTTGGAGGGCCTCCTCACTCGAGGTCGGTGTGCCCACGGAGCGAACCCTGCAACTTCAGGGCATGGTTGGTGGTTAGGATCACCACGTGGGGTCCTTTTCCCTTAGGAGGGAGGTGGCCTTTTGGGCTGCTGATTTCCAGGTTTTTAGATACCGCCAGTATCTTGGCCAGATGTGGCAGTGGGCCAAGCCCCTTAGTGACCGTAGTTTATCCTACCTGGATGGCATTCTTGCATTGTTCCATTTCAAGCGGTCCCAGTTTTTGCACTAATTCTCCAATGGCGATTCACCTTTCACCGGGAATGTAAAGGTCAAAGGGTTTAGCTAAATTAGGGAGTTCCAGGGCAAGGGTCTGAATTGACTGCTCTTTCCATTCTTGAAAGGCCACTTCTGGATTCTATTCAAAAGGATCATCATCTTTTCCTTTCAGTGTTTCATATAGAGGCCCAGCTAGTAGACTGTAGTTAGGGATCCAGAAGCAGCAAACCCTGGCCTCCCCAGGAACCCCTAAGCTGTCTTCTAGTTTTAGAAAGGGGTAAGGCTGAAAATGGTTTCTTCCCTTTCCTGGGATGGGCTTCTCTGACCTTCTGTGAGAATGAAGCCCAGGCAGGTCACCGCAGTCTGTGATATTTGAGCTTTTTCTTGGACAACTTCTATCCTTTATTGGCTTGGTAGTTCAGAGGCCTCCTTAGTAGGGCTGGTGATCAGAATGTCGTCTGCATATTGAAGGAGGGTTTCCTTTTCCAGAGGTAGAACTTTTAGGTCTTTAGCTAAGCTTTCCCCAAAGATGGTGTGGGAATTTTTGCACCCTTGGGGCCAGACGGCCCGGAAGTATTGTTTTAGTTGTATGTGGAGTCCTGCCACTCACAAGCCAAAATTTCTTGTGACTCTGGGACTAATGGAATACAAAAGAAGGCATCATTGAAGACTAATACAGAATACCATGTCCTGGTGGTTGGTAGAATGACCAGCAGGGTGTAGGAATTAGGAGCAACTGGAGGTATATCCTCGGTGGCTTCACTGACTGTCCTGACATCCTTTACCAGGTCCCCAGCAGCCCATGGGGCTCTCGTGGTCAGACCAATCCCAGAATATGGAGCTCACCTGGGCAGGTACCCCACCCCCACCCCAGCCCACGGGGCTCTCGTGGTCAGGCCCCTCCCAGGATACAGAGCTACCCTTGCAGGTACCGTGGCAGGGCTGGGCACACAGGAACCGTGCACATAGCCCTCATTGCAGAGCACCCCCAGCTCACCTGTCGCTCAGAGCTGACACAGAGCACCTCAGAGCAGGACTTGAACTAACAAACAGCAGCTGCGACAGGTCTGTGACCCTGGGCATCACTCTGTGAGGCCTCCCTCCACCTGGTCTTCCAGAGACTTCCACTGCACCCGGGGCACCAGGCCTCTGTCTCCAACCACCACCCACCCCTCCTCTGCCTGACTCCTGGGTTCCTCTCATTAGGAGAGGGTTTTCTTGAAGTTGTCTCCCACTCATGGGCCAGATAAAATGATTAGAAAACAAGCCAAAGCTGCAGCCCCTTGTCTATCCTGACTCTCAGGAGCCCACACCTGTTCCTTGGACCTGGCCGGTTCAGCAAGTTCCATTTTCTGCAACTGTGAGCCCCGGAGGGGTGATGATTGGCTGACCTGGGCAGCCTTACCGTGCCGGCCAGCCCTCCCCAGGTGTGCCTGGGTTGAGATCAATATAAATACCACTCCAGGCAGCAAGAGCCCCTGCAGCCGTGCCTGACGCCATTTTCTCTGCCCTGTCAGCAGTCTCGGGGCTGGGCTGGTGGGAGGGAGTGAGAGGCCACGGCTTTGTGGGTGGCCCAGTGTGAGTGGGGCTCTGCTGGACTTTCTGCAGCAGTTGCCAGGCTGCCACCTGCTAAAGAAGAGGATGTGTCACCCATACCTGCTGCTGGAATTTCTCCCTGGGCAGAGGTGAGGAAGGAAAAAAGCAGTGGGGGCAGGGACAGGACGGGTATCTCAGGCAGGGAAATGGAAATCTTCCAGAAGAGCACCCAGGGCCAGGACCATCCTGGCTGGCCTGCAGGCACCAAGTCGGCCGGCATGCTGTCACTCGTGTGGCTCTATGGCCCTTCCTCTAGGCTTTCAAGTCCTTGTATATATTCAGGTGTTTTACCTGGGACGGGTGGGAATAGTTCAGCAGCAACTGGCCTGGGGCTCAGCTCACGTTTACTCACAGATGCCTCAGCACGGTGCCCCAGCTTTGCAATGAGGACGCTTGTTGTGTGGGGGCTGCTGGCTGAATGGGAGACGATTCCCCACCACTGACCAACTTCAGAATTGTTTACAACTGGAGCAAGTGCCCTGATACGGTTTTCCTCTGTGTAACTGGTGGGTTCTGTGTTTTTTTTCTCTTTTTCGTTTTTGGTTCAAGGTAGATTTTATTCCTCTTTTTTGTATTTACAGATATAAGCATGGAAATAATTTATTCATATAAATACATGTATGTGCAGGGAATAATTGTTTTTTCTGTTTTATTTTTTAAATTTTATTTCTTTTTAATTTTGAATTTTATTTTATATTTTTATACAGCAGGTTCTTATTGGTTATCTATTTTATACATATAAATGTATACATGCCAATCCCAGTCTCTCAACTCCTCCCACCACCACCCCCCCAACAGCTTTCCCCCCTTGTTGTCCATACGTTTGTTGTCTACATCTGTTGCTCTATTTATGCCTTGCAAAATGGTTAATCTGTACAGTATTTCTAGGTTCCACATATATGCATGAATATACAAGATTTGTTTTTATCTTTCTGACTTACTTCACTCTGTATGACAGTCTCTAGATCCATCGACGTCTCTACAAATGACCCAATTTCATTCCTTTTCATGGCTTAGTAATATTCCATTTTATATATGTACCACAGCTTTATGCATTCGTCTGTCTGTGGGCATTTAGGTTGCTTCCATTACCTCGATATTGTAAATAGTGATGCAATGAACATTGCGGTGAATGACTCTTTTTGATTTATGGTTTTGTCTGGGTATATGTCCAGTACTGGGATTGCTGTATCATATGATAATTCTATTGTTAGTTTCTTAAGAAATTCCATATTGTTCTCCATAATGACTGTATCAATTTATATTCCCAACAATAGTGGAAGAGGGTTCCTTTTCTCCACACCCTTTCCAGCATTTTTTGTTTGTAGATTTTCAATGATGCCTATTCTACCAGGTGTGAGGTGATACCTCATTGTTGAATCCATTTCGTTGAGCAAGGGGTAGCTCTTGTCTATTCCATATTTGGCTTATGGAACGGTATCTGTGCTAATTTAAAACTCTGCTTTTATGCAGCACCCCAACTCACCTTCCCCCTTAAGCAGGCATAAGTTGGTTTTCTAAACTTGAGACCCTGTTCTGTTTTGTAATTCAGTTCATGTGTAGCCAAGTTCACATTCCGTGTATTAGTGATACCTTATGATGTTTCTTTTTCTGTGTGACTTATTTCACTTAGAATCATCGTGCCTCAATGCACTCATTATGCTGGTACGGGCCTGGTGACATAGATTTCATTGCTGAGTGGTATTCTGTTGTACAGAAGTACCGCAACTTCTTTATCCATTATTTGCTCTCTGGGATATTTAACTTGTGCCGTAGAAGAGATTCCTCTAAAAAGAGCCGTCCCAAATTTTGGGGTTGCTGTGTCTTTTTGATATTAATTTCCCTAAGCTATAGGACCATAAGTGGAAGTGCCCTAGGCTCTGTTGCTTTGTTTTTTAGATGTTTCAGGAAACACCATACACTTCTCCTGAGTGTCTGTTGGCAATTTACATCCCGCCCATCAGCATAACAAGGCTCCTAGTTCTCCATGGCCTGTCCTGCCTTTCTGGATTTTACACTTTATTCTGATGGCCCTTTTGACCGGGGGGAAGTGAGACTTCATTGTAGTGCAGATTTCCTTTGCAAGCTTGCTTGGTTGGCCAAAAAGGGCGTATGCGTTTTTTCCTGAATATATTCAGGAAAAAACGCATATGCCCTTTTGGCAAAGTGCATCATTGTGGACGTTCTGCCTCTTTTCCTACGCTTTCAATACAATTCCAGTCTACCTCCTGAAATCGGTATCCTGCAATTCTGCCCCGCTTTCAAGTCCTCTTGGCAGCCTTACTTCAGTCTATTTTTGGACGATAGCTGTCATTTATAACTCTGCAGGTTTGTGAATTACAGAGCCCCTGAGCTCCTTTCTCCAACTCACTTTCTTGTGAGCTGGCTGCAACACCGCAGGATGGCTTCAGGCCCTAATCTGTTTCCGCCACGGCACGCTGAGCCTTTGGTTAATTCCTCTTCCTAGTGGGAAATGAGAGTTAAATTTGCCCGTCCAGACACCTCCAGCTAGTCTCTCATTGGTTCTCCCTATTCCTGTTCATCTTCCGCAGAAATTGCAAACTGGGCCAAACAGGAGGTTAAAGGCACTGACTGTCCAAGTCGGGAGAGTGTTAGTAAAGGGTGTGGAATGTTGCACCCGAGTACCAGGGGAGGAAAACTGAGACATATTTGAACACGTCTCCCGATCACACGGTTGATCATACTCTGGGTTCCACATGCATGTTTTAGCTGAAGGAAGAATACCTTAAACCTGGAGAGTTGAGACCCGTGGAATGGGTACCATGCAATATGACTTCAAAGGGTCTTCATTTGCTCACCGAACCTCTCCAATCCTATCACTGCTGCATTTATGCCCCAGTACACATGCTTGATTCTCTTTCGGAGACATAGCAATCCATAGGTTTTAAGATACTTACTAGTCAGATACATTCTTAGGCGTTTAATATGGGGTGTGGAGTCCATTTCGTTGAGCAAGGAGTAGCTCTTGTCCATTCCATATTTGGCTTAAGGAACTTTATCTGTGCTCATTTCAATCTCTGGTTTTATGCAGCACCCCAACTCACCTTTCCACTTAAGCAAGCATAAGTTGGTTTTCTAAATTTGAGACCCTGTTCTGTTTTGCAATTCAGTTCCTCTGTAGCCAAGTTTAAATTCCATGTATTAGTGATATTTTTTGATGTTTCTTTTTCTGTGTGACTTATTTCAGTTAGAATCACCATACCCGAATCCACTCATTATGCTGCTACGGGCCTGGTGACATAGATTTCATTGCTGAGTGATATTGCTTTGTACATGAGTACCACAACTTCTTTATCCATTTTTCACTTTCTGTGATATTGAACTTATACGGTAAACGAGGTTCTTGTAAACAGAGGCGTCCCAAACTTTGGGGTGGCTGTGTCTTTTTGATTTTAATTTCCCTAAGCTATAGGACCATAAGTGGAAGTGCACTAGGCTCTGTTGCTTTGTTTTTTAGATGTTTCAGGAAACACCATACACTTCTCCGGAGTGGCTGTTGGCAATTTACATCCCGCCCATCAGCATAACAAGGCTCCCAGTTCTCCATGTCCTGTCCTGCCTTTCTGGATTTTACACTTTTTTCAGATGGCCCTTTTGACCGGGGGGAAGTGAGACTTCATTGTAGTGCAGATTTCCTTTGCAAGCTTGCTTGGTTGGCCAAAAAGGGCGTATGCGTTTTTTCCTGAATATATTCAGGAAAAAACGCATACGCCCTTTTTGGCCAAGTGCATCATTGTGGACGTTCTGCCTCTTTTCCTATGCTTTCAATGCAATTCCAGTCTACCTCCTGAAATCGGTTTCCTGCAATTCTGCCCCGCTTTCAAGTCCTCTTGGCAGCCTTACTTCAGTCTATTTTTGGACGATAGCTGTCATTTATAACTCTGCAGGTTTGTGAATTACAGTGCCGCTGAGCTCCTTTCTTCAACTCGCTTTCTTTTGAGCTGGCCGCAACACCGCAGGATGGCTTCAGGCCCTAATCTGGTTCCGGTACGGCACGCTGAGCCTTTGGTTATTTCCTCTTCCTGGTGGGAAATGAGAGTTAAATTTGCCCGTCCAGACACCTCCAGCTAGCCTCTCATTGGTTCTCGCTATTCCTGTTCATCTTCCGCAGAAATTGCAAACTGGGCCAAACAGGAGGTTAAAGGGACTGACTCTCCAAGTGGGGAGAGTGTTAGTAAAGCGTCTGGAATGTTGCACCCGAGTACCAGGGGAGGAAAACTGAGACATATTTGAACACGTCTCCCGATCACATGGTTGATCATATTCTGGGTTCCACATGCATGTTTTAGCTAAAGGAAGAATACCTAAAATCTGCGTAGTTGAAACCCGTGGAATGGGTACCATGCAATATGACTTCAAAGGTCTTCATTTGCTCACTGAACCTCTCCAATCCTATCACTGCTGCGTTTATGCCCCTGTACACATGCTTGATTCTCTTTCGGAGACATAGCAATCTATAGGTTTTAAGATACTTACTAGTCAGGTACATTCTTAGGCGTTTAATATGCGGTGTTGAGTCCATTTCGTTGAGCAAGGAGTAGCTCTTGTCTATTCCATATTTGGCTTAAGGAACTTTGTGCTCATTTCAATCTCTGGTTTTATGCAGCACCCCAACTCACCTTTCCCCTTAAGCAAGCATAAGTTGGTTTTCTAAATTTGAGACCCTGTTCTGTTCTGGAATTCAGTTCCTGTGTAGCCAAGTTTACATTCCGTGTATTACTGATATCTTATGATGTTTCTTTTTCTGTGTGACTTATTTCAGTTAGAATCATCATACCTGAATCCACTCATTGTGCTGCTAAGGGCCTGATGACACAGATTTCATTGCTGAGTGATATTGCTTTGTAACTAAATACCACAACTTCTTTATCCATTTTTCACTTTCTGCGATGTTGAACTTGTACTGTAAACGAGGTTCTTGTAAACAGAGCCGTTCCAAACTTTGGGGTGGCTGTGTCTTTTTGATTTTAATTTCCCTAAGCTATAGGACCATAAGTGGAAGTGCCCTAGGTTCTGTTGCTTTGTTTTTTAGATGTTTCAGGAAACACCATACACTTCTCCCGAGTGGTTGTTGGCAATTTACATCCCGCCCATCAGCATAACAAGGCTCCCAGTTCTCCATGGCCTGTCCTGCCTTTCTGGATTTTACACTTTTTTCAGATGGCCCTTTTGACCGGGGGGAAGTGAGACTTCATTGTAGTGCAGATTTCCTTTGCAAGCTTGCTTGGTTGGCCAAAAAGGGCGTATGCGTTTTTTCCTGAATATATTCAGGAAAAAACGCATACGCCCTTTTTGGCCAAGTGCATCATTGTGGACGTTCTGCCTCTTTTCCTATGCTTTCAATGCAATTCCAGTCTACCTCCTGAAATCGGATTCCTGCAATTCTGCCCCGCTTTCAAGTCCTCTTGGCAGCCTTACTTCAGTCTATTTTTGGACGATAGCTGTCATTTATAACTCTGCAGGTTTGTGAATTACAGTGCCCCTGAGCTCCTTTCTTCAACTCGCTTTCTTTTGAGCTGGCCGCAACACCGCAGGATGGCTTCAGGCCCTAATCTGGTTCCGGCACGGCACGCTGAGCCTTTGGTTATTTCCTCTTCCTGGTGGGAAATGAGAGTTAAATTTGCCCGTCCAGACACCTCCAGCTAACCTCTCATTGGTTCTCGCTATTCCTGTTCATCTTCCGCAGAAATTGCAAACTGGGCCAAACAGGAGGTTAAAGGGACTGACTCTCCAAGTGGGGAGAGTGTTAGTAAAGCGTCTGGAATGTTGCACCCGAGTACCAGGGGAGGAAAACTGAGACATATTTGAACACGTCTCCCGATCACATGGTTGATCATACTCTGGGTTCCACATGCATGTTTTAGCTGAAGGAAGAATACCTAAAATCTGTGTAGTTGAAACCCGTGGAATGGGTACCATGCAATATGACTTCAAAGGTGTTCATTTGCTCACTGAACCTCTCCAATCCTATCACTGCTGCGTTTATGCCCCTGTACACATGCTTGATTCTCTTTTGGAGACATAGCAATCTATAGGTTTTAAGATACTTACTAGTCAGGTACATTCTTAGGCGTTTAATATGCGGTGTTGAGTCCACTTCGTTGAGCAAGGAGTAGCTCTTGTCTATTCCATATTTGGCTTAAGGAACTTTGTGCTCATTTCAATCTCTGGTTTTATGCAGCACCCCAACTCACCTTTCCCCTTAAGCAAGCATAAGTTGGTTTTCTAAATTTGAGACCCTGTTCTGTTCTGTAATTCAGTTCCTGTGTAGCCAAGTTTACATTCCGTGTATTACTGATATCTTATGATGTTTCTTTTTCTGTGTGACTTATTTCAGTTAGAATCACCATACCCGAATCCATTCATTATGCTGCTACGGGCCTGGTGACATAGATTTCATTGCTGAGTGATATTGCTTTGTACATGAGTACCACAACTTCTTTATCCATTTTTCACTTTCTGTTATATTGAACTTGTACGGTAAACGAGGTTCTTGTAAACAGAGGCGTCCCAAACTTTGGGGTGGCTGTGTCTTTTTGATTTTAATTTCCCTAAGCTATAGGACCATAAGTGGAAGTGCACTAGGCTCTGTTGCTTTGTTTTTTAGATGTTTCAGGAAACACCATACACTTCTCCGGAGTGGCTGTTGGCAATTTACATCCCGCCCATCAGCATAACAAGGCTCCCAGTTCTCCATGTCCTGTCCTGCCTTTCTGGATTTTACACTTTTTTCAGATGGCCCTTTTGACCGGGGGGAAGTGAGACTTCATTGTAGTGCAGATTTCCTTTGCAAGCTTGCTTGGTTGGCCAAAAAGGGCGTATGCGTTTTTTCCTGAATATATTCAGGAAAAAACGCATACGCCCTTTTTGGCCAAGTGCATCATTGTGGACGTTCTGCCTCTTTTCCTATGCTTTCAATGCAATTCCAGTCTACCTCCTGAAATCGGTTTCCTGCAATTCTGCCCCGCTTTCAAGTCCTCTTGGCAGCCTTACTTCAGTCTATTTTTGGACGATAGCTGTCATTTATAACTCTGCAGGTTTGTGAATTACAGTGCCCCTGAGCTCCTTTCTTCAACTCGCTTTCTTTTGAGCTGGCCGCAACACCGCAGGATGGCTTCAGGCCCTAATCTGGTTCCGGTACGGCACGCTGAGCCTTTGGTTATTTCCTCTTTCTGGTGGGAAATGAGAGTTAAATTTGCCCGTCCAGACACCTCCAGCTAGCCTCTCATTGGTTCTCGCTATTCCTGTTCATCTTCCGCAGAAATTGCAAACTGGGCCAAACAGGAGGTTAAAGGGACTGACTCTCCAAGTGGGGAGAGTGTTAGTAAAGCGTCTGGAATGTTGCACCCGAGTACCAGGGGAGGAAAACTGAGACATATTTGAACACGTCTCCCGATCACATGGTTGATCATACTCTGGGTTCCACATGCATGTTTTAGCTGAAGGAAGAATACCTAAAATCTGCGTAGTTGAAACCCGTGGAATGGGTACCATGCAATATGACTTCAAAGGTCTTCATTTGCTCACTGAACCTCTCCAATCCTATCACTGCTGCGTTTATGCCCCTGTACACATGCTTGATTCTCTTTCGGAGACATAGCAATCTATAGGTTTTAAGATACTTACTAGTCAGGTACATTCTTAGGCGTTTAATATGCGGTGTTGAGTCCACTTCGTTGAGCAAGGAGTAGCTCTTGTCTATTCCATATTTGGCTTAAGGAACTTTATGCTCATTTCAATCTCTGGTTTTATGCAGCACCCCAACTCACCTTTCCCCTTAAGCAAGCATAAGTTGGTTTTCTAAATTTGAGACCCTGTTCTGTTCTGTAATTCAGTTCCTGTGTAGCCAAGTTTACATTCCGTGTGTTACTGATATCTTATGATGTTTCTTTTTCTGTGTGACTTATTTCAGTTAGAATCACCATACCCGAATCCACTCATTATGCTGCTACGGGCCTGGTGACATAGATTTCATTGCTGAGTGATATTGCTTTGTACATGAGTACCACAACTTCTTTATCCATTTTTCACTTTCTGTGATATTGAACTTGTACGGTAAACGAGGTTCTTGTAAACAGAGGCGTCCCAAACTTTGGGGTGGCTGTGTCTTTTTGATTTTAATTTCCCTAAGCTATAGGACCATAAGTGGAAGTGCACTAGGCTCTGTTGCTTTGTTTTTTAGATGTTTCAGGAAACACCATACACTTCTCCGGAGTGGCTGTTGGCAATTTACATCCCGCCCATCAGCATAACAAGGCTCCCAGTTCTCCATGTCCTGTCCTGCCTTTCTGGATTTTACACTTTTTTCAGATGGCCCTTTTGACCGGGGGGAAGTGAGACTTCATTGTAGTGCAGATTTCCTTTGCAAGCTTGCTTGGTTGGCCAAAAAGGGCGTATGCGTTTTTTCCTGAATATATTCAGGAAAAAACGCATACGCCCTTTTTGGCCAAGTGCATCATTGTGGACGTTCTGCCTCTTTTCCTATGCTTTCAATGCAATTCCAGTCTACCTCCTGAAATCGGTTTCCTGCAATTCTGCCCCGCTTTCAAGTCCTCTTGGCAGCCTTACTTCAGTCTATTTTTGGACGATAGCTGTCATTTATAACTCTGCAGGTTTGTGAATTACAGTGCCCCTGAGCTCCTTTCTTCAACTCGCTTTCTTTTGAGCTGGCCGCAACACCGCAGGATGGCTTCAGGCCCTAATCTGGTTCCGGTACGGCACGCTGAGCCTTTGGTTATTTCCTCTTCCTGGTGGGAAATGAGAGTTAAATTTGCCCGTCCAGACACCTCCAGCTAGCCTCTCATTGGTTCTCGCTATTCCTGTTCATCTTCCGCAGAAAGTGCAAACTGGGCCAAACAGGAGGTTAAAGGGACTGACTCTCCAAGTGGGGAGAGTGTTAGTAAAGCGTCTGGAATGTTGCACCCGAGTACCAGGGGAGGAAAACTGAGACATATTTGAACACGTCTCCCGATCACATGGTTGATCATATTCTGGGTTCCACATGCATGTTTTAGCTAAAGGAAGAATACCTAAAATCTGCGTAGTTGAAACCCGTGGAATGGGTACCATGCAATATGACTTCAAAGGTCTTCATTTGCTCACTGAACCTCTCCAATCCTATCACTGCTGCGTTTATGCCCCTGTACACATGCTTGATTCTCTTTCGGAGACATAGCAATCTATAGGTTTTAAGATACTTACTAGTCAGGTACATTCTTAGGCGTTTAATATGCGGTGTTGAGTCCATTTCGTTGAGCAAGGAGTAGCTCTTGTCTATTCCATATTTGGCTTAAGGAACTTTGTGCTCATTTCAATCTCTGGTTTTATGCAGCACCCCAACTCACCTTTCCCCTTAAGCAAGCATAAGTTGGTTTTCTAAATTTGAGACCCTGTTCTGTTCTGGAATTCAGTTCCTGTGTAGCCAAGTTTACATTCCGTGTATTACTGATATCTTATGATGTTTCTTTTTCTGTGTGACTTATTTCAGTTAGAATCATCATACCTGAATCCACTCATTGTGCTGCTAAGGGCCTGATGACACAGATTTCATTGCTGAGTGATATTGCTTTGTAACTAAATACCACAACTTCTTTATCCATTTTTCACTTTCTGCGATGTTGAACTTGTACTGTAAACGAGGTTCTTGTAAACAGAGCCGTTCCAAACTTTGGGGTGGCTGTGTCTTTTTGATTTTAATTTCCCTAAGCTATAGGACCATAAGTGGAAGTGCCCTAGGTTCTGTTGCTTTGTTTTTTAGATGTTTCAGGAAACACCATACACTTCTCCCGAGTGGTTGTTGGCAATTTACATCCCGCCCATCAGCATAACAAGGCTCCCAGTTCTCCATGGCCTGTCCTGCCTTTCTGGATTTTACACTTTTTTCAGATGGCCCTTTTGACCGGGGGGAAGTGAGACTTCATTGTAGTGCAGATTTCCTTTGCAAGCTTGCTTGGTTGGCCAAAAAGTGCGTATGCGTTTTTTCCTGAATATATTCAGGAAAAAACGCATACGCCCTTTTTGGCCAAGTGCATCATTGTGGACGTTCTGCCTCTTTTCCTATGCTTTCAATGCAATTCCAGTCTACCTCCTGAAATCGGATTCCTGCAATTCTGCCCCGCTTTCAAGTCCTCTTGGCAGCCTTACTTCAGTCTATTTTTGGACGATAGCTGTCATTTATAACTCTGCAGGTTTGTGAATTACAGTGCCCCTGAGCTCCTTTCTTCAACTCGCTTTCTTTTGAGCTGGCCGCAACACCGCAGGATGGCTTCAGGCCCTAATCTGGTTCCGGCACGGCACGCTGAGCCTTTGGTTATTTCCTCTTCCTGGTGGGAAATGAGAGTTAAATTTGCCCGTCCAGACACCTCCAGCTAGCCTCTCATTGGTTCTCGCTATTCCTGTTCATCTTCCGCAGAAATTGCAAACTGGGCCAAACAGGAGGTTAAAGGGACTGACTCTCCAAGTGGGGAGAGTGTTAGTAAAGCGTCTGGAATGTTGCACCCGAGTACCAGGGGAGGAAAACTGAGACATATTTGAACACGTCTCCCGATCACATGGTTGATCATACTCTGGGTTCCACATGCATGTTTTAGCTGAAGGAAGAATACCTAAAATCTGTGTAGTTGAAACCCGTGGAATGGGTACCATGCAATATGACTTCAAAGGTGTTCATTTGCTCACTGAACCTCTCCAATCCTATCACTGCTGCGTTTATGCCCCTGTACACATGCTTGATTCTCTTTTGGAGACATAGCAATCTATAGGTTTTAAGATACTTACTAGTCAGGTACATTCTTAGGCGTTTAATATGCGGTGTTGAGTCCACTTCGTTGAGCAAGGAGTAGCTCTTGTCTATTCCATATTTGGCTTAAGGAACTTTGTGCTCATTTCAATCTCTGGTTTTATGCAGCACCCCAACTCACCTTTCCCCTTAAGCAAGCATAAGTTGGTTTTCTAAATTTGAGACCCTGTTCTGTTCTGTAATTCAGTTCCTGTGTAGCCAAGTTTACATTCCGTGTATTACTGATATCTTATGATGTTTCTTTTTCTGTGTGACTTATTTCAGTTAGAATCACCATACCCGAATCCATTCATTATGCTGCTACGGGCCTGGTGACATAGATTTCATTGCTGAGTGATATTGCTTTGTACATGAGTACCACAACTTCTTTATCCATTTTTCACTTTCTGTTATATTGAACTTGTACGGTAAACGAGGTTCTTGTAAACAGAGGCGTCCCAAACTTTGGGGTGGCTGTGTCTTTTTGATTTTAATTTCCCTAAGCTATAGGACCATAAGTGGAAGTGCACTAGGCTCTGTTGCTTTGTTTTTTAGATGTTTCAGGAAACACCATACACTTCTCCGGAGTGGCTGTTGGCAATTTACATCCCGCCCATCAGCATAACAAGGCTCCCAGTTCTCCATGTCCTGTCCTGCCTTTCTGGATTTTACACTTTTTTCAGATGGCCCTTTTGACCGGGGGGAAGTGAGACTTCATTGTAGTGCAGATTTCCTTTGCAAGCTTGCTTGGTTGGCCAAAAAGGGCGTATGCGTTTTTTCCTGAATATATTCAGGAAAAAACGCATACGCCCTTTTTGGCCAAGTGCATCATTGTGGACGTTCTGCCTCTTTTCCTATGCTTTCAATGCAATTCCAGTCTACCTCCTGAAATCGGTTTCCTGCAATTCTGCCCCGCTTTCAAGTCCTCTTGGCAGCCTTACTTCAGTCTATTTTTGGACGATAGCTGTCATTTATAACTCTGCAGGTTTGTGAATTACAGTGCCCCTGAGCTCCTTTCTTCAACTCGCTTTCTTTTGAGCTGGCCGCAACACCGCAGGATGGCTTCAGGCCCTAATCTGGTTCCGGTACGGCACGCTGAGCCTTTGGTTATTTCCTCTTTCTGGTGGGAAATGAGAGTTAAATTTGCCCGTCCAGACACCTCCAGCTAGCCTCTCATTGGTTCTCGCTATTCCTGTTCATCTTCCGCAGAAATTGCAAACTGGGCCAAACAGGAGGTTAAAGGGACTGACTCTCCAAGTGGGGAGAGTGTTAGTAAAGCGTCTGGAATGTTGCACCCGAGTACCAGGGGAGGAAAACTGAGACATATTTGAACACGTCTCCCGATCACATGGTTGATCATACTCTGGGTTCCACATGCATGTTTTAGCTGAAGGAAGAATACCTAAAATCTGCGTAGTTGAAACCCGTGGAATGGGTACCATGCAATATGACTTCAAAGGTCTTCATTTGCTCACTGAACCTCTCCAATCCTATCACTGCTGCGTTTATGCCCCTGTACACATGCTTGATTCTCTTTCGGAGACATAGCAATCTATAGGTTTTAAGATACTTACTAGTCAGGTACATTCTTAGGCGTTTAATATGCGGTGTTGAGTCCACTTCGTTGAGCAAGGAGTAGCTCTTGTCTATTCCATATTTGGCTTAAGGAACTTTATGCTCATTTCAATCTCTGGTTTTATGCAGCACCCCAACTCACCTTTCCCCTTAAGCAAGCATAAGTTGGTTTTCTAAATTTGAGACCCTGTTCTGTTCTGTAATTCAGTTCCTGTGTAGCCAAGTTTACATTCCGTGTGTTACTGATATCTTATGATGTTTCTTTTTCTGTGTGACTTATTTCAGTTAGAATCACCATACCCGAATCCACTCATTATGCTGCTACGGGCCTGGTGACATAGATTTCATTGCTGAGTGATATTGCTTTGTACATGAGTACCACAACTTCTTTATCCATTTTTCACTTTCTGTGATATTGAACTTGTACGGTAAACGAGGTTCTTGTAAACAGAGGCGTCCCAAACTTTGGGGTGGCTGTGTCTTTTTGATTTTAATTTCCCTAAGCTATAGGACCATAAGTGGAAGTGCCCTAGGTTCTGTTGCTTTGTTTTTTAGATGTTTCAGGAAACACCATACACTTCTCCCGAGTGGTTGTTGGCAATTTACATCCCGCCCATCAGCATAACAAGGCTCCCAGTTCTCCATGGCCTGTCCTGCCTTTCTGGATTTTACACTTTTTTCAGATGGCCCTTTTGACCGGAGGGAAGTGAGACTTCATTGTAGTGCAGATTTCCTTTGCAAGCTTGCTTGGTTGGCCAAAAAGGGCGTATGCGTTTTTTCCTGAATATATTCAGGAAAAAACGCATACGCCCTTTTTGGCCAAGTGCATCATTGTGGACGTTCTGCCTCTTTTCCTATGCTTTCAATGCAATTCCAGTCTACCTCCTGAAATCGGATTCCTGCAATTCTGCCCCGCTTTCAAGTCCTCTTGGCAGCCTTACTTCAGTCTATTTTTGGACGATAGCTGTCATTTATAACTCTGCAGGTTTGTGAATTACAGTGCCCCTGAGCTCCTTTCTTCAACTCGCTTTCTTTTGAGCTGGCCGCAACACCGCAGGATGGCTTCAGGCCCTAATCTGGTTCCGGCACGGCACGCTGAGCCTTTGGTTATTTCCTCTTCCTGGTGGGAAATGAGAGTTAAATTTGCCCGTCCAGACACCTCCAGCTAGCCTCTCATTGGTTCTCGCTATTCCTGTTCATCTTCCGCAGAAATTGCAAACTGGGCCAAACAGGAGGTTAAAGGGACTGACTCTCCAAGTGGGGAGAGTGTTAGTAAAGCGTCTGGAATGTTGCACCCGAGTACCAGGGGAGGAAAACTGAGACATATTTGAACACGTCTCCCGATCACATGGTTGATCATACTCTGGGTTCCACATGCATGTTTTAGCTGAAGGAAGAATACCTAAAATCTGTGTAGTTGAAACCCGTGGAATGGGTACCATGCAATATGACTTCAAAGGTGTTCATTTGCTCACTGAACCTCTCCAATCCTATCACTGCTGCGTTTATGCCCCTGTACACATGCTTGATTCTCTTTTGGAGACATAGCAATCTATAGGTTTTAAGATACTTACTAGTCAGGTACATTCTTAGGCGTTTAATATGCGGTGTTGAGTCCACTTCGTTGAGCAAGGAGTAGCTCTTGTCTATTCCATATTTGGCTTAAGGAACTTTGTGCTCATTTCAATCTCTGGTTTTATGCAGCACCCCAACTCACCTTTCCCCTTAAGCAAGCATAAGTTGGTTTTCTAAATTTGAGACCCTGTTCTGTTCTGTAATTCAGTTCCTGTGTAGCCAAGTTTACATTCCGTGTATTACTGATATCTTATGATGTTTCTTTTTCTGTGTGACTTATTTCAGTTAGAATCACCATACCCGAATCCATTCATTATGCTGCTACGGGCCTGGTGACATAGATTTCATTGCTGAGTGATATTGCTTTGTACATGAGTACCACAACTTCTTTATCCATTTTTCACTTTCTGTGATATTGAACTTGTACGGTAAACGAGGTTCTTGTAAACAGAGGCGTCCCAAACTTTGGGGTGGCTGTGTCTTTTTGATTTTAATTTCCCTAAGCTATAGGACCATAAGTGGAAGTGCACTAGGCTCTGTTGCTTTGTTTTTTAGATGTTTCAGGAAACACCATACACTTCTCCGGAGTGGCTGTTGGCAATTTACATCCCGCCCATCAGCATAACAAGGCTCCCAGTTCTCCATGTCCTGTCCTGCCTTTCTGGATTTTACACTTTTTTCAGATGGCCCTTTTGACCGGGGGGAAGTGAGACTTCATTGTAGTGCAGATTTCCTTTGCAAGCTTGCTTGGTTGGCCAAAAAGGGCGTATGCGTTTTTTCCTGAATATATTCAGGAAAAAACGCATACGCCCTTTTTGGCCAAGTGCATCATTGTGGACGTTCTGCCTCTTTTCCTATGCTTTCAATGCAATTCCAGTCTACCTCCTGAAATCGGTTTCCTGCAATTCTGCCCCGCTTTCAAGTCCTCTTGGCAGCCTTACTTCAGTCTATTTTTGGACGATAGCTGTCATTTATAACTCTGCAGGTTTGTGAATTACAGTGCCCCTGAGCTCCTTTCTTCAACTCGCTTTCTTTTGAGCTGGCCGCAACACCGCAGGATGGCTTCAGGCCCTAATCTGGTTCCGGTACGGCACGCTGAGCCTTTGGTTATTTCCTCTTTCTGGTGGGAAATGAGAGTTAAATTTGCCCGTCCAGACACCTCCAGCTAGCCTCTCATTGGTTCTCGCTATTCCTGTTCATCTTCCGCAGAAATTGCAAACTGGGCCAAACAGGAGGTTAAAGGGACTGACTCTCCAAGTGGGGAGAGTGTTAGTAAAGCGTCTGGAATGTTGCACCCGAGTACCAGGGGAGGAAAACTGAGACATATTTGAACACGTCTCCCGATCACATGGTTGATCATACTCTGGGTTCCACATGCATGTTTTAGCTGAAGGAAGAATACCTAAAATCTGCGTAGTTGAAACCCGTGGAATGGGTACCATGCAATATGACTTCAAAGGTCTTCATTTGCTCACTGAACCTCTCCAATCCTATCACTGCTGCGTTTATGCCCCTGTACACATGCTTGATTCTCTTTCGGAGACATAGCAATCTATAGGTTTTAAGATACTTACTAGTCAGGTACATTCTTAGGCGTTTAATATGCGGTGTTGAGTCCACTTCGTTGAGCAAGGAGTAGCTCTTGTCTATTCCATATTTGGCTTAAGGAACTTTATGCTCATTTCAATCTCTGGTTTTATGCAGCACCCCAACTCACCTTTCCCCTTAAGCAAGCATAAGTTGGTTTTCTAAATTTGAGACCCTGTTCTGTTCTGTAATTCAGTTCCTGTGTAGCCAAGTTTACATTCCGTGTATTACTGATATCTTATGATGTTTCTTTTTCTGTGTGACTTATTTCAGTTAGAATCACCATACCCGAATCCACTCATTATGCTGCTACGGGCCTGGTGACATAGATTTCATTGCTGAGTGATATTGCTTTGTACATGAGTACCACAACTTCTTTATCCATTTTTCACTTTCTGTGATATTGAACTTGTACGGTAAACGAGGTTCTTGTAAACAGAGGCGTCCCAAACTTTGGGGTGGCTGTGTCTTTTTGATTTTAATTTCCCTAAGCTATAGGACCATAAGTGGAAGTGCACTAGGCTCTGTTGCTTTGTTTTTTAGATGTTTCAGGAAACACCATACACTTCTCCGGAGTGGCTGTTGGCAATTTACATCCCGCCCATCAGCATAACAAGGCTCCCAGTTCTCCATGTCCTGTCCTGCCTTTCTGGATTTTACACTTTTTTCAGATGGCCCTTTTGACCGGGGGGAAGTGAGACTTCATTGTAGTGCAGATTTCCTTTGCAAGCTTGCTTGGTTGGCCAAAAAGGGCGTATGCGTTTTTTCCTGAATATATTCAGGAAAAAACGCATACGCCCTTTTTGGCCAAGTGCATCATTGTGGACGTTCTGCCTCTTTTCCTATGCTTTCAATGCAATTCCAGTCTACCTCCTGAAATCGGTTTCCTGCAATTCTGCCCCGCTTTCAAGTCCTCTTGGCAGCCTTACTTCAGTCTATTTTTGGACGATAGCTGTCATTTATAACTCTGCAGGTTTGTGAATTACAGTGCCCCTGAGCTCCTTTCTTCAACTCGCTTTCTTTTGAGCTGGCCGCAACACCGCAGGATGGCTTCAGGCCCTAATCTGGTTCCGGTACGGCACGCTGAGCCTTTGGTTATTTCCTCTTCCTGGTGGGAAATGAGAGTTAAATTTGCCCGTCCAGACACCTCCAGCTAGCCTCTCATTGGTTCTCGCTATTCCTGTTCATCTTCCGCAGAAAGTGCAAACTGGGCCAAACAGGAGGTTAAAGGGACTGACTCTCCAAGTGGGGAGAGTGTTAGTAAAGCGTCTGGAATGTTGCACCCGAGTACCAGGGGAGGAAAACTGAGACATATTTGAACACGTCTCCCGATCACATGGTTGATCATATTCTGGGTTCCACATGCATGTTTTAGCTAAAGGAAGAATACCTAAAATCTGCGTAGTTGAAACCCGTGGAATGGGTACCATGCAATATGACTTCAAAGGTCTTCATTTGCTCACTGAACCTCTCCAATCCTATCACTGCTGCGTTTATGCCCCTGTACACATGCTTGATTCTCTTTCGGAGACATAGCAATCTATAGGTTTTAAGATACTTACTAGTCAGGTACATTCTTAGGCGTTTAATATGCGGTGTTGAGTCCATTTCGTTGAGCAAGGAGTAGCTCTTGTCTATTCCATATTTGGCTTAAGGAACTTTGTGCTCATTTCAATCTCTGGTTTTATGCAGCACCCCAACTCACCTTTCCCCTTAAGCAAGCATAAGTTGGTTTTCTAAATTTGAGACCCTGTTCTGTTCTGGAATTCAGTTCCTGTGTAGCCAAGTTTACATTCCGTGTATTACTGATATCTTATGATGTTTCTTTTTCTGTGTGACTTATTTCAGTTAGAATCATCATACCTGAATCCACTCATTGTGCTGCTAAGGGCCTGATGACACAGATTTCATTGCTGAGTGATATTGCTTTGTAACTAAATACCACAACTTCTTTATCCATTTTTCACTTTCTGTGATGTTGAACTTGTACTGTAAACGAGGTTCTTGTAAACAGAGCCGTTCCAAACTTTGGGGTGGCTGTGTCTTTTTGATTTTAATTTCCCTAAGCTATAGGACCATAAGTGGAAGTGCCCTAGGTTCTGTTGCTTTGTTTTTTAGATGTTTCAGGAAACACCATACACTTCTCCCGAGTGGTTGTTGGCAATTTACATCCCGCCCATCAGCATAACAAGGCTCCCAGTTCTCCATGGCCTGTCCTGCCTTTCTGGATTTTACACTTTTTTCAGATGGCCCTTTTGACCGGGGGGAAGTGAGACTTCATTGTAGTGCAGATTTCCTTTGCAAGCTTGCTTGGTTGGCCAAAAAGGGCGTATGCGTTTTTTCCTGAATATATTCAGGAAAAAACGCATACGCCCTTTTTGGCCAAGTGCATCATTGTGGACGTTCTGCCTCTTTTCCTATGCTTTCAATGCAATTCCAGTCTACCTCCTGAAATTGGATTCCTGCAATTCTGCCCCGCTTTCAAGTCCTCTTGGCAGCCTTACTTCAGTCTATTTTTGGACGATAGCTGTCATTTATAACTCTGCAGGTTTGTGAATTACAGTGCCCCTGAGCTCCTTTCTTCAACTCGCTTTCTTTTGAGCTGGCCGCAACACCGCAGGATGGCTTCAGGCCCTAATCTGGTTCTGGCACGGCACGCTGAGCCTTTGGTTATTTCCTCTTCCTGGTGGGAAATGAGAGTTAAATTTGCCCGTCCAGACACCTCCAGCTAGCCTCTCATTGGTTCTCGCTATTCCTGTTCATCTTCCGCAGAAATTGCAAACTGGGCCAAACAGGAGGTTAAAGGGACTGACTCTCCAAGTGGGGAGAGTGTTAGTAAAGCGTCTGGAATGTTGCACCCGAGTACCAGGGGAGGAAAACTGAGACATATTTGAACACGTCTCCCGATCACATGGTTGATCATACTCTGGGTTCCACATGCATGTTTTAGCTGAAGGAAGAATACCTAAAATCTGTGTAGTTGAAACCCGTGGAATGGGTACCATGCAATATGACTTCAAAGGTGTTCATTTGCTCACTGAACCTCTCCAATCCTATCACTGCTGCGTTTATGCCCCTGTACACATGCTTGATTCTCTTTTGGAGACATAGCAATCTATAGGTTTTAAGATACTTACTAGTCAGGTACATTCTTAGGCGTTTAATATGCGGTGTTGAGTCCACTTCGTTGAGCAAGGAGTAGCTCTTGTCTATTCCATATTTGGCTTAAGGAACTTTGTGCTCATTTCAATCTCTGGTTTTATGCAGCACCCCAACTCACCTTTCCCCTTAAGCAAGCATAAGTTGGTTTTCTAAATTTGAGACCCTGTTCTGTTCTGTAATTCAGTTCCTGTGTAGCCAAGTTTACATTCCGTGTATTACTGATATCTTATGATGTTTCTTTTTCTGTGTGACTTATTTCAGTTAGAATCACCATACCCGAATCCATTCATTATGCTGCTACGGGCCTGGTGACATAGATTTCATTGCTGAGTGATATTGCTTTGTACATGAGTACCACAACTTCTTTATCCATTTTTCACTTTCTGTGATATTGAACTTGTACGGTAAACGAGGTTCTTGTAAACAGAGGCGTCCCAAACTTTGGGGTGGCTGTGTCTTTTTGATTTTAATTTCCCTAAGCTATAGGACCATAAGTGGAAGTGCACTAGGCTCTGTTGCTTTGTTTTTTAGATGTTTCAGGAAACACCATACACTTCTCCGGAGTGGCTGTTGGCAATTTACATCCCGCCCATCAGCATAACAAGGCTCCCAGTTCTCCATGTCCTGTCCTGCCTTTCTGGATTTTACACTTTTTTCAGATGGCCCTTTTGACCGGGGGGAAGTGAGACTTCATTGTAGTGCAGATTTCCTTTGCAAGCTTGCTTGGTTGGCCAAAAGGGCGTATGCGTTTTTTCCTGAATATATTCAGGAAAAAACGCATACGCCCTTTTTGGCCAAGTGCATCATTGTGGACGTTCTGCCTCTTTTCCTATGCTTTCAATGCAATTCCAGTCTACCTCCTGAAATCGGTTTCCTGCAATTCTGCCCCGCTTTCAAGTCCTCTTGGCAGCCTTACTTCAGTCTATTTTTGGACGATAGCTGTCATTTATAACTCTGCAGGTTTGTGAATTACAGTGCCCCTGAGCTCCTTTCTTCAACTCGCTTTCTTTTGAGCTGGCCGCAACACCGCAGGATGGCTTCAGGCCCTAATCTGGTTCTGGTACGGCACGCTGAGCCTTTGGTTATTTCCTCTTTCTGGTGGGAAATGAGAGTTAAATTTGCCCGTCCAGACACCTCCAGCTAGCCTCTCATTGGTTCTCGCTATTCCTGTTCATCTTCCGCAGAAATTGCAAACTGGGCCAAACAGGAGGTTAAAGGGACTGACTCTCCAAGTGGGGAGAGTGTTAGTAAAGCGTCTGGAATGTTGCACCCGAGTACCAGGGGAGGAAAACTGAGACATATTTGAACACGTCTCCCGATCACATGGTTGATCATACTCTGGGTTCCACATGCATGTTTTAGCTGAAGGAAGAATACCTAAAATCTGCGTAGTTGAAACCCGTGGAATGGGTACCATGCAATATGACTTCAAAGGTCTTCATTTGCTCACTGAACCTCTCCAATCCTATCACTGCTGCGTTTATGCCCCTGTACACATGCTTGATTCTCTTTCGGAGACATAGCAATCTATAGGTTTTAAGATACTTACTAGTCAGGTACATTCTTAGGCGTTTAATATGCGGTGTTGAGTCCACTTCGTTGAGCAAGGAGTAGCTCTTGTCTATTCCATATTTGGCTTAAGGAACTTTATGCTCATTTCAATCTCTGGTTTTATGCAGCACCCCAACTCACCTTTCCCCTTAAGCAAGCATAAGTTGGTTTTCTAAATTTGAGACCCTGTTCTGTTCTGGAATTCAGTTCCTGTGTAGCCAAGTTTACATTCCGTGTATTACTGATATCTTATGATGTTTCTTTTTCTGTGTGACTTATTTCAGTTAGAATCACCATACCTGAATCCACTCATTATGCTGCTACGGGCCTGGTGACATAGATTTCATTGCTGAGTGATATTGCTTTGTACATGAGTACCACAACTTCTTTATCCATTTTTCACTTTCTGTGATATTGAACTTGTACGGTAAACGAGGTTCTTGTAAACAGAGGCGTCCCAAACTTTGGGGTGGCTGTGTCTTTTTGATTTTAATTTCCCTAAGCTATAGGACCATAAGTGGAAGTGCACTAGGCTCTGTTGCTTTGTTTTTTAGATGTTTCAGGAAACACCATACACTTCTCCGGAGTGGCTGTTGGCAATTTACATCCCGCCCATCAGCATAACAAGGCTCCCAGTTCTCCATGTCCTGTCCTGCCTTTCTGGATTTTACACTTTTTTCAGATGGCCCTTTTGACCGGCGGGAAGTGAGACTTCATTGTAGTGCAGATTTCCTTTGCAAGCTTGCTTGGTTGGCCAAAAAGGGCGTATGCGTTTTTTCCTGAATATATTCAGGAAAAAACGCATACGCCCTTTTTGGCCAAGTGCATCATTGTGGACGTTCTGCCTCTTTTCCTATGCTTTCAATGCAATTCCAGTCTACCTCCTGAAATCGGTTTCCTGCAATTCTGCCCCGCTTTCAAGTCCTCTTGGCAGCCTTACTTCAGTCTATTTTTGGACGATAGCTGTCATTTATAACTCTGCAGGTTTGTGAATTACAGTGCCCCTGAGCTCCTTTCTTCAACTCGCTTTCTTTTGAGCTGGCCGCAACACCGCAGGATGGCTTCAGGCCCTAATCTGGTTCCGGTACGGCACGCTGAGCCTTTGGTTATTTCCTCTTCCTGGTGGGAAATGAGAGTTAAATTTGCCCGTCCAGACACCTCCAGCTAGCCTCTCATTGGTTCTCGCTATTCCTGTTCATCTTCCGCAGAAAGTGCAAACTGGGCCAAACAGGAGGTTAAAGGGACTGACTCTCCAAGTGGGGAGAGTGTTAGTAAAGCGTCTGGAATGTTGCACCCGAGTACCAGGGGAGGAAAACTGAGACATATTTGAACACGTCTCCCGATCACATGGTTGATCATATTCTGGGTTCCACATGCATGTTTTAGCTAAAGGAAGAATACCTAAAATCTGCGTAGTTGAAACCCGTGGAATGGGTACCATGCAATATGACTTCAAAGGTCTTCATTTGCTCACTGAACCTCTCCAATCCTATCACTGCTGCGTTTATGCCCCTGTACACATGCTTGATTCTCTTTCGGAGACATAGCAATCTATAGGTTTTAAGATACTTACTAGTCAGGTACATTCTTAGGCGTTTAATATGCGGTGTTGAGTCCATTTCGTTGAGCAAGGAGTAGCTCTTGTCTATTCCATATTTGGCTTAAGGAACTTTGTGCTCATTTCAATCTCTGGTTTTATGCAGCACCCCAACTCACCTTTCCCCTTAAGCAAGCATAAGTTGGTTTTCTAAATTTGAGACCCTGTTCTGTTCTGGAATTCAGTTCCTGTGTAGCCAAGTTTACATTCCGTGTATTACTGATATCTTATGATGTTTCTTTTTCTGTGTGACTTATTTCAGTTAGAATCATCATACCTGAATCCACTCATTGTGCTGCTAAGGGCCTGATGACACAGATTTCATTGCTGAGTGATATTGCTTTGTAACTAAATACCACAACTTCTTTATCCATTTTTCACTTTCTGCGATGTTGAACTTGTACTGTAAACGAGGTTCTTGTAAACAGAGCCGTTCCAAACTTTGGGGTGGCTGTGTCTTTTTGATTTTAATTTCCCTAAGCTATAGGACCATAAGTGGAAGTGCCCTAGGTTCTGTTGCTTTGTTTTTTAGATGTTTCAGGAAACACCATACACTTCTCCCGAGTGGTTGTTGGCAATTTACATCCCGCCCATCAGCATAACAAGGCTCCCAGTTCTCCATGGCCTGTCCTGCCTTTCTGGATTTTACACTTTTTTCAGATGGCCCTTTTGACCGGGGGGAAGTGAGACTTCATTGTAGTGCAGATTTCCTTTGCAAGCTTGCTTGGTTGGCCAAAAAGGGCGTATGCGTTTTTTCCTGAATATATTCAGGAAAAAACGCATACGCCCTTTTTGGCCAAGTGCATCATTGTGGACGTTCTGCCTCTTTTCCTATGCTTTCAATGCAATTCCAGTCTACCTCCTGAAATTGGATTCCTGCAATTCTGCCCCGCTTTCAAGTCCTCTTGGCAGCCTTACTTCAGTCTATTTTTGGACGATAGCTGTCATTTATAACTCTGCAGGTTTGTGAATTACAGTGCCCCTGAGCTCCTTTCTTCAACTCGCTTTCTTTTGAGCTGGCCGCAACACCGCAGGATGGCTTCAGGCCCTAATCTGGTTCTGGCACGGCACGCTGAGCCTTTGGTTATTTCCTCTTCCTGGTGGGAAATGAGAGTTAAATTTGCCCGTCCAGACACCTCCAGCTAGCCTCTCATTGGTTCTCGCTATTCCTGTTCATCTTCCGCAGAAATTGCAAACTGGGCCAAACAGGAGGTTAAAGGGACTGACTCTCCAAGTGGGGAGAGTGTTAGTAAAGCGTCTGGAATGTTGCACCCGAGTACCAGGGGAGGAAAACTGAGACATATTTGAACACGTCTCCCGATCACATGGTTGATCATACTCTGGGTTCCACATGCATGTTTTAGCTGAAGGAAGAATACCTAAAATCTGTGTAGTTGAAACCCGTGGAATGGGTACCATGCAATATGACTTCAAAGGTGTTCATTTGCTCACTGAACCTCTCCAATCCTATCACTGCTGCGTTTATGCCCCTGTACACATGCTTGATTCTCTTTTGGAGACATAGCAATCTATAGGTTTTAAGATACTTACTAGTCAGGTACATTCTTAGGCGTTTAATATGCGGTGTTGAGTCCACTTCGTTGAGCAAGGAGTAGCTCTTGTCTATTCCATATTTGGCTTAAGGAACTTTGTGCTCAGTTCAATCTCTGGTTTTATGCAGCACCCCAACTCACCTTTCCCCTTAAGCAAGCATAAGTTGGTTTTCTAAATTTGAGACCCTGTTCTGTTCTGTAATTCAGTTCCTGTGTAGCCAAGTTTACATTCCGTGTATTACTGATATCTTATGATGTTTCTTTTTCTGTGTGACTTATTTCAGTTAGAATCACCATACCCGAATCCATTCATTATGCTGCTACGGGCCTGGTGACATAGATTTCATTGCTGAGTGATATTGCTTTGTACATGAGTACCACAACTTCTTTATCCATTTTTCACTTTCTGTGATATTGAACTTGTACGGTAAACGAGGTTCTTGTAAACAGAGGCGTCCCAAACTTTGGGGTGGCTGTGTCTTTTTGATTTTAATTTCCCTAAGCTATAGGACCATAAGTGGAAGTGCACTAGGCTCTGTTGCTTTGTTTTTTAGATGTTTCAGGAAACACCATACACTTCTCCGGAGTGGCTGTTGGCAATTTACATCCCGCCCATCAGCATAACAAGGCTCCCAGTTCTCCATGTCCTGTCCTGCCTTTCTGGATTTTACACTTTTTTCAGATGGCCCTTTTGACCGGGGGGAAGTGAGACTTCATTGTAGTGCAGATTTCCTTTGCAAGCTTGCTTGGTTGGCCAAAAGGGCGTATGCGTTTTTTCCTGAATATATTCAGGAAAAAACGCATACGCCCTTTTTGGCCAAGTGCATCATTGTGGACGTTCTGCCTCTTTTCCTATGCTTTCAATGCAATTCCAGTCTACCTCCTGAAATCGGTTTCCTGCAATTCTGCCCCGCTTTCAAGTCCTCTTGGCAGCCTTACTTCAGTCTATTTTTGGACGATAGCTGTCATTTATAACTCTGCAGGTTTGTGAATTACAGTGCCCCTGAGCTCCTTTCTTCAACTCGCTTTCTTTTGAGCTGGCCGCAACACCGCAGGATGGCTTCAGGCCCTAATCTGGTTCTGGTACGGCACGCTGAGCCTTTGGTTATTTCCTCTTTCTGGTGGGAAATGAGAGTTAAATTTGCCCGTCCAGACACCTCCAGCTAGCCTCTCATTGGTTCTCGCTATTCCTGTTCATCTTCCGCAGAAATTGCAAACTGGGCCAAACAGGAGGTTAAAGGGACTGACTCTCCAAGTGGGGAGAGTGTTAGTAAAGCGTCTGGAATGTTGCACCCGAGTACCAGGGGAGGAAAACTGAGACATATTTGAACACGTCTCCCGATCACATGGTTGATCATACTCTGGGTTCCACATGCATGTTTTAGCTGAAGGAAGAATACCTAAAATCTGCGTAGTTGAAACCCGTGGAATGGGTACCATGCAATATGACTTCAAAGGTCTTCATTTGCTCACTGAACCTCTCCAATCCTATCACTGCTGCGTTTATGCCCCTGTACACATGCTTGATTCTCTTTCGGAGACATAGCAATCTATAGGTTTTAAGATACTTACTAGTCAGGTACATTCTTAGGCGTTTAATATGCGGTGTTGAGTCCACTTCGTTGAGCAAGGAGTAGCTCTTGTCTATTCCATATTTGGCTTAAGGAACTTTATGCTCATTTCAATCTCTGGTTTCATGCAGCACCCCAACTCACCTTTCCCCTTAAGCAAGCATAAGTTGGTTTTCTAAATTTGAGACCCTGTTCTGTTCTGTAATTCAGTTCCTGTGTAGCCAAGTTTACATTCCGTGTATTACTGATATCTTATGATGTTTCTTTTTCTGTGTGACTTATTTCAGTTAGAATCACCATACCCGAATCCACTCATTATGCTGCTATGGGCCTGGTGACATAGATTTCATTGCTGAGTGATATTGCTTTGTACATGAGTACCACAACTTCTTTATCCATTTTTCACTTTCTGTGATATTGAACTTGTACGGTAAACGAGGTTCTTGTAAACAGAGGCGTCCCAAACTTTGGGGTGGCTGTGTCTTTTTGATTTTAATTTCCCTAAGCTATAGGACCATAAGTGGAAGTGCACTAGGCTCTGTTGCTTTGTTTTTTAGATGTTTCAGGAAACACCATACACTTCTCCGGAGTGGCTGTTGGCAATTTACATCCCGCCCATCAGCATAACAAGGCTCCCAGTTCTCCATGTCCTGTCCTGCCTTTCTGGATTTTACACTTTTTTCAGATGGCCCTTTTGACCGGGGGGAAGTGAGACTTCATTGTAGTGCAGATTTCCTTTGCAAGCTTGCTTGGTTGGCCAAAAAGGGCGTATGCGTTTTTTCCTGAATATATTCAGGAAAAAACGCATACGCCCTTTTTGGCCAAGTGCATCATTGTGGACGTTCTGCCTCTTTTCCTATGCTTTCAATGCAATTCCAGTCTACCTCCTGAAATCGGTTTCCTGCAATTCTGCCCCGCTTTCAAGTCCTCTTGGCAGCCTTACTTCAGTCTATTTTTGGACGATAGCTGTCATTTATAACTCTGCAGGTTTGTGAATTACAGTGCCCCTGAGCTCCTTTCTTCAACTCGCTTTCTTTTGAGCTGGCCGCAACACCGCAGGATGGCTTCAGGCCCTAATCTGGTTCCGGTACGGCACGCTGAGCCTTTGGTTATTTCCTCTTCCTGGTGGGAAATGAGAGTTAAATTTGCCCGTCCAGACACCTCCAGCTAGCCTCTCATTGGTTCTCGCTATTCCTGTTCATCTTCCGCAGAAATTGCAAACTGGGCCAAACAGGAGGTTAAAGGGACTGACTCTCCAAGTGGGGAGAGTGTTAGTAAAGCGTCTGGAATGTTGCACCCGAGTACCAGGGGAGGAAAACTGAGACATATTTGAACACGTCTCCCGATCACATGGTTGATCATACTCTGGGTTCCACATGCATGTTTTAGCTGAAGGAAGAATACCTAAAATCTGCGTAGTTGAAACCCGTGGAATGGGTACCATGCAATATGACTTCAAAGGTCTTCATTTGCTCACTGAACCTCTCCAATCCTATCACTGCTGCGTTTATGCCCCTGTACACATGCTTGATTCTCTTTCGGAGACATAGCAATCTATAGGTTTTAAGATACTTACTAGTCAGGTACATTCTTAGGCGTTTAATATGCGGTGTTGAGTCCATTTCGTTGAGCAAGGAGTAGCTCTTGTCTATTCCATATTTGGCTTAAGGAACTTTGTGCTCATTTCAATCTCTGGTTTTATGCAGCACCCCAACTCACCTTTCCCCTTAAGCAAGCATAAGTTGGTTTTCTAAATTTGAGACCCTGTTCTGTTCTGGAATTCAGTTCCTGTGTAGCCAAGTTTACATTCCGTGTATTACTGATATCTTATGATGTTTCTTTTTCTGTGTGACTTATTTCAGTTAGAATCACCATACCCGAATCCACTCATTATGCTGCTACGGGCCTGGTGACATAGATTTCATTGCTGAGTGATATTGCTTTGTACATGAGTACCACAACTTCTTTATCCATTTTTCACATTCTGTGATATTGAACTTGTACGGTAAACGAGGTTCTTGTAAACAGAGGCGTCCCAAACTTTGGGGTGGCTGTGTCTTTTTGATTTTAATTTCCCTAAGCTATAGGACCATAAGTGGAAGTGCACTAGGCTCTGTTGCTTTGTTTTTTAGATGTTTCAGGAAACACCATACACTTCTGCCGAGTGGCTGTTGGCAATTTACATCCCGCCCATCAGCATAACAAGGCTCCCAGTTCTCCATGTCCTGTCCTGCCTTTCTGGATTTTACACTTTTTTCAGATGGCCCTTTTGACCGGGGGGAAGTGAGACTTCATTGTAGTGCAGATTTCCTTTGCAAGCTTGCTTGGTTGGCCAAAAAGGGCGTATGCGTTTTTTCCTGAATATATTCAGGAAAAAACGCATACGCCCTTTTTGGCCAAGTGCATCATTGTGGACGTTCTGCCTCTTTTCCTATGCTTTCAATGCAATTCCAGTCTACCTCCTGAAATCGGTTTCCTGCAATTCTGCCCCGCTTTCAAGTCCTCTTGGCAGCCTTACTTCAGTCTATTTTTGGACGATAGCTGTCATTTATAACTCTGCAGGTTTGTGAATTACAGTGCCCCTGAGCTCCTTTCTTCAACTCGCTTTCTTTTGAGCTGGCCGCAACACCGCAGGATGGCTTCAGGCCCTAATCTGGTTCCGGTACGGCACGCTGAGCCTTTGGTTATTTCCTCTTCCTGGTGGGAAATGAGAGTTAAATTTGCCCGTCCAGACACCTCCAGCTAGCCTCTCATTGGTTCTCGCTATTCCTGTTCATCTTCCGCAGAAAGTGCAAACTGGGCCAAACAGGAGGTTAAAGGGACTGACTCTCCAAGTGGGGAGAGTGTTAGTAAAGCGTCTGGAATGTTGCACCCGAGTACCAGGGGAGGAAAACTGAGACATATTTGAACACGTCTCCCGATCACATGGTTGATCATACTCTGGGTTCCACATGCATGTTTTAGCTGAAGGAAGAATACCTAAAATCTGCGTAGTTGAAACCCGTGGAATGGGTACCATGCAATATGACTTCAAAGGTCTTCATTTGCTCACTGAACCTCTCCAATCCTATCACTGCTGCGTTTATGCCCCTGTACACATGCTTGATTCTCTTTCGGAGACATAGCAATCTATAGGTTTTAAGATACTTACTAGTCAGGTACATTCTTAGGCGTTTAATATGCGGTGTTGAGTCCATTTCGTTGAGCAAGGAGTAGCTCTTGTCTATTCCATATTTGGCTTAAGGAACTTTGTGCTCATTTCAATCTCTGGTTTTATGCAGCACCCCAACTCACCTTTCCCCTTAAGCAAGCATAAGTTGGTTTTCTAAATTTGAGACCCTGTTCTGTTCTGGAATTCAGTTCCTGTGTAGCCAAGTTTACATTCCGTGTATTACTGATATCTTATGATGTTTCTTTTTCTGTGTGACTTATTTCAGTTAGAATCACCATACCCGAATCCACTCATTATGCTGCTACGGGCCTGGTGACATAGATTTCATTGCTGAGTGATATTGCTTTGTACATGAGTACCACAACTTCTTTATCCATTTTTCACATTCTGTGATATTGAACTTGTACGGTAAACGAGGTTCTTGTAAACAGAGGCGTCCCAAACTTTGGGGTGGCTGTGTCTTTTTGATTTTAATTTCCCTAAGCTATAGGACCATAAGTGGAAGTGCACTAGGCTCTGTTGCTTTGTTTTTTAGATGTTTCAGGAAACACCATACACTTCTCCGGAGTGGCTGTTGGCAATTTACATCCCGCCCATCAGCATAACAAGGCTCCCAGTTCTCCATGTCCTGTCCTGCCTTTCTGGATTTTACACTTTTTTCAGATGGCCCTTTTGACCGGGGGGAAGTGAGACTTCATTGTAGTGCAGATTTCCTTTGCAAGCTTGCTTGGTTGGCCAAAAAGGGCGTATGCGTTTTTTCCTGAATATATTCAGGAAAAAACGCATACGCCCTTTTTGGCCAAGTGCATCATTGTGGACGTTCTGCCTCTTTTCCTATGCTTTCAATGCAATTCCAGTCTACCTCCTGAAATCGGTTTCCTGCAATTCTGCCCCGCTTTCAAGTCCTCTTGGCAGCCTTACTTCAGTCTATTTTTGGACGATAGCTGTCATTTATAACTCTGCAGGTTTGTGAATTACAGTGCCCCTGAGCTCCTTTCTTCAACTCGCTTTCTTTTGAGCTGGCCGCAACACCGCAGGATGGCTTCAGGCCCTAATCTGGTTCCGGTACGGCACGCTGAGCCTTTGGTTATTTCCTCTTCCTGGTGGGAAATGAGAGTTAAATTTGCCCGTCCAGACACCTCCAGCTAGCCTCTCATTGGTTCTCGCTATTCCTGTTCATCTTCCGCAGAAAGTGCAAACTGGGCCAAACAGGAGGTTAAAGGGACTGACTCTCCAAGTGGGGAGAGTGTTAGTAAAGCGTCTGGAATGTTGCACCCGAGTACCAGGGGAGGAAAACTGAGACATATTTGAACACGTCTCCCGATCACATGGTTGATCATACTCTGGGTTCCACATGCATGTTTTAGCTGAAGGAAGAATACCTAAAATCTGCGTAGTTGAAACCCGTGGAATGGGTACCATGCAATATGACTTCAAAGGTCTTCATTTGCTCACTGAACCTCTCCAATCCTATCACTGCTGCGTTTATGCCCCTGTACACATGCTTGATTCTCTTTCGGAGACATAGCAATCTATAGGTTTTAAGATACTTACTAGTCAGGTACATTCTTAGGCGTTTAATATGCGGTGTTGAGTCCATTTCGTTGAGCAAGGAGTAGCTCTTGTCTATTCCATATTTGGCTTAAGGAACTTTGTGCTCATTTCAATCTCTGGTTTTATGCAGCACCCCAACTCACCTTTCCCCTTAAGCAAGCATAAGTTGGTTTTCTAAATTTGAGACCCTGTTCTGTTCTGGAATTCAGTTCCTGTGTAGCCAAGTTTACATTCCGTGTATTACTGATATCTTATGATGTTTCTTTTTCTGTGTGACTTATTTCAGTTAGAATCACCATACCCGAATCCACTCATTATGCTGCTACGGGCCTGGTGACATAGATTTCATTGCTGAGTGATATTGCTTTGTACATGAGTACCACAACTTCTTTATCCATTTTTCACATTCTGTGATATTGAACTTGTACGGTAAACGAGGTTCTTGTAAACAGAGGCGTCCCAAACTTTGGGGTGGCTGTGTCTTTTTGATTTTAATTTCCCTAAGCTATAGGACCATAAGTGGAAGTGCACTAGGCTCTGTTGCTTTGTTTTTTAGATGTTTCAGGAAACACCATACACTTCTCCGGAGTGGCTGTTGGCAATTTACATCCCGCCCATCAGCATAACAAGGCTCCCAGTTCTCCATGTCCTGTCCTGCCTTTCTGGATTTTACACTTTTTTCAGATGGCCCTTTTGACCGGGGGGAAGTGAGACTTCATTGTAGTGCAGATTTCCTTTGCAAGCTTGCTTGGTTGGCCAAAAAGGGCGTATGCGTTTTTTCCTGAATATATTCAGGAAAAAACGCATACGCCATTTTTGGCCAAGTGCATCATTGTGGACGTTCTGCCTCTTTTCCTATGCTTTCAATGCAATTCCAGTCTACCTCCTGAAATCGGTTTCCTGCAATTCTGCCCCGCTTTCAAGTCCTCTTGGCAGCCTTACTTCAGTCTATTTTTGGACGATAGCTGTCATTTATAACTCTGCAGGTTTGTGAATTACAGTGCCCCTGAGCTCCTTTCTTCAACTCGCTTTCTTTTGAGCTGGCCGCAACACCGCAGGATGGATTCAGGCCCTAATCTGGTTCCGGTACGGCACGCTGAGCCTTTGGTTATTTCCTCTTCCTGGTGGGAAATGAGAGTTAAATTTGCCCGTCCAGACACCTCCAGCTAGCCTCTCATTGGTTCTCGCTATTCCTGTTCATCTTCCGCAGAAATTGCAAACTGGGCCAAACAGGAGGTTAAAGGGACTGACTCTCCAAGTGGGGAGAGTGTTAGTAAAGCGTCTGGAATGTTGCACCCGAGTAGCACGGGAGGAAAACTGAGACATATTTGAACACGTCTCCCGATCACATGGTTGATCATACTCTGGGTTCCACATGCATGTTTTAGCTGAAGGAAGAATACCGAAAATCTGCGTAGTTGAAACCCGTGGAATGGGTACCATGCAATATGACTTCAAAGGTCTTCATTTGCTCACTGAACCTCTCCAATCCTATCACTGCTGCGTTTATGCCCCTGTACACATGCTTGATTCTCTTTCGGAGACATAGCAATCTATAGGTTTTAAGATACTTACTAGTCAGGTACATTCTTAGGCGTTTAATATGCGGTGTTGAGTCCATTTCGTTGAGCAAGGAGTAGCTCTTGTCTATTCCATATTTGGCTTAAGGAACTTTGTGCTCATTTCAATCTCTGGTTTTATGCAGCACCCCAACTCACCTTTCCCCTTAAGCAAGCATAAGTTGGTTTTCTAAATTTGAGACCCTGTTCTGTTCTGTAATTCAGTTCCTGTGTAGCCAAGTTTACATTCCGTGTATTACTGATATCTTATGATGTTTCTTTTTCTGTGTGACTTATTTCAGTTAGAATCATCATACCTGAATCCACTCATTGTGCTGCTAAGGGCCTGATGACACAGATTTCATTGCTGAGTGATATTGCTTTGTAACTAAATACCACAACTTCTTTATCCATTTTTCACTTTCTGCAATGTTGAACTTGTACTGTAAACGAGGTTCTTGTAAACAGAGCCGTTCCAAACTTTGGGGTGGCTGTGTCTTTTTGATTTTAATTTCCCTAAGCTATAGGACCATAAGTGGAAGTGCCCTAGGTTCTGTTGCTTTGTTTTTTAGATGTTTCAGGAAACACCATACACTTCTCCCGAGTGGTTGTTGGCAATTTACATCCCGCCCATCAGCATAACAAGGCTCCCAGTTCTCCATGGCCTGTCCTGCCTTTCTGGATTTTACACTTTTTTCAGATGGCCCTTTTGACCGGGGGGAAGTGAGACTTCATTGTAGTGCAGATTTCCTTTGCAAGCTTGCTTGGTTGGCCAAAAAGGGCGTATGCGTTTTTTCCTGAATATATTCAGGAAAAAACGCATACGCCCTTTTTGGCCAAGTGCATCATTGTGGACGTTCTGCCTCTTTTCCTATGCTTTCAATGCAATTCCAGTCTACCTCCTGAAATCGGTTTCCTGCAATTCTGCCCCGCTTTCAAGTCCTCTTGGCAGCCTTACTTCAGTCTATTTTTGTACGATAGCTGTCATTTATAACTCTGCAGGTTTGTGAATTACAGTGCCCCTGAGCTCCTTTCTTCAACTCGCTTTCTTTTGAGCTGGCCGCAACACCGCAGGATGGCTTCAGGCCCTAATCTGGTTCCGGTACGGCACGCTGAGCCTTTGGTTATTTCCTCTTCCTGGTGGGAAATGAGAGTTAAATTTGCCCGTCCAGACACCTCCAGCTAGCCTCTCATTGGTTCTCGCTATTCCTGTTCATCTTCCGCAGAAATTGCAAACTGGGCCAAACAGGAGGTTAAAGGGACTGACTCTCCAAGTGGGGAGAGTGTTAGTAAAGCGTCTGGAATGTTGCACCCGAGTACCAGGGGAGGAAAACTGAGACATATTTGAACACGTCTCCCGATCACATGGTTGATCATACTCTGGGTTCCACATGCATGTTTTAGCTGAAGGAAGAATACCTAAAATCTGCGTAGTTGAAACCCGTGGAATGGGTACCATGCAATATGACTTCAAAGGTCTTCATTTGCTCACTGAACCTCTCCAATCCTATCACTGCTGCGTTTATGCCCCTGTACACATGCTTGATTCTCTTTCGGAGACATAGCAATCTATAGGTTTTAAGATACTTACTAGTCAGGTACATTCTTAGGCGTTTAATATGCGGTGTTGAGTCCATTTCGTTGAGCAAGGAGTAGCTCTTGTCTATTCCATATTTGGCTTAAGGAACTCTGTGCTCATTTCAATCTCTGGTTTTATGCAGCACCCCAACTCACCTTTCCCCTTAAGCAAGCATAAGTTGGTTTTCTAAATTTGAGACCCTGTTCTGTTCTGGAATTCAGTTCCTGTGTAGCCAAGTTTACATTCCGTGTATTACTGATATCTTATGATGTTTCTTTTTCTGTGTGACTTATTTCAGTTAGAATCACCATACCCGAATCCACTCATTATGCTGCTACGGGCCTGGTGACATAGATTTCATTGCTGAGTGATATTGCTTTGTACATGAGTACCACAAGTTCTTTATCCATTTTTCACTTTCTGTGATATTGAACTTGTACGGTAAACGAGGTTCTTGTAAACAGAGGCGTCCCAAACTTTGGGGTGGCTGTGTCTTTTTGATTTTAATTTCCCTAAGCTATAGGACCATAAGTGGCAGTGCCCTGGGCTCTGTTGCTTTGTTTTTTAGATGTTTCAGGAAACACCATACACTTCTCCCGTGTGGTTGTTGGCAATTTACATCCCGCCCATCAGCATAACAAGGCTCCCAGTTCTCCATGGCCTGTCCTGCCTTTCTGGATTTTACACTTTTTTCAGATGGCCCTTTTGACTGGGGGGAAGTGAGACTTCACTGTAGTGCAGATTTCCTTTGCAAGCTTGCTTGGTTGGCCAAAAAGGGCGTATGCGTTTTTTCCTGAATATATTCAGGAAAAAACGCATACGCCCTTTTTGGCCAAGTGCATCATTGTGGACGTTCTGCCTCTTTTCCTATGCTTTCAATGCAATTCCAGTCTACCTCCTGAAATCGGTTTCCTGCAATTCTGCCCCGCTTTCAAGTCCTCTTGGCAGCCTTACTTCAGTCTATTTTTGGACGATAGCTGTCATTTATAACTCTGCAGGTTTGTGAATTACAGTGCCCCTGAGCTCCTTTCTTCAACTCGCTTTCTTTTGAGCTGGCCGCAACACCGCAGGATGGCTTCAGGCCCTAATCTGGTTCCGGTACGGCACGCTGAGCCTTTGGTTATTTCCTCTTCCTGGTGGGAAATGAGAGTTAAATTTGCCCGTCCAGACACCTCCAGCTAGCCTCTCATTGGTTCTCGCTATTCCTGTTCATCTTCCGCAGAAATTGCAAACTGGGCCAAACAGGAGGTTAAAGGGACTGACTCTCCAAGTGGGGAGAGTGTTAGTAAAGCGTCTGGAATGTTGCACCCGAGTACCAGGGGAGGAAAACTGAGACATATTTGAACACGTCTCCCGATCACATGGTTGATCATACTCTGGGTTCCACATGCATGTTTTAGCTGAAGGAAGAATACCTAAAATCTGCGTAGTTGAAACCCGTGGAATGGGTACCATGCAATATGACTTCAAAGGTCTTCATTTGCTCACTGAACCTCTCCAATCCTATCACTGCTGCGTTTATGCCCCTGTACACATGCTTGATTCTCTTTCGGAGACATAGCAATCTATAGGTTTTAAGATACTTACTAGTCAGGTACATTCTTAGGCGTTTAATATGCGGTGTTGTGTCCATTTCGTTGAGCAAGGAGTAGCACTTGTCTATTCCATATTTGGCTTAAGGAACTTTGTGCTCATTTCAATCTCTGGTTTTATGCAGCACCCCAACTCACCTTTCCCCTTAAGCAAGCATAAGTTGGTTTTCTAAATTTGAGACCCTGTTCTGTTCTGTAATTCAGTTCCTGTGTAGCCAAGTTTACATTCCGTGTATTACTGATATCTTATGATGTTTCTTTTTCTGTGTGACTTATTTCAGTTAGAATCATCATACCTGAATCCACTCATTGTGCTGCTAAGGGCCTGATGACACAGATTTCATTGCTGCGTGATATTGCTTTGTAACTAAATACCACAACTTCTTTATCCATTTTTCACTTTCTGCAATGTTGAACTTGTACTGTAAACGAGGTTCTTGTAAACAGAGCCGTTCCAAACTTTGGGGTGGCTGTGTCTTTTTGATTTTAATTTCCCTAAGCTATAGGATCATAAGTGGAAGTGCCCTAGGTTCTGTTGCTTTGTTTTTTAGATGTTTCAGGAAACACCATACACTTCTCCCGAGTGGTTGTTGGCAATTTACATCCCGCCCATCAGCATAACAAGGCTCCCAGTTCTCCATGGCCTGTCCTGCCTTTCTGGATTTTACACTTTTTTCAGATGGCCCTTTTGACCGGGGGGAAGTGAGACTTCATTGTAGTGCAGATTTCCTTTGCAAGCTTGCTTGGTTGGCCAAAAATGGCATATGCGTTTTTTCCTGAATATATTCAGGAAAAAACGCATACGCCCTTTTTGGCCAAGTGCATCATTGTGGACGTTCTGCCTCTTTTCCTATGCTTTCAATGCAATTCCAGTCTACCTCCTGAAATCGGTTTCCTGCAATTCTGCCCCGCTTTCCAGTCCTCTTGGCAGCCTTACTTCAGTCTATTTTTGGACGATAGCTGTCATTTATAACTCTGCAGGTTTGTGAATTACAGTGCCCCTGAGCTCCTTTCTTCAACTCGCTTTCTTTTGAGCTGGCCGCAACACCGCAGGATGGCTTCAGGCCCTAATCTGGTTCCGGTACGGCACGCTGAGCCTTTGGTTATTTCCTCTTCCTGGTGGGAAATGAGAGTTAAATTTGCCCGTCCAGACACCTCCAGCTAGCCTCTCATTGGTTCTCGCTATTCCTGTTCATCTTCCGCAGAAATTGCAAACTGGGCCAAACAGGAGGTTAAAGGGACTGACTCTCCAAGTGGGGAGAGTGTTAGTAAAGCGTCTGGAATGTTGCACCCGAGTACCAGGGGAGGAAAACTGAGACATATTTGAACACGTCTCCCGATCACATGGTTGATCATACTCTGGGTTCCACATGCATGTTTTAGCTGAAGGAAGAATACCTAAAATCTGCGTAGTTGAAACCCGTGGAATGGGTACCATGCAATATGACTTCAAAGGTCTTCATTTGCTCACTGAACCTCTCCAATCCTATCACTGCTGCATTTATGCCCCTGTACACATGCTTGATTCTCTTTCGGAGACATAGCAATCTATAGGTTTTAAGATACTTACTAGTCAGGTACATTCTTAGGCGTTTAATATGCGGTGTTGAGTCCATTTCGTTCAGCAAGGAGTAGCTCTTGTCTATTCCATATTTGGCTTAAGGAACTTTATCTGTGCTCATTTCAATCTCTGGTTTTATGCAGCACCCCAACTCACCTTTCCCCTTAAGCAAGCATAAGTCGGTTTTCGAAATTTGAGACCCTGTTCTGTTCTGTAATTCAGTTCCTGTGTAGCCAAGTTTACATTCCGTTTATTACTGATATCTTATGATGTTTCTTTTTCTGTGTGACTTATTTCAGTTAGAATCATCATACCTGAATCCACTCATTGTGCTGCTAAGGGCCTGATGACACAGATTTCATTGCTGAGTGATATTGCTTTGTAAGTAAATACCACAACTTCTTTATCCATTTTTCACTTTCTGCGATGTTGAACTTGTACTGTAAACGAGGTTCTTGTAAACAGAGCCGTTCCAAACTTTGGGGTGGCTGTGTCTTTTTGATTTTAATTTCCCTAAGCTATAGGACCATAAGTGGAAGTGCCCTAGGTTCTGTTGCTTTGTTTTTTAGATGTTTCAGGAAACACCATACACTTCTCCCGAGTGGTTGTTGGCAATTTACATCCCGCCCATCAGCATAACAAGGCTCCCAGTTCTCCATGGCCTGTCCTGCCTTTCTGTATTTTACACTTTTTTCAGATGGCCCTTTTGACCGGGAGGAAGTGAGACTTCATTGTAGTGCAGATTTCCTTTGCAAGCTTGCTTGGTTGGCCAAAAAGGGCGTATGCGTTTTTTCCTGAATATATTCAGGAAAAAACGCATACGCCCTTTTCGGCCAAGTGCATCATTGTGGACGTTCTGCCTCTTTTCCTATGCTTTCAATGCAATTCCAGTCTACCTCCTGAAATTGGATTCCTGCAATTCTGCCCCGCTTTCAAGTCCTCTTGGCAGCCTTACTTCAGTCTATTTTTGGACGATAGCTGTCATTTATAACTCTGCAGGTTTGTGAATTACAGTGCCCCTGAGCTCCTTTCTTCAACTCGCTTTCTTGTGAGCTGGCCGCAACACTGCAGGATGGCTTCAGGCCGTAATCTGGTTCTTGCACGGCACGCTGAGCCTTTGGTTAATTCCTCTTCCTGGTGGGAAATGAGAGTTAAATTTGCCCGTCCAGACACCTCCAGCTAGCCTCTCATTGGTTCTCGCTATTCCTGTTCATCTTCCGCAGAAATTGCAAACTGGGCCAAACAGGAGGTTAAAGACACTGACTCTCCAAGTCGGGAGAGTGTTAGTAAAGCGTCTGGAATGTTGCACCCGAGTACCAGGGTACGAAAACTGAGACATATTTGAACACGTCTCCCGATCACATGGTTGATCATACTCTGGGTTCCACATGCATGTTTTAGCTGAAGGAAGAATACCTAAAACCTGGGTAGTTGAAACCCGTGGAATGGGTATCATGCAATATGACTTCAAAGGGTCTTCATTTGCTCACCGAACCTCTCCAATCCTATCACTGCTGCGTTTATGCCCCTGTACACATGCTTGATTCTCTTTCGGAGACATAGCAATCCATAGGTTTTAAGATACTTACTAGTCAGGTACATTCTTAGGCGTTTAATATGCGGTGTTGAGTCCATTTCGTTGAGCAAGGAGTAGCTCTTGTCTATTCCATATTTGGCTTAAGGAACTTTATCTGTGCTCATTTCAATCTCTGGTTTTATGCAGCACCCCAACTCACCTTTACCCTTAAGCAAGCATAAGTTGGTTTTGTAAATTTGAGACCCTGTCCTGTTCTGTAATTCAGTTCCTGTGTAGCCAAGTTTACATTCCGTGTATTACTGATATCTTATGATGTTTCTTTTTCTGTGTGACTTATTTCAGTTAGAATCATCATACCTGAATCCACTCATTGTGCTGCTAAGGGCCTGATGACACAGATTTCATTGCTGAGTGATATTGCTTTGTAAGTAAATACCACAACTTCTTTATCCATTTTTCACTTTCTGCGATGTTGAACTTGTACTGTAAACGAGGTTCTTGTAAACAGAGCCGTTCCAAACTTTGGGGTGGCTGTGTCTTTTTGATTTTAATTTCCCTAAGCTATAGGACCATAAGTGGAAGTGCCCTAGGTTCTGTTGCTTTGTTTTTTAGATGTTTCAGGAAACACCATACACTTCTCCCGAGTGGTTGTTGGCAATTTACATCCCGCCCATCAGCATAACAAGGCTCCCAGTTCTCCATGGCCTGTCCTGCCTTTCTGGATTTTACACTTTTTTCAGATGGCCCTTTTGACCAGGGGGAAGTGAGACTTCATTGTAGTGCAGATTTCCTTTGCAAGCTTGCTTGGTTGGCCAAAAGGGGCGTATGCGTTTTTTCCTGAATATATTCAGGAAAAAACGCATACGCCCTTTTTGGCCAAGTGCATCATTGTGGACGTTCTGCCTCTTTTCCTATGCTTTCAATGCAATTCCAGTCTACCTCCTGAAATCGGTTTCCTGCAATTCTGCCCCGCTTTCAAGTCCTCTTGGCAGCCTTACTTCAGTCTCTTTTTGGACGATAGCTGTCATTTATAACTCTGCAGGTTTGTGAATTACAGTGCCCCTGAGCTCCTTTCTTCAACTCGCTTTCTTGTGAGCTGGCCGCAACACCGCAGGATGGCTTCAGGCCCTAATCTGGTTCCGGCACGGCACGCTGAGCCTTTGGTTAATTCCTCTTCCTGGTGGGAAATGAGAGTTAAATTTGCCCGTCCAGACACCTCCAGCTAGTCTCTCATTGGTTCTCGCTATTCCTGTTCATCTTCCGCAGAAATTGCAAACTGGGGCAAACAGGAGGTTAAAGGCACTGACTGACCAAGTAGGGAGAGTGTTAGTAAAGCGTCTGGAATGTTGCACCCGAGTACCAGGGTACGAAAACTGAGACATATTTGAACACGTCTCCCGATCACATGGTTGATCATACTCTAGGTTCCACATGCATGTTTTAGCTGAAGGAAGAATACCTTAAACCTGGGTAGTTGAAACCCGTGGAATGTGTACCATGCAATATGACTTCAAAGGGTCTTCATTTGCTCACTGAACCTCTCCAATCCTATCACTGCTGCGTTTATGCCCCTGTACAAATGCTTGATTCTCTTTCGGAGACATAGCAATCCATAGGTTTTAAGATACTTACAAGTCAGGTACATTCTTAGGCGTTTAATATGCGGTGTTGAGTCCATTTCGTTGAGAAAGGAGTAGCTCTTGTCTATTCCATATTTGGCTTAAGGAACTTTATCTGTGCTCATTTCAATCTCTGGTTTTATGCAGCACCCCAACTCACCTTTCCCCTTAAGCAAGCATAAGTTGGTTTTCTAAATTTGAGACCCTGTTCTGTTCTGTAATTCAGTTCCTGTGTAGCCAAGTTTACATTCCGTGTATTACTGATATCTTATGATGTTTCTTTTTCTGTGTGACTTATTTCAGTGAGAATCATCATACCTGAATCCACTCATTGTGCTGCTAAGGGCCTGATGACACAGATTTCATTGCTGCGTGATATTGCTTTGTAAGTAAATACCACAACTTCTTTATCCATTTTTCACTTTCTGCGATGTTGAACTTGTACTGTAAACGAGGTTCTTGTAAACAGAGGCGTCCCAAACTTTGGGGTGGCTGTGTCTTTTTGATTTTAATTTCCCTAAGCTATAGGACCATAAGTGGAAGTGCCCTAGGCTCTGTTGCTTTGTTTTTTAGATGTTTCAGGAAACACCATACACTTCTCCCGAGTGGTTGTTGGCAATTTACATCCCGCCCATCAGCATAACAAGGCTCCCAGTTCTCCATGGCCTGTCCTGCCTTTCTGGATTTTACACTTTTTTCAGATGGCCCTTTTGACCGGGGGGAAGTGAGACTTCATTGTAGTGCAGATTTCCTTTGCAAGCTTGCTTGGTTGGCCAAAAAGGGCGTATGCGTTTTTTCCTGAATATATTCAGGAAAAAACGCATACGCCCTTTTTGGCCAAGTGCATCATTGTGGACGTTCTGCCTCTTTTCCTATGCTTTCAATGCAATTCCAGTCTACCTCCTGAAATCGGTTTCCTGCAATTCTGCCCCGCTTTCAAGTCCTCTTGGCAGCCTTACTTCAGTCTCTTTTTGGACGATAGCTGTCATTTATAACTCTGCAGGTTTGTGAATTACAGTGCCCCTGAGCTCCTTTCTTCAACTCGCTTTCTTGTGAGCTGGCCGCAACACTGCAGGATGGCTTCAGGCCCTAATCTGGTTCTGGCACGGCACGCTGAGCCTTTGGTTAATTCCTCTTCCTGGTGGGAAATGAGAGTTAAATTTGCCCGTCCAGACACCTCCAGCTAGTCTCTCATTGGTTCTCGCTATTCCTGTTCATCTTCCGCAGAAATTGCAAACTGGGCCAAACAGGAGGTTAAAGACACTGACTCTCCAAGTCGGGAGAGTGTTAGTAAAGCATCTGGAATGTTGCACCCGAGTACCAGGGTACGAAAACTGAGACATATTTGAACACGTCTCCCGATCACATGGTTGATCATACTCTGGGTTCCACATGCATGATTTAGCTGAAGGAAGAATACCTAAAACCTGGGTAGTTGAAACCCGTGGAATGGGTACCATGCAATATGACTTCAAAGGGTCTTCATTTGCTCACTGAACCTCTCCAATCCTATCACTGCTGCGTTTATGTCCGTGTACACATGCTTGATTCTCTTTCGGAGACATAGCAATCCATAGGTTTTAAGATAACTACTAGTCAGGTACATTCTTAGGCGTTTAATATGCGGTGTTGAGTCCATTTCGTTGAGCAAGGAGTAGCTCTTGTCTATTCCATATTTGGCTTAAGGAACTTTATCTGTGCTCATTTCAATCTCTTGTTTTATGCAGCACCCCAACTCACCTTTACCCTTAAGCAAGCATAAGTCGGTTTTCGAAATTTGAGACCCTGTTCTGTTCTGTAATTCAGTTCCTGTGTAGCCAAGTTTACATTCCGTTTATTACTGATATCTTATGATGTTTCTTTTTCTGTGTGACTTATTTCAGTTAGAATCATCATACCTGAATCCACTCATTGTGCTGCTAAGGGCCTGATGACACAGATTTCATTGCTGAGTGATATTGCTTTGTAAGTAAATACCACAACTTCTTTATCCATTTTTCACTTTCTGCGATGTTGAACTTGTACTGTAAACGAGGTTCTTGTAAACAGAGGCGTCCCAAACTTTGGGGTGGCTGTGTCTTTTTGATTTCAATTTTCCTAAGCTATAGGACCATAAGTGGAAGTGCCCTAGGCTCTGTTGCTTTGTTTTTTAGATGTTTCAGGAAACACCATACACTTCTCCCAAGTGGTTGTTGGCAATTTACATACCTCCCATCAGCATAACAAGGCTCCCAGTTCTCCATGGCCTGTCCTGCCTTTCTGGATTTTACACTTTTTTCAGATGGCCCTTTTGACCGGGGGTAGGGGGGAAGTGAGACTTCATTGTAGTGCAGATTTCCTTTGCAAGCTTGCTTGGTTGGCCAAAAAGGGCGTATGCGTTTTTTCCTGAATATATTCAGGAAAAAACGCATACGCCCTTTTTGGCCAAGTGCATCATTGTGGACGTTCTGCCTCTTTTCCTATGCTTTCAGTGCAATTCCAGTCTACCTCCTGAAATCGGTTTCCTGCAATTCTGCCCCGCTTTCAAGTCCTCTTGGCAGCCTTACTTCAGTCTATTTTTGGACGATAGCTGTCATTTATAACTCTGCAGGTTTGTGAATTACAGTGCCCCTGAGCTCCTTTCTTCAACTCGCTTTCTTGTGAGCTGGCCGCAACACCGCAGGATGGCTTCAGGCCCTAATCTGGTTCCGGCACGGCACGCTGAGCCTTTCGTTAATTCCTCTTCCTGGTGGGAAATGAGAGTTAAATTTGCCCGTCCAGACACCTCCAGCTAGTCTCTCATTGGTTCTCGCTATTCCTGTTCATCTTCCGCAGAAATTGCAAACTGGGCCAAACAGGAGGTTAAAGACACTGACTCTCCAAGTCGGGAGAGTGTTAGTAAAGCGTCTGGAATGTTGCACCCGAGTACCAGGGTACGAAAACTGAGACATATTTGAACACGTCTCCCGATCACATGGTTGATCATACTCTGGGTTCCACATGCATGTTTTAGCTGAAGGAAGAATACCTAAAACCTGGGTAGTTGAAACCCGTGGAATGGGTACCATGCAATATGACTTCAAAGGGTCTTCATTTGCTCACCGAACCTCTCCAATCCTATCACTGCTGCGTTTATGCCCCTGTACACATGCTTGATTCTGTTTCGGAGACATAGCAATCCATAGGTTTTAAGATACTTACTAGTCAGGTACATTCTTAGGCGTTTAATATGCGGTGTTGAGTCCATTTCGTTGAGCAAGGAGTAGCTCTTGTCTATTCCATATTTGGCTTAAGGAACTTTATCTGTGCTCATTTCAATCTCTGGTTTTATGCAGCACCCCAACTCACCTTTACCCTTAAGCAAGCATAAGTTGGTTTTCTAAATTTGAGACCCTGTTCTGTTCTGTAATTCAGTTCCTGTGTAGCCAAGTTTACATTCCGTGTATTACTGATATCTTATGATGTTTCTTTTTCTGTGTGACTTATTTCAGTTAGAATCATCATACCTGAATCCACTCATTGTGCTGCTAAGGGCCTGATGACACAGATTTCATTGCTGAGTGATACTGCATTGTAAGTTAATACCACAAGTTCTTTATCCATTTTTCACTTTCTGCGATGTTGAACTTGTACTGTAAACGAGGTTCTTGTAAACAGAGGCGTCCCAAACTTTGGGGTGGCTGTGTCTTTTTGATTTTAATTTCCCTAAGCTATAGGACCATAAGTGGAAGTGCCCTAGGTTCTGTTGCTTTGTTTTTTAGATGTTTCAGGAAACACCATACACTTCTCCCGAGTGGTTGTTGGCAATTTACATCCCGCCCATCAGCATAACAAGGCTCCCAGTTCTCCATGGCCTGTCCTGCCTTTCTGGATTTTACACTTTTTTCAGATGGCCCTTTTTACCAGGGGGAAGTGAGACTTCATTGTAGTGCAGATTTCCTTTGCAAGCTTGCTTGGTTGGCCAAAAAGGGCGTATGCGTTTTTTCCTGAATATATTCAGGAAAAAACGCATACGCCCTTTTTGGCCAAGTGCATCATTGTGGACGTTCTGCCTCTTTTCCTATGCTTTCAATGCAATTCCAGTCTACCTCCTGAAATCGGTTTCCTGCAATTCTGCCCCGCTTTCAAGTCCTCTTGGCAGCCTTACTTCAGTCTATTTTTGGACGATAGCTGTCATTTATAACTCTGCAGGTTTGTGAATTACAGTGCCCCTGAGCTCCTTTCTTCAACTCGCCTTCTTTTGAGCTGGCCGCAACACCGCAGGATGGCTTCAGGCCCTAATCTGGTTCTGGCATGGCACGCTGAGCCTTTGGTTTATTCCTCTTCTTGGTAGGAAATGAGAGTTAAATTTGCCCGTCCAGACACCTCCAGCTAGTCTCCATTGGTTCTCGCTATTCCTGTTCATCTTCCGCAGAAATTGCAAACTGGGCCAAACAGGAGGTTAAAGGGACTGACTCTCCAAGTCGGGAGAGTGTTAGTAAAGCGTCTGGAATGTTGCACCCGAGTACCAGGGTACGAAAACTGAGACATATTTGAACACGTCTCCCGATCACATGGTTGATCATACTTGGGTTCCACATGCATGTTTTAGCTGAAGGAAGAATATCTTAAACCTGGGTAGTTGAAACCCGTGGAATGGGTACCATGCAATATGACTTCAAAGGGTCTTCATTTGCTCACCGAACCTCTCCAATCCTATCACTGCTGCGTTTATGCCCCTGTACACATGCTTGATTCTCTTTTGGAGACATAGCAATCCATAGGTTTTAAGATACTTACAAGTCAGGTACATTCTTAGGCGTTTAATATGCGGTGTTGAGTCCATTTCGTTGAGCAAGGAGTAGCTCTTGTCTATTCCATATTTGGCTTAAGGAACTTTATCTGTGCTCATTTCAATCTCTGGTTTTATGCAGCACCCCAACTCACCTTTACCCTTAAGCAAGCATAAGTTGGTTTTCTAAATTTGAGACCCTGTTCTGTTCTGTAATTCAGTTCCTGTGTAGCCAAGTTTACATTCCGTGTATTACTGATATCTTATGATGTTTCTTTTTCTGTGTGACTTATTTCAGTTAGAATCATCATACCTGAATCCACTCATTGTGCTGCTAAGGGCCTGATGACACAGATTTCATTGCTGAGTGATACTGCATTGTAAGTAAATACCACAAGTTCTTTATCCATTTTTCACTTTCTGCGATGTTGAACTTGTACTGTAAACGAGGTTCTTGTAAACAGAGCCGTTCGAAAATTTAGGGTGGCTGTGTCTTTTTGATTTTAAATTCCCTAAGCTATAGGACCATAAGTGGAAGTGCCCTAGGTTCTGTTGCTTTGTTTTTTAGATGTTTCAGGAAACACCATACACTTCTCCCGAGTGGTTGTTGGCAATTTACATCCCGCCCATCAGCATAACAAGGCTCCCAGTTCTCCATGGCCTGTCCTGCCTTTCTGGATTTTACACTTTTTTCAGATGGCCCTTTTGACCAGGGGGAAGTGAGACTTCATTGTAGTGCAGATTTCCTTTGCAAGCTTGCTTGGTTGGCCAAAAAGGGCGTATGCGTTTTTTCCTGAATATATTCAGGAAAAAACGCATACGCCCTTTTTGGCCAAGTGCATCATTGTGGACGTTCTGCCTCTTTTCCTATGCTTTCAATGCAATTCCAGTCTACCTCCTGAAATCGGTTTCCTGCAATTCTGCCCCGCTTTCAAGTCCTCTTGGCAGCCTTACTTCAGTCTATTTTTGGACGATAGCTGTCATTTATAACTCTGCAGGTTTGTGAATTACAGTGCCCCTGAGCTCCTTTCTTCAACTCGCTTTCTTTTGAGCTGGCCGCAACACCGCAGGATGGCTTCAGGCCCTAATCTGGTTCTGGCATGGCACGCTGAGCCTTTGGTTAATTCCTCTTCCTGGTAGGAAATGAGAGTTAAATTTGCCCGTCCAGACACCTCCAGCTAGTCTCCATTGGTTCTCGCTATTCCTGTTCATCTTCCGCAGAAATTGCAAACTGGGCCAAACAGGAGGTTAAAGGCGCTGACTCTCCAAGTGGGGAGAGTGTTAATAAAGCGTCTGGAATGTTGCACCCGAGTACCAGGGGAGGAAAACTGAGACATATTTGAACACGTCTCCCGTTCACATGGTTGATCATACTTGGGTTCCACATGCATGTTTTAGCTGAAGGAAGAATACCTTAAACCTGGAGAGTTGAGACCCGTGGAATGGGTCCCATGCAATATGACTTCAAAGGGTCTTCATTTGCTCACCGAACCTCTCCAATCCTATCACTGCTGCGTTTATGCCCCTGTACACACGCTTGATTCTCTTTTGGAGACATAGCAATCCATAGGTTTTAAGATACTTACTAGTCAGGTACATTCTTAGGCGTTTAATATGGGGTGTTGAGTCCATTTCGTTGAGCAAGGAGTAGCTCTTGTCTATTCCATATTTGGCTTAAGGAACTTTATCTGTGCTCATTTCAATCTCTGGTTTTATGCAGCACCCCAACTCACCTTTACCCTTAAGCAAGCATAAGTTGGTTTTCTAAATTTGAGACCCTGTTCTGTTCTGTAATTCAGTTCCTGTGTAGCCAAGTTTACATTCCGTGTATTACTGATATCTTATGATGTTTCTTTTTCTGTGTGACTTATTTCAGTTAGAATCATCATACCTGAATCCACTCATTGTGCTGCTAAGGGCCTGATGACACAGATTTCATTGCTGAGTGATACTGCATTGTAAGTAAATACCACAAGTTCTTTATCCATTTTTCACTTTCTGCGATGTTGAACTTGTACTGTAAACGAGGTTCTTGTAAACAGAGCCGTTCGAAAATTTAGGGTGGCTGTGTCTTTTTGATTTTAAATTCCCTAAGCTATAGGACCATAAGTGGAAGTGCCCTAGGTTCTGTTGCTTTGTTTTTTAGATGTTTCAGGAAACACCATACACTTCTCCCGAGTGGTTGTTGGCAATTTACATCCCGCCCATCAGCATAACAAGGCTCCCAGTTCTCCATGGCCTGTCCTGCCTTTCTGGATTTTACACTTTTTTCAGATGGCCCTTTTGACCAGGGGGAAGTGAGACTTCATTGTAGTGCAGATTTCCTTTGCAAGCTTGCTTGGTTGGCCAAAAAGGGCGTATGCGTTTTTTCCTGAATATATTCAGGAAAAAACGCATACGCCCTTTTTGGCCAAGTGCATCATTGTGGACGTTCTGCCTCTTTTCCTATGCTTTCAATGCAATTCCAGTCTACCTCCTGAAATCGGTTTCCTGCAATTCTGCCCCGCTTTCAAGTCCTCTTGGCAGCCTTACTTCAGTCTATTTTTGGACGATAGCTGTCATTTATAACTCTGCAGGTTTGTGAATTACAGTGCCCCTGAGCTCCTTTCTTCAACTCGCTTTCTTTTGAGCTGGCCGCAACACCGCAGGATGGCTTCAGGCCCTAATCTGGTTCTGGCATGGCACGCTGAGCCTTTGGTTAATTCCTCTTCCTGGTAGGAAATGAGAGTTAAATTTGCCCGTCCAGACACCTCCAGCTAGTCTCCATTGGTTCTCGCTATTCCTGTTCATCTTCCGCAGAAATTGCAAACTGGGCCAAACAGGAGGTTAAAGGCGCTGACTCTCCAAGTGGGGAGAGTGTTAATAAAGCGTCTGGAATGTTGCACCCGAGTACCAGGGGAGGAAAACTGAGACATATTTGAACACGTCTCCCGTTCACATGGTTGATCATACTTGGGTTCCACATGCATGTTTTAGCTGAAGGAAGAATACCTTAAACCTGGAGAGTTGAGACCCGTGGAATGGGTCCCATGCAATATGACTTCAAAGGGTCTTCATTTGCTCACCGAACCTCTCCAATCCTATCACTGCTGCGTTTATGCCCCTGTACACACGCTTGATTCTCTTTTGGCGACATAGCAATCCATAGGTTTTAAGATACTTACTAGTCAGGTACATTCTTAGGCGTTTAATATGGGGTGTTGAGTCCAGTTCGTTGAGCAAGGAGTAGCTCTTGTCTATTCCATATTTGGCTTAAGGAACTTTATCTGTGCTCATTTCAATCTCTGGTTTTATGCAGCACCCCAACTCACCTTTCCCCTTAAGCAAGCATAAGTTGCTTTTCTAAATTTGAGACCCTTTTCTGTTTTGGAATTCAGTTCCTTTGTAGCCAAGTTTACATTCCTTGTATTACTGATATCTTATGATGTTTCATTTTCTGTGTGACTTATTTCAGTTAGAATCATCGTACCTGAATCCACTCATTATGCTGCTACGGGCCTGATGACATAGATTTCATTGCTGAGTGATACTGCATTGTACGTAAGTACCACAAGTTCTTTATCCATTTTTCACTTTCTGTGATGTTGAACTTGTATGGTAAACGAGGTTCTTGTAAACAGAGGCGTCCCAAACTTTGGGGTGGCTGTGTCTTTTTTATTTTAATTTCCCTAAGCTATAGGACCATAAGTGGCAGTGCCCTAGGCTCTGTTGCTTTGTTTTTTAGATGTTTCAGGAAACACCATACACTTCTCCGGAGTGTCTGTTGGCAATTTACATCCCGCCCATCAGCATAACAAGGCTCCCAGTTCTCCATGGCCTGTCCTGCCTTTCTGGATTTTACACTTTTTTCAGATGGCCCTTTTGACCGGGGGGAAGTGAGACTTCATTGTAGTGCAGATTTCCTTTGCAAGCTTGCTTGGTTGGCCAAAAAGGGCGTATGCGTTTTTTCCTGAATATATTCAGGAAAAAACGCATACGCCCTTTTTGGCCAAGTGCATCATTGTGGACGTTCTGCCTCTTTTCCTATGCTTTCAATGCAATTCCAGTCTACCTCCTGAAATCGGTTTCCTGCAATTCTGCCCCGCTTTCAAGTCCTCTTGGCAGCCTTACCTCAGTATATTTTTGGACTATAGCTGTCATTTATAACTCTGCAGGTTTGTGAATTACAGTGCCCCTGAGCTCCTTTCTTCAACTCGCTTTCTTGTGAGCTGGCCGCAACACCGCAGGATGGCTTCAGGCCCTAATCTGGTTCCGGCACGGCACGCTGAGCCTTTGGTTAATTCCTCTTCCTGGTGGGAAATGAGAGTTAAATTTGCCCGTCCAGACACCTCCAGCTAGTCTCTCATTGGTTCTCGCTTTTCCTGTTCATCTTGCGCAGAAATTGCAAACTGGGCCAAACAGGAGGTTAAAGGCGCTGACTCTCCAAGTGGGGAGAGTGTTAGTAAAGCGTCTGGAATGTTGCACCCGAGTACCAGGGTACGAAAACTGAGACATATTTGAACACGTCTCCCGATCACATGGTTGATCATACTCTAGGTTCCACATGCATGTTTTAGCTGAAGGAAGAATACCTTAAACCTGGGTAGTTGAAACCCGTGGAATGGGTACCATGCAATATGACTTCAAAGGGTCTTCATTTGCTCACCGAACCTCTCCAATCCTATCACTGCTGCGTTTATGCCCCTGTACACATGCTTGATTCTCTTTTGGAGACATAGCAATCCATAGGTTTTAAGATACTTACAAGTCAGGTACATTCTTAGGCGTTTAATATGCGATGTTGAGTCCATTTCGTTGAGCAAGGAGTAGCTCTTGTCTATTCCATATTTGGCTTAAGGAACTTTATCTGTGCTCATTTCAATCTCTGGTTTTATGCAGCACCCCAACTCACCTTTCCCCTTAAGCAAGCATAAGTTGGTTTTCTAAATTTGAGACCCTGTTCTGTTCTGTAATTCAGTTCCTGTGTAGCCAAGTTTACATTCCGTGTATTACTGATATCTTATGATGTTTCTTTTTCTGTGTGACTTATTTCAGTTAGAATCATCATACCTGAATCCACTCATTGTGCTGCTAAGGGCCTGATGACACAGATTTCATTGCTGAGTGATACTGCATTGTAAGTAAATACCACAAGTTCTTTATCCATTTTTCACTTTCTGCGATGTTGAACTTGTACTGTAAACGAGGTTCTTGTAAACAGAGGCGTCCCAAACTTTGGGGTGGCTGTGTCTTTTTGATTTTAATTTCCCTAAGCTATAGGACCATAAGTGGAAGTGCCCTAGGTTCTGTTGCTTTGTTTTTTAGATGTTTCAGGAAACACCATACACTTCTCCCGAGTGGTTGTTGGCAATTTACATCCCGCCCATCAGCATAACAAGGCTCCCAGTTCTCCATGGCCTGTCCTGCCTTTCTGGATTTTACACTTTTTTCAGATGGCCCTTTTGATGGGGGGGAAGTGAGACTTCATTGTAGTGCAGATTTCCTTTGCAAGCTTGCTTGGTTGGCCAAAAAGGGCGTATGCGTTTTTTCCTGAATATATTCAGGAAAAAATGCATACGCCCTTTTTGGCCAAGTGCATCATTGTGGACGTTCTGCCTCTTTTCCTATGCTTTCAATGCAATTCCAGTCTACCTCCTGAAATCGGTTTCCTGCAATTCTGCCCCGCTTTCAAGTCCTCTTGGCAGCCTTACTTCAGTCTATTTTTGGACGATAGCTGTCATTTATAACTCTGCAGGTTTGTGAATTACAGTGCCCCTGAGCTCCTTTCTTCAACTCGCTTTCTTGTGACCTGGCCGCAACACCGCAGGATGGCTTCAGGCCCTAATCTGGTTCCGGTACGGCACGCTGAGCCTTTCGTTATTTCCTCTTCCTGGTGGGAAATGAGAGTTAAATTTGCCCGTCCAGACACCTCCAGCTAGCCTCTCATTGGTTCTCGCTATTCCTGTTCATCTTCCGCAGAAATTGCAAACTGGGCCAAACAGGAGGTTAAAGGCGCTGACTCTCCAAGTGGGGAGAGTGTTAGTAAAGCGTCTGGAATGTTGCACCCGAGTACCAGGGGAGGAAAACTGAGACATATTTGAACACGTCTCCCGTTCACATGGTTGATCATACTTGGGTTCCACATGCATGTTTTAGCTGAAGGAAGAATACCTTAAACCTGGAGAGTTGAGACCCGTGTAATGGGTACCATGCAATATGACTTCAAAGGGTCTTCATTTGCTCACCGAACCTCTCCAATCCTATCACTGCTGCGTTTATGCCCCTGTACACATGCTTGATTCTCTTTTGGAGACATAGCAATCCATAGGTTTTACGATACTTACTAGTCAGGTACATTCTTAGGCGTTTAATATGCGGTATTGAGTCCATTTCGTTGAGCAAGGAGTAGCTCTTGTCTATTCCATATTTGACTTAAGGAACTTTATCTGTGCTCAATTCAATCTCTGGTTTTATGCAGCACCCCAACTCACCTTTACCCTTAAGCAAGCATAAGTTGGTTTTCTAAATTTGAGACCCTGTTCTGTTCTGTAATTCAGTTCCTGTGTAGCCAAGTTTACATTCCGTATATTACTGATATCTTATGATGTTTCTTTTTCTGTGTGACTTATTTCAGTTAGAATCATCATACCTGAATCCACTCATTGTGATGCTAAGGACCTGATGACATAGATTTCATTGCTGAGTGATATTGCTTTGTAAGTAAATACCACAACTTCTTTATCCATTTTTCACTTTCTGCGATGTTGTACTTGTACTGTATACGAGGTTCTTGTAAACAGAGCCGTTCCAAACTTTGGGGTGGCTGTGTCTTTTTGATTTTAATTTCCCTAAGCTATAGGACCATAAGTGGAAGTGCCCTAGGCTCTGTTGCTTTGTTTTTTAGATGTTTCAGGAAACACCATACACTTCTCCCGAGTGTCTGTTGGCAATTTACATCCCGCCCATCAGCATAACAAGGCTCCCAGTTCTCCATGGCCTGTCCTGCCTTTCTGGATTTTACACTTTTTTCAGATGGCCCTTTTGACCGGGGGGAAGTGAGACTTCATTGTAGTGCAGATTTCCTTTGCAAGCTTGCTTGGTTGGCCAAAAAGGGCGTATGCGTTTTTTCCTGAATATATTCAGGAAAAAACGCATACGCCCTTTTTGGCCAAGTGCATCATTGTGGACGTTCTGCCTCTTTTCCTATGCTTTCAGTGCAATTCCAGTCTACCTCCTGAATACGGTTGCCTGCAATTCTGCCCCGCTTTCAAGTCCTCTTGGCAGCCTTACTTCAGTATATTTTTGGACGATAGCTGTCATTTATAACTCTGCAGGTTTGTGAATTACAGTGCCCCTGAGCTCCTTTCTTACAACTCGCTTTCTTTTGAGCTGGCCGCAACACCGCAGGATGGCTTCAGGCCCTAATCTGGTTCCGGTACGGCATGCTGAGCCTTTGGTTAATTCCTCTTCCTGGTGGGAAATGAGAGTTAAATTTGCCCGTCCAGACACCTCCAGCTAGCCTCTCATTGGTTCTCGCTATTCCTGTTCATCTTCCGCAGAAATTGCAAACTGGGCCAAACAGGAGGTTAAAGGCGCTGACTCTCCAAGTGGGGAGAGTGTTAGTAAAGCGTCTGGAATGTTGCACCCGAGTACCAGGGGAGGAAAACTGAGACATATTTGAACACGTCTCCCGTTCACATGGTTGATCATACTTGGGTTCCACAAGCATGTTTTAGCTGAAGGAAGAATACCTTAAACCTGGAGATTTGAGACCCGTGTAATGGGTACCATGCAATATGACTTCAAAGGGTCTTCATTTGCTCACCGAACCTCTCCAATCCTATCACTGCTGCGTTTATGCCCCTGTACACATGCTTGATTCTCTTTCGGAGACATAGCAATCCATAGGTTTTACGATACTTACTAGTCAGGTACATTCTTAGGCGTTTAATATGCGGTGTTGAGTCCATTTCGTTGAGCAAGGAGTAGCTCTTGTCTATTCCATATTTGGCTTAAGGAACTTTATCTGTGCTCATTTCAATCTCTGGTTTTATGCAGCACCCCAACTCACCTTTACCCTTAAGCAAGCATAAGTTGGTTTTCTAAATTTGAGACCCTGTTCTGTTCTGTAATTCAGTTCCTGTGTAGCCAAGTTTACATTCCGTGTATTAGTGATATCTTATGATGTTTCTTTTTCTGTGTGACTTATTTCAGTTAGAATCATCATACCTGAATCCACTCATTGTGATGCTAAGGCCCTGATGACATAGATTTCATTGCTGAGTGATATTGCTTTGTAAGTAAATACCACAACTTCTTTATCCATTTTTCACTTTCTGCGATGTTGAACTTGTACAGTAAACGAGGTTCTTGTAAAGAGAGGCTTCCCAAACTTTGGGGTGGCTGTGTCTTTTTGATTTTAATTTCCCTAAGCTATAGGACCATAAGTGGCAGTGCCCTAGGCTCTGTTGCTTTGTTTTTTAGATGTTTCAGGAAACACCATACACTTCTCCCGAGTGTCTGTTGGCAATTTCCATCCCGCCCATCAGCATAACAAGGCTCCCAGTTCTCCATGGCCTGTCCTGCCTTTCTGGATTTTACACTTTTTTCAGATGGCCCTTTTGACCGGGGGGAAGTGAGACTTCATTGTAGTGCAGATTTCCTTTGCAAGCTTGCTTGGTTGGCCAAAAAGGGCGTATGCGTTTTTTCCTGAATATATTCAGGAAAAAACGCATACGCCCTTTTTGGCCAAGTGCATCATTGTGGACGTTCTGCCTCTTTTCCTATGCTTTCAATGCAATTCCAGTCTACCTCCTGAAATCGGTTTCCTGCAATTCTGCCCCGCTTTCAAGTCCTCTTGGCAGCCTTACTTCAGTCTATTTTTGGACGATAGCTGTCATTTATAACTCTGCAGGTTTGTGAATTACAGTGCCCCTGAGCTCCTTTCTTCAACTCGGTTTCTTTTGAGCTGGCCGCAACACCGCAGGATGGCTTCAGGCCCTAATCTGGTTCCGGTACGGCACGCTGAGCCTTTGGTTATTTCCTCTTCCTGGTGGGAAATGAGAGTTAAATTTGCCCGTCCAGACACCTCCAGCTAGCCTCTCATTGGTTCTCGCTATTCCTGTTCATCTTCCGCAGAAATTGCAAACTGTGCCAAACAGGAGGTTAAAGGCGCTGACTCTCCAAGTGGGGAGAGTGTTAGTAAAGCGTCTGGAATGTTGCACCCGAGTACCAGGGGAGGAAAACTGAGACATATTTGAACACGTCTCCCGTTCACATGGTTGATCATACTTGGGTTCCACATGAATGTTTTAGCTGAAGAAAGAATACCTTAAACCTGGAGAGTTGAGACCCGTGTAATGGGTACCATGCAATATGACTTCAAAGGGTCTTCATTTGCTCACCGAACCTCTCCAATCCTATCACTGCTGCGTTTATGCCCCTGTACACATGCTTGATTCTCTTTCGGAGACATAGCAATCCATAGGTTTTAAGATACTTACTAGTCAGGTACATTCTTAGGCGTTTAATATGCGGTGTTGAGTCCATTTCGTTGAGCAAGGAGTAGCTCTTGTCTATTCCATATTTGACTTAAGGAACTTTATCTGTGCTCATTTCAATCTCTGGTTTTATGCAGCACCCCAACTCACCTTTACCCTTAAGCAAGCATAAGTTGGTTTTCTAAATTTGAGACCCTGTTCTGTTCTGTAATTCAGTTCCTGTGTAGCCAAGTTTACATTCCGTGTATTACTGATATCTTATGATGTTTCTTTTTCTGTGTGACTTACTTCAGTTAGAATCATCATACCTGAATCCACTCATTGTGCTGCTAAGGGCCTGATGACACAGATTTCATTGCTGAGTGATATTGCTTTGTAAGTAAATACCACAACTTCTTTATCCATTTTTCACTTTCTGCGATGTTGAACTTGTACTGTAAACGAGGTTCTTGTAAACAGAGGTGTCCCAAACTTTGGGGTGGCTGTGTCTTTTTGAGTTTAATTTCCCTAAGCTATAGGACCATAAGTGGCAGTGCCCTAGGCTCTGTTGCTTTGTTTTTTAGATGTTTCAGGAAACACCATACACTTCTCCCAAGTGTCTGTTGGCAATTTACATCCCGCCCATCAGCATAACAAGGCTCCCAGTTCTCCATGGCCTGTCCTGCCTTTCTGGATTTTACACTTTTTTCAGATGTCCCTTTTGACCGGGGGGAAGTGAGACTTCATTGTAGTGCAGATTTCCTTTGCAAGCTTGCTTGGTTGGCCAAAAAGGGCGTATGCATTTTTTCCTGAATATATTCAGGAAAAAACGCATACGCCCTTTTTGGCCAAGTGCATCATTGTGGACGTTCTGCCTCTTTTCCTATGCTTTCAATGCAATTCCAGTCTACCTCCTGAAATCGGTTTCCTGCAATTCTGCCCCGCTTTCAAGTCCTCTTGGCAGCCTTACTTCAGTCTATTTTTGGACGATAGCTGTCATTTATAACTCTGCAGGTTTGTGAATTACAGTGCCCCTGAGCTCCTTTCTTCAACTTGCTTTCTTGTGACCTGGCCGCAACACCGCAGGATGGCTTCAGGCCCTAATCTTGTTCCGGCCCGGCATGCTGAGCCTTTGGTTATTTCCTCTTCCTGGTGGGAAATGAGAGTTAAATTTGCCCATCCAGACACCTCCAGCTAGCCTCTCATTGGTTCTCACTATTCCTGTTCATCTTCCGCAGAAATTGCAAACTGGGCCAAACAGGAGGTTAAAGGGACTGACTCTCCAAGTGGGGAGAGTGTTAGTAAAGCGTCTGGAATGTTGCACCCGAGTACCAGGGGAGGAAAACTGAGACATATTTGAACACGTCTCCCGATCACATGGTTGATCATACTCTAGGTTCCACATGCATGTTTTAGCTGAAGGAAGAATACCTTAAACCTGGAGAGTTGAAACCCGTGGAATGGGTACCATGCAATATGATTTCAAAGGGTCTTCATTTGCTCACCGAACCTCTCCAATCCTATCACTGCTGCGTTTATGCCCCTGTACACATGCTTGATTCTCTTTCGGAGACATAGCAATACATAGGTTTTAAGATACTTACTAGTCAGGTACATTCTTAGGCGTTTAATATGCGGTGTTGAGTCCATTTCGTTGAGCAAGGAGTAGCTCTTGTCTATTCCATATTTGGCTTAAGGAACTTTATCTGTGCTCATTTCAATCTCTGGTTTTATGCAGCACCCCAACTCACCTTTACCCTTAAGCAAGCATAAGTTGGTTTTCTAAATTTGAGACCCTGTTCTGTTCTGTAATTCAGTTCCTGTGTAGCCAAGTTTCCATTCCGTGTATTACTGATATCTTATGATGTTTCTTTTTCTGTGTGACTTACTTCAGTTAGAATCATCATACCTGAATCCACTCATTGTGCTGCTAAGGGCCTGATGACACAGATTTCATTGCTGAGTGATATTGCTTTGTAAGTAAATACCACAACTTCTTTATCCATTTTTCACTTTCTGCGATGTTGAACTTGTACTGTAAACGAGTTTCTTGTAAACAGAGCCGTTCCAAACTTTGCGGTGGCTGTGTCTTTTTGATTTTAATTTCCCTAAGCTATAGGACCATAAGTGGAAGTGCCCTAGGTTCTGTTGCTTTGTTTTTTAGATGTTTCAGGAAACACCATACACTTCTCCCGAGTGGTTGTTGGCAATTTACATCCCGCCCATCAGCATAACAAGGCTCCCAGTTCTCCATGGCCTGTCCTGCCTTTCTGGATTTTACACTTTTTTCAGATGGCCCTTTTGACCGGGGGGAAGTGAGACTTCATTGTAGTGCAGATTTCCTTTGCAAGCTTGCTTGGTTGGCCAAAAAGGGCGTATGCGTTTTTTCCTGAATATATTCAGGAAAAAACGCATACGCCCTTTTTGGCCAAGTGCATCATTGTGGACGTTCTGCCTCTTTTCCTATGCTTTCAATGCAATTCCAGTCTACCTCCTGAAATCGGTTTCCTGCAATTCTGCCCCGCTTTCAAGTCCTCTTGGCAGCCTTACTTCAGTCTATTTTTGGACGATAGCTGTCATTTATAACTCTGCAGGTTTGTGAATTACAGTGCCCCTGAGCTCCTTTCTTCAACTTGGTTTCTTTTGAGCTGGCCGCAACACCGCAGGATGGCTTCAGGCCCTAATCTGGTTCCGGTACGGCACGCTGAGCCTTTGGTTATTTCCTCTTCCTGGTGGGAAATGAGAGTTAAATTTGCCCGTCCAGACACCTCCAGCTAGCCTCTCATTGGTTCTCGCTATTCCTGTTCATCTTCCGCAGAAATTGCAAACTGTGCCAAACAGGAGTTTAAAGGCGCTGACTCTCCAAGTGGGGAGAGTGTTAGTAAAGCGTCTGGAATGTTGCACCCGAGTACCAGGGGAGGAAAACTGAGACATATTTGAACACGTCTCCCGTTCACATGGTTGATCATACTTGGGTTCCACATGAATGTTTTAGCTGAAGAAAGAATACCTTAAACCTGGAGAGTTGAGACCCGTGTAATGGGTACCATGCAATATGACTTCAAAGGGTCTTCATTTGCTCACCGAACCTCTCCAATCCTATCACTGCTGCGTTTATGCCCCTGTACACATGCTTGATTCTCTTTCGGAGACATAGCAATCCATAGGTTTTAAGATACTTACTAGTCAGGTACATTCTTAGGCGTTTAATATGGGGTGTTGAGTCCAATTCGTTGAGCAAGGAGTAGCTCTTGTCTATTCCATATTTGGCTTAAGGAACTTTATCTGTGCTCATTTCAATCTCTGGTTTTATGCAGCACCCCAACTCACCTTTACCCTTAAGCAAGCATAAGTTGGTTTTCTAAATTTGAGACCCTGTTCTGTTCTGTAATTCAGTTCCTGTGTAGCCAAGTTTCCATTCCGTGTATTACTGATATCTTATGATGTTTCTTTTTCTGTGTGACTTACTTCAGTTAGAATCATCATACCTGAATCCACTCATTGTGCTGCTAAGGGCCTGATGACACAGATTTCATTGCTGAGTGATATTGCTTTGTAAGTAAATACCACAACTTCTTTATCCATTTTTCACTTTCTGCGATGTTGAACTTGTACTGTAAACGAGGTTCTTGTAAACAGAGCCGTTCCAAACTTTGGGGTGGCTGTGTCTTTTTGATTTTAATTTCCCTAAGCTATAGGACCATAAGTGGAAGTGCCCTAGGTTCTGTTGCTTTGTTTTTTAGATGTTTTAGGAAACACCATACACTTCTCCCGAGTGGTTGTTGGCAATTTACATCCCGCCCATCAGCATAACAAGGCTCCCAGTTCTCCATGGCCTGTCCTGCCTTTCTGGATTTTACACTTTTTTCAGATGGCGCTTTTGACCGGGGGGAAGTGAGACTTCATTGTAGTGCAGATTTCCTTTGCAAGCTTGCTTGGTTGGCCAAAAAGGGCGTATGCGTTTTTTCCTGAATATATTCAGGAAAAAACGCATACGCCCTTTTTGGCCAAGTGCATCATTGTGGACGTTCTGCCTCTTTTCCTATGCTTTCAATGCAATTCCAGTCTACCTCCTGAAATCGGTTTCCTGTAATTCTGCCCCGCTTTCAAGTCCTCTTGGCAGCCTTACTTCAGTCTATTTTTGGACGATACCTGTCATTTATAACTCTGCAGGTTTGTGAATTACAGTGCCCCTCAGCTCCTTTCTTCAACTCGCTTTCTTGTGACCTGGCCGCAACACCGCAGGATGGCTTCAGGCCCTAATCTGGTTCCGGTACGGCACGCTGAGCCTTTGGTTATTTCCTCTTCCTGGTGGGAAATGAGAGTTAAATTTGCCCGTCCAGACACCTCCAGCTAGCCTCTCATTGGTTCTCACTATTCCTGTTCATCTTCCGCAGAAATTGCAAACTGGGCCAAACAGGAGTTTAAAGGCGCTGACTCTCCAAGTGGGGAGAGTGTTAGTAAAGTGTCTGGAATGTTGCACCCGAGTACCAGGGGAGGAAAACTGAGACATATTTGAACATGTCTCCCGTTCACATGGTTGATCATACTTGGGTTCTACATGCATGTTTTAGCTGAAGGAAGAATACCTTAAACCTGGAGAGTGGAGACCCGTGGAATGGGTACCATGCAATATGACTTCAAAGGGTCTTCATTTGCTCACCGAACCTCTCCAATCCTATCACTGCTGCGTTTATGCCCCTGTACACATGCTTGATTCTCTTTCGGAGACATAGCAATCCATAGGTTTTACGATACTTACTAGTCAGGTACATTCTTAGGCGTTTAATATGCGGTGTTGAGTCCATTTCGTTGAGCAAGGTGTAGCTCTTGTCTATTCCATATTTGACTTAAGGAACTTTATCTGTGCTCATTTCAATCTCTGGTTTTATGCAGCACCCCAACTCACCTTTACCCTTAAGCAAGCATAAGTTGGTTTTCTAAATTTGAGACCCTGTTCTGTTCTGTAATTCAGTTCTTGTGTAGCCAAGTTTACATTCCGTGTATTACTGATATCTTATGATGTTTCTTTTTCTGTGTGACTTATTTCAGTTAGAATCATCATACCTGAATCCACTCATTGTGATGCTAAGGGCCTGATGACATAGATTTCATTGCTGAGTGATATTGCTTTGTAAGTAAATACCACAACTTCTTTATCCATTTTTCACTTTCTGCGATGTTGAACTTGTACTGTAAACGAGGTTCTTGTAAACAGAGGCGTCCCAAACTTTGGGGTGGCTGTGTCTTTTTGATTTTAATTTCCCTAAGCTATAGGACCATAAGTGGCAGTGCCGTAGGCTCTGTTGCTTTGTTTTTTAGATGTTTCAGGAAACACCATACACTTCTCCCGAGTGGTTGTTGGCAATTTACATCCCGCCCATCAGCATAACAAGGCTCCCAGTTCTCCATGGCCTGTCCTGCCTTTCTGGATTTTACACTTTTTTCAGATGGCCCTTTTGACCGGGGGGAAGTGAGACTTCATTGTAGTGCAGATTTCCTTTGCAAGCTTGCTTGGTTGGCCAAAAAGGGCGTATGCGTTTTTTCCTGAATATATTCAGGAAAAAACGCATACGCCCTTTTTGGCCAAGTGCATCATTGTGGACGTTCTGCCTCTTTTCCTATGCTTTCAATGCAATTCCAGTCTACCTCCTGAAATTGGTTTCCTGCAATTCTGCCCCGCTTTCAAGTCCTCTTGGCAGCCTTACTTCAGTCTATTTTTGGACGATAGCTGTCATTTATAACTCTGCAGGTTTGTGAATTACAGTGCCCCTGAGCTCCTTTCTTCAACTCGCTTTCTTGTGACCTGGCCGCAACACCGCAGGATGGCTTCAGGCCCTAATCTGGTTCCGGCCCGGCATGCTGAGCCTTTGGTTAATTCCTCTTCCTGGTGGGAAATGAGAGTTAAATTTGCCCGTCCAGACACCTCCAGCTAGCCTCTCATTGGTTCTCGCTATTCCTGTTCATCTTCCGCAGAAATTGCAAACTGTGCCAAACAGGAGGTTAAAGGCGCTGACTCTCCAAGTGGGGAGAGTGTTAGTAAAGCGTCTGGTATGTTGCACCCGAGTACCAGGGGAGGAAAACTGAGACATATTTGAACACGTCTCCCGTTCACATGGTTGATCATACTTGGGTTCCACATGAATGTTTTAGCTGAAGAAAGAATACCTTAAATCTGGTGAGTTGAGACCCGTGTAATGGGTACCATGCAATATGACTTCAAAGGGTCTTCATTTGCTCACCGAACCTCTCCAATCCTATCACTGCTGCGTTTATGCCCCTGTACACATGCTTGATTCTCTTTTGAAGACATAGCAATCCATAGGTTTTACGCTACTTACTAGTCAGGTACATTCTTAGGCGTTTAATATGCGGTGTTGAGTCCATTTCATTGAGCAAGGAGTAGCTCTTGTCTATTCCATATTTGACTTAAGGAAATTTATCTGTGCTCATTTCAATCTCTGGTTTTATGCAGCACCCCAACTCACCTTTACCCTTAAGCAAGCATAAGTTGGTTTTCTAAATTTGAGACCCTGTTCTGTTCTGTAATTCAGTTCCTGTGTAGCCAAGTTTACATTCCGTGTATTAGTGATATCTTATGATGTTTCTTCTTCTGTGTGACTTCTCTCAGTTAGAATCATCGTACCTGAATCTGCTCATTATGCTGCTACGGGCCTGATGACATAGATTTCATTGCTGAGTGATACTGCATTGTACGTAAGTACCACAAGTTCTTTATCCATTTTTCACTTTCTGCGATGTTGAACTTGTACTGTAAACGAGGTTCTTGTAAACAGAGGCGTTCCAAACTTTGGGGTGGCTCTGTCTTTTTGATTTTAATTTCCCTAAGCTATAGGACCATAAGTGGAAGTGCCCTAGGCTCTGTTGCTTTGTTTTTTAGATGTTTCAGGAAACACCATACTCTTCTCCCAAGTGTCTGTTGGCAATTTACATCCCGCCCATCAGCATAACAAGGCTCCCAGTTCTCCATGGCCTGTTGCCTTTCTGGATTTTACACTTTTTTCAGATGGCCCTTTTGACCGGGGGGAAGTGAGACTTCATTGTAGTGCAGATTTCCTTTGGAAGCTTGCTTGGTTGGCCAAAAAGGGCGTATGCGTTTTTTCCTGAATATATTCAGGAAAAAACGCATACGCCCTTTTTGGCCAAGTGCATCATTGTGGACGTTCTGCCTCTTTTCCTATGCTTTCAATGCAATTCCAGTCTACCTCCTGAAATCGGTTTCCTGCAATTCTGCCCCGCTTTCAAGTCCTCTTGGCAGCCTTACTTCAGTGTATTTTTGGACGATAGCTGTCATTTATAACTCTGCAGGTTTGTGAATTACAGTGCCCCTGAGCTCCTTTCTTCAACTCGCTTTCTTGTGAGCTGGCCGCAACACCGCAGGATGGCTTCAGGCCCTAATCTGGTTCCGGCACGGCACGCTGAGCCTTTGGTTAATTCCTCTTCCTGGTGGGAAATGAGAGTTAAATTTGCCCGTCCAGACACCTCCAGCTAGTCTCTCATTGGTTCTCGCTATTCCTGTTCATCTTCCGCAGAAATTGCAAACTGGGCCAAACAGGAGGTTAAAGGCGCTGACTCTCCAAGTGGGGAGAGTGTTAGTAAAGCGTCTGGAATGTTGCACCCGAGTACCAGGGGAGGAAAACTGAGACATATTTGAACACGTCTCCCGTTCACATGGTTGATCATACTTGGGTTCCACATGCATGTTTTAGCTGAAGGAAGAATACCTTAAACCTGGTGAGTTGAGACCCGTGTAATGGGTACCATGCAATATGACTTCAAAGGGTCTTCATTTGCTCACCGAACCTCTCCAATCCTATCACTGCTGCGTTTATGCCCCTGTACACATGCTTGATTCTCTTTCGGAGACATAGCAATCCATAGGTTTTAAGATACTTACTAGTCAGGTACATTCTTAGGCGTTTAATATGCGGTGTTGAGTCCATTTCGTTGAGCAAGGAGTAGCTCTTGTCTATTCCATATTTGACTTAAGGAACTTTATCTGTGCTCATTTCAATCTCTGGTTTTATGCAGCACCCCAACTCACCTTTACCCTTAAGCAAGCATAAGTTGGTTTTCTAAATTTGAGACCCTGTTCTGTTCTGTAATTCAGTTCCTGTGTAGCCAAGTTTACATTCCGTGTATTACTGATATCTTATGATGTTTCTTTTTCTGTGTGACTTACTTCAGTTAGAATCATCATACCTGAATCCACTCATTGTGCTGCTAAGGGCCTGATGACACAGATTTCATTGCTGAGTGATATTGCTTTGTAAGTAAATACCACAACTTCTTTATCCATTTTTCACTTTCTGCGATGTTGAACTTGTACTGTAAACGAGTTTCTTGTAAACAGAGCCGTTCCAAACTTTGCGGTGGCTGTGTCTTTTTTATTTTAATTTCCCTAAGCTATAGGACCATAAGTGGAAGTGCCCTAGGCTCTGTTGCTTTGTTTTCTAGATGTTTCAGGAAACACCATACACTTCTCCCGAGTGGTTGTTGGCAATTTACATCCCGCCCATCAGCATAACAAGGCTCCCAGTTCTCCATGGCCTGTCCTGCCTTTCTGGATTTTACACTTTTTTCAGATGGCCCTTTTGACCGGGGGGAAGTGAGACTTCATTGTAGTGCAGATTTCCTTTGCAAGCTTGCTTGGTTGGCCAAAAAGGGCGTATGCGTTTTTTCCTGAATATATTCAGGAAAAAACGCATACGCCCTTTTTGGCCAAGTGCATCATTGTGGACGTTCTGCCTCTTTTCCTATGCTTTCAATGCAATTCCAGTCTACCTCCTGAAATCGGTTTCCTGCAATTCTGCCCCGCTTTCAAGTCCTCTTGGCAGCCTTACTTCAGTCTATTTTTGGACGATAGCTGTCATTTATAACTCTGCAGGTTTGTGAATTACAGTGCCCCTGAGCTCCTTTCTTCAACTCGGTTTCTTTTGAGCTGGCCGCAACACCGCAGGATGGCTTCAGGCCCTAATCTGGTTCCGGTACGGCACGCTGAGCCTTTGGTTATTTCCTCTTCCTGGTGGGAAATGAGAGTTAAATTTGCCCGTCCAGACACCTCCAGCTAGCCTCTCATTGGTTCTCGCTATTCCTGTTCATCTTCCGCAGTAATTGCAAACTGTGCCAAACAGGAGGTTAAAGGCGCTGACTCTCCAAGTGGGGAGAGTGTTAGTAAAGCGTCTGGAATGTTGCACCCGAGTACCAGGGGAGGAAAACTGAGACATATTTGAACACGTCTCCCGTTCACATGGTTGATCATACTTGGGTTCCACATGAATGTTTTAGCTGAAGAAAGAATACCTTAAACCTGGAGAGTTGAGTCCCGTGTAATGGGTACCATGCAATATGACTTCAAAGGGTCTTCATTTGCTCACCGAACCTCTCCAATCCTATCACTGCTGCGTTTATGCCCCTGTACACATGCTTGATTCTCTTTTGAAGACATAGCAATCCATAGGTTTTATGCTACTTATTAGTCAGGTACATTCTTAGGCGTTTAATATGCGGTGTTGAGTCCATTTCGTTGAGCAAGGAGTAGCTCTTGTCTATTCCATATTTGACTTAAGGAACTTTATCTGTGCTCATTTCAATCTCTGGTTTTATGCACCACCCCAACTCACCTTTCCCCTTAAGCAAGCATAAGTTGGTTTTCTAAATTTGAGACCCTGTTCTGTTCTGTAATTCAGTTCCTGTGTAGCCAAGTTTACATTCCGTGTATTAGTGATATCTTATGATGTTTCTTCTTCTGTGTGACTTATCTCAGTTAGAATCATCGTACCTGAATCTACTCATTATGCTGCTACGGGCCTGATGACATAGATTTCATTGCTGAATGATACTGCATTGTACGTAAGTACCACAAGTTCTTTATCCATTTTTCACTTTCTGCGATGTTGAACTTGTACTGTAAACGAGGTTCTTGTAAACAGAGCCGTTCCAAACTTTGGGGTGGCTGTGTCTTTTTGATTTTAATTTCCCTAAACTATAGGACCATAAGTGGAAGTGCCCTAGGCTCTGTTGCTTTGTTTTTTAGATGTTTCAGGAAACACCATACTCTTCTCCCAAGTGTCTGTTGGCAATTTACATCCCTCCCATCAGCATAACAAGGCTCCCAGTTCTCAATGGCCTGTTGCCTTTCTGGATTTTACACTTTTTTCAGATGGCCCTTTTGACCGGGGGGAAGTGAGACTTCATTGTAGTGCAGATTTCCTTTGCAAGCTTGCTTGGTTGGCCAAAAAGGGCGTATGCATTTTTTCCTGAATATATTCAGGAAAAAACGCATATGCCTTTTTTGGCCAAGTGCATCATTGTGGACGTTCTGCCTCTTTTCCTATGCTTTCAATGCAATTCCAGTCTACCTCCTGAAATCGGTTTCCTGCAATTCTGCCCCGCTTTCAAGTCCTCTTGGCAGCCTTACTTCAGTATATTTTTGGACGATAGCTGTCATTTATAACTCTGCAGGTTTGTGAATTACAGTGCCCCTGAGCTCCTTTCTTCAACTTGCTTTCTTGTGACCTGGCCGCAACACCGCAGGATGGCTTCAGGCCCTAATCTGGTTCTGGCACGGCACGCTGAGCCTTTGGTTAATTCCACTTCCTGGTGAGAAATGAGAGTTAAATTTGCCCGTCCAGACACCTCCAGCTAGTCTCTCATTGGTTCTCGCTATTCCTGTTCATCTTCCGCAGAAATTGCAAACTGGGCCAAACAGGAGGTTAAAGGCGCTGACTCTCCATGTGGGGAGAGTGTTAGTAAAGCGTCTGGAATGTTGCACCCGAGTACCAGGGGAGGAAAACTGAGACATATTTGAACACGTCTCCCGTTCACATGGTTGATCATACTTGGGTTCCACATGCATGTTTTAGCTGAAGGAAGAATACCTTAAACCTGGAGAGTTAAGACCCGTGTAATGGGTACCATGCAATATGACTTCAAAGGGTCTTCATTTGCTCACCGAACCTCTCCAATCCTATCACTGCTGCGTTTATGCCCCTGTACACATGCTTGATTCTCTTTCGGAGACATAGCAATCCATAGGTTTTAAGATACTTACTAGTCAGGTACATTCTTAGGCGTTTAATATGCGGTGTTGAGTCCATTTCGTTGAGCAAGGAGTAGCTCTTGTCTATTCCATATTTGACTTAAGGAACTTTATCTGTGCTCATTTCAATCTCTGGTTTTATGCAGCACCCCAACTCACCTTTACCCTTAAGCAAGCATAAGTTGGTTTTCTAAATTTGAGACCCTGTTCTGTTCTGTAATTCAGTTCCTGTGTAGCCATGTTTACATTCCGTGTATTACTGATATCTTATGATGTTTCTTTTTCTGTGTGACTTACTTCAGTTAGAATCATCATACCTGAATCTACTTATTATGCTGCTACGGGACTGATGACATAGATTTCATTGCTGAGTGATACTGCATTGTACGTAAGTACCACAAGTTCTTTATCCATTTTTCACTTTCTGCGATGTTGAACTTGTACTGTAAACGAGTTTCTTGTAAACAGAGCCGTTCCAAACTTTGCGGTGGCTGTGTCTTTTTGATTTTAATTTCCCTAAGCTATAGGACCATAAGTGGAAGTGCCCTAGGCTCTGTTGCTTTGTTTTTTAGATGTTTCAGGAAACACCATACACTTCTCCCGAGTGGTTGTTGGCAATTTACATCCCGCCCATCAGCATAACAAGGCTCCCAGTTCTCCATGGCCTGTCCTGCCTTTCTGGATTTTACACTTTTTTCAGATGGCCCTTTTGACCGGGGGGAAGTGAGACTTCATTGTAGTGCAGATTTCCTTTGCAAGCTTGCTTGGTTGGCCAAAAAGGGCGTATGCGTTTTTTCCTGAATATATTCAGGAAAAAACGCATACGCCCTTTTTGGCCAAGTGCATCATTGTGGACGTTCTGCCTCTTTTCCTATGCTTTCAATGCAATTCCAGTCTACCTCCTGAAATCGGTTTCCTGCAATTCTGCCCCGCTTTCAAGTCCTCTTGGCAGCCTTACTTCAGTCTATTTTTGGACGATAGCTGTCATTTATAACTCTGCAGGTTTGTGAATTACAGTGCCCCTGAGCTCCTTTCTTCAACTCGGTTTCTTTTGAGCTGGCCGCAACACCGCAGGATGGCTTCAGGCCCTAATCTGGTTCCGGTACGGCACGCTGAGCCTTTGGTTATTTCCTCTTCCTGGTGGGAAATGAGAGTTAAATTTGCCCGTCCAGACACCTCCAGCTAGCCTCTCATTGGTTCTCGCTATTCCTGTTCATCTTCCGCAGAAATTGCAAACTGTGCCAAACAGGAGGTTAAAGGCGCTGACTCTCCAAGTGGGGAGAGTGTTAGTAAAGCGTCTGGAATGTTGCACCCGAGTACCAGGGGAGGAAAACTGAGACATATTTGAACACGTCTCCCGTTCACATGGTTGATCATACTTGGGTTCCACATGAATGTTTTAGCTGAAGAAAGAATACCTTAAACCTGGAGAGTTGAGTCCCGTGTAATGGGTACCATTCAATATGAATTCAAAGGGTCTTCATTTGCTCACCGAACCTCTCCAATCCTATCACTGCTGCGTTTATGCCCCTGTACACATGCTTGATTCTCTTTTGAAGACATAGCAATCCATAGGTTTTAAGATACTTACTAGTCAGGTACATTCTTAGGCATTTAATATGCGGTGTTGAGTCCATTTCATTGAGCAAGGAGTAGCTCTTGTCTATTCCATATTTGGCTTAAGGAACTTTATCTGTGCTCATTTCAATCTCTGGTTTTATGCAGCACCCCAACTCACCTTTCCCCTTAAGCAAGCATAAGTTGGTTTTCTAAATTTGAGACCCTGTTCTGTTCTGTAATTCAGTTCCTGTGTAGCCAAGTTTACATTCCGTGTATTAGTGATATCTTATGATGTTTCTTCTTCTGTGTGACTTATCTCAGTTAGAATCATCGTACCTGAATCTACTCATTATGCTGCTACGGGCCTGATGACATAGATTTCATTGCTGAGTGATACTGCATTGTACGTAAGTACCACAAGTTCTTTATCCATTTTTCACTTTCTGCGATGTTGAACTTGTACTGTAAACGAGGTTCTTGTAAACAGAGCCGTTCCAAACTTTGGGGTGGCTGTGTCTTTTTTATTTTAATTTCCCGAAGCTATAGGACCATAAGTGGAAGTGCCCTAGGCTCTGTTGCTTTGTTTTTTAGATGTTTCAGGAAACACCATACACTTCTCCCAAGTGGTTGTTGGCAATTGACATCCCGCCCATCAGCATAACAAGGCTCCCAGTTCTCCATGGCCTGTCCTGCCTTTCTGGATTTTACACTTTTTTCAGATGGCCCTTTTGACCGGGGGGAAGTGAGACTTCATTGTAGTGCAGATTTCCTTTGCAAGCTTGCTTGGTTGGCCAAAAAGGGCGTATGCGTTTTTTCCTGAATATATTCAGGAAAAAACGCATACGCCCTTTTTGGCCAAGTGCATCATTGTGGACGTTCTGCCTCTTTTCCTATGCTTTCAATGCAATTCCAGTCTACCTCCTGAAATCGGTTTCCTGCAATTCTGTCCCGCTCTCAAGTCCTCTTGGCAGCCTTACTTCAGTCTATTTTTGGACGATAGCTGTCATTTATAACTCTGCAGGTTTGTGAATTACAGTGCCCCTGAGATCCTTTCTTCAACTTGCTTTCTTGTGACCTGGCCGCAACACCGCAGGATGGCTTCAGGCCCTAATCTGGTTCCGGCACGGCACGCTGAGCCTTTGGTTATTTCCTTTTCCTGGTGGGAAATGAGAGTTAAATTTGCCCGCCCAGACACCTCCAGCTAGTCTCTCATTGGTTCTCGCTATTCCTGTTCATCTTCCGCAGAAATTGCAAACTGGGCCAAACAGGAGGTTAAAGGCGCTGACTCTACAAGTGGGGAGAGTGTTAGTAAAGCGTCTGGAATGTTGCACCCGAGTACCAGGGGAGGAAAACTGAGACATATTTGAACACGTCTCCCGTTCACATGGTTGATCATACTTGGGTTCCACATGCATGTTTTAGCTGAAGGAAGAATACCTTAAACCTGGAGAGTTCAGACCCGTGTAATGGGTACCATGCAATAAGTCTTCTAAGGGTCTTCATTTGCTCACCGAACCTCTCCAATCCTATCACTGCTGCGTTTATGCCCCTGTACACATGCTTGATTCTCTTTCGGAGACATAGCAGTCCATAGGTTTTAAGATACTTACTAGTCAGGTACATTCTTAGGCGTTTAATATGCGGTGTTGAGTCCATTTCGTTGAGCAAGGAGTAGCTCTTGTCTATTCCATATTTGACATAAGGAACTTTATCTGTGCTCATTTCAATCTCTGGTTTTATGCAACACCCCAACTCACCTTTACCCTTAAGCAAGCATAAGTTGGTTTTCTAAATTTGAGACCCTGTTCTGTTCTGTAATTCAGTTCCTGTGTAGCCAAGTTTACATTCCGTGTATTACTGATATCTTATGATGGTTCTTTTTCTGTGTGACTTACTTCAGTTAGAATCATCATACCTGAATCCACTCATTGTGCTGCTAAGGGCCTGATGACACAGATTTCATTGCTGAGTGATATTGCTTTGTAAGTATATACCACAACTTCTTTATCCATTTTTCACTTTCTGCGATGTTGAACTTGTACTGTAAACGAGGTTCTTGTAAACAGAGGCGTCCCAAACTTTGGGGTGTCTGTGTCTTTTTGATTTTAATTTCCCTAAGCTATAGGACCATAAGTGGCAGTGCCCTAGGCTCTGTTGCTTTGTTTTTTAGATGTTTCAGGAAACACCATACACTTCTCCCGAGTGTCTGTTGGCAATTTACATCCCGCCCATCAGCATAACAAGGCTCCCAGTTCTCCATGGCCTGTCCTGCCTTTCTGGATTTTACACTTTTTTCAGATGGCCCTTTTGACCGGGGGGAAGTGAGACTTCATTGTAGTGCAGATTTCCTTTGCAAGCTTGCTTGGTTGGCCAAAAAGTGCGTATGCGTTTTTTCCTGAATATATTCAGGAAAAAACGCATACGCCCTTTTTGGCCAAGTGCATCATTGTGGACGTTCTGCCTCTATTCCTATGCTTTCAATGCAATTTCAGTCTACCTCCTGAAATCGGTTTCCTGCAATTCTGCCCCGCTTTCAAGTCCACTTGGCAGCCTTACTTTAGTCTATTTTTGGACGATAGCTGTCATTTATAACTCTGCAGGTTTGTGAATTACAGTGCCCCTGAGCTCCTTTCTTCAACTCGCTTTCTTGTGACCTGGCCGCAACACCGCAGGATGGCTTCAGGCCCTAATCTGGTTCTGGCACGGCACGCTGAGCCTTTGGTTATTTCCTCCTCCTGGTGGGAAATGAGAGTTAAATTTGCCCGTCCAGAAACCTCCAGCTAGCCTCTCATTGGTTCTCGCTATTCCTGTTCATCTTCCGCAGAAATTGCAAACTGTGCCAAACAGGAGGTTAAAGGCGCTGACTCTCCAAGTGGGGAGAGTGTTAGTAAAGCGTCTGGAATGTTGCACCCGAGTACCAGGGGAGGAAAACTGAGACATATTTGAACACGTCTCCCGTTCACATGGTTGATCATACTCTGGGTTCCACATGCATGTTTTAGCTGAAGGAAGAATACCTTAAACCTGGAGAGTTGAGACCCGTGTAATGGGTACCATGCAATATGACTTCAAAGGGTCTTCATTTGCTCACCGAACCTCTCCAATCCTATCACTGCTGCGTTTATGCCCCTGTACACATGCTTGATTCTCTTTTGGAGACATAGCAATCCATAGGTTTTACGATACTTACTAGTCAGGTACATTCTTAGGCGTTTAATATGCGGTGTTGAGTCCATTTCGTTGAGCAAGGAGTAGCTCTTGTCTATTCCATATTTGACTTAAGGAACTTTATCTGTGCTCATTTCAATCTCTGGTTTTATGCAGCACCCCAACTCACCTTTACCCTTAAGCAAGCATAAGTTGGTTTTCTAAATTTGAGACCCTGTTCTGTTCTGTAATTCAGTTCCTGTGTAGCCAAGTTTACATTCCGTGTATTACTGATATCTTATGATGTTTCTTTTTCTGTGTGACTTATTTCAGTTAGAATCATCATACCTGAATCCACTCATTGTGCTGCTAAGGGCCTGATGACATAGATTTCATTGCTGAGTGATATTGCTTTGTAAGTAAATACCACAACTTCTTTATCCATTTTTCACTTTCTGCGATGTTGAACTTGTACTGTAAACGAGGTTCTTGTAAACAGAGGCGTCCCAAACTTTGGGGTGGCTGTGTCTTTTTGATTTTAATTGCCCGAAGCTATAGGACCATAAGTGGCAGTGCCCTAGGCTCTGTTGCTTTGTTTTTTAGATGTTTCAGGAAACACCATACACTTCTCCCAAGTGTCTGTTGGCAATTTACATCCCGCCCATCAGCATAACAAGGCTCCCAGTTCTCCATGGCCTGTCCTGCCTTTCTGGATTTTACACTTTTTTCAGATGGCCCTTTTGACCGGGGGGAAGTGAGACTTCATTGTAGTGCAGATTTCCTTTGCAAGCTTGCTTGGTTGGCCAAAAAGGGCGTATGCGTTTTTTCCTGAATATATTCAGGAAAAAACGCATACGCCCTTTTTGGCCAAGTGCATCATTGTGGACGTTCTGCCTCTTTTCCTATGCTTTCAATGCAATTCCAGTCTACCTCCTGAAATCGGTTTCCTGCAATTCTGCCCCGCTTTCAAGTCCTCTTGGCAGCCTTACTTCAGTCTATTTTTGGACGATAGCTGTCATTTATAACTCTGCAGGTTTGTGAATTACAGTGCCCCTGAGCTCCTTTCTTCAACTCGCTTTCTTGTGACCTGGCCGCAACACCGCAGGATGGCTTCAGGCCCTAATCTGGTTCCGGCCCGGCATGCTGAGCCTTTGGTTAATTCCTCTTCCTGGTGGGAAATGAGAGTTAAATTTGCCCGTCCAGACACCTCCAGCTAGGCTCTCATTGGTTCTCGCTATTCCTGTTCATCTTCCGCAGAAATTGCAAACTGGGCCAAACAGGAGGTTAAAGGCGCTGACTCTCCAAGTGGGGAGAGTGTTAGTAAAGCGTCTGGAATGTTGCACCCGAGTACCAGGGGAGGAAAACTGAAGACATATTTGAACACGTCTCCCGATCACATGGTTGATCGTACTCTAGGTTCCACATGCATGTTTTAGCTGAAGGAAGAATACCTTAAACCTGGGTAGTTGAAACCCGTGGAATGGGTACCATGCAATATGACTTCAAAGGGTCTTCATTTGCTCACCAAACCTCTCCAATCCTATCACTGCTGCGTTTATGCCCCTGTACACATGCTTGATTCTCTTTCGGAGACATAGCAATCCATAGATTTTAAGATACTTACAAGTCAGGTACATTCTTAGACGTTTAATATGGGGTGTTGAGTCCATTTCGTTGAGCAAGGATTAGCTCTTGTCTATTCCATATTTGGCTTAAGGAACTTTATCTGTGCTCATTTCAATCTCTGGTTTTATGCAGCACCCCAACTCACCTTTCCCCTTAAGCAAGAATAAGTTGGTTTTCTAAATTTGAGACCCTGTTCTGTTCTGTAATTCAGTTCCTGTGTAGCCAAGTTTACATTCCGTGTATTACTGATATCTTATGATGTTTCTTTTTCTGTGTGACTTATTTCAGTTAGAATCATCATACCTGAATCCACTCATTGTGCTGCTAAGGGCCTGATGACACAGATTTCATTGCTGAGTGATATTGCTTTGTAAGTAAATACCACAACATCTTTATCCATTTTTCACTTTCTGCGATGTTGAACTTGTACTGTAAACGAGGTTCTTGTAAACAGAGGCGTCCCAAACTTTGGGGTGGCTGTGTCTTTTTGATTTTAATTTCCCGAAGCTATAGGACCATAAGTGGCAGTGCCCTAGGCTCTGTTGCTTTGTTTTTTAGATGTTTCAGGAAACACCATACACTTCTCCCAAGTGTCTGTTGGCAATTTACATCCCGCCCATCAGCATAACAAGGCTCCCAGTTCTCCATGGCCTGTCCTGCCTTTCTGGATTTTACACTTTTTTCAGATGGCCCTTTTGACCGGGGGGAAGTGAGACTTCATTGTAGTGCAGATTTCCTTTGCAAGCTTGCTTGGTTGGCCAAAAAGGGCGTATGCGTTTTTTCCTGAATATATTCAGGAAAAAACGCATACGCCCTTTTTGGCCAAGTGCATCATTGTGGACGTTCTGCCTCTTTTCCTATGCTTTCAATGCAATTCCAGTCTACCTCCTGAAATCGGTTTCCTGCAATTCTGCCCCGCTTTCAAGTCCTCTTGGCAGCCTTACTTCAGTCTATTTTTGGACGATAGCTGTCATTTATAACTCTGCAGGTTTGTGAATTACAGTGCCCCTGAGCTCCTTTCTTCAACTCGCTTTCTTGTGACCTGGCCGCAACACCGCAGGATGGCTTCAGGCCCTAATCTGGTTCCGGCCCGGCACGCTGAGCCTTTGGTTAATTCCTCTTCCTGGTGGGAAATGAGAGTTAAATTTGCCCGTCCAGACACCTCCATCTAGGCTCTCATTGGTTCTCGCTATTCCTGTTCATCTTCCGCAGAAATTGCAAACTGGGCCAAACAGGAGGTTAAAGGGACTGACTCTCCAAGTGGGGAGAGTGTTAGTAAAGCGTCTGGAATGTTGCACCCGAGTACCAGGGGAGGAAAACTGAGACATATTTGAACACGTCTCCCGATCACATGGTTGATCATACTCTAGGTTCCACATGCATGTTTTAGCTGAAGGAAGAATACCTTAAACCTGGGTAGTTGAAACCCGTGGAATGGGTACCATGCAATATGACTTCAAAGGGTCTTCATTTGCTCACCAAACCTCTCCAATCCTATCACTGCTGCGTTTATGCCCCTGTACACATGCTTGATTCTCTTTCGGAGACATAGCAATCCATAGATTTTAAGATACTTACAAGTCAGGTACATTCTTAGACGTTTAATATGGGGTGTTGAGTCCATTTCGTTGAGCAAGGATTAGCTCTTGTCTATTCCATATTTGGCTTAAGGAACTTTATCTGTGCTCATTTCAATCTCTGGTTTTATGCAGCACCCCAACTCACCTTTACCCTTAAGCAAGCATAAGTTGGTTTTCTAAATTTGAGACCCTGTTCTGTTCTGTAATTCAGTTCCTGTGTAGCCAAGTTTACATTCCGTGTATTACTGATATCTTATGATGTTTCTTTTTCTGTGTGACTTATTTCAGTTAGAATCATCATACCTGAATCCACTCATTGTGCTGCTAAGGGCCTGATGACACAGATTTCATTGCTGAGTGATATTGCTTTGTAAGTAAATACCACAACATCTTTATCCATTTTTCACTTTCTGCGATGTTGAACTTGTACTGTAAACGAGGTTCTTGTAAACAGAGCCGTTCCAAACTTTGGGGTGGCTGTGTCTTTTAGATTTTAATTTCCCTAAGCTATAGGACCATAAGTGGAAGTGCCCTAGGTTCTGTTGCTTTGTTTTTTAGATGTTTCAGGAAACACCATACACTTCTCCCGAGTGGTTGTTGGCAATTTACATCCCGCCCATCAGCATAACAAGGCTCCCAGTTCTCCATGGCCTGTCCTGCCTTTCTGGATTTTACACTTTTTTCAGATGGCCCTTTTGACCGGGGGGAAGTGAGACTTCATTGTAGTGCAGATTTCCTTTGCAAGCTTGCTTGGTTGGCCAAAAAGGGCGTATGCGTTTTTTCCTGAATATATTCAGGAAAAAACGCATACGCCCTTTTTGGCCAAGTGCATCATTGTGGACGTTCTGCCTCTTTTCCTATGCTTTCAATGCAATTCCAGTCTACCTCCTGAAATCGGTTTCCTGCAATTCTGCCCCGCTTTCAAGTCCTCTTGGCAGCCTTACTTCAGTCTATTTTTGGACGATAGCTGTCATTTATAACTCTGCAGGTTTGTGAATTACAGTGCCCCTGAGCTCCTTTCTTCAACTCGGTTTCTTTTGAGCTGGCCGCAACACCGCAGGATGGCTTCAGGCCCTAATCTGGTTCCGGTACGGCACGCTGAGCGTTTGGTTATTTCCTCTTCCTGGTAGGAAATGAGAGTTAAATTTGCCCGTCCAGACACCTCCAGCTAGTCTCCATTGGTTCTCGCTATTCCTGTTCATCTTCCGCAGAAATTGCAAACTGGGCCAAACAGGAGGTTAAAGGGACTGACTCTCCAAGTCGGGAGAGTGTTAGTAAAGCGTCTGGAATGTTGCACCCGAGTACCAGGGTACGAAAACTGAGACATATTTGGACACGTCTCCCGATCACATGGTTGATCATACTCTAGGTTCCACATGCATGTTTTAGCTGAAGGAAGAATACCTTAAACCTGGAGAGTTGAGACCCGTGTAATGGGTACCATGCAATATGACTTCAAAGGGTCTTCATTTGCTCACCGAACCTCTCCAATCCTATCACTGCTGCGTTTATGCCCCTGTACACACGCTTGATTCTCTTTCGGAGACATAGCAATCCATAGGTTTTAAGATACTTACTAGTCAGGTACATCCTTAGGCGTTTAATATGGGGTGTTGAGTCCATTTCGTTGAGCAAGGAGTAGCACTTGTCTATTCCATATTTGGCTTAAGGAACTTTATCTCTGCTCATTTCGATCTCTGGTTTTATGCAGCACCCCAACTCACCTTTCCCCTTAAGCAAGCATAAGTTGGTTTTCTAAATTTGAGACCCTGTTCTGTTCTTTAATTCAGTTCCTGTGTAGCCAAGTTTACATTTCGTGTATTAGTGATACCTTATGATGTTTCTTTTTCTGTGTGACTTATTTCAGTTAGAATCATCGTACCTTAATCCACTCATTATGCTGCTACGGGCCTGATGTCATAGATTTCATTGCTGAGTGATACTGCATTGTACGTAAGTACCACAAGTTCTTTATCCATTTTTCACTTTCTGTGATATTGAACTTGTACGGTAAACGAGGTTCTTGTAAACAGAGCCGTTCCAAACTTTGGGGTGGCTGTGTGTTTTTGATTTTAATTTCCCTAAGCTATAGGACCATAAGTGGAAGTGCCCTAGGTTCTGTTGCTTTGTTTTTTAGATGTTTCAGGAAACACCATACACTTCTCCCGAGTGGTTGTTGGCAATTTACATCCCGCCCATCAGCATAACAAGGCTCCCGGTTCTCCATGGCCTGTCCTGCCTTTCTGGATTTTACACTTTTATCAGATGGCCCTTTTGACCGGGGGGAAGTGAGACTTCATTGTAGTGCAGATTTCCTTTGCAAGCTTGCTTGGTTGGCCAAAAAGGGCGTATGCGTTTTTTCCTGAATATATTCAGGAAAAAACGCATACGCCCTTTTTGGCCAAGTGCATCATTGTGGACGTTCTGCCTCTTTTCCTATGCTTTCAATGCAATTCCAGTCTACCTCCTGAAATCGGTTTCCTGCAATTCTGCCCCGCTTTCAAGTCCTCTTGGCAGCCTTACTTCAGTCTATTTTTGGACAATAGCTGTCATTTATAACTCTGCAGGTTTGTGAATTACAGTGTCCCTGAGCTCCTTTCTTCAACTCGCTTTCTTGTGAGCTGGCCGCAACACCGCAGGATGTCTTCAGGCCCTAATCTGGTTCTGGCACGGCACACTGAGCCTTTGGTTAATTCCTCTTCCTGGTGGGAAATGAGAGTTAAATTTGCCCATCCAGACACCTCCAGCTAGTCTCTCATTGGTTCTCCCTATTCCTGTTCAACTTCCGCAGTAATTGCAAACTGGGCCAAACAGGAAGTTAAAGGCACTGACTCTCCAAGTCGGGAGAGCGTTAGTAAAGTATCTGGAATGTTGCACCCGAGTACCAGGGGACGAAAACTGAGACATATTTGAACACGTCTCCCGATCACACGGTTGATCATACTCTGGGTTCCACATGCATGTTTTAGCTGAAGGAAAAATACCTTAAACCTGGAGAGCTGAGACCCGTGGAATGGGTACCATGCAATATGACTTCAAAGGGTCTTCATTTGCTCACCGAACCTCTCCAATCCTATCACTGCTGCGTTTATGCCCCTGTACACACGCTTGATTCTCTGTTGGAGACATAGCAATCCATAGGTTTTAAGATACTTACTAGTCATGTACATTCTTAGGCGTTTAATATGGGGTGTTGAGTCCATTTCGTTGAGCAAGGAGTAGCTCTTGTCTATTCCATATTTGGCTTAAGGAACTTTATCTGTGCTCATTTCAATCTCTGGTTTTATGCAGCACCCCAACTCACCTTTCCCCTTAAGCAAGCATAAGTTGGTTTTCTAAATTTGAGACCCTGTTCTGTTTTGGAATTCAGTTCCTGTGTAGCCAAGTTTACATTCCGTGTATTAGTGATACCTTATGATGTTTCTTTTTCTGTGTGACTTATTTCAGTTAGAATCATCGTACCTGAATCCACTCATTATGCTGCTACGGGCCTGATGACATAGATTTCATTGCTGAGTGATACTGCATTGTACGTAAGTACCACAAGTTCTTTATCCATTTTTCACTTTCTGTGATATTGAACTTGTACGGTAAACGAGGTTCTTGTAAACAGAGGCGTCCCAAACTTTGGGGTGGCTGTGTCTTTTTGATTTTAATTTCCCTAAGCTATAGGACCATAAGTGGAAGTGCCCTAGGCTCTGTTGCTTTGTTTTTTAGATGTTTCAGGAAACACCATACACTTCTCCGGAGTGTCTGTTGACAATTTACATCCCGCCCATCAGCATAACAAGGCTCCCAGTTCTCCATGGCCTGTCCTGCCTTTCTGGATTTTACACCTTTTTCAGATGGCCCTTTTGACCTGGGGGAAGTGAGACTTCTTTGTAGTGCAGATTTCCTTTGCAAGCTTGCTTGGTTGGCCAAAAAGGGCGTATGCGTTTTTTCCTGAATATATTCAGGAAAAAACGCATACGCCCTTTTTGGCCAAGTGCATCATTGTGGACGTTCTGCCTCTTTTCCTATGCTTTCAATGCAATTCCAGTCTACCTCCTGAAATCGGTTTCCTGCAATTCTGCCCCGCTTTCAAGTCCTCTTGGCAGCCTTACTTCAGTCTATTTTTGGACGATAGCTGTCATTTATAACTCTGCAGGTTTTTGAATTACAGTGCCCCTGAGCTCCTTTCTTCAACTCGCTTTCTTGTGACCTGGCCGCAACACCGTAGGATGGCTTCAGGCCCTAATCTGGTTCTGGCACGGCACGCTGAGCCTTTGGTTAATTCCTCTTCCTGGTGGGAAATAAGAGTTAAATTTGCCCGTCCAGACACCTCCAGCTAGTCTCTCATTGGTTCTCCCTATTCCTGTTCATCTTCCGCAGTAATTGCAAACTGGGCCAAACAGGAGGTTAAAGGCACTGACTCTCCAAGTCGGGAGAGCGTTAGTAAAGCGTCTGGAATGTTGCACCCGAGTACCAGGGGACGAAAACTGAGACATATATGAACACGTCTCCCGATCACATGGTTGATCATACTCTGGGTTCCACATGCATGTTTTAGCTGAAGGAAGAATACCTTAAACCTGGAGAGCTGAGACCCGTGTAATGGGTACCATGCAATATGACTTCAAAGGGTCTTCATTTGCTCACCGAACCTCTCCAATCCTATCACTGCTGCATTTATGCCCCTGTACACACGCTTGATTCTCTTTCAGAGACATAGCAATCCATAGGTTTTAAGATACTTACTAGTCAGGTACATTCTTAGGTGTTTAATATGCGGTGTTGAGTCCATTTCGTTGAGCAAGGAGTAGCTCTTGTCTATTCCATATTTGGCTTAAGGAACTTTATCTGTGCTCATTTCAATCTCTGGTTTTATGCAGCACCCCTACTCACCTTTACCCTTAAGCAAGCATAAGTTGGTTTTCTAAATTTGAGTCCCTGTTCTGTTCTGTAATTCAGTTCCTGTGTAGCCAAGATTACATTCCGTGTATTACTGATATCTTATGATGTTTCTTTTTCTGTGTGACTTATTTCAGTTAGAATCATCATACCTGAATCCACTCATTGTGATGCTAAGGGCCTGATGACATAGATTTCATTGCTGAGTGATATTGCTTTGTCAGTAAATACCACAACTTCTTTATCCATTTTTCACTTTCTGAGATGTTGAACTTGTACTGTAAACGAGGTTCTTGTAAACAGAGCCGTTCCAAACTTTGGGGTGGCTGTGTCTTTTTGATTTTAATTTCCCTAAGCTATAGGACCATAAGTGGAAGTGCCCTAGGGTCTGTTGCTTTGTTTTTTAGATGTTTCAGGAAACACCATACACTTCTCCCCAGTGTCCGTTGGCAATTTACATCCCGCCCATCAGCATAACAAGGCTCCCGGTTCTCCATGGCCTGTCCTGCCTTTCTGGATTTTACACTTTTTTCAGATGGCCCTTTTGACCGGGGGGAAGTGAGACTTCATTGTAGTGCAGATTTCCTTTGCAAGCTTGCTTGGTTGGCCAAAAAGGGCGTATGCGTTTTTTCCTGAATATATTCAGGAAAAAACGCATACGCCCTTTTTGGCCAAGTGCATCATTGTGGACGTTCTGCCTCTTTTCCTATGCTTTCAATGCAATTCCAGTCTACCTCCTGAAATCGGTTTCCTGCAATTCTGCCCCGCTTTCAAGTCCTCTTGGCAGCCTTACTTCAGTATATTTTTGGACGATAGCTGTCATTTATAACTGCAGGTTTGTGAGTTACAGTGCCCCTGAGCTCCTTTCTTCAACTCGGTTTCTTTTGAGCTGGCCGCAACACCGCAGGATGACTTCAGGCCCTAATCTGGTTCCGGCACGGCATGCTGAGCCTTTGGTTATTTCCTCTTCCTGGTGGGAAATGAGAGTTAAATTTGCCCGTCCAGACACCTCCAGCTAGTCTCTCATTGGTTCTCCCTATTCCTGTTCATCTACTGCAGAAATTGCAAACTGGGCCAAACAGGAGGTTAAAGGCGCTGACTCTCCAAGTGGGGAGAGTGTTAGTAAAGCGTCTGGAATGTTGCACCCGAGTACCAGGGGAGGAAAACTGAGACATATTTGAACACGTCTCCCGATCACACGGTTGATCATACTCTGGGTTCCACATGCATGTTTTAGCTGAAGGAAGAATACCTGAAACCTGGAGAGATGAGACCCGTGTAATGGGTACCATGCAATATGACTTCAAAGGGTCTTCATTTGCTCACCGAACCTCTCCAGTCCTATCACTGCTGCGTTTATGCCCCTGTACACATGCTTGATTCTCTTTCGCAGACATAGCAATCCATTGGTTTTAAGATACTTACTAGTCAGGTACATCCTTAGGCATTTAACATGGGGTGTTGAGTCCATTTCATTGAGCAAGGAGTAGCACTTGTCTATTCCATATTTGGCTTAAGGAACTTTGTGCTCATTTCGATCTCTGGTTTTATGCAGCACCCCAACTCACCTTTCCCCTTAAGCAAGCATAAGTTGGTTTTCTAAATTTGAGACCCTGTTCTGTTCTTTAATTCAGTTCCTGTGTAGCCAAGTTTACATTCCGTGTATTACTGATATCTTATGATGTTTCTTTTTCTGTGTGACTTATTTCAGTTAGAATCATCGTACCTGAATCCACTCATTATGCTGCTACGGGCCTGATGACATAGATTTCATTGCTGAGTGATACTGCATTGTACGTAAATACCACAAGTTCTTTATCCATTTTTCACTTTCTGTGATATTGAACTTGTACGGTAAACGAGGTTCTTGTAAACAGAGGCGTCCCAAACTTTGGGGTGGCTGTGTCTTTTTGATTTTAATTTCCCTAAGCTATAGGACCATAAGTGGAAGTGCCCTAGGCTCTGTTGCTTTGTTTTTTAGATGTTTCAGGAAACACCATACACTTCTCCCCAGTGTCCGTTGGCAATTTACATCCCGCCCATCAGCATAACAAGGCTCCCGGTTCTCCATGGCCTGTGTTGCCTTTCTGGATTTTACACTTTTTTCAGATGGCCCTTTTGACGGGGGGGAAGTGAGACTTCATTGTAGTGCAGATTTCCTTTGCAAGCTTGCTTGGTTGGCCAAAAAGGGCGTATTCGTTTTTTCCTGAATATATTCAGGATAAAACGCATACGCCCTTTTTGGCCAAGTGCATCACTGTGGACGTTCTGCCTCTTTTCCTATGCTTTCAATGCAATTCCAGTCTACCTCCTGAAATCGGTTTCCTGCAATTCTGCCCCGCTTTCAAGTCCTCTTGGCAGCCTTACTTCAGTCTATTTTTGGACGATAGCTGTCATTTATAACTCTACAGGTTTGTGAATTACAGTGCCCCTGAGCTCCTTTCTTCAACTCGCTTTCTTTTGAGCTGGCCGCAACACCGCAGGATGGCTTCAGGCCCTAATCTGGTTCCGGCACGGCACGCTGAGCCTTTGGTTATTTCCTCTTCCTGGTGGGAAATGAGAGTTAAATTTGTCCGTCCAGAAACTTCCAGCTAGTCTCTCATTGGTTCTCCATATTCCTGTTCATCTTCCGCAGAAATTGCAAACTGGGCCAAACAGGAGATTAAAGGCACTGACTCTCCAAGTGGGGAGAGTGTTCGTTAAGCGTCTGGAATGTTGCACCCGAGTACCAGGGGACCAAAAGTGAGACATATTTGAACATGTCTCCCGATCACAAGGTTGATCATACTCGGGGTTCCACATGCATGTTTTAGCTGAAGGAAGAATACCTTAAACATGGGTAGTTGAAACCCGTGGAATGGGTACCATGCAATATGACTTCAAAGGGTCTTCATTTGCTCACCAAACCTCTCCAATCCTATCACTGCTGCGTTTATGCCCCTGTACACACGCTTTATTCTCTTTCAGAGACATAGCAATCCATAGGTTTTAGGATACTTACTAGTCAGGTACAGTCTTAGGCGTTTAATATGGGGTGTTGTGTCCATTTCATTGAGCAAGGAGTAGCTCTTGTCTATTCCATATTTGGCTTAAGGAACGTTATCTGTGCTCATTTGAATCTCTGGTTTTATGCAGCACCCCAACTCACCTTTACCCTTAAGCAAGCATAAGTTGGTTTTCTAAATTTGATACCCTGTTCTGTTTTGGAATTCAGTTCCTGTGTAGCCAAGTTTACATTCCGTGTATTAGTGATATCTTATGACATTTCTTTTTCTGTGTGACTTATTTCAGTTAGAATCATCCTACCTGAATCCACTCATTATGCTGCTACGGGCCTGATGACATAGATTTCATTGCTGAGTGATACTGCATTGTACGTAAGTACCACAAGTTCTTTATCCATTTTTCACTTTCTGTGATATTGAACTTGTACGGTAAACGAGGTTCTTGTAAACAGAGGCGTCCCAAACTTTGGGGTGGCTGTGTCTTTTTGATTTTAATTTCCCTAAGCTATAGGACCATAAGTCGAAGTGCCCTAGGCTCTGTTGCTTTGTTTTTTAGATGTATCAGGAAACAACATACACTTCTCCCGAGTGGTTGTTCGCAATTTACATCCCGCCCTTCAGCATAACAAGGCTCCCAGTTCTCCATGGCCTGTCCTGCCTTTCTGGATTTTACACGTTTTTCAGATGGCCCTTTTGACCGGGGGTAAGTGAGACTTCATTGTAGTGCAGATTTCCTTTGCAAGCTTGCTTGGTTGGCCAAAAAGGGCGTATGCGTTTTTTCCTGAATATATTCAGGAAAAAACGCATACGCCCTTTTTGGCCAAGTGCATCATTGTGGACGTTCTGCCTCTTTTCCTATGCTTTCAATGCAATTCCAGTCTACCTCCTGAAATCGGTTTCCTGCAATTCTGCCCCGCTTTCAAGTCCTCTTGGCAGCCTTACTTCAGTCTATTTTTGGACGATAGCTGTCATTTATAACTCTGCAGGTTTGTGAATTACAGTGCCCCTGAACTCCTTTCTTCAACTCGGTTTCTTTTGAGCTGGCCGCAACACCGCAGGATGGCTTCAGGCCCTAATCTGGTTCCGGCAAGGCACGCTGAGCCTTTGGTTATTTCCTCTTCCTGGTGGGAAATGAGAGTTAAATTTGCCCGTCCAGACACCTCCAGCTAGTCTCTCATTGGTTCTCCCTATTCCTGTTCATCTACTGCAGAAATTGCAAACTGGGCCAAACAGGAGGTTAAAGGCGCTGACTCTCCAAGTGGGGAGAGTGTTAGTAAAGCGTCTGGAATGTTGCACCCGAGTACCAGGGGAGGAAAACTGAGACATATTTGAACACGTCTCCCGATCACATGGTTGATCATACTCTAGGTTCCACATGCATGTTTTAGCTGAAGGAAGAATACCTTAAACCTGGGTAGTTGAAACCCGTGTAATGGGTACCATGCAATATGACTTCAAAGGGTTTTCATTTGCTCACCGAACCTCTCCAATCCTTTCACTGCTGCGTTTATGCCCCTGTACACATGCTTGATTCTCTTTCGGAGACATAGCAATCCATAGGTTTTAAGATACTTACAAGTCAGGTACATTCTTAGGCGTTTAATATGGGGTGTTGAGTCCATTTCGTTGAGCAAGGAGTAGCTCTTGTCTATTCCATATTTGGCTTAAGGAATTTATCTGTGCTCATTTCAATCTCTGGTTTTATGCAGCACCCCTACTCACCTTTACCCTTAAGCAAGCATATGTTGGTTTCCTAAATTTGAGTCCCTGTTCTGTTCTGTAATTCAGTTCCTGTGTAGCCAAGTTTACATTCCGTGTATTACTGATATCTTATGATGTTTCTTTTTCTGTGTGACTTATTTCAGTTAGAATCATCATACCTGAATCCACTCATTGTGCTGCTAAGGGCCTGGTGACATAGATTTCATTGCTGAGTGATATTGCTTTGTAAGTAAATACCGCAACTTCTTTATCCATTTTTCACTTTCTGCGATGTTGAACTTGTACTGTAAACGAGTTTCTTGTAAACAGAGCCGTTCCAAACTTTGGGGTGGCTGTGTCTTTTTGATTTTAATTTCCCTAAGCTATAGGACCATAAGTGGAAGTGCCCTAGGCTCTGTTGCTTTGTTTTTTAGATGTTTCAGGAAACACCATACACTTCTCCGGAGTGGTTGTTGGCAATTTACATCCCGCCCATCAGCATAACAAGGCTCCCAGTTCTCCATGGCCTGTCCTGCCTTTCTGGATTTTACACTTTTTTCAGATGGCCCTTTTGACCGGGGGGAAGTGAGACTTCATTGTAGTGCAGATTTCCTTTGCAAGCTTGCTTGGTTGGCCAAAAAGGGCGTATGCGTTTTTTCCTGAATATATTCAGGAAAAAACGCATACGCCCTTTTTGGCCAAGTGCATCATTGTGGACGTTCTGCCTCTTTTCCTATGCTTTCAATGCAATTCCAGTCTACCTCCTGAAATCGGTTTCCTGCAATTCTGCCCCGCTTTCAAGTCCTCTTGGCAGCCTTACTTCAGTCTATTTTTGGACGATAGCTGTCATTTATAACTCTGCAGGTTTGTGAATTACAGTGCCCCTGAGCTCCTTTCTTCAACTCGGTTTCTTTTGAGCTGGCCGCAACACCGCAGGATGGCTTCAGGCCCTAATCTCGTTCCGGTACGGCACGCTGAGCCTTTGGTTATTTCCTCTTCCTGTTGGGAAATGAGAGTTAAATTTGCCCGTCAAGACACCTCCAGCTAGCCTCTCATTGGTTCTCGCTATTCCTGTTCATCTTCCGCAGAAATTGCAAACTGTGCCAAACAGGAAGTTAAAGGCGCTGACTCTCCAAGTGGGGAGAGTGTTAGTAAAGCGTCTGGAATGTTGCACCCGAGTACCAGGGGAGGAAAACTGAGACATATTTGAACACGTCTCCCGATCACATGGTTGATCATACTCTGGGTTCCACATGCATGTTTTAGCTGAAGGAAGAATACCTAAAACCTGGGTAGTTGAAACCCGTGGAATGGGTACCATGCAATATGACTTCAAAGGGTCTTCATTTGCTCACCGAACCTCTCCAATCCTATTACTGCTGCGTTTATGCCCCTGTACACATGCTTGATTCTCTTTCGGAGACATAGCAATCCATAGGTTTTAAGATACTTACTAGTCAGGTACATTCTTAGGCGTTTAATATGCGGTGTTGAGTCCATTTCGTTGAGCAAGGAGTAGCTCTTGTCTATTCCATATTTGGCTTAAGGAACTTTATCTGTGCTCATTTCAATCTCTGGTTTTATGCAGCACCCCAACTCACCTTTCCCCTTAAGCAAGCATAAGTTGGTTTTCTAAATTTGAGACCCTGTTCTGTTCTGTAATTCAGTTCCTGTGTAGCCAAGTTTCCATTCCGTGTATTACTGATATCTTATGATGTTTCTTTTTCTGTGTGACTTATTTCAGTTAGAATCATCGTACCTGAATCTACTCATTATGCTGCTACGGGCCTGATGACATAGATTTCATTGCTGAGTGATACTGCATTGTACGTAAGTACCACAAGTTCTTTATCCATTTTTCACTTTCTGTGATATTGAACTTGTACGGTAAATGAGGTTCTTGTAAACAGAGGCGTCCCAAACTTTGGGGTGGCTGTGTCTTTTTGATTTTAATTTCCCTATGCTATAGGACCATAAGTGGCAGTGCCCTAGGCTCTGTTGCTTTGTTTTTTAGATGTTTCAGGAAACACCATACACTTCTCCCGAGTGGTTGTTGGCAATTTACATCCCGCCCATCAGCATAACAAGGCTCCCAGTTCTCCATGGCCTGTCCTGCCTTTCTGGATTTTACACTTTTTTCAGATGGCCCTTTTGACCAGGGGGAAGTGAGACTTCATTGTAGTGCAGATTTCCTTTGCAAGCTTGCTTGGTTGGCCAAAAAGGGCGTATGCGTTTTTTCCTGAATATATTCAGGAAAAAACGCATACGCCCTTTTTGGCCAAGTGCATCATTGTGGACGTTCTGCCTCTTTTCCTATGCTTTCAATGCAATTCCAGTCTACCTCCTGAAATCGGTTTCCTGCAATTCTGCCCCGCTTTCAAGTCCTCTTGGCAGCCTTACTTCAGTCTATTTTTGGACGATAGCTGTCATTTATAACTCTGCAGGTTTGTGAATTACAGTGCCCCTGAGCTCCTTTCTTCAACTCGCTTTCTTTTGAGCTGGCCGCAACACCGCAGGATGGCTTCAGGCCCTAATCTGGTTCTGGTACGGCACGCTGAGCCTTTGGTTATTTCCTCTTCCTGGTGGGAAATAAGAGTTAAATTTGCCCGTCCAGACACCTCCAGCTAGCCTCTCATTGGTTCTCGCTATTCCTGTTCATCTTCTGCAGAAATTGCAAACTGGGCCAAACAGGAGGTTAAAGGCGCTGACTCTCCAGGTGGGGAGAGTGTTAGTAAAGTGTCTGGAATGTTGCACCCGAGTACCAGGGGAGGAAAACTGAGACATATTTGAACACGTCTCCCGATCACATGGTTGATCATACTCTAGGTTCCACATGCATGTTTTAGCTGAAGGAAGAATACCTTAAACCTGGGTAGTTGAAACCCGTGGAATGGGTACCATGCAATATGACTTCAAAGGGTCTTCATTTGCTCACCGAACCTCTCCAATCCTATCACTGCTGCGTTTATGCCCCTGTACACATGCTTGATTCTCTTTCGGAGACATAGCAATCCATAGGTTTTAAGATACTTACAAGTCAGGTACATTCTTAGGCGTTTAATATGGGGTGTTGAGTCCATTTCGTTGAGCAAGGAGTAGCTCTTGTCTATTCCATATTTGGCTTAAGGAACTTTATCTGTGCTCATTTCAATCTCTGGTTTTATGCAGCACCCCAACTCACCTTTCCCCTTAAGCAAGCATATGTTGGTTTTCTAAATTTGAGTCCCTGTTCTGTTCTGTAATTCAGTTCCTGTGTAGCCAAGTTTACATTCCGTGTATTACTGATATCTTATGATGTTTCTTTTTCTGTGTGACTTATTTCAGTTAGAATCATCATACCTGAATCCACTCATTGTGCTGCTAAGGGCCTGGTGACATAGATTTCATTGCTGAGTGATATTGCTTTGTAAGTAAATACCGCAACTTCTTTATCCATTTTTCACTTTCTGAGATGTTGAACTTGTACTGAAAACGAGGTTCTTGTAAACAGAGCCGTTCCAAACTTTGGGGTGGCTGTGTCTTTTTTATTTTAATTTCCCTAAGCTATAGGACCATAAGTGGAAGTGCCCTAAGCTCTGTTGCTTTGTTTTTTAGATGTTTCAGGAAACACCATACACTTCTCCCGAGTGTCTGTTGGCAATTTACATCCCGCCCATCAGCATAACAAGGCTCCCAGTTCTCCATGGCCTGTCCTGCCTTTCTGGATTTTACACTTTTTTCATATGGCCCTTTTGACCGGGGGGAAGTGAGACTTCATTGTAGTGCAGATTTCCTTTGCAAGCTTGCTTGGTTGGCCAAAAAGGGCGTATGCGTTTTTTCCTGAATATATTCAGGAAAAAACGCATACGCCCTTTTTGGCCAAGTGCATCATTGTGGACGTTCTGCCTCTTTTCCTATTCTTTCAATGCAATTCCAGTCTACCTCCTGAAATCGGTTTCCTGCAATTCTGCCCCGCTTTCAAGTCCTCTTGGCAGCCTTACTTCAGTCTATTTTTGGACGATAGCTGTCATTTATAACTCTGCAGGTTTGTGAATTACAGTGCCCCTGAGCTCCTTTCTTCAACTCGCTTTCTTGTGACCTGGCCGCAACACCGCAGGATGGCTTCAGGCCCTAATCTGGTTCCGGCACGGCACGCTGAGCCTTTGGTTATTTCCTCTTCCTGGTGGGAAATAAGAATTAAATTTGCCCGTCCAGACACCTCCAGCTAGCCTCTCATTGGTTCTCGCTATTCCTGTTCATCTTCTGCAGAAATTGCAAACTGGGCCAAACAGGAGATTAAAGGCACTGACTCTCCAAGTGGGGAGAGTGTTCGTTAAGCGTCTGGAATGTTGCACCCGAGTACCAGGGGACCAAAAGTGAGACATATTTGAACATGTCTCCCGATCACACAGTTGATCATATTCTGTGTTCCACATGCATGTTTTAGCTGAAGGAAGAATACCTTAAACATGGGTAGTTGAAACCCGTGGAATGGGTACCATGCAATATGACTTCAAAGGGTCTTCATTTGCTCACCAAACCTCTCCAATCCTATCACTGCTGCGTTTATGCCCCTGTACACACGCTTGATTCTCTTTCAGAGACATAGCAATCCATAGGTTTTAGGATACTTACTAGTCAGGTACATTCTTAGGCGTTTAATATGGGGTGTTGGGTCCATTTCGTTGAGCAAGGAGTAGCTCTTGTCTATTCCATATTTGGCTTAAGGAACGTTATCTGTGCTCATTTGAATCTCTGGTTTTATGCAGCACCCCAACTCACCTTTACCCTTAAGCAAGCATAAGTTGGTTTTCTAAATTTGATACCCTGTTCTGTTTTGGAATTCAGTTCCTGTGTAGCCAAGTTTACATTCCGTGTATTAGTGATATCTTATGATGTTTCTTTTTCTGTGTGACTTATTTCAGTTAGAATCATCCTACCTGAATCCACTCATTATGCTGCTACGGGCCTGATGACATAGATTTCATTGCTGAGTGATATTGCTTTGTAAGTAAATACCACAACTTTTTTATCCATTTTTCACTTTCTGCGATGTTGAACTTGTGTTTTAAACGAGGTTCTTGTAAACAGAGCTGTTCCAAACTTTGGGGTGGCTGTGTCTTTTTGATTTTAAATTCCCTAAGCTATAGGACCATAAGTCGAAGTGCCCTAGGCTCTGTTGCTTTGTTTTTTAGATGTTTCAGGAAACACCATACACTTCTCCCTTGTGGTTGTTCGCAATTTATATCCCGCCCTTCAGCATAACAAGGCTCCCAGTTCTCCATGGCCTGTCCTGCCTTTCTGGATTTTACACTTTTTTCAGATGGCCCTTTTGACCGGGGGGAAGTGAGACTTCATTGTAGTGCAGATTTCCTTTGCAAGCTTGCTTGGTTGGCCAAAAAGTGCGTATGCGTTTTTTCCTGAATATATTCAGGAAAAAACGCATACGCCCTTTTTGGCCAAGTGCATCATTGTGGACGTTCTGCCTCTTTTCCTATGCTTTCAATGCAATTCCAGTCTACCTCCTGAAATTGGTTTCCTGCAATTCTGCCCCGCTTTCAAGTCCTCTTGGCAGCCTTACTTCAGTCTATTTTTGGACGATAGCTGTCATTTATAACTCTGCAGGTTTGTGAATTACAGTGCCCCTGAGCTCCTTTCTTCAACTCGCTTTCTTTTGAGCTGGCCGCAACACCGCAGGATGGCTTCAGGCCCTAATCTGGTTCCGGTATGGCACGCTGAGCCTTTGGTTATTTCCTCTTCCTGGTGGGAAATGAGAGTTAAATTTGCCCGTCCAGACACCTCCAGCTAGCCTCTCATTGGTTCTCGCTATTCCTGTTCATCTTCCGCAGAAATTGTAAACTGGGCCAAACAGGAGGTTAAAGGCGCTGACTCTCCAAGTGGGGAGAGTGTTCGTAAAGCGTCTGGAATGTTGCACCCGAGTACCAGGGGAGGAAAACTGAGACATATTTGAACACGTCTCCCGTTCACATGGTTGATCATACTTGGGTTCCACATGCATGTTTTAGCTGAAGGAAGAATACCTTAAACCTGGGTAGTTGAAACCCGTGGAATGGGTACCATGCAATATGACTTCAAAGGGTCTTCATTTGCTCACCGAACCTCTCCAATCCTATCACTGCTGCGTTTATGCCCCTGTACACATGCTTGATTCTCTTTTGGAGACATAGCAGTCCATAGGTTTTACGATACTTACTAGTCAGGTACATTCTTAGGCGTTTAATATGCGGTGTTGAGTCCATTTCGTTGAGCAAGGAGTAGCTCTTGTCTATTCCATATTTGGCTTAAGGAACTTTATCTGTGCTCATTTCAATCTCTGGTTTTATGCAGCACCCCAACTCACCTTTCCCCTTAAGCAAGCATAAGTTGGTTTTCTAAATTTGAGTCCCTGTTTTGTTCTGTAATTCAGTTCCTGTGTAGCCAAGTTTACATTCCGTGTATTAGTGATATCTTATGATGTTTCTTTTTCTGTGTGACTTATTTCAGTTAGAATCATCGTACCTGAATCCACTCATTATGCTGCTATGGGCCTGATGACATAGATTTCATTGCTGAGTGATACTGCATTGTACGTAAGTACCACAAGTTCTTTATCCATTTTTCACTTTCTGTGATATTGAACTTGTACGGTAAACGAGGTTCTTGTAAACAGAGGCGTCCCAAACTTTGGGGTGGCTGTGTCTTTTTGATTTTAATTTCCCTAAGCTATAGGACCATAAGTGGAAGTGCCCTAGGCTCTGTTGCTTTGTTTTTTAGATGTTTCAGGAAACACCATACACTTCTCCCGAGTGTCTGTTGGCAATTTACATCCCGCCCTTCAGCATAACAAGGCTCCCAGTTCTCCATGGCCTGTCCTGCCTTTCTGGATTTTACACTTTTTTCAGATGGCCCTTTTGACCGGGGGGAAGTGAGACTTCATTGTAGTGCAGATTTCCTTTGCAAGCTTGCTTGGTTGGCCAAAAAGGGCGTATGCGTTTTTTCCTGAATATATTCAGGAAAAAACGCATACGCCCTTTTTGGCCAAGTGCATCATTGTGGACGTTCTGCCTCTTTTCCTATGCTTTCAATGCAATTCCAGTCTACCTCCTGAAATCGGTTTCCTGCAATTCTGCCCCGCTTTCAAGTCCTCTTGGCAGCCTTACTTCAGTCTATTTTTGGACGATAGCTGTCATTTATAACTCTGCAGGTTTGTGAATTACAGTGCCCCTGAGCTCCTTTCTTCAACTCGGTTTCTTTTGAGCTGGCCACAACACCGCAGGATGGCTTCAGGCCCTAATCTGGTTCCGGTACGGCACGCTGAGCCTTTGGTTATTTCCTCTTCCTGGTGGGAAATGAGAGTTAAATTTGCCCGTCCAGACACCTCCAGCTAGCCTCTCATTGGTTCTCGCTATTCCTGTTCATCTTCCGCAGAAATTGCAAACTGTGCCAAACAGGAGGTTAAAGGCGCTGACTCTCCAAGTGGGGAGAGTGTTAGTAAAGCATCTGGAATGTTGCACCCGAGTACCAGGGGAGGAAAACTGAGACATATTTGAACACGTCTCCCGATCACATGGTTGATCATACTCTGGGTTCCACATGCATGTTTTAGCTGAAGGAAGAATACCTAAAACCTGGGTAGTTGAAACCCGTGGAATGGGTACCATGCAATATGACTTCAAAGGGTCTTCATTTGCTCACCGAACCTCTCCAATCCTATCACTGCTGCGTTTATGCCCTTGTACACATGCTTGATTCTCTTTCGGAGACATAGCAATCCATAGGTTTTAAGATACTTACTAGTCAGGTACATTCTTAGGCGTTTAATATGCGGTGTTGAGTCCATTTCGTTGAGCAAGGAGTAGCTCTTGTCTATTCCATATTTGGCTTAAGGAACTTTATCTGTGCTCATTTCAATCTCTGGTTTTATGCAGCAACCCAACTCACCTTTCCCCTTAAGCAAGCATAAGTTGGTTTTCTAAATTTGAGAACCTTTTCTGTTTTGGAATTCAGTTCCTGTGTAGTCAAGTTTACATTCAGTGTATTAGTGATATCTTATGATGTTTCTTTTTCTGTGTGACTTATTTCAGTTAGAATCATCGTACCTGAATCCACTCATTATGCTGCTACGGGCCTGATGACATAGATTTCATTGCTGAGTGATACTGCATTGTACGTAGGTACCACAAGTTCTTTATCCATTTTTCACTTTCTGCGATGTTGAACTTGTACTGTAAACGAGTTTCTTGTAAACAGAGCCGTTCCAAACTTTGGGGTGGCTGTGTCTTTTTTATTTTAATTTCCCTAAGCTATAGGACCATAAGTGGAAGTGCCCTAGGTTCTGTTGCTTTGTTTTTTAGATGTTTCAGGAAACACCATACACTTCTCCCGAGTGTCTGTTGGCAATTTACATCCCGCCCATCAGCATAACAAGGCTCCCAGTTCTCCATGGCCTGTCCTGCCTTTCTGGATTTTACACTTTTTTCAGATGGTCCTTTTGACCGGGGGGAAGTGAGACTTCATTGTAGTGCAGATTTCCTTTGCAAGCTTGCTTGGTTGGCCAAAAAGGGCGTATGCGTTTTTTCCTGAATATATTCAGGAAAAAACGCATACGCCCTTTTTGGCCAAGTGCATCATTGTGGACGTTCTGCCTCTTTTCCTATGCTTTCAATGCAATTCCAGTCTACCTCCTGAAATCGGTTTCCTGCAATTCTGCCCCGCTTTCAAGTCCTCTTGGCAGCCTTACTTCAGTCTATTTTTGGACGATAGCTGTCATTTATAACTCTGCAGGTTTGTGAATTACAGTGCCCCTGAGCTCCTTTCTTCAACTCGGTTTCTTTTGAGCTGGCCGCAACACCGCAGGATGGCTTCAGGCCCTAATCTGGTTCCGGTACGGCACGCTGAGCCTTTGGTTATTTCCTCTTCCTGTTGGGAAATGAGAGTTAAATTTGCCCGTCCAGACACCTCCAGCTAGCCTCTCATTGGTTCTCGCTATTCCTGTTCATCTTCCGCAGAAATTGCAAACTGTGCCAAACAGGAAGTTAAAGGCGCTGACTCTCCAAGTGGGGAGAGTGTTAGTAAAGCGTCTGGAATGTTGCACCCGAGTACCAGGGGAGGAACACTGAGACATATTTGAACACGTCTCCCGATCACATGGTTGGTCATACTCTGGGTTCCACATGCATGTTTTAGCTGAAGGAAGAATACCTAAAACCTGGGTAGTTGAAACCCGTGGAATGGGTACCATGCAATATGACTTCAAAGGGTCTTCATTTGCTCACCGAACCTCTCCAATCCTATCACTGCTGCGTTTATGCCCCTGTACACATGCTTGATTCTCTTTCGGAGACATAGCAATCCATAGGTTTTAAGATACTTACTAGTCAGGTACATTCTTAGGCGTTTAATATGCGGTGTTGAGTCCATTTCGTTGAGCAAGGAGTAGCTCTTGTCTATTCCATATTTGGCTTAAGGAACTTTATCTGTGCTCATTTCAATCTCTGGTTTTATGCAGCACCCCAACTCACCTTTCCCCTTAAGCAAGCATAAGTTGGTTTTCTAAATTTGAGACCCTGTTCTGTTCTGTAATTCAGTTCCTGTGTAGCCAAGTTTCCATTCCGTGTATTACTGATATCTTATGACGTTTCTTTTTCTGTGTGACTTATTTCAGTTAGAATCATCGTACCTGAATCTACTCATTATGCTGCTACGGGCCTGATGACATAGATTTCATTGCTGAGTGATACTGCATTGTACGTAAGTACCACAAGTTCTTTATCCATTTTTCACTTTCTGTGATATTGAACTTGTACGGTAAATGAGGTTCTTGTAAACAGAGGCGTCCCAAACTTTGGGGTGGTTGTGTCTTTTTGATTTTAATTTCCCTATGCTATAGGACCATAAGTGGCAGTGCCCTAGGCTCTGTTGCTTTGTTTTTTAGATGTTTCAGGAAACACCATACACTTCTCCCGAGTGTCTGTTGGCAATTTACATCCCGCCCTTCAGCATAACAAGGCTCCCAGTTCTCCATGGCCTGTCCTGCCTTTTTGGATTTTACACTTTTTTCAGATGGCCCTTTTGACCGGGGGGAAGTGAGACTTCATTGTAGTGCAGATTTCCTTTGCAAGCTTGCTTGGTTGGCCAAAAAGGGCGTATGCGTTTTTTCCTGAATATATTCAGGAAAAAACGCATACGCCCTTTTTGGCCAAGTGCATCATTGTGGACGTTCTGCCTCTTTTCCTATGCTTTCAATGCAATTCCAGTCTACCTCCTGAAATCGGTTTCCTGCAATTCTGCCCCGCTTTCAAGTCCTCTTGGCAGCCTTACTTCAGTCTATTTTTGGACGATAGCTGTCATTTATAACTCTGCAGGTTTGTGAATTACAGTGCCCCTGAGCTCCTTTCTTCAACTCGGTTTCTTTTGAGCTGGCCGCAACACCGCAGGATGGCTTCAGGCCCTAATCTGGTTCTGGTACGGCACGCTGAGCCTTTGGTTATTTCCTCTTCCTGGTGGGAAATAAGAGTTAAATTTGCCCGTCCAGACACCTCCAGCTAGCCTCTCATTGGTTCTCGCTATTCCTGTTCATCTTCTGCAGAAATTGCAAACTGGGCCAAACAGGAGGTTAAAGGCGCTGACTCTCCAGGTGGGGAGAGTGTTAGTAAAGTGTCTGGAATGTTGCACCCGAGTACCAGGGGAGGAAAACTGAGACATATTTGAACACGTCTCCCGTTCACATGGTTGATCATACTCTAGGTTCCACATGCATGTTTTAGCTGAAGGAAGAATACCTTAAACCTGGGTAGTTGAAACCCGTGGAATGGGTACCATGCAATATGACTTCAAAGGGTCTTCATTTGCTCACCGAACCTCTCCAATCCTATCACTGCTGCGTTTATGCCCCTGTACACATGCTTGATTCTCTTTCGGAGACATAGCAATCCATAGGTTTTAAGATACTTACTAGTCAGGTACATTCTTAGGCGTTTAATATGGGGTGTTGAGTCCATTTCGTTGAGCAAGGAGTAGCTCTTGTCTATTCCATATTTGGCTTAAGGAAATTTATCTGTGCTCATTTCAATCTCTGGTTTTATGCAGCACCCCAACTCACCTTTCCCCTTAAGCAAGCATATGTTGGTTTTCTAAATTTGAGTCCCTGTTCTGTTCTGTAATTCAGTTCCTGTGTAGCCAAGTTTACATTCCGTGTATTACTGATATCTTATGATGTTTCTTTTTCTGTGTGACTTATTTCAGTTAGAATCATCATACCTGAATCCACTCATTGTGCTGCTAAGGGCCTGGTGACATAGATTTCATTGCTGAGTGATATTGCTTTGTAAGTAAATACCGCAACTTCTTTATCCATTTTTCACTTTCTGAGATGTTGAACTTGTACTGAAAAGGAGGTTCTTGTAAACAGAGCCGTTCCAAACTTTGGGGTGGCTGTGTCTTTTTTATTTTAATTTCCCTAAGCTATAGGACCATAAGTGGAAGTGCCCTAGGCTCTGTTGCTTTGTTTTTTAGATGTTTCAGGAAACACCATACACTTCTCCCGAGTGTCTGTTGGCAATTTACATCCCGCTCATCAGCATAACAAGGCTCCCAGTTCTCCATGGCCTGTCCTGCCTTTCTGGATTTTACACTTTTTTCAGATGGCCCTTTTGACCGGGGGGAAGTGAGACTTCATTGTAGTGCAGATTTCCTTTGCAAGCTTGCTTGGTTGGCCAAAAAGGGCGTATGCTTTTTTTCCTGAATATATTCAGGAAAAAACGCATACGCCCTTTTTGGCCAAGTGCATCACTGTGGACGTTCTGCCTCTTTTCCTATGCTTTCAATGCAATTCCAGTCTACCTCCTGAAATCGGTTTCCTGCAATTCTGCCCCGCTTTCAAGTCCTCTTGGCAGCCTTACTTCAGTCTATTTTTGGACGATAGCTGTCATTTATAACTCTACAGGTTTGTGAATTACAGTGCCCCTGAGCTCCTTTCTTCAACTCGCTTTCTTTTGAGCTGGCCGCAACACCGCAGGATGGCTTCAGGCCCTAATCTGGTTCCGGCACGGCACGCTGAGCCTTTGGTTATTTCCTCTTCCTGGTTGGAAATGAGAGTTAAATTTGTCCGTCCAGAAACTTCCAGCTAGTCTCTCATTGGTTCTCCCTATTCCTGTTCATCTTCCGCAGAAATTGCAAACTGGGCCAAACAGGAGATTAAAGGCACTGACTCTCCAAGTGGGGAGAGTGTTCGTTAAGCGTCTGGAATGTTGCACCCGAGTACCAGGGGACCAAAAGTGAGACATATTTGAACATGTCTCCCGATCACACAGTTGATCATACTCTGGGTTCCACATGCATGTTTTAGCTGAAGGAAGAATACCTTAAACATGGGTAGTTGAAACCCGTGGAATGGGTACCATGCAATATGACTTCAAAGGGTCTTCATTTGCTCACCAAACCTCTCCAATCCTATCACTGCTGCGTTTATGCCCCTGTACACACGCTTGATTCTCTTTCAGAGACATAGCAATCCATAGGTTTTAGGATACTTACTAGTCAGGTACATTCTTAGGCGTTTAATATGGGGTGTTGGGTCCATTTCGTTGAGCAAGGAGTAGCTCTTGTCTATTCCATATTTGGCTTAAGGAACGTTATCTGTGCTCATTTGAATCTCTGGTTTTATGCAGCACCCCAACTCACCTTTACCCTTAAGCAAGCATAAGTTGGTTTTCTAAATTTGATACCCTGTTCTGTTTTGGAATTCAGTTCCTGTGTAGCCAAGTTTACATTCCGTGTATTAGTGATATCTTATGATGTTTCTTTTTCTGTGTGACTTATTTCAGTTAGAATCATCGTACCTGAATCCACTCATTATGCTGCTACGGGCCTGATGACATAGATTTCATTGCTGAGTGATACTGCATTGTACGTAAGTACCACAAGTTCTTTATCCATTTTTCACTTTCTCTGATATTGAACTTGTACGGTAAACGAGGTTCTTGTAAACAGAGGCGTCCCAAACTTTAGGGTGGCTGTGTCTTTTTGATTTAATTTCCCTAAGCTATAGGACCATAAGTGGAAGTGCCCTAGGCTCTGTTGCTTTGTTTTTTAGATGTTTCAGGAAACACCATACACTTCTCCCGAGTGGTTGTTCGCAATTTACATCCCGCCCTTCAGCATAAGAAGGCTCCCAGTTCTCCATGGCCTGTCCTGCCTTTCTGGATTTTACACTTTCTTCAGATGGCCCTTTTGACCGGGGGGAAGTGAGACTTCATTGTAGTGCAGATTTCCTTTGCAAGCTTGCTTGGTTGGCCAAAAAGGGCGTATGCGTTTTTTCCTGAATATATCCAGGAAAAAATGCATACGCCCTTTTTGGCCAAGTGCATCATTGTGGACGTTCTGCCTCTTTTCCTATGCTTTCAATGCAATTCCAGTCTACCTCCTGAAATCAGTTTCCTGCAATTCTGCCCCCCTTTCAAGTCCTCTTGGCAGCCTTACTTCAGTCTATTTTTGGACGATAGCTGTCATTTATAACTCTGCAGGTTTGTGAATTACAGTGCCCCTGAATTCCTTTCTTCAAATCGCTTTCTTTTGAGCTGGCCGCAACACCGCAGGATGGCTTCAGGCCCTAATCTGGTTCCGGCACGGCACGCTGAGCCTTTGGTTATTTCCTCTTCCTGTTGGGAAATGAGAGTTAAATTTGCCCGTCCAGACACCTCCAGCTAGTCTCTCATTGGTTCTCCCTATTCCTGTTCATCTACTGCAGAAATTGCAAACTGGGCCAAACAGGAGGTTAAAGGCGCTGACTCTCCAAGTGGGGAGAGTGTTAGTAAAGCGTCTGGAATGTTGCACCCGAGTACCAGGGTACGAAAACTGAGACATATTTGAACACGTCTCCCGATCACACGGTTGATCATACTCTGGGTTCCACATGCATGTTTTAGCTGAAGGAAGAATACCTTAAACCTGCAGAGTTGAGACCCGTGTAATGGGTACCATGCAATATGACTTCAAAGGGTCTTCATTTGCTCACCGAACCTCTCCAATCCTATCACTGCTGCGTTTATGCCCCTGTACACATGCTTGATTCTCTTTTGGAGACATAGCAATCCATAGGTTTTACGATACTTACTAGTCAGGTACATTCTTAGGCGTTTAATATGCGGTGTTGAGTCCATTTCGTTGAGCAAGGAGTAGCTCTTGTCTATTCCATATTTGACTTAAGGAACTTTATCTGTGCTCATTTCAATCTCTGGTTTTATGCAGCACCCCAACTCACCTTTACCCTTAAGCAAGCATAAGTTGGTTTTCTAAATTTGAGACCCTGTTCTGTTCTGTAATTCAGTTCCTGTGTAGCCAAGTTTACAATCCGTGTATTACTGATATCTTATGATGTTTCTTTTTCTGTGTGACTTATTTCATTTAGAATCATCATACCTGAATCCACTCATTGTGCTGCTAAGGGCCTGATGACACAGATTTCATTGCTGAGTGATATTGCTTTGTAAGTAAATACCACAACTTCTTTATCCATTTTTCACTTTCTGCGATGTTGAACTTGTACTGTAAACGAGGTTCTTGTAAACAGAGCCGTTCCAAACTTTGGGGTGGCTGTGTCTTTTTGATTTTAATTTCCCTAAGCTATAGGACCATAAGTGGAAGTGCCCTAGGTTCTGTTGCTTTGTTTTTTAGATGTTTCAGGAAACACCATACACTTCTCCCGAGTGGTTGTTGGCAATTTACATCCCGCCCATCAGCATAACAAGGCTCCCAGTTCTCCATGGCCTGTCCTGCCTTTCTGGATTTTACACTTTTTTCAGATGGCCCTTTTGACCGGGGGGAAGTGAGACTTCATTGTAGTGCAGATTTCCTTTGCAAGCTTGCTTGGTTGGCCAAAAAGGGCGTATGCGTTTTTTCCTGAATATATTCAGGAAAAAACGCATATGCCCTTTTTGGCCAAGTGCATCATTGTGGACGTTCTGCCTCTTTTCCTATGCTTTCAATGCAATTCCAGTCTACCTCCTGAAATCGGTTTCCTGCAATTCTGCCCCGCTTTCAAGTCCTCTTGGCAGCCTTACTTCAGTCTATTTTTGGACGATAGCTGTCATTTATAACTCTGCAGGTTTGTGAATTACAGTGCCCCTGAGCTCCTTTCTTCAACTCGCTTTCTTGTGACCTGGCCGCAACACCGCAGGATGGCTTCAGGCCCTAATCTGGTTCCGGTATGGCACGCTGAGCCTTTGGTTATTTCCTCTTCCTGTTGGGAAATGAGAGTTAAATTTGCCCGTCCAGACACCTCCAGCTAGCCTCTCATTGGTTCTCGTTATTCCTGTTCATCTTCCGCAGAAATTGCAAACTGGGCCAAACAGGAGGTTAAAGGCGCTGACTCTCCAAGTGGGGAGAGTGTTAGTAAAGCGTCTGGAATGTTGCACCCGAGTACCAGGGGAGGAAAACTGAAGACATATTTGAACACGTCTCCCGATCACATGGTTGATCATACTCTGGGTTCCACATGCATGTTTTAGCTGAAGGAAGAATACCTAAAACCTGGGTAGTTGAAACCCGTGGAATGGGTACCATGCAATATGACTTCAAAGGGTCTTCATTTGCTCACCGAACCTCTCCAATCCTATCACTGCTGCGTTTATGCCCCTGTACACATGCTTGATTCTCTTTCGGAGACATAGCAATCCATAGGTTTTAAGATACTTACTAGTCAGGTACATTCTTAGGCGTTTAATATGCGGTGTTGAGTCCATTTCGTTGAGCAAGGAGTAGCTCTTGTCTATTCCATATTTGGCTTAAGGAACTTTATCTGTGCTCATTTCAATCTCTGGTTTTATGCAGCAACCCAACTCACCTTTCCCCTTAAGCAAGCATAAGTTGGTTTTCTAAATTTGAGACCCTGTTCTGTTCTGTAATTCAGTTCCTGTGTAGCCAAGTTTACAATCCGTGTATTACTGATATCTTATGATGTTTCTTTTTCTGTGTGACTTATTTCATTTAGAATCATCATACCTGAATCCACTCATTGTGCTGCTAAGGGCCTGATGACACAGATTTCATTGCTGAGTGATATTGCTTTGTAAGTAAATACCACAACTTCTTTATCCATTTTTCACTTTCTGCGATGTTGAACTTGTACTGTAAACGAGGTTCTTGTAAACAGAGCCGTTCCAAACTTTGGGGTGGCTGTGTCTTTTTGATTTTAATTTCCCTAAGCTATAGGACCATAAGTGGAAGTGCCCTAGGTTCTGTTGCTTTGTTTTTTAGATGTTTCAGGAAACACCATACACTTCTCCCGAGTGGTTGTTGGCAATTTACATCCCGCCCATCAGCATAACAAGGCTCCCAGTTCTCCATGGCCTGTCCTGCCTTTCTGGATTTTACACTTTTTTCAGATGGCCCTTTTGACCGGGGGGAAGTGAGACTTCATTGTAGTGCAGATTTCCTTTGCAAGCTTGCTTGGTTGGCCAAAAAGGGCGTATGCGTTTTTTCCTGAATATATTCAGGAAAAAACGCATATGCCCTTTTTGGCCAAGTGCATCATTGTGGACGTTCTGCCTCTTTTCCTATGCTTTCAATGCAATTCCAGTCTACCTCCTGAAATCGGTTTCCTGCAATTCTGCCCCGCTTTCAAGTCCTCTTGGCAGCCTTACTTCAGTCTATTTTTGGACGATAGCTGTCATTTATAACTCTGCAGGTTTGTGAATTACAGTGCCCCTGAGCTCCTTTCTTCAACTCGCTTTCTTGTGACCTGGCCGCAACACCGCAGGATGGCTTCAGGCCCTAATCTGGTTCCGGTATGGCACGCTGAGCCTTTGGTTATTTCCTCTTCCTGTTGGGAAATGAGAGTTAAATTTGCCCGTCCAGACACCTCCAGCTAGCCTCTCATTGGTTCTCGTTATTCCTGTTCATCTTCCGCAGAAATTGCAAACTGGGCCAAACAGGAGGTTAAAGGCGCTGACTCTCCAAGTGGGGAGAGTGTTAGTAAAGCGTCTGGAATGTTGCACCCGAGTACCAGGGGAGGAAAACTGAAGACATATTTGAACACGTCTCCCGATCACATGGTTGATCATACTCTGGGTTCCACATGCATGTTTTAGCTGAAGGAAGAATACCTAAAACCTGGGTAGTTGAAACCCGTGGAATGGGTACCATGCAATATGACTTCAAAGGGTCTTCATTTGCTCACCGAACCTCTCCAATCCTATCACTGCTGCGTTTATGCCCCTGTACACATGCTTGATTCTCTTTCGGAGACATAGCAATCCATAGGTTTTAAGATACTTACTAGTCAGGTACATTCTTAGGCGTTTAATATGCGGTGTTGAGTCCATTTCGTTGAGCAAGGAGTAGCTCTTGTCTATTCCATATTTGGCTTAAGGAACTTTATCTGTGCTCATTTCAATCTCTGGTTTTATGCAGCAACCCAACTCACCTTTCCCCTTAAGCAAGCATAAGTTGGTTTTCTAAATCTGAGAACCTGTTCTGTTTTGGAATTCAGTTCCTGTGTAGCCAAGTTTACATTCCGTGTATTAGTGATATCTTATGATGTTTCTTCTTCTGTGTGACTTATGTCAGTTAGAATCATCGTACCTGAATCTACTCATTATGCTGCTACGGGCCTGATGACATAGATTTCATTGCTGAGTGATACTGCATTGTACGTAAATACCACAAGTTCTTTATCCATTTTTCACTTTCTGCGATGTTGAACTTGTACTGTAAACGAGGTTCTTGTAAACAGAGCCGTTCCAAACTTTGGGGTGGCTGTGTCTTTTTGATTTTAATTTCCCTAAGCTATAGGACCATAAGTGGAAGTGCCCTAGGCTCTGTTGCTTTGTTTTTTAGATGTTTCAGGAAACACCATACTCTTCTCCCAAGTGTCTGTTGCCAATTTACATCCCGCCCATCAGCATAACAAGGCTCCCAGTTCTCAATGGCCTGTTGCCTTTCTGGATTTTACACTTTTTTCAGATGGCCCTTTTGACCAGGGGGAAGTGAGACTTCATTGTAGTGCAGATTTCCTTTGCAAGCTTGCTTGGTTGGCCAAAAAGGGCGTATGCGTTTTTTCCTGAATATATTCAGGAAAAAACGCATACGCCCTTTTTGGCCAAGTGCATCATTGTGGACGTTCTGCCTCTTTTCCTATGCTTTCAATGCAATTCCAGTCTACCTCCTGAAATCGGTTTCCTGCAATTCTGCCCTGCTTTCAAGTCCTCTTGGCAGCCTTACTTCAGTCTATTTTTGGACGATAGCTGTCATTTATAACTCTGCAGGTTTGTGAATTACAGTGCCCCTGAGCTCCTTTCTTCAACTCGCTTTCTTTTGAGCTGGCCGCAACACCGCAGGATGGCTTCAGGCCCTAATCTGGTTCTGGCACGGCACGCTGAGCCTTTGGTTAATTCCTCTTCCTGGTGGGAAATGAGAGTTAAATTTGCCCGTCTAGACACCTCCAGCTAGTCTCTCATTGGTTCTCGCTATTCCTGTTCATCTTCCGCAGAAATTGCAAACTGGGCCAAACAGGAGGTTAAAGGCGCTGACTCTCCAAGTGGGGAGAGTGTTAGTAAAGCGTCTGGAATGTTGCACCCGAGTACCAGTGGAGGAAAACTGAGACATATTTGAACACGTCTCCCGTTCACATGGTTGATCATACTTGGGTTCCACATGCATGTTTTAGCTGAAGGAAGAATACCTTAAACCTGCAGAGTTGAGACCCGTGTAATGGCTACCATGCAATATGACTTCAAAGGGTCTTCATTTGCTCACCGAACCTCTCCAATCCTATCACTGCTGCGTTTATGCCCCTGTACACATGCTTGATTCTCTTTCGGAGACATAGCAATCCATAGGTTTTAAGATACTTACTAGTCAGGAACATTCTTAGGCGTTTAATATGGGGTGTTGAGTCCATTTCGTTGAGCAAGGAGTAGCTCTTGTCTATTCCATATTTGACTTAAGGAACTTTATCTGTGCTCATTTCAATCTCTGGTTTTATGCAGCACCCCAACTCACCTTTACCCTTAAGCAAGCATAAGTTGGTTTTCTAAATTTGAGACCCTGTTCTGTTCTGTAATTCAGTTCCTGTGTAGCCAAGTTTACATTCCGTGTATTACTGATATCTTATGATGTTTCTTTTTCTGTGTGACTTACTTCAGTTAGAATCATCATACCTGAATCCACTCATTGTGCTGCTAAGGGCCTGATGACACAGATTTCATTGCTGAGTGATATTGCTTTGTAAGTAAATACCACAACTTCTTTATCCATTTTTCACTTTCTGCAATGTTGAACTTGTACTGTAAACGAGGTTCTTGTAATCAGAGCCGTTCCAAACTTTGGGGTGGCTGTGTCTTTTTGATTTTAATTTCCCTAAGCTATAGGACCATAAGTGGAAGTGCCCTAGGTTCTGTTGCTTTGTTTTTTAGATGTTTTAGGAAACACCATACAGTTCTCCCGAGTGGTTGTTGGCAATTTACATCCCGCCCATCAGCATAACAAGGCTCCCAGTTCTCCATGGCCTGTCCTGCCTTTCTGGATTTTACACTTTTTTCAGATGGCCCTTTTGACCTGGGGGAAGTGAGACTTCATTGTAGTGCAGATTTCCTTTGCAAGCTTGCTTGGTTGGCCAAAAAGGGCGTATGCGTTTTTTCCTGAATATATTCAGGAAAAAACGCATACGCCCTTTTTGGCCAAGTGCATCATTGTGGACGTTCTGCCTCTTTTCCTATGCTTTCAATGCAATTCCAGTCTACCTCCTGAAATCGGTTTCCTGCAATTCTGCTCCGCTTTCAAGTCCTCTTGGCAGCCTTACTTCAGTCTATTTTTGGACGATAGCTGTCATTTATAACTCTGCAGGTTTGTGAATTACAGTGCCCCTGAGCTCCTTTCTTCAACTCGGTTTCTTTTGAGCTGGCCGCAACACCGCAGGATGGCTTCAGGCCCTAATATGGTTCCGGTACGGCACGCTGAGCCTTTGGTTATTTCCTCTTCCTGGTGGGAAATGAGAGTTAAATTTGCCCGTCCAGACACCTCCAGCTAGTCTCTCATTGGTTCTCGCTATTCCTGTTCATCTTCCGCAGAAATTGCAAACTGGGCCAAACAGGAGGTTAAAGGCGCTGACTCTCCAAGTGGGGAGAGTGTTAGTAAAGCGTCTGGAATGTTGCACCCGAGTACCAGTGGAGGAAAACTGAGACATATTTGAACACGTCTCCCGTTCACATGGTTGATCATACTTGGGTTCCACATGCATGTTTTAGCTGAAGGAAGAATACCTTAAACCTGCAGAGTTGAGACCCGTGTAATGGGTACCATGCAATATGACTTCAAAGGGTCTTCATTTGCTCACCGAACCTCTCCAATCCTATCACTGCTGCGTTTATGCCCCTGTACACATGCTTGATTCTCTTTTGGAGACATAGCAATCCATAGGTTTTACGATACTTACTAGTCAGGTACATTCTTAGGCGTTTAATATGCGGTGTTGAGTCCATTTCGTTGAGCAAGGAGTAGCTCTTGTCTATTCCATATTTGACTTAAGGAACTTTATCTGTGCTCATTTCAATCTCTGGTTTTATGCAGCACCCCAACTCACCTTTACCCTTAAGCAAGCATAAGTTGGTTTTCTAAATTTGAGACCCTGTTCTGTTCTGTAATTCAGTTCCTGTGTAGCCAAGTTTACAATCCGTGTATTACTGATATCTTATGATGTTTCTTTTTCTGTGTGACTTATTTCATTTAGAATCATCATACCTGAATCCACTCATTGTGCTGCTAAGGGCCTGATGACACAGATTTCATTGCTGAGTGATATTGCTTTGTAAGTAAATACCACAACTTCTTTATCCATTTTTCACTTTCTGCGATGTTGAACTTGTACTGTAAACGAGGTTCTTGTAAACAGAGCCGTTCCAAATTTTGGGGTGGCTGTGTCTTTTTGATTTTAATTTCCCTAAGCTATAGGACCATAAGTGGAAGTGCCCTAGGTTCTGTTGCTTTGTTTTTTAGATGTTTCAGGAAACACCATACACTTCTCCCGAGTGGTTGTTGGCAATTTACATCCCGCCCATCAGCATAACAAGGCTCCCAGTTCTCCATGGCCTGTCCTGCCTTTCTGGATTTTACACTTTTTTCAGATGGCCCTTTTGACCGGGGGGAAGTGAGACTTCATTGTAGTGCAGATTTCCTTTGCAAGCTTGCTTGGTTGGCCAAAAAGGGCGTATGCGTTTTTTCCTGAATATATTCAGGAAAAAACGCATACGCCCTTTTTGGCCAAGTGCATCATTGTGGACGTTCTGCCTCTTTTCCTATGCTTTCAATGCAATTCCAGTCTACCTCCTGAAATCGGTTTCCTGCAATTCTGCCCCGCTTTCAAGTCCTCTTGGCAGCCTTACTTCAGTCTATTTTTGGACGATAGCTGTCATTTATAACTCTGCAGGTTTGTGAATTACAGTGCCCCTGAGCTCCTTTCTTCAACTCGCTTTCTTGTGACCTGGCCGCAACACCGCAGGATGGCTTCAGGACCTAATCTGGTTCCGGTATGGCACGCTGAGCCTTTGGTTATTTCCTCTTCCTGTTGGGAAATGAGAGTTAAATTTGCCCGTCCAGACACCTCCGGCTAGCCTCTCATTGGTTCTCGTTATTCCTGTTCATCTTCCGCAGAAATTGCAAACTGGGCCAAACAGGAGGTTAAAGGCGCTGACTCTCCAAGTGGGGAGAGTGTTACTAAAGCGTCTGGAATGTTGCACCCGAGTACCAGGGGAGGAAAACTGAAGACATATTTGAACACGTCTCCTGATCACATGGTTGATCATACTCTGGGTTCCACATGCATGTTTTAGCTGAAGGAAGAATACCTAAAACCTGGGTAGTTGAAACCCGTGGAATGGGTACCATGCAATATGACTTCAAAGGGTCTTCATTTGCTCACCGAACCTCTCCAATCCTATCACTGCTGCGTTTATGCCCCTGTACACATGCTTGATTCTCTTTCGGAGACATAGCAATCCATAGGTTTTAAGATACTTACTAGTCAGGTACATTCTTAGGCGTTTAATATGCGGTGTTGAGTCCATTTCGTTGAGCAAGGAGTAGCTCTTGTCTATTCCATATTTGGCTTAAGGAACTTTATCTGTGCTCATTTCAATCTCTGGTTTTATGCAGCAACCCAACTCACCTTTCCCCTTAAGCAAGCATAAGTTGGTTTTCTAAATCTGAGAACCTGTTCTGTTTTGGAATTCAGTTCCTGTGTAGCCAAGTTTACATTCCGTGTATTAGTGATATCTTATGATGTTTCTTCTTCTGTGTGACTTATGTCAGTTAGAATCATCGTACCTGAATCTACTCATTATGCTGCTACGGGCCTGATGACATAGATTTCATTGCTGAGTGATACTGCATTGTACGTAAATACCACAAGTTCTTTATCCATTTTTCACTTTCTGCGATGTTGAACTTGTACTGTAAACGAGGTTCTTGTAAACAGAGCCGTTCCAAACTTTGGGGTGGCTCTGTCTTTTTGATTTTAATTTCCCTAAGCTATAGGACCATAAGTGGAAGTGCCCTAGGCTCTGTTGCTTTGTTTTTTAGATGTTTCAGGAAACACCATACTCTTCTCCCAAGTGTCTGTTGCCAATTTACATCCCGCCCATCAGCATAACAAGGCTCCCAGTTCTCAATGGCCTGTTGCCTTTCTGGATTTTACACTTTTTTCAGATGGCCCTTTTGACCAGGGGGAAGTGAGACTTCATTGTAGTGCAGATTTCCTTTGCAAGCTTGCTTGGTTGGCCAAAAAGGGCGTATGCGTTTTTTCCTGAATATATTCAGGAAAAAACGCATACGCCCTTTTTGGCCAAGTGCATCATTGTGGACGTTCTGCCTCTTTTCCTATGCTTTCAATGCAATTCCAGTCTACCTCCTGAAATCGGTTTCCTGCAATTCTGCCCTGCTTTCAAGTCCTCTTGGCAGCCTTACTTCAGTCTATTTTTGGACGATAGCTGTCATTTATAACTCTGCAGGTTTGTGAATTACAGTGCCCCTGAGCTCCTTTCTTCAACTCGCTTTCTTGTGACCTGGCCGCAACACCGCAGGATGGCTTCAGGCCCTAATCTGGTTCTGGTACGGCACGCTGAGCCTTTGGTTAATTCCTCTTCCTGGTGGGAAATGAGAGTTAAATTTGCCCGTCTAGACACCTCCAGCTAGCCTCTCATTGGTTCTCGCTATTCCTGTTCATCTTCCTCAGAAATTGCAAACTGGGCCAAACAGGAGGTTAAAGGCGCTGACTCTCCAAGTGGGGAGAGTGTTAGTAAAGCGTCTGGAATGTTGCACCCGAGTACCAGGGGAGGAAAACTGAAGACATATTTGAACACGTCTCCCGATCACATGGTTTATCATACTCTGGGTTCCACATGCATGTTTTAGCTGAAGGAAGAATACCTAAAACCTGGGTAGTTGAAACCCGTGGAATGGGTACCATGCAATATGACTTCAAAGGGTCTTCATTTGCTCACCGAACCTCTCCAATCCTATCACTGCTGCGTTTATGCCCCCGTACACATGCTTGATTCTCTTTTGGAGACATAGCAATCCATAGGTTTTAAGATACTTACTAGTCAGGTACATTCTTAGGCGTTTAATATGCGGTGTTGAGTCCATTTCGTTGAGCAAGGAGTAGCTCTTGTCTATTCCATATTTGGCTTAAGGAACTTTATCTGTGCTCATTTCAATCTCTGGTTTTATGCAGCAACCCAACTCACCTTTCCCCTTAAGCAAGCATAAGTTGGTTTTCTAAATCTGAGAACCTGTTCTGTTTTGGAATTCAGTTCCTGTGTAGCCAAGTTTACATTCCGTGTATTAGTGATATCTTATGATGTTTCTTCTTCTGTGTGACTTATGTCAGTTAAAGTCATCGTACCTGAATCTACTCATTATGCTGCTACGGGCCTGATGACATAGATTTCATTGCTGAGTGATACTGCATTGTACGTAAATACCACAAGTTCTTTATCCATTTTTCACTTTCTGCGATGTTGAACTTGTACTGTAAACGAGGTTCTTGTAAACAGAGCCGTTCCAAACTTTGGGGTGGCTCTGTCTTTTTGATTTTAATTTCCCTAAGCTATAGGACCATAAGTGGCAGTGCCCTAGGCTCTGTTGCTTTGTTTTTTAGATGTTTCAGGAAACACCATACTCTTCTCCCAAGTGTCTGTTGGCAATTTACATCCCGCCCATCAGCATAACAAGGCTCCCAGTTCTCCATGGCCTGTCCTGCCTTTCTGGATTTTACACTTTTTTCAGATGGCCCTTTTGACCGGGGGGAAGTGAGACTTCATTGTAGTGCAGATTTCCTTTGCAAGCTTGCTTGGTTGGCCAAAAAGGGCGTATGCGTTTTTTCCTGAATATATTCAGGAAAAAACGCATACGCCCTTTTTGGCCAAGTGCATCATTGTGGACGTTCTGCCTCTTTTCCTATGCTTTCAATGCAATTCCAGTCTACCTCCTGAAATCGGTTTCCTGCAATTCTGCCCTGCTTTCAAGTCCTCTTGGCAGCCTTACTTCAGTCTATTTTTGGACGATAGCTGTCATTTATAACTCTGCAGGTTTGTGAATTACAGTGCCCCTGAGCTCCTTTCTTCAACTCGCTTTCTTGTGACCTGGCCGCAACACCGCAGGATGGCTTCAGGCCCTAATCTGGTTCTGGCCCGGCATGCTGAGCCTTTGGTTAATTCCTCTTCCTGGTGGGAAATGAGAGTTAAATTTGCCCGTCCAGACACCTCCAGCTAGCCTCTCATTGGTTCTCGCTATTCCTGTTCATCTTCCGCAGAAATTGCAAACTGGGCCAAACAGGAGGTTAAAGGGACTGACTCTCCAAGTGGGGAGAGTGTTAGTAAAGCGTCTGGAATGTTGCACCCGAGTACCAGGGGAGGAAAACTGAGACATATTTGAACACGTCTCCCGATCACATGGTTGATCATACTCTAGGTTCCACATGCATGTTTTAGCTGAAGGAAGAATACCTTAAACCTGGGTAGTTGAAACCCGTGGAATGGGTACCATGCAATATGACTTCAAAGGGTCTTCATTTGCTCACCGAACCTCTCCAATCCTATCACTGCTGCGTTTATGCCCCTGTACACATGCTTGATTCTCTTTTGGAGACATAGCAATCCATAGGTTTTAAGATACTTACAAGTCATGTACATTCTTAGGCGTTTAATATGGGGTGTTGAGTCCATTTCGTTGAGCAAAGAGTAGCTCTTGTCTATTCCATATTTGACTTAAGGAACTTTATCTGTGCTCATTTCAATCTCTGGTTTTATGCAGCACCCCAACTCACCTTTACCCTTAAGCAAGCATAAGTTGCTTTTCTAAATTTGAGACCCTGTTCTGTTCTGTAATTCAGTTCCTGTGTAGCCAAGTTTCCATTCCGTGTATTACTGATATCTTATGATGTTTCTTTTTCTGTGTGACTTATTTCAGTTAGAATCATCATACGTGAATCCACTCATTGTGCTGCTAAGGGCCTAATGACATAGATTTCATTGCTGAGTGATATTGCTTTGTAAGTGAATACCACAACTTCTTTATCCATTTTTCTCTTTCTGCGATGTTGAACTTGTACTGTAAACGAGGTTCTTGTAAACAGAGGCGTCCCAAACTTTGGGGTGGCTGTGTCTTTTTGATTTTAATTTCCCTAAGCTATAAGACCATAAGTGGAAGTGCCCTAGGCTCTTTTGCTTTGTTTTTTAGATGTTTCAGGAAACACCATACACTTCTCCCAAGTGTCTGTTGGCAATTTACATCCCGCCCATCAGCATAACAAGGCTCCCAGTTCTCAATGGCCTGTTGCCTTTCTGGATTTTACACTTTTTTCAGATGGCCCTTTTGACCGGGGGGAAGTGAGACTTCATTGAAGTGCAGATTTCCTTTGCAAGCTTGCTTGGTTGGCCAAAAAGGGCGTATGCGATTTATTCTGAATATATTCAGGAAAAAACACATATGCACTTTTTGGCCAAGTGCATCATTGTGGACGTTCTGCCTCTTTTCCTATGCTTTCAATGCAATTCCAGTCTACCTCCTGAAATCGGTTTCCTGCAATTCTGCCCCGCTTTCAAGTCCTCTTGGCAGCCTTACTTCAGTCTATTTTTGGACGATAGCTGTCATTTATAACTCTGCAGGTTTGTGAATTACAGTGCCCCTGAGCTCCTTTCTTCAACTCGCTTTCTTGTGACCTGGCCGCAACACCGCAGGATGGCTTCAGGCCCTAATCTGGTTCTGGCCCGGCATGCTGAGCCTTTGGTTAATTCCTCTTCCTGGTGGGAAATGAGAGTTAAATTTGCCCGTCCAGACACCTCCAGCTAGCCTCTCATTGGTTCTCGCTATTCCTGTTCATCTTCCGCAGAAATTGCAAACTGGGCCAAACAGGAGGTTAAAGGGACTGACTCTCCAAGTGGGGAGAGTGTTAGTAAAGCGTCTGGAATGTTGCACCCGAGTACCAGGGGAGGAAAACTGAGACATATTTGAACACGTCTCCCGATCACATGGTTGATCATACTCTAGGTTCCACATGCATGTTTTAGCTGAAGGAAGAATACCTTAAACCTGGGTAGTTGAAACCCGTGGAATGGGTACCATGCAATATGACTTCAAAGGGTCTTCATTTGCTCACCGAACCTCTCCAATCCTATCACTGCTGCGTTTATGCCCCTGTACACATGCTTGATTCTCTTTCGGAGACATAGCAATCCATAGGTTTTAAGATACTTACAAGTCATGTACATTCTTAGGCGTTTAATATGGGGTGTTGAGTCCATTTCGTTGAGCAAGGAGTAGCTCTTGTCTATTCCATATTTGACTTAAGGAACTTTATCTGTGCTCATTTCAATCTCTGGTTTTATGCAGCACCCCAACTCACCTTTACCCTTAAGCAAGCATAAGTTGTTTTTCTAAATTTGAGACCCTGTTCTGTTCTGTAATTCAGTTCCTGTGTAGCCAAGTTTCCATTCCGTGTATTACTGATATCTTATGATGTTTCTTTTTCTGTGTGACTTATTTCAGTTAGAATCATCATACGTGAATCCACTCATTGTGCTGCTAAGGGCCTAATGACATAGATTTCATTGCTGAGTGATATTGCTTTGTAAGTGAATACCACAACTTCTTTATCCATTTTTCTCTTTCTGCGATGTTGAACTTGTACTGTAAACGAGGTTCTTGTAAACAGAGGCGTCCCAAACTTTGGGGTGGCTGTGTCTTTTTGATTTTAATTTCCTTAAGCTATAGGACCATAAGTGGAAGTGCCCTAGGCTCTTTTGCTTTGTTTTTTAGATGTTTCAGGAAACACCATACACTTCTCCCAAGTGTCTGTTGGCAATTTACATCCCGCCCATCAGCATAACAAGGCTCCCAGTTCTCAATGGCCTGTTGCCTTTCTGGATTTTACACTTTTTTCAGATGGCCCTTTTGACCGGGGGGAAGTGAGACTTCATTGAAGTGCAGATTTCCTTTGCAAGCTTGCTTGGTTGGCCAAAAAGGGCGTATGCGATTTATCCTGAATATATTCAGGAAAAAACACATACGCACTTTTTGGCCAAGTGCATCATTGTGGACGTTCTGCCTCTTTTCCTATGCTTTCAATGCAATTCCAGTCTACCTCCTGAAATCGGTTTCCTGCAATTCTGCCCCGCTTTCAAGTCCTCTTGGCAGCCTTACTTCAGTCTATTTTTGGACGATAGCTGTCATTTATAACTCTGCAGGTTTGTGAATTACAGTGCCCCTGAGCTCCTTTCTTCAACTCGCTTTCTTGTGAGCTGGCCGCAACACCGCAGGATGGCTTCAGGCCCTAATCTGGTTCCGGCCCGGCATGCTGAGCCTTTGGTTAATTCCTCTTCCTGGTGGGAAATGAGAGTTAAATTTGCCCGTCCAGACACCTCCAGCTAGCCTCTCATTGGTTCTCGCTATTCCTGTTCATCTTCCGCAGAAATTGCAAACTGGGCCAAACAGGAGGTTAAAGGGACTGACTCTCCAAGTGGGGAGAGTGTTAGTAAAGCGTCTGGAATGTTGCACCCGAGTACCAGGGGAGGAAAACTGAGACATATTTGAACACGTCTCCCGATCACATGGTTGATCATACTCTAGGTTCCACATGCATGTTTTAGCTGAAGGAAGAATACCTTAAACCTGGGTAGTTGAAACCTGTGGAATGGGTACCATGCAATATGATTACAAAGGGTCTTCATTTGCTCACCGAACCTCTCCAATCCTATCACTGCTGCGTTTATGCCCCTGTACACATGCTTGATTCTCTTTCGGAGACATAGCAATCCATAGGTTTTAAGATACTTACTAGTCAGGTACATTCTTAGGCGTTTAATATGGGGTGTTGAGTCCATTTCGTTGAGCAAGGAGTAGCTCTTGTCTATTCCATATTTGGCTTAAGGAACTTTATCTGTGCTCATTTCAATCTCTGGTTTTATGCAGCACCCCAACTCACCTTTCCCCTTAAGCAAGCATAAGTTGGTTTTCTAAATTTGAGACCCTGTTCTGTTCTGTAATTCAGTTCCTGTGTAGCCAAGTTTACATTCCGTGTATTACTGATATCTTATGATATTTCTTTTTCTGTGTGACTTATTTCAGTTAGAATCATCATACCTGAATCCACTCATTGTGCTGCTAAGGGCCTGATGACACAGATTTCATTGCTGAATGATATTGCTTTGTAAGTAAATACCACAACTTCTTTATCCATTTTTCACTTTCTGCGATGTTGAACTTGTACTGTAAACGAGGTTCTTGTAAACAGAGCCGTTCCAAACTTTGGGGTGGCTGTGTCTTTTTGATTTTAATTTCCCTAAGCTATAGGACCATAAGTGGAAGTGCCCTAGGTTCTGTTGCTTTGTTTTTTAGATGTTTCAGGAAACACCATACACTTCTCCCGAGTGGTTGTTGGCAATTTACATCCCGCCCATCAGCATAACAAGGCTCCCAGTTCTCCATGGCCTGTCCTGCCTTTCTGGACTTTACACTTTTTTCAGATGGCCCTTTTGACTGGGGGGAAGTGAGACTTCATTGTAGTGCAGATTTCCTTTGCAAGCTTGCTTGGTTGGCCAAAAAGGGCGTATGCGTTTTTTCCTGAATATATTCAGGAAAAAACGCATACGCCCTTTTTGGCCAAGTGCATCATTGTGGACGTTCTGCCTCTTTTCCTATGCTTTCAATGCAATTCCAGTCTACCTCCTGAAATCGGTTTCCTGCAATTCTGCCCTGCTTTCAAGTCCTCTTGGCAGCCTTACTTCAGTCTATTTTTGGACGATAGCTGTCATTTATAACTCTGCAGGTTTGTGAATTACAGTGCCCCTGAGCTCCTTTCTTCAACTCGCTTTCTTGTGACCTGGCCGCAACACCGCAGGATGGCTTCAGGCCCTAATCTGGTTCCGGCACGGCACGCTGAGCCTTTGGTTATTTCCTCTTCCTGGTGGGAAATGAGAGTTAAATTTGCCCGTCCAGACACCTCCAGCTAGTCTCTCATTGGTTCTCGCTATTCCTGTTCATCTTCCGCAGAAATTGCAAACTGGGCCAAACAGGAGGTTAAAGGCGCTGACTCTCCAAGTGGGGAGAGTGTTAGTAAAGCGTCTGGAATGTTGCACCCGAGTACCAGGGGAGGAAAACTGAGACATATTTGAACACGTCTCCCGATCACATGGTTGATCATACTCTAGGTTCCACATGCATGTTTTAGCTGAAGGAAGAATACCTTAAACCTGGGTAGTTGAAACCCGTGGAATGGGTACCATGCAATATGATTTCAAAGGGTCTTCATTTGCTCACCGAACCTCTCCAATCCTATCACTGCTGCGTTTATGCCCCTGTACACATGCTTGATTCTCTTTCGGAGACATAGCAATCCATAGGTTTTAAGATACTTACTAGTCAGTTACATTCTTAGGCGTTTAATATGGGGTGTTGAGTCCATTTCGTTGAGCAAGGAGTAGCTCTTGTGTATTACATATTTGGCTTAAGGAACTTTATCTGTGCTCATTTCAATCTCTGGTTTTATGCAGCACCCCAACTCACCTTTACCCTTAAGCAAGCATAAGTTGGTTTTCTAAATTTGAGACCCTGTTCTGTTCTGTAATTCAGTTCCTGTGTAGCCAAGTTTACATTCCGTGTATTACTGATATCTTATGATGTTTCTTTTTCTGTGTGACTTATTTCAGTTAGAATCATCATACCTGAATCCACTCATTGTGCTGCTAAGGGCCTGATGACACAGATTTCATTGCTGAGTGATATTGCTTTGTAAGTAAATACCACAACTTCTTTATCCATTTTTCACTTTCTGCGATGTTGAACTTGTACTGTAAACGAGGTTCTTGTAAACAGAGCCGTTCCAAACTTTGGGGTGGCTGTGTCTTTTTGATTTTAATTTCCCTAAGCTATAGGACCATAAGTGGAAGTGCCCTAGGTTCTGTTGCTTTGTTTTTTAGATGTTTCAGGAAACACCATACACTTCTCCCGAGTGGTTGTTGGCAATTTACATCCCGCCCATCAGCATAACAAGGCTCCCAGTTCTCCATGGCCTGTCCTGCCTTTCTGGATTTTACACTTTTTTCAGATGGCCCTTTTGACCGGGGGGAAGTGAGACTTCATTGTAGTGCAGATTTCCTTTGCAAGCTTGCTTGGTTGGCCAAAAAGGGCGTATGCGTTTTTTCCTGAATATATTCAGGAAAAAACGCATACGCCCTTTTTGGCCAAGTGCATCATTGTGGACGTTCTGCCTCTTTCCCTATGCTTTCAATGCAATTCCAGTCTACCTCCTGAAATCGGTTTCCTGCAATTCTGCCCCGCTTTCAAGTCCTCTTGGCAGCCTTACTTCAGTCTATTTTTGGACGATAGCTGTCATTTATAACTCTGCAGGTTTGTGAATTACAGTGCCCCTGAGCTCCTTTCTTCAACTCCCTTTCTTTTGAGCTGGCCGCAACACCGCAGGATGGCTTCAGGCCCTAATCTGGTTCTGGTACGGTCGGTGAGCCTTTGGTTATTTCCTCTTCCTGGTGGGAAATGAGAGTTAAATTTGCCCGTCCAGACACCTCCAGCTAGCCTCTCATTGGTTCTCGCTATTCCTGTTCATCTTCCGCAGAAATTGCAAACTGGGCCAAACAGGAGGTTAAAGGCGCTGACTCTCCAAGTGGGGAGAGTGTTAGTAAAGCGTCTGGAATGTTGCACCCGAGTACCAGGGGAGGAAAACTGAGACATATTTGAACACGTCTCCCGTTCACATGGTTGATCATACTTGGGTTCCACATGCATGTTTTAGCTGAAGGAAGAATACCTAAAACCTGGGTAGTTGAAACCCGTGGAATGGGTACCATGCAATATGACTTCAAAGGGTCTTCATTTGCTCACCGAGCCTCTCCAATCCTATCACTGCTGCGTTTATGCCCCTGTACACATGCTTGATTCTCTTTCGGAGACATAGCAATCTCTAGGTTTTAAGATACTTACTAGTCTGGTACATTCTTAGGCGTTTAATATGCGGTGTTGAGTCCATTTCGTTGAGCAAGGAGTAGCTCTTGTCTATTCCATATTTGGCTTAAGGAACTTTATCTGTGCTCATTTCAATCTCTGGTTTTATGCAGCACCCCAACTCACCTTTCCCCTTAAGCAAGCATAAGTTGGTTTTCTAAATTTGAGACCCTGTTCTGTTCTGTAATTCAGTTCCTGTGTAGCCAAGTTTACATTCCATGTATTACTGATATCTTATGATGTTTCTTTTTCTGTGTGACTTATTTCAGTTAGAATCATCATACCTGAATCCACTCATTGTGCTGCTAAGGGCCTGATGACACAGATTTTATTGCTGAGTGATATTGCTTTGTAAGTAAATAGCACAACTTCTTTATCCATTTTTCACTTTCTGCGATGTTGAACTTGTACTGTAAACGAGGTTCTTGTAAACAGAGCCGTTCCAAACTTTGGGGTGGCTGTGTCTTTTTGATTTTAATTTCCCTAAGCTATAGGACCATAAGTGGAAGTGCCCTAGGTTCTGTTGCTTTGTTTTTTAGATGTTTCAGGAAACACCATACACTTCTCCCGAGTGGTTGTTCGCAATTTACATCCCGCCCATCAGCATAACAAGGCTCCCAGTTCTCCATGGCCTGTCCTGCCTTTCTGGATTTTACACTTTTTTCAGATGGCCCTTTTGACCGGGGGGAAGTGAGACTTCATTGTAGTGCAGATTTCCTTTGCAAGCTTGCTTGGTTGGCCAAAAAGGGCGTATGCGTTTTTTCCTGAATATATTCAGGAAAAAACGCATACGCCCTTTTTGGCCAAGTGCATCATTGTGGACGTTCTGCCTCTTTTCCTATGCTTTCAATGCAATTCCAGTCTACCTCCTGAAATCGGTTTCCTGCAATTCTGCCCCGCTTTCAAGTCCTCTTGGCAGCCTTACTTCAGTCTATTTTTGGACGATAGCTGTCATTTATAACTCTGCAGGTTTGTGAATTACAGTGCCCCTGAGCTCCTTTCTTCAACTCGCTTTCTTTTGAGCTGGCCGCAACACCGCAGGATGGCTTCAGGCCCTAATCTGGTTCCGGCACGCCCGCTGAGCCTTTGGTTATTTCCTCTTCCTGGTGGGAAATGAGAGTTAAATTTGCCCGTCCAGACACCTCCAGCTAGCCTCTCATTGGTTCTCGCTATTCCTGTTCATCTTCCGCAGAAATTGCAAACTGGGCCAAACAGGAGGTTAAAGGGACTGACTCTCCAAGTCGGGAGAGTGTTAGTAAAGCGTCTGGAATGTTGCACCCGAGTACCAGGGGAGGAAAACTGAGACATATTTGAACACGTCTCCCGATCACATGGTTGATTATACTCTAGGTTCCACATGCATGTTTTAGCTGAAGGAAGAATACCTTAAACCTGGGTAGTTGAAACCCGTGGAATGGGTACCATGCAATATGACTTCAAAGGGTCTTCATTTGCTCACCGAACCTCTCCAATCCTATCACTGCTGCGTTTATGCCCCTGTACACATGCTTGATTCTCTTTCGGAGACATAGCAATCCATAGGTTTTAAGATACTTACTAGTCAGGTACATTCTTAGGCGTTTAATATGCGGTGTTGAGTCCATTTCGTTGAGCAAGGAGTAGCTCTTGTCTATTCCATATTTGACTTAAGGAACTTTATCTGTGCTCATTTCAATCTCTGGTTTTATGCAGCACCCCAACTCACATTTACCCTTAAGCAAGCATAAGTTGGTTTTCTAAATTTGAGTCCCTGTTCTGTTCTGTAATTCAGTTCCTGTGTAGCCAAGTTTACATTCCGTGTATTACTGATATCTTATGATGTTTCTATTTCTGTGTGACTTACTTCAGTTAGAATCATCATACCTGAATCCACTCATTGTGCTGCCAAGGGCCTGATGACACAGATTTCATTGCTGAGTGATATTGCTTTGTAAGTAAATACCACAACTTCTTTATCCATTTTTCACTTTCTGCGATGTTGAACTTGTACTGTAAACGAGGTTCTTGTAAACAGAGCCGTTCCAAACTTTGGGGTGGCTGTGTCTTTTTGATTTTAATTTCCCTAAGCTATAGGACCATAAGTGGAAGTGCCCTAGGTTCTGTTGCTTTGTTTTTTAGATGTTTCAGGAAACACCATACACTTCTCCTGAGTGTCTGTTGGCAATTTACATCCCGCCCATCAGCATAACAAGGCTCCCAGTTCTCCATGGCCTGTCCTGCCTTTCTGGATTTTACACTTTTTTCAGATGGCCCTTTTGACCGGGGGGAAGTGAGACTTCATTGTAGTGCAGATTTCCTTTGCAAGCTTGCTTGGTTGGCCAAAAAGGGCGTATGCGTTTTTTCCTGAATATATTCAGGAAAAAACGCATACGCCCTTTTTGGCCAAGTGCATCATTGTGGACGTTCTGCCTCTTTTCCTATGCTTTCAATGCAATTCCAGTCTACCTCCTGAAATCGGTTTCCTGCAATTCTGCCCCGCTTTCAAGTCCTCTTGGCAGCCTTACTTCAGTCTATTTTTGGACGATAGCTGTCATTTATAACTCTGCAGGTTTGTGAATTACAGTGCCCCTGAGCTCCTTTCTTCAACTCGCTTTCTTTTGAGCTGGCCGCAACACCGCAGGATGGCTTCAGGCCCTAATCTGGTTCCGGTACGGCACGCTGAGCCTTTGGTTATTTCCTCTTCCTGTTGGGAAATGAGAGTTAAATTTGCCCGTCCAGACACCTCCAGCTAGCCTCTCATTGGTTCTCGCTATTCCTGTTCATCTTCCGCAGAAATTGCAAACTGGGCCAAACAGGAGGTTAAAGGCGCTGACTCTCCAAGTGGGGAGAGTGTTAGTAAAGCGTCTGGAATGTTGCACCCGAGTACCAGGGTAGGAAAACTGAGACATATTTGAACACGTCTCCCGTTCACATGGTTGATCGTACTTGGGTTCCACATGCATGTTTTAGCTGAAGGAAGAATACCTTAAACCTGGAGAGTTGAGACCCGTGTAATGGGTACCATGCAATATGACTTCAAAGGGTCTTCATTTGCTCACCGAACCTCTCCAATCCTATCACTGCTGCGTTTATGCCCCTGTACACATGCTTGATTCTCTTTTGGAGACATAGCAATCCATAGGTTTTAAGATACTTACTAGTCAGGTACATTCTTAGGCGTTTAATATGCGGTGTTGAGTCCATTTCGTTGAGCAAGGAGTAGCTGTTGTCTATTCCATATTTGACTTAAGGAACTTTATCTGTGCTCATTTCAATCTCTGGTTTTATGCAGCACCCCAACTCACCTTTACCCTTAAGCAGGCATAAGTTGGTTTCCTAAATTTGAGACCCTGTTCTGTTCTGTAATTCAGTTCCTGTGTAGCCAAGTTTACATTCCGTGTATTACTGATATCTTATGATGTTTCTTTTTCTGTGTGACTTATTTCAGTTAGAATCATCATACCTGAATCCACTCATTGTGATGCTAAGGGCCTGATGACATAGATTTCATTGCTGAGTGATATTGCTTTGTAAGTAAATACCACAACTTCTTTATCCATTTTTCACTTTCTGCGATGTTGAACTTGTACTGTAAACGAGGTTCTTGTAAACAGAGGCGTCCCAAACTTTGGGGTGGCTGTGTCTTTTTGATTTTAATTTCCCTAAGCTATAGGACCATAAGTGGCAGTGCCCTACGCTCTGTTGCTTTGTTTTTTAGATGTTTCAGGAAACACCATACACTTCTCCTGAGTGTCTGTTGGCAATTTACATCCCGCCCATCAGCATAACAAGGCTCCCAGTTCTCCATGGCCTGTCCTGCCTTTCTGGATTTTACACTTTTTTCAGATGGCCCTTTTGACCGGGGGGAAGTGAGACTTCATTGTAGTGCAGATTTCCTTTGCAAGCTTGCTTGGTTGGCCAAAAAGTGCGTATGCGTTTTTTCCTGAATATATTCAGGAAAAAACGCATACGCCCTTTTTGGCCAAGTGCATCATTGTGGACGTTCTGCCTCTTTTCCTATGCTTTCAATGCAATTCCAGTCTACCTCCTGAAATCGGTTTCCTGCAATTCTGCCCCGCTTTCAAGTCCTCTTGGCAGCCTTACTTCAGTCTATTTTTGGACGATAGCTGTCATTTATAACTCTGCAGGTTTGTGAATTACAGTGCCCCTGAGCTCCTTTCTTCAACTCGCTTTCTTGTGACCTGGCCGCAACACCGCAGGATGGCTTCAGGCCCTAATCTGGTTCCGGCCCGGCATGCTGAGCCTTTGGTTAATTCCTCTTCCTGGTGGGAAATGAGAGTTAAATTTGCCCGTCCAGACACCTCCAGCTAGCCTCTCATTGGTTCTCGCTATTCCTGTTCATCTTCCGCAGAAATTGCAATCTGGGCCAAACAGGAGGTTAAAGGGACTGACTCTCGAAGTGGGGAGAGTGTTAGTAAAGCGTCTGGAATGTTGCACCCGAGTACCAGGGGAGGAAAACTGAGACATATTTGAACACGTCTCCCGATCACATGGTTGATCATACTCTAGCTTCCACATGCATGTTTTAGCTGAAGGAAGAATACCTTAAACCTGGGTAGTTGAAACCCGTGGAATGGGTACCATGCAATATGACTTCAAAGGGTCTTCATTTGCTCACCGAACCTCTCCAATCCTATCACTGCTGCGTTTATGCCCCTGTACACATGCTTGATTCTCTTTCGGAGACATAGCAATCCATAGGTTTTAAGATACTTACTAGTCAGGTACATTCTTAGGCGTTTAATATGGGGTGTTGAGTCCATTTCGTTGAGCAAGGAGTAGCTCTTGTCTATTCCATATTTGGCTTAAGGAACTTTATCTGTGCTCATTTCAATCTCTGGTTTTATGCAGCACCCCAACTCACCTTTCCCCTTAAGCAAGCATAAGTTGGTTTTCTAAATTTGAGACCCTGTTCTGTTTTGGAATGCAGTTCCTGTGTAGCCAAGTTTACATTCCGTGTATTAGTGATATCTTATGATGTTTCTTTTTCTGTGTGACTTATTTCAGTTAGAATCATGATACCTGAATCCACTCATTGTGCTGCTAAGGGCCTGATGACACAGATTTCATTGCTGAGTGATATTGCTTTGTAAGTAAATACCACAAGTTCTTTATCCATTTTTCACTTTCTGCGATGTTGAACTTGTACTGTAAACGAGGTTCTTGTAAACAGAGCCGTTCCAAACTTTGGGGTGGCTGTGTCTTTTTCATTTTAATTTCCCTAAGCTATAGGACCATAAGTGGAAGTGCGCTAGGTTCTCTTGCTTTGTTTTTTAGTTGTTTCAGGAAACACCATACACTTCTCCCAAGTGGTTCTTGGCAATTTACATCCCGCCAATCAGCATAACAAGGCTCCCAGTTCTCCATGGCCTGTCCTGCCTTTCTGGATTTTACACGTTTTTCAGATGGCCCTTTTGACCGGGGGGAAGTGAGACTTCATTGTAGTGCAGATTTCCTTTGCAAGCTTGCTTGGTTGGCCAAAAAGGGCGTATGCGTTTTTTCCTGAATATATTCAGGAAAAAACGCATACGCCCTTTTTGGCCAAGTGCATCATTGTGGACGTTCTGCCTCTTTTCCTATGCTTTCAATGCAATTCCAGTCTACCTCCTGAAATCGGTTTCCTGCAATTCTGCCCCGCTTTCAAGTCCTCTTGGCAGCCTTACTTCAGTCTATTTTTGGACGATAGCTGTCATTTATAACTCTGCAGGTTTGTGAATTACAGTGCCCCTGAGCTCCTTTCTTCAACTCGCTTTCTTGTGACCTGGCCACAACACCGCAGGATGGCTTCAGGCCCTAATCTGGTTCCGGCACGGCACAGTGAGCCTTTGGTTATTTCCTCTTCCTGGTGGGAAATGAGAGTTAAATTTGCCCGTCCAGACACCTCCAGCTAGTCTCTCATTGGTTCTCGCTATTCCTGTTCATCTTCCGCAGAAATTGCAAACTGGGCAAAACAGGAGGTTAAAGGGACTGACTCTCCAAGTGGGGAGAGTGTTAGTAAAGCGTCTGGAATGTTGCACCTGAGTACCAGGGGAGGAAAACTGAGACATATTTGAACACGTCTCCCGTTCACATGGTTGATCATACTTGGGTTCCACATGCATGTTTTAGCTGAAGGAAGAATACCTTAAACCTGGAGAGTTAAGACCCGTGTAATGGGTACCATGCAATATGACTTCAAAGGGTCTTCATTTGCTCACTGAACCTCTCCAATCCTATCACTGCTGCGTTTATGCCCCTGTACACATGCTTGATTCTCTTTTGGAGACATAGCAATCCATAGGTTTTAAGATACTTGCTAGTCAGGTACATTCTTAGACGTTTAATATGCGGTGTTGAGTCCATTTCGTTGAGCAAGGAGTAGCTCTTGTCTATTCCATATTTGGCTTAAGGAACTTTATCTGTGCTCATTTCAATCTCTGGTTTTATGCAGCACCCCAACTCACCTTTCCCCTTAAGCAAGCATAAGTTGGTTTTCTAAATTTGAGACCCTGTTCTGTTCTGTAATTCAGTTCCTGTGTAGCCAAGTTTACATTCCGTGTATTACTGATATCTTATGATGATTCTTTTTCTGTGTGACTTACTTCAGTTAGAATCATCATACCTGAATCCACTCATTGTGCTGCTAAGGGCCTGATGACACAGATTTCATTGCTGAGTGATATTGCTTTGTAAGTAAATACCACAACTTCTTTTCCATTTTTCACTTTCTGCGATGTTGAACTTGTACTGTAAACGAGGTTCTTGTAAACAGAGCCGTTCCAAACTTTGGGGTGGCTGTGTCTTTTTGATTTTAATTTCCCTAAGCTATAGGACCATAAGTGGAAGTGCCCTAGGTTCTGTTGCTTTGTTTTTTAGATGTTTCAGGAAACACCATACACTTCTCCCGAGTGGTTGTTGGCAATTTACATCCCGCCCATCAGCATAACAAGCCTCCCAGTTCTCCATGGCCTGTCCTGCCTTTCTGGATTTTACACTTTTTTCAGATGGCCCTTTTCACCGGGGGGAAGTGAGACTTCATTGTAGTGCAGATTTCCTTTGCAAGCTTGCTTGGTTGGCCAAAAAGGGCGTATGCGTTTTTTCCTGAATATATTCAGGAAAAAACGCATACGATCTTTTTGGCCAAGTGCATCATTGTGGACGTTCTGCCTCTTTTCCTATGCTTTCAATGCAATTCCAGTCTACCTCCTGAAATCGGTTTCCTGCAATTCTGCCCCGCTTTCAAGTCCTCTTGGCAGCCTTACTTCAGTCTATTTTTGGACGATAGCTGTCATTTATAACTCTGCAGGTTTGTGAATTACAGTGCCCCTGAGCTCCTTTCTTCAACTCGCTTTCTTGTGACCTGGCCGCAACACCGCAGGATGGCTTCAGGCCCTAATCTGGTTCCGGCCCGGCATGCTGAGCCTTTGGTTAATTCCTCTTCCTGGTGGGAAATGAGAGTTAAATTTGCCCGTCCAGACACCTCCAGCTAGGCTCTCATTGGTTCTCGCTATTCCTGTTCATCTTCCGCAGAAATTGCAAACTGGGCCAAACAGGAGGTTAAAGGGACTGACTCTCCAAGTGGGGAGAGTGTTAGTAAAGCGTCTGGAATGTTGCACCCGAGTACCAGGGGAGGAAAACTGAGACATATTTGAACACGTCTCCCGATCACATGGTTGATCATACTCTAGCTTCCACATGCATGTTTTAGCTGAAGGAAGAATACCTTAAACCTGGGTAGTTGAAACCCGTGGAATGGGTACCATGCAATATGACTTCAAAGGGTCTTCATTTGCTCACCGAACCTCTCCAATCCTATCACTGCTGCGTTTATGCCCCTGTACACATGCTTGATTCTCTTTCGGAGACATAGCAATCCATAGGTTTTAAGATACTTACTAGTCAGGTACATTCTTAGGCGTTTAATATGGGGTGTTGAGTCCATTTCGTTGAGCAAGGAGTAGCTCTTGTGTATTACATATTTGGCTTAAGGAACTTTATCTGTGCTCATTTCAATCTCTGGTTTTATGCAGCACCCCAACTCACCTTTCCCCTTAAGCAAGCATAAGTTGGTTTTCTAAATTTGAGACCCTGTTCTGTTCTGTAATTCAGTTCCTGTGTAGCCAAGTTTACATTCCGTGTATTACTGATATCTTATGATGTTTCTTTTTCTGTGTGACTTATTTCAGTTAGAATCATCATACCTGAATCCACTCATTGTGCTGCTAAGGGCCTGATGACACAGATTTCATTGCTGAGTGATATTGCTTTGTAAGTAAATACCACAACTTCTTTATCCATTTTTCACTTTCTGCGATGTTGAACTTGTACTGTAAACGAGGTTCTTGTAAACAGAGCCGTTCCAAACTTTGGGGTGGCTGTGTCTTTTTGATTTTAATTTCCCTAAGCTATAGGACCATAAGTGGAAGTGCCCTAGGTTCTGTTGCTTTGTTTTTTAGATGTTTCAGGAAACACCATACACTTCTCCCGAGTGGTTGTTGGCAATTTACATCCCGCCCATCAGCATAACAAGGCTCCCAGTTCTCCATGGCCTGTCCTGCCTTTCTGGATTTTACACTTTTTTCAGATGGCCCTTTTGACCGGGGGGAAGTGAGACTTCATTGTAGTGCAGATTTCCTTTGCAAGCTTGCTTGGTTGGCCAAAAAGGGCGTATGCGTTTTTTCCTGAATATATTCAGGAAAAAACGCATACGCCCTTTTTGGCCAAGTGCATCATTGTGGACGTTCTGCCTCTTTTCCTATGCTTTCAATGCAATTCCAGTCTACCTCCTGAAATCGGTTTCCTGCAATTCTGCCCCGCTTTCAAGTCCTCTTGGCAGCCTTACTTCAGTCTATTTTTGGACGATAGCTGTCATTTATAACTCTGCAGGTTTGTGAATTACAGTGCCCCTGAGCTCCTTTCTTCAACTCGCTTTCTTGTGACCTGGCCGCAACACCGCAGGATGGCTTCAGGTCCTAATCTGGTTCCGGCCCGGCATGCTGAGCCTTTGGTTAATTCCTCTTCCTGGTGGGAAATGAGAGTTAAATTTGCCCGTCCAGACACCTCCAGCTAGGCTCTCATTGGTTCTCGCTATTCCTGTTCATCTTCCGCAGAAATTGCAAACTGGGCCAAACAGGAGGTTAAAGGGACTGACTCTCCAAGTCGGGAGAGTGTTAGTAAAGCGTCTGGAATGTTGCACCCGAGTACCAGGGTATGAAAACTGAGACATATTTGAACACGTCTCCCGTGCACATGGTTGATCATACTCTGGGTTCCACATGCATGTTTTAGCTGAAGGAAGAATACCTTAAACCTGGAGAGTTGAGACCCGTGTAATGGGTACCATGCAATATGACTTCAACGGGTCTTCATTTGCTCACCGAACCTCTCCAATCCTATCACTGCTGCGTTTATTCCCCTGTACACACGCTTGATTCTCTTTTGGAGACATAGCAATCCATAGGTTTTAAGATACTTACTAGTCAGGTACATTCTTAGGGGTTTAATATGGGGTTTTGAGTCCATTTCGTTGAGCAAGGAGTAGCTCTTGTCTATTCCATATTTGGCTTAAGGAACTTTATCTGTGCTCATTTCAATCTCTGGTTTTATGCAGCACCCCAACTCACCTTTCCCCTTAAGCAAGCATAAGATGGTTTTCTAAATTTGAGACCCTGTTCTGTTTTGGAATGCAGTTCCTGTGTAGCCAAGTTTACATTCCGTTTATTAGTGATATCTTATGATGTTTCTTTTTCTGTGTGACTTATTTCAGTTAGAATCATCGTACCTGAATCCACTCATTATGCTGCTACGGGCCTGATGACATAGATTTCATTGCTGAGTGATACTGCATTATACGTAAGTACCACAAGTTCTTTATCCATTTTTCACTTTCTGCGATGTTGAACTTGTACTGTAAACGAGGTTCTTGTAAACAGAGGCGTCCCAAACTTTGGGGTGGCTGTGTCTTTTTGATTTTAATTTCCCTAAGCTATAGGACCATAAGTGGCAGTGCCCTAGGCTCTGTTGCTTTGTTTTTTAGATGTTTCAGGAAACACCATACACTTCTCCCAAGTGTCTGTTGGCAATTTACATCCCGCCCATCAGCATAACAAGGCTCCCAGTTCTCCATGGCCTGTCCTGCCTTTCTGGATTTTACACTTTTTTCAGATGGCCCTTTTGACCGGGGGGAAGTGAGACTTCATTGTAGTGCAGATTTCCTTTGCAAGCTTGCTTGGTTGGCCAAAAAGGGCGTATGCGTTTTTTCCTGAATATATTCAGGAAAAAACGCATACGCCCTTTTTGGCCAAGTGCATCATTGTGGACGTTCTGCCTCTTTTCCTATGCTTTCAATGCAATTCCAGTCTACCTCCTGAAATCGGTTTCCTGCAATTCTGCCCCGCTTTCAAGTCCTCTTGGCAGCCTTACTTCAGTCTATTTTTGGACGATAGCTGTCATTTATAACTCTGCAGGTTTGTGAATTACAGTGCCCCTGAGCTCCTTTCTTCAACTCGGTTTCTTTTGAGCTGGCCGCAACACCGCAGGATGGCTTCAGGCCCTAATCTGGTTCCGGTACGGCACGCTGAGCCTTTGGTTATTTCCTCTTCCTGTTGGGAAATGAGAGTTAAATTTGCCCGTCCAGACACCTCCAGCTAGCCTCTCATTGGTTCTCGCTATTCCTGTTCATCTTCCGCAGAAATTGCAAACTGGGCCAAACAGGAGGTTAAAGGCGCTGACTCTCCAAGTGGGGAGAGTGTTAGTAAAGCGTCTGGAATGTTGCACCCGAGTACCAGGGGAGGAAAACTGAGACATATTTGAACACATCTCCCGTTCACATGGTTGATCGTACTTGGGTTCCACATGCATGTTTTAGCTGAAGGAAGAATACCTTAAACCTGGAGAGTTGAGACCCGTGTAATGGGTACCATGCAATATGACTTCAAAGGGTCTTCATTTGCTCACCGAACCTCTCCAATCCTATCACTGCTGCGTTTATGCCCCTGTACACATGCTTGATTCTCTTTTGGAGACATAGCAATCCATAGGTTTTAAGATACTTACTAGTCAGGTACATTCTTAGGCGTTTAATATGCGGTGTTGAGTCCATTTCGTTGAGCAAGGAGTAGCTGTTGTCTATTCCATATTTGACTTAAGGAACTTTATCTGTGCTCATTTCAATCTCTGGTTTTATGCAGCACCCCAACTCACCTTTACCCTTAAGCAAGCATAAGTTGGTTTTCTAAATTTGAGACCCTGTTCTTTTCTGTAATTCAGTTCCTGTGTAGCCAAGTTTACATTCCGTGTATTACTGATATCTTATGATGTTTCTTTTTCTGTGTGACTTATTTCAGTTAGAATCATCATACCTGAATCCACTCATTGTGCTGCTAAGGGCCTGATGACACAGATTTCATTGCTGAGTGATATTGCTTTGTAAGTAAATACCACAACTTCTTTATCCATTTTTCACTTTCTGCGATGTTGAACTTGTACTGTAAACGAGGTTCTTGTAAACAGAGCCGTTCCAAACTTTGGGGTGGCTGTGTCTTTTTGATTTTAATTTCCCTAAGCTATAGGACCATAAGTGGAAGTGCCCTAGGTTCTGTTGCTTTGTTTTTTAGATGTTTCAGGAAACACCATACACTTCTCCCGAGTGGTTGTTGGCAATTTACATCCCGCCCATCAGCATAACAAGGCTCCCAGTTCTCCATGGCCTGTCCTGCCTTTCTGGATTTTACACTTTTTTCAGATGGCCCTTTTGACCGGGGGGAAGTGAGACTTCATTGTAGTGCAGATTTCCTTTGCAAGCTTGCTTGGTTGGCCAAAAAGGGCGTATGCGTTTTTTCCTGAATATATTCAGGAAAAAACGCATACGCCCTTTTTGGCCAAGTGCATCATTGTGGACGTTCTGCCTCTTTTCCTATGCTTTCAATGCAATTCCAGTCTACCTCCTGAAATCGGTTTCCTGCAATTCTGCCCCGCTTTCAAGTCCTCTTGGCAGCCTTACTTCAGTCTATTTTTGGACGATAGCTGTCATTTATAACTCTGCAGGTTTGTGAATTACAGTGCCCCTGAGCTCCTTTCTTCAACTCGCTTTCTTGTGACCTGGCCGCAACACCGCAGGATGGCTTCAGGTCCTAATCTGGTTCCGGCCCGGCATGCTGAGCCTTTGGTTAATTCCTCTTCCTGGTGGGAAATGAGAGTTAAATTTGCCCGTCCAGACACCTCCAGCTAGGCTCTCATTGGTTCTCGCTATTCCTGTTCATCTTCCGCAGAAATTGCAAACTGGGCCAAACAGGAGGTTAAAGGGACTGACTCTCCAAGTGGGGAGAGTGTTAGTAAAGCGTCTGGAATGTTGCACCCGAGTACCAGGGGAGGAAAACTGAGACATATTTGAACACGTCTCCCGTTCACATGGTTGATCATACTCTGGGTTCCACATGCATGTTTTAGCTGAAGGAAGAATACCTTAAACCTGGAGAGTTGAGACCCGTGTAATGGGTACCATGCAATATGACTTCAACGGGTCTTCATTTGCTCACCGAACCTCTCCAATCCTATCACTGCTGCGTTTATTCCCCTGTACACACGCTTGATTCTCTTTTGGAGACATAGCAATCCATAGGTTTTAAGATACTTACTAGTCAGGTACATTCTTAGGGGTTTAATATGGGGTTTTGAGTCCATTTCGTTGAGCAAGGAGTAGCTCTTGTCTATTCCATATTTGGCTTAAGGAACTTTATCTGTGCTCATTTCAATCTCTGGTTTTATGCAGCACCCCAACTCACCTTTCCCCTTAAGCAAGCATAAGATGGTTTTCTAAATTTGAGACCCTGTTCTGTTTTGGAATGCAGTTCCTGTGTAGCCAAGTTTACATTCCGTTTATTAGTGATATCTTATGATGTTTCTTTTTCTGTGTGACTTATTTCAGTTAGAATCATCGTACCTGAATCCACTCATTATGCTGCTACGGGCCTGATGACATAGATTTCATTGCTGAGTGATACTGCATTGTACGTAAGTACCACAAGTTCTTTATCCATTTTTCACTTTCTGCGATGTTGAACTTGTACTGTAAACGAGGTTCTTGTAAACAGAGGCGTCCCAAACTTTGGGGTGGCTGTGTCTTTTTGATTTTAATTTCCCTAAGCTATAGGACCATAAGTGGCAGTGCCCTAGGCTCTGTTGCTTTGTTTTTTAGATGTTTCAGGAAACACCATACACTTCTCCCAAGTGTCTGTTGGCAATTTACATCCCGCCCATCAGCATAACAAGGCTCCCAGTTCTCCATGGCCTGTCCTGCCTTTCTGGATTTTACACTTTTTTCAGATGGCCCTTTTGACCGGGGGGAAGTGAGACTTCATTGTAGTGCAGATTTCCTTTGCAAGCTTGCTTGGTTGGCCAAAAAGGGCGTATGCGTTTTTTCCTGAATATATTCAGGAAAAAACGCATACGCCCTTTTTGGCCAAGTGCATCATTGTGGACGTTCTGCCTCTTTTCCTATGCTTTCAATGCAATTCCAGTCTACCTCCTGAAATCGGTTTCCTGCAATTCTGCCCCGCTTTCAAGTCCTCTTGGCAGCCTTACTTCAGTCTATTTTTGGACGATAGCTGTCATTTATAACTCTGCAGGTTTGTGAATTACAGTGCCCCTGAGCTCCTTTCTTCAACTCGCTTTCTTTTGAGCTGGCCGCAACACCGCAGGATGGCTTCAGGCCCTAATCTGGTTCCGGTACGGCACGCTGAGCCTTTGGTTATTTCCTCTTCCTGTTGGGAAATGAGAGTTAAATTTGCCCGTCCAGACACCTCCAGCTAGCCTCTCATTGGTTCTCGCTATTCCTGTTCATCTTCCGCAGAAATTGCAAACTGGGCCAAACAGGAGGTTAAAGGCGCTGACTCTCCAAGTGGGGAGAGTGTTAGTAAAGCGTCTGGAATGTTGCACCCGAGTACCAGGGGAGGAAAACTGAGACATATTTGAACACGTCTCCCGTTCACATGGTTGATCGTACTTGGGTTCCACATGCATGTTTTAGCTGAAGGAAGAATACCTTAAACCTGGAGAGTTGAGACCCGTGTAATGGGTACCATGCAATATGACTTCAAAGGGTCTTCATTTGCTCACCGAACCTCTCCAATCCTATCACTGCTGCGTTTATGCCCCTGTACACATGCTTGATTCTCTTTTGGAGACATAGCAATCCATAGGTTTTAAGATACTTACTAGTCAGGTACATTCTTAGGCGTTTAATATGCGGTGTTGAGTCCATTTCGTTGAGCAAGGAGTAGCTGTTGTCTATTCCATATTTGACTTAAGGAACTTTATATGTGCTCATTTCAATCTCTGGTTTTATGCAGCACCCCAACTTACCTTTACCCTTAAGCAAGCATAAGTTGGTTTTCTAAATTTGAGACCCTGTTCTTTTCTGTAATTCAGTTCCTGTGTAGCCAAGTTTACATTCCGTGTATTACTGATATCTTATGATGTTTCTTTTTCTGTGTGACTTATTTCAGTTAGAATCATCATACCTGAATCCACTCATTGTGCTGCTAAGGGCCTGATGACACAGATTTCATTGCTGAGTGATATTGCTTTGTAAGTAAATACCACAACTTCTTTATCCATTTTTCACTTTCTGCGATGTTGAACTTGTACTGTAAACGAGGTTCTTGTAAACAGAGCCGTTCCAAACTTTGGGGTGGCTGTGTCTTTTTGATTTTAATTTCCCTAAGCTATAGGACCATAAGTGGAAGTGCCCTACGTTCTGTTGCTTTGTTTTTTAGATGTTTCAGGAAACACCATACACTTCTCCCGAGTGGTTGTTGGCAATTTACATCCCGCCCATCAGCATAACAAGGCTCCCAGTTCTCCATGGCCTGTCCTGCCTTTCTGGATTTTACACTTTTTTCAGATGGCCCTTTTGACCGGGGGGAAGTGAGACTTCATTGTAGTGCAGATTTCCTTTGCAAGCTTGCTTGGTTGGCCAAAAAGGGCGTATGCGTTTTTTCCTGAATATATTCAGGAAAAAACGCATACGCCCTTTTTGGCCAAGTGCATCATTGTGGACGTTCTGCCTCTTTTCCTATGCTTTCAATGCAATTCCAGTCTACCTCCTGAAATCGGTTTCCTGCAATTCTGCCCCGCTTTCAAGTCCACTTGGCAGCCTTACTTCAGTCTATTTTTAGACGATAGCTGTCATTTATAACTCTGCAGGTTTGTGAATTACAGTGCCCCTGAGCTCCTTTCTTCAACTCGCTTTCTTGTGACCTGGCCGCAACACCGCAGGATGGCTTCAGGTCCTAATCTGGTTCCGGCCCTGCATGCTGAGCCTTTGGTTAATTCCTCTTCCTGGTGGGAAATGAGAGTTAAATTTGCCCGTCCAGACACCTCCAGCTAGGCTCTCATTGGTTCTCGCTATTCCTGTTCATCTTCCGCAGAAATTGCAAACTGGACCAAACAGGAGGTTAAAGGGACTGACTCTCCAAGTCGGGAGAGTGTTAGTAAAGCGTCTGGAATGTTGCACCCGAGTACCAGGGTATGAAAACTGAGACATATTTGAACACGTCTCCCGTTCACATGGTTGATCATACTCTGGGTTCCACATGCATGTTTTAGCTGAAGGAAGAATACCTTAAACCTGGAGACTTGAGACCCGTGTAATGGGTACCATGCAATATGACTTCAACGGGTCTTCATTTGCTCACCGAACCTCTCCAATCCTATCACTGCTGTGTTTATTCCCCTGTACACACGCTTGATTCCCTTTTGGAGACATAGCAATCCATAGGTTTTAAGATACTTACTAGTCAGGTACATTCTTAGGGGTTTAATATGGGGTTTTGAGTCCATTTCGTTGAGCAAGGAGTAGCTCTTGTCTATTCCATATTTGGCTTAAGGAACTTTATCTGTGCTCATTTCAATCTCTGGTTTTATGCAGCACCCCAACTCACCTTTCCCCTTAAGCAAGCATAAGTTGGTTTTCTAAATTTGAGACCCTGTTCTGTTTTGGAATGCAGTTCCTGTGTAGCCAAGTTTACATTCCGTGTATTAGTGATATCTTATGATGTTTCTTTTTCTGTGTGACTTATTTCAGTTAGAATCATCGTACCTGAATCCACTCATTATGCTGCTACGGGCCTGATGACATAGATTTCATTGCTGTGTGATACTGCATTGTACGTAAGTACCACAAGTTCTTTATCCATTTTTCACTTTCTGCGATGTTGAACTTGTACTGTAAACGAGGTTCTTGTAAACAGAGGCGTCCCAAACTTTGGGGTGGCTGTGTCTTTTTGATTTTAATTTCCCTAAGCTATAGGACCATAAGTGGCAGTGCCCTAGGCTCTGTTGCTTTGTTTTTTAGATGTTTCAGGAAACACCATACACTTCTCCCGAGTGTCTGTTGGCAATTTACATCCCGCCCATCAGCATAACAAGGCTCCCAGTTCTCCATGGCCTGTCCTGCCTTTCTGGATTTTACACTTTTTTCAGATGGCCCTTTTGACCGGGGGGAAGTGAGACTTCATTGTAGTGCAGATTTCCTTTGCAAGCTTGCTTGGTTGGCCAAAAAGGGCGTATGCGTTTTTTCCTGAATATATTCAGGAAAAAACGCATACGCCCTTTTTGGCCAAGTGCATCATTGTGGACGTTCTGCCTCTTTTCCTATGTTTTCAATGCAATTCCAGTCTACCTCCTGAAATCGGTTTCCTGCAATTCTGCCCCGCTTTCAAGTCCTCTTGGCAGCCTTACTTCAGTCTATTTTTGGACGATAGCTGTCATTTATAACTCTGCAGGTTTGTGAATTACAGTGCCCCTGAGCTCCTTTCTTCAACTCGCTTTCTTTTGAGCTGGCCGCAACACCGCAGGATGGCTTCAGGCCCTAATCTGGTTCCGGCACGGCACGCTGAGCCTTTGGTTAATTCCTCTTCCTGGTGGGAAATGAGAGTTAAATTTGCCCGTCCAGACACCTCCAGCTAGCCTCTCATTGGTTCTCGCTATTCCTGTTCATCTTCCGCAGAAATTGCAAACTGGGCCAAACAGGAGGTTAAAGGGACTGACTCTCCAAGTCGGGAGAGTGTTAGTAAAGCGTCTGGAATGTTGCACCCGAGTACCAGGGTACGAAAACTGAGACATATTTGAACACGTCTCCCGATCACATGGTTGATCATACTCTAGGTTCCACATGCATGTTTTAGCTGAAGGAAGAATACCTTAAACCTGGGTAGTTGAAACCCGTGGAATGGGTACCATGCAATATGACTTCAAAGGGTCTTCATTTGCTCACCGAACCTCTCCAATCCTATCACTGCTGCGTTTATGCCCCTGTACACATGCTTGATTCTCTTTCGGAGACATAGCAATCCATAGGTTTTAAGATACTTACTAGTCAGGTACATTCTTAGGCGTTTAATATGCGGTGTTGAGTCCATTTCGTTGAGCAAGGAGTAGCTCTTGTCTATTCCATATTTGACTTAAGGAACTTTATCTGTGCTCATTTCAATCTCTGGTTTTATGCAGCACCCCAACTCACCTTTACCCTTAAGCAAGCATAAGTTGGTTTTCTAAATTTGAGTCCCTGTTCTGTTCTGTAATTCAGTTCCTGTGTAGCCAAGTTTACATTCCGTGTATTACTGATATCTTATGATGTTTCTTTTTCTGTGTGACTTACTTCAGTTAGAATCATCATACCTGAATCCACTCATTGTGCTGCCAAGGGCCTGATGACACAGATTTCATTGCTGAGTGATATTGCTTTGTAAGTAAATACCACAACTTCTTTATCCATTTTTCACTTTCTGCGATGTTGAACTTGTACTGTAAACGAGGTTCTTGTAAACAGAGGCGTCCCAAACTTTGGGGTGGCTGTGTCTTTTTGATTTTAATTTCCCTAAGCTATAGGACCATAAGTGGCAGTGCCCTAGGCTCTGTTGCTTTGTTTTTTAGATGTTTCAGGAAACACCATACACTTCTCCTGAGTGTCTGTTGGCAATTTACATCCCGCCCATCAGCATAACAAGGCTCCCAGTTCTCCATGGCCTGTCCTGCCTTTCTGGATTTTACACTTTTTTCAGATGGCCCTTTTGACCGGGGGGAAGTGAGACTTCATTGTAGTGCAGATTTCCTTTGCAAGCTTGCTTGGTTGGCCAAAAAGGGCGTATGCGTTTTTTCCTGAATATATTCAGGAAAAAATGCATACGCCCTTTTTGGCCAAGTGCATCATTGTGGACGTTCTGCCTCTTTTCCTATGCTTTCAATGCAATTCCAGTCTACCTCCTGAAATCGGTTTCCTGCAATTCTGCCCCGCTTTCAAGTCCTCTTGGCAGCCTTACTTCAGTCTATTTTTGGACGATAGCTGTCATTTATAACTCTGCAGGTTTGTGAATTACAGTGCCCCTGAGCTCCTTTCTTCAACTCGCTTTCTTTTGAGCTGGCCGCAACACCGCAGGATGGCTTCAGGCCCTAATCTGGTTCCGGCACGCCCGCTGAGCCTTTGGTTAATTCCTCTTCCTGGTGGGAAATGAGAGTTAAATTTGCCCGTCCAGACACCTCCAGCTAGCCTCTCATTGGTTCTCGCTATTCCTGTTCATCTTCCGCAGAAATTGCAAACTGGGCCAAACAGGAGGTTAAAGGGACTGACTCTCCAAGTGGGGAGAGTGTTAGTAAAGTGTCTGGAATGTTGCACCCGAGTACCAGGGGAGGAAAACTGAGACATATTTGAACACGTCTCCCGATCACATGGTTGATTATACTCTAGGTTCCACATGCATGTTTTAGCTGAAGGAAGAATACCTTAAACCTGGGTAGTTGAAACCCGTGGAATGGGTACCATGCAACATGACTTCAAAGGGTCTTCATTTGCTCACCGAACCTCTCCAATCCTATCACTGCTGCATTTATGCCCCTGTACACATGCTTGATTCTCTTTCGGAGACATAGCAATCCATAGGTTTTAAGATACCTACTAGTCAGGTACATTCTTAGGCGTTTAATATGCAGTGTTGAGTCCATTTCGTTGAGCAAGGGGTAGCTCTTGTCTATTCCATATTTGACTTAAGGAACTTTATCTGTGCTCATTTCAATCTCTGGTTTTATGCAGCACCCCAACTCACCTTTACCCTTAAGCAAGCATAAGTTGGTTTTCTAAATTTGAGTCCCTGTTCTGTTCTGTAATTCAGTTCCTGTGTAGCCAAGTTTACATTCCGTGTATTACTGATATCTTATGATGTTTCTTTTTCTGTGTGACTTACTTCAGTTAGAATCATCATACCTGAATCCACTCATTGTGCTGCCAAGGGCCTGATGACACAGATTTCATTGCTGAGTGATATTGCTTTGTAAGTAAATACCACAACTTCTTTATCCATTTTTCACTTTCTGCGATGTTGAACTTGTACTGTAAACGAGGTTCTTGTAAACAGAGCCGTTCCAAACTTTGGGGTGGCTGTGTCTTTTTTATTTTAATTTCCCTAAGCTATAGGACCATAAGTGGAAGTGCCCTAGGTTCTGTTGCTTTGTTTTTTAGATGTTTCAGGAAACACCATACACTTCTCCCGAGTGTCTGTTGGCAATTTACATCCCGCCCATCAGCATAACAAGGCTCCCAGTTCTCCATGGCCTGTCCTGCCTTTCTGGATTTTACACTTTTTTCAGATGGTCCTTTTGACCGGGGGGAAGTGAGACTTCATTGTAGTGCAGATTTCCTTTGCAAGCTTGCTTGGTTGGCCAAAAAGGGCGTATGCGTTTTTTCCTGAATATATTCAGGAAAAAACGCATACGCCCTTTTTGGCCAAGTGCATCATTGTGGACGTTCTGCCTCTTTTCCTATGCTTTCAATGCAATTCCAGTCTACCTCCTGAAATCGGTTTCCTGCAATTCTGCCCCGCTTTCAAGTCCTCTTGGCAGCCTTACTTCAGTCTATTTTTGGACGATAGCTGTCATTTATAACTCTGCAGGTTTGTGAATTACAGTGCCCCTGAGCTCCTTTCTTCAACTCGCTTTCTTTTGAGCTGGCCGCAACACCGCAGGATGGCTTCAGGCCCTAATCTGGTTCCGGTACGGCACGCTGAGCCTTTGGTTATTTCCTCTTCCTGTTGGGAAATGAGAGTTAAATTTGCCCGTCCAGACACCTCCAGCTAGCCTCTCATTGGTTCTCGCTATTCCTGTTCATCTTCCGCAGAAATTGCAAACTGGGCCAAACAGGAGGTTAAAGGCGCTGACTCTCCAAGTGGGGAGAGTGTTAGTAAAGCGTCTGGAATGTTGCACCCGAGTACCAGGGGAGGAAAACTGAGACATATTTGAACACGTCTCCCGTTCACATGGTTGATCGTACTTGGGTTCCACATGCATGTTTTAGCTGAAGGAAGAATACCTTAAACCTGGAGAGTTGAGACCCGTGTAATGGGTACCATGCAATATGACTTCAAAGGGTCTTCATTTGCTCACCGAACCTCTCCAATCCTATCACTGCTGCGTTTATGCCCCTGTACACATGCTTGATTCTCTTTTGGAGACATAGCAATCCATAGGTTTTAAGATACTTACTAGTCAGGTACATTCTTAGGCGTTTAATATGCGGTGTTGAGTCCATTTCGTTGAGCAAGGAGTAGCTGTTGTCTATTCCATCTTTGACTTAAGGAACTTTATCTGTGCTCATTTCAATCTCTGGTTTTATGCAGCACCCCAACTCACCTTTACCCTTAAGCAAGCATAAGTTGGTTTTCTAAATTTGAGACCCTGTTCTTTTCTGTAATTCAGTTCCTGTGTAGCCAAGTTTACATTCCGTGTATTACTGATATCTTATGATGTTTCTTTTTCTGTGTGACTTATTTCAGTTAGAATCATCATACCTGAATCCACTCATTGTGATGCTAAGGGCCTGATGACATAGATTTCATTGCTGAGTGATATTGCTTTGTAAGTAAATACCACAACTTCTTTATCCATTTTTCACTTTCTGTGATGTTGAACTTGTACTGTAAACGAGGTTCTTGTAAACAGAGGCGTCCCAAACTTTGGGGTGGCTGTGTCTTTTTGATTTTAATTTCCCTAAGCTATAGGACCATAAGTGGCAGTGCCCTAGGCTCTGTTGCTTTGTTTTTTAGATGTTTCAGGAAACACCATACACTTCTCCTGAGTGTCTGTTGGCAATTTACATCCCGCCCATCAGCATAACAAGGCTCCCAGTTCTCCATGGCCTGTCCTGCCTTTCTGGATTTTACACTTTTTTCAGATGGCCCTTTTGACCGGGGGGAAGTGAGACTTCATTGTAGTGCAGATTTCCTTTGCAAGCTTGCTTGGTTGGCCAAAAAGTGCGTATGCGTTTTTTCCTGAATATATTCAGGAAAAAACGCATACGCCCTTTTTGGCCAAGTGCATCATTGTGGACGTTCTGCCTCTTTTCCTATGCTTTCAATACAATTCCAGTCTACCTCCTGAAATCGGTTTCCTGCAATTCTGCCCCGCTTTCAAGTCCTCTTGGCAGCCTTACTTCAGTCTATTTTTGGACGATAGCTGTCATTTATAACTCTGCAGGTTTGTGAATTACAGTGCCCCTGAGCTCCTTTCTTCAACTCGCTTTCTTGTGACCTGGCCGCAACACCGCAGGATGGCTTCAGGCCCTAATCTGGTTCCGGCCCGGCATGCTGAGCCTTTGGTTAATTCCACTTCCTGGTGGGAAATGAGAGTTAAATTTGCCCGTCCAGACACCTCCAGCTAGCCTCTCATTGGTTCTCGCTATTCCTGTTCATCTTGCACAGAAATGGCAAACTGGGTCAAACAGGAGGTTAAAGGGACTGACTCTCCAAGTGGGGAGAGTGTTAGTAAAGCGTCTGGAATGTTGCACCCGAGTACCAGGGTACGAAAACTGAGACATATTTGAACATGTCTCCCGATCACATGGTTGATCATACTCTAGGTTCCACATGCATGTTTTAGCTGAAGGAAGAATACCTTACACCTGGGTAGTTGAAACACGTGGAATGGGTACCATGCAATATGACTTCAAAGGGTCTTCATTTGCTCACCGAACCTCTCCAATCCTATCACTGCTGCGTTTATGCCCCTGTACACATGCTTGATTCTCTTTCGGAAACATAGCAATCCATAGGTTTTAAGATACTTACTAGTCAGGTACATTCTTAGGCGTTTAATATGCGGTGTTGAGTCCATTTCATTGAGCAAGGAGTAGCTCTTGTGTATTCAATATTTGACTTAAGGAACTTTATCTGTGCTCATTTCAATCTCTGGTTTTATGCAGCACCCCAACTCACCTTTCCCCTTAAGCAAGCATAAGTTAGTTTTCTAAATTTGAGACCCTGTTCTGTTCTGTAATTCAGTTCCTGTGTAGCCAAGTTTACATTCCGTGTATTACTGATATCTTATGATGTTTCTTTTTCTGTGTGACTTATTTCAGTTAGAATCATCATACCTGAATCCACTCATTGTGCTGCTAAGGGCCTGATGACACAGATTTCATTGCTGAGTGATATTGTTTTGTAAGTAAATACCACAACTTCTTTATCCATTTTTCACTTTCTGCGATGTTGAACTTGTACTGTAAACGAGGTTCTTGTAAACAGAGCCGTTCCAAACTTTGGGGTGGCTGTGTCTTTTTGATTTTAATTTCCCTAAGCTATAGGACCATAAGTGGAAGTGCCCTAGGTTCTGTTGCTTTGTTTTTTAGATGTTTCAGGAAACACCATACACTTCTCCCAAGTGGTTGTTGGCAATTTACATCCTGCCCATCAGCATAACAATGCTCCCAGTTCTCCATGGCCTGTCCTGCCTTTCTGGATTTTACACTTTTTTCAGATGGCCCTTTTGACCGGGGGGAAGTGAGACTTCATTGTAGTGCAGATTTCCTTTGCAAGCTTGCTTGGTTGGCCAAAAAGGGCGTATGCGTTTTTTCCTGAATATATTCAGGAAAAAACGCATACGCCCTTTTTGGCCAAGTGCATCATTGTGGACGTTCTGCCTCTTTTCCTATGCTTTCAATGCAATTCCAGTCTACCTCCTGAAATCGGTTTCCTGCAATTCTGCCCCGCTTTCAAGTCCTCTTGGCAGCCTTACTTCAGTCTATTTTTGGACGATAGCTGTCATTTATAACTCTCCAGGTTTGTGAATTACAGTGCCCCTGAGCTCCTTTCTTCAACTCGCTTTCTTGTGACCTGGCCGCAACACCGCACGATGGCTTCAGGCCCTAATCTGGTTCCGGCACGGCACGCTGAGCCTTTGGGTAATTCCTCTTCCTGGTGGGAAATGAGAGTTAAATTTGCCCGTCCAGACACCTCCAGCTAGTCTCTCATTGGTTCTCGCTATTCCTGTTCATCTTCCGCAGAAATTGCAAACTGGGACAAACAGGAGGTTAAAGGGACTGACTCTCCAAGTGGGGAGAGTGTTAGTAAAGCGTCTGGAATGTTGCACCCGAGTACCAGGGTACGAAAACTGAGACATATTTGAACACGTCTCCCGATCTCATGGTTGATCATACTCTAGGTTCCACATGCATGTTTTAGCTGAAGGAACAATACCTTACACCTGGGTAGTTGAAACCCGTGGAATGGGTACCATGCAATATGACTTCAAAGGGTCTTCATTTGCTCACGAACCTCTCCAATCCTATCACTGCTGCATTTATGCCCCTGTACACATGCTTGATTCTCTTTCGGAGACATAGCAATCCATAGGTTTTAAGATACTTACTAGTCAGGTACATTCTTAGGCGTTTAATATGCGGTGTTGAGTCCATTTCATTGAGCAAGGAGTAGCTCTTGTCTATTCCATATTTGGCTTAAGGAACTTTATCTGTGCTCATTTCAATCTCTGGTTTTATGCAGCACCCCAACTCACCTTTACCCTTAAGCAAGCATAAGTTGGTTTTCTAAATTTGAGACCCTGTTCTGTTCTGTAATTCAGTTCCTGTGTAGCCAAGTTTACATTCCGTGTATTTCTGATATCTTATGATGTTTCTTTTTCTGTGTGACTTATTTCAGTTAGAATCATCATACCTGAATCCACTCATTGTGCTGCTAAGGGCCTGATGACACAGATTTCATTGCTGAGTGATATTGCTTTGTAAGTAAATACCACAACTTCTTTATCCATTTTTCACTTTCTGCGATGTTGAACTTGTACTGTAAACGAGGTTCTTGTAAACAGAGCCGTTCCAAACTTTGGGGTGGCTGTGTCTTTTTGATTTTAATTTCCCTAAGCTATAGGACCATAAGTGGAAGTGCCCTAGGTTCTGTTGCTTTGTTTTTTAGATGTTTCAGCAAACACCATACACTTCTCCCAAGTGGTTGTTGGCAATTTACATCCCGCCCATCAGCATAGCAAGGCTCCCAGTTCTCCATGGCCTGTCCTGCCTTTCTGGATTTTACACTTTTTTCAGATGGCCCTTTTGACCGGGGGGAAGTGAGACTTCATTGTAGTGCAGATTTCCTTTGCAAGCTTGCTTGGTTGGCCAAAAAGGGCGTATGCGTTTTTTCCTGAATATATTCAGGAAAAAACGCATACGCCCTTTTTGGCCAAGTGCATCATTGTGGACGTTCTGCCTCTTTTCCTATGCTTTCAATGCAATTCCAGTCTACCTCCTGAAATCGGTTTCCTGCAATTCTGCCCCGCTTTCAAGTCCTCTTGGCAACCTTACTTCAGTCTATTTTTGGACGATAGCTGTCATTTATAACTCTGCAGGTTTGTGAATTACAGTGCCCCTGAGCTCGTTTCTTCAACTCGCTTTCTTGTGACCTAGCCGCAACACTGCAGTATGGCTTCAGGCCCTAATCTGGTTCTGGCACGGCACGCTGAGCCTTTGGTTAATTCCTCTTCCTGGTGGGAAATGAGAGTTAAATTTGCCCGTCCAGACACCTCCAGCTAGTCTCTCATTGGTTCTCGCTATTCCTGTTCATCTTCTGCAGAAATTGCAAACTGGGCCAAACAGGAGGTTAAAGGGACTGACTCTCCAAGTGGGGAGAGTGTTAGTAAAGCGTCTGGAATGTTGCACCCGAGTACCAGGGTACGAAAACTGAGACATATTTGAACACGTCTCCCGATCACATGGTTGATCATACTCTAGGTTCCACATGCATGTTTTAGCTGAAGGAACAATACCTTACACCTGGGTAGTTGAAACCCGTGGAATTGGTACCATGCAATATGACTTCAAAGGGTCTTCATTTGCTCACGAACCTCTCCAATCCTATCACTGCTGCATTTATGCCCCTGTACACATGCTTGATTCTCTTTCAGAGACATAGCAATCCATAGGTTTTAAGATACTTACTAGTCATGTACATTCTTAGGCGTTTAATATGCGGTGTTGAGTCCATTTCGTTGAGCAAGGAGTAGCTCTTGTCTATTCCATATTTGGCTTAAGGAACTTTATCTGTGCTCATTTCAATCTCTGGTTTTATGCAGCACCCCAACTCACCTTTCCCCTTAAGCAAGCATAAGTTGGTTTTCTAAATTTGAGACCCTGTTCTGTTCTGTAATTCAGTTCCTGTGTAGCCAAGTTTACATTCCGTGTATTACTGATATCTTATGATGTTTCTTTTTCTGTGTGACTTATTTCAGTTAGAATCATCATACCTGAATCCACTCATTGTGCTGCTAAGGGCCTGATGACACAGATTTCATTGCTGAGTGATATTGCTTTGTAAGTAAATACCACAACTTCTTTATCCATTTTTCACTTTCTGCGATGTTGAACTTGTACTGTAAACGAGGTTCTTGTAAACAGAGCCGTTCCAAACTTTGGGGTGGCTGTGTCTTTTTGATTTTAATTTCCCTAAGCTATAGGACCATAAGTGGCAGCGCCCTAGGCTCTGTTGCTTTGTTTTTTAGATGTTTAAGGAAACACCATACACTTCTCCCGAGTGTCTGTTGGCAATTTACATCCCGCCCATCAGCATAACAAGGCTCCCAGTTGTCCATGGCCTGTCCTGCCTTTCTGGATTTTACACTTTTTTCAGATGGCCCTTTTGACCGGGGGGAAGTGAGACTTCATTGTAGTGCAGATTTCCTTTGCAAGCTTGCTTGGTTGGCCAAAAAGGGCGTATGCGTTTTTTCCTGAATATATTCAGGAAAAACGCATACGCCCTTTTTGGCCAAGTGCATCATTGTGGACGTTCTGCCTCTTTTCCTATGCTTTCAATGCAATTCCACTCTACCTCCTGAAATCGGTTTCCTGCAATTCTGCCCTGCTTTCAAGTCCTTTTGGCAGCCTTACTTCAGTCTATTTTTGGACGATAGCTGTCATTTATAACTCTGCAGGTTTGTGAATTACAGTGCCCCTGAGCTCCTTTCTTCAACTCGCTTTCTTTTGAGCTGGCCGCAACACCGCAGGATGGCTTCAAGCCCTAATCTGGTTCCGGTACGGCACGCTGAGCCTTTGGTTATTTCCTCTTCCTGTTGGGAAATGAGAGTTAAATTTGCCCGTCCAGACACCTCCAGCTAGCCTCTCATTGGTTCTCGCTATTCCTGTTCATCTTCCGCAGAAATTGCAAACTGGGCCAAACAGGAGGTTAAAGGCGCTGACTCTCCAAGTGGGGAGAGTGTTAGTAAAGCGTCTGGAATGTTGCACCCGAGTACCAGGGGAGGAAAACTGAGACATATTTGAACACGTCTCCCGTTCACATGGTTGATCATACTTGGGTTCCACATGCATGTTTTAGCTGAAGGAAGAATACCTTAAACCTGTGTATTTGAAACCCGTGGAATGGGTACCATGCAATATGACTTCAAAGGGTCTTCATTTGCTCACCGAACCTCTCCAATCCTATCACTGCTGCGTTTATGCCCCTGTACACACGCTTGATTCTCTTTCGGAGACATAGCAATCCATAGGTTTTAAGATACTTACTAGTCAGGTACATTCTTAGGCGTTTAATATGGGGTGTTGAGTCCATTTCGTTGAGCAAGGAGTAGCTCTTGTCTATTCCATATTTGGCTTAAGGAACTTTATCTGTGCTCATTTCAATCTCTGGTTTTATGCAGCACCCCAACTCACCTTTACCCTTAAGCAAGCATAAGTTGGTTTTCTAAATTTGAGACCCTGTTCTGTTCTGTAATTCAGTTCCTGTGTAGCCAAGTTTACATTCCGTGTATTACTGATATCTTATGATGTTTCTTTTTCTGTGTGACTTATTTCAGTTAGAATCATCATACCTGAATCCACTCATTGTGCTGCTAAGGGCCTGATGACATAGATTTCATTGCTGAGTGATATTGCTTTGTAAGTAAATACCACAACTTCTTTATCCATTTTTCACTTTCTGCGATGTTGAACTTGTACTGTAAACGAGGTTCTTGTAAACAGAGGCGTCCGAAACTTTGGGGTGGCTGTGTCTTTTTTATTTTAATTTCCCTAAGCTATAGGACCATAAGTGGCAGTACCCTAGGCTCTGTTGCTTTGTTTTTTAGATGTTTCAGGAAACACCATACACTTCTCCCGAGTGTCTGTTGGCAATTTACATCCCGCCCATCAGCATAACAAGGCTCCCAGTTCTCCATGGCCTGTCCTGCCTTTCTGGATTTTACCCTTTTTTCAGATGGCCCTTTTGACCGGGGGGAAGTGAGACTTCATTGTAGTGCACATTTCCTTTGCAAGCTTGCTTGGTTGGTCAAAAAGGGCGTATGCGTTTTTTCCTGAATATATTCAGGAAAAAACGCATACGCCCTTTTTGGCCAAGTGCATCATTGTGGACGTTCTGCCTCTTTTCCTATGCTTTCAATGCAATTCCAGTCTACCTCCTGAAATCGGTTTCCTGCAATTCTGCCCCGCTTTCAAGTCCTCTTGGCAGCCTTACTTCAGTCTATTTTTGGACGATAGCTGTCATTTATAACTCTGCAGGTTTGTGAATTACAGTGCCCCTGAGCTCCTTTCTTCAACTCGCTTTCTTTTGAGCTGGCCGCAACACCGCAGGATGGCTTCAGGCCCTAATCTGGTTCCGGTACGGCACGCTGAGCCTTTGGTTATTTCCTCTTCCTGGTGGGAAATGAGAGTTAAATTTGCCCGTCCAGACACCTCCAGCTAGCCTCTCATTGGTTCTCGCTATTCCTGTTCATCTTCCGCAGAAATTGCAAACTGTGCCAAACAGGAGGTTAAAGGCGCTGACTCTCCAAGTGGGGAGAGTGTTAGTAAAGCGTCTGGAATGTTGCACCCGAGTACCAGGGTACGAAAACTGAGACATATTTGAACACGTCTCCCAATCACATGGTTGATCATACTCTGGGTTCCACATGCATGATTTAGCTGAAGGAAGAATACCTAAAACCTGGGTAGTTGAAACCCGTGGAATGGGTACCATGCAATATGACTTCAAAGGGTCTTCATTTGCTCACCGAACCTCTCCAATCCTATCACTGCTGCGTTTATGCCCCTGTACACATGCTTGATTCTCTTTCGGAGACATAGCAATCCATAGGTTTTAAGATACTTACTAGTCAGGTACATTCTTAGGCGTTTAATATGCGGTGTTGAGTCCATTTCGTTGAGCAAGGAGTAGCTCTTGTCTATTCCATATTTGGCTTAAGGAACTTTATCTGTGCTCATTTCAATCTCTGGTTTTATGCAGCACCCCAACTCACCTTTCCCCTTAAGCAAGCATAAGTTGGTTTTCTAAATTTGAGTACCTGTTCTGTTCTGTAATTCAGTTCCTGTGTAGCCAAGTTTACAATCCGTGTATTAGTGATATCTTATGATGTTTCTTTTTCTGTGTGACTTATTTCAGTTAGAATCATCATACCTGAATCCACTCATTGTGCTGCTAAGGGCCTGATGACACAGATTTCATTGCTGAGTGATATTGCTTTGTAAGTAAATACCACAACTTCTTTATCCATTTTTCACTTTCTTCGATGTTGAACTTGTACTGTAAAAGAGGTTCTTGTAAACAGAGGCGTCCCAAACTTTGGGGTGGCTGTGTCTTTTTGATTTTAATTTCCCTAAGCTATAGGACCATAAGTGGCAGTGCCCTAGGCTCTGTTGCTTTGTTTTTTAGATGTTTCAGGAAACACCATACACTTCTCCCAAGTGTCTGTTGGCAATTTACATCCCGCCCATCAGCATAACAAGGCTCCCAGTTCTCCATGGCCTGTCCTGCCTTTCTGGATTTTACACTTTTTTCAGATGGCCCTTTTGACCGGGGGGAAGTGAGACTTCATTGTAGTGCAGATTTCCTTTGCAAGCTTGCTTGGTTGGCCAAAAAGGGCGTATGCGTTTTTTCCTGAATATATTCAGGAAAAAACGCATACGCCCTTTTTGGCCAAGTGCATCATTGTGGACGTTCTGCCTCTTTTCCTATGCTTTCAATGCAATTCCAGTCTACCTCCTGAAATCGGTTTCCTGCAATTCTGCCCCGCTTTCAAGTCCTCTTGGCAGCCTTACTTCAGTCTATTTTTGGACGATAGCTGTCATTTATAACTCTGCAGGTTTGTGAATTACAGTGCCCCTGAGCTCCTTTCTTCAACTCGGTTTCTTTTGAGCTGGCCGCAACACCGCAGGATGGCTTCAGGCCCTAATCTGGTTCCGGTACGGCACGCTGAGCCTTTGGTTATTTCCTCTTCCTGTTGGGAAATGAGAGTTAAATTTGCCCGTCCAGACACCTCCAGCTAGCCTCTCATTGGTTCTCGCTATTCCTGTTCATCTTCCGCAGAAATTGCAAACTGGGCCAAACAGGAGGTTAAAGGCGCTGACTCTCCAAGTGGGGAGAGTGTTAGTAAAGCGTCTGGAATGTTGCACCCGAGTACCAGGGGAGGAAAACTGAGACATATTTGAACACATCTCCCGTTCACATGGTTGATCGTACTTGGGTTCCACATGCATGTTTTAGCTGAAGGAAGAATACCTTAAACCTGGAGAGTTGAGACCCGTGTAATGGGTACCATGCAATATGACTTCAAAGGGTCTTCATTTGCTCACTGAACCTCTCCAATCCTATCACTGCTGCGTTTATGCCCCTGTACACATGCTTGATTCTCTTTTGGAGACATAGCAATCCATAGGTTTTAAGATACTTACTAGTCAGGTACATTCTTAGGCGTTTAATATGCGGTGTTGAGTCCATTTCGTTGAGCAAGGAGTAGCTGTTGTCTATTCCATATTTGACTTAAGGAACTTTATCTGTGCTCATTTCAATCTCTGGTTTTATGCAGCACCCCAACTCACCTTTACCCTTAAGCAAGCATAAGTTGGTTTTCTAAATTTGAGACCCTGTTCTTTTCTGTAATTCAGTTCCTGTGTAGCCAAGTTTACATTCCGTGTATTACTGATATCTTATGATGTTTCTTTTTCTGTGTGACTTATTTCAGTTAGAATCATCATACCTGAATCCACTCATTGTGCTGCTAAGGGCCTGATGACACAGATTTCATTGCTGAGTGATATTGCTTTGTAAGTAAATACCACAACTTCTTTATCCATTTTTCACTTTCTGCGATGTTGAACTTGTACTGTAAACGAGGTTCTTGTAAACAGAGCCGTTCCAAACTTTGGGGTGGCTGTGTCTTTTTGATTTTAATTTCCCTAAGCTATAGGACCATAAGTGGAAGTGCCCTAGGTTCTGTTGCTTTGTTTTTTAGATGTTTCAGGAAACACCATACACTTCTCCCGAGTGGTTGTTGGCAATTTACATCCCGCCCATCAGCATAACAAGGCTCCCAGTTCTCCATGGCCTGTCCTGCCTTTCTGGATTTTACACTTTTTTCAGATGGCCCTTTTGACCGGGGGGAAGTGAGACTTCATTGTAGTGCAGATTTCCTTTGCAAGCTTGCTTGGTTGGCCAAAAAGGGCGTATGCGTTTTTTCCTGAATATATTCAGGAAAAAACGCATACGCCCTTTTTGGCCAAGTGCATCATTGTGGACGTTCTGCCTCTTTTCCTATGCTTTCAATGCAATTCCAGTCTACCTCCTGAAATCGGTTTCCTGCAATTCTGCCCCGCTTTCAAGTCCTCTTGGCAGCCTTACTTCAGTCTATTTTTGGACGATAGCTGTCATTTATAACTCTGCAGGTTTGTGAATTACAGTGCCCCTGAGCTCCTTTCTTCAACTCGCTTTCTTGTGACCTGGCCGCAACACCGCAGGATGGCTTCAGGTCCTAATCTGGTTCCGGCCCGGCATGCTGAGCCTTTGGTTAATTCCTCTTCCTGGTGGGAAATGAGAGTTAAATTTGCCCGTCCAGACACCTCCAGCTAGGCTCTCATTGGTTCTCGCTATTCCTGTTCATCTTCCGCAGAAATTGCAAACTGGGCCAAACAGGAGGTTAAAGGGACTGACTCTCCAAGTGGGGAGAGTGTTAGTAAAGCGTCTGGAATGTTGCACCCGAGTACCAGGGGAGGAAAACTGAGACATATTTGAACACGTCTCCCGTTCACATGGTTGATCATACTCTGGGTTCCACATGCATGTTTTAGCTGAAGGAAGAATACCTTAAACCTGGAGAGTTGAGACCCGTGTAATGGGTACCATGCAATATGACTTCAACGGGTCTTCATTTGCTCACCGAACCTCTCCAATCCTATCACTGCTGCGTTTATTCCCCTGTACACACGCTTGATTCTCTTTTGGAGACATAGCAATCCATAGGTTTTAAGATACTTACTAGTCAGGTACATTCTTAGGGGTTTAATATGGGGTTTTGAGTCCATTTCGTTGAGCAAGGAGTAGCTCTTGTCTATTCCATATTTGGCTTAAGGAACTTTATCTGTGCTCATTTCAATCTCTGGTTTTATGCAGCACCCCAACTCACCTTTCCCCTTAAGCAAGCATAAGATGGTTTTCTAAATTTGAGACCCTGTTCTGTTTTGGAATGCAGTTCCTGTGTAGCCAAGTTTACATTCCGTTTATTAGTGATATCTTATGATGTTTCTTTTTCTGTGTGACTTATTTCAGTTAGAATCATCGTACCTGAATCCACTCATTATGCTGCTACGGGCCTGATGACATAGATTTCATTGCTGAGTGATACTGCATTGTACGTAAGTACCACAAGTTCTTTATCCATTTTTCACTTTCTGCGATGTTGAACTTGTACTGTAAACGAGGTTCTTGTAAACAGAGGCGTCCCAAACTTTGGGGTGGCTGTGTCTTTTTGATTTTAATTTCCCTAAGCTATAGGACCATAAGTGGCAGTGCCCTAGGCTCTGTTGCTTTGTTTTTTAGATGTTTCAGGAAACACCATACACTTCTCCCAAGTGTCTGTTGGCAATTTACATCCCGCCCATCAGCATAACAAGGCTCCCAGTTCTCCATGGCCTGTCCTGCCTTTCTGGATTTTACACTTTTTTCAGATGGCCCTTTTGACCGGGGGGAAGTGAGACTTCATTGTAGTGCAGATTTCCTTTGCAAGCTTGCTTGGTTGGCCAAAAAGGGCGTATGCGTTTTTTCCTGAATATATTCAGGAAAAAACGCATACGCCCTTTTTGGCCAAGTGCATCATTGTGGACGTTCTGCCTCTTTTCCTATGCTTTCAATGCAATTCCAGTCTACCTCCTGAAATCGGTTTCCTGCAATTCTGCCCCGCTTTCAAGTCCTCTTGGCAGCCTTACTTCAGTCTATTTTTGGACGATAGCTGTCATTTATAACTCTGCAGGTTTGTGAATTACAGTGCCCCTGAGCTCCTTTCTTCAACTCGCTTTCTTTTGAGCTGGCCGCAACACCGCAGGATGGCTTCAGGCCCTAATCTGGTTCCGGTACGGCACGCTGAGCCTTTGGTTATTTCCTCTTCCTGTTGGGAAATGAGAGTTAAATTTGCCCGTCCAGACACCTCCAGCTAGCCTCTCATTGGTTCTCGCTATTCCTGTTCATCTTCCGCAGAAATTGCAAACTGGGCCAAACAGGAGGTTAAAGGCGCTGACTCTCCAAGTGGGGAGAGTGTTAGTAAAGCGTCTGGAATGTTGCACCCGAGTACCAGGGGAGGAAAACTGAGACATATTTGAACACGTCTCCCGTTCACATGGTTGATCGTACTTGGGTTCCACATGCATGTTTTAGCTGAAGGAAGAATACCTTAAACCTGGAGAGTTGAGACCCGTGTAATGGGTACCATGCAATATGACTTCAAAGGGTCTTCATTTGCTCACCGAACCTCTCCAATCCTATCACTGCTGCGTTTATGCCCCTGTACACATGCTTGATTCTCTTTTGGAGACATAGCAATCCATAGGTTTTAAGATACTTACTAGTCAGGTACATTCTTAGGCGTTTAATATGCGGTGTTGAGTCCATTTCGTTGAGCAAGGAGTAGCTGTTGTCTATTCCATATTTGACTTAAGGAACTTTATATGTGCTCATTTCAATCTCTGGTTTTATGCAGCACGCCAACTTACCTTTACCCTTAAGCAAGCATAAGTTGGTTTTCTAAATTTGAGACCCTGTTCTTTTCTGTAATTCAGTTCCTGTGTAGCCAAGTTTACATTCCGTGTATTACTGATATCTTATGATGTTTCTTTTTCTGTGTGACTTATTTCAGTTAGAATCATCATACCTGAATCCACTCATTGTGCTGCTAAGGGCCTGATGACACAGATTTCATTGCTGAGTGATATTGCTTTGTAAGTAAATACCACAACTTCTTTATCCATTTTTCACTTTCTGCGATGTTGAACTTGTACTGTAAACGAGGTTCTTGTAAACAGAGCCGTTCCAAACTTTGGGGTGGCTGTGTCTTTTTGATTTTAATTTCCCTAAGCTATAGGACCATAAGTGGAAGTGCCCTACGTTCTGTTGCTTTGTTTTTTAGATGTTTCAGGAAACACCATACACTTCTCCCGAGTGGTTGTTGGCAATTTACATCCCGCCCATCAGCATAACAAGGCTCCCAGTTCTCCATGGCCTGTCCTGCCTTTCTGGATTTTACACTTTTTTCAGATGGCCCTTTTGACCGGGGGGAAGTGAGACTTCATTGTAGTGCAGATTTCCTTTGCAAGCTTGCTTGGTTGGCCAAAAAGGGCGTATGCGTTTTTTCCTGAATATATTCAGGAAAAAACGCATACGCCCTTTTTGGCCAAGTGCATCATTGTGGACGTTCTGCCTCTTTTCCTATGCTTTCAATGCAATTCCAGTCTACCTCCTGAAATCGGTTTCCTGCAATTCTGCCCCGCTTTCAAGTCCTCTTGGCAGCCTTACTTCAGTCTATTTTTGGACGATAGCTGTCATTTATAACTCTGCAGGTTTGTGAATTACAGTGCCCCTGAGCTCCTTTCTTCAACTCGCTTTCTTGTGACCTGGCCGCAACACCGCAGGATGGCTTCAGGTCCTAATCTGGTTCCGGCCCTGCATGCTGAGCCTTTGGTTAATTCCTCTTCCTGGTGGGAAATGAGAGTTAAATTTGCCCGTCCAGACACCTCCAGCTAGGCTCTCATTGGTTCTCGCTATTCCTGTTCATCTTCCGCAGAAATTGCAAACTGGACCAAACAGGAGGTTAAAGGGACTGACTCTCCAAGTCGGGAGAGTGTTAGTAAAGCGTCTGGAATGTTGCACCCGAGTACCAGGGTATGAAAACTGAGACATATTTGAACACGTCTCCCGTTCACATGGTTGATCATACTCTGGGTTCCACATGCATGTTTTAGCTGAAGGAAGAATACCTTAAACCTGGAGACTTGAGACCCGTGTAATGGGTACCATGCAATATGACTTCAACGGGTCTTCATTTGCTCACCGAACCTCTCCAATCCTATCACTGCTGCGTTTATTCCCCTGTACACACGCTTGATTCTCTTTTGGAGACATAGCAATCCATAGGTTTTAAGATACTTACTAGTCAGGTACATTCTTAGGGGTTTAATATGGGGTTTTGAGTCCATTTCGTTGAGCAAGGAGTAGCTCTTGTCTATTCCATATTTGGCTTAAGGAACTTTATCTGTGCTCATTTCAATCTCTGGTTTTATGCAGCACCCCAACTCACCTTTCCCCTTAAGCAAGCATAAGTTGGTTTTCTAAATTTGAGACCCTGTTCTGTTTTGGAATGCAGTTCCTGTGTAGCCAAGTTTACATTCCGTGTATTAGTGATATCTTATGATGTTTCTTTTTCTGTGTGACTTATTTCAGTTAGAATCATCGTACCTGAATCCACTCATTATGCTGCTACGGGCCTGATGACATAGATTTCATTGCTGAGTGATACTGCATTGTACGTAAGTACGACAAGTTCTTTATCCATTTTTCACTTTCTGCGATGTTGAACTTGTACTGTAAACGAGGTTCTTGTAAACAGAGGCGTCCCAAACTTTGGGGTGGCTGTGTCTTTTTGATTTTAATTTCCCTAAGCTATAGGACCATAAGTGGCAGTGCCCTAGGCTCTGTTGCTTTGTTTTTTAGATGTTTCAGGAAACACCATACACTTCTCCCGAGTGTCTGTTGGCAATTTACATCCCGCCCATCAGCATAACAAGGCTCCCAGTTCTCCATGGCCTGTCCTGCCTTTCTGGATTTTACACTTTTTTCAGATGGCCCTTTTGACCGGGGGGAAGTGAGACTTCATTGTAGTGCAGATTTCCTTTGCAAGCTTGCTTGGTTGGCCAAAAAGGGCGTATGCGTTTTTTCCTGAATATATTCAGGAAAAAACGCATACGCCCTTTTTGGCCAAGTGCATCATTGTGGACGTTCTGCCTCTTTTCCTATGTTTTCAATGCAATTCCAGTCTACCTCCTGAAATCGGTTTCCTGCAATTCTGCCCCGCTTTCAAGTCCTCTTGGCAGCCTTACTTCAGTCTATTTTTGGACGATAGCTGTCATTTATAACTCTGCAGGTTTGTGAATTACAGTGCCCCTGAGCTCCTTTCTTCAACTCGCTTTCTTTTGAGCTGGCCGCAACACCGCAGGATGGCTTCAGGCCCTAATCTGGTTCCGGCACGGCACGCTGAGCCTTTGGTTAATTCCTCTTCCTGGTGGGAAATGAGAGTTAAATTTGCCCGTCCAGACACCTCCAGCTAGCCTCTCATTGGTTCTCGCTATTCCTGTTCATCTTCCGCAGAAATTGCAAACTGGGCCAAACAGGAGGTTAAAGGGACTGACTCTCCAAGTCGGGAGAGTGTTAGTAAAGCGTCTGGAATGTTGCACCCGAGTACCAGGGTACGAAAACTGAGACATATTTGAACACGTCTCCCGATCACATGGTTGATCATACTCTAGGTTCCACATGCATGTTTTAGCTGAAGGAAGAATACCTTAAACCTGGGTAGTTGAAACCCGTGGAATGGGTACCATGCAATATGACTTCAAAGGGTCTTCATTTGCTCACCGAACCTCTCCAATCCTATCACTGCTGCGTTTATGCCCCTGTACACATGCTTGATTCTCTTTCGGAGACATAGCAATCCATAGGTTTTAAGATACTTACTAGTCAGGTACATTCTTAGGCGTTTAATATGCGGTGTTGAGTCCATTTCGTTGAGCAAGGAGTAGCTCTTGTCTATTCCATATTTGACTTAAGGAACTTTATCTGTGCTCATTTCAATCTCTGGTTTTATGCAGCACCCCAACTCACCTTTACCCTTAAGCAAGCATAAGTTGGTTTTCTAAATTTGAGTCCCTGTTCTGTTCTGTAATTCAGTTCCTGTGTAGCCAAGTTTACATTCCGTGTATTACTGATATCTTATGATGTTTCTTTTTCTGTGTGACTTACTTCAGTTAGAATCATCATACCTGAATCCACTCATTGTGCTGCCAAGGGCCTGATGACACAGATTTCATTGCTGAGTGATATTGCTTTGTAAGTAAATACCACAACTTCTTTATCCATTTTTCACTTTCTGCGATGTTGAACTTGTACTGTAAACGAGGTTCTTGTAAACAGAGGCGTCCCAAACTTTGGGGTGGCTGTGTCTTTTTGATTTTAATTTCCCTAAGCTATAGGACCATAAGTGGCAGTGCCCTAGGCTCTGTTGCTTTGTTTTTTAGATGTTTCAGGAAACACCATACACTTCTCCTGAGTGTCTGTTGGCAATTTACATCCCGCCCATCAGCATAACAAGGCTCCCAGTTCTCCATGGCCTGTCCTGCCTTTCTGGATTTTACACTTTTTTCAGATGGCCCTTTTGACCGGGGGGAAGTGAGACTTCATTGTAGTGCAGATTTCCTTTGCAAGCTTGCTTGGTTGGCCAAAAAGGGCGTATGCGTTTTTTCCTGAATATATTCAGGAAAAAATGCATACGCCCTTTTTGGCCAAGTGCATCATTGTGGACGTTCTGCCTCTTTTCCTATGCTTTCAATGCAATTCCAGTCTACCTCCTGAAATCGGTTTCCTGCAATTCTGCCCCGCTTTCAAGTCCTCTTGGCAGCCTTACTTCAGTCTATTTTTGGACGATAGCTGTCATTTATAACTCTGCAGGTTTGTGAATTACAGTGCCCCTGAGCTCCTTTCTTCAACTCGCTTTCTTTTGAGCTGGCCGCAACACCGCAGGATGGCTTCAGGCCCTAATCTGGTTCCGGCACGCCCGCTGAGCCTTTGGTTAATTCCTCTTCCTGGTGGGAAATGAGAGTTAAATTTGCCCGTCCAGACACCTCCAGCTAGCCTCTCATTGGTTCTCGCTATTCCTGTTCATCTTCCGCAGAAATTGCAAACTGGGCCAAACAGGAGGTTAAAGGGACTGACTCTCCAAGTGGGGAGAGTGTTAGTAAAGTGTCTGGAATGTTGCACCCGAGTACCAGGGGAGGAAAACTGAGACATATTTGAACACGTCTCCCGATCACATGGTTGATTATACTCTAGGTTCCACATGCATGTTTTAGCTGAAGGAAGAATACCTTAAACCTGGGTAGTTGAAACCCGTGGAATGGGTACCATGCAACATGACTTCAAAGGGTCTTCATTTGCTCACCGAACCTCTCCAATCCTATCACTGCTGCATTTATGCCCCTGTACACATGCTTGATTCTCTTTCGGAGACATAGCAATCCATAGGTTTTAAGATACTTACTAGTCAGGTACATTCTTAGGCGTTTAATATGCAGTGTTGAGTCCATTTCGTTGAGCAAGGGGTAGCTCTTGTCTATTCCATATTTGACTTAAGGAACTTTATCTGTGCTCATTTCAATCTCTGGTTTTATGCAGCACCCCAACTCACCTTTACCCTTAAGCAAGCATAAGTTGGTTTTCTAAATTTGAGTCCCTGTTCTGTTCTGTAATTCAGTTCCTGTGTAGCCAAGTTTACATTCCGTGTATTACTGATATCTTATGATGTTTCTTTTTCTGTGTGACTTACTTCAGTTAGAATCATCATACCTGAATCCACTCATTGTGCTGCCAAGGGCCTGATGACACAGATTTCATTGCTGAGTGATATTGCTTTGTAAGTAAATACCACAACTTCTTTATCCATTTTTCACTTTCTGCGATGTTGAACTTGTACTGTAAACGAGGTTCTTGTAAACAGAGCCGTTCCAAACTTTGGGGTGGCTGTGTCTTTTTTATTTTAATTTCCCTAAGCTATAGGACCATAAGTGGAAGTGCCCTAGGTTCTGTTGCTTTGTTTTTTAGATGTTTCAGGAAACACCATACACTTCTCCCGAGTGTCTGTTGGCAATTTACATCCCGCCCATCAGCATAACAAGGCTCCCAGTTCTCCATGGCCTGTCCTGCCTTTCTGGATTTTACACTTTTTTCAGATGGTCCTTTTGACCGGGGGGAAGTGAGACTTCATTGTAGTGCAGATTTCCTTTGCAAGCTTGCTTGGTTGGCCAAAAAGGGCGTATGCGTTTTTTCCTGAATATATTCAGGAAAAAACGCATACGCCCTTTTTGGCCAAGTGCATCATTGTGGACGTTCTGCCTCTTTTCCTATGCTTTCAATGCAATTCCAGTCTACCTCCTGAAATCGGTTTCCTGCAATTCTGCCCCGCTTTCAAGTCCTCTTGGCAGCCTTACTTCAGTCTATTTTTGGACGATAGCTGTCATTTATAACTCTGCAGGTTTGTGAATTACAGTGCCCCTGAGCTCCTTTCTTCAACTCGCTTTCTTTTGAGCTGGCCGCAACACCGCAGGATGGCTTCAGGCCCTAATCTGGTTCCGGTACGGCACGCTGAGCCTTTGGTTATTTCCTCTTCCTGTTGGGAAATGAGAGTTAAATTTGCCCGTCCAGACACCTCCAGCTAGCCTCTCATTGGTTCTCGCTATTCCTGTTCATCTTCCGCAGAAATTGCAAACTGGGCCAAACAGGAGGTTAAAGGCGCTGACTCTCCAAGTGGGGAGAGTGTTAGTAAAGCGTCTGGAATGTTGCACCCGAGTACCAGGGGAGGAAAACTGAGACATATTTGAACACGTCTCCCGTTCACATGGTTGATCGTACTTGGGTTCCACATGCATGTTTTAGCTGAAGGAAGAATACCTTAAACCTGGAGAGTTGAGACCCGTGTAATGGGTACCATGCAATATGACTTCAAAGGGTCTTCATTTGCTCACCGAACCTCTCCAATCCTATCACTGCTGCGTTTATGCCCCTGTACACATGCTTGATTCTCTTTTGGAGACATAGCAATCCATAGGTTTTAAGATACTTACTAGTCAGGTACATTCTTAGGCGTTTAATATGCGGTGTTGAGTCCATTTCGTTGAGCAAGGAGTAGCTGTTGTCTATTCCATCTTTGACTTAAGGAACTTTATCTGTGCTCATTTCAATCTCTGGTTTTATGCAGCACCCCAACTCACCTTTACCCTTAAGCAAGCATAAGTTGGTTTTCTAAATTTGAGACCCTGTTCTTTTCTGTAATTCAGTTCCTGTGTAGCCAAGTTTACATTCCGTGTATTACTGATATCTTATGATGTTTCTTTTTCTGTGTGACTTATTTCAGTTAGAATCATCATACCTGAATCCACTCATTGTGATGCTAAGGGCCTGATGACATAGATTTCATTGCTGAGTGATATTGCTTTGTAAGTAAATACCACAACTTCTTTATCCATTTTTCACTTTCTGTGATGTTGAACTTGTACTGTAAACGAGGTTCTTGTAAACAGAGGCGTCCCAAAATTGGGGTGGCTGTGTCTTTTTGATTTTAATTTCCCTAAGCTATAGGACCATAAGTGGCAGTGCCCTAGGCTCTGTTGCTTTGTTTTTTAGATGTTTCAGGAAACACCATACACTTCTCCTGAGTGTCTGTTGGCAATTTACATCCCGCCCATCAGCATAACAAGGCTCCCAGTTCTCCATGGCCTGTCCTGCCTTTCTGGATTTTACACTTTTTTCAGATGGCCCTTTTGACCGGGGGGAAGTGAGACTTCATTGTAGTGCAGATTTCCTTTGCAAGCTTGCTTGTTTGGCCAAAAAGTGCGTATGCGTTTTTTCCTGAATATATTCAGGAAAAAACGCATACGCCCTTTTTGGCCAAGTGCATCATTGTGGACGTTCTGCCTCTTTTCCTATGCTTTCAATACAATTCCAGTCTACCTCCTGAAATCGGTTTCCTGCAATTCTGCCCCGCTTTCAAGTCCTCTTGGCAGCCTTACTTCAGTCTATTTTTGGACGATAGCTGTCATTTATAACTCTGCAGGTTTGTGAATTACAGTGCCCCTGAGCTCCTTTCTTCAACTCGCTTTCTTGTGACCTGGCCGCAACACCGCAGGATGGCTTCAGGCCCTAATCTGGTTCCGGCCCGGCATGCTGAGCCTTTGGTTAATTCCACTTCCTGGTGGGAAATGAGAGTTAAATTTGCCCGTCCAGACACCTCCAGCTAGCCTCTCATTGGTTCTCGCTATTCCTGTTCATCTTGCACAGAAATGGCAAACTGGGTCAAACAGGAGGTTAAAGGGACTGACTCTCCAAGTGGGGAGAGTGTTAGTAAAGCGTCTGGAATGTTGCACCCGAGTACCAGGGTACGAAAACTGAGACATATTTGAACATGTCTCCCGATCACATGGTTGATCATACTCTAGGTTCCACATGCATGTTTTAGCTGAAGGAAGAATACCTTACACCTGGGTAGTTGAAACACGTGGAATGGGTACCATGCAATATGACTTCAAAGGGTCTTCATTTGCTCACCGAACCTCTCCAATCCTATCACTGCTGCGTTTATGCCCCTGTACACATGCTTGATTCTCTTTCGGAAACATAGCAATCCATAGGTTTTAAGATACTTACTAGTCAGGTACATTCTTAGGCGTTTAATATGCGGTGTTGAGTCCATTTCATTGAGCAAGGAGTAGCTCTTGTGTATTCAATATTTGACTTAAGGAACTTTATCTGTGCTCATTTCAATCTCTGGTTTTATGCAGCACCCCAACTCACCTTTCCCCTTAAGCAAGCATAAGTTAGTTTTCTAAATTTGAGACCCTGTTCTGTTCTGTAATTCAGTTCCTGTGTAGCCAAGTTTACATTCCGTGTATTACTGATATCTTATGATGTTTCTTTTTCTGTGTGACTTATTTCAGTTAGAATCATCATACCTGAATCCACTCATTGTGCTGCTAAGGGCCTGATGACACAGATTTCATTGCTGAGTGATATTGCTTTGTAAGTAAATACCACAACTTCTTTATCCATTTTTCACTTTCTGCGATGTTGAACTTGTACTGTAAACGAGGTTCTTGTAAACAGAGCCGTTCCAAACTTTGGGGTGGCTGTGTCTTTTTGATTTTAATTTCCCTAAGCTATAGGACCATAAGTGGAAGTGCCCTAGGTTCTGTTGCTTTGTTTTTTAGATGTTTCAGGAAACACCATACACTTCTCCCAAGTGGTTGTTGGCAATTTACATCCTGCCCATCAGCATAACAATGCTCCCAGTTCTCCATGGCCTGTCCTGCCTTTCTGGATTTTACACTTTTTTCAGATGGCCCTTTTGACCGGGGGGAAGTGAGACTTCATTGTAGTGCAGATTTCCTTTGCAAGCTTGCTTGGTTGGCCAAAAAGGGCGTATGCGTTTTTTCCTGAATATATTCAGGAAAAAACGCATACGCCCTTTTTGGCCAAGTGCATCATTGTGGACGTTCTGCCTCTTTTCCTATGCTTTCAATGCAATTCCAGTCTACCTCCTGAAATCGGTTTCCTGCAATTCTGCCCCGCTTTCAAGTCCTCTTGGCAGCCTTACTTCAGTCTATTTTTGGACGATAGCTGTCATTTATAACTCTCCAGGTTTGTGAATTACAGTGCCCCTGAGCTCCTTTCTTCAACTCGCTTTCTTGTGACCTGGCCGCAACACCGCACGATGGCTTCAGGCCCTAATCTGGTTCCGGCACGGCACGCTGAGCCTTTGGTTAATTCCTCTTCCTGGTGGGAAATGAGAGTTAAATTTGCCCGTCCAGACACCTCCAGCTAGTCTCTCATTGGTTCTCGCTATTCCTGTTCATCTTCCGCAGAAATTGCAAACTGGGCCAAACAGGAGGTTAAAGGCGCTGACTCTCCAAGTGGGGAGAGTGTTAGTAAAGCGTCTGGAATGTTGCACCCGAGTACCAGGGGAGGAAAACTGAGACATATTTGAACACGTCTCCCGTTCACATGGTTGATCATACTTGGGTTCCACATGCATGTTTTAGCTGAAGGAAGAATACCTTAAACCTGTGTATTTGAAACCCGTGGAATGGGTACCATGCAATATGACTTCAAAGGGTCTTCATTTGCTCACCGAACCTCTCCAATCCTATCACTGCTGCGTTTATGCCCCTGTACACACGCTTGATTCTCTTTCGGAGCCATAGCAATCCATAGGTTTTAAGATACTTACTAGTCAGGTACATTCTTAGGCGTTTAATATGGGGTGTTGAGTCCATTTCGTTGAGCAAGGAGTAGCTCTTGTCTATTCCATATTTGGCTTAAGGAACTTTATCTGTGCTCATTTCAATCTCTGGTTTTATGCAGCACCCCAACTCACCTTTACCCTTAAGCAAGCATAAGTTGGTTTTCTAAATTTGAGACCCTGTTCTGTTCTGTAATTCAGTTCCTGTGTAGCCAAGTTTACATTCCGTGTATTACTGATATCTTATGATGTTTCTTTTTCTGTGTGACTTATTTCAGTTAGAATCATCATACCTGAATCCACTCATTGTGCTGCTAAGGGCCTGATGACATAGATTTCATTGCTGAGTGATATTGCTTTGTAAGTAAATACCACAACTTCTTTATCCATTTTTCACTTTCTGCGATGTTGAACTTGTACTGTAAACGAGGTTCTTGTAAACAGAGGCGTCCCAAACTTTGGGGTGGCTGTGTCTTTTTTATTTTAATTTCCCTAAGCTATAGGACCATAAGTGGCAGTACCCTAGGCTCTGTTGCTTTGTTTTTTAGATGTTTCAGGAAACACCATACACTTCTCCCGAGTGTCTGTTGGCAATTTACATCCCGCCCATCAGCATAACAAGGCTCCCAGTTCTCCATGGCCTGTCCTGCCTTTCTGGATTTTACCCTTTTTTCAGATGGCCCTTTTGACCGGGGGGAAGTGAGACTTCATTGTAGTGCACATTTCCTTTGCAAGCTTGCTTGGTTGGTCAAAAAGGGCGTATGCGTTTTTTCCTGAATATATTCAGGAAAAAACGCATACGCCCTTTTTGGCCAAGTGCATCATTGTGGACGTTCTGCCTCTTTTCCTATGCTTTCAATGCAATTCCAGTCTACCTCCTGAAATCGGTTTCCTGCAATTCTGCCCCGCTTTCAAGTCCTCTTGGCAGCCTTACTTCAGTCTATTTTTGGACGATAGCTGTCATTTATAACTCTGCAGGTTTGTGAATTACAGTGCCCCTGAGCTCCTTTCTTCAACTCGCTTTCTTTTGAGCTGGCCGCAACACCGCAGGATGGCTTCAGGCCCTAATCTGGTTCCGGTACGGCACGCTGAGCCTTTGGTTATTTCCTCTTCCTGGTGGGAAATGAGAGTTAAATTTGCCCGTCCAGACACCTCCAGCTAGCCTCTCATTGGTTCTCGCTATTCCTGTTCATCTTCCGCAGAAATTGCAAACTGTGCCAAACAGGAGGTTAAAGGCACTGACTCTCCAAGTGGGGAGAGTGTTAGTAAAGCGTCTGGAATGTTGCACCCGAGTACCAGGGTACGAAAACTGAGACATATTTGAACACGTCTCCCGATCACATGGTTGATCATACTCTGGGTTCCACATGCATGATTTAGCTGAAGGAAGAATACCTAAAACCTGGGTAGTTGAAACCCGTGGAATGGGTACCATGCAATATGACTTCAAAGGGTCTTCATTTGCTCACGAACCTCTCCAATCCTATCACTGCTGCATTTATGCCCCTGTACACATGCTTGATTCTCTTTCGGAGACATAGCAATCCATAGGTTTTAAGATACTTACTAGTCAGATACATTCTTAGGCGTTTAATATGCGGTGTTGAGTCCATTTCATTGAGCAAGGAGTAGCTCTTGTCTATTCAATATTTGACTTAAGGAACTTTATCTGTGCTCATTTCAATCTCTGGTTTTATGCAGCACCCCAACTCACCTTTACCCTTAAGCAAGCATAAGTTGGTTTTCTAAATTTGAGACCCTGTTCTGTTCTGTAATTCAGTTCCTGTGTAGCCAAGTTTACATTCCGTGTATTACTGATATCTTATGATGTTTCTTTTTCTGTGTGACTTATTTCAGTTAGAATCATCATACCTGAATCCACTCATTGTGCTGCTAAGGGCCTGATGACACAGATTTCATTGCTGAGTGATATTGCTTTGTAAGTAAATACCACAACTTCTTTATCCATTTTTCACTTTCTGCGATGTTGAACTTGTACTGTAAACGAGGTTCTTGTAAACAGAGCCGTTCCAAATTTTGGGGTGGCTGTGTCTTTTTGATTTTAATTTCCCTAAGCTATAGGACCATAAGTGGAAGTGCCCTAGGTTCTGTTGCTTTGTTTTTTAGATGTTTCAGGAAACACCATACACTTCTCCCAAGTGGTTGTTGGCAATTTACATCCCGCCCATCAGCATAGCAAGGCTCCCAGTTCTCCATGGCCTGTCCTGCCTTTCTGGATTTTACACTTTTTTCAGATGGCCCTTTTGACCGGGGGGAAGTGAGACTTCATTGTAGTGCAGATTTCCTTTGCAAGCTTGCTTGGTTGGCCAAAAAGGGCGTATGCGTTTTTTCCTGAATATATTCAGGAAAAAACGCATACGCCCTTTTTGGCCAAGTGCATCATTGTGGACGTTCTGCCTCTTTTCCTATGCTTTCAATGCAATTCCACTCTACCTCCTGAAATCGGTTTCCTGCAATTCTGCCCCGCTTTCAAGTCCTCTTGGCAACCTTACTTCAGTCTATTTTTGGACGATAGCTGTCATTTATAACTCTGCAGGTTTGTGAATTACAGTGCCCCTGAGCTCCTTTCTTCAACTCGCTTTCTTGTGACATGGCCGCAACACCGCAGGATGGCTTCAGGCCCTAATCTGGTTCTGGCACGGCACGCTGAGCCTTTGGTTAATTCCTCTTCCTGGTGGGAAATGAGAGTTAAATTTGCCCGTCCAGACACCTCCAGCTAGTCTCTCATTGGTTCTCGCTATTCCTGTTCATCTTCCGCAGAAATTGCAAACTGGGCCAAACAGGAGGTTAAAGGGACTGACTCTCCAAGTGGGGAGATTGTTAGTAAAGCGTCTGGAATGTTGCACCCGAGTACCAGGGTACAAAAACTGAGACATATTTGAACACTACTCCCGATCACATGGTTGATCATACTCTAGGTTCCACATGCATGTTTTAGCTGAAGGAACAATACCTTACACCTGGGTAGTTGAAACCCGTGGAATGGGTACCATGCAATATGACTTCAAAGGGTCTTCATTTGCTCACGAACCTCTCCAATCCTATCACTGCTGCATTTATGCCCCTGTACACATGCTTGATTCTCTTTCGGAGACATAGCAATCCATAGGTTTTAAGATACTTACTAGTCAGGTACATTCTTAGGCGTTTAATATGCGGTGTTGAGTCCATTTCGTTGAGCAAGGAGTAGCTCTTGTCTATTCCATATTTGGCTTAAGGAACTTTATCTGTGCTCATTTCAATCTCTGGTTTTATGCAGCACCCCAACTCACCTTTCCCCTTAAGCAAGCATAAGTTGGTTTTCTAAATTTGAGACCCTGTTCTGTTCTGTAATTCAGTTCCTGTGTAGCCAAGTTTCCATTCCGTGTATTACTGATATCTTATGATGTTTCTTTTTCTGTGTGACTTATTTCAGTTAGAATCATCATACCTGAATCCACTCATTGTGCTGCTAAGGGCCTGATGACACAGATTTCATTGCTGAGTGATATTGCTTTGTAAGTAAATACCACAACTTCTTTATCCATTTTTCACTTTCTGCAATGTTGAACTTGTACTGTAAACGAGGTTCTTGTAAACAGAGCCGTTCCAAACTTTGGGGTGGCTGTGTCTTTTTGATTTTAATTTCCCTAAGCTATAGGACCATAAGTGGAAGTGCCCTAGGTTCTGTTGCTTTGTTTTTTAGATGTTTCAGGAAACACCATACACTTCTCCCAAGTGGTTGTTGGCAATTTACATCCCGCCCATCAGCATAGCAAGGCTCCCAGTTCTCCATGGCCTGTCCTGCCTTTCTGGATTTTACACTTTTTTCAGATGGCCCTTTTGACCGGGGGGAAGTGAGACTTCATTGTAGTGCAGATTTCCTTTGCAAGCTTGCTTGGTTGGCCAAAAAGGGCGTATGCGTTTTTTCCTGAATATATTCAGGAAAAAACGCATACGCCCTTTTTGGCCAAGTGCATCATTGTGGACGTTCTGCCTCTTTTCCTATGCTTTCAATGCAATTCCACTCTACCTCCTGAAATCGGTTTCCTGCAATTCTGCCCCGCTTTCAAGTCCTCTTGGCAACCTTACTTCAGTCTATTTTTGGACGATAGCTGTCATTTATAACTCTGCAGGTTTGTGAATTACAGTGCCCCTGAGCTCCTTTCTTCAACTCGCTTTCTTGTGACCTGGCCGCAACACCGCAGGATGGCTTCAGGCCCTAATCTGGTTCTGGCACGGCACGCTGAGCCTTTGGTTAATTCCTCTTCCTGGTGGGAAATGAGAGTTAAATTTGCCCGTCCAGACACCTCCAGCTAGTCTCTCATTGGTTCTCGCTATTCCTGTTCATCTTCTGCAGAAATTGCAAACTGGGCCAAACAGGAGGTTAAAGGGACTGACTCTCCAAGTGGGGAGAGTGTTAGTAAAGCGTCTGGAATGTTGCACCCGAGTACCAGGGTACGAAAACTGAGACATATTTGAACACGTCTCCCGATCACATGGTTGATCATACTCTAGGTTCCACATGCATGTTTTAGCTGAAGGAACAATACCTTACACCTGGGTAGTTGAAACCCGTGGAATTGGTACCATGCAATATGACTTCAAAGGGTCTTCATTTGCTCACGAACCTCTCCAATCCTATCACTGCTGCATTTATGCCCCTGTACACATGCTTGATTCTCTTTCAGAGACATAGCAATCCATAGGTTTTAAGATACTTACTAGTCATGTACATTCTTAGGCGTTTAATATGCGGTGTTGAGTCCATTTCGTTGAGCAAGGAGTAGCTCTTGTCTATTCCATATTTGGCTTAAGGAACTTTATCTGTGCTCATTTCAATCTCTGGTTTTATGCAGCACCCCAACTCACCTTTCCCCTTAAGCAAGCATAAGTTGGTTTTCTAAATTTGAGACCCTGTTCTGTTCTGTAATTCAGTTCCTGTGTAGCCAAGTTTACATTCCGTGTATTACTGATATCTTATGATGTTTCTTTTTCTGTGTGACTTATTTCAGTTAGAATCATCATACCTGAATCCACTCATTGTGCTGCTAAGGGCCTGATGACACAGATTTCATTGCTGAGTGATATTGCTTTGTAAGTAAATACCACAACTTCTTTATCCATTTTTCACTTTCTGCGATGTTGAACTTGTACTGTAAACGAGGTTCTTGTAAACAGAGCCGTTCCAAACTTTGGGGTGGCTGTGTCTTTTTGATTTTAATTTCCCTAAGCTATAGGACCATAAGTGGCAGCGCCCTAGGCTCTGTTGCTTTGTTTTTTAGATGTTTAAGGAAACACCATACACTTCTCCCGAGTGTCTGTTGGCAATTTACATCCCGCCCATCAGCATAACAAGGCTCCCAGTTCTCCATGGCCTGTCCTGCCTTTCTGGATTTTACACTTTTTTCAGATGGCCCTTTTGACCGGGGGGAAGTGAGACTTCATTGTAGTGCAGATTTCCTTTGCAAGCTTGCTTGGTTGGCCAAAAAGTGCGTATGCGTTTTTTCCTGAATATATTCAGGAAAAAACGCATACGCCCTTTTTGGCCAAGTGCATCATTGTGGACGTTCTGCCTCTTTTCCTATGCTTTCAATACAATTCCAGTCTACCTCCTGAAATCGGTTTCCTGCAATTCTGCCCCGCTTTCAAGTCCTCTTGGCAGCCTTACTTCAGTCTATTTTTGGACGATAGCTGTCATTTATAACTCTGCAGGTTTGTGAATTACAGTGCCCCTGAGCTCCTTTCTTCAACTCGCTTTCTTGTGACCTGGCCGCAACACCGCAGGATGGCTTCAGGCCCTAATCTGGTTCCGGCCCGGCATGCTGAGCCTTTGGTTAATTCCACTTCCTGGTGGGAAATGAGAGTTAAATTTGCCCGTCCAGACACCTCCAGCTAGCCTCTCATTGGTTCTCGCTATTCCTGTTCATCTTGCACAGAAATGGCAAACTGGGTCAAACAGGAGGTTAAAGGGACTGACTCTCCAAGTGGGGAGAGTGTTAGTAAAGCGTCTGGAATGTTGCACCCGAGTACCAGGGTACGAAAACTGAGACATATTTGAACATGTCTCCCGATCACATGGTTGATCATACTCTAGGTTCCACATGCATGTTTTAGCTGAAGGAAGAATACCTTACACCTGGGTAGTTGAAACACGTGGAATGGGTACCATGCAATATGACTTCAAAGGGTCTTCATTTGCTCACCGAACCTCTCCAATCCTATCACTGCTGCGTTTATGCCCCTGTACACATGCTTGATTCTCTTTCGGAAACATAGCAATCCATAGGTTTTAAGATACTTACTAGTCAGGTACATTCTTAGGCGTTTAATATGCGGTGTTGAGTCCATTTCATTGAGCAAGGAGTAGCTCTTGTGTATTCAATATTTGACTTAAGGAACTTTATCTGTGCTCATTTCAATCTCTGGTTTTATGCAGCACCCCAACTCACCTTTCCCCTTAAGCAAGCATAAGTTAGTTTTCTAAATTTGAGACCCTGTTCTGTTCTGTAATTCAGTTCCTGTGTAGCCAAGTTTACATTCCGTGTATTACTGATATCTTATGATGTTTCTTTTTCTGTGTGACTTATTTCAGTTAGAATCATCATACCTGAATCCACTCATTGTGCTGCTAAGGGCCTGATGACACAGATTTCATTGCTGAGTGATATTGCTTTGTAAGTAAATACCACAACTTCTTTATCCATTTTTCACTTTCTGCGATGTTGAACTTGTACTGTAAACGAGGTTCTTGTAAACAGAGCCGTTCCAAACTTTGGGGTGGCTGTGTCTTTTTGATTTTAATTTCCCTAAGCTATAGGACCATAAGTGGAAGTGCCCTAGGTTCTGTTGCTTTGTTTTTTAGATGTTTCAGGAAACACCATACACTTCTCCCAAGTGGTTGTTGGCAATTTACATCCTGCCCATCAGCATAACAATGCTCCCAGTTCTCCATGGCCTGTCCTGCCTTTCTGGATTTTACACTTTTTTCAGATGGCCCTTTTGACCGGGGGGAAGTGAGACTTCATTGTAGTGCAGATTTCCTTTGCAAGCTTGCTTGGTTGGCCAAAAAGGGCGTATGCGTTTTTTCCTGAATATATTCAGGAAAAAACGCATACGCCCTTTTTGGCCAAGTGCATCATTGTGGACGTTCTGCCTCTTTTCCTATGCTTTCAATGCAATTCCAGTCTACCTCCTGAAATCGGTTTCCTGCAATTCTGCCCCGCTTTCAAGTCCTCTTGGCAGCCTTACTTCAGTCTATTTTTGGACGATAGCTGTCATTTATAACTCTCCAGGTTTGTGAATTACAGTGCCCCTGAGCTCCTTTCTTCAACTCGCTTTCTTGTGACCTGGCCGCAACACCGCACGATGGCTTCAGGCCCTAACCTGGTTCCGGCACGGCACGCTGAGCCTTTGGTTAATTCCTCTTCCTGGTGGGAAATGAGAGTTAAATTTGCCCGTCCAGACACCTCCAGCTAGTCTCTCATTGGTTCTCGCTATTCCTGTTCATCATCCGCAGAAATTGCAAACTGGGCCAAACAGGAGGTTAAAGGCGCTGACTCTCCAAGTGGGGAGAGTGTTAGTAAAGCGTCTGGAATGTTGCACCCGAGTACCAGGGGAGGAAAACTGAGACATATTTGAACACGTCTCCCGTTCACATGGTTGATCATACTTGGGTTCCACATGCATGTTTTAGCTGAAGGAAGAATACCTTAAACCTGTGTATTTGAAACCCGTGGAATGGGTACCATGCAATATGACTTCAAAGGGTCTTCATTTGCTCACCGAACCTCTCCAATCCTATCACTGCTGCGTTTATGCCCCTGTACACACGCTTGATTCTCTTTCGGAGCCATAGCAATCCATAGGTTTTAAGATACTTACTAGTCAGGTACATTCTTAGGCGTTTAATATGGGGTGTTGAGTCCATTTCGTTGAGCAAGGAGTAGCTCTTGTCTATTCCATATTTGGCTTAAGGAACTTTATCTGTGCTCATTTCAATCTCTGGTTTTATGCAGCACCCCAACTCACCTTTACCCTTAAGCAAGCATAAGTTGGTTTTCTAAATTTGAGACCCTGTTCTGTTCTGTAATTCAGTTCCTGTGTAGCCAAGTTTACATTCCGTGTATTACTGATATCTTATGATGTTTCTTTTTCTGTGTGACTTATTTCAGTTAGAATCATCATACCTGAATCCACTCATTGTGCTGCTAAGGGCCTGATGACATAGATTTCATTGCTGAGTGATATTGCTTTGTAAGTAAATACCACAACTTCTTTATCCATTTTTCACTTTCTGCGATGTTGAACTTGTACTGTAAACGAGGTTCTTGTAAACAGAGGCGTCCCAAACTTTGGGGTGGCTGTGTCTTTTTTATTTTAATTTCCCTAAGCTATAGGACCATAAGTGGCAGTACCCTAGGCTCTGTTGCTTTGTTTTTTAGATGTTTCAGGAAACACCATACACTTCTCCCGAGTGTCTGTTGGCAATTTACATCCCGCCCATCAGCATAACAAGGCTCCCAGTTCTCCATGGCCTGTCCTGCCTTTCTGGATTTTACCCTTTTTTCAGATGGCCCTTTTGACCGGGGGGAAGTGAGACTTCATTGTAGTGCACATTTCCTTTGCAAGCTTGCTTGGTTGGTCAAAAAGGGCGTATGCGTTTTTTCCTGAATATATTCAGGAAAAAACGCATACGCCCTTTTTGGCCAAGTGCATCATTGTGGACGTTCTGCCTCTTTTCCTATGCTTTCAATGCAATTCCAGTCTACCTCCTGAAATCGGTTTCCTGCAATTCTGCCCCGCTTTCAAGTCCTCTTGGCAGCCTTACTTCAGTCTATTTTTGGACGATAGCTGTCATTTATAACTCTGCAGGTTTGTGAATTACAGTGCCCCTGAGCTCCTTTCTTCAACTCGCTTTCTTTTGAGCTGGCCGCAACACCGCAGGATGGCTTCAGGCCCTAATCTGGTTCTGGTACGGCACGCTGAGCCTTTGGTTATTTCCTCTTCCTGGTGGGAAATGAGAGTTAAATTTGCCCGTCCAGACACCTCCAGCTAGCCTCTCATTGGTTCTCGCTATTCCTGTTCATCTTCCGCAGAAATTGCAAACTGTGCCAAACAGGAGGTTAAAGGCACTGACTCTCCAAGTGGGGAGAGTGTTAGTAAAGCGTCTGGAATGTTGCACCCGAGTACCAGGGTACGAAAACTGAGACATATTTGAACACGTCTCCCGATCACATGGTTGATCATACTCTGGGTTCCACATGCATGATTTAGCTGAAGGAAGAATACCTAAAACCTGGGTAGTTGAAACCCGTGGAATGGGTACCATGCAATATGACTTCAAAGGGTCTTCATTTGCTCACCGAACCTCTCCAATCCTATCACTGCTGCGTTTATGCCCCTGTACACATGCTTGATTCTCTTTCGGAGACATAGCAATCCATAGGTTTTAAGATACTTACTAGTCAGGTACATTCTTAGGCGTTTAATATGCGGTGTTGAGTCCATTTCGTTGAGCAAGGAGTAGCTCTTGTCTATTCCATATTTGGCTTAAGGAACTTTATCTGTGCTCATTTCAATCTCTGGTTTTATGCAGCACCCCAACTCACCTTTCCCCTTAAGCAAGCATAAGTTGGTTTTCTAAATTTGAGAACCTGTTCTGTTCTGTAATTCAGTTCCTGTGTAGCCAAGTTTACAATCCGTGTATTAGTGATATCTTATGATGTTTCTTTTTCTGTGTGACTTATTTCAGTTAGAATCATCATACCTGAATCCACTCATTGTGCTGCTAAGGGCCTGATGACACAGATTTCATTGCTGAGTGATATTGCTTTGTAAGTAAATACCACAACTTCTTTATCCATTTTTCACTTTCTTCGATGTTGAACTTGTACTGTAAAAGAGGTTCTTGTAAACAGAGGCGTCCCAAACTTTGGGGTGGCTGTGTCTTTTTGATTTTAATTTCCCTAAGCTATAGGACCATAAGTGGAAGTGCCCTAGGTTCTGTTGCTTTGTTTTTTAGATGTTTCAGGAAACACCATACACTTCTCCCGAGTGGTTGTTGGCAATTTACATCCCGCCCATCAGCATAACAAGGCTCCCAGTTCTCCATGGCCTGTCCTGCCTTTCTGGATTTTACACTTTTTTCAGATGGCCCTTTTGACCGGGGGGAAGGGAGACTTCATTGTAGTGCAGATTTCCTTTGCAAGCTTGCTTGGTTGGCCAAAAAGGGCGTATGCGTTTTTTCCTGAATATATTCAGGAAAAAACGCATACGCCCTTTTTGGCCAAGTGCATCATTGTGGACGTTCTGCCTCTTTTCCTATGCTTTCAATGCAATTCCAGTCTACCTCCTGAAATCGGTTTCCTGCAATTCTGCCCCGCTTTCAAGTCCTCTTGGCAGCCTTACTTCAGTCTATTTTTGGACGATAGCTGTCATTTATAACTCTGCAGGTTTGTGAATTACAGTGCCCCTGAGCTCCTTTCTTCAACTCGTTTTCTTGTGAACTGGCCGCAACACCGCAGGATGGCTTCAGGTCCTAATCTGGTTCCGGCACGGCACGCTGAGCCTCTGGTTATTTCCTCTTCCTGGTGGGAAATGAGAGTTAAATTTGCCCGTCCAGACACCTCCAGCTAGTCTCTCATTGGTTCTCGCTATTCCTGTTCATCTTCCGCAGAAATTGCAAACTGGGCCAAACAGGAGGTTAAAGGCGCTGACTCTCCAAGTGGGGAGAGTGTTAGTAAAGCGTCTGGAATGTTGCACCCGAGTACCAGGGGAGGAAAACTGAGACATATTTGAACACGTCTCCCGATCACATGGTTGATCATACTCTGGGTTCCACATGCATGTTTTAGCTGAAGGAAGAATACCTAAAACCTGGGTAGTTGAAACCCGTGGAATGGGTACCATGCAATATGACTTCAAAGGGTCTTCATTTGCTCACGAACCTCTCCAATCCTATCACTGCTGCATTTATGCCCCTGTACACATGCTTGATTCTCTTTCGGAGACATAGCAATCCATAGGTTTTAAGATACTTACTAGTCAGATACATTCTTAGGCGTTTAATATGCGGTGTTGAGTCCATTTCATTGAGCAAGGAGTAGCTCTTGTCTATTCAATATTTGACTTAAGGAACTTTATCTGTGCTCATTTCAATCTCTGGTTTTATGCAGCACCCCAACTCACCTTTACCCTTAAGCAAGCATAAGTTGGTTTTCTAAATTTGAGACCCTGTTCTGTTCTGTAATTCAGTTCCTGTGTAGCCAAGTTTACATTCCGTGTATTACTGATATCTTATGATGTTTCTTTTTCTGTGTGACTTATTTCAGTTAGAATCATCATACCTGAATCCACTCATTGTGCTGCTAAGGGCCTGATGACACAGATTTCATTGCTGAGTGATATTGCTTTGTAAGTAAATACCACAACTTCTTTATCCATTTTTCACTTTCTGCGATGTTGAACTTGTACTGTAAACGAGGTTCTTGTAAACAGAGCCGTTCCAAATTTTGGGGTGGCTGTGTCTTTTTGATTTTAATTTCCCTAAGCTATAGGACCATAAGTGGAAGTGCCCTAGGTTCTGTTGCTTTGTTTTTTAGATGTTTCAGGAAACACCATACACTTCTCCCAAGTGGTTGTTGGCAATTTACATCCCGCCCATCAGCATAGCAAGGCTCCCAGTTCTCCATGGCCTGTCCTGCCTTTCTGGATTTTACACTTTTTTCAGATGGCCCTTTTGACCGGGGGGAAGTGAGACTTCATTGTAGTGCAGATTTCCTTTGCAAGCTTGCTTGGTTGGCCAAAAAGGGCGTATGCGTTTTTTCCTGAATATATTCAGGAAAAAACGCATACGCCCTTTTTGGCCAAGTGCATCATTGTGGACGTTCTGCCTCTTTTCCTATGCTTTCAATGCAATTCCACTCTACCTCCTGAAATCGGTTTCCTGCAATTCTGCCCCGCTTTCAAGTCCTCTTGGCAACCTTACTTCAGTCTATTTTTGGACGATAGCTGTCATTTATAACTCTGCAGGTTTGTGAATTACAGTGCCCCTGAGCTCCTTTCTTCAACTCGCTTTCTTGTGACCTGGCCGCAACACCGCAGGATGGCTTCAGGCCCTAATCTGGTTCTGGCACGGCACGCTGAGCCTTTGGTTAATTCCTCTTCCTGGTGGGAAATGAGAGTTAAATTTGCCCGTCCAGACACCTCCAGCTAGTCTCTCATTGGTTCTCGCTATTCCTGTTCATCTTCCGCAGAAATTGCAAACTGGGCCAAACAGGAGGTTAAAGGGACTGACTCTCCAAGTGGGGAGATTGTTAGTAAAGCGTCTGGAATGTTGCACCCGAGTACCAGGGTACAAAAACTGAGACATATTTGAACACTACTCCCGATCACATGGTTGATCATACTCTAGGTTCCACATGCATGTTTTAGCTGAAGGAACAATACCTTACACCTGGGTAGTTGAAACCCGTGGAATGGGTACCATGCAATATGACTTCAAAGGGTCTTCATTTGCTCACGAACCTCTCCAATCCTATCACTGCTGCATTTATGCCCCTGTACACATGCTTGATTCTCTTTCGGAGACATAGCAATCCATAGGTTTTAAGATACTTACTAGTCAGGTACATTCTTAGGCGTTTAATATGCGGTGTTGAGTCCATTTCGTTGAGCAAGGAGTAGCTCTTGTCTGTTCCATATTTGGCTTAAGGAACTTTATCTGTGCTCATTTCAATCTCTGGTTTTATGCAGCACCCCAACTCACCTTTCCCCTTAAGCAAGCATAAGTTGGTTTTCTAAATTTGAGACCCTGTTCTGTTCTGTAATTCAGTTCCTGTGTAGCCAAGTTTCCATTCCGTGTATTACTGATATCTTATGATGTTTCTTTTTCTGTGTGACTTATTTCAGTTAGAATCATCATACCTGAATCCACTCATTGTGCTGCTAAGGGCCTGATGACACAGATTTCATTGCTGAGTGATATTGCTTTGTAAGTAAATACCACAACTTCTTTATCCATTTTTCACTTTCTGCAATGTTGAACTTGTACTGTAAACGAGGTTCTTGTAAACAGAGCCGTTCCAAACTTTGGGGTGGCTGTGTCTTTTTGATTTTAATTTCCCTAAGCTATAGGACCATAAGTGGAAGTGCCCTAGGTTCTGTTGCTTTGTTTTTTAGATGTTTCAGGAAACACCATACACTTCTCCCAAGTGGTTGTTGGCAATTTACATCCCGCCCATCAGCATAGCAAGGCTCCCAGTTCTCCATGGCCTGTCCTGCCTTTCTGGATTTTACACTTTTTTCAGATGGCCCTTTTGACCGGGGGGAAGTGAGACTTCATTGTAGTGCAGATTTCCTTTGCAAGCTTGCTTGGTTGGCCAAAAAGGGCGTATGCGTTTTTTCCTGAATATATTCAGGAAAAAACGCATACGCCCTTTTTGGCCAAGTGCATCATTGTGGACGTTCTGCCTCTTTTCCTATGCTTTCAATGCAATTCCACTCTACCTCCTGAAATCGGTTTCCTGCAATTCTGCCCCGCTTTCAAGTCCTCTTGGCAACCTTACTTCAGTCTATTTTTGGACGATAGCTGTCATTTATAACTCTGCAGGTTTGTGAATTACAGTGCCCCTGAGCTCCTTTCTTCAACTCGCTTTCTTGTGACCTGGCCGCAACACCGCAGGATGGCTTCAGGCCCTAATCTGGTTCTGGCACGGCACGCTGAGCCTTTGGTTAATTCCTCTTCCTGGTGGGAAATGAGAGTTAAATTTGCCCGTCCAGACACCTCCAGCTAGTCTCTCATTGGTTCTCGCTATTCCTGTTCATCTTCCGCAGAAATTGCAAACTGGGCCAAACAGGAGGTTAAAGGGACTGACTCTCCAAGTGGGGAGAGTGTTAGTAAAGCGTCTGGAATGTTGCACCCGAGTACCAGGGTACAAAAACTGAGACATATTTGAACACTACTCCCGATCACATGGTTGATCATACTCTAGGTTCCACATGCATGTTTTAGCTGAAGGAACAATACCTTACACCTGGGTAGTTGAAACCCGTGGAATGGGTACCATGCAATATGACTTCAAAGGGTCTTCATTTGCTCACGAACCTCTCCAATCCTATCACTGCTGCATTTATGCCCCTGTACACATGCTTGATTCTCTTTCGGAGACATAGCAATCCATAGGTTTTAAGATACTTACTAGTCAGGTACATTCTTAGGCGTTTAATATGCGGTGTTGAGTCCATTTCGTTGAGCAAGGAGTAGCTCTTGTCTATTCCATATTTGGCTTAAGGAACTTTATCTGTGCTCATTTCAATCTCTGGTTTTATGCAGCACCCCAACTCACCTTTCCCCTTAAGCAAGCATAAGTTGGTTTTCTAAATTTGAGACCCTGTTCTGTTCTGTAATTCAGTTCCTGTGTAGCCAAGTTTCCATTCCGTGTATTACTGATATCTTATGATGTTTCTTTTTCTGTGTGACTTATTTCAGTTAGAATCATCATACCTGAATCCACTCATTGTGCTGCTAAGGGCCTGATGACACAGATTTCATTGCTGAGTGATATTGCTTTGTAAGTAAATACCACAACTTCTTTATCCATTTTTCACTTTCTGCAATGTTGAACTTGTACTGTAAACGAGGTTCTTGTAAACAGAGCCGTTCCAAACTTTGGGGTGGCTGTGTCTTTTTGATTTTAATTTCCCTAAGCTATAGGACCATAAGTGGCAGTGCCCTAGGTTCTGTTGCTTTGTTTTTTAGATGTTTCAGGAAACACCATACACTTCTCCCCAGTGTCTGTTGGCAATTTACATCCCGCCCATCAGCATAACAAGGCTCCCAGTTCTCCATGGCCTGTCCTGCCTTTCTGGATTTTACACTTTTTTCAGATGGCCCTTTTGACCGGGGGGAAGTGAGACTTCATTGTAGTGCAGATTTCCTTTGCAAGCTTGCTTGGTTGGCCAAAAAGGGCGTATGCGTTTTTTCCTGAATATATTCAGAAAAAACGCATACGCCCTTTTTGGCCAAGTGCATCATTGTGTACGTTCTGCCTCTTTTCCTATGCTTTCAATGCAATTCCACTCTACCTCCTGAAATCAGTTTCCTGCAATTCTGCCCTGCTTTCAAGTCCTCTTGGCAGCCTTACTTCAGTCTATTTTTGGACGATAGCTGTCATTTATAACTCTGCAGGTTTGTGAATTACAGTGCCCCTGAGCTCCTTTCTTCAACTCGCTTTCTTTTGAGCTGGCCGCAACACCGCAGGAAGGCTTCAGGCCCTAATCTGGTTCCGGTACGGCACGCTGAGCCTTTGGTTATTTCCTCTTCCTGGTGGGAAATGAGAGTTAAATTTGCCCGTCCAGACACCTCCAGCTAGCCTCTCATTGGTTCTCGCTATTCCTGTTCATCTTCCGCAGAAATTGCAAACTGGGCCAAACAGGAGGTTAAAGGCGCTGACTCTCCAAGTGGGGAGAGTGTTAGTAAAGCGTCTGGAATGTTGCACCCGAGTACCAGGGGAGGAAAACTGAGACATATTTGAACACGTCTCCCGTTCACATGGTTGATCATACTTGGGTTCCACATGCATGTTTTAGCTGAAGGAAGAATACCTTAAACCTGTGTATTTGAAACCCGTGGAATGGGTACCATGCAATATGACTTCAAAGGGTCTTCATTTGCTCACCGAACCTCTCCAATCCTATCACTGCTGCGTTTATGCCCCTGTACACACGCTTGATTCTCTTTCGGAGACATAGCAATCCATAGGTTTTAAGATACTTACTAGTCAGGTACATTCTTAGGCGTTTAATATGGGGTGTTGAGTCCATTTCGTTGAGCAAGGAGTAGCTCTTGTCTATTCCATATTTGGCTTAAGGAACTTTATCTGTGCTCATTTCAATCTCTGGTTTTATGCAGCACCCCAACTCACCTTTACCCTTAAGCAAGCATAAGTTGGTTTTCTAAATTTGAGACCCTGTTCTGTTCTGTAATTCAGTTCCTGTGTAGCCAAGTTTACATTCCGTGTATTACTGATATCTTATGATGTTTCTTTTTCTGTGTGACTTATTTCAGTTAGAATCATCATACCTGAATCCACTCATTGTGCTGCTAAGGGCCTGATGACATAGATTTCATTGCTGAGTGATATTGCTTTGTAAGTAAATACCACAACTTCTTTATCCATTTTTCACTTTCTGCGATGTTGAACTTGTACTGTAAACGAGGTTCTTGTAAACAGAGGCGTCCCAAACTTTGGGGTGGCTGTGTCTTTTTGATTTTAATTTCCCTAAGCTATAGGACCATAAGTGGCAGTGCCCTAGGCTCTGTTGCTTTGTTTTTTAGATGTTTCAGGGAACACCATACACTTCTCCCGAGTGTCTGTTGGCAATTTACATCCCGCCCATCAGCATAACAAGGCTCCCAGTTCTCCATGGCCTGTCCTGCCTTTCTGGATTTTACCCTTTTTTCAGATGGCCCTTTTGACCGGGGGGAAGTGAGACTTCATTGTAGTGCAGATTTCCTTTGCAAGCTTGCTTGGTTGGCCAAAAAGGGCGTATGCGTTTTTTCCTGAATATATTCAGGAAAAAACGCATACGCCCTTTTTGGCCAAGTGCATCATTGTGGACGTTCTGCCTCTTTTCCTATGCTTTCAATGCAATTCCAGTCTACCTCCTGAAATCGGTTTCCTGCAATTCTGCCCCGCTTTCAAGTCCTCTTGGCAGCCTTACTTCAGTCTATTTTTGGACGATAGCTGTCATTTATAACTCTGCAGGTTTGTGAATTACAGTGCCCCTGAGCTCCTTTCTTCAACTCGTTTTCTTGTGAACTGGCCGCAACACCGCAGGATGGCTTCAGGTCCTAATCTGGTTCCGGCACGGCACGCTGAGCCTCTGGTTATTTCCTCTTCCTGGTGGGAAATGAGAGTTAAATTTGCCCGTCCAGACACCTCCAGCTAGTCTCTCATTGGTTCTCGCTATTCCTGTTCATCTTCCGCAGAAATTGCAAACTGGGCCAAACAGGAGGTTAAAGGCGCTGACTCTCCAAGTGGGGAGAGTGTTAGTAAAGCGTCTGGAATGTTGCACCCGAGTACCAGGGGAGGAAAACTGAGACATATTTGAACACGTCTCCCGATCACATGGTTGATCATACTCTGGGTTCCACATGCATGTTTTAGCTGAAGGAAGAATACCTAAAACCTGGGTAGTTGAAACCCGTGGAATGGGTACCATGCAATATGACTTCAAAGGGTCTTCATTTGCTCACGAACCTCTCCAATCCTATCACTGCTGCATTTATGCCCCTGTACACATGCTTGATTCTCTTTCGGAGACATAGCAATCCATAGGTTTTAAGATACTTACTAGTCAGATACATTCTTAGGCGTTTAATATGCGGTGTTGAGTCCATTTCATTGAGCAAGGAGTAGCTCTTGTCTATTCAATATTTGACTTAAGGAACTTTATCTGTGCTCATTTCAATCTCTGGTTTTATGCAGCACCCCAACTCACCTTTACCCTTAAGCAAGCATAAGTTGGTTTTCTAAATTTGAGACCCTGTTCTGTTCTGTAATTCAGTTCCTGTGTAGCCAAGTTTACATTCCGTGTATTACTGATATCTTATGATGTTTCTTTTTCTGTGTGACTTATTTCAGTTAGAATCATCATACCTGAATCCACTCATTGTGCTGCTAAGGGCCTGATGACACAGATTTCATTGCTGAGTGATATTGCTTTGTAAGTAAATACCACAACTTCTTTATCCATTTTTCACTTTCTGCGATGTTGAACTTGTACTGTAAACGAGGTTCTTGTAAACAGAGCCGTTCCAAATTTTGGGGTGGCTGTGTCTTTTTGATTTTAATTTCCCTAAGCTATAGGACCATAAGTGGAAGTGCCCTAGGTTCTGTTGCTTTGTTTTTTAGATGTTTCAGGAAACACCATACACTTCTCCCAAGTGGTTGTTGGCAATTTACATCCCGCCCATCAGCATAGCAAGGCTCCCAGTTCTCCATGGCCTGTCCTGCCTTTCTGGATTTTACACTTTTTTCAGATGGCCCTTTTGACCGGGGGGAAGTGAGACTTCATTGTAGTGCAGATTTCCTTTGCAAGCTTGCTTGGTTGGCCAAAAAGGGCGTATGCGTTTTTTCCTGAATATATTCAGGAAAAAACGCATACGCCCTTTTTGGCCAAGTGCATCATTGTGGACGTTCTGCCTCTTTTCCTATGCTTTCAATGCAATTCCACTCTACCTCCTGAAATCGGTTTCCTGCAATTCTGCCCCGCTTTCAAGTCCTCTTGGCAACCTTACTTCAGTCTATTTTTGGACGATAGCTGTCATTTATAACTCTGCAGGTTTGTGAATTACAGTGCCCCTGAGCTCCTTTCTTCAACTCGCTTTCTTGTGACCTGGCCGCAACACCGCAGGATGGCTTCAGGCCCTAATCTGGTTCTGGCACGGCACGCTGAGCCTTTGGTTAATTCCTCTTCCTGGTGGGAAATGAGAGTTAAATTTGCCCGTCCAGACACCTCCAGCTAGTCTCTCATTGGTTCTCGCTATTCCTGTTCATCTTCCGCAGAAATTGCAAACTGGGCCAAACAGGAGGTTAAAGGGACTGACTCTCCAAGTGGGGAGATTGTTAGTAAAGCGTCTGGAATGTTGCACCCGAGTACCAGGGTACAAAAACTGAGACATATTTGAACACTACTCCCGATCACATGGTTGATCATACTCTAGGTTCCACATGCATGTTTTAGCTGAAGGAACAATACCTTACACCTGGGTAGTTGAAACCCGTGGAATGGGTACCATGCAATATGACTTCAAAGGGTCTTCATTTGCTCACGAACCTCTCCAATCCTATCACTGCTGCATTTATGCCCCTGTACACATGCTTGATTCTCTTTCGGAGACATAGCAATCCATAGGTTTTAAGATACTTACTAGTCAGGTACATTCTTAGGCGTTTAATATGCGGTGTTGAGTCCATTTCGTTGAGCAAGGAGTAGCTCTTGTCTATTCCATATTTGGCTTAAGGAACTTTATCTGTGCTCATTTCAATCTCTGGTTTTATGCAGCACCCCAACTCACCTTTCCCCTTAAGCAAGCATAAGTTGGTTTTCTAAATTTGAGACCCTGTTCTGTTCTGTAATTCAGTTCCTGTGTAGCCAAGTTTCCATTCCGTGTATTACTGATATCTTATGATGTTTCTTTTTCTGTGTGACTTATTTCAGTTAGAATCATCATACCTGAATCCACTCATTGTGCTGCTAAGGGCCTGATGACACAGATTTCATTGCTGAGTGATATTGCTTTGTAAGTAAGTACCACAACTTCTTTATCCATTTTTCACTTTCTGCAATGTTGAACTTGTACTGTAAACGAGGTTCTTGTAAACAGAGCCGTTCCAAACTTTGGGGTGGCTGTGTCTTTTTGATTTTAATTTCCCTAAGCTATAGGACCATAAGTGGAAGTGCCCTAGGTTCTGTTGCTTTGTTTTTTAGATGTTTCAGGAAACACCATACACTTCTCCCAAGTGGTTGTTGGCAATTTACATCCCGCCCATCAGCATAGCAAGGCTCCCAGTTCTCCATGGCCTGTCCTGCCTTTCTGGATTTTACACTTTTTTCAGATGGCCCTTTTGACCGGGGGGAAGTGAGACTTCATTGTAGTGCAGATTTCCTTTGCAAGCTTGCTTGGTTGGCCAAAAAGGGCGTATGCGTTTTTTCCTGAATATATTCAGGAAAAAACGCATACGCCCTTTTTGGCCAAGTGCATCATTGTGGACGTTCTGCCTCTTTTCCTATGCTTTCAATGCAATTCCACTCTACCTCCTGAAATCGGTTTCCTGCAATTCTGCCCCGCTTTCAAGTCCTCTTGGCAACCTTACTTCAGTCTATTTTTGGACGATAGCTGTCATTTATAACTCTGCAGGTTTGTGAATTACAGTGCCCCTGAGCTCCTTTCTTCAACTCGCTTTCTTGTGACCTGGCCGCAACACCGCAGGATGGCTTCAGGCCCTAATCTGGTTCTGGCACGGCACGCTGAGCCTTTGGTTAATTCCTCTTCCTGGTGGGAAATGAGAGTTAAATTTGCCCGTCCAGACACCTCCAGCTAGTCTCTCATTGGTTCTCGCTATTCCTGTTCATCTTCCGCAGAAATTGCAAACTGGGCCAAACAGGAGGTTAAAGGGACTGACTCTCCAAGTGGGGAGAGTGTTAGTAAAGCGTCTGGAATGTTGCACCCGAGTACCAGGGTACAAAAACTGAGACATATTTGAACACTACTCCCGATCACATGGTTGATCATACTCTAGGTTCCACATGCATGTTTTAGCTGAAGGAACAATACCTTACACCTGGGTAGTTGAAACCCGTGGAATGGGTACCATGCAATATGACTTCAAAGGGTCTTCATTTGCTCACGAACCTCTCCAATCCTATCACTGCTGCATTTATGCCCCTGTACACATGCTTGATTCTCTTTCGGAGACATAGCAATCCATAGGTTTTAAGATACTTACTAGTCAGGTACATTCTTAGGCGTTTAATATGCGGTGTTGAGTCCATTTCGTTGAGCAAGGAGTAGCTCTTGTCTATTCCATATTTGGCTTAAGGAACTTTATCTGTGCTCATTTCAATCTCTGGTTTTATGCAGCACCCCAACTCACCTTTCCCCTTAAGCAAGCATAAGTTGGTTTTCTAAATTTGAGACCCTGTTCTGTTCTGTAATGCAGTTCCTGTGTAGCCAAGTTTCCATTCCGTGTATTACTGATATCTTATGATGTTTCTTTTTCTGTGTGACTTATTTCAGTTAGAATCATCATACCTGAATCCACTCATTGTGCTGCTAAGGGCCTGATGACACAGATTTCATTGCTGAGTGATATTGCTTTGTAAGTAAATACCACAACTTCTTTATCCATTTTTCACTTTCTGCAATGTTGAACTTGTACTGTAAACGAGGTTCTTGTAAACAGAGCCGTTCCAAACTTTGGGGTGGCTGTGTCTTTTTGATTTTAATTTCCCTAAGCTATAGGACCATAAGTGGCAGTGCCCTAGGTTCTGTTGCTTTGTTTTTTAGATGTTTCAGGAAACACCATACACTTCTCCCAAGTGGTTGTTGGCAATTTACATCCCGCCCATCAGCATAACAAGGCTCCCAGTTCTCCATGGCCTGTCCTGCCTTTCTGGATTTTACACTTTTTTCAGATGGCCCTTTTGACCGGGGGGAAGTGAGACTTCATTGTAGTGCAGATTTCCTTTGCAAGCTTGCTTGGTTGGCCAAAAAGGGCGTATGCGTTTTTTCCTGAATATATTCAGAAAAAACGCATACGCCCTTTTTGGCCAAGTGCATCATTGTGTACGTTCTGCCTCTTTTCCTATGCTTTCAATGCAATTCCACTCTACCTCCTGAAATCAGTTTCCTGCAATTCTGCCCTGCTTTCAAGTCCTCTTGGCAGCCTTACTTCAGTCTATTTTTGGACGATAGCTGTCATTTATAACTCTGCAGGTTTGTGAATTACAGTGCCCCTGAGCTCCTTTCTTCAACTCGCTTTCTTTTGAGCTGGCCGCAACACCGCAGGAAGGCTTCAGGCCCTAATCTGGTTCCGGTACGGCACGCTGAGCCTTTGGTTATTTCCTCTTCCTGGTGGGAAATGAGAGTTAAATTTGCCCGTCCAGACACCTCCAGCTAGCCTCTCATTGGTTCTCGCTATTCCTGTTCATCTTCCGCAGAAATTGCAAACTGGGCCAAACAGGAGGTTAAAGGCGCTGACTCTCCAAGTGGGGAGAGTGTTAGTAAAGCGTCTGGAATGTTGCACCCGAGTACCAGGGGAGGAAAACTGAGACATATTTGAACACGTCTCCCGTTCACATGGTTGATCATACTTGGGTTCCACATGCATGTTTTAGCTGAAGGAAGAATACCTTAAACCTGTGTATTTGAAACCCGTGGAATGGGTACCATGCAATATGACTTCAAAGGGTCTTCATTTGCTCACCGAACCTCTCCAATCCTATCACTGCTGCGTTTATGCCCCTGTACACACGCTTGATTCTCTTTCGGAGACATAGCAATCCATAGGTTTTAAGATACTTACTAGTCAGGTACATTCTTAGGCGTTTAATATGGGGTGTTGAGTCCATTTCGTTGAGCAAGGAGTAGCTCTTGTCTATTCCATATTTGGCTTAAGGAACTTTATCTGTGCTCATTTCAATCTCTGGTTTTATGCAGCACCCCAACTCACCTTTACCCTTAAGCAAGCATAAGTTGGTTTTCTAAATTTGAGACCCTGTTCTGTTCTGTAATTCAGTTCCTGTGTAGCCAAGTTTACATTCCGTGTATTACTGATATCTTATGATGTTTCTTTTTCTGTGTGACTTATTTCAGTTAGAATCATCATACCTGAATCCACTCATTGTGCTGCTAAGGGCCTGATGACATAGATTTCATTGCTGAGTGATATTGCTTTGTAAGTAAATACCACAACTTCTTTATCCATTTTTCACTTTCTGCGATGTTGAACTTGTACTGTAAACGAGGTTCTTGTAAACAGAGGCGTCCCAAACTTTGGGGTGGCTGTGTCTTTTTGATTTTAATTTCCCTAAGCTATAGGACCATAAGTGGCAGTGCCCTAGGCTCTGTTGCTTTGTTTTTTAGATGTTTCAGGGAACACCATACACTTCTCCCGAGTGTCTGTTGGCAATTTACATCCCGCCCATCAGCATAACAAGGCTCCCAGTTCTCCATGGCCTGTCCTGCCTTTCTGGATTTTACCCTTTTTTCAGATGGCCCTTTTGACCGGGGGGAAGTGAGACTTCATTGTAGTGCAGATTTCCTTTGCAAGCTTGCTTGGTTGGCCAAAAAGGGCGTATGCGTTTTTTCCTGAATATATTCAGGAAAAAACGCATACGCCCTTTTTGGCCAAGTGCATCATTGTGGACGTTCTGCCTCTTTTCCTATGCTTTCAATGCAATTCCAGTCTACCTCCTGAAATCGGTTTCCTGCAATTCTGCCCCGCTTTCAAGTCCTCTTGGCAGCCTTACTTCAGTCTATTTTTGGACGATAGCTGTCATTTATAACTCTGCAGGTTTGTGAATTACAGTGCCCCTGAGCTCCTTTCTTCAACTCGCTTTCTTTTGAGCTGGCCGCAACACCGCAGGATGGCTTCAGGCCCTAATCTGGTTCCGGTACGGCACGCTGAGCCTTTGGTTATTTCCTCTTCCTGGTGGGAAATGAGAGTTAAATTTGCCCGTCCAGACACCTCCAGCTAGCCTCTCATTGGTTCTCGCTATTCCTGTTCATCTTCCGCAGAAATTGCAAACTGGGCCAAACAGGAGGTTAAAGGCGCTGACTCTCCAAGTGGGGAGAGTGTTAGTAAAGCGTCTGGAATGTTGCACCCGAGTACCAGGGGAGGAAAACTGAGACATATTTGAACATGTCTCCCGTTCACATGGTTGATCATACTTGGGTTCCACATGCATGTTTTAGCTGAAGGAAGAATACCTTAAACCTGGGTAGTTGAAACCCGTGGAATGGGTACCATGCAATATGACTTCAAAGGGTCTTCATTTGCTCACCGAACCTCTCCAATCCTATCACTGCTGCGTTTATGCCCCTGTACACATGCTTGATTCTCTTTCGGAGACATAGCAATCCATAGGTTTTAAGATACTTACTAGTCAGGTACATTCTTAGGCGTTTAATATGCGGTGTTGAGCCCATTTCGTTGAGCAAGGAGTAGCTCTTGTCTATTCCATATTTGACTTAAGGAACTTTATCTGTGCTCATTTCAATCTCTGGTTTTATGCAGCACCCCAACTCACCTTTCCCCTTAAGCAAGCATAAGTTGGTTTTCTAAATTTGAGACCCTGTTCTGTTCTGTAATTCAGTTCCTGTGTAGCCAAGTTTACATTCCATGTATTACTGATATCTTATGATGTTTCATTTTCTGTGTGACTTATTTCAGTTAGAATCATCATACCTGAATCCACTCATTGTGCTGCTAAGGGCCTGATGACACAGATTTCATTGCTGAGTGATATTGCTTTGTAAGTAAATACCACAACTTCTTTATCCATTTTTCACTTTCTGCGATGTTGAACTTGTACTGTAAACGAGGTTCTTGTAAACAGAGGCGTCCCAAACTTTGGGGTGGCTGTGTCTTTTTGATTTTAAATTCCCTAAGCTATAGGACCATAAGTGGAAGTGCCCTAGGTTCTGTTGCTTTGTTTTTTAGATGTTTCAGGAAACACCATACACTTCTCCCCAGTGTCTGTTGGCAATTTACATCCCGCCCATCAGCATAACAAGGCTCCCAGTTCTCCATGGCCTGTCCTGCCTTTCTGTATTTTACACTTTTTTCAGATGGCCCTTTTGACCGGGGGGAAGTGAGACTTCATTGTAGTGCAGATTTCCTTTGCAAGCTTGCTTGGTTGGCCAAAAAGGGCGTATGCGTTTTTTCCTGAATATATTCAGAAAAAACGCATACGCCCTTTTTGGCCAAGTGCATCATTGTGTACGTTCTGCCTCTTTTCCTATGCTTTCAATGCAATTCCAGTCTACCTCCTGAAATCGGTTTCCTGCAATTCTGCCCCGCTTTCAAGTCCTCTTGGCAGCCTTACTTCAGTCTATTTTTGGACGATAGCTGTCATTTATAACTCTGCAGGTTTGTGAATTACAGTGCCCCTGAGCTCCTTTCTTCAACTCGCTTTCTTTTGAGCTGGCCGCAACACCGCAGGAAGGCTTCAGGCCCTAATCTGGTTCCGGTACGGCACGCTGAGCCTTTGGTTATTTCCTCTTCCTGGTGGGAAATGAGAGTTAAATTTGCCCGTCCAGACACCTCCAGCTAGCCTCTCATTGGTTCTCGCTATTCCTGTTCATCTTCCGGAGAAATTGCAAACTGGGCCAAACAGGAGGTTAAAGGCGCTGACTCTCCAAGTGGGGAGAGTGTTAGTAAAGCGTCTGGAATGTTGCACCCGAGTACCAGGGGAGGAAAACTGAGACATATTTGAACACGTCTCCCGTTCACATGGTTGATCATACTTGGGTTCCACATGCATGTTTTAGCTGAAGGAAGAATACCTTAAACCTGTGTATTTGAAACCCGTGGAATGGGTACCATGCAATATGACTTCAAAGGGTCTTCATTTGCTCACCGAACCTCTCCAATCCTATCACTGCTGCGTTTATGCCCCTGTACACACGCTTGATTCTCTTTCGGAGACATAGCAATCCATAGGTTTTAAGATACTTACTAGTCAGGTACATTCTTAGGCGTTTAATATGGGGTGTTGAGTCCATTTCGTTGAGCAAGGAGTAGCTCTTGTCTATTCCATATTTGGCTTAAGGAACTTTATCTGTGCTCATTTCAATCTCTGGTTTTATGCAGCACCCCAACTCACCTTTACCCTTAAGCAAGCATAAGTTGGTTTTCTAAATTTGAGACCCTGTTCTGTTCTGTAATTCAGTTCCTGTGTAGCCAAGTTTACATTCCGTGTATTACTGATATCTTATGATGTTTCTTTTTCTGTGTGACTTATTTCAGTTAGAATCATCATACCTGAATCCACTCATTGTGCTGCTAAGGGCCTGATGACATAGATTTCATTGCTGAGTGATATTGCTTTGTAAGTAAATACCACAACTTCTTTATCCATTTTTCACTTTCTGCGATGTTGAACTTGTACTGTAAACGAGGTTCTTGTAAACAGAGGCGTCCCAAACTTTGGGGTGGCTGTGTCTTTTTGATTTTAATTTCCCTAAGCTATAGGACCATAAGTGGCAGTGCCCTAGGCTCTGTTGCTTTGTTTTTTAGATGTTTCAGGGAACACCATACACTTCTCCCGAGTGTCTGTTGGCAATTTACATCCCGCCCATCAGCATAACAAGGCTCCCAGTTCTCCATGGCCTGTCCTGCCTTTCTGGATTTTACCCTTTTTTCAGATGGCCCTTTTGACCGGGGGGAAGTGAGACTTCATTGTAGTGCAGATTTCCTTTGCAAGCTTGCTTGGTTGGCCAAAAAGGGCGTATGCGTTTTTTCCTGAATATATTCAGGAAAAAACGCATACGCCCTTTTTGGCCAAGTGCATCATTGTGGACGTTCTGCCTCTTTTCCTATGCTTTCAATGCAATTCCAGTCTACCTCCTGAAATCGGTTTCCTGCAATTCTGCCCCGCTTTCAAGTCCTCTTGGCAGCCTTACTTCAGTCTATTTTTGGACGATAGCTGTCATTTATAACTCTGCAGGTTTGTGAATTACAGTGCCCCTGAGCTCCTTTCTTCAACTCGCTTTCTTTTGAGCTGGCCGCAACACCGCAGGATGGCTTCAGGCCCTAATCTGGTTCCGGTACGGCACGCTGAGCCTTTGGTTATTTCCTCTTCCTGGTGGGAAATGAGAGTTAAATTTGCCCGTCCAGACACCTCCAGCTAGCCTCTCATTGGTTCTCGCTATTCCTGTTCATCTTCCGCAGAAATTGCAAACTGGGCCAAACAGGAGGTTAAAGGCGCTGACTCTCCAAGTGGGGAGAGTGTTAGTAAAGCGTCTGGAATGTTGCACCCGAGTACCAGGGGAGGAAAACTGAGACATATTTGAACATGTCTCCCGTTCACATGGTTGATCATACTTGGGTTCCACATGCATGTTTTAGCTGAAGGAAGAATACCTTAAACCTGGGTAGTTGAAACCCGTGGAATGGGTACCATGCAATATGACTTCAAAGGGTCTTCATTTGCTCACCGAACCTCTCCAATCCTATCACTGCTGCGTTTATGCCCCTGTACACATGCTTGATTCTCTTTCGGAGACATAGCAATCCATAGGTTTTAAGATACTTACTAGTCAGGTACATTCTTAGGCGTTTAATATGCGGTGTTGAGCCCATTTCGTTGAGCAAGGAGTAGCTCTTGTCTATTCCATATTTGACTTAAGGAACTTTATCTGTGCTCATTTCAATCTCTGGTTTTATGCAGCACCCCAACTCACCTTTCCCCTTAAGCAAGCATAAGTTGGTTTTCTAAATTTGAGACCCTGTTCTGTTCTGTAATTCAGTTCCTGTGTAGCCAAGTTTACATTCCATGTATTACTGATATCTTATGATGTTTCATTTTCTGTGTGACTTATTTCAGTTAGAATCATCATACCTGAATCCACTCATTGTGCTGCTAAGGGCCTGATGACACAGATTTCATTGCTGAGTGATATTGCTTTGTAAGTAAATACCACAACTTCTTTATCCATTTTTCACTTTCTGCGATGTTGAACTTGTACTGTAAACGAGGTTCTTGTAAACAGAGCCGTTCCAAACTTTGGGGTGGCTGTGTCTTTTTGATTTTAAATTCCCTAAGCTATAGGACCATAAGTGGAAGTGCCCTAGGTTCTGTTGCTTTGTTTTTTAGATGTTTCAGGAAACACCATACACTTCTCCCCAGTTTCTGTTGGCAATTTACATCCCGCCCATCAGCATAACAAGGCTCCCAGTTCTCCATGGCCTGTCCTGCCTTTCTGTATTTTACACTTTTTTCAGATGGCCCTTTTGACCGGGGGGAAGTGAGACTTCATTGTAGTGCAGATTTCCTTTGCAAGCTTGCTTGGTTGGCCAAAAAGGGCGTATGCGTTTTTTCCTGAATATATTCAGAAAAAACGCATACGCCCTTTTTGGCCAAGTGCATCATTGTGTACGTTCTGCCTCTTTTCCTATGCTTTCAATGCAATTCCACTCTACCTCCTGAAATCAGTTTCCTGCAATTCTGCCCCGCTTTCAAGTCCTCTTGGCAGCCTTACTTCAGTCTATTTTTGGACGATAGCTGTCATTTATAACTCTGCAGGTTTGTGAATTACAGTGCCCCTGAGCTCCTTTCTTCAACTCGCTTTCTTTTGAGCTGGCCGCAACACCGCAGGAAGGCTTCAGGCCCTAATCTGGTTCCGGTACGGCACGCTGAGCCTTTGGTTATTTCCTCTTCCTGGTGGGAAATGAGAGTTAAATTTGCCCGTCCAGACACCTCCAGCTAGCCTCTCATTGGTTCTCGCTATTCCTGTTCATCTTCCGGAGAAATTGCAAACTGGGCCAAACAGGAGGTTAAAGGCGCTGACTCTCCAAGTGGGGAGAGTGTTAGTAAAGCGTCTGGAATGTTGCACCCGAGTACCAGGGGAGGAAAACTGAGACATATTTGAACACGTCTCCCGTTCACATGGTTGATCATACTTGGGTTCCACATGCATGTTTTAGCTGAAGGAAGAATACCTTAAACCTGTGTATTTGAAACCCGTGGAATGGGTACCATGCAATATGACTTCAAAGGGTCTTCATTTGCTCACCGAACCTCTCCAATCCTATCACTGCTGCGTTTATGCCCCTGTACACACGCTTGATTCTCTTTCGGAGACATAGCAATCCATAGGTTTTAAGATACTTACTAGTCAGGTACATTCTTAGGCGTTTAATATGGGGTGTTGAGTCCATTTCGTTGAGCAAGGAGTAGCTCTTGTCTATTCCATATTTGGCTTAAGGAACTTTATCTGTGCTCATTTCAATCTCTGGTTTTATGCAGCACCCCAACTCACCTTTACCCTTAAGCAAGCATAAGTTGGTTTTCTAAATTTGAGACCCTGTTCTCTTCTGTAATTAAGTTCCTGTGTAGCCAAGTTTACATTCCGTGTATTACTGATATCTTATGATGTTTCTTTTTCTGTGTGACTTATTTCAGTTAGAATCATCATACCTGAATCCACTCATTGTGCTGCTAAGGGCCTGATGACATAGATTTCATTGCTGAGTGATATTGCTTTGTAAGTAAATACCACAACTTCTTTATCCATTTTTCACTTTCTGCGATGTTGAACTTGTACTGTAAACGAGGTTCTTGTAAACAGAGGCATCCCAAACTTTGGGGTGGCTGTGTCTTTTTGATTTTAATTTCCCTAAGCTATAGGACCATAAGTGGCAGTGCCCTAGGCTCTGTTGCTTTGTTTTTCAGATGTTTCAGGGAACACCATACACTTCTCCCGAGTGTCTGTTGGCAATTTACATCCCGCCCATCAGCATAACAAGGCTCCCAGTTCTCCATGGCCTGTCCTGCCTTTCTGGATTTTACCCTTTTTTCAGATGGCCCTTTTGACCGGGGGGAAGTGAGACTTCATTGTAGTGCAGATTTCCTTTGCAAGCTTGCTTGGTTGGCCAAAAAGGGCGTATGCGTTTTTTCCTGAATATATTCAGGAAAAAACGCATACGCCCTTTTTGGCCAAGTGCATCATTGTGGACGTTCTGCCTCTTTTCCTATGCTTTCAATGCAATTCCACTCTACCTCCTGAAATCGGTTTCCTGCAATTCTGCCCCGCTTTCAAGTCCTCTTGGCAGCCTTACTTCAGTCTATTTTTGGATGATAGCTGTCATTTATAACTCTGCAGGTTTGTGAATTACAGTGCCCCTGAGCTCCTTTCTTCAACTCGCTTTCTTTTGAGCTGGCCGCAACACCGCAGGATGGCTTCAGGCCCTAATCTGGTTCCGGTACGGCACGCTGAGCCTTTGGTTATTTCCTCTTCCTGGTGGGAAATGAGAGTTAAATTTGCCCGTCCAGACACCTCCAGCTAGCCTCTCATTGGTTCTCGCTATTCCTGTTCATCTTCCGCAGAAATTGCAAACTGGGCCAAACAGGAGGTTAAAGGCGCTGACTCTCCAAGTGGGGAGAGTGTTAGTAAAGCGTCTGGAATGTTGCACGCGAGTACCAGGGGAGGAAAACTGAGACATATTTGAACATGTCTCCCGTTCACATGGTTGATCATACTTGGGTTCCACATGCATGTTTTAGCTGAAGGAAGAATACCTTAAACCTGGGTAGTTGAAACCCGTGGAATGGGTACCATGCAATATGACTTCAAAGGGTCTTCATTTGCTCACCGAACCTCTCCAATCCTATCACTGCTGCGTTTATGCCCCTGTACACATGCTTGATTCTCTTTCGGAGACATAGCAATCCATAGGTTTTAAGATACTTACTAGTCAGGTACATTCTTAGGCGTTTAATATGCGGTGTTGAGTCCATTTCGTTGAGCAAGGAGTAGCTCTTGTCTATTCCATATTTGACTTAAGGAACTTTATCTGTGCTCATTTCAATCTCTGGTTTTATGCAGCACCCCAACTCACCTTTCCCCTTAAGCAAGCATAAGTTGGTTTTCTAAATTTGAGACCCTGTTCTGTTCTGTAATTCAGTTCCTGTGTAGCCAAGTTTACATTCCATGTATTACTGATATCTTATGATGTTTCTTTTTCTGTGTGACTTATTTCAGTTAGAATCATCATACCTGAATCCACTCATTGTGCTGCTAAGGGCCTGATGACATAGATTTCATTGCTGAGTGATATTGCTTTGTAAGTGAATACCACAACTTCTTTATCCATTTTTCACTTTCTGCGATGTTGAACTTGTACTGTAAACGAGGTTCTTGTAAACAGAGCCGTTCCAAACTTTGGGGTGGCTGTGTCTTTTTGATTTTAATTTCCCTAAGCTATAGGACCTTAAGTGGAAGTGCCCTAGGCTCTGTTGCTTTGTTTTTTAGATGTTTCAGGAAACACCATACACTTCTCCCCAGTGTCTGTTGGCAATTTACATCCCGCCCATCAGCATAACAAGGCTCCCAGTTCTCCATGGCCTGTCCTGCCTTTCTGGATTTTACACTTTTTTCAGATGGCCCTTTTGACCGGGGGGAAGTGAGACTTCATTGTAGTGCAGATTTCCTTTGCAAGCTTGCTTGGTTGGCCAAAAAGGGCGTATGCGTTTTTTCCTGAATATATTCAGGAAAAAACGCATACGCCCTTTTTGGCCAAGTGCATCATTGTGGACGTTCTGCCTCTTTTCCTATGCTTTCAATGCAATTCCAGTCTACCTCCTGAAATCGGTTTCCTGCAATTCTGCCCCGCTTTCAAGTCCTCTTGGCAGCCTTACTTCAGTCTATTTTTGGACGATAGCTGTCATTTATAACTCTGCAGGTTTGTGAATTACAGTGTCCCTGAGCTCCTTTCTTCAACTCGCTTTCTTTTGAGCTGGCCGCAACACCGCAGGATGGCTTCAGGCCCTAATCTGGTTCCGGCACGGCACGCTGAGCCTTTGGTTATTTCCTCTTCCTGGTGGGAAATGAGAGTTAAATTTGCCCGTCCAGACACCTCCAGCTAGCCTCTCATTGGTTCTCGCTATTCCTGTTCATCTTCCGCAGAAATTGCAAACTGGGCCAAACAGGAGGTTAAAGGCGCTGACTCTCCAAGTGGGGAGAGTGTTAGGAAAGCATCTGGAATGTTGCACCCGAGTACCAGGGGAGGAAAACTGAGACATATTTGAACACGTCTCCCGTTCACATGGTTGATCATACTTGGGTTCCACATGCATGTTTTAGCTGAAGGAAGAATACCTTAAACCTGGAGAGTTGAGACCCGTGTAATGGGTACCATGCAATATGACTTCAAAGGGTCTTCATTTGCTCACCGAACCTCTCCAATCCTATCACTGCTGCGTTTATGCCCCTGTACACACGCTTGATTCTCTTTCGGAGACATAGCAATCCATAGGTTTTAAGATACTTACTAGTCAGGTACATTCTTAGGCGTTTAATATGCGGTGTTGAGTCCATTTCGTTGAGCAAGGAGTAGCTCTTGTCTATTCCATATTTGGCTTAAGGAACTTTATCTGTGCTCATTTCAATCTCTGGTTTTATGCAGCACCCCAACTCACCTTTCCCCTTAAGCAAGCATAAGTTGGTTTTCTAAATTTGAGACCCTGTTCTGTTCTGTAATTCAGTTCCTGTGTAGCCAAGTTTACATTCCGTGTATTACTGATATCTTATGATGTTTCTTTTTCTGTGTGACTTATTTCAGTTAGAATCATCATACCTGAATCCACTCATTGTGCTGCTAAGGGCCTGATGACATAGATTTCATTGCTGAGTGATATTGCTTTGTAAGTGAATACCACAACTTCTTTATCCATTTTTCACTTTCTGCGATGTTGAACTTGTACTGTAAACGAGGTTCTTGTAAACAGAGCCGTTCGAAACTTTGTTGTGGCTGTGTCTTTTTGATTTTAATTTCCCTAAGCTATAGGACCTTAAGTGGAAGTGCCCTAGGCTCTGTTGCTTTGTTTTTTAGATGTTTCAGGAAACACCATACACTTCTCCCAAGTGTCTGTTGGCAATTTACATCCCGCCCATCAGCATAACAAGGCTCCCAGTTCTCCATGGCCTGTCCTGCCTTTCTGGATTTTACACTTTTTTCAGATGGCCCTTTTGACCGGGGGGAAGTGAGACTTCATTGTAGTGCAGATTTCCTTTGCAAGCTTGCTTGGTTGGCCAAAAAGGGCGTATGCGTTTTTTCCTGAATATATTCAGGAAAAAACGCATACGCCCTTTTTGGCCAAGTGCATCATTGTGGACGTTCTGCCTCTTTTCCTATGCTTTCAATGCAATTCCAGTCTACCTCCTGAAATCGGTTTCCTGCAATTCTGCCCCGCTTTCAAGTCCTCTTGGCAGCCTTACTTCAGTCTATTTTTGGACGATAGCTGTCATTTATAACTCTGCAGGTTTGTGAATTACAGTGCCCCTGAGCTCCTTTCTTCAACTCGCTTTCTTGTGAACTGGCCGCAACACCGCAGGATGGCTTCAGGCCCTAATCTGGTTCCGGCACGGCACGCTGAGCCTTTGGTTATTTCCTCTTCCTGGTGGGAAATGAGAGTTAAATTTGCCCGTCCAGACACCTCCAGGTAGTCTCTCATTGGTTCTTGCTATTCTTGTTCATCTTCCGCAGAAATTGCAAACTGGGCCAAACAGGAGGTTAAAGGCGCTGACTCTCCAAGTGGGGAGAGTGTTAGTAAAGCGTCTGGAATGTTGCACGCGAGTACCAGGGGAGGAAAACTGAGACATATTTGAACACGTCTCCCGTTCACATGGTTAATCATACTTGGGTTCCACATGCATGTTTTAGCTGAAGGAAGAATACCTTAAACCTGGGTAGTTGAAACCCGTGGAATGGGTACCATGCAATATGACTTCAAAGGGTCTTCATTTGCTCACCGAACCTCTCCAATCCTATCACTGCTGCGTTTATGCCCCTGTACACATGCTTGATTCTCTTTCGGAGACATAGCAATCCATAGGTTTTAAGATACTTACTAGTCTGGTACATTCTTAGGCGTTTAATATGCGGTGTTGAGTCCATTTCGTTGAGCAAGGAGTAGCTCTTGTCTATTCCATATTTGGCTTAAGGAACTTTATCTGTGCTCATTTCAATCTCTGGTTTTATGCAGCACCCCAACTCACCTTTCCCCTTAAGCAAGCATAAGTTGGTTTTCTAAATTTGAGACCCTGTTCTGTTCTGTAATTCAGTTCCTGTGTAGCCAAGTTTCCATTCCATGTATTACTGATATCTTATGATGTTTCTTTTTCTGTGTGACTTATTTCAGTTAGAATCATCATACCTGAATCCACTCATTGTGCTGCTAAGGGCCTGATGACATAGATTTCATTGCTGAGTTATATTGCTTTGTAAGTGATTACCACAACTTCTTTATCCATTTTTCACTTTCTGCGATGTTGAACTTGTACTGTAAATGAGGTTCTTGTAAACAGAGCCGTTCCAAACTTTGGGGTGGCTGTGTCTTTTTGATTTTAATTTCCCTAAGCTATAGGACCATAAGTGGCAGTGCCCTAGGCTCTGTTGCTTTGTTTTTTAGATGTTTAAGGAAACACCGTGCACTTCTCCCCAGTGTCTGTTGGCAATTTACATCCCGCCCATCAGCATAACAAGGCTCCCAGTTGTCCATGGCCTGTCCTGCCTTTCTGGATTTTACACTTTTTTCAGATGGCCCTTTTGACCGGGGGGAAGTGAGACTTCATTGTAGTGCAGATTTCCTTTGCAAGCTTGCTTGGTTGGCCAAAAAGGGCGTATGCGTTTTTTCCTGAATATATTCAGGAAAAAACGCATACGCCCTTTTTGGCCAAGTGCATCATTGTGGACGTTCTGCCTCTTTTCCTATGCTTTCAATGCAATTCCAGTCTACCTCCTGAAATCGGTTTCCTGCAATTCTGCCCCGCTTTCAAGTCCTCTTGGCAGCCTTACTTCAGTCTATTTTTGGACGATAGCTGTCATTTATAACTCTGCAGGTTTGTGAATTACAGTGTCCCTGAGCTCCTTTCTTCAACTCGCTTTCTTTTGAGCTGGCCGCAACACCGCAGGATGGCTTCAGGCCCTAATCTGGTTCCGGCATGGCACGCTGAGCCTTTGGTTATTTCCTCTTCCTGGTGGGAAATGAGAGTTAAATTTGCCCGTCCAGACACCTCCAGCTAGCCTCTCATTGGTTCTCGCTATTCCTGTTCATCTTCCGCAGAAATTGCAAACTGGGCCAAACAGGAGGTTAAAGGCGCTGACTCTCCAAGTGGGGAGAGTGTTAGGAAAGCATCTGGAATGTTGCACCCGAGTACCAGGGGAGGAAAACTGAGACATATTTGAACACGTCTCCTGTTCACATGGTTGATCATACTTGGGTTCCACATGCATGTTTTAGCTGAAGGAAGAATACCTTAAACCTGGGTAGTTGAAACCCGTGGAATGGGTACCATGCAATATGACTTCAAAGGGTCTTCATTTGCTCACGAACCTCTCCAATCCTATCACTGCTGCGTTTATGCCCCTGTACACATGCTTGATTCTCTTTCGGAGACATAGCAATCCATAGGTTTTAAGATACTTACTAGTCAGGTACATTCTTAGACGTTTAATATGCGGTGTTGAGTCCATTTCGTTGAGCAACGAGTAGCTCTTGTCTATTCCATATTTGGCTTAAGGAACTTTATCTCTGCTCATTTCAATCTCTGGTTTTATGCAGCACCCCAACTCACCTTTACCCTTAAGCAAGCATAAGTTGGTTTTCTAAATTTGAGACCCTGTTCTGTTCTGTAATTCAGTTCCTGTGTAGCCAAGTTTACATTCCGTGTATTACTGATATCTTATGATGTTTCTTTTTCTGTGTGACTTATTTCAGTTAGAATCATCATACCTGAATCCACTCATTGTGCTGCTAAGGGCCTGATGACATAGATTTCATTGCTGAGTGATATTGCTTTGTAAGTGAATACCACAACTTCTTTATCCATTTTTCACTTTCTGCGATGTTGAACTTGTACTGTAAACGAGGTTCTTGTAAACAGAGCCGTTCCAAACTTTGGGGTGGCTGTGTCTTTTTGATTTTAATTTCCCTAAGCTATAGGACCATAAGTGGAAGTGCCCTAGGCTCTGTTGCTTTGTTTTTTAGATGTTTCAGGAAACACCATACACTTCTCCCAAGTGTCTGTTGGCAATTTACATCCCACCCATCAGCATAACAAGGCTCCCAGTTCTCAATGGCCTGTTGCCTCTCTGGATTTTACACTTTTTTCAGATGGCCCTTTTGACCGGGGGAAGTGAGACTTCATTGTAGTGCAGATTTCCTTTGCAAGCTTGCTTGGTTGGCCAAAAAGGGCGTATGCGTTTTTTCCTGAATATATTCAGGAAAAAACGCATACGCCCTTTTTGGCCAAGTGCATCATTGTGGACGTTCTGCCTCTTTTCCTATGCTTTCAATGCAATTCCAGTCTACCTCCTGAAATCGGTTTCCTGCAATTCTGCCCCGCTTTCAAGTCCTCTTGGCAGCCTTACTTCAGTCTATTTTTGGACGATAGCTGTCATTTATAACTCTGCAGGTTTGTGAATTACAGTGCCCCTGAGCTCCTTTCTTCAACTCGCTTTCTTGTGACCTGGCCGCAACACCGCAGGATGGCTTCAGGCCCTAATCTGGTTCCGGCCCGGCATGCTGAGCCTTTGGTTAATTCCTCTTCCTGGTGGGAAATGAGAGTTAAATTTGCCCGTTCAGACACCTCCAGCTAGCCTCTCATTGGTTCTCGCTATTCCTGTTCATCTTCCGCAGAAATTGCAAACTGGGCCAAACAGGAGGTTAAAGGCACTGACTCTCCAAGTCGGGAGAGTGTTAGTAAAGCGTCTGGAATGTTGCACCCGAGTACCAGGGGAGGAAAACTGAGACATATTTGAACACATCTCCCGTTCACATGGTTGATCATACTCTGGGTTCCACATGCATGTTTTAGCTGAAGGAAGAATACCTTAAACCTGGAGAGTTGAGACCCGTGTAATGGGTACCATGCAATATGACTTCAAAGGGTCTTCATTTGCTCACCGAACCTCTCCAATCCTATCACTGCTGCGTTTATGCCCCTGTACACACGCTTGATTCTCTTTTGGAGACATAGCAATCCATAGGTTTTAAGATACTTACTAGTCAGGTACATTCTTAGGCGTTTAATATGGGGTGTTGAGTCCATTTCGTTGAGCAAGGATTAGCTCTTGTCTATTCCATATTTGGCTTAAGGAACTTTATCTGTGCTCATTTCAATCTCTGGTTTTATGCAGCACCCCAACTCACCTTTCCCCTTAAGCAAGCATAAGTTGGTTTTCTAAATTTGAGACCCTGTTCTGTTTTGGAATGCAGTTCCTGTGTAGCCAAGTTTACATTCCGTGTATTAGTGATATCTTATGATGTTTCTTTTTCTGTGTAACTTATTTCAGTTAGAATCATCGTACCTGAATCCACTCATTATGCTGCTAAGGGCCTGATGACATGGATTTCTTTGCTGAGTGATACTGCATTGTACGTAAGTACCTCAAGTTCTTTATCCATTTTTCACTTTCTGTGATATTGAACTTGTACTGTAAACGAGGTTCTTGTAAACAGAGCCGTTCCAAACTTTGGGGTGGCTGTGTCTTTTTGATTTTAATTTCCCTAAGCTATAGGACCATAAGTGGAAGTGCCCTAGGCTCTGTTGCTTTGTTTTTTAGATGTTTCAGGAAACACCATACACTTCTCCCAAGTGGTTGTTGGCAATTTACATCCCGCCCATCAGCATAACAAGGCTCCCAGTTCTCCATGGCCTGTCCTGCCTTTCTGGATTTTACACTTTATTCAGATGGCCCTTTTGACCAGGGGGAAGTGAGACTTCATTGTAGTGCAGGTTTCCTTTGCAAGCTTGCTTGGTTGGCCAAAAAGTGCGTATGCGTTTTTTCCTGAATATATTCAGGAAAAAACGCATACGCCCTTTTTGGCCAAGTGCATCATTGTGGACGTTCTGCCTCTTTTCCTATGCTTTCAATGCAATTCCAGTCTACCTCCTGAAATCGGTTTCCTGCAATTCTGCCCCGCTTTCAAGTCCTCTTGGCAGCCTTACTTCAGTCTATTTTTGGACGATAGCTGTCATTTATAACTCTGCAGGTTTGTGAATTACAGTGCCCCTGAGCTCCTTTCTTCAACTCGCTTTCTTGTGAGCTGGCCGCAACACCGCAGGATGGCTTCAGGCCCTAATCTGGTTCCGGCACGGCACGCTGAGCCTTTGGTTAATTCCTCTTCCTGGTGGGAAATGAGAGTTAAATTTGACCGTCCAGACACCTCCAGCTAGTCTCTCATTGGTTCTCACTATTCCTGTTCATCTTCCGCAGAAATTGCAAACTGGGCCAAACAGGAGGTTAAAGGGACTGACTCTCCAAGTGGGGAGAGTGTTAGTAAAGCGTCTGGAATGTTGCACCCGAGTACCAGGGTACGAAAACTGAGACATATTTGAACACGTCTCCCGATCACATGGTTGATCATACTCTGGGTTCCACATGCATGTTTTAGCTGAAGGAAGAATACCTAAAACCTGGGTAGTTGAAACCCGTGGAATGGGTACCATGCAATATGACTTCAAAGGGTCTTCATTTGCTCACCGAACCTCTCCAATCCTATCACTGCTGCGTTTATGCCCCTGTACACATGCTTGATTCTCTTTCGGAGACATAGCAATCCATAGGTTTTAAGATACTTACTAGTCAGGTACATTCTTAGGCGTTTAATATGCGGTGTTGAGTCCATTTCGTTGAGCAAGGAGTAGCTCTTGTCTATTCCATATTTGGCTTAAGGAACTTTATCTGTGCTCATTTCAATCTCTGGTTTTATGCAGCACCCCAACTCACCTTTACCCTTAAGCAAGTATAAGTTGGTTTTCTAAATTTGAGACCCTGTTCTGTTTTGGAATGCAGTTCCTGTGTAGCCAAGTTTACATTCCGTGTATTACTGATATCTTATGATGTTTCTTTTTCTGTGTGACTTATTTCAGTTAGAATCATCATACCTGAATCCACTCATTTTGCTGCTAAGGGCCTGATGACACAGATTTCATTGCTGAGTGATATTGCTTTGTAAGTAAATACCACAACTTCTTTATCCATTTTTCACTTTCTGCGATGTTGAACTTGTACTGTAAACGAGGTTCTTGTAAACAGAGCCGTTCCAAACTTTGGGGTGGCTGTGTCTTTTTGATTTTAAATTCCCTAAGCTATAGGACCATAAGTGGAAGTGCCCTAGGCTCTGTTGCTTTGTTTTTTAGATGTTTCAGGAAACACCATACACTTCTCCCAAGTGGTTGTTGGCAATTTACATCCCGCCCATCAGCATAACAAGGCTCCCAGTTCTCCATGGCCTGTCCTGCCTTTCTGGATTTTACACTTTTTTCAGATGGCCCTTTTGACCGGGGGAAAGTGAGACTTAATTGTAGTGCAGATTTCCTTTGCAAGCTTGCTTGGTTGGCCAAAAAGGGCGTATGCGTTTTTTCCTGAATATATTCAGGAAAAAACGCATACGCCCTTTTTGGCCAAGTGCATCATTGTGGACGTTCTGCCTCTTTTCCTATGCTTTCAATGCAATTCCAGTCTACCTCCTGAAATCGGTTTCCTGCAATGCTGCCCCGCTTTCAAGTCCTCTTGGCAGCCTTACTTCAGTCTATTTTTGGACGATAGCTGTCATTTATAACTCTGCAGGTTTGTGAATTACAGTGCCCCTGAGCTCCTTTCTTCAACTCGCTTTCTTGTGACCTGGCCGCAACACCGCAGGATGTCTTCAGGCCCTAATCTGGTTCTGGCACGGCATTCTGAGCCTTTGGTTAATTCCTCTTCCTGGTGGGAAATGAGAGTTAAATTTGCCTATCCAGACACCTCCAGCTAGTCTCTCATTGATTATCGCTATTCCTGTTCATCTTCCGCAGAAATTGCAAACTGGGCCAAACAGGAGGTTAAAGGCGCTGACTCTCCAAGTGGGGAGAGTGTTAGTAAGCGTCTGGAATGTTGCACCCAAGTACCAGGGTACGAAAACTGAGACATATTTGAACACGTCTCCCGATCACATGGTTGATCATACTCTAGGTTCCACATGCATGTTTTAGCTGAAGGAAGAATACCTTAAACCTGGGTAGTTGAAACCCGTGGAATGGGTACCATGCAATATGACTTCAAAGGGTCTTCATTTGCTCACGAACCTCTCCAGTCCTATCACTGCTGCGTTTATGCCCCTGTACACATGCTTGATTCTCTTTCGGAGACATAGCAATCCATAGGTTTTAAGATACTTACTAGTCAGGTACATTCTTAGGCGTTTAATATGCGGTGTTGAGTCCATTTCGTTGAGCAAGGAGTAGCTCTTGTCTATTCCATATTTGGCTTAAGGAACTTTATCTGTGCTCATTTCAATCTCTGGTTTTATGCAGCACCCCAACTCACCTTTCCCCTTAAGCAAGCATAAGTTAGTTTTCTAAATTTGAGACCCTGTTCTGTTCTGTAATTCAGTTCCTGTGTAGCCAAGTTTACATTCCGTGTATTACTGATATCTTATGATGTTTCTTTTTCTGTGTGACTTATTTCAGTTAGAATCATCATACCTGAATCCTCTCATTGTGCTGCTAAGGGCCTGATGACACAGATTTCTTTGCTGAGTGATATTGCTTTGTAAGTAAATACCACAACTTCTTTATCCATTTTTCACTTTCTGCGATGTTGAACTTGTACTGTAAACGAGGTTCTTGTAAACAGAGCCATTCCAAACTTTGGGGTGGCTGTGTCTTTTTGATTTTAATTTCCCTAAGCTATAGGACCATAAGTGGAAGTGCCCTAGGTTCTGTTGCTTTGTTTTTTAGATGTTTCAGGAAACACCATACACTTCTCCGGAGTGGTTGTTGGCAATTTACATCCCGCCCATCAGCATAACAAGGCTCCCAGTTCTCCATGGCCTGTCCTGCCTTTCTGGATTTTACACTTTTTTCAGATGGCCCTTTTGACCGGGGGGAAGTGAGACTTCATTGTAGTGCAGATTTCCTTTGCAAGCTTGCTTGGTTGGCCAAAAAGGGCGTATGCGTTTTTTCCTGAATATATTCAGGAAAAAACGCATACGCCCTTTTTGGCCAAGTGCATCATTGTGGACGTTCTGCCTCTTTTCCTACGCTTTCAATGCAATTCCAGTCTACCTCCTGAAATCGGTTTCCTGCAATTCTGCCCCGCTTTCAAGTCCTCTTGGCAGCCTTACTTCAGTCTATTTTTCGACGATAGCTGTCATTTATAACTCTGCAGGTTTGTGAATTACAGTGCCCCTGAGCTCCTTTCTTCAACTCGCTTTCTTGTGACCTGGCCGCAACACCGCAGGATGTCTTCAGGCCCTAATCTGGTTCTGGCACGGCATTCTGAGCCTTTGGTTAATTCCTCTTCCTGGTGGGAAATGAGAGTTAAATTTGCCCGTCCAGACACCTCCAGCTAGTCTCTCATTGATTTTCGCTATTCCTGTTCATCTTCCGCAGAAATTGCAAACTGGGCCAAACAGGAGGTTAAAGGGACTGACTCTCCAAGTGGGGAGAGTGTTAGTAAGCGTCTGGAATGTTGCACCCAAGTACCAGGGTACGAAAACTGAGACATATTTGAACACGTCTCCCGTTCACACGGTTGATCATACTCTGGGTTCCACATGCATGTTTTAGCTGAAGGAAGAATACCTTAAACCTGGAGAGTTGAGACCCGTGTAATGGGTACCATGCAATATGACTTCAAAGGGCCTTCATTTGCTCACCGAACCTCTCCAATCCTATCACTGCTGCGTTTATGCCCCTGTACACACGCTTGATTCTCTTTTGGAGACATAGCAATCCATAGGTTTTAAGATACTTACTAGTCAGGTACATTCTTAGGCGTTTAATATGCGGTGTTGAGTCCATTTCGTTGAGCAAGGAGTAGCTCTTGTCTATTCCATATTTGGCTTAAGGAACTTTATCTGTGCTCATTTCAATCTCTGGTTTTATGCAGCACCCCAACTCACCTTCCCCCTTAAGCAAGCATAAGTTGGTTTTCTAAACTTGAGACACTGTTCTGTTTTGTAATTCAGTTCATGTGTAGCCAAGTTCACATTCTGTGTATTAGTGATACCTTATGATGTTTCTTTTCTGTGTGACTTATTTCAGTTCGAATCATCATACCTGAATCCACTCATTATGCTGCTACGGGCCTGATGACATAGATTTCATTGCTGAGTGATATTGCATTGTACGTAAGTACCACAAGTTCTTTATCCATTTTTCACTTTCTGCGATATTGAACTTGTACTGTAAACGAGGTTCTTGTAAACAGAGCCGTCCCAAACTTTGGGGTGGCTGTGTCTTTTTGATTTTAATTTCCCTAAGCTATAGGACCATAAGTGGAAGTGCCCTAGGCTCTGTTGCTTTGTTTTTTCGATGTTTCAGGAAACACCATACACTTCTCCAGAGTGGCTGTTGGCAATTTACATCCCGCCCATCAGCATAAGAAGGCTCCCAGTTCTCCATGGCCTGTCGTGCCTTCCTGGATTTTACACTTTTTTCAGATGGCCCTTTTGACCAAGTGGAAGTGAGACTTCATTGTAGTGCAGATTTCCTTTGCAAGCTTGCTTGGTTGGCCAAAAAGTGCGTATGCGTTTTTTCCTGAATATATTCAGGAAAAAACACATACGCCCTTTTTGGCCAAGTGCATCATTGTCGAGTTTCTGACTCTCTTCATATGCTTTCAATGCAATTCCAGTCTACCTCCTGAAATCGGTTTCCTGCAATTCTGCCTTGCTTTCAATGCCTCTTCATAGCCTTACCTCAATATATTTTTTAAAAATAGTTGGCCTTTATAACTCTGCAGGTTTTTGAATTGCAGTGGCCCTTAGCTCCATTTTTTAGCTCTTATTTTTGTGGTATTGCCCCATAACCACAGGATTCCTTGAAGCCCTATTTTTCTTCTGGGGCACCTGCTGTGCCTTTGGTTAATTCTTCTTACTGATGTGATATTAGAGTGACATGTGCCCATTGAAACCGCTACAGCTAGTTTCTCACTGGTTCCCCCTATTCCCATTCATCCTCTGCACTAACTGCAGACTGTGCGATACCAGAACTTAAAGGCATTGACTCCATGTGGGGATGTTGTTAGTAAAGCGGCTGGAATGTCGATCCGGAGCCCCAGGAGAGGAAAAATGAGGTGCGTTTTAGAAACCTTTCCCGATCATATGGTATACCAGTCGCTGGGTTTCCCAAGCATGGTTTAGCTGTAGGAAGATTCCCTTCAACCTGGAGTGTTGGGACCCTTGGAATGAGTAGCATGAAGTATTGCATTAAACTTTCGGCAGTTGCTCACCAAAGCTCACCAATCCTCTCAGCCCCAAGTGTCCAGCCTTATGTCTTATCCAGCTGTGGGTTTATATGTGGTCAATCCAGGTTGCATCACAGCCCCTGAGCGAATTTTGTAAGAATTTTTCTCTCTTTCATTGTTTCAGCGTTTTGTTTTTAAAATTTATTTCTATAATGGGGTTTAGCTCCTTTTCACTGCTGTGTTTGTGCCGCTCTGCACACACTTGATTCCCTTATGGAGATATATCAATACATGGGTTTTAAGATTCTTATTCCTCAGATATATTTCTCTGCGGTGTATAGGGTGTGTTGAGGCCTGTTCATTGAGCAAGGTGTAGATCTTGTCTAATACCTATTTGGTTTATTGAACGGTATCTGTGCTAATTTCAAACTCTGGTTTTATGCATCACCCCACCTCTCCTTTCCCCTTAAGCTGACATAAGTGTGTTTTCTAAATGTGAGACACTGTTCTGTTCTGTAATTCATTTCTTGTGCAGCCATATTTACCCTCCCTCTATAAGTGATATCTTATGATATGTTTCTTTTTCTGTTTGACTTATTTCAAGTAGTATTATCGGACCTAAATCCACTCTTTATCCTTCTACTAGCCTTATTACATTGATTTCATGGTGAAGAGATATTCCATTGTACATAAGTACCACATCTTCTTTATCCATTGTTCTCTTTCCTGGGATATTTAAGGTGTACTGAAGTTGAGGTTCTTGTAAACAGAGTAGCCCTAAACTGTGGTGTGCTTGTGTCTTGTTGATTTTTAGACTTCCCTAGATATACTCCCATGATTGGAAGTGTCCTATGCTCTGTAGCTCTGTTTTTTAGATGATTTAGGAACCACCATACACTTCTCCAGAGTGGCTCTCGGCAGTTCACACACTGCCCATCAGCGTATAAAGGCTCCCTGTTCTCCATGGCCTGTCCTGCATTTCTGGTTTTTACAATTTTTTAGGATGGCCCTTTTGACCGGTGGGAAGTGAGACTTCTTTGTTGTGCACATTTGCATTGCTTGCTTGCTTCGTTGCCCATAAAGTGCGTATGCGTTTTTTCCTGGATATAATCAGGAAAAAACGCATACGCCCTTTTGGGCCAACTGCATCATTGTCGAAATTCTGCCGCTTTTCATGTGCGTTAAAGACGAGTCCAATCTATCTCTTGAAATCTGTTTCTTGCAATTCTGTCTTGCATTCAGATCCTCTTCTTTGCCTTACCTCAACATATTTTTGGACGTTAGTTTTCATTTATAACTCTGCAGGTTTGTGAATTGCAGTGACCCTGAGCTCCATTTTTTAAGTTGCTCTTTTGTGAGCTGGCCTCAAACCCGCAGGATTGCTTCAGGCCCTATTTTGGCTCCGGCGAGGCAGGCTGAGCCTTTCTTTAATTCTTATTCTTAATGGGAAATTAGAGTGATATGTGCCCGTCCAAACCCCTACAACTCTTCTCTCATTGGTTCCCCCTCTTCCCGTTCATCCTCCTCACAATTTGCAAAATGTGTGAAACAGAAGTTTAAATGTGCTGATTCTCCAAGTGGGGAGATTCTAAGTAGCGTGGCTGGAATGGTGAACAGGAGCACCAGGAGAGGATAAATGAGGTGCATTTTAGACACATCTCCCGATCACATGGTGTACAGTCCTCTGGGTTTTCCATGCATGTTTTAGCTGTAGGAAGATCCCTTGAACCTGCAGATTTGGGACCCATTGAATGGGTACCAGGTAGTATTACTTTAAAGGGTGTGCATTTCCTCACCCAACCTCACATTTCTCTTAGCGCAAACAGTTTCCAGCCTTATGTCTCATCCTGCTGTGGGTCTAGATGTGTTCAATCCATGTTGCATCACCGTCCCTGAGGAAAAGTTGTAAGAGGTTTTCTCTGTCTCTCTGTCGTTTATTTTTTTCAATTTATTACTATATTGGTTACAGCTGATTTTCAAAGCTCTGTTTCTTGCTGCTGTACATCCACTTGATTCGCGTACAGAGAGACATCAATAAATTCTTTTTCAGATTCTTACCAGTCGTATATATTCTTTTCCGGTGACTTGAGTGTGCTGAGTGCAGTTCTTTTAGCTACCGTGTAGGCCTTGTTGATTATCAGTTTGGTATTTGGAATGGTATCTTTGCTAATTTCAACCTCCTGGATGATGCCTCACCCCTCCCCACCTTTCCCGTTTAGCAGCCTTATGCGTGTTTTCTACATATTTGACTATGTTTTTGTTTTGTAATTTATTTCATGTGTAGCCATTTTGGATTCCACCTTTAAGTGATATCTTATGATATGTGTCTTTTTCTTTTTGAATTCTGTCACTTAGAATGATCATACGTAACTCCTCCGGAGTTGTTACAACTGGCCATATTTCATTGATTTCCAGGCTGAATAATATTCCACTCTACCTAAGTACCACATCTCTATCCATTTTTTCCCTCCAGAGACATTTAAGTTATATCCTAGTCGAGGATCTTTTAAACAGAGAGGGGGTAAACATTGGGGTGCCTGTGTCCTCTCGATTTTTGTTTTTCCCAAGATATACGCCCATGAGTGCAAGTGCCCTATGCTCTGTAGCTCATTTTTTAGATGCTTTAGTAAACACAATACACTTCTCCAGAATGGCCGTTGGCAATATACATTTCCACTATAAGTCTCACAGGGCTCCCTCTTCTCGTTGCCCTGTCCTGCATTTCTGTTGTTTACGCTTTATGAGGATGGCTCTTCTGACTGATGCGAAGTGATATCTTTTGTGGTATTGACTTCCAGTGCCCACCTGTTTGGTTGGCTAAAAAAGTGTATGCCCTTTTCTTGAATATATACAGAAAAGAACGCATACACCCTTTTTGGCCAACTGCAATGTTGGCAATGTTCAGCTCCTTTTCTTGTGCTTAATTGCGAGTCCTTTCTACCTCCTCAAATCCCTTTCCTGCCATTCTCCCTTGCTTACAAGTCCTTTTCTCTGACTTTCCTCAAGACATTTTTCAGTGATGGATATTTTCAACTCTGCAGTTTTGTGAATTTTACTGCCCCTGAGTTCCATTGTTCAACTCGTGTTTATGGGAACTGGCCACAAAGCAGCGGGATTTCCTCAAGCCCTATACTGTTTCCATGGGCAACCCTAGCCTTTGGTCAATTCGTCTTCCTGATTGGAAATTAGAGTGACATGTGCCTGTCTGAACACCTAGGACTTGTCTCTCATTGTTCCTCATCCTTCCGCTTCATCCTCTGGACAAATTCCAAACTGTACGCAACAGGATGTTGACAGTGCTGACATCTCCAAGTGGGGAGACTGTTAGTAAAGACGCTGGAGGGGTGAACCCAAGCACCAGGAGATGAGGAGATGAGATGCCTTTTCCAAACTCTTCCCGATCAGACGGTATACCATCCTCTGGGTGTGACAGACATGTTTTAGCAGTAGGAAGAGTCCCATTCATGTAAGGAGAACACCAGGGCTTTTTCAAAATCAGTGTCTCCCCGAAACCCAAACTGGGGAAGTTTTTAAGCTACGGCTACACATATGTTCATTAAGGGCCTTGGGAAGTAGGCAGAGTCCAAACTTTAGATGATTGAAGTCTTCAGGGTCAGAAGCACTCACCACCAGCTTCCCTTAGGCTACACTTTAACTGTCATTGATAGATGATGTCAATAAAAATATCTATTCTTTTTCAGATTATTTCCCCTTATAGGTTATTGCAAAATGTTGAGTGTAGTTCCCTGTGCTATACAGTAGTTCCTTGTTGATGATCTATTTTATACATAGCAGTGTGTATGTGTTCATTCCAAACTGTTAATTTATCCCTCCTCCCACCTTTCCCCTTTGGTAATAATAAATTATAAGATTTTATACTTCTCAGAAATGGGGGAGCTGAAAGAGAGGTATCATTTTCAATGGAAAAGCATTTAAAACAAGATTGAAGGTTTAACCAAGATTATTAGCTGTACATCCTTGGAAAGAAATCACTTCGTTTCTCTAATATTGACCTGACAAATAAGACAAACCTTTTCACTGAACTTGCTTATAAAAAGTGATGGAAATATCAAATGGAAGTGTTAAAAACATCTTATTTTACCCGAGCCTTATACACTGTTCTATGTTAACTACAGTTTGGCTCACACATCTGTTCATTGAGGTTACAATAGTCTCAATTTCTGTTACTGATCCTCCAGAGTGGACCCCAACAAGTGTCCCCCTGCCCAGTGTCATTGGGGCCAACAGATCGAGACTGAGTTTGGTTCACAAGCAAAGGAAACTTTATATTTTGATCAGAGAATGGAGAGGTGAGAGCATGCACTACCCCGTGGGCTGTGGGCTGGGCTGCTGTGTAGAGATCCTGTCAGAGTCAGTGGGAGGAAGGGAGGCGGCGGAGCTCTCGAGAGCCGGGTTGGCTGTAGCTCAGGCTCTATATCGTGGAGTCTGCACTGGGCCCCAGGAGCTGAGGTGTCGACCCAGCCATTCTGCACTAGGAAATCTGGTCTGAAGTGCCGGGTGTGGAACCTCTGCATGCGGGACCCTAGGAGCACGTGAAATTAGACAAAGCACAAAGGATAAAAAAGGTTAGACTTGACTTTATTGCCCAGATTCTATTTTTATCTCCCAGGGATTTTTAATGGGCTTTGCTGGGGACAAACCCCTCCTCTGCCTTTTGTCCCGTTCCTCATTCTTGGAGTGCTGAGGGTGCAGACCCTTCTTCTGTAACTGCTGAGTGCTGAGTTGGGAGCCCTCATACCCTGGGGCGAGGGTCAGAGCTTCTCCCCAGCAGCCTCCCGGTGACGTTGATTGTCCCCAGGACCCCTGCCTCCCTGCTCGTCCACCTGAGCACCAGCATTGGAAGTGTTATAGATTCTAATGACCTTTAAGGGTCCAGGAAAGAGATGTGCAGAGACGCTGTGGGGGCCGGTTTCACCCCGCCCCACATTTGTTCGGCCACCTTAGGCTGACCGTCTCTGCCAGCCTAGATGCTCTGACCAGTAGTCTGCGCTTTCTTCAATTAGGCCCCTGAATTAACGTACAAACAGCACCAGGTGTCAGAGCCCTGCCCGCTCAACTCCCAGACAGTCCAGGGTCAGTGGTGACCAAGGACCATGATGGCTACTGAGTCAACAGCCTTTTGAAGTAAACAGGAGTCCAGCCGGTCTTATTGGCCACCATCATCACGGTGTCTGTAGGCTTTTCTATGGTGACAGTGTGGTATACTGTTCCCCCGCCAAGATTATTAGCTCCCCTCTGGGTGCAGTAAGTCCTGCAAGCAGTAGTCTACTCTTTTGGGACACACTCTTGTTGTTTTATGAGAGAAACTCCAGGTCAAGTGATGTTCACACGAGTCGTCATGGTGCCCTGTTGCCCCCGGTTATCCCTCTGGATGTTGGAGTTGGAGGGCCTCCTCACTCGAGGTCGGTGTGCCCACGGAGCGAACCCTGCAACTTCAGGGCATGGTTGGTGGTTAGGATCACCACGTGGGGTCCTTTTCCCTTAGGAGGGAGGTGGCCTTTTGGGCTGCTGATTTCCAGGTTTTTAGATACCGCCAGTATCTTGGCCAGATGTGGCAGTGGGCCAAGCCCCTTAGTGACCGTAGTTTATCCTACCTGGATGGCATTCTTGCATTGTTCCATTTCAAGCGGTCCCAGTTTTTGCACTAATTCTCCAATGGCGATTCACCTTTCACCGGGAATGTAAAGGTCAAAGGGTTTAGCTAAATTAGGGAGTTCCAGGGCAAGGGTCTGAATTGACTGCTCTTTCCATTCTTGAAAGGCCACTTCTGGATTCTATTCAAAAGGATCATCATCTTTTCCTTTCAGTGTTTCATATAGAGGCCCAGCTAGTAGACTGTAGTTAGGGATCCAGAAGCAGCAAACCCTGGCCTCCCCAGGAACCCCTAAGCTGTCTTCTAGTTTTAGAAAGGGGTAAGGCTGAAAATGGTTTCTTCCCTTTCCTGGGATGGGCTTCTCTGACCTTCTGTGAGAATGAAGCCCAGGCAGGTCACCGCAGTCTGTGATATTTGAGCTTTTTCTTGGACAACTTCTATCCTTTATTGGCTTGGTAGTTCAGAGGCCTCCTTAGTAGGGCTGGTGATCAGAATGTCGTCTGCATATTGAAGGAGGGTTTCCTTTTCCAGAGGTAGAACTTTTAGGTCTTTAGCTAAGCTTTCCCCAAAGATGGTGTGGGAATTTTTGCACCCTTGGGGCCAGACGGCCCGGAAGTATTGTTTTAGTTGTATGTGGAGTCCTGCCACTCACAAGCCAAAATTTCTTGTGACTCTGGGACTAATGGAATACAAAAGAAGGCATCATTGAAGACTAATACAGAATACCATGTCCTGGTGGTTGGTAGAATGACCAGCAGGGTGTAGGAATTAGGAGCAACTGGAGGTATATCCTCGGTGGCTTCACTGACTGTCCTGACATCCTTTACCAGGTCCCCAGCAGCCCATGGGGCTCTCGTGGTCAGACCAATCCCAGAATATGGAGCTCACCTGGGCAGGTACCCCACCCCCACCCCAGCCCACGGGGCTCTCGTGGTCAGGCCCCTCCCAGGATACAGAGCTACCCTTGCAGGTACCGTGGCAGGGCTGGGCACACAGGAACCGTGCACATAGCCCTCATTGCAGAGCACCCCCAGCTCACCTGTCGCTCAGAGCTGACACAGAGCACCTCAGAGCAGGACTTGAACTAACAAACAGCAGCTGCGACAGGTCTGTGACCCTGGGCATCACTCCGTGAGGCCTCCCTCCACCTGGTCTTCCAGAGACTTCCACTGCACCCGGGGCACCAGGTCTCTGTCTCCAACCACCACCCACCCCTCCTCTCCCTGACTCCTGGGTTCCTCTCATTAGGAGAGGGTTTTCTTGAAGTTGTCTCCCACTCATGGGCCAGATAAAATGATTAGAAAACAAGCCAAAGCTGCAGCCCCTTGTCTATCCTGACTCTCAGGAGCCCACACCTGTTCCTTGGACCTGGCCGGTTCAGCAAGTTCCATTTTCTGCAACTGTGAGCCCCTGAGGGGTGATGATTGGCTGACCTGGGCAGCCTTACCGTGCCGGCCAGCCCTCCCCAGGTGTGCCTGGGTTGAGATCAATATAAATACCACTCCAGGCAGCAAGAGCCCCTGCAGCCGTGCCTGACGCCATTTTCTCTGCCCTGTCAGCAGTCTCGGGGCTGGGCTGGTGGGAGGGAGTGAGAGGCCACGGCTTTGTGGGTGGCCCAGTGTGAGTGGGGCTCTGCTGGACTTTCTGCAGCAGTTGCCAGGCTGCCACCTGCTAAAGAAGAGGATGTGTCACCCATACCTGCTGCTGGAATTTCTCCCTGGGCAGAGGTGAGGAAGGAAAAAAGCAGTGGGGGCAGGGACAGGACGGGTATCTCAGGCAGGGAAATGGAAATCTTCCAGAAGAGCACCCAGGGCCAGGACCATCCTGGCTGGCCTGCAGGCACCAAGTCGGCTGGCATGCTGTCACTCGTGTGGCTCTATGGCCCTTCCTCTAGGCTTTCAAGTCCTTGTATATATTCAGGTGTTTTACCTGGGACGGGTGGGAATAGTTCAGCAGCAACTGGCCTGGGGCTCAGCTCACGTTTACTCACAGATGCCTCGGCACGGTGCCCCAGCTTTGCAATGAGGACGCTTGTTGCGTGGGGGCTGCTGGCTGAATGGGAGACGATTCCCCACCACTGACCAACTTCAGAATTGTTTACAACTGGAGCAAGTGCCCTGATACGGTTTTCCTCTGTGTAACTGGTGGGTTCTGTGTTTTTTTTCTCTTTTTCGTTTTTGGTTCAAGGTAGATTTTATTCCTCTTTTTTGTATTTACAGATATAAGCATGGAAATAATTTATTCATATAAATACATGTATGTGCAGGGAATAATTGTTTTTTCTGTTTTATTTTTTAAATTTTATTTCTTTTTAATTTTGAATTTTATTTTATATTTTTATACAGCAGGTTCTTATTGGTTATCTATTTTATACATATAAATGTATACATGCCAATCCCAGGCTCTCAACTCCTCCCACCACCACCCCCCCAACAGCTTTCCCCCCTTGTTGTCCATACGTTTGTTGTCTACATCTGTTGCTCTATTTATGCCTTGCAAAATGGTTAATCTGTACAGTTTTTCTAGGTTCCACATATATGCATGAATATACAAGATTTGTTTTTCTCTTTCTGACTTACTTCACTCTGTATGACAGTCTCTAGATCCATCGACGTCTCTACAAATGACCCAATTTCATTCCTTTTCATGGCTTAGTAATATTCCATTTTATATATGTACCACAGCTTTATGCATTCGTCTGTCTGTGGGCATTTAGGTTGCTTCCATTACCTCGATATTGTAAATAGTGATGCAATGAACATTGCGGTGAATGACTCTTTTTGATTTATGGTTTTGTCTGGGTATATGTCCAGTACTGGGATTGCTGTATCATATGGTAATTCTATTGTTAGTTTCTTAAGAAATTCCATATTGTTCTCCATAATGACTGTATCAATTTATATTCCCAACAATAGTGGAAGAGGGTTCCTTTTCTCCACACCCTTTCCAGCATTTTTTGTTTGTAGATTTTCAATGATGCCTATTCTACCAGGTGTGAGGTGATACCTCATTGTTGAATCCATTTCGTTGAGCAAGGGGTAGCTCTTGTCTATTCCATATTTGGCTTATGGAACGGTATCTGTGCTAATTTCAAACTCTGCTTTTATGCAGCACCCCAACTCACCTTCCCCCTTAAGCAGGCATAAGTTGGTTTTCTAAACTTGAGACCCTGTTCTGTTTTGTAATTCAGTTCATCTGTAGCCAAGTTCACATTCCGTGTATTAGTGATACCTTATGATGTTTCTTTTTCTGTGTGACTTATTTCACTTAGAATCATCGTGCCTCAATCCACTCATTATGCTGGTACGGGCCTGGTGACATAGATTTCATTGCTGAGTGGTATTCTGTTGTACATAAGTACCGCAACTTCTTTATCCATTATTTGCTCTCTGGGATATTTAACTTGTGCCGTAGAAGAGATTTCTGTAAAAAGAGCCATCCCAAATTTTGGGGTTGCTGTGTCTTTTTGATATTAATTTCCCTAAGCTATAGGACCATAAGTGGCAGTGCCCTAGGCTCTGTTGCTTTGTTTTTTAGATGTTTCAGGAAACACCATACACATCTCCCAAGTGTCTGTTGGCAATTTACATCCCGCCCATCAGCATAACAAGGCTCCCAGTTCTCCATGGCCTGTCCTGCCTTTCTGAGTTTTACACTTTTTTCAGATGGCCCTTTTGACCGGGGGGAAGTGAGACTTCATTGTAGTGCAGATTTCCTTTGCAAGCTTGCTTGGTTGGCCAAAAAGGGCGTATGCGTTTTTTCCTGAATATATTCAGGAAAAAACGCATACGCCCTTTTTGGCCAAGTGCATCATTGTGGACGTTCTGCCTCTTTTCCTATGCTTTCAATGCAATTCCAGTCTACCTCCTGAAATCGGTATCCTGCAATTCTGCCCCGCTTTCAAGTCCTCTTGGCAGCCTTACTTCAGTATATTTTTGGACGATAGCTGTCATTTATAACTCTGCAGGTTTGTGAATTACAGAGACCCTGAGCTCCTTTCTTCAACTCGCTTTCTTTTGAGCTGGCCGCAACACCGCAGGATGGCTTCAGGCCCTAATCTTGTTCCGGCACGGCACGCTGAGCCTTTGGTTATTTCCTCTTCCTGTTGGGAAATGAGAGTTAAATTTGCCCGTCCAGACACCTCCAGCTAGTCTCTCATTGGTTCTCGCTATTCCTGTTCATCTTCCACAGAAATTGCAAACTGGGCCAAACAGGAGGTTAAAGGCGCTGACTCTCCAAGTCGGGAGAGTGTTAGTAAAGGGTCTGGAATGTTGCACCCGAGTACCAGGGGAGGAAAACTGAGACATATTTGAACACGTCTCCCGTTCACACGGTTGATCATACTCGGGGTTCCACATGCATGTTTTAGCTGAAGGAAGAATACCTTAAACCTGGAGAGTTGAGACCCGTGTAATGGGTACCATGCAATATGACTTCAAAGGGTCTTCATTTGCTCACCGAACCTCTCCAATCCTATCACTGCTGCGTTCATGCCCCCGTACACATGCTTGATTCTCTTTCGGAGACATAGCAATCCATAAGTTTTAAGATACTTACTAGTCAGGTACATTCTTAGGCGTTTAATATGCGGTGTTGAGTCCATTTCGTTGAGCAAGGAGTAGCTCTTGTCTATTCCATATTTGGCTTAAGGAACTTTATCTGTGCTCATTTCAATCTCTGGTTTTATGCAGCACCCCAACTCACCTTTCCCCTTAAGCAAGCATAAGTTGGTTTTCTAAATTTGAGACCCTGTTCTGTTCTGTAATTCAGTTCCTGTGTAGCCAAGTTTACATTCCGTGTATTACTGATATCTTATGATGTTTCTTTTTCTGTGTGACTTATTTCAGTTAGAATCATCATACCTGAATCCACTCATTGTTCTGCTACGGGCCTGATGACATAGATTTCATTGCTGAGTGATATTGCTTTGTAAGTGAATACCACAACTTCTTTATCCATTTTTCACTTTCTGCGATGTTGAACTTGTACTGTAAACGAGGTTCTTGTAAACAGAGGCATCCCAAACTTTGGGGTGGCTGTGTCTTTTTGATTTTAATTTCCCTAAGCTATAGGACCATAAGTGGCAGTGCCCTAGGCTCTGTTGCTTTGTTTTTTAGATGTTTCAGGAAACACCATACACTTCTCCCGAGTGTCTGTTGGCAATTTACATCCCGCACATCAGGATAACAAGGCTCCCAGTTCTCCATGGCCTGTCCTGCCTTTCTGGATTTTACACTTTTTTCAGATGGCCCTTTTGACCGGGGGGAAGTGAGACTTCATTGTAGTGCAGATTTCCTTTGCAAGCTTGCTTGGTTGGCCAAAAAGGGCGTATGGGTTTTTTCCTGAATATATTCAGGAAAAAACGCATACGCCCTTTTTGGCCAAGTGCATCATTGTGGACGTTCTGCCTCTTTTCCTATGCTTTCAATGCAATTCCAGTCTACCTCCTGAAATCGGTTTCCTGCAATTCTGCCCCGCTTTCAAGTCCTCTTGGCAGCCTTACTTCAGTCTATTTTTGGACGATAGCTGTCATTTATAACTCTGCAGGTTTGTGAATTACAGTGCCCCTGAGCTCCTTTCTTCAACTCGCTTTCTTGTGACCTGTCCGCAACACCACAGGATGCCTTCAGGCCTTAATCTGCTTCCGGCACGGCACGCTGAGCCTTTGGTTAATTCCTCTTCCTGTTGGGAAATGAGAGTTAAATTTGCCCGTCCAGACACCTCCAGCTAGTCTCTCATTGGTTCTCGCTATTCCTGTTCATCTTCCGCAGAAATTGCAAACTGTGCCAAACAGGAGGTTAAAGGTGCTGACCTTCCAAGTGGGGAGAGTGTTAGTAAAGCGTCTGGAATGTTGCACCCGAGTACCAGGGGAGGAAAACTGAGACATATTTGAACATGTCTCCCGATCACATGGTTGATCATACTCTGGGTTCCACATACATGTTTTAGCTGAAGGAAGAATACATAAAACCTGGGTAGTTGAAACCCGTGGAATGGGTACCATGCAATATGACTTCAAAGGGTCTTCATTTGCTCACCGAACCTCTCCAATCCTATCACTGCTGCGTTTATGCCCCTGTACACATGCTTGATTCTCTTTCGGAGACATAGCAATCTATAGGTTTTAAGATACTTACTAGTCAGGTACATTCTTAGGCGTTTAATATGCGGTGTTGAGTCCATTTCGTTGAGCAAGGAGTAGCTCTTGTCTATTCCATATTTGGCTTAAGGAACTTTATCTGTGCTCATTTCAATCTCTGGTTTTATGCAGCACCCCAACTCACCTTTACCCTTAAGCAAGCATAAGTTGGTTTTCGAAATTTGAGACCCTGTTCTGTTCTGTAATTCAGTTCCTGTGTAGCCAAGTTTACATTCCGTGTATTACTGATATCTTATGATGTTTCTTTTTCTGTGTGACTTATTTCAGTTAGAATCATCATACCTGAATCCACTCATTGTGCTGCTAAGGGCCTGATGACATAGATTTCATTGCTGAGTGATACTGCATTGTACGTAAGTACCACAAGTTCTTTATCCATTTTTCACTTTCTGCGATGTTGAACTTGTATTGTAAACGAGGTTCTTGTAAACAGAGCCGTTCCAAACTTTGGGGTGGCTGTGTCTTTTTGATTTTAATTTCCCTAAGCTATAGGACCATAAGTGGAAGTGCCCTAGGTTCTGTTGCTTTGTTTTTTAGATGTTTCAGGAAACACCATACACTTCTCCCGAGTGGTTGTTGGCAATTTACATCCCGCCCATCAGCATAACAAGGCTCCCAGTTCTCCATGGCCTGTCCTGCCTTTCTGGATTTTACACTTTTTTCAGATGGCCCTTTTGACCGGGGGGAAGTGAGACTTCATTGTAGTGCAGATTTCCTTTGCAAGCTTGCTTGGTTGGCCAAAAAGTGCGTATGCGTTTTTTCCTGAATATATTCAGGACAAAACGCATACGCCCTTTTTGGCCAAGTGCATCATTGTGGACGTTCTGCCTCTTTTCCTATGCTTTCAATGCAATTCCAGTCTACCTCCTGAAATCGGTTTCCTGCAATTCTGCCCCGCTTTCAAGTCCTCTTGGCAGCCTTACTTCAGTCTATTTTTGGACGATAGCTGTCATTTATAACTCTGCAGGTTTGTGAATTACAGTGCCCCTGAGCTCCTTTCTTCAACTTGCTTTCTTTTGAGCTGGCCGCAACACCGCAGGATGGCTTCAGGCCCTAATCTGGTTCCGGCACGGCACGCTGAGCCTTTGGTTATTTCCTCTTCCTGTTGGGAAATGAGAGTTAAATTTGCCCGTCCAGACACCTCCAGCTAGTCTCTCATTGGTTCTCGCTATTCCTGTTCATCTTCCGCAGAAATTGCAAACTGGGCCAAACAGGAGGTTAAAGGCGCTGACTCTCCAAGTGGGGAGAGTGTTAGTAAAGCGTCTGGAATGTTGCACCCGAGTACCAGGGGAGGAAAACTGAGACATATTTGAACACGTCTCCCGTTCACATGGTTGATCATACTTGGGTTCCACATGCATGTTTTAGCTGAAGGAAGAATACCTTAAACCTGGAGAGTTAAGACCCGTGGAATGGGTACCATGCAATATGACTTCAAAGGGTCTTCATTTGCTCACCGAACCTCTCCAATCCTATCACTGCTGCGTTTATGCCCCTGTACACATGCTTGATTCTCTTTCGGAGACTTAGCAATCCATAGGTTTTAAGATACTTACTAGTCAGGTACATTCTTAGGCGTTTAATATGCGGTGTTGAGTCCATTTCGTTGAGCAAGGAGTAGCTCTTGTCTATTCCATATTTGGCTTAAGGAACTTTATCTGTGCTCATTTCAATCTCTGGTTTTATGCAGCACCCCAACTCACCTTTCCCCTTAAGCAAGTATAAGTTGGTTTTCTAAATTTGAGACCCTGTTCTGTTCTGTAATTCAGTTCCTGTGTAGCCAAGTTTCCATTCCGTGTATTACTGATATCTTATGATGTTTCTTTTTCTGTGTGACTTATTTCAGTTAGAATCATCATACCTGAATCCACCCATTGTGCTGCTAAGGGCCTGATGACACAGATTTCATTGCTGAGTGATATTGCTTTGTAAGTAAATACCACAATTTCTTTATCTATTTTTCACTTTCTGCGATGTTGAACTTGTACTGTAAACGAGGTTCTTGTAAACAGAGGCGTCCCAAACTTTGGGGTGGCTGTGTCTTTTTGATTTTAATTTCCCTAAGCTATAGGACCATAGGTGGCAGTGCCCTAGGCTCTGTTGCTTTGTTTTTTAGATGTTTCAGGAAGCACCATACACTTCTGCCGAGTGTCTGTTGGCGATTTACATCCCGCCCATCAGCATAACAAGGCTCCCAGTTCTCCATGGCCTGTCCTGCCTTTCTGGATTTTACACTTTTTTCAGATGGCCCTTTTGACCGGGGGGAAGGGAGACTTCATTGTAGTGCAGATTTCCTTTGCAAGCTTGCTTGGTTGGCCAAAAAGGGCGTATGCGTTTTTTCCTGAATATATTCAGGAAAAAACGCATATGCCCTTTTTGGCCAAGTGCATCATTGTGGACGTTCTGCCTCTTTTCCTATGCTTTCAATGCAATTCCAGTCTACCTCCTGAAATCGGTTTCCTGCAATTCTGCCCCGCTTTCAAGTCCTCTTGGCAGCCTTACTTCAGTCTATTTTTGGACGATAGCTGTCATTTATAACTCTGCAGGTTTGTGAATTACAGTGCCCCTGAGCTCCTTTCTTCAACTCGCTTTCTTTTGAGCTGGCCGCAACACCGCAGGATGGCTTCAGGCCCTAATCTGGTTCCGGCACGGCACGCTGAGCTTTGGTTAATTCCTCTTCCTGGTGGGAAATGAGAGTTAAATTTGCCCGTCCAGACACCTCCAGCTAGCCTCTCATTGGTTCTCGCTATTCCTGTTCATCTTCCGCAGAAATTGCAAACTGGGCCAAACAGGAGGTTAAAGGGACTGACTCTCCAAGTGGGGAGAGTGTTAGTAAAGCGTCTGGAATGTTGCACCCGAGTACCAAGGGAGGAAAACTGAGACATATTTGAACACGTCTCCCGATCACATGGTTGATCATACTCTAGGTTCGACATGCATGTTTTAGCTGAAGGAAGAATACCTTAAACCTGGGTAGTTGAAACCCGTGTAAAGGGTACCATGCAACATGACTTCAAAGGGTCTTCATTTGCTCACCGAACCTCTCCAATCCTATCACTGCTGCGTTTATGCCCCTGTAAACATGCTTGATTCTCTTTCGGAGACATAGCAATCCATAGGTTTTAAGATACTTACTAGTCAGGTACATTCTTAGGCGTTTAATATGGGGTGTTGAGTCCATTTCGTTGAGCAAGGAGTAGCTCTTGTCTATTCCATATTTGGCTTAAGGAACTTTATCTGTGCTCATTTCAATCTCTGGTTTTATGCAGCACCCCAACTCACCTTTCCCCTTAAGCAAGCATAAGTTGGTTTTCTAAATTTGAGACCCTGTTCTGTTTTGGAATGCAGTTCCTGTGTAGCCAAGTTTACATTCCGTGTATTAGTGATATCTTATGATGTTTCTTTTTCTGTGTGACTTATTTCAGTTAGAATCATCGTACCTGAATCTACTCATTATGCTGCTACGGGCCTGATGACATAGATTTCATTGCTGAGTGATACTGCATTGTACGTAAGTACCACAAGTTCTTTATCCATTTTTCACTTTCTGCGATGTTGAACTTGTACTGTAAACGAGGTTCTTGTAAACAGAGCCGTTCCAAACTTTGGGGTGGCTGTGTCTTTTTGATTTTAATTTCCCTAAGCTATAGGACCATAAGTGGAAGTGCCCTAGGCTCTGTTGCTTTGTTTTTTAGATGTTTCAGGAAACACCATACACTTCTCCCAAGTGTCTGTTGGCAATTTACATCCCGCCCATCAGCATAACAAGGCTCCCAGTTCTCCATGGCCTGTTGCCTTTCTGGATTTTACACTTTTTTCAGATGGCCCTTTTGACCGGGGGGAAGTGAGACTTCATTGTAGTGCAGATTTCCTTTGCAAGCTTGCTTGGTTGGCCAAAAAGGGCGTATGCGTTTTTTCCTGAATATATTCAGGAAAAAACGCATACGCCCTTTTTGGCCAAGTGCATCATTGTGGACGTTCTGCCTCTTTTCCTATGCTTTCAATGCAATTCCAGTCTACCTCCTGAAATCGGTTTCCTGCAATTCTGCCCCGCTTTCAAGTCCTCTTGGCAGCCTTACTTCAGTCTATTTTTGGACGATAGCTGTCATTTATAACTCTGCAGGTTTGTGAATTACAGTGCCCCTGAGCTCCTTTCTTCAACTCGCTTTCTTGTGACCTGGCCGCAACACCGCAGAATGGCTTCAGGCCCTAATCTGGTTCGGGCCCGGCATGCTGAGCCTTTGGTTAATTCCTCTTCCTGGTGGGAAATGAGAGTTAAATTTGCCCGTCCAGAGACCTCCAGCTAGCCTCTCATTGGTTCTCGCTATTCCTGTTCATCTTCCGCAGAAATTGCAAACTGGGCCACACAGGAGGTTAAAGGGACTGACTCTCCAAGTCGGGAGAGTGTTAGTAAAGCGTGTGGAATGTTGCACCCGAGTACCAGGGGAGGAAAACTGAGACATATTTGAACACGTCTCCCGTTCACATGGTTGATCATACTCTGGGTTCCACATGCATGTTTTAGCTGAAGGAAGAATACCTTAAACCTGGAGAGTTGAGACCCGTGTAATGGGTACCATGCAATATGACTTCAAAGGGTCTTCATTTGCTCACCGAACCTCTCCAATCCTATCACTGCTGCGTTTATTCCCCTGTACACACGCTTGATTCTCTTTCGGAGACATAGCAATCCATAGGTTTTAAGATACTTACTAGTCAGGTACATTCTTAGGCGTTTAATATGGGGTTTTGAGTCCATTTCGTTGAGCAAGGAGTAGCTCTTGTCTATTCCATATTTGGCTTAAGGAACTTTATCTGTGCTCATTTCAATCTCTGGTTTTATGCAGCACCCCAACTCACCTTTCCCCTTAAGCAAGCATAAGTTGGTTTTCTAAATTTGAGACCCTGTTCTGTTCTGTAATTCAGTTCCTGTGTAGCCAAGTTTACATTCCGTGTATTACGGATATCTTATGATGTTTCTTTTTCTGTGTGACTTACTTCAGTTAGAATCATCATACCTGAATCCACTCACTGTGCTGCTAAGGGCCTGATGACACAGATTTCATTGCTGAGTGATATTGCTTTGTAAGTAAATACCACAACTTCTTTATCTATTTTTCACTTTCTGCGATGTTGAACTTGTACTGTAAACGAGGTTCTTGTAAACAGAGGCGTCCCAAACTTTGGGGTGGCTGTGTCTTTTTGATTTTAATTTCCCTAAGCTATAGGACCATAAGTGGCAGTGCCCTAGGCTCTGTTGCTTTGTTTTTTAGATGTTTCAGGAAGCACCATACACTTCTGCCGAGTGTCTGTTGGCGATTTACATCCCGCCCATCAGCATAACAAGGCTCCCAGTTCTCCATGGCCTGTCCTGCCTTTCTGGATTTTACACTTTTTTCAGATGGCCCTTTTGACCGGGGGGAAGGGAGACTTCATTGTAGTGCAGATTTCCTTTGCAAGCTTGCTTGGTTGGCCAAAAAGGGCGTATGCGTTTTTTCCTGAATATATTCAGGAAAAAACGCATACGCCCTTTTTGGCCAAGTGCATCATTGTGGACGTTCTGCCTCTTTTCCTATGCTTTCAATGCAATTCCAGTCTACCTCCTGAAATCGGTTTCCTGCAATTCTGCCCCGCTTTCAAGTCCTCTTGGCAGCCTTACTTCAGTCTATTTTTGGACGATAGCTGTCATTTATAACTCTGCAGGTTTGTGAATTACAGTGCCCCTGAGCTCCTTTCTTCAACTCGCTTTCTTTTGAGCTGGCCGCAACACCGCAGGATGGCTTCAGGCCCTAATCTGGTTCCGGCACGGCACGCTGAGCCTTTGGTTAATTCCTCTTCCTGGTGGGAAATGAGAGTTAAATTTGCCCGTCCAGACACCTCCAGCTAGCCTCTCATTGGTTCTCGCTATTCCTGTTCATCTTCCGCAGAAATTGCAAACTGGGCCAAACAGGAGGTTAAAGGGACTGACTCTCCAAGTGGGGAGAGTGTTAGTAAAGCGTCTGGAATGTTGCACCCGAGTACCAGGGGAGGAAAACTGAGACATATTTGAACACGTCTCCCGATCACATGGTTGATCATACTCTAGGTTCGACATGCATGTTTTAGCTGAAGGAAGAATACCTTAAACCTGGGTAGTTGAAACCCGTGTAAAGGGTACCATGCAACATGACTTCAAAGGGTCTTCATTTGCTCACCGAACCTCTCCAATCCTATCACTGCTGCGTTTATGCCCCTGTAAACATGCTTGATTCTCTTTCGGAGACATAGCAATCCATAGGTTTTAAGATACTTACTAGTCAGGTACATTCTTAGGCGTTTAATATGGGGTGTTGAGTCCATTTCGTTGAGCAAGGAGTAGCTCTTGTCTATTCCATATTTGGCTTAAGGAACTTTATCTGTGCTCATTTCAATCTCTGGTTTTATGCAGCACCCCAACTCACCTTTCCCCTTAAGCAAGCATAAGTTGGTTTTCTAAATTTGAGAACCTGTTCTGTTTTGGAATTCAGTTCCTGTGTAGCCAAGTTTACATTCCGTGTATTAGTGATATCTTATGATGTTTCTTTTTCTGTGTGACTTATTTCAGTTAGAATCATCGTACCTGAATCTACTCATTATGCTGCTACGGGCCTGATGACATAGATTTCATTGCTGAGTGATACTGCATTGTACGTAAGTACCACAAGTTCTTTATCCATTTTTCACTTTCTGCGATGTTGAACTTGTACTGTAAACGAGGTTCTTGTAAACAGAGCCGTTCCAAACTTTGCGGTGGCTGTGTCTTTTTGATTTTAATTTCCCTAAGCTATAGGACCATAAGTGGAAGTGCCCTAGGCTCTGTTGCTTTGTTTTTTAGATGTTTCAGGAAACACCATACACTTCTCCCAAGTGTCTGTTGGCAATTTACATCCCGCCCATCAGCATAACAAGGCTCCCAGTTCTCCATGGCCTGTTGCCTTTCTGGATTTTACACTTTTTTCAGATGGCCCTTTTGACCGGGGGGAAGTGAGACTTCATTGTAGTGCAGATTTCCTTTGCAAGCTTGCTTGGTTGGCCAAAAAGGGCATATGCGTTTTTTCCTGAATATATTCAGGAAAAAACGCATACGCCCTTTTTGGCCAAGTGCATCATTGTGGACGTTCTGCCTCTTTTCCTATACTTTCAATGCAATTCCAGTCTACCTCCTGAAATCGGTTTCCTGCAATTCTGCCCCGCTTTCAAGTCCTCTTGGCAGCCTTACTTCAGTCTATTTTTGGACGATAGCTGTCATTTATAACTCTGCAGGTTTGTGAATTACAGTGCCCCTGAGCTCCTTTCTTCAACTCGCTTTCTTGTGACCTGGCCGCAACACCGCAGGATGGCTTCAGGCCCTAATCTTGTTCCGGCCCGGCATGCTGAGCCTTTGGTTAATTCCTCTTCCTGGTGGGAAATGAGAGTTAAATTTGCCCGTCCAGACACCTCCAGCTAGCCTCTCATTGGTTCTCGCTATTCCTGTTCATCTTCCGCAGAAATTGCAAGCTGGGCCAAACAGGAGGTTAAAGGGACTGACTCTCCAAGTCGGGAGAGTGTTAGTAAAGCGTCTGGAATGTTGCACCCGAGTACCAGGGGAGGAAAACTGAGACATATTTGAACACGTCTCCCGTTCACATGGTTGATCATACTCTGGGTTCCACATGCATGTTTTAGCTGAAGGAAGAATACCTTAAACCTGGAGAGTTGAGACCCGTGTAATGGGTACCATGCAATATGACTTCAAAGGGTCTTCATTTGCTCACCGAACCTCTCCAATCCTATCACTGCTGCGTTTATTCCCCTGTACACACGCTTGATTCTCTTTTGGAGACATAGCAATCCATAGGTTTTAAGATACTTACTAGTCAGGTACATTCTTAGGCGTTTAATATGGGGTTTTGAGTCCATTTCGTTGAGCAAGGAGTAGCTCTTGTCTATTCCATATTTGGCTTAAGGAACTTTATCTGTGCTCATTTCAATCTCTGGTTTTATGCAGCACCCCAACTCACCTTTCCCCTTAAGCAAGCATAAGTTGGTTTTCTAAATTTGAGACCCTGTTCTGTTTTGGAATGCAGTTCCTGTGTAGCCAAGTTTACATTCCATATATTAGTGATATCTTATGATGTTTCTTTTTCTGTGTGACTTATTTCAGTTAGAATCATCGTACCTGAATCCACTCATTATGCTGCTATGGGCCTGATGACATAGATTTCATTGATGAGTGATACTGCATTGTACGTAAGTACCACAAGTTCTTTATCCATTTTTCACTTTCTGCGATGTTGAACTTGTACTGTAAACGAGGTTCTTGTAAACAGAGGCGTCCCAAACTTTGGGGTGGCTGTGTCTTTTTGATTTTAATTTCCCTAAGCTATAGGACCATAAGTGGCAGTGCCCTAGGCTCTGTTGCTTTGTTTTTTAGATGTTTCAGGAAACACCATACATTTCTGCCGAGTGTCTGTTGGCGATTTACATCCCGCCCATCAGCATAACAAGGCTCCCAGTTCTCCATGGCCTGTCCTGCCTTTCTGGATTTTACACTTTTTCCAGATGGCCCTTTTGACCGGGGGGAAGGGAGACTTCATTGTAGTGCAGATTTCCTTTTTAAGCTTGCTTGGTTGGCCAAAAAGGGCGTATGCGTTTTTTCCTGAATATATTCAGGAAAAAACGCATACGCCCTTTTTGGCCAAGTGCATCATTGTGGACGTTCTGCCTCTTTTCCTATGCTTTCAATGCAATTCCACTCTACCTCCTGAAATCGGTTTCCTGCAATTCTGCCCCGCTTTCAAGTCCTCTTGGCAGCCTTACTTCAGTATATTTTTGGACGATAGCTGTCATTTATAACTCTGCAGGTTTGTGAATTACAGTGCCCCTGAGCTCCTTTCTTCAACTCGCCTTCTTTTGAGCTGGCCGCAACACCGCAGGATGGCTTCAGGCCATAATCTGGTTCCGGCACGGCACGCTGAGCCTTTGGTTAATTCCTCTTCCTGGTGGGAAATGAGAGTTAAATTTGCCCGTCCAGACACCTCCAGCTAGTCTCTCATTGGTTCTCGCTATTCCTGTTCATCTTCCACTTAAATTGCAAACTGGGCCAAACAGGAGGTTAAAGGGACTGACTCTCCAAGTGGGGAGAGTGTTAGTAAAGCGTCTGGAATGTTGCACCCGAGTACTGGGGTACAAAAACTGAGACATATTTGAACACGTCTCCCGATCACATGGTTGATCATACTCTAGGTTCCACATGCATGTTTTAGCTGAAGGAAGAATACCTTAAACCTGGGTAGTTGAAACCCGTGGAATGGGTACCATGCAATATGACTTCAAAGGGTCTTCATTTGCTCACAGAACGTCTCCAATCCTATCACTGCTGCGTTTATGCCCCTGTACACATGCTTGATTCTCTTTCGGAGACATAGCAATCCATAGGTTTTAAGATACTTACTAGTCAGGTACATTCTTAGGCGTTTAATATGCGGTGTTGAGTCCATTTCGTTGAGCAAGGAGTAGCTCTTGTCTATTCCATATTTGGCTTAAGGAACTTTATCTGTGCTCATTTCAATCTCTGGTTTTATGCAGCACCCCAACTCACCTTTACCCTTAAGCAAGCATAAGTTGGTTTTCTAAATTTGAGACCCTGTTCTGTTCTGTAATTCAGTTCCTGTGTAGCCAAGTTTACATTCCGTGTATTACTGATATCTTATGATGTTTCTTTTTCTGTGTGACTTATTTCAGTTAGAATCATCATACCTGAATCCACTCATTGTGCTGCTAAGGGCCTGATGACACGGATTTCATTGCTGAGTGATATTGCTTTGTAAGTAAATACCACAACTTCTTTATCCATTTTTCAATTTCTGCGATGTTGAACTTGTACTGTAAACGAGGTTCTTGTAAACAGAGGCGTCCCAAACTTTGGGGTGGCTGTGTCTTTTTGATTTTAATTTCCCTAAGCTATAGGACCATAAGTGGCAGTGCCCTACGCTCTGTTGCTTTGTTTTTTAGATGTTTCAGGAAACACCATACACTTCTCCCGAGTGTCTGTTGGCAATTTACATCCCGCCCATCAGCATAACAAGGCTCCCAGTTCTCCATGGCCTGTCCTGCCTTTCTGGATTTTACACTTTTTTCAGATGGCCCTTTTGACCGGGGGGAAGTGAGACTTCATTGTAGTGCAGATTTCCTTTGCAAGCTTGCTTGGTTGGCCAAAAAGGGCGTATGCGTTTTTTCCTGAATATATTCAGGAAAAAACGCATACGCCCTTTTTGGCCAAGTGCATCATTGTGGACGTTCTGCCTCTTTTCCTATGCTTTCAATGCAATTCCAGTCTACCTCCTGAAATCGGTTTCCTGCAATTCTGCCCCGCTTTCAAGTCCTCTTGGCAGCCTTACTTCAGTCTATTTTTGGACGATAGCTGTCATTTATTACTCTGCAGGTTGGTAAATTACAGTGCCCCTGAGCTCCTTTCTTCAACTCGCTTTCTTTTGAGCTGGCCGAAACACCGCAGGATGGCTTCAGGCCCTAATCTGGTTCTGGTACGGCACGCTGAGCCTTTGGTTATTTCCTCTTCCTGGTGGGAAATGAGAGTTAAATTTGCCCGTCCAGACACCTCCAGCTAGCCTCTCATTGGTTCTCGCTATTCCTGTTCATCTTCCGCAGAAATTGCAAACTGGGCCAAACAGGAGGTTAAAGGGACTGACTCTCCAAGTCGGGAGAGTGTTAGTAAAGCGTCTGTTATGTTCCACCGAAGTACCAGGGGACGAAAACTGAGACATATTTGAACACGTCTCCCGATCACACGGTTGATCATACTCTGGGTTCCACATGCATGTTTTAGCTGAAGGAAGAATACCTAAAATCTGGGTAGTTGAAACCCGTGGAATGGGTACCATGCAATATGACTTCAAAGGGTCTTCATTTGCTCACCAAACCTCTCCAATCCTATCACTGCTGCGTTTATGCCCCTGTACACATGCTTGATTCTCTTTCGAAGACATAGCAATCCATAGGTTTTAAGATACTTACTAGTCAGGTACATTCTTAGGCGTTTAATATGCGGTGTTGAGTCCATTTCGTTGAGCAAGGAGTAGCTCTTGTCTATTCCATATTTGGCTTAAGGAACTTTATCTGTGCTCATTTCAATCTCTGGTTTTATGCAGCACCCCAACTCAGCTTTCCCCTTAAGCAAGCATAAGTTGGTTTTCTAAATTTGAGACCCTGTTCTGTTCTGTAATTCAGTTCCTGTGTAGCCAAGTTTACATTCCGTGTATTACTGATATCTTATGATGTTTCTTTTTCTGTGTGACTTATTTCAGTTAGAATCATCATACCTGAATCCACTCACTGTGCTGCTAAGGGCCTGATGACACAGATTTCATTGCTTAGTGATATTGCTTTGTAAGTAAATACCACAACTTCTTTATCCATTTTTCACTTTCTGCGATGTTGAACTTGTACTGTAAACGAGGTTCTTGTAAACAGAGCCGTTCCAAACTTTGGGGTGGCTGTGTCTTTTTGATTTTAATTTCCCTAAGCTATAGGACCATAAGTGGAAGTGCCCTAGGTTCTGTTGCTTTGTTTTTTAGATGTTTCAGGAAACACCATACACTTCTCCCGAGTGGTTGTTGGCAATTTACATCCCACCCATCAGCATAACAAGGCTCCCAGTTCTCCATGGCCTGTCCTGCCTTTCTGGATTTTACACTTTTTTCAGATGGCCCTTTTGACCGGGGGGAAGTGAGACTTCATTGTAGTGCAGATTTCCTTTGCAAGCTTGCTTGGTTGGCCAAAAAGGGCGTATGCGTTTTTTCCTGAATATATTCAGGAAAAAACGCATACGCCCTTTTTGGCCAAGTGCATCATTGTGGACGTTCTGCCTGTTTTCCTATGCTTTCAATGCAATTCCAGTCTACCTCCTGAAATCGGTTTCCTGCAATTCTGCTCCGCTTTCAAGTCCTCTTGGCAGCCTTACTTCAGTCTATTTTTGGACGATAGCTGTCATTCATAACTCTGCAGGTTTGTGAATTACAGTGCTCCTGAGCTCCTTTCTTTAACTCGCTTTCTTGTGACCTGGCCGCAACACCGCAGGATGTCTTCAGGCCCTAATCTGGTTCTGGCACGGCACGCTGAGCCTTTGCTTAATTCCTCTTCCTGGTGGGAAATGAGAGTTAAATTTGCCCATCCAGACACCTCCAGCTAGTCTCTCATTGGTTCTCTCTATTCCTGTTCATCTTCCACTTAAATTGCAAACTGGGCCAAACAGGAGGTTAAAGGGACTGACTCTCCAAGTGGGGAGAGTGTTAGTAAAGCGTCTGGAATGTTGCACCCGAGTACTGGGGTACAAAAACTGAGACATATTTGAACACGTCTCCCGATCACATGGTTGATCATACTCTAGGTTCCACATGCATGTTTTAGCTGAAGGAAGAATACCTTAAACCTGGGTAGTTGAAAACCGTGGAATGGGTACCATGCAATATGACTTCAAAGGGTCTTCATTTGCTCACAGAACGTCTCCAATCCTATCACTGCTGCGTTTATGCCCCTGTACACATGCTTGATTCTCTTTCGGAGACATAGCAATCCATAGGTTTTAAGATACTTACTAGTCAGGTACATTCTTAGGCGTTTAATATGCGGTGTTGAGTCCATTTCGTTGAGCAAGGAGTAGCTCTTGTCTATTCCATATTTGGCTTAAGGAACTTTATCTGTGCTCATTTCAATCTCTGGTTTTATGCAGCACCCCAACTCACCTTTACCCTTAAGCAAGCATAAGTTGGTTTTCTAAATTTGAGACCCTGTTCTGTTCTGTAATTCAGTTCCTGTGTAGCCAAGTTTACATTCCGTGTATTACTGATATCTTATGATGTTTCTTTTTCTGTGTGACTTATTTCAGTTAGAATCATCATACCTGAATCCACTCATTGTGATGCTAAGGGCCTGATGACACAGATTTCATTGCTGAGTGATATTGCTTTGTAAGTAAATACCACAACTTCTTTATCCATTTTTCAATTTCTGCGATGTTGAACTTGTACTGTAAACGAGGTTCTTGTAAACAGAGGCGTCCCAAACTTTGGGGTGGCTGTGTCTTTTTGATTTTAATTTCCCTAAGCTATAGGACCATAAGTGGCAGTGCCCTAGGCTCTGTTGCTTTGTTTTTTAGATGTTTCAGGAAACACCATACACTTCTCCCGAGTGTCTGTTGGCAATTTACATCCCGCCCATCAGCATAACAAGGCTCCCAGTTCTCCATGGCCTGTCCTGCCTTTCTGGATTTTACACTTTTTTCAGATGGCCCTTTTGACCGGGGGGAAGTGAGACTTCATTGTAGTGCAGATTTCCTTTGCAAGCTTGCTTGGTTGGCCAAAAAGGACGTATGCGTTTTTTCCTGAATATATTCAGGAAAAAACGCATACGTCCTTCTTGGCCAAGTGCATCATTGTGGACGTTCTGCCTCTTTTCCTATGCTTTCAATGCAATTCCAGTCTACCTCCTGAAATCGGTTTCCTGCAATTCTGCCCCGCTTTCAAGTCCTCTTGGCAGCCTTACTTCAGTCTATTTTTGGACGATAGCTGTCATTTATAACTCTGCAGGTTTGTGAATTACAGTGCCCCTGAGCTCCTTTCTTCAACTCGCTTTCTTTTGAGCTGGCCGCAACACCGCAGGATGGCTTCAGGCCCTAATCTGGTTCCGGTACGGCACGCTGAGCCTTTGGTTATTTCCTCTTCCTGGTGGGAAATGAGAGTTAAATTTGCCCGTCCAGACACCTCCAGCTAGCCTCTCATTGGTTCTCGCTATTCCTGTTCATCTTCCGCAGAAATTGCAAACTGGGCCAAAAAGGAGGTTAAAGGCACTGACTCTCCAAGTGGGGAGAGTGTTAGTAAAGCGTCTGGAATGTTGCACCCGAGTACCAGGGGCGGAAAACTGAGACATATTTGAACACGTCTCCCGATCACATGGTTGATCATACTCTGGGTTCCACATGCATGTTTTAGCTGAAGGAAGAATACCTAAAATCTGGGTAGTTGAAACCCGTGGAATGGGTACCATGCAATATGACTTCAAAGGGTCTTCATTTGCTCACCGAACCTCTCCAATCCTATCACTGCTGCGTTTATGCCCCTGTACACATGCTTGATTCTCTTTCGGAGACATAGCAATCCATAGGTTTTAAGATACTTACTAGTCAGGTACATTCTTAGGCGTTTAATATGCGGTGTTGAGTCCATTTCGTTGAGCAAGGAGTAGCTCTTGTCTATTCCATATTTGGCTTAAGGAACTTTATCTGTGCTCATTTCAATCTCTGGTTTTATGCAGCACCCCAACTCACCTTTCCCCTTAAGCAAGCATAAGTTGGTTTTCTAAATTTGAGACCCTGTTCTGTTCTGTAATTCAGTTCCTGTGTAGCCAAGTTTACATTCCGTGTATTACTGATATCTTATGATGTTTCTTTTTCTGTGTGACTTATTTCAGTTAGAATCATCATACCTGAATCCACTCATTGTGCTGCTAAGGGCCTGATGACACAGATTTCATTGCTTAGTGATATTGCTTTGTAAGTAAATACCACAACTTCTTTATCCATTTTTCACTTTCTGCGATGTTGAACTTGTACTGTAAACGAGGTTCTTGTAAACAGAGCCGTTCCAAACTTTGGGGTGGCTGTGTCTTTTTGATTTTAATTTCCCTAAGCTATAGGACCATAAGTGGAAGTGCCCTAGGTTCTGTTGCTTTGTTTTTTAGATGTTTCAGGAAACACCATACACTTCTCCCGAGTGGTTGTTGGCAATTTACATCCCACCCATCAGCATAACAAGGCTCCCAGTTCTCCATGGCCTGTCCTGCCTTTCTGGATTTTACACTTTTTTCAGATGGCCCTTTTGACCGGGGGGAAGTGAGACTTCATTGTAGTGCAGATTTCCTTTGCAAGCTTGCTTGGTTGGCCAAAAAGGGCGTATGCGTTTTTTCCTGAATATATTCAGGAAAAAACGCATACGCCCTTTTTGGCCAAGTGCATCATTGTGGACGTTCTGCCTCTTTTCCTATGCTTTCAATGCAATTCCAGTCTACCTCCTGAAATCGGTTTCCTGCAATTCTGCCCCGCTTTCAAGTCCTCTTGGCAGCCTTACTTCAGTCTATTTTTGGACGATAGCTGTCATTTATTACTCTGCAGGTTGGTAAATTACAGTGCCCCTGAGCTCCTTTCTTCAACTCGCTTTCTTGTGAGCTGGCCGCAACACCGCAGGATGGCTTCAGGCCCTAATCTGGTTCTGGTACGGCACGCTGAGCCTTTGGTTATTTCCTCTTCCTGGTGGGAAATGAGAGTTAAATTTGCCCGTCCAGACACCTCCAGCTAGTCTCTCATTGGTTCTCGCTATTCCTGTTCATCTTCCGCAGAAATTGCAAACTGGGCCAAACAGGAGGTTAAAGGGACTGACTCTCCAAGTCGGGAGAGTGTTAGTAAAGCGTCTGTTATGTTCCACCGAAGTACCAGGGGATGAAAACTGAGACATATTTGAACACGTCTCCCGATCACACGGTTGATCATACTCTGGGTTCCACATGCATGTTTTAGCTGAAGAAAGAATACCTTAAACCTGGAGAGTTGAGACCCGTGGAATGGGTACCATGCAATATGACTTCAAAGGGTCTTCATTTGCTCACCGAATCTCTCCAATCCTATCACTGCTGCGTTTATGACCCTTGTACACACGCTTGATTCTCTTTTGGAGACATAGCAATCCATAGGTTTTAAGATACTTACTAGTCACGTATATTCTTAGGCGTTTAATATGGGGTGTGGAGTCCATTTCGTTGAGCAAGGAGTAGCTCTTGTCTATTCCATATTTGGCTTAAGGAACTTTATCTGTGCTCATTTCAATCTCTGGTTTTATGCAGCACCCCAACTCACCTTTCCACTTAAGCAAGCATAAGTTGGTTTTCTAAATTTGAGACCCTGTTCTGTTTTGTAATTCAGTTCCTCTGTAGCAATGTTTAAATTCCATGTATTAGTGATATTTTTTGATGTTTCTTTTTCTGTGTGACTTATTTCAGTTAGAATCACCATACCCGAATCCACTCATTATGCTTCTACAGGCCTGGTGACATAGATTTCATTGCTGAGTGATATTGCTTTGTAAGTAAATACCACAACTTCTTTATCCATTTTTCAATTTCTGCGATGTTGAACTTGTACTGTAAACGAGGTTCTTGTAAACAGAGGCGTCCCAAACTTTGGGGTGGCTGTGTCTTTTTGATTTTAATTTCCCTAAGCTATAGGACCATAAGTGGAAGTGCCCTAGGCTCTGTTGCTTTGTTTTTTAGATGTTTCAGGAAACACCATACACTTCTCCGGAGTGGCTGTTGGCAATTTACATCCCGCCCATCAGCATAACAAGGCTCCCAGTTCTCCATGGCCTGTCCTGCCTTTCTGGATTTTACACTTTATTCAGATGGCCCTTTTGACCGGGGGGAAGTGAGACTTCATTGTAGTGCAGATTTCCTTTGCAAGCTTGCTTGGTTGGCCAAAAAGGGCGTATGCGTTTTTTCCTGAATATATTCAGGAAAAAACGCATACGCCCTTTTTGGCCAAGTGCATCATTGTGGACGTTCTGCCTCTTTTCCTATGCTTTCAATGCAATTCCAGTCTACCTCCTGAAATCGGTTTCCTGCAATTCTGCCCCGCTTTCAAGTCCTCTTGGCAGCCTTACCTCAGTCTATTTTTGGACGATAGCTGTCATTTATAACTCTGCAGGTTTGTGAATTACAGTGCCCCTGAGCTCCTTTCTTCAACTCGCTTTCTTGTGAGCTGGCCGCAACACCGCAGGATGGCTTCAGGCCCTAATCTGGTTCCGGTACGGCACGCTGAGCCTTTGGTTATTTCCTCTTCCTGGTGGGAAATGAGAGTTAAATTTGCCCGTCCAGACACCTCCAGCTAGCCTCTCATTGGTTCTCGCTATTCCTGTTCATCTTCCGCAGAAATTGCAAACTGGGCCAAACAGGAGGTTAAAGGCGCTGACTCTCCAAGTGGAGAGAGTGTTAGTAAAGTGTCTGGAATGTTGCACCCAAGTACCAGGGGCGGAAAAGTGAGACATATTTGAACACGTCTCCCGATCACATGGTTGATCATACTCTGGGTTCCACATGCATGTTTTAGCTGAAGGAAGAATACCTAAAATCTGGGTAGTTGAAACCCGTGTAATGGGTACCATGCAATATGACTTCAAAGGGTCTTCATTTGCTCACCAAACCTCTCCAATCCTATCACTGCTGCGTTTATGCCCCTGTACACATGCTTGATTCTCTTTCGAAGACATAGCAATCCATAGGTTTTAAGATACTTACTAGTCAGGTACATTCTTAGGCGTTTAATATGCGGTGTTGAGTCCATTTCGTTGAGCAAGGAGTAGCTCTTGTCTATTCCATATTTGGCTTAAGGAACTTTATCTGTGCTCATTTCAATCTCTGGTTTTATGCAGCACCCCAACTCACCTTTACCCTTAAGCAAGCATAAGTTGGTTTTCTAAATTTGAGACCCTGTTCTGTTCTGTAATTCAGTTCCTGTGTAGCCAAGTTTACATTCCGTGTATTACTGATATCTTATGATGTTTCTTTTTCTGTGTGACTTATTTCAGTTAGAATCATCATACCTGAATCCACTCATTGTGCTGCTACGGGCCTGATGACACAGATTTCATTGCTTAGTGATATTGCTTTGTAAGTAAATACCACAACTTCTTTATCCATTTTTCACTTTCTGCGATGTTGAACTTGTACTGTGAACGAGGTTCTTGTAAACAGAGCCGTTCCAAACTTTGGGGTGGCTGTGTCTTTTTGATTTTAATTTCCCTAAGCTATAGGACCATAAGTGGAAGTGCCCTAGGTTCTGTTGCTTTGTTTTTTAGATGTTTCAGGAAACACCATACACTTCTCCTGAGTGGTTGTTGGCAATTTACATCCCACCCATCAGCATAACAAGGCTCCCAGTTCTCCATGGCCTGTCCTGCCTTTCTGGATTTTACACTTTTTTCAGATGGCCCTTTTGACTGGGGGGAAGTGAGACTTCATTGTAGTGCAGATTTCCTTTGCAAGCTTGCTTGGTTGGCCAAAAAGGGCGTATGCGTTTTTTCCTGAATATATTCAGGAAAAAACGCATACGCCCTTTTTGGCCAAGTGCATCATTGTGGACGTTCTGCCTGTTTTCCTATGCTTTCAATGCAATTCCAGTCTACCTCCTGAAATCGGTTTCCTGCAATTCTGCTCCGCTTTCAAGTCCTCTTGGCAGCCTTACTTCAGTCTATTTTTGGACGATAGCTGTCATTTATAACTCTGCAGGTTTGTGAATTACAGTGCTCCTGAGCTCCTTTCTTTGACTCGCTTTCTTGTGACCTGGCCGCAACACCGCAGGATGTCTTCAGGCCCTAATCTGGTTCTGGCACGGCACGCTGAGCCTTTGGTTAATTCCTCTTCCTGGTGGGAAATGAGAGTTAAATTTGCCCATCCAGACACCTCCAGCTAGTCTCTCATTGGTTCTCGCTATTCCTGTTCATCTTCGACTTAAATTGCAAACTGGGCCAAACAGGAGGTTAAAGGGACTGACTCTCCAAGTGGGGAGAGTGTTAGTAAAGCGTCTGGAATGTTGCACCCGAGTACTGGGGTACAAAAACTGAGACATATTTGAACACGTCTCCCGATCACATGGTTGATCATACTCTAGGTTCCACATGCATGTTTTAGCTGAAGGAAGAATACCTTAAACCTGGGTAGTTGAAACCCTTGGAATGGGTACCATGCAATATGACTTCAAAGGGTCTTCATTTGCTCACAGAACGTCTCCAATCCTATCACTGCTGCGTTTATGCCCCTGTACACATGCTTGATTCTCTTTCGGAGACATAGCAATCCATAGGTTTTAAGATACTTACTAGTCAGGTACATTCTTAGGCGTTTAATATGCGGTGTTGAGTCCATTTCGTTGAGCAAGGAGTAGCTCTTGTCTATTCCATATTTGGCTTAAGGAACTTTATCTGTGCTCATTTCAATCTCTGGTTTTATGCAGCACCCCAACTCACCTTTACCCTTAAGCAAGCATAAGTTGGTTTTCTAAATTTGAGACCCTGTTCTGTTCTGTAATTCAGTTCCTGTGTAGCCAAGTTTACATTCCGTGTATTACTGATATCTTATGATGTTTCTTTTTCTGTGTGACTTATTTCAGTTAGAATCATCATACCTGAATCCACTCATTGTGCTGCTAAGGGCCTGATGACACAGATTTCATTGCTGAGTGATATTGCTTTGTAAGTAAATACCACAACTTCTTTATCCATTTTTCAATTTCTGCGATGTTGAACTTGTACTGTAAACGAGGTTCTTGTAAACAGAGGCGTCCCAAACTTTGGGGTGGCTGTGTCTTTTTGATTTTAATTTCCCTAAGCTATAGGACCATAAGTGGCAGTGCCCTAGGCTCTGTTGCTTTGTTTTTTAGATGTTTCAGGAAACACCATACACTTCTCCGGAGTGTCTGTTGGCAATTTACATCCCGCCCATCAGCATAACAAGGCTCCCAGTTCTCCATGGCCTGTCCTGCCTTTCTGGATTTTACACTTTTTTCAGATGGCCCTTTTGACCGGGGGAAGTGAGACTTCATTGTAGTGCAGATTTCCTTTGCAAGCTTGCTTGGTTGGCCAAAAAGGGCGTATGCGTTTTTTCCTGAATATATTCAGGAAAAAACGCATACTTCCTTCTTGGCCAAGTGCATCATTGTGGACGTTCTGCCTCTTTTCCTATGCTTTCAATGCAATTCCAGTCTACCTCCTGAAATCGGTTTCCTGCAATTCTGCCCCGCTTTCAAGTCCTCTTGGCAGCCTTACTTCAGTCTATTTTTGGACGATAGCTGTCATTTATAACTCTGCAGGTTTGTGAATTACAGTGCCCCTGAGCTCCTTTCTTCAACTCGCTTTCTTTTGAGCTGGCCGCAACACCGCAGGATGGCTTCAGGCCCTAATCTGGTTCCGGTACGGCACGCTGAGCCTTTGGTTATTTCCTCTTCCTGGTGGGAAATGAGAGTTAAATTTGCCCGTCCAGACACCTCCAGCTAGCCTCTCATTGGTTCTCGCTATTCCTGTTCATCTTCCGCAGAAATTGCAAACTGTGCCAAACAGGAGGTTAAAGGCACTGACTCTCCAAGTGGGGAGAGTGTTAGTAAAGCGTCTGGAATGTTGCACCCGAGTACCAGGGGCGGAAAACTGAGACATATTTGAACACGTCTCCCGATCACATGGTTGATCATACTCTGGGTTCCACATGCATGTTTTAGCTGAAGGAAGAATACCTAAAACCTGGGTATTTGAAACCCGTGGAATGGGTACCATGCAATATGACTTCAAAGGGTCTTCATTTGCTCACCGAACCTCTCCAATCCTATCACTGCTGCGTTTATGCCCCTGTACACATGCTTGATTCTCTTTCGGAGACATAGCAATCCATAGGTTTTAAGATACTTACTAGTCAGGTACATTCTTAGGCGTTTAATATGCGGTGTTGAGTCCATTTCGTTGAGCAAGGAGTAGCTCTTGTCTATTCCATATTTGGCTTAAGGAACTTTATCTGTGCTCATTTCAATCTCTGGTTTTATGCAGCACCCCAACTCACCTTTACCCTTAAGCAAGCATAAGTTGGTTTTCTAAATTTGAGACCCTGTTCTGTTCTGTAATTCAGTTCCTGTGTAGCCAAGTTTCCATTCCGTGTATTACTGATATCTTATGATGTTTCTTTTTCTGTGTGACTTATTTCAGTTAGAATCATCATACCTGAATCCTCTCATTGTGCTGCTAAGGGCCTGATGACATAGATTTCATTGCTGAGTGATATTGCTTTTTAAGTGAATACCACAACTTCTTTATCCATTTTTCACTTTCTGCGATGTTGAACTTGTACTGTAAACGAGGTTCTTGTAAACAGAGCTGTTCCAAACTTTGGGGTGGCTGTGTCTTTTTGAGTTTAATTTCCCTAAGCTATAGGACCATAAGTGGAAGTGCCGTAGGCTCTGTTGCTTTGTTTTTTAGATGTTTCAGGAAACACCATACACTTCTCCCGAGTGGTTGTTGGCAATTTACATCCTGCCCATCAGCATAACAAGGCTCCCAGTTCTCCATGGCCTGTCCTGCCTTTCTGGATTTTACACTTTTTTCAGATGGCCCTTTTGACCGGGGGGTAGTGAGACTTCATTGTAGTGCAGATTTCCTTTGCAAGCTTGCTTGGTTGGCCAAAAAGGGCGTATGCGTTTTTTCCTGAATATATTCAGGAAAAAACGCATACGCCCTTTTTGGCCAAGTGCATCATTGTGGACGTTCTGCCTCTTTTCCTATGCTTTCAATGCAATTCCAGTCTACCTCCTGAAATCGGTTTCCTGCAATTCTGCCCCGCTCTCAAGTCCTCTTGGCAGCCTTACTTCAGTCTATTTTTGGACGATAGCTGTCATTTATAACTCTGCAGGTTTGTGAATTACAGTGCCCCTGAGCTCCTTTCTTCAACTCGCTTTCTTGTGACCTGGCCGCAACACCGCAGGATGGCTTCAGGCCCTAATCTGGTTCCGGCACGGCATGCTGAGCCTTTGGTTAATTCCTCTTCCTGGTGGGAAATGAGAGTTAAATTTGCCCGTCCAGACACCTCCAGCTAGCCTCTCATTGGTTCTCGCTATTCCTGTTCATCTTCCGCAGAAATTGCAAACTGGGCCAAACAGGAGGTTAAAGGGACTGACTCTCCAAGTGGGGAGAGTGTTAGTAAAGCGTCTGGAATGTTGCACCCGAGTACCAGGGGAGAAAAACTGAGACATATTTGAACACGTCTCCTGATCACATGGTTGATCATACTCTAGGTTCCACATGCATGTTTTACCTGAAGGAAGAATACCTTAAACCTGGGTAGTTGAAACCCGTGGAATGCGTACCATGCAATATGACTTCAAAGGGTCTTCATTTGCTCACCGAACCTCTCCAATCCTATCACTGCTGCGTTTATGCCCCTGTACACATGCTTGATTCTCTTTCGGAGACATAGCAATCCATAGGTTTTAAGATACTTACTAGTCAGGTACATTCTTAGGCGTTTAATATGCGGTGTTGAGTCCATTTCGTTGAGCAAGGAGTAGCTCTTGTCTATTCCATATTTGGCTTAAGGAACTTTATTTGTGCTCATTTCAATCTCTGGTTTTATGCAGCAACCCAACTCACCTTTCCCCTTAAGCAAGCATATGTTGGTTTTCTAAATTTGAGAACCTGTTCTGTTTTGGAATTCAGTTCCTGTGTAGCCAAGTTTACATTCCGTGTATTAGTGATATCTTATGATGTTTCTTTTTCTGTGTGACTTATTTCAGTTAGAATCATCGTACCTGAATCTACTCATTATGCTGCTACGGGCCTGATGACATAGATTTCATTGCTGAGTGATACTGCATTGTACATAAGTACCACATGTTCTTTATCCATTTTTCACTTTCTGCGATGTTGAACTTGTACTGTAAACGAGGTTCTTGTAAACAGAGCCATTCCAAACTTTGGGGTGGCTGTGTCTTTTTGATTTTAATTTCCCTAAGCTATAGGACCATAAGTGGAAGTGCCCTAGGCTCTGTTGCTTTGTTTTTTAGATGTTTCAGGAAACACCATACACTTCTCCCGAGTGTTTGTTGGCAATTTACATCCCGCCCATCAGCATAACAAGGCACCCAGTTCTCAATGGCCTGTTGCCTTTCTGGATTTTACACTTTTTTCAGATGGCCCTTTTGACCGGGGGGAAGTGAGACTTCATTATAGTGCAGATTTCCTTTGCAAGCTTGCTTGGTTGGCCAAAAAGGGCGTATGCGTTTTTTCCTGAATATATTCAGGAAAAAACGCATACGTCCTTTTTGGCCAAGTGCATCATTGTGGACGTTCTGCCTCTTTTCCTATGCTTTCAATGCAATTCCAGTCTACCTCCTGAAATCGGTTTCCTGCAATTCTGCCCCGCTTTCAAGTCCTCTTGGCAGCCTTACTTCAGTCTATTTTTGGACGATAGCTGTCATTTATAACTCTGCAGGTTTGTGAATTACAGTGCCCCTGATCTCCTTACTTCAACTCGCTTTCTTGTGACCTGGCCGCAACACCGCAGGATGGCTTCAGGCCCTAATCTTGTTCCGGCCCGGCATGCTGAGCCTTTGGTTAATTCCTCTTCCTGGTGGGAAATGAGAGTTAAATTTGCCCGTCCAGACACCTCCAGCTAGCCTCTCATTGGTTCTCGCTATTCCTGTTCATCTTCCGCAGAAATTGCAAACTGGGCCAAACAGGAGGTTAAAGGGACTGACTCTCCAAGTCGGGAGAGTGTTAGTAAAGCGTCTGGAATGTTGCACCCGAGTACCAGGGGAGGAAAACTGAGACATATTTGAACACGTCTCCCGTTCACATGGTTGATCATACTCTGGGTTCCACATGCATGTTTTAGCTGAAGGAAGAATACCTTAAACCTGGAGAGTTGAGACCCGTGGAATGGGTACCATGCAATATGACTTCAAAGGGTCTTCATTTGCTCACCGAACCTCTCCAATCCTATCACGGCTGCGTTTATGCCCCTGTACACACGCTTGATTCTCTTTTGGAGACATAGCAATCCATAGGTTTTAAGATACTTACTAGTCAGGTACATTCTTAGGCGTTTAATATGGGGTGTTGAGTCCATTTCGTTGAGCAAGGAGTAGCTCTTGTCTATTCTATATTTGGCTTAAGGAACTTTATCTGTGCTCATTTCAATCTCTGGTTTTATGCAGCACCCCAACTCACCTTTCCCCTTAAGCAAGCATAAGTTGGTTTTCTAAATTTGAGACCCTGTTCTCTTTTGGAATGCAGTTCCTGTGTAGCCAAGTTTACATTCCGTGTATTAGTGATATCTTATGATGTTTCTTTTTCTGTGTGACTTATTTCAGTTAGAATCATCGTACCTGAATCCACTCATTATGCTGCTACGGGCCTGATGACATAGATTTCATTGCTGAGTGATACTGCATTGTACGTAAGTACCACAAGTTCTTTATCCATTTTTCACCTTCTGTGATATTGAACTTGTACGGTAAACGAGGTTCTTGTAAACTGCGGCGTCCCAAACTTTGGGGTGGCTGTGTCTTTTTGATTTTAATTTCCCTAAGCTATAGGACCATAAGTGGAAATGCCCTAGGTTCTGCTGCTTTGTTTTTTAGATGTTTCAGGAAACACCATACACTTCTCCGGAGTGGTTGTTGGCAATTTACATCCCGCCCATCAGCATAACAAGGCTCCCAGTTCTCCATGGCCTGTCCTGCCTTTCTGGATTTTACACTTTTTTCAGATGGCCCTTTTGACCGGGGGGAAGTGAGACTTCATTGTAGTGCAGATTTCCTTTGCAAGCTTGCTTGGTTGGCCAAAAAGGGCGTATGCGTTTTTTCCTGAATATATTCAGGAAAAAACGCATACGCCCTTTTTGGCCAAGTACATCATTGTGGACGTTCTGCCTCTTTTCCTATGCTTTCAATGCAATTCCAGTCTACCTCCTGAAATCGGTTTCCTGCAATTCTGCCCCGCTTTCAAGTCCTCTTGGCAGCCTTACTTCAGTCTATTTTTGGACGATAGCTGTCATTTATAACTCTGCAGGTTTGTGAATTACAGTGCCCCTGAGCTCCTTTCTTCAACTCGCTTTCTTGTGACCTGGCCGCAACACCGCAGAATGGCTTCAGGCCCTAATCTGGTTCCGGCCCGGCATGCTGAGCCTTTGGTTAATTCCTCTTCCTGGTGGGAAATGAGAGTTAAATTTGCCCGTCCAGACACCTCCAGCTAGCCTCTCATTGGTTCTCGCTATTCCTGTTCATCTTCCGCAAAAATTGCAAACTGGGCCAAACAGGAGGTTAAAGGCGCTGACTCTCCAAGTGGGGAGAGTGTTAGTAAAGCGTCTGGAATGTTGCACCCGAGTACCAGGGGAGAAAAACTGAGACATATTTGAACACGTCTCCCGATCACATGGTTGATCATACTCTGGGTTCCACATGCATGTTTTAGCTGAAGGAAGAATACCTAAAACCTGGGTAGTTGAAACCCGTGGAATGGGTACCATGCAATATGACTTCAAAGGGTCTTCATTTGCTCACCGAACCTCTCCAATCCTATCACTGCTGCGTTTATGCCCCTGTACACATGCTTGATTCTCTTTCGGAGACATAGCAATCCATAGGTTTTAAGATACTTACTAGTCAGGTACATTCTTAGGCGTTTAATATGCGGTGTTGAGTCCATTTCGTTGAGCAAGGAGTAGCTCTTGTCTATTCCATATTTGGCTTAAGGAACTTTATCTGTGCTCATTTCAATCTCTGGTTTTATGCAGCAACCCAACTCACCTTTCCCCTTAAGCAAGCATAAGTTGGTTTTCTAAATTTGAGAACCTGTTCTGTTTTGGAATTCAGTTCCTGTGTAGCCAAGTTTACGTTCCGTGTATTACTGATATCTTATGATGTTTCTTTTTCTGTGTGACTTATTTCAGTTAGAATCATCGTACCTGAATCTACTCATTATGCTGCTACGGGCCTGATGACATAGATTTCATTGCTGAGTGATACTGCATTGTACATAAGTACCACAAGTTCTTTATCCATTTTTCACTTTCTGCGATGTTGAACTTGTACTGTAAACGAGGTTCTTGTAAACAGAGCCGTTCCAAACTTTGGGGTGGCTGTGTCTTTTTGATTTTAATTTCCCTAAGCTATAGGACCATAAGTGGAAGTGCACTAGGCTCTGTTGCTTTGTTTTTTAGATGTTTCAGGAAACACCATACACTTCTCCCGAGTGGCTGTTGGCAATTTACATCCCGCCCATCAGCATAACAAGGCACCCAGTTCTCAATGGCCTGTTGCCTTTCTGGATTTTACACTTTTTTCAGATGGCCCTTTTGACCGGGGTGAAGTGAGACTTCATTGTAGTGCAGATTTCCTTTGCAAGCTTGCTTGGTTGGCCAAAAAGGGCGTATGCGTTTTTTCCTGAATATATTCAGGAAAAAACGCATACGCCCTTTTTGGCCAAGTGCATCATTGTGGACGTTCTGCCTCTTTTCCTATGCTTTCAATGCAATTCCAGTCTACCTCCTGAAATCGGTTTCCTGCAATTCTGCCCCGCTTTCAAGTCCTCTTGGCAGCCTTACTTCAGTCTATTTTTGGACGATAGCTGTCATTTATAACTCTGCAGGTTTGTGAATTACAGTGCCCCTGATCTCCTTTCTTCAACTCGCTTTCTTGTGACCTGGCCGCAACACCGCAGGATGGCTTCAGGCCCTAATCTTGTTCCGGCCCGGCATGCTGAGCCTTTGGTTAATTCCTCTTCCTGGTGGGAAATGAGAGTTAAATTTGCCCGTCCAGACACCTCCAGCTAGCCTCTCATTGGTTCTCGCTATTCCTGTTCATCTTCCGCAGAAATTGCAAACTGGGCCAAACAGGAGGTTAAAGGGACTGACTCTCCAAGTCGGGAGAGTGTTAGTAAAGCGTCTGGAATGTTGCACCCGAGTACCAGGGGAGGAAAACTGAGACATATTTGAACACGTCTCCCGTTCACATGGTTGATCATACTCTGGGTTCCACATGCATGTTTTAGCTGAAGGAAGAATACCTAAAACCTGGAGAGTTGAGACCCGTGGAATGGGTACCATGCAATATGACTTCAAAGGGTCTTCATTTGCTCACCGAACCTCTCCAATCCTATCACTGCTGCGTTTATGCCCCTGTACACACGCTTGATTCTCTTTTGGAGACATAGCAATCCATAGGTTTTAAGATACTTACTAGTCAGGTACATTCTTAGGCGTTTAATATGGGGTGTTGAGTCCATTTCGTTGAGCAAGGAGTAGCTCTTGTCTATTCTATATTTGGCTTAAGGAACTTTATCTGTGCTCATTTCAATCTCTGGTTTTATGCAGCACCCCAACTCACCTTTCCCCTTAAGCAAGCATAAGTTGGTTTTCTAAATTTGAGACCCTGTTCTCTTTTGGAATGCAGTTCCTGTGTAGCCAAGTTTACATTCCGTGTATTAGTGATATCTTATGATGTTTCTTTTTCTGTGTGACTTATTTCAGTTAGAATCATCGTACCTGAATCCACTCATTATGCTGCTACGGGCCTGATGACATAGATTTCATTGCTGAGTGATACTGCATTGTACGTAAGTACCACAAGTTCTTTATCCATTTTTCACCTTCTGTGATATTGAACTTGTACGGTAAACGAGGTTCTTGTAAACCGCGGCGTCCCAAACTTTGGGGTGGCTGTGTCTTTTTGATTTTAATTTCCCTAAGCTATAGGACCATAAGTGGAAATGCCCTAGGTTCTGCTGCTTTGTTTTTTAGATGTTTCAGGAAACACCATACACTTCTCCGGAGTGGTTGTTGGCAATTTACATCCCGCCCATCAGCATAACAAGGCTCCCAGTTCTCCATGGCCTGTCCTGCCTTTCTGGATTTTACACTTTTTTCAGATGGCCCTTTTGACCGGGGGGTAGTGAGACTTCATTGTAGTGCAGATTTCCTTTGCAAGCTTGCTTGGTTGGCCAAAAAGGGCGTATGCGTTTTTTCCTGAATATATTCAGGAAAAAACGCATACGCCCTTTTTGGCCAAGTGCATCATTGTGGACGTTCTGCCTCTTTTCCTATGCTTTCAATGCAATTCCAGTCTACCTCCTGAAATCGGTTTCCTGCAATTCTGCCCCGCTTTCAAGTCCTCTTGGCAGCCTTACTTCAGTCTATTTTTGGACGATAGCTGTCATTTATAACTCTGCAGGTTTGTGAATTACAGTGCCCCTGAGCTCCTTTCTTCAACTCGCTTTCTTGTGACCTGGCCGCAACACCGCAGGATGGCTTCAGGCCCTAATCTGATTCCGGCACGGCACGCTGAGCCTTTGGTTATTTCCTCTTCCTGGTGGGAAATGAGAGTTAAATTTGCCCGTCCAGACACCTCCAGCTAGTCTCTCATTGGTTCTCGCTATTCCTGTTCATCTTCCGCAGAAATTGCAAACTGGGCCAAACAGGAGGTTAAAGGCGCTGACTCTCCAAGTGGGGAGAGTGTTAGTAAAGCGTCTGGAATGTTGCACCCAAGTACCAGGGGAGGAAAACTGAGACATATTTGAACACGTCTCCCGTTCACATGGTTGATCATACCTGGGTTCCACATGCATGTTTTAGCTGAAGGAAGAATACCTTAAACCTGGAGAGTTGAGACCCGTGTAATGGGTACCATGCAATATGAATTCAAAGGGTCTTCATTTGCTCACCGAACCTCTCCAATCCTATCACTGCTGCGTTTATGCCCCTGTACACATGCTTGATTCTCTTTTGGAGACATAGCAATCCATAGGTTTTACGATACTTACTAGTCAGGTACATTCTTAGGCGTTTAATATGCGGTGTTGAGTCCATTTCGTTGAGCAAGGAGTAGCTCTTGTCTATTCCATATTTGACTTAAGGAACTTTATCTGTGCTCATTTCAATCTCTGGTTTTATGCAGCACCCCAACTCACCTTTACCCTTAAGCAAGCATAAGTTGGTTTTCTAAATTTGAGACCCTGTTCTGTTCTGTAATTCAGTTCCTGTGTAGCCAAGTTTACATTCCGTGTATTACTGATATCTTATGATGTTTCTTTTTCTGTGTGACTTATTTCAGTTAGAATCATCATACCTGAATCCACTCATTGTGATGCTAAGGGCCTGATGACATAGATTTCATTGCTGAGTGATATTGCTTTGTAAGTAAATACCACAACTTCTTTATCCATTTTTCACTTTCTGCGATGTTGAACTTGTACTGTAAACGAGGTTCTTGTAAACAGAGGCGTCCCAAACTTTGGGGTGGCTGTGTCTTTTTGATTTTAATTTCCCTAAGCTATAGAACCATAAGTGGCAGTGCCCTAGGCTCTGTTGCTTTGTTTTTTAGATGTTTCAGGAAACACCATACACTTCTCCCGAGTGTCTGTTGGCAATTTACATCCCGCCCATCAGCATAACAAGGCTCCCAGTTCTCCATGGCCTGTCCTGCCTTTCTGGATTTTACACTTTTTTCAGATGGCCCTTTTGACCGGGGGGAAGTGAGACTTCATTGTAGTGCAGATTTCCTTTGCAAGCTTGCTTGGTTGGCCAAAAAGGGCGTATGCGTTTTTTCCTGAATATATTCAGGAAAAAACGCATACGCACTTTTTGGCCAAGTGCATCATTGTGGACGTTCTGCCTCTTTTCCTATGCTTTCAATGCAATTCCAGTCTACCTCCTGAAATCGGTTTCCTGCAATTCTGCCCCGCTTTCAAGTCCTCTTGGCAGCCTTACTTCAGTCTATTTTTGGATGATAGCTGTCATTTACAACTCTGCAGGTTTGTGAATTACAGTGCCCCTGAGCTCCTTTCTTCAACTTGCTTTCTTGTGACCTGGCCGCAACACCGCAGGATGGCTTCAGGCCCTAATCTGGTTCCGGCACGGCACGCTGAGCCTTTGGTTATTTCCTCTTCCTGGTGGAAAATGAGAGTTAAATTTGCCCGTCCAGACACCTCCAGCTAGTCTCTCATTGGTTCTCGCTATTCCTGTTCATCTTCCGCAGAAATTGCAAACTGGGCCAAACAGGAGGTTAAAGGCGCTGACTCTCCAAGTGGGGAGAGTGTTAGTAAAGCGTCTGGAATGTTGCACCCGAGTACCAGGGGAGGAAAACTGACACATATTTGAACACATCTCCCGTTCACATGGTTGATCATACTTGGGTTCCACATGCATGTTTTAGCTGAAGGAAGAATACCTTAAACCTGGAGAATTAAGACCCGTGTAATGGGTACCATGCAATATGACTTCAAAGGGTCTTCATTTGCTCACCGAACCTCTCCAATCCTATCACTGCTGCGTTTATGCCCCTGTACACATGCTTGATTCTCTTTCGGAGACATAGCAATCCATAGGTTTTAAGATACTTACAAGTCAGGTACATTCTTAGGCGTTTAATATGCGGTGTTGAGTCCATTTCGTTGAGCAAGGAGTAGCTCTTGTCTATTCCATATTTGGCTTAAGGAACTTTATCTGTGCTCATTTCAATCTCTGGTTTTATGCAGCACCCCAACGCACCTTTACCCTTAAGCAAGCATAAGTTGTTTTTCTAAATATGAGACCCTGTTCTGTTCTGTAATTCAGTTCCTGTGTAGCCAAGTTTACATTCCGTGTATTACTGATATCTTATGATGTTTCTTTTTCTGTGTGACTTACTTCAGTTAGAATCATCATACCTGAATCCACTCATTGTGCTGCTAAGGGCCTGATGACATAGATTTCATTGCTGAGTGATATTGCTTTGTAAGTGAATACCACAACTTCTTTATCCATTTTTCACTTTCTGCGATGTTGAACTTGTACTGTAAATGAGGTTCTTGTAAACAGAGCCGTTCCAAACTTTGGGGTGGCTGTGTCTTTTTGATTTTAATTTACCTAAGCTATAGGACCATAAGTGGAAGTGCCCTAGGCTCTGTTGCTTTGTTTTTTAGATGTTTCAGGAAACACCATACACTTCTCCCGAGTGGCTGTTGGCAATTTACATCCCGCCCATCAGCATAACAAGGCTCCCAGTTCTCAATGGCCTGTTGCCTTTCTGGATTTTACACTTTTTTCAGATGGCCCTTTTGACCGGGGGGAAGTGAGACTTCATTGTAGTGCAGATTTCCTTTGCAAGCTTGCTTGGTTGGCCAAAAAGGGCGTATGCGTTTTTTCCTGAATATATTCAGGAAAAAACGCATACGCCCTTTTTGGCCAAGTGCATCATTGTGGACGTTCTGCCTCTTTTCCTATGCTTTCAATGCAATTCCAGTCTACCTCCTGAAATCGGTTTCCTGCAATTCTGCCCCGCTTTCAAGTCCTCTTGGCAGCCTTACTTCAGTCTATTTTTGGACGATAGCTGTCATTTATAACTCTGCAGGTTTGTGAATTACAGTGCCCCTGATATCCTTTCTTCAACTCGCTTTCTTGTGACCTGGCCGCAACACCGCAGGATGGCTTCAGGCCCTAATCTTGTTCCGGCCCGGCATGCTGAGCCTTTGGTTAATTCCTCTTCCTGGTGGGAAATGAGAGTTAAATTTGCCCGTCCAGACACCTCCAGCTAGCCTCTCATTGGTTCTCGCTATTCCTGTTCATCTTCCGCAGAAATTGCAAACTGGGCCAAACAGGAGGTTAAAGGGACTGACTCTCCAAGTCGGGAGAGTGTTAGTAAAGCGTCTGGAATGTTGCACCCGAGTACCAGGGGAGGAAAACTGAGACATATTTGAACACGTCTCCCGTTCACATGGTTGATCATACTCTGGGTTCCACATGCATGTTTTAGCTGAAGGAAGAATACCTTAAACCTGGAGAGTTGAGACCCGTGGAATGGGTACCATGCAATATGACTTCAAAGGGTCTTCATTTGCTCACCGAACCTCTCCAATCCTATCACTGCTGCGTTTATGCCCCTGTACACACGCTTGATTCTCTTTTGGAGACATAGCAATCCATAGGTTTTAAGATACTTACTAGTCAGGTACATTCTTAGGCGTTTAATATGGGGTGTTGAGTCCATTTCGTTGAGCAAGGAGTAGCTCTTGTCTATTCTATATTTGGCTTAAGGAACTTTATCTGTGCTCATTTCAATCTCTGGTTTTATGCAGCACCCCAACTCACCTTTCCCCTTAAGCAAGCATAAGTTGGTTTTCTAAATTTGAGACCCTGTTCTCTTTTGGAATGCAGTTCCTGTGTAGCCAAGTTTACATTCCGTGTATTAGTGATATCTTATGATGTTTCTTTTTCTGTGTGACTTATTTCAGTTAGAATCATCATACCTGAATCCACTCATTGTGCTGCTACGGGCCTGATGACATAGATTTCATTGCTGAGTGATACTGCATTGTACGTAAGTACCACAAGTTCTTTATCCATTTTTCACTTTCTGTGATATTGAACTTGTACGGTAAACGAGGTTCTTGTAAACGGAGGCGTCCCAAACTTTGGGGTGGCTGTGTCTTTTTGATTTTAATTTCCCTAAGCTATAGGACCATAAGTGGAAGTGCCCTAGGCTCTGTTGCTTTGTTTTTTAGATGTTTCAGGAAACACCATACACTTCTCCCGAGTGGTTGTTGGCAATTTACATCCCGCCCATCAGCATAACAAGGCTCCCAGTTCTCCATGGCCTGTCCTGCCTTTCTGGATTTTACACTTTTTTCAGATGGCCCTTTTGACCGGGGGGAAGTGAGACTTCATTGTAGTGCAGATTTCCTTTGCAAGCTTGCTTGGTTGGCCAAAAAGGGCGTATGCGTTTTTTCCTGAATATATTCAGGAAAAAACGCATACGCCCTTTTTGGCCAAGTGCATCATTGTGGACGTTCTGCCTCTTTTCCTATGCTTTCAATGCAATTCCAGTCTACCTCCTGAAATCGGTTTCCTGCAATTCTGCCCCGCTTTCAAGTCCTCTTGGCAGCCTTACTTCAGTCTATTTTTGGACGATAGCTGTCATTTATAACTCTGCAGGTTTGTGAATTACAGTGCCCCTGAGCTCCTTTCTTCAACTCGCTTTCTTGTGAGCTGGCCGCAACACCGCAGGATGGCTTCAGGTCCTAATCTGGTTCTGGCACGGCACGCTGAGCCTTTGGTTAATTCCTCTTCCTGGTGGGAAATGAGAGTTAAATTTGCCCGTCCAGACACCTCCAGCTAGTCTCTCATTGGTTCTCGCTATTCCTGTTCATCTTCCGCAGAAATTGCAAACTGTGCGAAACAGGAGGTTAAAGGCGCTGACTCTCCAAGTGGGGAGAGTGTTAGTAAAGCGTCTGGAATGTTGCACCCGAGTACCAGGGGAGGAAAACTGAGACATATTTGAACACGTCTCCCGATCACATGGTTGATCATACTCTGGGATCCACATGCATGTTTTAGCTGAAGGAAGAATACCTAAAACCTGGGTAGTTGAAACCCGTGGAATGGGTACCATGCAATATGACTTCAAAGGGTCTTCATTTGCTCACCGAACCTCTCCAATCCTATCACTGCTGCGTTTATGCCCCTGTACACATGCTTGATTCTCTTTCAGAGACATAGCAATCCATAGGTTTTAAGATACTTACTAGTCAGGTACATTCTTAGGCGTTTAATATGCGGTGTTGAGTCCATTTCGTTGAGCAAGGAGTAGCTCTTGTCTATTCCATATTTGGCTTAAGGAACTTTATCTGTGCTCATTTCAATCTCTGGTTTTATGCAGCAACCCAACTCACCTTTCCCCTTAAGCAAGCATAAGTTGGTTTTCTAAACTTGAGAACCTGTTCTGTTTTGGAATTCAGTTCCTGTGTAGCCAAGTTTACATTCCGTGTATTAGTGATATCTTATGCTGTTTCTTTTTCTGTGTGACTTATATCAGTTAGAATCATCGTACCTGAATCTACTCATTATGCTGCTACGGGCCTGATGACATAGATTTCATTGCTGAGTGATACTGCATTGTACGTAAGTACCACAAGTTCTTTATCCATTTTTCACTTTCTGCGATGTTGAACTTGTACTGTAAAGGAGGTTCTTGTAAACAGAGGCGTCCCCAACTTTGGGGTGGCTGTGTCTTTTTGATTTTAATTTCCCTAAGCTATAGGACCATAAGTGGCAGTGCCCTAGGCTCTGTTGCTTTGTTTTTTAGATGTTTCAGGAAACACCATACACTTCTCCCGAGTGGTTGTTGGCAATTTACATCCCGCCCATCAGCATAACAAGGCTCCCATTTCTCCATGGCCTGTCCTGCCTTTCTGGATTTTACACTTTTTTCAGATGGCCCTTTTGACCGGGGGGAAGTGAGACTTCATTGTAGTGCAGATTTCCTTTGCAAGCTTGCTTGGTTGGCCAAAAAGGGCGTATGCGTTTTTTCCTGAATATATTCAGGAAAAAACACATACGCCCTTTTTGGCCAAGTGCATCATTGTGGACGTTCTGCCTCTTTTCCTATGCTTTCAATGCAATTCCAGTCTACCTCCTGAAATCGGTTTCCTGCAATTCTGCCCCGCTTTCAAGTCCTCTTGGCAGCCTTACTTCAGTCTATTTTTGGACGATAGCTGTCATTTATAACTCTGCAGGTTTGTGAATTACAGTGCCCCTGAGCTCCTTTCTTCAACTCGCTTTCTTGTGACCTGGCCGCAACACCGCAGGATGGCTTCAGGCCCTAATCTGGTTCCGGTACGGCACGCTGAGCCTTTGGTTATTTCCTCTTCCTGGTGGGAAATGAGAGTTAAATTTGCCCATCCAGGCACCTCCAGCTAGCCTCTCATTGGTTCTTGCTATTCCTGTTCATCTTCCGCAGAAATTGCAAACTGGGCCAAACAGGAGGTTAAAGGCGCTGACTCTCCAAGTGGGGAGAGTGTTAGTAAAGCGTCTGGAATGTTGCACCCGAGTACCAGGGGAGGAAAACTGAGACATATTTGAACACGTCTCCCGATCACATGGTTGATCATACTCCGGGTTCCACATGCATGTTTTAGCTGAAGGAAGAATACCTAAAACCTGGGTAGTTGAAACCCGTGGAATGGGTACCATGCAATATGACTTCAAAGGGTCTTCATTTGCTCACCAAACCTCTCCAATCCTATCACTGCTGCGTTTATGCCCCTGTACACACGCTTGATTCTCTTTTGGAGACATAGCAATCCATAGGTTTTAAGATACTTACTAGTCAGGTACATTCTTAGGCGTTTAATATGCGGTGTTGAGTCCATTTCGTTGAGCAAGGAGTAGCTCTTGTCTATTCCATATTTGGCTTAAGGAACTTTATCTGTGCTCATTTCAATCTCTGGTTTTATGCAGCACCCCAACTCACCTTTACTCTTAAGCAAGAATAAGTTGGTTTTCTAAATTTGAGACCCTGTTCTGTTCTGTAATTCAGTTCCTGTGTAGCCAAGTTTACATTCCGTGTATTACTGATATCTTATGATGTTTCTTTTTCTGTGTGACTTATTTCAGTTAGAATCATCATACCTGCATCCACTCATTGTGCTGCTAAGGGCCTGATGACACAGATTTCATTGCTGAGTGATATTGCTTTGTAAGTAAATACCACAACTTCTTTATCCATTTTTCACTTTCTGCGATGTTGAACTTGTACTGTAAACGAGGTTCTTGTAAACAGAGCCGTTCCAAACTTTGGGGTGGCTGTGTCTTTTTGATTTTAATTTCCCTAAGCTATAGGACCATAAGTGGAAATGCCCTAGGTTCTGTTGCTTTGTTTTTTAGATGTTTCAGGAAACACCATACACTTCTCCCGAGTGGTTGTTGGCAATTTACATCCCGCCCATCAGCATAACAAGGCTCCCAGTTCTCCATGGCCTGTCCTGCCTTTCTGGATTTTACACTTTTTTCAGATGGCCCTTTTGACCGGGGGGAAGTGAGACTTCATTGTAGTGCAGATTTCCTTTGCAAGCTTGCTTGGTTGGCCAAAAAGGGCGTATGCGTTTTTTCCTGAATATATTCAGGAAAAAACGCATACGCCCTTTTTGGCCAAGTGCATCATTGTGGACGTTCTGCCTCTTTTCCTATGCTTTCAATGCAATTCCAGTCTACCTCCTGAAATCGGTTTCCTGCAATTCTGCCCCGCTTTCAAGTCCTCTTGGCAGCCTTACTTCAGTCTATTTTTGGACGATAGCTGTCATTTATAACTCTGCAGGTTTGTGAATTACAGTGCCCCTGAGCTCCTTTCTTCAACTCGCTTTCTTGTGACCTGGCCGCAACACCGCAGGATGGCTTCAGGCCCTAATCTGGTTCCGGTACGGCACGCTGAGCCTTTGGTTATTTCCTCTTCCTGGTGGGAAATGAGAGTTAAATTTGCCCGTCCAGACACCTCCAGCTAGCCTCTCATTGGTTCTCGCTATTCCTGTTCATCTTCCGCAGAAATTGCAAACTGGGCCAAACAGGAGGTTAAAGGCGCTGACTCTCCAAGTGGGGAGAGTGTTAGTAAAGCGTCTGGAATGTTGCACCCGAGTACCAGGGGAGGAAAACTGAGACATATTTGAACACGTCTCCCGATCACATGGTTGATCATACTCCGGGTTCCACATGCATGTTTTAGCTGAAGGAAGAATACCTAAAACCTGGGTAGTTGAAACCCGTGGAATGGGTACCATGCAATATGACTTCAAAGGGTCTTCATTTGCTCACCAGACCTCTCCAATCCTATCACTGCTGCGTTTATGCCCCTGTACACACGCTTGATTCTCTTTTGGAGACATAGCAATCCATAGGTTTTAAGATACTTACTAGTCAGGTACATTCTTAGGCGTTTAATATGGGGTGTTGAGTCCATTTCGTTGAGCAAGGAGTAGCTCTTGTCTATTCCATATTTGGCTTAAGGAACTTTATCTGTGCTCATTTCAATCTCTGGTTTTATGCAGCACCCCAACTCACCTTTACTCTTAAGCAAGAATAAGTTGGTTTTCTAAATTTGAGACCCTGTTCTGTTCTGTAATTCAGTTCCTGTGTAGCCAAGTTTACATTCCGTGTATTACTGATATCTTATGATGTTTCTTTTTCTGTGTGACTTATTTCAGTTAGAATCATCATACCTGAATCCACTCATTGTGCTGCTAAGGGCCTGATGACACAGATTTCATTGCTGAGTGATATTGCTTTGTAAGTAAATACCACAACTTCTTTATCCATTTTTCACTTTCTGCGATGTTGAACTTGTACTGTAAACGAGGTTCTTGTAAACAGAGCCGTTCCAAACTTTGGGGTGGCTGTGTCTTTTTGATTTTAATTTCCCTAAGCTATAGGACCATAAGTGGAAGTGCCCTAGGTTCTGTTGCTTTGTTTTTTAGATGTTTCAGGAAACACCATACACTTCTCCCGAGTGGTTGTTGGCAATTTACATCCCGCCCATCAGCATAACAAGGCTCCCAGTTCTCCATGGCCTGTCCTGCCTTTCTGGATTTTACACTTTTTTCAGATGGCCCTTTTGACCGGGGGGAAGTGAGACTTCATTGTAGTGCAGATTTCCTTTGCAAGCTTGCTTGGTTGGCCAAAAAGGGCGTATGCGTTTTTTCCTGAATATATTCAGGAAAAAACGCATACGCCCTTTTTGGCCAAGTGCATCATTGTGGACGTTCTGCCTCTTTTCCTATGCTTTCAATGCAATTCCAGTCTACCTCCTGAAATCGGTTTCCTGCAATTCTGCCCCGCTTTCAAGTCCTCTTGGCAGCCTTACTTCAGTCTATTTTTGGACGATAGCTGTCATTTATAACTCTGCAGGTTTGTGAATTACAGTGCCCCTGAGCTCCTTTCTTCAACTCGGTTTCTTTTGAGCTGGCCGCAACACCGCAGGATGGCTTCAGGCCCTAATCTGGTTCCGGTACGGCACGCTGAGCCTTTGGTTATTTCCTCTTCCTGTTGGGAAATGAGAGTTAAATTTGCCCGTCCAGACACCTCCAGCTAGCCTCTCATTGGTTCTCGCTATTCCTGTTCATCTTCCGCAGAAATTGCAAACTGTGCCAAACAGGAGGTTAAAGACGCTGACTCTCCAAGTGGGGAGAGTGTTAGTAAAGCGTCTGGAATGTTGCACCCGAGTACCAGGGGAGGAAAACTGAGACATATTTGAACACGTCTCCCGTTCACATGGTTGATCATACTCTGGGTTCCACATGCATATTTTAGCTGAAGGAAGAATACCTAAAACCTGGGTAGTTGAAACCCGTGTAATGGGTACCATGCAATATGACTTCAAAGGGTCTTCATTTGCTCACCGAACCTCTCCAATCCTATCACTGCTGCGTTTATGCCCCTGTACACATGCTTGATTCTCTTTCGGAGACATAGCAATCCATAGGTTTTAAGATACTTACTAGTCAGGTACATTCTTAGGCGTTTAATGTGCGGTGTTGAGTCCATTTCGTTGAGCCAGGAGTAGCTCTTGTCTATTCCATATTTGGCTTAAGGAACTTTATCTGTGCTCATTTCAATCTCTGGTTTTATGCAGCACCCCAACTCACCTTTACCCTTAAGCAAGCATAAGTTGGTTTTCTAAATTTGAGACCCTGTTCTGTTTTGGAATGCAGTTCCTCTGTAGCCAAGTTTACATTCCGTGTATTAGGGATATCTTATGATGTTTCTTTTTCTGTGTGACTTATTTCAGTTAGAATCATCGTACCTGAATCCACTCATTATGCTGCTACGGGCCTGATGACATAGATTTCATTGCTGAGTGATACTGCATTGTACGTAAGTACCACAAGTTCTTTATCCATTTTTCACTTTCTGTGATATTGAACTTGTATGGTAAACGAGGTTCTTGTAAACGGAGGCGTCCCAAAATTTGGGGTGGCTGTGTCTTTTTGATTTTAATTTCCCTAAGCTATAGGACCATAAGTGGAAGTGCCCTAGGCTCTGTTGCTTTGTTTTTTAGATGTTTCAGGAAACACCATACACTTCTCCCGAGTGGTTGTTGGCAATTTACATCCCGCCCATCAGCATAACAAGGCTCCCAGTTCTCCATGGCCTGTCCTGCCTTTCTGGATTTTACACTTTTTTCAGATGGCCCTTTTGACCGGGGGGAAGTGAGACTTCATTGTAGTGCAGATTTCCTTTGCAAGCTTGCTTGGTTGGCCAAAAAGGGCGTATGTGTTTTTTCCTGAATATATTCAGGAAAAAACGCATACGCCCTTTTTGGCCAAGTGCATCATTGTGGACGTTCTGCCTCTTTTCCTATGCTTTCAATGCAATTCCAGTCTACCTCCTGAAATCGGTTTCCTGCAATTCCGCCCCGCTTTCAAGTCCTCTTGGCAGCCTTACTTCAGTCTATTTTTGGACGATAGCTGTCATTTATAACTCTGCAGGTTTGTGAATTACAGTGCCCCTGAGCTCCTTTCTTCAACTTGCTTTCTTGTGACCTGGCCGCAACACCGCAGGATGGCTTCAGGCCCTAATCTGGTTCCGGCATGGCATGCTGAGCCTTTGGTTATTTCCTCTTCCTGGTGGGAAATGAGAGTTAAATTTGCCCGTCCAGACACCTCCAGCTAGTCTCTCATTGGTTCTCGCTATTCCTGTTCATCTTCCGCAGAAATTGCAAACTGGGCCAAACAGGAGGTTAAAGGCGCTGACTCTCCAAGTGGGGAGAGTGTTAGTAAAGCGTCTGGAATGTTGCACCCGAGTACCAGGGGAGGAAAACTGAGACATATTTGAACACGTCTCCCGTTCACATGGTTGATCATACTTGGGTTCCACATGCATGTTTTAGCTGAAGGAAGAATACCTTAAACCTAGAGAGTTAAGACCCGTGTAATGGGTACCATGCAATATGACTTCAAAGGGTCTTCATTTGCTCACCGAACGTCTCCAATCCTATCACTGCTGCGTTTATGCCCCTGTACACATGCTTGATTCTCTTTCGGAGACATAGCAATCCATAGGTTTTAAGATACTTACTAGTCAGGTACATTCTTAGGCGTTTAATATGCGGTGTTGAGTCCATTTCGTTGAGCAAGGAGTAGCTCTTGTCTATTCCATATTTGACTTAAGGAACTTTATCTGTGCTCATTTCAATCTCTGGTTTTATGCAGCATCCCAACTCACCTTTACCCTTAAGCAAGCATAAGTTGGTTTTCTAAATTTGAGACCCTGTTCTGTTCTGTAATTCAGTTCCTGTGTAGCCAAGTTTACATTCCGTGTATTACTGATATCTTATGATGTTTCTTTTTCTGTGTGACTTACTTCAGTTAGAATCATCATACCTGAATCCACTCATTGTGCTGCTAAGGGCCTGATGACACAGATTTCATTGCTGAGTGATATTGCTTTGTAGGTAAATACCACAACTTCTTTATCCATTTTTCACTTTCTGCGATGTTGAACTTGTACTGTAAACGAGGTTCTTGTAAACAGAGGCGTCCCAAACTTTGGGGTGGCTGTGTCTTTTTGATTTTAATTTCCCTAAGCTATAGGACCATAAGTGGAAGTGCCCTAGGCTCTGTTGCTTTGTTTTTTAGATGTTTCAGGAAACACCATACACTTCTCCCGAGTGGTTGTTGGCAATTTACATCCCGCCCATCAGCATAACAAGGCTCCCAGTTCTCCATGGCCTGTCCTGCCTTTCTGGATTTTACACTTTTTTCAGATGGCCCTTTTGACCAGGGGGAAGTGAGACTTCATTGTAGTGCAGATTTCCTTTGCAAGCTTGCTTGGTTGGCCAAAAAGGGCGTATGCATTTTTTCCTGAATATATTCAGGAAAAAACTCATATGCCCTTTTTGGCCAAGTGCATCATTGTGGACGTTCTGCCTCTTTTCCTATGCTTTCAATGCAATTCCAGTCTACCTCCTGAAATCGGTTTCCTGCAATTCTGCCCCGCTTTCAAGTCCTCTTGGCAGCCTTACTTCAGTCTATTTTTGGACGATAGCTGTCATTTATAACTCTGCAGGTTTGTTAATTACAGTGCCCCTGAGCTCCTTTCTTCAACTCGCTTTCTTTTGAGCTGGCCGCAACACCGCAGGATGGCTTCAGGCCCCAATCTGGTTCCGGTACGGCACGCTGAGCCTTTCGTTATTTCCTCTTCCTGGTGGGAAATGAGAGTTAAATTTGCCCGTCCAGACACCTCCAGCTAGCCTCTCATTGGTTCTCGCTATTACTGTTCATCTTCCGCAGAAATTGCAAACTGTGCCAAACAGGAGGTTAAAGGCGCTGACTCTCCAAGTGGGGAGAGTGTTAGTAAAGCGTCTGGAATGTTGCACTCGAGTACCAGGGGAGGAAAACTGAGACATATTTGAACACGTCTCCCGATCACATGGTTGATCATACTCTGGGATCCACATGCATGTTTTAGCTGAAGGAAGAATACCTAAAACCTGGGTAGTTGAAACCCGTGGAATGGGTACCATGCAATATGACTTCAAAGGGTCTTCATTTGCTCACCGAACCTCTCCAATCCTATCACTGCTGCGTTTATGCCCCTGTACACATGCTTGATTCTCTTTCAGAGACATAGCAATCCATAGGTTTTAAGATACTTACTAGTCAGGTACATTCTTAGGCGTTTAATATGCGGTGTTGAGTCCATTTCGTTGAGCAAGGAGTAGCTCTTGTCTATTCCATATTTGGCTTAAGGAACTTTATCTGTGCTCATTTCAATCTCTGGTTTTATGCAGCAACCCAACTCACCTTTCCCCTTAAGCAAGCATAAGTTGGTTTTCTAAACTTGAGAACCTGTTCTGTTTTGGAATTCAGTTCCTGTGTAGCCAAGTTTACATTCCGTGTATTAGTGATATCTTATGCTGTTTCTTTTTCTGTGTGACTTATATCAGTTAGAATCATCGTACCTGAATCTACTCATTATGCTGCTACGGGCCTGATGACATAGATTTCATTGCTGAGTGATACTGCATTGTACGTAAGTACCACAAGTTCTTTATCCATTTTTCACTTTCTGCGATGTTGAACTTGTACTGTAAAGGAGGTTCTTGTAAACAGAGGCGTCCCAAACTTTGGGGTGGCTGTGTCTTTTTGATTTTAATTTCCCTAAGCTATAGGACCATAAGTGGTAGTGCCCTAGGCTCTGTTGCTTTGTTTTTTAGATGTTTCAGGAAACACCATACACTTCTCCCGAGTGGTTGTTGGCAATTTACATCCCGCCCATCAGCATAACAAGGCTCCCAGTTCTCCATGGCCTGTCCTGCCTTTCTGGATTTTACACTTTTTTCAGATGGCCCTTTTGACCGGGGGGAAGTGAGACTTCATTGTAGTGCAGATTTCCTTTGCAAGCTTGCTTGGTTGGCCAAAAAGGGCGTATGCGTTTTTTCCTGAATATATTCAGGAAAAAACGCATACGCCCTTTTTGGCCAAGTGCATCATTGTGGACGTTCTGCCTCTTTTCCTATGCTTTCAATGCAATTCCAGTCTACCTCCTGAAATCGGTTTCCTGCAATTCTGCCCCGCTTTCAAGTCCTCTTGGCAGCCTTACTTCAGTCTATTTTTGGACGATAGCTGTCATTTATAACTCTGCAGGTTTGTGAATTACAGTGCCCCTGAGCTCCTTTCTTCAACTCGCTTTCTTGTGACCTGGCCGCAACACCGCAGGATGGCTTCAGGCCCTAATCTGGTTCCGGTACGGCACGCTGAGCCTTTGGTTATTTCCTCTTCCTGGTGGGAAATGAGAGTTAAATTTGCCCATCCAGACACCTCCAGCTAGCCTCTCATTGGTTCTCGCTATTCCTGTTCATCTTCCGCAGAAATTGCAAACTGGGCCAAACAGGAGGTTAAAGGCGCTGACTCTCCAAGTGGGGAGAGTGTTAGTAAAGCGTCTGGAATGTTGCACCCGAGTACCAGGGGAGGAAAACTGAGACATATTTGAACACGTCTCCCGATCACATGGTTGATCATACTCCGGGTTCCACATGCATGTTTTAGCTGAAGGAAGAATACCTAAAACCTGGGTAGTTGAAACCCGTGGAATGGGTACCATGCAATATGACTTCAAAGGGTCTTCATTTGCTCACCAAACCTCTCCAATCCTATCACTGCTGCGTTTATGCCCCTGTACACACGCTTGATTCTCTTTTGGAGACATAGCAATCCATAGGTTTTAAGATACTTACTAGTCAGGTACATTCTTAGGCGTTTAATATGGGGTGTTGAGTCCATTTCGTTGAGCAAGGAGTAGCTCTTGTCTATTCCATATTTGGCTTAAGGAACTTTATCTGTGCTCATTTCAATCTCTGGTTTTATGCAGCACCCCAACTCACCTTTACCCTTAAGCAAGCATAAGTTGGTTTTCTAAATTTGAGACCCTGTTCTGTTCTGTAATTCAGTTCCTGTGTAGCCAAGTTTACATTCCGTGTATTACTGATATCTTATGATGTTTCTTTTTCTGTGTGACTTATTTCAGTTAGAATCATCATACCTGAATCCACTCATTGTGCTGCTAAGGGCCTAATGACACAGATTTCATTGCTGAGTGATATTGCTTTGTAAGTAAATACCACAACTTCTTTATCCATTTTTCACTTTCTGCAATGTTGAACTTGTACTGTAAACGAGGTTCTTGTAAACAGAGCCGTTCCAAACTTTGGGGTGGCTGTGTCTTTTTGATTTTAATTTCCCTAAGCTATAGGACCATAAGTGGAAGTGCCCTAGGTTCTGTTGCTTTGTTTTTTAGATGTTTCAGGAAACACCATACACTTCTCCCGAGTGGTTGTTGGCAATTTACATCCCGCCCATCAGCATAACAAGGCTCCCAGTTCTCCATGGCCTGTCCTGCCTTTCTGGATTTTACACTTTTTTCAGATGGCCCTTTTGACCGGGGGGAAGTGAGACTTCATTGTAGTGCAGATTTCTTTGCAAGCTTGCTTGGTTGGCCAAAAAGGGCGTATGCGTTTTTTCCTGAATATATTCAGGAAAAAACGCATACGCCCTTTTTGGCCAAGTGCATCATTGTGGACGTTCTGCCTCTTTTCCTATGCTTTCAATGCAATTCCAGTCTACCTCCTGAAATCGGTTTCCTGCAATTCTGCCCCGCTTTCAAGTCCTCTTGGCAGCCCTACTTCAGTCTATTTTTGGACGATAGCTGTCATTTATAACTCTGCAGGTTTGTGAATTACAGTGCCCCTGAGCTCCTTTCTTCAACTCGGTTTCTTTTGAGCTGGCCGCAACACCGCAGGATGGCTTCAGGCCCTAATCTGGTTCCGGTACGGCACGCTGAGCCTTTGGTTATTTCCTCTTCCTGGTGGGAAATGAGAGTTAAATTTGCCCGTCCAGACACCTCCAGCTAGCCTCTCATTGGTTCTCGCTATTCCTGTTCATCTTCCGCAGAAATTGCAAACTGTGCCAAACAGGAGGTTAAAGACGCTGACTCTCCAAGTGGGGAGAGTGTTAGTAAAGCGTCTGGAATGTTGCACCCGAGTACCAGGGGAGGAAAACTGAGACATATTTGAACACGTCTCCCGATCACATGGTTGATCATACTCTGGGATCCACATGCATATTTTAGCTGAAGGAAGCATACCTAAAACCTGGGTAGTTGAAACCCGTGTAATGGGTACCATGCAATATGACTTCAAAGGGTCTTCATTTGCTCACCGAACCTCTCCAATCCTATCACTGCTGCGTTTATGCCCCTGTACACATGCTTGATTCTCTTTCAGAGACATAGCAATCCATAGGTTTTAAGATACTTACTAGTCAGGTACATTCTTAGGCGTTTAATGTGCGGTGTTGAGTCCATTTCGTTGAGCAAGGAGTAGCTCTTGTCTATTCCATATTTGACTTAAGGAACTTTATCTGTGCTCATTTCAATGTCTGGTTTTATGCAGCACCCCAACTCACCTTTACCGTTAAGCAAGCATAAGTTGGTTTTCTAAATTTGAGACCCTGTTCTGTTCTGTAATTCAGTTCCTGTGTAGCCAAGTTTACATTCCGTGTATTACTGATATCTTATGATGTTTCTTTTTCTGTGTGACTTATTTCAGTTAGAATCATCGTACCTGAATCCACTCATTATGCTGCTACGGGCCTGATGACATAGATTTCATTGCTGAGTGATATTGCTTTGTAAGTAAATACCACAAGTTCTTTATCCATTTTTCACTTTCTGCGATGTTGAACTTGTACTGTAAATGAGGTTCTTGTAAACAGAGGCGTCCCAAATTTTGGGGTGGCTGTGTCTTTTTGATTTTAATTTCCCTAAGCTATAGGACCATAAGTGGCAGTGCCCTAGGCTCTGTTGCTTTGTTTTTTAGATGTTTCAGGAAACACCATACACTTCTCCCAAGTGTCTGTTGGCAATTTACATCCCGCCCATCAGCATAACAAGGCTCCCAGTTCTCCATGGCCTGTCCTGCCTTTCTGGATTTTACACTTTTTTCAGATGGCCCTTTTGACCGGGGGGAAGTGAGACTTCATTGTAGTGCAGATTTCCTTTGCAAGCTTGCTTGGTTGGCCAAAAAGGGCGTATGCGTTTTTTCCTGAATATATTCAGGAAAAAACGCATACGCCCTTTTTGGCCAAGTGCATCATTGTGGACGTTCTGCCTCTTTTCCTATGCTTTCAATGCAATTCCAGTCTACCTCCTGAAATCGGTTTCCTGCAATTCTGCCCCGCTTTCAAGTCCTCTTGGCAGCCTTACTTCAGTCTATTTTTGGACGATAGCTGTCATTTATAACTCTGCAGGTTTGTGAATTACAGTGCCCCTGAGCTCCATTCTTCAACTCGCTTTCTTGTGACCTGGCCGCAACACCGCAGGATGGCTTCAGGCCCTAATCTGGTTCCGGTACGGCACGCTGAGCCTTTGGTTATTTCCTCTTCCTGGTGGGAAATGAGAGTTAAATTTGCCCATCCAGACACCTCCAGCTAGCCTCTCATTGGTTCTCGCTATTCCTGTTCATCTTCCGCAGAAATTGCAAACTGGGCCAAACAGGAGGTTAAAGGCGCTGACTCTCCAAGTGGGGAGAGTGTTAGTAAAGCGTCTGGAATGTTGCACCCGAGTACCAGGGGAGGAAAACTGAGACATATTTGAACACGTCTCCCGATCACATGGTTGATCATACTCCGGGTTCCACATGCATGTTTTAGCTGAAGGAAGAATACCTAAAACCTGGGTAGTTGAAACCCGTGGAATGGGTACCATGCAATATGACTTCAAAGGGTCTTCATTTGCTCACCAAACCTCTCCAATCCTATCACTGCTGCGTTTATGCCCCTGTACACACGCTTGATTCTCTTTTGGAGACATAGCAATCCATAGGTTTTAAGATACTTACTAGTCAGGTACATTCTTAGGCGTTTAATATGGGGTGTTGAGTCCATTTCGTTGAGCAAGGAGTAGCTCTTGTCTATTCCATATTTGGCTTAAGGAACTTTATCTGTGCTCATTTCAATCTCTGGTTTTATGCAGCACCCCAACTCACCTTTACCCTTAAGCAAGCATAAGTTGGTTTTCTAAATTTGAGACCCTGTTCTGTTCTGTAATTCAGTTCCTGTGTAGCCAAGTTTACATTCCGTGTATTACTGATATCTTATGATGTTTCTTTTTCTGTGTGACTTATTTCAGTTAGAATCATCATACCTGAATCCACTCATTGTGCTGCTAAGGGCCTAATGACACAGATTTCATTGCTGAGTGATATTGCTTTGTAAGTAAATACCACAACTTCTTTATCCATTTTTCACTTTCTGCAATGTTGAACTTGTACTGTAAACGAGGTTCTTGTAAACAGAGCCGTTCCAAACTTTGGGGTGGCTGTGTCTTTTTGATTTTAATTTCCCTAAGCTATAGGACCATAAGTGGAAGTGCCCTAGGTTCTGTTGCTTTGTTTTTTAGATGTTTCAGGAAACACCATACACTTCTCCCGAGTGGTTGTTGGCAATTTACATCCCGCCCATCAGCATAACAAGGCTCCCAGTTCTCCATGGCCTGTCCTGCCTTTCTGGATTTTACACTTTTTTCAGATGGCCCTTTTGACCGGGGGGAAGTGAGACTTCATTGTAGTGCAGATTTCTTTGCAAGCTTGCTTGGTTGGCCAAAAAGGGCGTATGCGTTTTTTCCTGAATATATTCAGGAAAAAACGCATACGCCCTTTTTGGCCAAGTGCATCATTGTGGACGTTCTGCCTCTTTTCCTATGCTTTCAATGCAATTCCAGTCTACCTCCTGAAATCGGTTTCCTGCAATTCTGCCCCGCTTTCAAGTCCTCTTGGCAGCCCTACTTCAGTCTATTTTTGGACGATAGCTGTCATTTATAACTCTGCAGGTTTGTGAATTACAGTGCCCCTGAGCTCCTTTCTTCAACTCGGTTTCTTTTGAGCTGGCCGCAACACCGCAGGATGGCTTCAGGCCCTAATCTGGTTCCGGTACGGCACGCTGAGCCTTTGGTTATTTCCTCTTCCTGGTGGGAAATGAGAGTTAAATTTGCCCGTCCAGACACCTCCAGCTAGCCTCTCATTGGTTCTCGCTATTCCTGTTCATCTTCCGCAGAAATTGCAAACTGTGCCAAACAGGAGGTTAAAGACGCTGACTCTCCAAGTGGGGAGAGTGTTAGTAAAGCGTCTGGAATGTTGCACCCGAGTACCAGGGGAGGAAAACTGAGACATATTTGAACACGTCTCCCGATCACATGGTTGATCATACTCTGGGATCCACATGCATATTTTAGCTGAAGGAAGCATACCTAAAACCTGGGTAGTTGAAACCCGTGTAATGGGTACCATGCAATATGACTTCAAAGGGTCTTCATTTGCTCACCGAACCTCTCCAATCCTATCACTGCTGCGTTTATGCCCCTGTACACATGCTTGATTCTCTTTCAGAGACATAGCAATCCATAGGTTTTAAGATACTTACTAGTCAGGTACATTCTTAGGCGTTTAATGTGCGGTGTTGAGTCCATTTCGTTGAGCAAGGAGTAGCTCTTGTCTATTCCATATTTGACTTAAGGAACTTTATCTGTGCTCATTTCAATGTCTGGTTTTATGCAGCACCCCAACTCACCTTTACCGTTAAGCAAGCATAAGTTGGTTTTCTAAATTTGAGACCCTGTTCTGTTCTGTAATTCAGTTCCTGTGTAGCCAAGTTTACATTCCGTGTATTACTGATATCTTATGATGTTTCTTTTTCTGTGTGACTTATTTCAGTTAGAATCATCGTACCTGAATCCACTCATTATGCTGCTACGGGCCTGATGACATAGATTTCATTGCTGAGTGATATTGCTTTGTAAGTAAATACCACAAGTTCTTTATCCATTTTTCACTTTCTGCGATGTTGAACTTGTACTGTAAATGAGGTTCTTGTAAACAGAGGCGTCCCAAATTTTGGGGTGGCTGTGTCTTTTTGATTTTAATTTCCCTAAGCTATAGGACCATAAGTGGCAGTGCCCTAGGCTCTGTTGCTTTGTTTTTTAGATGTTTCAGGAAACACCATACACTTCTCCCAAGTGTCTGTTGGCAATTTACATCCCGCCCATCAGCATAACAAGGCTCCCAGTTCTCCATGGCCTGTCCTGCCTTTCTGGATTTTACACTTTTTTCAGATGGCCCTTTTGACCGGGGGGAAGTGAGACTTCATTGTAGTGCAGATTTCCTTTGCAAGCTTGCTTGGTTGGCCAAAAAGGGCGTATGCGTTTTTTCCTGAATATATTCAGGAAAAAACGCATACGCCCTTTTTGGCCAAGTGCATCATTGTGGACGTTCTGCCTCTTTTCCTATGCTTTCAATGCAATTCCAGTCTACCTCCTGAAATCGGTTTCCTGCAATTCTGCCCCGCTTTCAAGTCCTCTTGGCAGCCTTACTTCAGTCTATTTTTCGACGATAGCTGTCATTTATAACTCTGCAGGTTTGTGAATTACAGTGCCCCTGAGCTCCTTTCTTCAACTCGCTTTCTTGTGACCTGGCCGCAACACCGCAGGATGGCTTCAGGCCCTAATCTGGTTCCGGTACGGCACGCTGAGCCTTTGGTTATTTCCTCTTCCTGGTGGGAAATGAGAGTTAAATTTGCCCATCCAGACACCTCCAGCTAGCCTCTCATTGGTTCTCGCTATTCCTGTTCATCTTCCGCAGAAATTGCAAACTGGGCCAAACAGGAGGTTAAAGGGACTGAGTCTCCAAGTGGGGAGAGTGTTAGTAAAGCGTCTGGAATGTTGCACCCGAGTACCAGGGGAGGAAAACTGAGACATATTTGAACACGTCTCCTGATCACATGGTTGATCATACTCTAGGTTCCACATGCATGTTTTAGCTGAAGGAAGAATACCTTAAACCTGGGTAGTTGAAACCCGTGGAATGGGTACCATGCAATATGACTTCAAAGGTTCTTCATTTGCTCACCGAACCTCTCCAATCCTATCACTGCTGCATGTATGCCCCTGTACACATGCTTGATTCTCTTTCGGAGACATAGCAATCCATAGGTTTTAAGATACTTACTAGTCAGGTACATTCTTAGGCGTTTAATATGGGGTGTTGAGTCCATTTCGTTGAGCAAGGAGTAGCTCTTGTCTATTCCATATTTGGCTTAAGGAACTTTATCTGTGCTAATTTCAATCTCTGGTTTTATGCAGCACCCCAACTCACCTTTACCCTTAAGCAAGAATAAGTTGGTTTTCTAAATTTGAGACCCTGTTCTGTTCTGTAATTCAGTTCCTGTGTAGCCAAGTTTACATTCCGTGTATTAGTGATATCTTATGATGTTTCTTTTTCTGTGTGACTTATTTCAGTTAGAATCATCGTACCTGAATCCACTCATTATGGTGCTAAGGGCCTGATGACACAGATTTCATTGCTGAGTGATATTGCTTTGTAAGTAAATACCACAACTTCTTTATCCATTTTTCACTTTCTGTGATATTGAACTTGTACGGTAAACGAGGTTCTTGTAAACGGAGGCGTCCCAAACTTTGGGGTGGCTGTGTCTTTTTGATTTTAATGTCCCTAAGCTATAGGACCATAAGTGGAAGTGCCCTAGGCTCTGTTGCTTTGTTTTTTAGATGTTTCAGGAAACACCATACACTTCTCCCGAGTGTCTGTTGGCAATTTACATCCCGCCCATCAGCATAACAAGGCTCCCAGTTCTCCATGGCCTGTCCTGCCTTTCTGGATTTTACACTTTTTTCAGATGGCCCTTTTGACCGGGGGGAAGTGAGACTTCATTGTAGTGCAGATTTCCTTTGCAAGCTTGCTTGGTTGGCCAAAAAGGGCGTATGCGTTTTTTCCTGAATATATTCAGGAAAAAACGCATACGCCCTTTTTGGCCAAGTGCATCATTGTGGACGTTCTGCCTCTTTTCCTATGCTTTCAATGCAATTCCAGTCTACCTCCTGAAATCGGTTTCCTGCAATTCTGCCCCGCTTTCAAGTCCTCTTGGCAGCCTTACTTCAGTCTATTTTTGGACGATAGCTGTCATTTATAACTCTGCAGGTTTGTGAATTACAGTGCCCCTGAGCTCCTTTCTTCAACTTGCTTTCTTGTGACCTGGCCGCAACACCGCAGGATGGCTTCAGGCCCTAATCTGGTTCCGGCATGGCATGCTGAGCCTTTGGTTATTTCCTCCTCCTGGTGGGAAATGAGAGTTAAATTTGCCCGTCCAGACACCTCCAGCCAGTCTCTCATTGGTTCTCGCTATTCCTGTTCATCTTCCGCAGAAATTGCAAACTGGGCCAAACAGGAGGTTAAAGGCGCTGACTCTCCAAGTGGGGAGAGTGTTAGTAAAGCGTCTGGAATGTTGCACCCGAGTACCAGGGGAGGAAAACTGAGACATATTTGAACACGTCTCCCGTTCACATGGTTGATCATACTTGGGTTCCACATGCATGTTTTAGCTGAAGGAAGAATACCTTAAACCTAGAGAGTTAAGACCCGTGTAATGGGTAACATGCAATATGACTTCAAAGGGTCTTCATTTGCTCACCGAACCTCTCCAATCCTATCACTGCTGCGTTTATGCCCCTGTACACATCCTTGATTCTCTTTCGGAGACATAGCAATCCATAGGTTTTAAGATACTTACTAGTCAGGTACATTCTTAGGCGTTTAATATGCGGTGTTGAGTCCATTTCGTTGAGCAAGGAGTAGCTCTTGTCTATTCCATATTTGACTTAAGGAACTTTATCTGTGCTCATTTCAATCTCTGGTTTTATGCAGCATCCCAACTCACCTTTACCCTTAAGCAAGCATAAGTTGTTTTTCTAAATTTGAGACCCTGTTCTGTTCTGTAATTCAGTTCCTGTGTAGCCAAGTTTACATTCCGTGTATTACTGATATCTTATGATGTTTCATTTTCTGTGTGACTTATTTCAGTTAGAATCATCATACCTGAATCCACTCATTGTGCTGCTAAGGGCCTGATGACACAGATTTCATTGCTGAGTGATACTGCATTGTAAGTATATACCACAACTTCTTTATCCATTTTTCACTTTCTGCGATGTTGAACTTGTACTGTAAACGAGGTTCTTGTAAACAGAGCCGTTCCAAACTTTGGGGTGGCTGTGTCTTTTTGATTTTAATTTCCCTAAGCTATAGGACCATAAGTGGAAGTGCCCTAGGTTCTGTTGCTTTGTTTTTTAGATGTTTCAGGAAACACCATACACTTCTCCCGAGTGGTTGTTGGCAATTTACATCCCGCCCTTCAGCATAACAAGGCTCCCAGTTCTCCATGGCCTGTCCTGCCTTTCTGGATTTTACACTTTTTTCAGATGGCCCTTTTGACCGGGGGGAAGTGAGACTTCATTGTAGTGCAGATTTCCTTTGCAAGCTTGCTTGGTTGGCCAAAAAGGGCGTATGCGTTTTTTCCTGAATATATTCAGGAAAAAACGCATACGCCCTTTTTGGCCAAGTGCATCATTGTGGACGTTCTGCCTCTTTTCCTATGCTTTCAATGCAATTCCAGTCTACCTCCTGAAATCGGTTTCCTGCAATTCTGCCCCGCTTTCAAGTCCTCTTGGCAGCCTTACTTCAGTCTATTTTTGGACGATAGCTGTCATTTATAACTCTGCAGGTTTGTGAATTACAGTGCCCCTGAGCTCCTTTCTTCAACTCGCTTTCTTTTGAGCTGGCCGCAACACCGCAGGATGTCTTCAGGCCCTAATCTGGTTCCGGTACGGCACGCTGAGCCTTTGGTTATTTCCTCTTCCTGGTGGGAAATGAGAGTTAAATTTGCCCGTCCAGACACCTCCAGCTAGCCTCTCATTGGTTCTCGCTATTCCTGTTCATCTTCCGCAGAAATTGCAAACTGGGCCAAACAGGAGGTTAAAGGCGCTGACTCTCCAAGTGGGGAGAGTGTTAGTAAAGCGTCTGGAATGTTGCACCCGAGTACCAGGGGAGGAAAACTGAGACATATTTGAACACGTCTCCCGATCACATGGTTGATCATACTTGGGTTCCACATGCATGTTTTAGCTGAAGGAAGAATACCTTAAACCTGGAGAGTTGAGACCCGTGTAATGGGTACCATGCAATATGACTTCAAAGGGTCTCTTACTAGTCAGGTACATTCTTAGGCGTTTAATATGGGGTGTTGAGTCCATTTCGTTGAGCAAGGAGTAGCTCTTGTCTATTCCATATTTGGCTTAAGGAACTTTATCTGTGCTCATTTCAATCTCTGGTTTTATGCAGCACCCCAACTCACCTTTACTCTTAAGCAAGAATAAGTTGGTTTTCTAAATTTGAGACCCTGTCCTTTTCTGTAATTCAGTTCCTGTGTAGCCAAGTTTACATTCCGTGTATTACTGATATCTTATGATGTTTCTTTTTCTGTGTGACTTACTTCAGTTAGAATCATCATACCTGAATCCACTCATTGTGCTGCTAAGGGCCTGATGACACAGATTTCATTGCTGAGTGATATTGCTTTGTAAGTAAATACCACAACTTCTTTATCCATTTTTCACTTTCTGCGATGTTGAACTTGTACTGTAAACGAGGTTCTTGTAAACAGAGCCGTTCCAAACTTTGGGGTGGCTGTGTCTTTTTGATTTTAATTTCCCTAAGCTATAGGACCATAAGTGGAAGTGCCCTAGGTTCTGTTGCTTTGTTTTTTAGATGTTTCAGGAAACACCATACACTTCTCCCGAGTGGTTGTTGACAATTTACATCCCGCCCATCAGCATAACAAGGCTCCCAGTTCTCCATGGCCTGTCCTGCCTTTCTGGATTTACACTTTTTTCAGATGGCCCTTTTGACCGGGGGGAAGTGAGACTTCATTGTAGTGCAGATTTCCTTTGCAAGCTTGCTTGGTTGGCCAAAAAGGGCGTATGCGTTTTTTCCTGAATATATTCAGGAAAAAACGCATACGCCCTTTTTGGCCAAGTGCATCATTGTGGACATTCTGCCTCTTTTCCTATGTTTTCAATGCAATTCCAGTCTACCTCCTGAAATCGGTTTCCTGCAATTCTGCCCCGCTTTCAAGTCCTCTTGGCAGCCTTACTTCAGTCTATTTTTGGACGATAGCTGTCATTTATAACTCTGCAGGTTTGTGAATTACAGTGCCCCTGAGCTCCTTTCTTCAACTCGCTTTCTTTTGAGCTGGCCGCAACACCGCAGGATGGCTTCAGGCCCTAATCTGGTTCCGGCACGGCACGCTGAGCCTTTGGTTATTTCCTCTTCATGTTGGGAAATGAGAGTTAAATTTGCCCGTCCAGACACCTCCAGCTAGTCTCTCATTGGTTCTCGCTATTCCTGTTCATCTTCCACAGAAATTGCAAACTGGGCCAAACAGGAGGTTAAAGGCGCTGACTCTCCAAGTGGGGAGAGTGTTAGTAAAGCGTCTGGAATGTTGCACCCGAGTACCAGGGGAGGAAAACTGAGACATATTTGAACACGTCTCCCGTTCACATGGTTGATCATACTTGGGTTCCACATGCATGTTTTAGCTGAAGGAAGAATACCTTAAACCTGGAGAGTTGAGACCCGTGAAATGGGTACCATGCAATATGACTTCAAAGGGTCTTCATTTGCTCACTGAACCTCTCCAATCCTATCACTGCTGCGTTTATGCCCCTGTACACATGCATGATTCTCTTTCGGAGACATAGCAATCCATAGGTTTTACGATACTTACTAGTCAGGTACATTCTTAGGCGTTTAATATGCGGTGTTGAGTCCATTTCGTTGAGCAAGGAGTAGCTCTTGTCTATTCCATATTTGACTTAAGGAACTTTATCTGTGCTCATTTCAATCTCTGGTTTTATGCAGCACCCCAACTCACCTTTACCCTTAAGCAAGCATAAGTTGGTTTTCTAAATTTGAGACCCTGTTCTGTTCTGTAATTCAGTTCCTGTGTAGCCAAGTTTACATTCCGTGTATTACTGATATCTTATGATGTTTCTTTTTCTGTGTGACTTACTTCAGTTAGAATCATCATACCTGAATCCACTCATTGTGCTGCTAAGGGCCTGATGACACAGATTTCATTGCTGAGTGATATTGCTTTGTAAGTAAATACCACAACTTCTTTATCCATTTTTCACTTTCTGCGATGTTGAACTTGTACTGTAAACGAGGTTCTTGTAAACAGAGCCGTTCCAAACTTTGGGGTGGCTGTGTCTTTTTGATTTTAATTTCCCTAAGCTATAGGACCATAAGTGGAAGTGCCCTAGGTTCTGTTGCTTTGTTTTTTAGATGTTTCAGGAAACACCATACACTTCTCCCGAGTGGTTGTTGGCAATTTACAACCCGCCCATCAGCATAACAAGGCTCCCAGTTCTCCATGGCCTGTCCTGCCTTTCTGGATTTTACACTTTTTTCAGATGGCCCTTTTGACCGGGGGGAAGTGAGACTTCATTGTAGTGCAGATTTCCTTTGCAAGCTTGCTTGGTTGGCCAAAAAGGGCGTATGCGTTTTTTCCTGAATATATTCAGGAAAAAACGCATACGCCCTTTTTGGCCAAGTGCATCATTGTGGACGTTCTGCCTCTTTTCCTATGCTTTCAATGCAATTCCAGTCTACCTCCTGAAATCGGTTTCCTGCAATTCTGCCCCGCTTTCAAGTCCTCTTGGCAGCCTTACTTCAGTCTATTTTTGGACGATAGCTGTCATTTATAACTCTGCAGGTTTGTGAATTACAGTGCCCCTGAGCTCCTTTCTTCAACTCGCTTTCTTTTGAGCTGGCCGCAACACCGCAGGATGGCTTCAGGCCCTAATCTGGTTCCGGCACGGCACGCTGAGCCTTTGGTTATTTCCTCTTCATGTTGGGAAATGAGAGTTAAATTTGCCCGTCCAGACACCTCCAGCTAGTCTCTCATTGGTTCTCGCTATTCCTGTTCATCTTCCACAGAAATTGCAAACTGGGCCAAACAGGAGGTTAAAGGCGCTGACTCTCCAAGTGGGGAGAGTGTTAGTAAAGCGTCTGGAATGTTGCACCCGAGTACCAGGGGAGGAAAACTGAGACATATTTGAACACGTCTCCCGTTCACATGGTTGATCATACTTGGGTTCCACATGCATGTTTTAGCTGAAGGAAGAATACCTTAAACCTGGAGAGTTGAGACCCGTGAAATGGGTACCATGCAATATGACTTCAAAGGGTCTTCATTTGCTCACTGAGCCTCTCCAATCCTATCACTGCTGCGTTTATGCCCCTGTACACATGCTTGATTCTCTTTCGGAGACATAGCAATCCATAGGTTTTACGATACTTACTAGTCAGGTACATTCTTAGGCGTTTAATATGCGGTGTTGAGTCCATTTCGTTGAGCAAGGAGTAGCTCTTGTCTATTCCATATTTGACTTAAGGAACTTTATCTGTGCTCATTTCAATCTCTGGTTTTATGCAGCACCCCAACTCACCTTTACCCTTAAGCAAGCATAAGTTGGTTTTCTAAATTTGAGACCCTGTTCTGTTCTGTAATTCAGTTCCTGTGTAGCCAAGTTTACATTCCGTGTATTACTGATATCTTATGATGTTTCTTTTTCTGTGTGACTTACTTCAGTTAGAATCATCATACCTGAATCCACTCATTGTGCTGCTAAGGGCCTGATGACACAGATTTCATTGCTGAGTGATATTGCTTTGTAAGTAAATACCACAACTTCTTTATCCATTTTTCACTTTCTGCGATGTTGAACTTGTACTGTAAACGAGGTTCTTGTAAACAGAGCCGTTCCAAACTTTGGGGTGGCTGTGTCTTTTTGATTTTAATTTCCCTAAGCTATAGGACCATAAGTGGAAGTGCCCTAGGTTCTGTTGCTTTGTTTTTTAGATGTTTCAGGAAACACCATACACTTCTCCCGAGTGGTTGTTGGCAATTTACAACCCGCCCATCAGGATAACAAGGCTCCCAGTTCTCCATGGCCTGTCCTGCCTTTCTGGATTTTACACTTTTTTCAGATGGCCCTTTTGACCGGGGGGAAGTGAGACTTCATTGTAGTGCAGATTTCTTTGCAAGCTTGCTTGGTTGGCCAAAAAGGGCGTATGCGTTTTTTCCTGAATATATTCAGGAAAAAACGCATACGCCCTTTTTGGCCAAGTGCATCATTGTGGACGTTCTGCCTCTTTTCCTATGCTTTCAATGCAATTCCAGTCTACCTCCTGAAATCGGTTTCCTGCAATTCTGCCCCGCTTTCAAGTCCTCTTGGCAGCCTTACTTCAGTCTATTTTTCGACGATAGCTGTCATTTATAACTCTGCAGGTTTGTGAATTACAGTGCCCCTGAGCTCCTTTCTTCAACTCGCTTTCTTTTGAGCTGGCCGCAACACCGCAGGATGGCTTCAGGCCCTAAGCTGGTTCCGGCACGGCACGCTGAGCCTTTGGTTATTTCCTCTTCCTGGTGGGAAATGAGAGTTAAATTTGCCCGTCCAGACACCTCCAGCTAGCCTCTCATTGGTTCTTGCTATTCCTGTTCATCTTCCGCAGAAATTGCAAACTGGGCCAAACAGGAGTTTAAAGGGACTGACTCTCCAAGTGGGGAGAGTGTTAGTAAAGCGTCTGGAATGTTGCACCCGAGTACCAGGGGAGGAAAACTGAGACATATTTGAACACGTCTCCCGTTCACATGGTTGATCATACTTGGGTTCCACATGCATGTTTTAGCTGAAGGAAGAATACCTTAAACCTGCAGAGTTGAGACCCGTGTAATGGGTACCATGCAATATGACTTCAAAGGGTCTTCATTTGCTCACCGAACCTCTCCAATCCTATCACTGCTGCGTTTATGCCCCTGTACACATGCTTGATTCTCTTTCGGAGACATAGCAATCCATAGGTTTTACGATACTTACTAGTCAGGTACATTCTTAGGCGTTTAATATGCGGTGTTGAGTCCATTTCGTTGAGCAAGGAGTAGCTCTTGTCTATTCCATATTTGGCTTAAGGAACTTTATCTGTGCTCATTTCAATCTCTGGTTTTATGCAGCACCCCAACTCACCTTTCCCCTTAAGCAAGCATAAGTTGGTTTTCTAAATTTGAGAACCTGTTCTGTTTTGGAATTCAGTTCCTGTGTAGTCAAGTTTCCATTCCGTGTATTAGTGATATCTTATGATGTTTCTTTTTCTGTGTGACTTATTTCAGTTAGAATCATCGTACCTGAATCTACTCATTATGCTGCTACGGGCCTGATGACATAGATTTCATTGCTGAGTGATACTGCATTGTACGTAAGTACCACAAGTTCTTTATCCATTTTTCACTTTCTGCGATGTTGAACTTGTACTGTAAACGAGGTTCTTGTAAACAGAGCCGTTCCAAACTTTGGGGTGGCTGTGCCTTTTTGATTTTAATTTCCCTAAGCTATAGGACCATAAGTGGAAGTGCCCTAGGCTCTGTTGCTTTGTTTTTTAGATGTTTCAGGAAACACCATACACTTCTCCCGAGTGTCTGTTGGCAATTTACATCCCGCCCATCAGCATAACAAGGCTCCCAGTTCTCAATGGCCTGTCCTGCCTTTCTGGATTTTACACTTTTTTCAGATGGCCCTTTTGACCGGGGGGAAGTGAGACTTCATTGTAGTGCAGATTTCCTTTGCAAGCTTGCTTGGTTGGCCAAAAAGGGCGTATGCGTTTTTTCCTGAATATATTCAGGAAAAAACGCATACGCCCTTTTTGGCCTAGTGCATCATTGTGGACGTTCTGCCTCTTTTCCTATGCTTTCAATGCAATTCCAGTCTACCTCCTGAAATCGGTTTCCTGCAATTCTGCCCCTCTTTCAAGTCCTCTTGGCAGCCTTACTTCAGTCTATTTTTGGACGATAGCTGTCATTTATAACTCTGCAGGTTTGTGAATTACAGTGCCCCTGAGCTCCTTTCTTCAACTCGCTTTCTTGTGACCTGGCCGCAACACCGCAGGATGGCTTCAGGCCCTAATCTGGTTCCGGCCCGGCATGCTGAGCCTTTGGTTAATTCCTCTTCCTGGTGGGAAATGAGAGTTAAATTTGCCCGTCCAGACACCTCCAGCTAGCCTCTCATTGGTTCTCGCTATTCCTGTTCATCTTCCGCAGAAATTGCAAACTGGGCCAAACAGGAGGTTAAAGGGACTGACTCTCCAAGTGGGGAGAGTGTTAGTAAAGCGTCTGGAATGTTGCACCCGAGTACCAGGGTACGAAAACTGAGACATATTTGAACACGTCTCCCGATCACATGGTTGATCATACTCTGGGTTCCACATGCATGTTTTAGCTGAAGGAAGAATACCTTAAACCTGGGTAGTTGAAACCCGTGGAATGGGTACCATGCAATATGACTTCAAAGGGTCTTCATTTGCTCACCGAACCTCTCCAATCCTATCACTGCTGCGTTTATGCCCCTGTACACATGCTTGATTCTCTTTCGGAGACATAGCAATCCATAGGTTTTAAGATACTTACTAGTCAGGTACATTCTTAGGCGTTTAATATGCGGTGTTGAGTCCATTTCGTTGAGCAAGGAGTAGCTCTTGTCTATTCCATATTTGACTTAAGGAACTTTATCTGTGCTCATTTCAATCTCTTGTTTTATGCAGCACCCCAACTCACCTTTACCCTTAAGCAAGCATAAGTTGGTTTTCTAAATTTGAGACCCTGTTCTGTTCTGTAATTCAGTTCCTGTGTAGCCAAGTTTACATTCCGTGTATTACTGATATCTTATGATGTTTCTTTTTCTGTGTGACTTATTTCAGTTAGAATCATCATACCTGAATCCACTCATTGTGATGCTAAGGGCCTGATGACATAGATTTCATTTCTGAGTGATATTGCTTTGTAAGTAAATACCACAACTTCTTTATCCATTTTTCACTTTCTGCGATGTTGAACTTGTACTGTAAATGAGGTTCTTGTAAACAGAGGCGTCCCAAACTTTGGGGTGGCTGTGTCTTTTTGATTTTAATTTCCCTAAGCTATAGGACCATAAGTGGCAGTGCCCTAGGCTCTGTTGCTTTGTTTTTTAGATGTTTCAGGAAACACCATACACTTCTCCCGAGTGTCTGTTGGCAATTTACATCCCGCCCATCAGCATAACAAGGCTCCCAGTTCTCCATGGCCTGTCCTGCCTTTCTGGATTTTACACTTTATTCAGATGGCCCTTTTGACCGGGGGGAAGTGAGACTTCATTGTAGTGCAGATTTCCTTTGCAAGCTTGCTTGGTTGGCCAAAAAGGGCGTATGCGTTTTTTCCTGAATATATTCAGGAAAAAACGCATATGCCCTTTTTGGCCAAGTGCATCATTGTGAACGTTCTGCCTCTTTTCCTATGCTTTCAATGCAATTCCAGTCTACCTCCTGAAATCGGTTTCCTGCAATTCTGCCCCGCTTTCAAGTCCTCTTGGCAGCCTTACTTCAGTCTATTTTTGGACGATAGCTGTCATTTATAACTCTGCAGGTTTGTGAATTACAGTGCCCCTGAGCTCCTTTCTTCAACTTGCTTTCTTGTGAGCTGGCCGCAACACCGCAGGATGGCTTCAGGCCCTAATCTGGTTCCGGCACGGCACGCTGAGCCTTTGGTTATTTCCTCTTCCTGGTGGGAAATGAGAGTTAAATTTGCCCGTCCAGACACCTCCAGCTAGCCTCTCATTGGTTCTCGCTATTCCTGTTCATCTTCCGCAGAAATTGCAAACTGGGCCAAACAGGAGGTTAAAGGCGCTGACTCTCCAAGTGGGGAGAGTGTTAGTAAAGCGTCTGGAATGTTGCACCCGAGTACCAGGGGAGGAAAACTGAGACATATTTGAACACGTCTCCCGTTCACATGGTTGATCATACTTGGGTTCCACATGCATGTTTTAGCTGAAGGAAGAATACCTTAAACCTGGAGAGTTGAGACCCGTGTAATGGGTACCATGCAATATGACTGCAAAGGGTGTTCATTTGCTCACCGAACCTCTCCAATCCTATCACTGCTGCGTTTATGCCCCTGTACACATGCTTGATTCTCTTTTGGAGACATAGCAATCCATAGGTTTTACGATACTTACTAGTCAGGTACATTCTTAGGCGTTTAATATGCGGTGTTGAGTCCATTTCGTTGAGCAAGGAGTAGCTCTTGTCTATTCCATATTTGACTTAAGGAACTTTATCTGTGCTCATTTCAATCTCTGGTTTTATGCAGCACCCCAACTCACCTTTACGCTTAAGCAAGCATAAGATGGTTTTCTAAATTTGAGACCCTGTTCTGTTCTGTAATTCAGTTCCTGTGTAGCCAAGTTTCCATTCCGTGTATTACTGATATCTTATGATGTTTGTTTTTCTGTGTGACTTATTTCAGTTAGAATCATCATACCTGAATCCACTCATTGTGATGCTAAGGTCCTGATGACATAGATTTCATTGCTGAGTGATATTGCTTTGTAAGTAAATACCACAACTTCTTTATCCATTTTTCACTTTTGTGATGTTGAACTTGTACTGTAAACGAGGTTCTTGTAAACAGAGGCGTCCCAAACTTTGGGGTGGCTGTGTCTTTTTGATTTTAATTTCCCTAAGCTATAGGACCATAAGTGGCAGTGCCCTAGGCTCTGTTGCTTTGTTTTTTAGATGTTTCAGGAAACACCATACACTTCTCCCGAGTGTCTGTTGGCAATTTACATCCCGCCCATCAGCATAACAAGGCTCCCAGTTCTCCATGGCCTGTCCTGCCTTTCTGGATTTTATACTTTATTCAGATGGCCCTTTTGACCGGGGGGAAGTGAGACTTCATTGTAGTGCAGATTTCCTTTGCAAGCTTGCTTGGTTGGCCAAAAAGGGCGTATGCGTTTTTTCCTGAATATATTCAGGAAAAAACGCATATGCCCTTTTTGGCCAAGTGCATCATTGTGAACGTTCTGCCTCTTTTCCTATGCTTTCAATGCAATTCCAGTCTACCTCCTGAAATCGGTTTCCTGCAATTCTGCCCCGCTTTCAAGTCCTCTTGGCAGCCTTACTTCAGTCTATTTTTGGACGATAGCTGTCATTTATAACTCTGCAGGTTTGTGAATTACAGTGCCCCTGAGCTCCTTTCTTCAACTTGCTTTCTTGTGAGCTGGCCGCAACACCGCAGGATGGCTTCAGGCCCTAATCTGGTTCCGGCACGGCACGCTGAGCCTTTGGTTATTTCCTCTTCCTGGTGGGAAATGAGAGTTAAATTTGCCCGTCCAGACACCTCCAGCTAGCCTCTCATTGGTTCTCGCTATTCCTGTTCATCTTCCGCAGAAATTGCAAACTGGGCCAAACAGGAGGTTAAAGGCGCTGACTCTCCAAGTGGGGAGAGTGTTAGTAAAGCGTCTGGAATGTTGCACCCGAGTACCAGGGGAGGAAAACTGAGACATATTTGAACACGTCTCCCGATCACATGGTTGATCATACTCTAGGTTCCACATGCATGTTTTAGCTGAAGGAAGAATACCTTAAACCTGGGTAGTTGAAACCCGTGGAATGGGTACCATGCAATATGACTTCAAAGGGTCTTCATTTGATCACCGAACCTCTCCAATCCTATCACTGCTGCGTTTATGCCCCTGTACACATGCTTGATTCTCTTTTGGAGACATAGCAATCCATAGGTTTTAAGATACTTACAAGTCAGGTACTTTCTTAGGCGTTTAATATGCGGTGTTGAGTTCATTTCGTTGAGCAAGGAGTAGCTCTTGTCTATTCCATATTTCACTTAAGGAACTTTATCTGTGCTCATTTCAATCTCTCATTTTATGCAGCACCCCAACTCCCCTTTACCCTTAAGCAAGAATAAGTTGGTTTTCTAAATTTGAGAACCTGTTCTGTTCTGTAATTCAGTTCCTGTGTAGCCAAGTTTACATTCCGTGTATTACTGATATCTTATGATGTTTCTTTTTCTGTGTGACTTATTTCAGTTAGAATCATCATACCTGAATCCACTCATTGTGCTGCTAAGGGCCTGATGACACAGATTTCATTGCTGTGTGATATTGCTTTGTAAGTAAATACCACAACTTCTTTATCCATTTTTCACTTTCTGCGATGTTGAACTTGTACTGTAAACGAGGTTCTTGTAAACAGAGCCGTTCCAAACTTTGGGGTGGCTGTGTCTTTTTGATTTTAATTTCCCTAAGCTATAGGACCATAAGTGGAAGTGCCCTTGACTCTGTTGCTTTGTTTTTTAGATGTTTTAGGAAACACCATACACTTCTCCCGAGTGCCTCTTGGCAATTTACATCCCGCCCATCAGCATAACAAGGCTCCCAGTTCTCCATGGCCTGTCCTGCCTTTCTGGATTTTACACTTTTTTCAGATGGCCCTTTTGACCGGGGGGAAGTGAGACTTCATTGTAGTGCAGATTTCCTTTGCAAGCTTGCTTGGTTGGCCAAAAAGTGCGTATGCGTTTTTTCCTGAATATATTCAGGAAAAAACGCATATGCCCTTTTTGGCCAAGTGCATCATTGTGGACGTTCTGCCTCTTTTCCTATGCTTTCAATGCAATTCCAGTCTACCTCCTGAAATCGGTTTCCTGCAATTCTGCCCCGCTTTCAAGTCCTCTTGGCAGCCTTACTTCAGTCTATTTTTGGACGATAGCTGTCATTTATAACTCTGCAGGTTTGTGAATTACAGTGCCCCTGAGCTCCTTTCTTCAACTTGCTTTCTTGTGACCTGGCCGCAACACCGCAGGATGGCTTCAGGCCCTAATCTGGTTCCGGCACGGCACGCTGAGCCTTTGGTTATTTCCTCTTCCTGGTGGGAAATGAGAGTTAAATTTGCCCGTCCAGACACCTCCAGCTAGTCTCTCATTGGGTCTCGCTATTCCTGTTCATCTTCCGCAGAAATTGCAAACTGGGCCAAACAGGAGGTTAAAGGCGCTGACTCTCCAAGTGGGGAGAGTGTTAGTAAAGTGTCTGGAATGTTGCACCCGAGTACCAGGGGAGGAAAACTGAGACATATTTGAACACGTCTCCTGATCACATGGTTGATCATACTTGCGTTCCACATGCATGTTTTAGCTGAAGGAAGAATACCTTAAACCTGCAGAGTTGAAACCCGTGGAATGGGTACCATGCAATATGACTTCAAAGGGTCTTCATTTGCACACCGAACCTCTCCAATCCTATCACTGCTGCGTTTATGCCCCTGTACACATGCTTGATTCTCTTTCGGAGACATAGCAATCCATAGGTTTTAAGATACTTACTAGTCAGGTACATTCTTAGGCGTTTAATATGGGGTGTTGAGTCCATTTCGTTGAGCAAGGAGTAGCTCTTGTCTATTCCATATTTGACTTAAGGAACTTTATCTGTGCTCATTTCAATCTCTGGTTTTATGCAGCACCCCAACTCACCTTTACCCTTAAGCAAGCATAAGTTGGTTTTCTAAATTTGAGACCCTGTTCTGTTCTGTAATTCAGTTCCTGTGTAGCCAAGTTTACATTCCGTGTATTACTGATATCTTATGATGTTTCTTTTTCTGTGTGACTTATTTCAGTTAGAATCATCATACCTGAATCCACTCATTGTGATGCTAAGGGCCTGATGACATAGATTTCATTGCTGAGTGATATTGCTTTGTAAGTAAATACCACAACTTCTTTATCCATTTTTCACTTTCTGCGATGTTGAACTTGTACTGTAAACGAGGTTCTTGTAAACAGAGGCGTCCCAAACTTTGGGGTGGCTGTGTCTTTTTGATTTTAATTTCCCTAAGCTATAGAACCATAAGTGGCAGTGCCGTAGGCTCTGTTGCTTTGTTTTTTAGATGTTTCAGGAAACACCATACACTTCTCCCGAGTGTCTGTTGGCAATTTACATCCCGCCCATCAGCATAACAAGGCTCCCAGTTCTCCATGGCCTGTCCTGCCTTTCTGGATTTTACACTTTTTTTCAGATGGCCCTTTTGACCGGGGAGAAGTGAGACTTCATTGTAGTGCAGATTTCCTTTGCAAGCTTGCTTGGTTGGCCAAAAAGGGCGTATGCGTTTTTTCCTGAATATATTCAGGAAAAAACGCATACGCCCTTTTTGGCCAAGTGCATCATTGTGGACGTTCTGCCTCTTTTCCTATGCTTTCAATGCAATTCCCGTCTACCTCCTGAAATCGGTTTCCTGCAATTCTGCCCCGCTTTCAAGTCCTCTTGGCAGCCTTACTTCAGTCTATTTTTGGACGATAGCTGTCATTTATAACACTGCAGGTTTGTGAATTACAGTGCCCCTGAGCTCCTTTCTTCAACTTGCTTTCTTGTGACCTGGCCGCAACACCGCAGGATGGCTTCAGGCCCTAATCTGGTTCCGGCACGGCACGCTGAGCCTTTGGTTATTTCCTCTTCCTGGTGGGAAATGAGAGTTAAATTTGCCCGTCCAGACACCTCCAGCTAGTCTCTCATTGGTTCTCGCTATTCCTGTTCATCTTCCGCAGAAATTGCAAACTGGGCCAAACAGGAGGTTAAAGGCGCTGACTCTCCAAGTGGGGAGAGTGTTAGTAAAGCGTCTGGAATGTTGCACCCGAGTACCAGGGGAGGAAAACTGAGACATATTTGAACACGTCTCCCGTTCACATGGTTGATCATACTTGGGTTCCACATGCATGTTTTAGCTGAAGGAAGAATACCTTAAACCTGGAGAGTTGAGACCCGTGTAATGGGTACCATGCAATATGACTTCAAAGGGTCTTCATTTGCTCACCGAACCTCTCCAATCCTATCACTGCTGCGTTTATGCCCCTGTACTCATGCTTGATTCTCTTTCGGAGACATAGCAATCCATAGGTTTTACGATACTTACTAGTGAGGTACATTCTTAGGCATTTAATAAGCGGTGTTGAGTCCATTTCGTTGAGCAAGGAGTAGCTCTTGTCTATTCCATATTTGACTTAAGGAACTTTATCTGTGCTCATTTCAATCTCTGGTTTTATGCAGCACCCCAACTCACCTTTACCCTTAAGCAAGCATAAGTTGGTTTTCTAAATTTGAGACCCTGTTCTGTTCTGGAATTCAGTTCCTGTGTAGCCAAGTTTACATTCCGTGTATTAGTGATATCTTTTTATGTTTCTTTTTCTGTGTGACTTATTTCAGTTAGAATCATCGTACCTGAATCCACTCATTATGCTGCTACGGGCCTGATGACATAGATTTCATTGCTGAGTGATACTGCATTGTACGTAAGTACCACAAGTTCTTTATCCATTTTTCACTTTCTGTGATATTGAACTTGTACGGTAAACGAGGTTCTTGTAAACAGAGGCGTCCCAAATTTTGGGGTGGCTGTGTCTTTTTGATTTTAATTTCCCTAAGCTATAGGACCATAAGTGGAAGTGCCGTAGGCTCAGTTGCTTTGTTTTTTAGATGTTTCAGGAAACACCATACACTTCTCCCGAGTGTTTGTTGGCAATTTACATCCCGCCCTTCAGCAGAACAAGGCTCCCAGTTGTCCATGTCCTGTCCTGCCTTTCTGGATTTTACACTTTTTTCAGATGGCCCTTTTGACCGGGGGGAAGTGAGACTTCATTGTAGTGCAGATTTCCTTTGCAAGCTTGCTTGGTTGGCCAAAAAGGGCGTATGCGTTTTTTCCTGAATATATTCAGGAAAAAACGCCTACGCCCTTTTTGGCCAAGTGCATCATTGTGGACGTTCTGCCTCTTTTCCTATGCTTTCAATGCAATTCTAGACTACCTCCTGAAATTGGTTTCCTGCAATGCTGCCCCGCTTTCAAGTCCTCTTGGCAGCCTTACTTCAGTCTATTTTTGGACGATAGCTGTCATTTATAACTCTGCAGGTTTGTGAATTACAGTGCCCCTGATCTCCTTTCTTCAACTCGCTTTCTTGTGACCTGGCCACAACACCGCAGGATGGCTTCAGGCCCTAATCTGGTTCTGGCACGGCACGCTGAGCCTTTGGTTATTTCCTCTTCCTGGTGGGAAGTGAGAGTTAAATTTGCCCGTCCAGACACCTCCAGCTAGTCTCTCATTGGTTCTCGCTATTCCTGTTCATCTTCCGCAGAAATTGCAAACTGGGCCAAACAGGAGGTTAAAGGGACTGACTCTCCAAGTCGGGAGAGTGTTAGTAAAGCGTCTGGAATGTTGCACCCGAGTACCAGGGTACGAAAACTGAGACATATTTGAACACGTCTCCCGATCACATGGTTGATCATACTCTGGGTTCCACATGCATGTTTTAGCTGAAGGAAGAATACCTTAAACCTGGGTAGTTGAAACCCGTGGAATGGGTACCATGCAATATGACTTCAAAGGGTCTTCATTTGCTCACCGAACCTCTCCAATCCTATCACTGCTGCGTTTATGCCCCTGTACACATGCTTGATTCTCTATCGGAGACATAGCAATCCATAGGTTTTAAGATAGTTACTAGTCATGTACATTCTTAGGCGTTTAATATGGGGTGTTGAGTCCATTTCGTTGAGCAAGGAGTAGCTCTTGTCTATTCCATATTTGGCTTAAGGAACTTTATCTGTGCTCATTTCAATCTCTGGTTTTATGCAGCACCCCAACTCACCTTTCCCCTTAAGCAAGCATAATTTGGTTTTCTAAATTTGAGACCCTGTTCTGTTCTGTAATTCAGTTCCTGTGTAGCCAAGTTTACATTCCGTGTATTACTGATATCTTATGATGTTTCTTTTTCTGTGTGACTTATTTCAGTTAGAATCATCATACCTGAATCCACTCATTGTGCTGCTAAGGGCCTGATGACACAGATTTCATTGCTGTGTGATATTGCTTTGTAAGTAAATACCACAACTTCTTTATCCATTTTTCACTTTCTGCGATGTTGAACTTGAATGTAAACGAGGTTCTTGTAAACAGAGCCGTTCCAAACTTTGGGGTGGCTGTGTCTTTTTGATTTTAATTTCCCTAATCTATAGGACCGTAAGTGGAAGTGCCCTAGGTTCTGTTGCTTTGTTTTTTAGATGTTTCAGGAAACACCATACACTTCTCCCGAGTGGTTGTTGGCAATTTACATCCCGCCCATCAGCATAACAAGGCTCCCAGTTCTCCATGGCCTGTCCTGCCTTTCTGGATTTTACACTTTATTCAGATGGCCCTTTTGACCGGGGGGAAGTGAGACTTCATTGTAGTGCAGATTTCCTTTGCAAGCTTGCTTGGTTGGCCAAAAAGGGCGTATGCGTTTTTTCCTGAATATATTCAGGAAAAAACGCATACGCCCTTTTTGGCCAAGTGCATCATTGTGGACGTTCTGCCTCTTTTCCTATGCTTTCAATGCAATTGCAGTCTACCTCCTGAAATCGGTTTCCTGCAATTCTGCCCCGCTTTCAAGTCCTCTTGGCAGCCTTACTTCAGTCTATTTTTGGACGATAGCTGTCATTTATAACTCTGCAGGTTTGTGAATTACAGTGCCCCTGAGCTCCTTTCTTCAACTCGCTTTCTTTTGAGCTGGCCGCAACACCGCAGGATGGCTTCAGGCCCTAATCTGGTTCCGGTACGGCACGCTGAGCCTTTGGTTATTTCCTCTTCCTGGTGGGAAATGAGAGTTAAATTTGCACGTCCAGACACCTCCAGCTAGCCTCTCATTGGTTCTCGCTATTCCTGTTCATCTTCCGCAGAAATTGCAAACTGGGCCAAACAGGAGGTTAAAGGGACTGACTCTCCAAGTGGGGAGAGTGTTAGTAAAGCGTCTGGAATGTTGCACCCGAGTACCAGGGGAGGAAAACTGAGACATATTTGAACACGTCTCCCGATCACATGGTTGATCATACTCTGGGTTCCACATGCATGTTTTAGCTGAAGGAAGAATACCTAAAATCTGTGTAGTTGACACCCGTGGAATGAATACCATGCAATATGACTTCAAAGGTCTTCATTTGCTCACTGAATCTCTCCAATCCTATCACTGCTGCGTTTATGCCCCTGTACACATGCTTGATTCTCTTTCGGTGACATAGCAATCTATAGGTTTTAAGATACTTACTAGTCAGGTACATTCTTAGGCGTTTAATATGCGGTGTTGAGTCCACTTCGTTGAGCAAGGAGTAGCTCTTGTCTATTCCATATTTGGCTTAAGGAACTTTGTGCTCATTTCAATCTCTGGTTTTATGCAGCACCCCAACTCACCTTTCCCCTTAAGCAAGCATAAGTTGGTTTTCTAAATTTGAGACCCTGTTCTGTTCTGTAATTCAGTTCCTGTGTAGCCAAGTTTACATTCCGTGTATTACTGATATCTTATGATGTTTCTTTTTCTGTGTGACTTATTTCAGTTAGAATCACCATACCCGAATCCACTCATTATGCTGCTACGGGCCTGGTGACATAGATTTCATTGCTGAGTGATATTGCTTTGTACATGAGTACCACAACTTCTTTATCCATTTTTCACTTTCTGTGATATTGAACTTGTACGGTAAACGAGGTTCTTGTAAACAGAGGCGTCCCAAACTTTGGGGTGGCTGTGTCTTTTTGATTTTAATTTCCCTAAGCTATAGGACCATAAGTGGAAGTGCACTAGGCTCTGTTGCTTTGTTTTTTAGATGTTTCAGGAAACACCATATACTTCTCCGGAGTGGCTGTTGGCAATTTACATCCCGCCCATCAGCATAACAAGGCTCCCAGTTCTCCATGTCCTGTCCTGCCTTTCTGGATTTTACACTTTTTTCAGATGGCCCTTTTGACCGGGGGGAAGTGAGACTTCTTTGTAGTGCAGATTTCCTTTGCAAGCTTGCTTGGTTGGCCAAAAAGGGCGTATGCGTTTTTTCCTGAATATATTCAGGAAAAAACGCATACGCACTTTTTGGCCAAGTGCATCATTGTGGACGTTCTGCCTCTTTACCTATGCTTTCAATGCAATTCCAGTCTACCTCCTGAAATCGGTTTCCTGCAATTCTGCCCCACTTTCAAGTCCTCTTGGCAGCCTTACTTCAGTCTATTTTTGGACGATAGCTGTCATTTATAACTCTGCAGGTTTGTGAATTACAGTGCCCCTGAGCTCCTTTCTTCAACTCGCTTTCTTTTGAGCTGGCCGCAACACCGCAGGATGGCTTCAGGCCCTAATCTGGTTCCGGTACGGCACGCTGAGCCTTTGGTTATTTCCTCTTCCTGGTGGGAAATGAGAGTTAAATTTGCCCGTCCAGACACCTCCAGCTAGCCTCTCATTGGTTCTCGCTATTCCTGTTCATCTTCCGCAGAAATTGCAAACTGGGCCAAACAGGAGGTTAAAGGGACTGACTCTCCAAGTGGGGAGAGTGTTAGTAAAGCGTCTGGAATGTTGCACCCGAGTACCAGGGGAGGAAAACTGAGACATATTTGAACACGTCTCCCGATCACATGGTTGATCATACTCTGGGTTCCACATGCATGTTTTAGCTGAAGGAAGAATACCTAAAACCTGGGTAGTTGAAACCCGTGGAATGGGTACCATGCAATATGACTTCAAAGGGTCTTCATTTGCTCACCGAACCTCTCCAATCCTATCACTGCTGCGTTTATGCCCCTGTACACATGCTTGATTCTCTTTCGGAGACATAGCAATCCCTAGGTTTTAAGATACTTACTAGTCCGGTACATTCTTAGGCCTTTAATATGCGGTGTTGAGTCCATTTCGTTGAGCAAGGAGTAGCTCTTGTCTATTCCATATTTGGCTTAAGGAACTTTATCTGTGCTCATTTCAATCTCTGGTTTTATGCAGCACCCCAACTCACCTTTCCCCTTAAGCAAGCATAAGTTGGTTTTCTAAATTTGAGACCCTGTTCTGTTCTGTAATTCAGTTCCTGTGTAGCCAAGTTTACATTCCGTGTATTACTGATATCTTATGATGTTTCTTTTTCTGTGTGACTTATTTCAGTTAGAATCATCATACCTGAATCCACTCACTGTGCTGCTAAGGGCCTGATGACACAGATTTCATTGCTGAGTGATATTGCTTTGTAAGTAAATACCACAACTTTTTTATCCATTTTTCACTTTCTGCGATGTTGAACTTGTACTGTAAACGAGGTTCTTGTAAACAGAGCCGTTCCAAACTTTGGGGTGGCTGTGTCTTTTTGATTTTAAATTCCCTAAGCTATAGGACCATAAGTGGAAGTGCCCTAGGCTCTGTTGCTTTGTTTTTTAGATGTTTCAGGAAACACCATACACTTCTCCCAAGTGGTTGTTGGCAATTTACATCCCGCCCTTCAGCAGAACAAGGCTCCCAGTTCTCCATGGCCTGTCCTGCCTTTCTGGATTTTACACTTTTCTCAGATGGCCCTTTTGACCGGGGGGAAGTGAGACTTCATTGTAGTGCAGATTTCCTTTGCAAGCTTGCTTGGTTGGCCAAAAAGGGCGTATGCGTTTTTTCCTGAATATATTCAGGAAAAAACGCATACGCCCTTTTTGGCCAAGTGCATCATTGTGGACGTTCTGCCTCTTTTCCTATGCTTTCAATGCAATTCCAGTCTACCTCCTGAAATCGGTTTCCTGCAATTCTGCCCCGCTTTCAAGTCCTCTTGGCAGCCTTACTTCAGTCTATTTTTGGACGATAGCTGTCATTTATAACTCTGCAGGTTTGTGAATTACAGTGCCCCTGAGCTCCTTTCTTCAACTCGCTTTCTTTTGAGCTGGCCGCAACACCGCAGGATGGCTTCAGGCCCTAATCTGGTTCCGGCACGGCACGCTGAGCCTTTGGTTATTTCCTCTTCCTGGTGGGAAATGAGAGTTAAATTTGCCCGTCCAGACACCTCCAGCTAGCCTCTCATTGGTTCTCGCTATTCTTGTTCGTCTTCCGCAGAAATTGCAAACTGGGCCAAACAGGAGGTTAAAGGCGCTGATTCTCCAAGTGGGGAGAGTGTTAGTAAAGCATCTGGAATGTTGCACCCGAGTACCAGGGGAGGAAAACTGAGACATATTTGAACACGTTTCCCGTTCACATGGTTGATCATACTTGGGTTCCACATGCATGTTTTAGCTGAAGGAAGAATATCTTAAACCTGGAGAGTTGAGACCCGTGTAATGGGGACCATGCAATATGACTTCAAAGGGTCTTCATTTGCTCACCGAACCTCTCCAATCCTATCACTGCTGCGTTTATGCCCCTGTACACACGCTTGATTCTCTTTCGGAGACATAGCAATCCATAGGTTTTAAGATACTTACTAGTCAGGTACATTCTTAGGCGTTTAATATGCGGTGTTGAGTCCATTTCGTTGAGCAAGGAGTAGCTCTTGTCTATTCCATATTTGGCTTAAGGAACTTTATCTGTGCTCATTTCAATCTCTGGTTTTATGCAGCACCCCAACTCACCTTTCCCCTTAAGCAAGCATAAGTTGGTTTTCTAAATTTGAGACCCTGTTCTGTTCTGTAATTCAGTTCCTGTGTAGCCAAGTTTACATTCCGTGTATTACTGATATCTTATGATGTTTCTTTTTCTGTGTGACTTATTTCAGTTAGAATCATCATACCTGAATCCACTCATTGTGCTGCTAAGGGCCTGATGACACAGATTTCATTGCTGAGTGATATTGCTTTGTAAGTAAATACCACAACTTCTTTATCCATTTTTCACTTTCTGCGATGTTGAACTTGTACTGTAAACGAGGTTCTTGTAAACAGAGCCGTTCCAAACTTTGGGGTGGTTGTGTCTTTTTGATTTTAATTTCCCTAAGCTATAGGACCATAAGTGGAAGTGCCCTAGGTTCTGTTGCTTTGTTTTTTAGATGTTTCAGGAAACACCATACACTTCTCCCAAGTGGTTGTTGGCAATTTACGTCCCGCCCATCAGCATAACAAGGCTCCCAGTACTCCATGGCCTGTCCTGCCTTTCTGGATTTTACACTTTTTTCAGAGGGCCCTTTTGACCGGGGGGAAGTGAGACTTCATTGTAGTGCAGATTTCCTTTGCAAGCTTGCTTGGTTGGCCAAAAAGGGCGTATGCGTTTTTTCCTGAATATATTCAGGAAAAAACGCATACGCCCTTTTCGGCCAAGTGCATCATTGTGGACGTTCGGCCTCTTTTCCTATGCTTTCAATGCAATTCCAGTCTACCTCCTGAAATCGGTTTCCTGCAATTCTGCCCCGCTTTCAAGTCCTCTTGGCAGCCTTACTTCAGTCTATTTTTGGACGATAGCTGTCATTTATAACTCTGCAGGTTTGTGAATTACAGTGCCCCTGAGCTCCTTTCTTCAACTCGCTTTCTTGTGAGCTGGCCGCAACACCGCAGGATGGCTTCAGGCCCTAATCTGGTTCCGGCACGGCACGCTGAGCCTTTGGTTATTTCCTCTTCCTGGTGGGAAATGAGAGTTAAATTTGCCCGTCCAGACACCTCCAGCTAGCCTCTCATTGGTTCTCACTATTCCTGTTCATCTTCCGCAGAAATTGCAAACTGGGCCAAACAGGAGGTTAAAGACACTGACTCTCCAAGTCGGGAGAGTGTTAGTAAAGCGTCTGGAATGTTGCACCCGAGTACCAGGGTACGAAAACTGAGACATATTTGAACACGTCTCCCGATCACATGGTTGATCATACTCTGGGTTCCACATGCATGTTTTAGCTGAAGGAAGAATACCTAAAACCTGGGTAGTTGAAACCCGTGGAATGGGTACCATGCAATATGACTTCAAAGGGTCTTCATTTGCTCACCGAACCTCTCCAATCCTATCACTGCTGCGTTTATGCCCCTGTACACATGCTTGATTCTCTTTCGGAGACATAGCAATCCATAGGTTTTAAGATACTTACTAGTCCGGTACATTCTTAGGCGTTTAATATGCGGTGTTGAGTCCATTTCGTTGAGCAAGGAGTAGCTCTTGTCTATTCCATATTTGACTTAAGGAACTTTATCTGTGCTCATTTCAATCTCTGGTTTTATGCAGCACACCAATTCACCTTTCCCCTTAAGCAAGCATAAGTTGGTTTTCGAAATTTGAGACCCTGTTCTGTTCTGTAATTCAGTTCCTGTGTAGCCAAGTTTACATTCCGTGTATTACTGATATCTTATGATGTTTCTTTTTCTGTGTGACTTATTTCAGTTAGAATCATCATACCTGAATCCACTCATTGTGCTGCTAAGGGCCTGATGACACAGATTTCATTGCTGAGTGATATTGCTTTGTAAGTAAATACCACAACTTCTTTATCCATTTTTCACTTTCTGCGATGTTGAACTTGTACTGTAAACGAGGTTCTTGTAAACAGAGGCGTCCCAAACTTTGGGGTGGCTGTGTCTTTTTGATTTTAATTTCCCTAAGCTATAGGACCATAAGTGGAAGTGCCCTAGGCTCTGTTGCTTTGTTTTTTAGATGTTTCAGGAAACACCATACACTTCTCCCGAGTGGTTGTTGGCAATTTACATCCCGCCCATCAGCATAACAAGGCTCCCAGTTCTCCATGGCCTGTCCTGCCTTTCTGGATTTTACACTTTTTTCAGATGTCCCTTTTGACCAGGAGGAAGTGAGACTTCATTGTAGTGCAGATTTCCTTTGCAAGCTTGCTTGGTTGGCCAAAAATGGCGTATGCGTTTTTTCCTGAATATATTCAGGAAAAAACGCATACGCCCTTTTTGGCCAAGTGCATCATTGTGGACGTTCTGTCTCTTTTCCTATACTTTCAATGCAATTCCAGTCTACCTCCTGAAATCGGTTTCCTGCAATTCTGCCCCGCTTTCAAGTCCTCTTGGCAGCCTTACTTCAGTCTATTTTTGGACGATAGCTGTCATTTATAACTCTGCAGGTTTGTGAATTACAGTGCCCCTGAGCTCCTTTCTTCAACTCGCTTTCTTGTGAGCTGGCCGCAACACCGCAGGATGGCTTCAGGCCCTAATCTGGTTCTGGCACGGCACGCTGAGCCTTTGGTTAATTCCTCTTCCTGGTGGGAAATGAGAGTTAAATTTGCCCGTCCAGACACCTCCAGCTAGTCTCTCATTGGTTCTCGCTATTCCTGTTCATCTTCCGCAGAAATTGCAAACTGGGCCAGACAGGAGGTTAAAGACACTGACTCTCCAAGTCGGGAGAGTGTTAGTAAAGCGTCTGGAATGTTGCACCCGAGTACCAGGGTACGAAAACTGAGACATATTTGAACACGTCTCCCGATCACATGGTTGATCATACTCTGGGTTCCACATGCATGTTTTAGCTGAAGGAAGAATACCTAAAACCTGGGTAGTTGAAACCCGTGGAATGGGTACCATGCAATATGACTTCAAAGGGTCTTCATTTGCTCACCGAACCTCTCCAATCCTATCACTGCTGCGTTTATGCCCCTGTACACACGCTTGATTCTCTTTCGGAGACATAGCAATCCATAGGTTTTAAGATACTTACTAGTCCGGTACATTCTTAGGCGTTTAATATGCGGTGTTGAGTCCATTTCGTTGAGCAAGGAGTAGCTCTTGTCTATTCCATATTTGGCTTAAGGAACTTTATCTGTGCTCATTTCAATCTCTGGTTTTATGCAGCACCCCAATTCACCTTTCCCCTTAAGCAAGCATAAGTTGGTTTTCGAAATTTGAGACCCTGTTCTGTTCTGTAATTCAGTTCCTGTGTAGCCAAGTTTACATTCCGTGTATTACTGATATCTTATGATGTTTCTTTTTCTGTGTGACTTATTTCAGTTAGAATCATCATACCTGAATCCACTCATTGTGCTGCTAAGGGCCTGATGACACAGATTTCATTGCTGAGTGATATTGCTTTGTAAGTAAATACCACAACTTCTTTATCCATTTTTCACTTTCTGCGATGTTGAACTTGTACTGTAAACGAGGTTCTTGTAAACAGAGGCGTCCCAAACTTTGGGGTGGCTGTGTCTTTTTGATTTTAATTTCCCTAAGCTATAGGACCATAAGTGGAAGTGCCCTAGGCTCTGTTGCTTTGTTTTTTAGATGTTTCAGGAAACACCATACACTTCTCCCGAGTGGTTGTTGGCAATTTACATCCCGCCCATCAGCATAACAAGGCTCCCAGTTCTCCATGGCCTGTCCTGCCTTTCTGGATTTTACACTTTTTTCAGATGTCCCTTTTGACCGGGAGGAAGTGAGACTTCATTGTAGTGCAGATTTCCTTTGCAAGCTTGCTTGGTTGGCCAAAAATGGCGTATGCGTTTTTTCCTGAATATATTCAGGAAAAAACGCATACGCCCTTTTTGGCCAAGTGCATCATTGTGGACGTTCTGTCTCTTTTCCTATACTTTCAATGCAATTCCAGTCTACCTCCTGAAATCGGTTTCCTGCAATTCTGCCCCGCTTTCAAGTCCTCTTGGCAGCCTTACTTCAGTCTATTTTTGGACGATAGCTGTCATTTATAACTCTGCAGGTTTGTGAATTACAGTGCCCCTGAGCTCCTTTCTTCAACTCGCTTTCTTGTGAGCTGGCCGCAACACCGCAGGATGGCTTCAGGCCCTAATCTGGTTCTGGCACGGCACGCTGAGCCTTTGGTTAATTCCTCTTCCTGGTGGGAAATGAGAGTTAAATTTGCCCGTCCAGACACCTCCAGCTAGTCTCTCATTGGTTCTCGCTATTCCTGTTCATCTTCCGCAGAAATTGCAAACTGGGCCAAACAGGAGGTTAAAGACACTGACTCTCCAAGTCGGGAGAGTGTTAGTAAAGCGTCTGGAATGTTGCACCCGAGTACCAGGGTACGAAAACTGAGACATATTTGAACACGTCTCCCGATCACATGGTTGATCATACTCTGGGTTCCACATGCATGTTTTAGCTGAAGGAAGAATACCTAAAACCTGGGTAGTTGAAACCCGTGGAATGGGTACCATGCAATATGACTTCAAAGGGTCTTCATTTGCTCACCGAACCTCTCCAATCCTATCACTGCTGCGTTTATGCCCCTGTACACACGCTTGATTCTCTTTCGGAGACATAGCAATCCATAGGTTTTAAGATACTTACTAGTCCGGTACATTCTTAGGCGTTTAATATGCGGTGTTGAGTCCATTTCGTTGAGCAAGGAGTAGCTCTTGTCTATTCCATATTTGGCTTAAGGAACTTTATCTGTGCTCATTTCAATCTCTGGTTTTATGCAGCACCCCAATTCACCTTTCCCCTTAAGCAAGCATAAGTTGGTTTTCGAAATTTGAGACCCTGTTCTGTTCTGTAATTCAGTTCCTGTGTAGCCAAGTTTACATTCCGTGTATTACTGATATCTTATGATGTTTCTTTTTCTGTGTGACTTATTTCAGTTAGAATCATCATACCTGAATCCACTCATTGTGCTGCTAAGGGCCTGATGACACAGATTTCATTGCTGAGTGATATTGCTTTGTAAGTAAATACCACAACTTCTTTATCCATTTTTCACTTTCTGCGATGTTGAACTTGTACTGTAAACGAGGTTCTTGTAAACAGAGGCGTCCCAAACGTTGGGGTGGCTGTGTCTTTTTGATTTTAATTTCCCTAAGCTATAGGACCATAAGTGGAAGTGCCCTAGGCTCTGTTGCTTTGTTTTTTAGATGTTTCAGGAAACACCATACACTTCTGCCGAGTGGTTGTTGGCAATTTACATCCCGCCCATCAGCATAACAAGGCTCCCAGTTCTCCATGGCCTGTCCTGCCTTTCTGTATTTTACACTTTTTTCAGATGGCCCTTTTGACCGGGAGGAAGTGAGACTTCATTGTAGTGCAGATTTCCTTTGCAAGCTTGCTTGGTTGGCCAAAAAGGGCGTATGCGTTTTTTCCTGAATATATTCAGGAAAAAACGCATACGCCCTTTTTGGCCAAGTGCATCATTGTGGACGTTCTGCCTCTTTTCCTATACTTTCAATGCAATTCCAGTCTACCTCCTGAAATCGGTTTCCTGCAATTCTGCCCCGCTTTCAAGTCCTCTTGGCAGCCTTACTTCAGTCTATTTTTGGACGATAGCTGTCATTTATAACTCTGCAGGTTTGTGAATTACAGTGCCCCTGAGCTCCTTTGTTCAACTTGCTTTCTTGTGACCTGGCCGCAACACCGCAGGATGGCTTCAGGCCCTAATCTGGTTCCGGCTCGGCACGCTGAGCCTCTGGTTATTTCCTCTTCCTGGTGGGAAATGAGAGTTAAATTTGCCCGTCCAGACACCTCCAGCTAGTCTCTCATTGGTTCTCGCTATTCCTGTTCATCTTCCGCAGAAATTGCAAACTGGGCCAAACAGGAGGTTAAAGGCGCTGACTCTCCAAGTGGGGAGAGTGTTAGTAAAGCGTCTGGAATGTTGCACCCGAGTACCAGGGGAGGAAAACTGAGACATATTTGAACACGTCTCCCGATCACATGGTTGATCATACTCTGGGTTCCACATGCATGTTTTAGCTGAAGGAAGAATACCTAAAACCTGGGTAGTTGAAACCCGTGGAATGGGTACCATGCAATATGACTTCAAAGGGTCTTCATTTGCTCACCGAACCTCTCCAATCCTATCACTGCTGCGTTTATGCCCCTGTACACATGCTTGATTCTCTTTCGGAGACATAGCAATCCCTAGGTTTTAAGATACTTACTAGTCAGGTACATTCTTAGGCCTTTAATATGCGGTGTTGAGTCCATTTCGTTGAGCAAGGAGTAGCTCTTGTCTATTCCATATTTGGCTTAAGGAACTTTATCTGTGCTCATTTCAATCTCTGGTTTTATGCAGCACCCCAACTCACCTTTCCCCTTAAGCAAGCATAAGTTGGTTTTCTAAATTTGAGACCCTGTTCTGTTCTGTAATTCAGTTCCTGTGTAGCCAAGTTTACATTCCGTGTATTACTGATATCTTATGATGTTTCTTTTTCTGTGTGACTTATTTCAGTTAGAATCATCATACCTGAATCCACTCACTGTGCTGCTAAGGGCCTGATGACACAGATTTCATTGCTGAGTGATATTGCTTTGTAAGTAAATACCACAACTTTTTTATCCATTTTTCACTTTCTGCGATGTTGAACTTGTACTGTAAACGAGGTTCTTGTAAAGAGAGCCGTTCCAAACTTTGGGGTGGCTGTGTCTTTTTGATTTTAAATTCCCTAAGCTATAGGACCATAAGTGGAAGTGCCCTAGGCTCTGTTGCTTTGTTTTTTAGATGTTTCAGGAAACACCATACACTTCTCCCGAGTGGTTGTTGGCAATTTACATCCCGCCCTTCAGCATAACAAGGCTCCCAGTTCTCCATGGCCTGTCCTGCCTTTCTGGATTTTACACTTTTCTCAGATGGCCCTTTTGACCGGGGGGAAGTGAGACTTCATTGTAGTGCAGATTTCCTTTGCAAGCTTGCTTGGTTGGCCAAAAAGGGCGTATGCGTTTTTTCCTGAATATATTCAGGAAAAAACGCATACGCCCTTTTTGGCCAAGTGCATCATTGTGGACCTTCTGCCTCTTTTCCTATGCTTTCAATGCAATTCCAGTCTACCTCTTGAAATCGGTTTCCTGCAATTCTGCCCCGCTTTCAAGTCCTCTTGGCAGCCTTACTTCAGTCTATTTTTGGACGATAGCTGTCATTTATAACTCCGCAGGTTTGTGAATTACAGTGCCCCTGAGCTCCTTTCTTCAACTCGCTTTCTTTTGAGCTGGCCGCAACACCGCAGGATGGCTTCAGGCCCTAATCTGGTTCCGGCACGGCACGCTGAGCCTTTGGTTATTTCCTCTTCCTGGTGGGAAATGAGAGTTAAATTTGCCCGTCCAGACACCTCCAGCTAGCCTCTCATTGGTTCTCGCTATTCTTGTTCGTCTTCCGCAGAAATTGCAAACTGGGCCAAACAGGAGGTTAAAGGCGCTGACTCTCCAAGTGGGGAGAGTGTTAGTAAAGCATCTGGAATGTTGCACCCGAGTACCAGGGGAGGAAAACTGAGACATATTTGAACACGTTTCCCGTTCACATGGTTGATCATACTTGGGTTCCACATGCATGTTTTAGCTGAAGGAAGGATACCTTAAACCTGGAGAGTTGAGACCCGTGTAATGGGGACCATGCAATATGACTTCAAAGGGTCTTCATTTGCTCACCGAACCTCTCCAATCCTATCACTGCTGCGTTTATGCCCCTGTACACACGCTTGATTCTCTTTCGGAGACATAGCAATCCATAGGTTTTAAGATACTTACTAGTCAGGTACATTCTTAGGCGTTTAATATGCGGTGTTGAGTCCATTTCGTTGAGCAAGGAGTAGCTCTTGTCTATTCCATATTTGGCTTAAGGAACTTTATCTGTGCTCATTTCAATCTCTGGTTTTATGCAGCACCCCAACTCACCTTTCCCCTTAAGCAAGCATAAGTTGGTTTTCTAAATTTGAGACCCTGTTCTGTTCTGTAATTCAGTTCCTGTGTAGCCAAGTTTACATTCCGTGTATTACTGATATCTTATGATGTTTCTTTTTCTGTGTGACTTATTTCAGTTAGAATCATCATACCTGAATCCACTCATTGTGCTGCTAAGGGCCTGATGACACAGATTTCATTGCTGAGTGATATTGCTTTGTAAGTAAATACCACAACTTCTTTATCCATTTTTCACTTTCTGCGATGTTGAACTTGTACTGTAAACGAGGTTCTTGTAAACAGAGCCGTTCCAAACTTTGGGGTGGCTGTGTCTTTTTGATTTTAATTTCCCTAAGCTATAGGACCATAAGTGGAAGTGCCCTAGGTTCTGTTGCTTTGTTTTTTAGATGTTTCAGGAAACACCATACACTTCTCCCAAGTGGTTGTTGGCAATTTACTTCCCGCCCATCAGCATAACAAGGCTCCCAGTACTCCATGGCCTGTCCTGCCTTTCTGGATTTTACACTTTTTTCAGAGGGCCCTTTTGACCGGGGGGAAGTGAGACTTCATTGTAGTGCAGATTTCCTTTGCAAGCTTGCTTGGTTGGCCAAAAAGGGCGTATGCGTTTTTCCCTGAATATATTCAGGAAAAAACGCATACGCCCTTTTCGGCCAAGTGCATCATTGTGGACGTTCGGCCTCTTTTCCTATGCTTTCAATGCAATTCCAGTCTACCTCCTGAAATCGGTTTCCTGCAATTCTGCCCCGCTTTCAAGTCCTCTTGGCAGCCTTACTTCAGTCTATTTTTGGACGATAGCTGTCATTTATAACTCTGCAGGTTTGTGAATTACAGTGCCCCTGAGCTCCTTTCTTCAACTCGCTTTCTTGTGAGCTGGCTGCAACACCGCAGGATGGCTTCAGGCCCTAATCTGGTTCCGGCACGGCACACTGAGCCTTTGGTTATTTCCTCTTCCTGGTGGGAAATGAGAGTTAAATTTGCCCGTCCAGACACCTCCAGCTAGCCTCTCATTGGTTCTCGCTATTCCTGTTCATCTTCCGCAGAAATTGCAAACTGGGCCAAACAGGAGGTTAAAGGGACTGACTCTCCAAGTGGGGAGAGTGTTAGTAAAGCATCTGGAATGTTGCACCCGAGTACCAGGGGAGGAAAACTGAGACATATTTGAACACGTCTCCCGTTCACATGGTTGATCATACTTGGGTTCCACATGTATGTTTTAGCTGAAGGAAGAATACCTAAAACCTGGGTAGTTGAAACCCGTGGAATGGGTACCATGCAATATGACTTCAAAGGGTCTTCATTTGCTCACCGAACCTCTCCAATCCTATCACTGCTGCGTTTATGCCCCTGTACACATGCTTGATTCTCTTTCGGAGACATAGCAATCCATAGGTTTTAAGATACTTACTAGTCAGGTACATTCTTCGGCGTTTAATATGCAGTGTTGAGTCCATTTCGTTGAGCAAGGAGTAGCTCTTGTCTATTCCATATTTGGCTTAAGGAACTTTATCTGTGCTCATTTCAATCTCTGGTTTTATGCAGCACCCCAACTCACCTTTCCCCTTAAGCAAGCATACGTTGGTTTTCTAAATTTGAGACCCTGTTCTGTTCTGTAATTCATTTCCTGTGTAGCCAAGTTTACATTCCGTGTATTACTGATATCTTATGATGTTTCTTTTTCTGTGTGACTTATTTCAGTGAGAATCATCATACCTGAATCCACTCATTGTGCTGCTAAGGGCCTGATGACACAGATTTCATTGCTGCGTGATATTGCTTTGTAAGTAAATACCACAACTTCTTTATCCATTTTTCACTTTCTGCGATGTTGAACTTGTACTGTAAACGAGGTTCTTGTAAACAGAGGCGTCCCAAACTTTGGGGTGGCTGTGTCTTTTTGATTTTAATTTCCCTAAGCTATAGGACCATAAGTGGAAGTGCCCTAGGCTCTGTTGCTTTGTTTTTTAGATGTTTCAGGAAACACCATACACTTCTCCCGAGTGGTTGTTGGCAATTTACATCCCGCCCATCAGCATAACAAGGCTCCCAGTTCTCCATGGCCTGTCCTGCCTTTCTGGATTTTACACTTTTTTCAGATGGCCCTTTTGACCGGGGGGAAGTGAGACTTCATTGTAGTGCAGATTTCCTTTGCAAGCTTGCTTGGTTGGCCAAAAAGGGCGTATGCGTTTTTTCCTGAATGCATTCAGGAAAAAACGCATACGCCCTTTTTGGCCAAGTACATCATTGTGGACATTCGGCCTCTTTTCCTATGCTTTCAATGCAATTCCAGTCTACCTCCTGAAATCGGTTTCCTGCAATTCTGCCCCGCTTTCAAGTCCTCTTGGCAGCCTTACTTCAGTCTATTTTTGGACGATAGCTGTCATTTATAACTCTGCAGGTTTGTGAATTACAGTGCCCCTGAGCTCCTTTCTTCAACTCGCTTTCTTGTGACCTGGCCGCAACACCGCAGGATGGCTTCAGGCCCTAATCTGGTTCCGGCACGGCACGCTGAGCCTTTGGTTAATTCCTCTTCCTGGTGGGAAATGAGAGTTAAATTTGCCCGTCCAGACACCTCCAGCTAGTCTCTCATTGGTTCTCGCTATTCCTGTTCATCTTCCGCAGAAATTGCAAACTGGGGCAAACAGGAGGTTAAAGGCACTGACTGACCAAGTAGGGAGAGTGTGAGTAAAGCGTCTGGAATGTTGCACCCGAGTACCAGGGGAGGAAAACTGAGACATATTTGAACACGTCTCCCGATCACATGGTTGATCATACTCTAGGTTCCACATGCATGTTTTAGCTGAAGGAAGAATACCTTAAACCAGGGTAGTTGAAACCCGTGGAATGGGTACCATGCAATATGACTTCAAAGGGTCTTCATTTGCTCACTGAACCTCTCCAATCCTATCACTGCTGCGTTTATGCCCCTGTACAAATGCTTGATTCTCTTTCGGAGACATAGCAATCCATAGGTTTTAAGATACTTACAAGTCAGGTACATTCTTAGGCGTTTAATATGGGGTGTTGAGTCCATTTCGTTGAGCAAGGAGTAGCTCTTGTCTATTCCATATTTGGCTTAAGGAACTTTATCTGTGCTCATTTCAATCTCTGGTTTTATGCAGCACCCCAACTCACCTTTCCCCTTAAGCAAGCATAAGTTGCTTTTCTAAATTTGAGACCCTGTTCTGTTCTGTAATTCAGTTCCTGTGTAGCCAAGTTTACATTCCGTGTATTACTGATATCTTATGATGTTTCTTTTTCTGTGTGACTTATTTCAGTGAGAATCATCATACCTGAATCCACTCATTGTGCTGCTAAGGGCCTGATGACACAGATTTCATTGCTGCGTGATATTGCTTTGTAAGTAAATACCACAACTTCTTTATCCATTTTTCACTTTCTGCAATGTTGAACTTGTACTGTAAACGAGGTTCTTGTAAACAGAGGCGTCCCAAACTTTGGGGTGGCTGTGTCTTTTTGATTTTAATTTCCCTAAGCTATAGGACCATAAGTGGAAGTGCCCTAGGCTCTGTTGCTTTGTTTTTTAGATGTTTCAGGAAACACCATACACTTCTCCCGAGTGGTTGTTGGCAATTTACATCCCGCCCATCAGCATAACAAGGCTCCCAGTTCTCCATGGCCTGTCCTGCCTTTCTGGATTTTACACTTTTTTCAGATGGCCCTTTTGACCGGGGGGAAGTGAGACTTCATTGTAGTGCAGATTTCCTTTGCAAGCTTGCTTGGTTGGCCAAAAAGGGCGTATGCGTTTTTTCCTGAATATATTCAGGAAAAAACGCATACGCCCTTTTTGGCCAAGTGCATCATTGTGGACGTTCTGCCTCTTTTCCTATGCTTTCAATGCAATTCCAGTCTACCACCTGAAATCGGTTTCCTGCAATTCTGCCCCGCTTTCAAGTCCTCTTGGCAGCCTTACTTCAGTCTATTTTTGGACGATAGCTGTCATTTATAACTCTGCAGGTTTGTGAATTACAGTGCCCCTGAGCTCCTTTCTTCAACTCGCTTTCTTGTGAGCTGGCCGCAACACCGCAGGATGGCTTCAGGCCCTAATCTGGTTGTGGCACGGCACGCTGAGCCTTTGGTTAATTCCTCTTCCTGGTGGGAAATGAGAGTTAAATTTGCCCGTCCAGACACCTCCAGCTAGTCTCTCATTGGTTCTCGCTATTCCTGTTCATCTTCCGCAGAAATTGCAAACTGGGCCAAACAGGAGGTTAAAGACACTGACTCTCCAAGTCGGGAGAGTGTTAGTAAAGCGTCTGGAATGTTGCACCCGAGTACCAGGGTACGAAAACTGAGACATATTTGAACACGTCTCCCGATCACATGGTTGATCATACTCTGGGTTCCACATGCATGTTTTAGCTGAAGGAAGAATACCTAAAACCTGGGTAGTTGAAACCCGTGGAATGGGTACCATGCAATATGACTTCAAAGGGTCTTCATTTGCTCACCGAACCTCTCCAATCCTATCACTGCTGCGTTTATGTCCCTGTACACATGCTTGATTCTCTTTCGGAGACATAGCAATCCATAGGTTTTAAGATACTTACTAGTCAGGTACATTCTTAGGCGTTTAATATGCGGTGTTGAGTCCATTTCGTTGAGCAAGGAGTAGCTCTTGTCTATTCCATATTTGGCTTAAGGAACTCTATCTGTGCTCATTTCAATCTCTGGTTTTATGCAGCACCCCAACTCACCTTTCCCCTTAAGCAAGCATAAGTCGGTTTTCGAAATTTGAGACCCTGTTCTGTTCTGTAATTCAGTTCCTGTGTAGCCAAGTTTACATTCCGTGTATTACTGATATCTTATGATGTTTCTTTTTCTGTGTGACTTATTTCAGTTAGAATCATCATACCTGAATCCACTCATTGTGCTGCTAAGGGCCTGATGACACAGATTTCATTGCTGAGTGATACTGCATTGTAAGTAAATACCACAAGTTCTTTATCCATTTTTCACTTTCTGCGATGTTGAACTTGTACTGTAAACGAGGTTCTTGTAAACAGAGGCGTCCCAAACTTTGGGGTGGCTGTGTCTTTTTGATTTTAATTTCCCTAAGCTATAGGACCATAAGTGGAAGTGCCCTAGGTTCTGTTGCTTTGTTTTTTAGATGTTTCAGGAAACACCATACACTTCTCCCGAGTGGTTGTTGGCAATTTACATCCCGCCCATCAGCATAACAAGGCTCCCAGTTCTCCATGGCCTGTCCTGCCTTTCTGGATTTTACACTTTTTTCAGATGGCCCTTTTGACCGGGGGGAAGTGAGACTTCATTGTAGTGCAGATTTCCTTTGCAAGCTTGCTTGGTTGGCCAAAAAGGGCGTATGCGTTTTTTCCTGAATATATTCAGGAAAAAACGCATACGCCCTTTTTGGCCAAGTGCATCATTGTGGACGTTCTGCCTCTTTTCCTATGCTTTCAATGCAATTCCAGTCTACCTCCTGAAATCGGTTTCCTGCAATTCTGCCCCGCTTTCAAGTCCTCTTGGCAGCCTTACTTCAGTCTATTTTTGGACGATAGCTGTCATTTATAACTCTGCAGGTTTGTGAATTACAGTGCCCCTGAGCTCCTTTCTTCAACTCGCCTTCTTTTGAGCTGGCCGCAACACCGCAGGATGGCTTCAGGCCCTAATCTGGTTCTGGAATGGCACGCTGAGCCTTTGGTTAATTCCTCTTCCTGGTAGGAAATGAGAGTTAAATTTGCCCGTCCAGACACCTCCAGCTAGCCTCTCATTGGTTCTCGCTATTCCTGTTCATCTTCCGCAGAAATTGCAAACTGGGCCAAACAGGAGGTTAAAGGCGCTGACTCTCCAAGTGGGGAGAGTGTTAGTAAAGCGTCTGGAATGTTGCACCCGAGTACCAGGGTAGGAAAACTGAGACATATTTGAACACGTCTCCCGATCACATGGTTGATCATACTCTAGGTTCCACATGCATGTTTTAGCTGAAGGAAGAATACCTTAAACCTGGGTAGTTGAAACCCGTGGAATGGGTACCATGCAATATGACTTCAAAGGGTCTTCATTTGCTCACTGAACCTCTCCAATCCTATCACTGCTGCGTTTATGCCCCTGTACACATGCTTGATTCTCTTTCGGAGACATAGCAATCCATAGGTTTTAAGATACTTACTAGTCAGGTACATTCTTAGGCGTTTAATATGCGGTGTTGAGTCCATTTCGTTGAGCAAGGAGTAGCTCTTGTCTATTCCATATTTGGCTTAAGGAACTTTATCTGTGCTCATTTCAATCTCTGGTTTTATGCAGCACCCCAACTCACCTTTCCCCTTAAGCAAGCATAAGTTGCTTTTCTAAATTTGAGACCCTGTTCTGTTCTGTAATTCAGTTCCTGTGTAGCCAAGTTTACATTCCGTGTATTACTGATATCTTATGATGTTTCTTTTTCTGTGTGACTTATTTCAGTGAGAATCATCATACCTGAATCCACTCATTGTGCTGCTAAGGGCCTGATGACACAGATTTCATTGCTGCGTGATATTGCTTTGTAAGTAAATACCACAACTTCTTTATCCATTTTTCACTTTCTGCGATGTTGAACTTGTACTGTAAACGAGGTTCTTGTAAACAGAGGCGTCCCAAACTTTGGGGTGGCTGTGTCTTTTTGATTTTAATTTCCCTAAGCTATAGGACCATAAGTGGAAGTGCCCTAGGCTCTGTTGCTTTGTTTTTTAGATGTTTCAGGAAACACCATACACTTCTCCCGAGTGGTTGTTGGCAATTTACATCCCGCCCATCAGCATAACAAGGCTCCCAGTTCTCCATGGCCTGTCCTGCCTTTCTGGATTTTACACTTTTTTCAGATGGCCCTTTTGACCGGGGGGAAGTGAGACTTCATTGTAGTGCAGATTTCCTTTGCAAGCTTGCTTGGTTGGCCAAAAAGGGCGTATGCGTTTTTTCCTGAATATATTCAGGAAAAAACGCATACGCCCTTTTTGGCCAAGTGCATCATTGTGGACGTTCTGCCTCTTTTCCTATGCTTTCAATGCAATTCCAGTCTACCTCCTGAAATCAGTTTCCTGCAATTCTGCCCCGCTTTCAAGTCCTCTTGGCAGCCTTACTTCAGTCTATTTTTGGACGATAGCTGTCATTTATAACTCTGCAGGTTTGTGAATTACAGTGCCCCTGAGCTCCTTTCTTCAACTCGCTTTCTTGTGAGCTGGCCGCAACACCGCAGGATGGCTTCAGGCCCTAATCTGGTTCTGGCACGGCACGCTGAGCCTTTGGTTAATTCCTCTTCCTGGTGGGAAATGAGAGTTAAATTTGCCCGTCCAGACACCTCCAGCTAGTCTCTCATTGGTTCTCGCTATTCCTGTTCATCTTCCGCAGAAATTGCAAACTGGGCCAAACAGGAGGTTAAAGACACTGACTCTCCAAGTCGGGAGAGTGTTAGTAAAGCGTCTGGAATGTTGCACCCGAGTACCAGGGTACGAAAACTGAGACATATTTGAACACGTCTCCCGATCACATGGTTGATCATACTCTGGGTTCCACATGCATGTTTTAGCTGAAGGAAGAATACCTAAAACCTGGGTAGTTGAAACCCGTGGAATGGGTACCATGCAATATGACTTCAAAGGGTCTTCATTTGCTCACCGAACCTCTCCAATCCTATCACTGCTGCGTTTATGTCCCTGTACACATGCTTGATTCTCTTTCGGAGACATAGCAATCCATAGGTTTTAAGATACTTACTAGTCAGGTACATTCTTAGGCGTTTAATATGCGGTGTTGAGTCCATTTCGTTGAGCAAGGAGTAGCTCTTGTCTATTCCATATTTGGCTTAAGGAACTCTATCTGTGCTCATTTCAATCTCTGGTTTTATGCAGCACCCCAACTCACCTTTCCCCTTAAGCAAGCATAAGTCGGTTTTCGAAATTTGAGACCCTGTTCTGTTCTGTAATTCAGTTCCTGTGTAGCCAAGTTTACATTCCGTGTATTACTGATATCTTATGATGTTTCTTTTTCTGTGTGACTTATTTCAGTTAGAATCATCATACCTGAATCCACTCATTGTGCTGCTAAGGGCCTGATGACACAGATTTCATTGCTGAGTGATATTGCTTTGTAAGTAAATACCACAACTTCTTTATCCATTTTTCACTTTCTGCGATGTTGAACTTGTACTGTAAATGAGGTTCTTGTAAACAGAGGCGTCCCAAACTTTGGGGTGGCTGTGTCTTTTTGATTTTAATTTCCCTAAGCTATAGGACCATAAGTGGAAGTGCCCTAGGCCCTGTTGCTTTGTTTTTTAGATGTTTCAGGAAACACCATACACTTCTCCCAAGTGGTTGTTGGCAATTTACATCCCGCCCATCAGCATAACAAGGCTCCCAGTTCTCCATGGCCTGTCCTGCCTTTCTGGATTTTACACTTTTTTCAGATGGCCCTTTTGACCAGGGGGAAGTGAGACTTCATTGTAGTGCAGATTTCCTTTGCAAGCTTGCTTGGTTGGCCAAAAAGGGCGTATGCGTTTTTTCCTGAATGTATTCAGGAAAAAACGCATACGCCCTTTTTGGCCAAGTGCATCATTGTGGACGTTCGGCCTCTTTTCCTATGCTTTCAATGCAATTCCAGTCTACCTCCTGAAATCGGTTTCCTGCAATTCTGCCCCGCTTTCAAGTCCTCTTGGCAGCCTTACTTCAGTCTATTTTTTGACGATAGCTGTCATTTATAACTCTGCAGGTTTGTGAATTACAGTGCCCCTGAGCTACTTTCTTCAACTCGCTTTCTTGTGACCTGGCCGCAACACCGCAGGATGGCTTCAGGCCCTAATCTGGTTCCGGCACGGCACGCTGAGCCTTTGGTTAATTCCTCTTCCTGGTGGGAAATGAGAGTTAAATTTGCCCGTCCAGACACCTCCAGCTAGTCTTTCATTGGTTCTCGCTATTCCTGTTCATCTTCTGCAGAAATTGCAAACTGGGGCAAACAGGGTGTTAAAGGCACTGACTGACCAAGTAGGGAGAGTGTGAGTAAAGCGTCTGGAATGTTGCACCCGAGTACCAGGGGAGGAAAACTGAGACATATTTGAACACGTCTCCCGATCACATGGTTGATCATACTCTAGGTTCCACATGCATGTTTTAGCTGAAGGAAGAATACCTTAAACCTGGGTAGTTGAAACCCGTGGAATGGGTACCATGCAATATGACTTCAAAGGGTCTTCATTTGCTCACTGAACCTCTCCAATCCTATCACTGCTGCGTTTATGCCCCTGTACAAATGCTTGATTCTCTTTCGGAGACATAGCAATCCATAGGTTTTAAGATACTTACAAGTCAGGTACATTCTTAGGCGTTTAATATGCGGTGTTGAGTCCATTTCGTTGAGCAAGGAGTAGCTCTTGTCTATTCCATATTTGGCTTAAGGAACTTTATCTGTGCTCATTTCAATCTCTGGTTTTATGCAGCACCCCAACTCACCTTTACCCTTAAGCAAGCGTAAGTTGCTTTTCTAAATTTGAGACCCTGTTCTGTTCTGTAATTCAGTTCCTGTGTAGCCAAGTTTACATTCCGTGTATTACTGATATCTTATGATGTTTCTTTTTCTGTGTGACTTATTTCAGTGAGAATCATCATACCTGAATCCACTCATTGTGCTGCTAAGGGCCTGATGACACAGATTTCATTGCTGCGTGATATTGCTTTGTAAGTAAATACCACAACTTCTTTATCCATTTTTCACTTTCTGCGATGTTGAACTTGTACTGTAAACGAGATTCTTGTAAACAGAGGCGTCCCAAACTTTGGGGTGGCTGTGTCTTTTTGATTTTAATTTCCCTAAGCTATAGGACCATAAGTGGAAGTGCCCTAGGTTCTGTTGCTTTGTTTTTTAGATGTTTCAGGAAACACCATACACTTCTCCCGAGTGGTTGGTGGCAATTTACATCCCGCCCATCAGCATAACAAGGCTCCCAGTTCTCCATGGCCTGTCCTGCCTTTCTGGATTTTACACTTTTTTCAGACGGCCCTTTTGACCGGGGGGAAGTGAGACTTCATTGTAGTGCAGATTTCCTTTGCAAGCTTGCTTGGTTGGCCAAAAAGGGCGTATGCGTTTTTTCCTGAATATATTCAGGAAAAAACGCATACGCCCTTTTTGGCCAAGTGCATCATTGTGGACGTTCTGCCTCTTTTCCTATGCTTTCAATGCAATTCCAGTCTACCTCCTGAAATCGGTTTCCTGCAATTCTGCCCCGCTTTCAAGTCCTCTTGGCAGCCTTACTTCAGTCTATTTTTGGACGATAGCTGTCATTTATAACTCTGCAGGTTTGTGAATTACAGTGCCCCTGAGCTCCTTTCTTCAACTCGCTTTCTTGTGAGCTGGCCGCAACACCGCAGGATGGCTTCAGGCCCTAATCTGGTTCTGGCACGGCACGCTGAGCCTTTGGTTAATTCCTCTTCCTGGTGGGAAATGAGAGTTAAATTTGCCCGTCCAGACACCTCCAGCTAGTCTCTCATTGGTTCTCGCTATTCCTGTTCATCTTCCGCAGAAATTGCAAACTGGGCCAAACAGGAGGTTAAAGACACTGACTCTCCAAGTCGGGAGAGTGTTAGTAAAGCGTCTGGAATGTTGCACCCGAGTACCAGGGTACGAAAACTGAGACATATTTGAACACGTCTCCCGATCACATGGTTGATCATACTCTGGGTTCCACATGCATGTTTTAGCTGAAGGAAGAATACCTAAAACCTGGGTAGTTGAAACCCGTGGAATGGGTACCATGCAATATGACTTCAAAGGGTCTTCATTTGCTCACCGAACCTCTCCAATCCTATCACTGCTGCGTTTATGTCCCTGTACACATGCTTGATTCTCTTTCGGAGACATAGCAATCCATAGGTTTTAAGATACTTACTAGTCAGGTACATTCTTAGGCGTTTAATATGCGGTGTTGAGTCCATTTCGTTGAGCAAGGAGTAGCTCTTGTCTATTCCATATTTGGCTTAAGGAACTCTATCTGTGCTCATTTCAATCTCTGGTTTTATGCAGCACCCCAACTCACCTTTCCCCTTAAGCAAGCATAAGTTGCTTTTCTAAATTTGAGACCCTGTTCTGTTCTGTAATTCAGTTCCTGTGTAGCCAAGTTTACATTCCGTGTATTACTGATATCTTATGATGTTTCTTTTTCTGTGTGACTTATTTCAGTGAGAATCATCATACCTGAATCCACTCATTGTGCTGCTAAGGGCCTGATGACACAGATTTCATTGCTGCGTGATATTGCTTTGTAAGTAAATACCACAACTTCTTTATCCATTTTTCACTTTCTGCGATGTTGAACTTGTACTGTAAACGAGGTTCTTGTAAACAGAGGCGTCCCAAACTTTGGGGTGTCTGTTTCTTTTTGATTTTAATTTCCCTAAGCTATAGGACCATAAGTGGAAGTGCCCTAGGCTCTGTTGCTTTGTTTTTTAGATGTTTCAGGAAACACCATACACTTCTCCCGAGTGGTTGTTGGCAATTTACATCCCGCCCATCAGCATAACAAGGCTCCCAGTTCTCCATGGCCTGTCCTGCCTTTCTGGATTTTACACTTTTTTCAGATGGCCCTTTTGACCGGGGGGAAGTGAGACTTCATTGTAGTGCAGATTTCCTTTGCAAGCTTGCTTGGTTGGCCAAAAAGGGCGTATGCGTTTTTTCCTGAATATATTCAGGAAAAAACGCATACGCCCTTTTTGGCCAAGTGCATCATTGTGGACGTTCTGCCTCTTTTCCTATGCTTTCAATGCAATTCCAGTCTACCACCTGAAATCGGTTTCCTGCAATTCTGCCCCGCTTTCAAGTCCTCTTGGCAGCCTTACTTCAGTCTATTTTTGGACGATAGCTGTCATTTATAACTCTGCAGGTTTGTGAATTACAGTGCCCCTGAGCTCCTTTCTTCAACTCGCTTTCTTGTGAGCTGGCCGCAACACCGCAGGATGGCTTCAGGCCCTAATCTGGTTCTGGCACGGCACGCTGAGCCTTTGGTTAATTCCTCTTCCTGGTGGGAAATGAGAGTTAAATTTGCCCGTCCAGACACCTCCAGCTAGTCTCTCATTGGTTCTCGCTATTCCTGTTCATCTTCCGCAGAAATTGCAAACTGGGCCAAACAGGAGGTTAAAGACACTGACTCTCCAAGTCGGGAGAGTGTTAGTAAAGCGTCTGGAATGTTGCACCCGAGTACCAGGGTACGAAAACTGAGACATATTTGAACACGTCTCCCGATCACATGGTTGATCATACTCTGGGTTCCACATGCATGTTTTAGCTGAAGGAAGAATACCTAAAACCTGGGTAGTTGAAACCCGTGGAATGGGTACCATGCAATATGACTTCAAAGGGTCTTCATTTGCTCACCGAACCTCTCCAATCCTATCACTGCTGCGTTTATGTCCCTGTACACATGCTTGATTCTCTTTCGGAGACATAGCAATCCATAGGTTTTAAGATACTTACTAGTCAGGTACATTCTTAGGCGTTTAATATGCGGTGTTGAGTCCATTTCGTTGAGCAAGGAGTAGCTCTTGTCTATTCCATATTTGGCTTAAGGAACTCTATCTGTGCTCATTTCAATCTCTGGTTTTATGCAGCACCCCAACTCACCTTTCCCCTTAAGCAAGCATAAGTTGGTTTTCTAAATTTGAGACCCTGTTCTGTTCTGTAATTCAGTTCCTGTGTAGCCAAGTTTACATTCCGTGTATTACTGATATCTTATGATGTTTCTTTTTCTGTGTGACTTATTTCAGTTAGAATCATCATACCTGAATCCACTCATTGTGCTGCTAAGGGCCTGATGACACAGATTTCATTGCTGAGTGATATTGCTTTGTAAGTAAATACCACAACTTCTTTATCCATTTTTCACTTTCTGTGATGTTGAACTTGTACTGTAAACGAGATTCTTGTAAACAGAGGCGTCCCAAACTTTGGGGTGGCTGTGTCTTTTTGATTTTAATTTCCCTAAGCTATAGGACCATAAGTGGAAGTGCCCTAGGCTCTGTTGCTTTGTTTTTTAGATGTTTCAGGAAACACCATACACTTCTCCCAAGTGGTTGTTGGCAATTTACATCCCGCCCATCAGCATAACAAGGCTCCCAGTTCTCCATGGCCTGTCCTGCCTTTCTGGATTTTACACTTTTTTCAGATGGCCCTTTTGACCGGGTGTGGGGCGGAAGTGAGACTTCATTGTAGTGCAGATTTCCTTTGCAAGCTTGCTTGGTTGGCCAAAAAGGGCGTATGCGTTTTTTCCTGAATATATTCAGGAAAAAACGCATACGCCCTTTTTGGCCAAGTGCATCATTGTGGACGTTCGGCCTCTTTTCCTATGCTTTCAATGCAATTCCAGTCTACCTCCTGAAATCGGTTTCCTGCAATTCTGCCCCGCTTTCAAGTCCTCTTGGCAGCCTTACTTCAGTCTATTTTTGGACGATAGCTGTCATTTATAACTCTGCAGGTTTGTGAATTACAGTGCCCCTGAGCTCCTTTCTTCAACTCGCTTTCTTGTGAGCTGGCCGCAACACCGCAGGATGGCTTCAGGCCCTAATCTGGTTCTGGCACGGCACGCTGAGCCTTTGGTTAATTCCTCTTCCTGGTGGGAAATGAGAGTTAAATTTGCCCGTCCAGACACCTCCAGCTAGTCTCTCATTGGTTCTCGCTATTCCTGTTCATCTTCCGCAGAAATTGCAAACTGGGGCAAACAGGAGGTTAAAGGCACTGACTGACCAAGTAGGGAGAGTGTTAGTAAAGCGTCTGGAATGTTGCACCCGAGTACCAGGGTACGAAAACTGAGACATATTTGAACACGTCTCCCGATCACATGGTTGATCATACTCTAGGTTCCACATGCATGTTTTAGCTGAAGGAAGAATACCTTAAACCTGGGTAGTTGAAACCCTTGGAATGGGTACCATGCAATATGACTTCAAAGGGTCTTCATTTGCTCACCGAACCTCTCCAATCCTATCACTGCTGCGTTTATGCCCCTGTACACATGCTTGATTCTCTTTCGGAGACATAGCAATCCACAGGTTTTAAGATACTTACAAGTCAGGTACATTCTTAGGCGTTTAATATGGGGTGTTGAGTCCATTTCGTTGAGCAAGGAGTAGCTCTTGTCTATTCCATATTTGGCTTAAGGAACTTTATCTGTGCTCATTTCAATCTCTGGTTTTATGCAGCACCCCAACTCACCTTTACCCTTAAGCAAGCATAAGTTGGTTTTCTAAATTTGAGACCCTGTTCTGTTCTGTAATTCAGTTCCTGTGTAGCCAAGTTTACATTCCGTGTATTAGTGATATCTTATGATGTTTCTTTTTCTGTGTGACTTATTTCAGTTAGAATCATCATACCTGAATCCACTCATTGTGCTGCTAAGGGCCTGATGACACAGATTTCATTGCTGAGTGATATTGCTTTGTAAGTAAATACCACAACTTCTTTATCCATTTTTCACTTTCTGCGATGTTGAACTTGTACTGTAAACGAGGTTCTTGTAAACAGAGGCGTCCCAAACTTTGGGGTGGCTGTGTCTTTTTGATTTTAATTTCCCTAAGCTATAGGACCATAAGTGGAAGTGCCCTAGGCTCTGTTGCTTTGTTTTTTAGATGTTTCAGGAAACACCATACACTTCTCCCGAGTGGTTGTTGGCAATTTACATCCCGCCCATCAGCATAACAAGGCTCCCAGTTCTCCATGGCCTGTCCTGCCTTTCTGGATTTTACACTTTTTTCAGATGGCCCTTTTGACCGGGGGGTAGTGAGACTTCATTGTAGTGCAGATTTCCTTTGCAAGCTTGCTTGGTTGGCCAAAAAGGGCGTATGCGTTTTTTCCTGAATATATTCAGGAAAAAACGCATACGCCCTTTTTGGCCAAGTGCATCATTGTGGACGTTCTGCCTCTTTTCCTATGCTTTCAATGCAATTCCAGTCTACCTCCTGAAATCGGTTTCCTGCAATTCTGCCCCGCTTTCAAGTCCTCTTGGCAGCCTTACTTCAGTCTATTTTTGGACGATAGCTGTCATTTATAACTCTGCAGGTTTGTGAATTACAGTGCCCCTGAGCTCCTTTCTTCAACTCGCTTTCTTGTGAGCTGGCCGCAACACCGCAGGATGGCTTCAGGCCCTAATCTGGTTCCGGTATGGCACGCTGAGCCTTTGGTTAATTCCTCTTCCTGGTGGGAAATGAGAGTTAAATTTGCCCGTCCAGACACCTCCAGCTAGTCTCTCATTGGTTCTCGCTATTCCTGTTCATCTTCCGCAGAAATTGCAAACTGGGCCAAACAGGAGGTTAAAGACACTGACTCTCCAAGTAGGGAGAGTGTTAGTAAAGCGTCTGGAATGTTGCACCCGAGTACCAGGGTACGAAAACTGAGACATATTTGAACACGTCTCCCGATCACATGGTTGATCATACTCTAGGTTCCACATGCATGTTTTAGCTGAAGGAAGAATACCTTAAACCTGGGTAGTTGAAACCCGTGGAATGGGTACCATGCAATATGACTTCAAAGGGTCTTCATTTGCTCACTGAACCTCTCCAATCCTATCACTGCTGCGTTTATGCCCCTGTACAAATGCTTGATTCTCTTTTGGAGACATAGCAATCCATAGGTTTTAAGATACTTACAAGTCAGGTACATTCTTAGGCGTTTAATATGCGGTGTTGAGTCCATTTCGTTGAGCAAGGAGTAGCTCTTGTCTATTCCATATTTGGCTTAAGGAACTTTATCTGTGCTCATTTCAATCTCTGGTTTTATGCAGCACCCCAACTCACCTTTACCCTTAAGCAAGCATAAGTTGGTTTTCTAAATTTGAGACCCTGTTCTGTTCTGTAATTCAGTTCCTGTGTAGCCAAGTTTACATTCCGTGTATTACTGATATCTTATGATGTTTCTTTTTCTGTGTGATTTATTTCAGTTAGAATCATCATACCTGAATCCACTCATTGTGCTGCTAAGGGCCTGATGACACAGATTTCATTGCTGAGTGATACTGCATTGTAAGTAAATACCACAAGTTCTTTATCCATTTTTCACTTTCTGCGATGTTGAACTTGTACTGTAAACGAGGTTCTTGTAAACAGAGGCGTCCCAAACTTTGGGGTGGCTGTGTCTTTTTGATTTTAATTTCCCTAAGCTATAGGACCATAAGTGGAAGTGCCCTAGGTTCTGTTGCTTTGTTTTTTAGATGTTTCAGGAAACACCATACACTTCTCCCGAGTGGTTGTTGGCAATTTACATCCCGCCCATCAGCATAACAAGGCTCCCAGTTCTCCATGGCCTGTCCTGCCTTTCTGGATTTTACACTTTTTTCAGATGACCCTTTTGACCGGGGGGAAGTGAGACTTCATTGTAGTGCAGATTTCCTTTGCAAGCTTGCTTGGTTGGCCAAAAAGGGCGTATGCGTTTTTTCCTGAATATATTCAGGGAAAAACGCATACGCCCTTTTTGGCCAAGTGCATCATTGTGGACGTTCTGCCTCTTTTCCTATGCTTTCAATGCAATTCCAGTCTACCTCCTGAAATTGGTTTCCTGCAATTCTGCCCCGCTTTCAAGTCCTCTTGGCAGCCTTACTTCAGTCTATTTTTGGACGATAGCTGTCATTTATAACTCTGCAGGTTTGTGAATTACAGTGCCCCTGAGCTCCTTTCTTCAACTCGCCTTCTTTTGAGCTGGCCGCAACACCGCAGGATGTCTTCAGGCCCTAATCTGGTTCTGGAATGGCACGCTGAGCCTTTGGTTAATTCCTCTTCCTGGTAGGAAATGAGAGTTAAATTTGCCCGTCCAGACACCTCCAGCTAGTCTCCATTGGTTCTCACTATTCCTGTTCATCTTCCGCCGAAATTGCAAACTGGGCCAAACAGGAGGTTAAAGGGACTGACTCTCCAAGTCGGGAGAGTGTTAGTAAAGCATCTGGAATGTTGCACCCGAGTACCAGGGTACGAAAACTGAGACATATTTGAACACGTCTCCCGATCACATGGTTGATCATACTCTAGGTTCCACATGCATGTTTTAGCTGAAGGAAGAATACCTTAAACCTGGAGAGTTGAAACCCGTGGAATGGGTACCATGCAATATGACTTCAAAGGGTCTTCATTTGCTCACCGAACCTCTCCAATCCTATCACTGCTGCGTTTATGCCCCTGTACACATGCTTGATTCTCTTTTGGAGACATAGCAATCCATAGGTTTTAAGATACTTACAAGTCAGGTACATTCTTAGGCGTTTAATATGCGGTGTTGAGTCCATTACGTTGAGCAAGGAGTAGCTCTTGTCTATTCCATATTTGGCTTAAGGAACTTTATCTGTGCTCATTTCAATCTCTGGTTTTATGCAGCACCCCAACTCACCTTTACCCTTAAACAAGCATAAGTTGGTTTTCTAAATTTGAGACCCTGTTCTGTTCTGTAATTCAGTTCCTGTGTAGCCAAGTTTCCATTCCGTGTATTACTGATATCTTATGATGTTTCTTTTTCTGTGTGACTTATTTCAGTTAGAATCATCATACCTGAATCCACTCATTGTGCTGCTAAGGGCCTGATGACATAGATTTCATTGCTGAGTGATATTGATTTGTAAGTGAATACCACAACTTCTTTATCCATTTTTCACTTTCTGCGATGTTGAACTTGTACTGTAAACGAGGTTCTTGTAAACAGAGGCGTCCCAAACTTTGGGGTGGCTGTGTCTTTTTGATTTTAATTTCCCTAAGCTATAGGACCATAAGTGGAAGTGCCCTAGGCTCTGTTGCTTTGTTTTTTAGATGTTTCAGGAAACACCATACACTTCTCCCGAGTGGTTGTTGGCAATTTACATCCCGCCCATCAGCATAACAAGGCTCCCAGTTCTCCATGGCCTGTCCTGCCTTTCTGGATTTTACACTTTTTTCAGATGGCCCTTTTGACCGGGGGGTAGTGAGACTTCATTGTAGTGCAGATTTCCTTTGCAAGCTTGCTTGGTTGGCCAAAAAGGGCGTATGCGTTTTTTCCTGAATATATTCAGGAAAAAACGCATACGCCCTTTTTGGCCAAGTGCATCATTGTGGACGTTCTGCCTCTTTTCCTATGCTTTCAATGCAATTCCAGTCTACCTCCTGAAATCGGTTTCCTGCAATTCTGCCCCGCTTTCAAGTCCTCTTGGCAGCCTTACTTCAGTCTATTTTTGGACGATAGCTGTCATTTATAACTCTGCAGGTTTGTGAATTACAGTGCCCCTGAGCTCCTTTCTTCAACTCGCTTTCTTGTGAGCTGGCCGCAACACCGCAGGATGGCTTCAGGCCCTAATCTGGTTCCGGTATGGCACGCTGAGCCTTTGGTTAATTCCTCTTCCTGGTGGGAAATGAGAGTTAAATTTGCCCGTCCAGACACCTCCAGCTAGTCTCTCATTGGTTCTCGCTATTCCTGTTCATCTTCCGCAGAAATTGCAAACTGGGCCAAACAGGAGGTTAAAGACACTGACTCTCCAAGTAGGGAGAGTGTTAGTAAAGCGTCTGGAATGTTGCACCCGAGTACCAGGGTACGAAAACTGAGACATATTTGAACACGTCTCCCGATCACATGGTTGATCATACTCTAGGTTCCACATGCATGTTTTAGCTGAAGGAAGAATACCTTAAACCTGGGTAGTTGAAACCCGTGGAATGGGTACCATGCAATATGACTTCAAAGGGTCTTCATTTGCTCACTGAACCTCTCCAATCCTATCACTGCTGCGTTTATGCCCCTGTACAAATGCTTGATTCTCTTTTGGAGACATAGCAATCCATAGGTTTTAAGATACTTACAAGTCAGGTACATTCTTAGGCGTTTAATATGCGGTGTTGAGTCCATTTCGTTGAGCAAGGAGTAGCTCTTGTCTATTCCATATTTGGCTTAAGGAACTTTATCTGTGCTCATTTCAATCTCTGGTTTTATGCAGCACCCCAACTCACCTTTACCCTTAAGCAAGCATAAGTTGGTTTTCTAAATTTGAGACCCTGTTCTGTTCTGTAATTCAGTTCCTGTGTAGCCAAGTTTACATTCCGTGTATTACTGATATCTTATGATGTTTCTTTTTCTGTGTGATTTATTTCAGTTAGAATCATCATACCTGAATCCACTCATTGTGCTGCTAAGGGCCTGATGACACAGATTTCATTGCTGAGTGATACTGCATTGTAAGTAAATACCACAAGTTCTTTATCCATTTTTCACTTTCTGCGATGTTGAACTTGTACTGTAAACGAGGTTCTTGTAAACAGAGGCGTCCCAAACTTTGGGGTGGCTGTGTCTTTTTGATTTTAATTTCCCTAAGCTATAGGACCATAAGTGGAAGTGCCCTAGGTTCTGTTGCTTTGTTTTTTAGATGTTTCAGGAAACACCATACACTTCTCCCGAGTGGTTGTTGGCAATTTACATCCCGCCCATCAGCATAACAAGGCTCCCAGTTCTCCATGGCCTGTCCTGCCTTTCTGGATTTTACACTTTTTTCAGATGACCCTTTTGACCGGGGGGAAGTGAGACTTCATTGTAGTGCAGATTTCCTTTGCAAGCTTGCTTGGTTGGCCAAAAAGGGCGTATGCGTTTTTTCCTGAATATATTCAGGGAAAAACGCATACGCCCTTTTTGGCCAAGTGCATCATTGTGGACGTTCTGCCTCTTTTCCTATGCTTTCAATGCAATTCCAGTCTACCTCCTGAAATTGGTTTCCTGCAATTCTGCCCCGCTTTCAAGTCCTCTTGGCAGCCTTACTTCAGTCTATTTTTGGACGATAGCTGTCATTTATAACTCTGCAGGTTTGTGAATTACAGTGCCCCTGAGCTCCTTTCTTCAACTCGCCTTCTTTTGAGCTGGCCGCAACACCGCAGGATGTCTTCAGGCCCTAATCTGGTTCTGGAATGGCACGCTGAGCCTTTGGTTAATTCCTCTTCCTGGTAGGAAATGAGAGTTAAATTTGCCCGTCCAGACACCTCCAGCTAGTCTCCATTGGTTCTCACTATTCCTGTTCATCTTCCGCCGAAATTGCAAACTGGGCCAAACAGGAGGTTAAAGGGACTGACTCTCCAAGTCGGGAGAGTGTTAGTAAAGCATCTGGAATGTTGCACCCGAGTACCAGGGTACGAAAACTGAGACATATTTGAACACGTCTCCCGATCACATGGTTGATCATACTCTAGGTTCCACATGCATGTTTTAGCTGAAGGAAGAATACCTTAAACCTGGAGAGTTGAAACCCGTGGAATGGGTACCATGCAATATGACTTCAAAGGGTCTTCATTTGCTCACCGAACCTCTCCAATCCTATCACTGCTGCGTTTATGCCCCTGTACACATGCTTGATTCTCTTTTGGAGACATAGCAATCCATAGGTTTTAAGATACTTACAAGTCAGGTACATTCTTAGGCGTTTAATATGCGGTGTTGAGTCCATTACGTTGAGCAAGGAGTAGCTCTTGTCTATTCCATATTTGGCTTAAGGAACTTTATCTGTGCTCATTTCAATCTCTGGTTTTATGCAGCACCCCAACTCACCTTTACCCTTAAACAAGCATAAGTTGGTTTTCTAAATTTGAGACCCTGTTCTGTTCTGTAATTCAGTTCCTGTGTAGCCAAGTTTCCATTCCGTGTATTACTGATATCTTATGATGTTTCTTTTTCTGTGTGACTTATTTCAGTTAGAATCATCATACCTGAATCCACTCATTGTGCTGCTAAGGGCCTGATGACATAGATTTCATTGCTGAGTGATATTGATTTGTAAGTGAATACCACAACTTCTTTATCCATTTTTCACTTTCTGCGATGTTGAACTTGTACTGTAAACGAGGTTCTTGTAAACAGAGCCGTTCCAAACTTTGGGGTGGCTGTGTCTTTTTGATTTTAATTTCCCTAAGCTATAGGACCATAAGTGGAAGTGCCCTAGGTTCTGTTGCTTTGTTTTTTAGATGTTTCAGGAAACCCCATACACTTCTCCTGAGTGGTTGTTGGCAATTTACATCCCGCCCATCAGCATAACAAGGCTCCCAGTTCTCCATGGCCTGTCCTGCCTTTCTGGATTTTACACTTTTTTCAGATGGCCCTTTTGACCGGGGGGAAGTGAGACTTCATTGTAGTGCAGATTTCCTTTGCAAGCTTGCTTGGTTGGCCAAAAAGGGCGTATGCGTTTTTTCCTGAATATATTCAGGAAAAAACGCATACGCCCTTTTTGGCCAAGTGCATCATTGTGGACGTTCTGCCTCTTTTCCTATGCTTTCAATGCAATTCCAGTCTACCTCCTGAAATCGGTTTCCTGCAATTCTGCCCCGCTTTCAAGTCCTCTTGGCAGCCTTACTTCAGTATATTTTTGGACGATAGCTGTCATTTATAACTCTGCAGGTTTGTGAATTACAGTGCCCCTGAGCTCCTTTCTTCAACTCGCTTTCTTGTGAGCTGGCCGCAACACCGCAGGATGGCTTCAGGCCCTAATCTGGTTCTGGCACGGCACGCTGAGCCTTTGGTTAATTCCTCTTCCTGGTGGGAAATGAGAGTTAAATTTGCCCGTCCAGACACCTCCAGCTAGTCTCTCATTGGTTCTCGCTATTCCTGTTCATCTTCCGCAGAAATTGCAAACTGGGCCAAACAGGAAGTTAAAGACACTGACTCTCCAAGTCGGGAGAGTGTTAGTAAAGCGTCTGGATTGTTGCACCCGAGTACCAGGGGAGGAAAACTGAGACATATTTGAACACGTCTCCCGATCACATGGTTGATCATACTCTGGGTTCCACATGCATGTTTTAGCTGAAGGAAGAATACCTAAAACCTGGGTAGTTGAAACCCGTGGAATGGGTACCATGCAATATGACTTCAAAGGGTCTTCATTTGCTCACCGAACCTCTCCAATCCTATCACTGCTGCGTTCATGCCCCTGTACACATGCTTGATTCTCTTTCGGAGACATAGCAATCCATAGGTTTTAAGATACTTACTAGTCAGGTACATTCTTAGGCGTTTAATATGCGGTGTTGAGTCCATTTCGTTGAGCAAGGAGTAGCTCTTGTCTATTCCATATTTGGCTTAAGGAACTTTATCTGTGCTCATTTCAATCTCTGGTTTTATGCAGCAACCCAACTCACCTTTCCCCTTTAGCAAGCATAAGTTGGTTTTCTAAATTTGAGAACCTGTTCTGTTGTGGAATTCAGTTCCTGTGTAGCCAAGTTTACATTCCGTGTATTAGTGATATCTTATGATGTTTCTTTTTCTGTGTGACTTATTTCAGTTAGAATCATCGTACCTGAATCTACTCATTATGCTGCTACGGGCCTGATGACATAGATTTCATTGCTGAGTGATACTGCATTGTACGTAAGTACCACAAGTTCTTTATCCATTTTTCACTTTCTGCGATGTTGAACTTGTACTGTAAACGAGGTTCTTGTAAACAGAGCCGTTCCAAACTTTGGGGTGGCTGTGTCTTTTTGATTTTAATTTCCCTAAGCTATAGGACCATAAGTGGAAGTGCCCTAGGCTCTGTTGCTTTGTTTTTTAGATGTTTCAGGAAACACCATACACTTCTCCCGAGTGTCTGTTGGCAATTTACATCCCGCCCATCAGCATAACAAGGCTCCCAGTTCTCCATGGCCTGTCCTGCCTTTCTGGATTTTACACTTTTTTCAGATGGCCCTTTTGACCGGGGGGAAGTGAGACTTCATTGTAGTGCAGATTTCCTTTGCAAGCTTGCTTGGTTGGCCAAAAAGGGCGTATGCGTTTTTTCCTGAATATATTCAGGAAAAAACGCATACGCCCTTTTTGGCCAAGTGCATCATTGTGGACGTTCTGCCTCTTTTCCTATGCTTTCAATGCAATTCCAGTCTACCTCCTGAAATCGGTTTCCTGCAATTCTGCCCCGCTTTCAAGTCCTCTTGGCAGCCTTACTTCAGTCTATTTTTGGACGATAGCTGTCATTTATAACTCTGCAGGTTTGTGAATTACAGTGCCCCTGAGCTCCTTTCTTCAACTCGCTTTCTTGTGAGCTGGCCGCAACACCGCAGGATGGCTTCAGGCCCTAATCTGGTTCCGGCACGGCACGCTGAGCCTTTGGTTAATTCCTCTTCCTGGTGGGAAATGAGAGTTAAATTTGCCCGTCCAGACACCTCCAGCTAGTCTCTCATTGGTTCTCGCTATTCCTGTTCATCTTCCGCAGAAATTGCAAACTGGGCCAAACAGGAGGTTAAAGACACTGACTCTCCAAGTCGGGAGAGTGTTAGTAAAGCGTCTGGAATGTTGCACCCGAGTACCAGGGTACGAAAACTGAGACATATTTGAACACGTCTCCCGATCACATGGTTGATCATACTCTGGGTTCCACATGCATGTTTTAGCTGAAGGAAGAATACCTAAAACCTGGGTATTTGAAACCCGTGGAATGGGTACCATGCAATATGACTTCAAAGGGTCTTCATTTGCTCACCGAACCTCTCCAATCCTATCACTGCTGCGTTTATGCCCCTGTACACATGCTTGATTCTCTTTCAGAGACATAGCAATCCATAGGTTTTAAGATACTTACTAGTCAGGTACATTCTTAGGCGTTTAATATGCGGTGTTGAGTCCATTTCGTTGAGCAAGGAGTAGCTCTTGTCTATTCCATATTTGGCTTAAGGAACTTTATCTGTGCTCATTTCAATCTCTGGTTTTATGCAGCACCCCAACTCACCTTTCCCCTTAAACAAGCATAAGTTGGTTTTCTAAATTTGAGACCGTGTCCTGTTCTGTAATTCAGTTCCTGTGTAGCCAAGTTTACATTCCGTGTATTACTGATATCTTATGATGTTTCTTTTTCTGTGTGACTTATTTCAGTTAGAATCATCATACCTGAATCCACTCATTGTGCTGCTAAGGGCCTGATGACACAGATTTCATTGCTGAGTGATATTGCTTTGTAAGTAAATACCACAACTTCTTTATCCATTTTTCACTTTCTGCGATGTTGAACTTGTACTGTAAACGAGGTTCTTGTAAACAGAGCCGTTCCAAACTTTGGGGTGGCTGTGTCTTTTTGATTTTAATTTCCCTAAGCTATAGGACCATAAGTGGAAGTGCCCTAGGTTCTGTTGCTTTGTTTTTTAGATGTTTCAGGAAACACCATACACTTCTCCTGAGTGGTTGTTGGCAATTTACATCCCGCCCATCAGCATAACAAGGCTCCCAGTTCTCCATGGCCTGTCCTGCCTTTCTGGATTTTACACTTTTTTCAGATGGCCCTTTTGACCGGGGGGAAGTGAGACTTCATTGTAGTGCAGATTTCCTTTGCAAGCTTGCTTGGTTGGCCAAAAAGGGCGTATGCGTTTTTTCCTGAATATATTCAGGAAAAAACGCATACGCCCTTTTTGGCCAAGTGCATCATTGTGGACGTTCTGCCTCTTTTCCTATGCTTTCAATGCAATTCCAGTCTACCTCCTGAAATCGGTTTCCTGCAATTCTGCCCCGCTTTCAAGTCCTCTTGGCAGCCTTACTTCAGTCTATTTTTGGACGATAGCTGTCATTTATAACTCTGCAGGTTTGTGAATTACAGTGCCCCTGAGCTCCTTTCTTCAACTCGCTTTCTTGTGAGCTGGCCGCAACACCGCAGGATGGCTTCAGGCCCTAATCTGGTTCCGGCACGGCACGCTGAGCCTTTGGTTAATTCCTCTTCCTGGTGGGAAATGAGAGTTAAATTTGCCCGTCCAGACACCTCCAGCTAGTCTCTCATTGGTTCTCGCTATTCCTGTTCATCTTCCGCAGAAATTGCAAACTGGGCCAAACAGGAGGTTAAAGACACTGACTCTCCAAGTCGGGAGAGTGTTAGTAAAGCGTCTGGAATGTTGCACCCGAGTACCAGGGTACGAAAACTGAGACATATTTGAACACGTCTCCCGATCACATGGTTGATCATACTCTGGGTTCCACATGCATGTTTTAGCTGAAGGAAGAATACCTAAAACCTGGGTATTTGAAACCCGTGGAATGGGTACCATGCAATATGACTTCAAAGGGTCTTCATTTGCTCACCGAACCTCTCCAATCCTATCACTGCTGCGTTTATGCCCCTGTACACATGCTTGATTCTCTTTCGGAGACATAGCAATCCATAGGTTTTAAGATACTTACTAGTCAGGTACATTCTTAGGCGTTTAATATGCGGTGTTGAGTCCATTTCGTTGAGCAAGGAGTAGCTCTTGTCTATTCCATATTTGACTTAAGGAACTTTATCTGTGCTCATTTCAATCTCTGGTTTTATGCAGCACCCCAACTCACCTTTACCCTTAAGCAAGCATAAGTTGGTTTTCTAAATTTGAGACCCTCTTCTGTTTTGGAATGCAGTTCCTGTGTAGCCAAGTTTACATTCCGTGTATTAGTGATATCTTATGATGTTTCTTTTTCTGTGTGACTTATTTCAGTTAGAATCATCATACCTGAATCCACTCATTGTGCTGCTAAGGGCCTGATGACACAGATTTCATTGCTGAGTGATATTGCTTTGTAAGTAAATACCACAACTTCTTTATCCATTTTTCACTTTCTGCGATGTTGAACTTGTACTGTAAACGAGGTTTTTGTAAACAGAGGCGTTCCAAACTTTGGGGTGGCTGTGTCTTTTTGATTTTAATTTCCCTAAGCTATAGGACCATAAGTGGAAGTGCCCTAGGCTCTGTTGCTTTGTTTTTTAGATGTTTCAGGAAACACCATACACATCTCCCGAGTGGTTGTTGGCAATTTACATCCCGCCCATCAGCATAACAAGGCTCCCAGTTCTCCATGGCCTGTCCTGCCTTTCTGGATTTTACACTTTTTTCAGATGGCCCTTTTGACCGGGGGGAAGTGAGACTTCATTGTAGTGCAGATTTCCTTTGCAAGCTTGCTTGGTTGGCCAAAAAGGGCGTATGCGTTTTTTCCTGAATATATTCAGGAAAAAACGCATACGCCCTTTTTGGCCAAGTGCATCATTGTGGACGTTCTGCCTCTTTTCCTATGCTTTCAATGCAATTCCAGTCTACCTCCTGAAATCGGTTTCCTGCAATTCTGCCCCGCTTTCAAGTCCTCTTGGCAGCCTTACTTCAGTCTATTTTTGGACGATAGCTGTCATTTATAACTCTGCAGGTTTGTGAATTACAGTGCCCCTGAGCTCCTTTCTTCAACTCGCTTTCTTGTGAGCTGGCCGCAACACCGCAGGATGGCTTCAGGCCCTAATCTGGTTCCGGCACGGCACGCTGAGCCTTTGGTTAATTCCTCTTCCTGGTGGGAAATGAGAGTTAAATTTGCCCGTCCAGACACCTCCAGCTAGTCTCTCATTGGTTCTCGCTATTCCTGTTCATCTTCCGCAGAAATTGCAAACTGGGCCAAACAGGAGGTTAAAGACACTGACTCTCCAAGTCGGGAGAGTGTTAGTAAAGCGTCTGGAATGTTGCACCCGAGTACCAGGGTACGAAAACTGAGACATATTTGAACACGTCTCCCGATCACATGGTTGATCATACTCTGGGTTCCACATGCATGTTTTAGCTGAAGGAAGAATACCTAAAACCTGGGTATTTGAAACCCGTGGAATGGGTACCATGCAATATGACTTCAAAGGGTCTTCATTTGCTCACCGAACCTCTCCAATCCTATCACTGCTGCGTTTATGCCCCTGTACACATGCTTGATTCTCTTTCGGAGACATAGCAATCCATAGGTTTTAAGATACTTACTAGTCAGGTACATTCTTAGGCGTTTAATATGCGGTGTTGAGTCCATTTCGTTGAGCAAGGAGTAGCTCTTGTCTATTCCATATTTGACTTAAGGAACTTTATCTGTGCTCATTTCAATCTCTGGTTTTATGCAGCACCCCAACTCACCTTTACCCTTAAGCAAGCATAAGTTGGTTTTCTAAATTTGAGACCCTCTTCTGTTTTGGAATGCAGTTCCTGTGTAGCCAAGTTTACATTCCGTGTATTAGTGATATCTTATGATGTTTCTTTTTCTGTGTGACTTATTTCAGTTAGAATCATCATACCTGAATCCACTCATTGTGCTGCTAAGGGCCTGATGACACAGATTTCATTGCTGAGTGATATTGCTTTGTAAGTAAATACCACAACTTCTTTATCCATTTTTCACTTTCTGCGATGTTGAACTTGTACTGTAAACGAGGTTTTTGTAAACAGAGGCGTTCCAAACTTTGGGGTGGCTGTGTCTTTTTGATTTTAATTTCCCTAAGCTATAGGACCATAAGTGGAAGTGCCCTAGGCTCTGTTGCTTTGTTTTTTAGATGTTTCAGGAAACACCATACACATCTCCCGAGTGGTTGTTGGCAATTTACATCCCGCCCATCAGCATAACAAGGCTCCCAGTTCTCCATGGCCTGTCCTGCCTTTCTGGATTTTACACTTTTTTCAGATGGCCCTTTTGACCGGGGGGAAGTGAGACTTCATTGTAGTGCAGATTTCCTTTGCAAGCTTGCTTGGTTGGCCAAAAAGGGCGTATGCGTTTTTTCCTGAATATATTCAGGAAAAAACGCATACGCCCTTTTTGGCCAAGTGCATCATTGTGGACGTTCTGCCTCTTTTCCTATGCTTTCAATGCAATTCCAGTCTACCTCCTGAAATCGGTTTCCTGCAATTCTGCCCCGCTTTCAAGTCCTCTTGGCAGCCTTACTTCAGTCTATTTTTGGACGATAGCTGTCATTTATAACTCTGCAGGTTTGTGAATTACAGTGCCCCTGAGCTCCTTTCTTCAACTCGCTTTCTTGTGACCTGGCCGCAACACCGCAGGATGGCTTCAGGCCCTAATCTGGTTCCGGCCCGGCATGCTGAGCCTTTGGTTAATTCCTCTTCCTGGTGGGAAATGAGAGTTAAATTTGCCCGTCCAGACACCTCCAGCTAGTCTCTCATTGGTTCTCGCTATTCCTGTTCATCTTCCGCAGAAATTGCAAACTGGGCCAAATAGGAGGTTAAAGGGACTGACTCTCCAAGTCGGGAGAGTGTTAGTAAAGCGTCTGGAATGTTGCACCTGAGTACCAGGGGAGGAAAACTGAGACATATTTGAACACGTCTCCCGTTCACATGGTTGATCATACTCTGGGTTCCACATGCATGTTTTAGCTGAAGGAAGAATACCTTAAACCTGGAGAGTTGAGACCCGTGGAATGGGTACCATGCAATATGACTTCAAAGGGTCTTCATTTGCTCACCGAACCTCTCCAATCCTATCACTGCTGCGTTTATGCCCCTGTACACACGCTTGATTCTCTTTTGGAGACATAGCAATCCATAGGTTTTAAGATACTTACTAGTCAGGTACATTCTTAGGCGTTTAATATGGGGTGTTGAGTCCATTTCATTGAGCAAGGAGTAGCTCTTGTCTATTCCATATTTGGCTTAAGGAACTTTATCTGTGCTCATTTCAATCTCTGGTTTTATGCAGCACCCCAACTCACCTTTCCCCTTAAGCAAGCATAAGTTGGTTTTCTAAATTTGAGACCCTGTTCTGTTTTGGAATGCAGTTCCTGTGTAGCCAAGTTTACATTCCGTGTATTAGTGATATCTTATGATGTTTCTTTTTCTGTGTGACTTATTTTAGTTAGAATCATCGTACCTGAATCCACTCATTGTGCTGCTACGGGCCTGATGACATAGATTTCATTGCTGAGTGATACTGCATTGTACGTAAGTACCACAAGTTCTTTATCCATTTTTCACTTTCTGTGATATTGAACTTGTACGGTAAACGAGGTTCTTGTAAACGGAGGCGTCCCAAACTTTGGGGTGGCTGTGTCTTTTTGATTTAATTTCCCTAAGCTATAGGACCATAAGTGAAAGTGCCCTAGGCTCTGTTGCTTTGTTTTTTAGATGTTTCTGGAAACACTATACACTTCTCCCGAGTGGTTGTTGGCAATTTATGTCCCGCCCATCAGCATAACAAGGCTCCCAGTTCTCCATGGCCTGTCCTGCCTTTCTGGATTTTACACTTTTTTCAGATGGCCCTTTTGACCGGGGGGAAGTGAGACTTCATTGAAGTGCAGATTTCCTTTGCAAGCTTGCTTGGTTGGCCAAAAAGGGCGTATGCGTTTTTTCCTGAATATATTCAGGAAAAAACGCATACGCCCTTTTTGGCCAAGTGCATCATTGTGGACGTTCTGCCTCTTTTCCTATGCTTTCAATGCAATTCCAGTCTACCTCCTGAAATCGGTTTCCTGCAATTCTGCCCCGCTTTCAAGTCCTCTTGGCAGCCTTACTTCAGTCTATTTTTGGACGATAGCTGTCATTTATAACTCTGCAGGTTTGTGAATTACAGTGCCCCTGAGCTCCTTTCTTCAACTCGCTTTCTTGTGAGCTGGCCGCAACACCGCAGGATGGCTTCAGGCCCTAATCTGGTTCCGGCATGGCACGCTGAGCCTTTGGTTATTTCCTCTTCCTGGTGGGAAATGAGAGTTAAATTTGCCCGTCCACACACCTCCAGCTAGTCTCTCATTGGTTCTCGCTATTCCTGTTCATCTTCCGCAGAAATTGCAAACTGGGCCAAACAGGAGGTTAAAGGGACTGACTCTCCAAGTGGGGAGAGTGTTAGTAAAGCGTCTGGAATGTTGCACCTGAGTACCAGGGGAGGAAAAGTGAGACATATTTGAACACGTCTCCCGATCACATGGTTGATCATACTCTAGGTTCCACATGCATGTTTTAGCTGAAGGAAGAATACCTTAAACCTAGGTAGTTGAAACCCGTGGAATGGGTACCATGCAATATGACTTCAAAGGGTCTTCATTTGCTCACCGAACCTCTCCAATCCTATCACTGCTGCGTTTATGCCCCTGTACACATTCTTGATTCTCTTTCGGAGACATAGCAATCCATAGGTTTTAAGATACTTACAAGTCAGGTACATTCTTAGGCGTTTAATATGCGGTGTTGAGTCCATTTCGTTGAGCAAGGAGTAGCTCTTGTCTATTCCATATTTGGCTTAAGGAACTTTATCTGTGCTCATTTCAATCTCTGGTTTTATGCAGCACCCCAACTCACCTTTACCCTTAAGCAAGCATAAGTTGTTTTTCTAAATTTGAGACCCTGTTCTGTTCTGTAATTCAGTTCCTGTGTAGCCAAGTTTCCATTCCGTGTATTACTGATATCTTATGATGTTTCTTTTTCTGTGTGACTTATTTCAGTTAGAATCATCATACCTGAACCCACTCATTGTGCTGCTAAGGGCCTGATGACATAGATTTCATTGCTGAGTGATATTGCTTTGTAAGTGAATACCACAACTTCTTTATCCATTTTTCACATTCTGCGATGTTGAACTTGTACTGTAAACGAGGTTCTTGTAAACAGAGCCGTTCCAAACTTTGGGGTGGCTGTGTCTTTTTTATTTTAATTTCCCTAAGCTATAGGACCATAAGTGGAAGTGCCCTAGGCTCTGTTGCTTTGTTTTTTAGATGTTTCAGGAAACACCATACACTTCTCCCAAGTGTCTGTTGGCAATTTACATCCCACCCATCAGCATAACAAGGCTCCCAGTTCTCTATGGCCTGTTGCCTTTCTGGATTTTACACTTTTTTCAGATGGCCCTTTTGACCGAGGGGAAGTGAGACTTCATTGTAGTGCAGATTTCCTTTGCAAGCTTGCTTGGTTGGCCAAAAAGGGCGTATGCGTTTTTTCCTGAATATATTCAGGAAAAAACGCATACGCACTTTTTGGCCAAGTGCATCATTGTGGACGTTCTGCCTCTTTTCCTATGCTTTCAATGCAATTCCAGTCTACCTCCTAAAATCGGTTTCCTGCAATTCTGCCCCGCTTTCAAGTCCTCTTGGCAGCCTTACTTCAGTCTATTTTTGGATGATAGCTGTCATTTATGACTCTGCAGGTTTGTGAATTACAGTGCCCCTGAGCTCATTTCTTCAACTCGCTTTCTTGTGACCGGGCTGCAACACCGCAAGATGGCTTCAGGCCCTAATCTTGTTCCGGCACGGCACGCTGAGCCTTTGGTTAATTCCTCTTCCTGGTGGGAAATGAGAGTTAAATTTGCCCGTCCAGACACCTCCAGCTAGTCTCTCATTGGTTCTCGCTATTCCTGTTCATCTTCCGCAGAAATTGCAAACTGTGCCAAACAGGAGGTTAAAGGGACTGACTCTCCAAGTGGGGAGAGTGTTAGTAAAGCGTCTGGAATGTTGCACCCGAGTACCAGGGGAGGAAAACTGAGACATATTTGAACACGTCTCCTGTTCACATGGTTAATCATACTTGGGTTCCACATGCATGTTTTAGCTGAAGGAAGAATACCTTAAACCTGGAGAGTTAAGACCCGTGTAATGGGTACCATGCAATATGACTTCAAAGGGTCTTCATTTGCTCACCAAACCTCTCCAATCCTATCACTGCTGCGTTTATGCCCCTGTACACATGCTTGATTCTCTTTCGGAGACATAGCAATCCATAGGTTTTAAGATACTTACTAGTCAGATACATTCTTAGGCGTTTAATATGCGGTGTTGAGTCCATTTCGTTGAGCAAGGAGTAGCTCTTGTCTATTCCATATTTGACTTAAGGAACTTTATCTGTGCTCATTTCAATCTCTGGTTTTATGCAGCACCCCAACTCACCTTTACCCTTAAGCAAGCATAAGTTGGTTTTCTAAATTTGAGACCCTGTTCTGTTTTGGAATGCAGTTCCTGTGTAGCCAAGTTTACATTCCGTGTATTAGTGATATCTTATGATGTTTCTTTTTCTGTGTGACTTATTTTAGTTAGAATCATCGTACCTGAATCCACTCATTGTGCTGCTACGGGCCTGATGACATAGATTTCATTGCTGAGTGATACTGCATTGTACGTAAGTACCTCAAGTTCTTTATCCATTTTTCACTTTCTGTGATATTGAACTTGTACGGTAAACGAGGTTCTTGTAAACGGAGGCGTCCCAAACTTTGGGGTGGCTGTGTCTTTTTGATTTAATTTCCCTAAGCTATAGGACCATAAGTGAAAGTGCCCTAGGCTCTGTTGCTTTGTTTTTTAGATGTTTCTGGAAACACTATACACTTCTCCCGAGTGGTTGTTGGCAATTTATGTCCCGCCCATCAGCATAACAAGGCTCCCAGTTCTCCATGGCCTGTCCTGCCTTTCTGGATTTTACACTTTTTTCAGATGGCCCTTTTGACCGGGGGGAAGTGAGACTTCATTGAAGTGCAGATTTCCTTTGCAAGCTTGCTTGGTTGGCCAAAAAGGGCGTATGCGTTTTTTCCTGAATATATTCAGGAAAAAACGCATACGCCCTTTTTTGGCCAAGTGCATCATTGTGGACGTTCTGCCTCTTTTCCTATGCTTTCAATGCAATTCCAGTCTACCTCCTGAAATCGGTTTCCTGCAATTCTGCCCCGCTTTCAAGTCCTCTTGGCAGCCTTACTTCAGTCTATTTTTGGACGATAGCTGTCATTTATAACTCTGCAGGTTTGTGAATTACAGTGCCCCTGAGCTCCTTTCTTCAACTCGCTTTCTTGTGACCTGGCCGCAACACCGCAGGATGGCTTCAGGCCCTAATCTGGTTCCGGCATGGCACACTGAGCCTTTGGTTATTTCCTCTTCCTGGTGGGAAATGAGAGTTAAATTTGCCCGTCCACACACCTCCAGCTAGTCTCTCATTGGTTCTCGCTATTCCTGTTCATCTTCCGCAGAAATTGCAAACTGGGCCAAACAGGAGGTTAAAGGGACTGACTCTCCAAGTGGGGAGAGTGTTAGTAAAGCGTCTGGAATGTTGCACCTGAGTACCAGGGGAGGAAAAGTGAGACATATTTGAACACGTCTCCCGATCACATGGTTGATCATACTCTAGGTTCCACATGCATGTTTTAGCTGAAGTAAGAATACCTTAAACCTGGGTAGTTGAAACCCGTGGAATGGGTACCATGCAATATGACTTCAAAGGGTCTTCATTTGCTCACCGAACCTCTCCAATCCTATCACTGCTGCGTTTATGCCCCTGTACACATGCTTGATTCTCTTTCGGAGACATAGCAATCCATAGGTTTTAAGATACTTACAAGTCAGGTACATTCTTAGGCGTTTAATATGCGGTGTTGAGTCCATTTCGTTGAGCAAGGAGTAGCTCTTGTCTATTCCATATTTGGCTTAAGGAACTTTATCTGTGCTCATTTCAATCTCTGGTTTTATGCAGCACCCCAACTCACCTTTACCCTTAAGCAAGCATAAGTTGTTTTTCTAAATTTGAGACCCTGTTCTGTTCTGTAATTCAGTTCCTGTGTAGCCAAGTTTCCATTCCGTGTATTAGTGATATCTTATGATGTTTCTTTTTCTGTGTGACTTATTTCAGTTAGAATCATCATACCTGAACCCACTCATTGTGCTGCTAAGGGCCTGATGACATAGATTTCATTGCTGAGTGATATTGCTTTGTAAGTGAATACCACAACTTCTTTATCCATTTTTCACATTCTGCGATGTTGAACTTGTACTGTAAACGAGGTTCTTGTAAACAGAGCCGTTCCAAACTTTGGGGTGGCTGTGTCTTTTTGATTTTAATTTCCCTAAGCTATAGGACCATAAGTGGAAGTGCCCTAGGCTCTGTTGCTTTGTTTTTTAGATGTTTCAGGAAACACCATACACTTCTCCCAAGTGTCTGTTGGCAATTTACATCCCACCCATCAGCATAACAAGGCTCCCAGTTCTCAATGGCCTGTTGCCTTTCTGGATTTTACACTTTTTTCAGATGGCCCTTTTGACCGAGGGGAAGTGAGACTTCATTGTAGTGCAGATTTCCTTTGCAAGCTTGCTTGGTTGGCCAAAAAGGGCGTATGCGTTTTTTCCTGAATATATTCAGGAAAAAACGCATACGCACTTTTTGGCCAAGTGCATCATTGTGGACGTTCTGCCTCTTTTCCTATGCTTTCAATGCAATTCCAGTCTACCTCCTGAAATCGGTTTCCTGCAATTCTGCCCCGCTTTCAAGTCCTCTTGGCAGCCTTACTTCAGTCTATTTTTGGACGATAGCTGTCATTTATAACTCTGCAGGTTTGTGAATTACAGTGCCCCTGAGCTCCTTTCTTCAACTCGCTTTCTTGTGAGCTGGCCGCAACACCGCAGGATGGCTTCAGGCCCTAATCTGGTTCCGGCACGGCACGCTGAGCCTTTGGTTAATTCCTCTTCCTGGTGGGAAATGAGAGTTAAATTTGCCCGTCCAGACACCTCCAGCTAGTCTCTCATTGGTTCTCGCTATTCCTGTTCATCTTCCGCAGAAATTGCAAACTGGGCCAAACAGGAGGTTAAAGACACTGACTCTCCAAGTCGGGAGAGTGTTAGTAAAGCGTCTGGAATGTTGCACCCGAGTACCAGGGTACGAAAACTGAGACATATTTGAACACGTCTCCCGATCACATGGTTGATCATACTCTGGGTTCCACATGCATGTTTTAGCTGAAGGAAGAATACCTAAAACCTGGGTATTTGAAACCCGTGGAATGGGTACCATGCAATATGACTTCAAAGGGTCTTCATTTGCTCACCGAACCTCTCCAATCCTATCACTGCTGCGTTTATGCCCCTGTACACATGCTTGATTCTCTTTCGGAGACATAGCAATCCATAGGTTTTAAGATACTTACTAGTCAGGTACATTCTTAGGCGTTTAATATGCGGTGTTGAGTCCATTTCGTTGAGCAAGGAGTAGCTCTTGTCTATTCCATATTTGACTTAAGGAACTTTATCTGTGCTCATTTCAATCTCTGGTTTTATGCAGCACCCCAACTCACCTTTACCCTTAAGCAAGCATAAGTTGGTTTTCTAAATTTGAGACCCTCTTCTGTTTTGGAATGCAGTTCCTGTGTAGCCAAGTTTACATTCCGTGTATTAGTGATATCTTATGATGTTTCTTTTTCTGTGTGACTTATTTCAGTTAGAATCATCATACCTGAATCCACTCATTGTGCTGCTAAGGGCCTGATGACACAGATTTCATTGCTGAGTGATATTGCTTTGTAAGTAAATACCACAACTTCTTTATCCATTTTTCACTTTCTGCGATGTTGAACTTGTACTGTAAACGAGGTTTTTGTAAACAGAGGCGTTCCAAACTTTGGGGTGGCTGTGTCTTTTTGATTTTAATTTCCCTAAGCTATAGGACCATAAGTGGAAGTGCCCTAGGCTCTGTTGCTTTGTTTTTTAGATGTTTCAGGAAACACCATACACATCTCCCGAGTGGTTGTTGGCAATTTACATCCCGCCCATCAGCATAACAAGGCTCCCAGTTCTCCATGGCCTGTCCTGCCTTTCTGGATTTTACACTTTTTTCAGATGGCCCTTTTGACCGGGGGGAAGTGAGACTTCATTGTAGTGCAGATTTCCTTTGCAAGCTTGCTTGGTTGGCCAAAAAGGGCGTATGCGTTTTTTCCTGAATATATTCAGGAAAAAACGCATACGCCCTTTTTGGCCAAGTGCATCATTGTGGACGTTCTGCCTCTTTTCCTATGCTTTCAATGCAATTCCAGTCTACCTCCTGAAATCGGTTTCCTGCAATTCTGCCCCGCTTTCAAGTCCTCTTGGCAGCCTTACTTCAGTCTATTTTTGGACGATAGCTGTCATTTATAACTCTGCAGGTTTGTGAATTACAGTGCCCCTGAGCTCCTTTCTTCAACTCGCTTTCTTGTGACCTGGCCGCAACACCGCAGGATGGCTTCAGGCCCTAATCTGGTTCCGGCCCGGCATGCTGAGCCTTTGGTTAATTCCTCTTCCTGGTGGGAAATGAGAGTTAAATTTGCCCGTCCAGACACCTCCAGCTAGTCTCTCATTGGTTCTCGCTATTCCTGTTCATCTTCCGCAGAAATTGCAAACTGGGCCAAATAGGAGGTTAAAGGGACTGACTCTCCAAGTCGGGAGAGTGTTAGTAAAGCGTCTGGAATGTTGCACCTGAGTACCAGGGGAGGAAAACTGAGACATATTTGAACACGTCTCCCGTTCACATGGTTGATCATACTCTGGGTTCCACATGCATGTTTTAGCTGAAGGAAGAATACCTTAAACCTGGAGAGTTGAGACCCGTGGAATGGGTACCATGCAATATGACTTCAAAGGGTCTTCATTTGCTCACCGAACCTCTCCAATCCTATCACTGCTGCGTTTATGCCCCTGTACACACGCTTGATTCTCTTTTGGAGACATAGCAATCCATAGGTTTTAAGATACTTACTAGTCAGGTACATTCTTAGGCGTTTAATATGGGGTGTTGAGTCCATTTCATTGAGCAAGGAGTAGCTCTTGTCTATTCCATATTTGGCTTAAGGAACTTTATCTGTGCTCATTTCAATCTCTGGTTTTATGCAGCACCCCAACTCACCTTTCCCCTTAAGCAAGCATAAGTTGGTTTTCTAAATTTGAGACCCTGTTCTGTTTTGGAATGCAGTTCCTGTGTAGCCAAGTTTACATTCCGTGTATTAGTGATATCTTATGATGTTTCTTTTTCTGTGTGACTTATTTTAGTTAGAATCATCGTACCTGAATCCACTCATTGTGCTGCTACGGGCCTGATGACATAGATTTCATTGCTGAGTGATACTGCATTGTACGTAAGTACCACAAGTTCTTTATCCATTTTTCACTTTCTGTGATATTGAACTTGTACGGTAAACGAGGTTCTTGTAAACGGAGGCGTCCCAAACTTTGGGGTGGCTGTGTCTTTTTGATTTAATTTCCCTAAGCTATAGGACCATAAGTGAAAGTGCCCTAGGCTCTGTTGCTTTGTTTTTTAGATGTTTCTGGAAACACTATACACTTCTCCCGAGTGGTTGTTGGCAATTTATGTCCCGCCCATCAGCATAACAAGGCTCCCAGTTCTCCATGGCCTGTCCTGCCTTTCTGGATTTTACACTTTTTTCAGATGGCCCTTTTGACCGGGGGAAGTGAGACTTCATTGAAGTGCAGATTTCCTTTGCAAGCTTGCTTGGTTGGCCAAAAAGGGCGTATGCGTTTTTTCCTGAATATATTCAGGAAAAAACGCATACGCCCTTTTTGGCCAAGTGCATCATTGTGGACGTTCTGCCTCTTTTCCTATGCTTTCAATGCAATTCCAGTCTACCTCCTGAAATCGGTTTCCTGCAATTCTGCCCCGCTTTCAAGTCCTCTTGGCAGCCTTACTTCAGTCTATTTTTGGACGATAGCTGTCATTTATAACTCTGCAGGTTTTGTGAATTACAGTGCCCCTGAGCTCCTTTCTTCAACTCGCTTTCTTGTGAGCTGGCCGCAACACCGCAGGATGGCTTCAGGCCCTAATCTGGTTCCGGCATGGCACGCTGAGCCTTTGGTTATTTCCTCTTCCTGGTGGGAAATGAGAGTTAAATTTGCCCGTCCACACACCTCCAGCTAGTCTCTCATTGGTTCTCGCTATTCCTGTTCATCTTCCGCAGAAATTGCAAACTGGGCCAAACAGGAGGTTAAAGGGACTGACTCTCCAAGTGGGGAGAGTGTTAGTAAAGCGTCTGGAATGTTGCACCTGAGTACCAGGGGAGGAAAAGTGAGACATATTTGAACACGTCTCCCGATCACATGGTTGATCATACTCTAGGTTCCACATGCATGTTTTAGCTGAAGGAAGAATACCTTAAACCTAGGTAGTTGAAACCCGTGGAATGGGTACCATGCAATATGACTTCAAAGGGTCTTCATTTGCTCACCGAACCTCTCCAATCCTATCACTGCTGCGTTTATGCCCCTGTACACATTCTTGATTCTCTTTCGGAGACATAGCAATCCATAGGTTTTAAGATACTTACAAGTCAGGTACATTCTTAGGCGTTTAATATGCGGTGTTGAGTCCATTTCGTTGAGCAAGGAGTAGCTCTTGTCTATTCCATATTTGGCTTAAGGAACTTTATCTGTGCTCATTTCAATCTCTGGTTTTATGCAGCACCCCAACTCACCTTTACCCTTAAGCAAGCATAAGTTGTTTTTCTAAATTTGAGACCCTGTTCTGTTCTGTAATTCAGTTCCTGTGTAGCCAAGTTTCCATTCCGTGTATTACTGATATCTTATGATGTTTCTTTTTCTGTGTGACTTATTTCAGTTAGAATCATCATACCTGAACCCACTCATTGTGCTGCTAAGGGCCTGATGACATAGATTTCATTGCTGAGTGATATTGCTTTGTAAGTGAATACCACAACTTCTTTATCCATTTTTCACATTCTGCGATGTTGAACTTGTACTGTAAACGAGGTTCTTGTAAACAGAGCCGTTCCAAACTTTGGGGTGGCTGTGTCTTTTTTATTTTAATTTCCCTAAGCTATAGGACCATAAGTGGAAGTGCCCTAGGCTCTGTTGCTTTGTTTTTTAGATGTTTCAGGAAACACCATACACTTCTCCCAAGTGTCTGTTGGCAATTTACATCCCACCCATCAGCATAACAAGGCTCCCAGTTCTCTATGGCCTGTTGCCTTTCTGGATTTTACACTTTTTTCAGATGGCCCTTTTGACCGAGGGGAAGTGAGACTTCATTGTAGTGCAGATTTCCTTTGCAAGCTTGCTTGGTTGGCCAAAAAGGGCGTATGCGTTTTTTCCTGAATATATTCAGGAAAAAACGCATACGCACTTTTTGGCCAAGTGCATCATTGTGGACGTTCTGCCTCTTTTCCTATGCTTTCAATGCAATTCCAGTCTACCTCCTAAAATCGGTTTCCTGCAATTCTGCCCCGCTTTCAAGTCCTCTTGGCAGCCTTACTTCAGTCTATTTTTGGATGATAGCTGTCATTTATGACTCTGCAGGTTTGTGAATTACAGTGCCCCTGAGCTCATTTCTTCAACTCGCTTTCTTGTGACCGGGCTGCAACACCGCAAGATGGCTTCAGGCCCTAATCTTGTTCCGGCACGGCACGCTGAGCCTTTGGTTAATTCCTCTTCCTGGTGGGAAATGAGAGTTAAATTTGCCCGTCCAGACACCTCCAGCTAGTCTCTCATTGGTTCTCGCTATTCCTGTTCATCTTCCGCAGAAATTGCAAACTGTGCCAAACAGGAGGTTAAAGGGACTGACTCTCCAAGTGGGGAGAGTGTTAGTAAAGCGTCTGGAATGTTGCACCCGAGTACCAGGGGAGGAAAACTGAGACATATTTGAACACGTCTCCTGTTCACATGGTTAATCATACTTGGGTTCCACATGCATGTTTTAGCTGAAGGAAGAATACCTTAAACCTGGAGAGTTAAGACCCGTGTAATGGGTACCATGCAATATGACTTCAAAGGGTCTTCATTTGCTCACCAAACCTCTCCAATCCTATCACTGCTGCGTTTATGCCCCTGTACACATGCTTGATTCTCTTTCGGAGACATAGCAATCCATAGGTTTTAAGATACTTACTAGTCAGATACATTCTTAGGCGTTTAATATGCGGTGTTGAGTCCATTTCGTTGAGCAAGGAGTAGCTCTTGTCTATTCCATATTTGACTTAAGGAACTTTATCTGTGCTCATTTCAATCTCTGGTTTTATGCAGCACCCCAACTCACCTTTACCCTTAAGCAAGCATAAGTTGGTTTTCTAAATTTGAGACCCTGTTCTGTTTTGGAATGCAGTTCCTGTGTAGCCAAGTTTACATTCCGTGTATTAGTGATATCTTATGATGTTTCTTTTTCTGTGTGACTTATTTTAGTTAGAATCATCGTACCTGAATCCACTCATTGTGCTGCTACGGGCCTGATGACATAGATTTCATTGCTGAGTGATACTGCATTGTACGTAAGTACCTCAAGTTCTTTATCCATTTTTCACTTTCTGTGATATTGAACTTGTACGGTAAACGAGGTTCTTGTAAACGGAGGCGTCCCAAACTTTGGGGTGGCTGTGTCTTTTTGATTTAATTTCCCTAAGCTATAGGACCATAAGTGAAAGTGCCCTAGGCTCTGTTGCTTTGTTTTTTAGATGTTTCTGGAAACACTATACACTTCTCCCGAGTGGTTGTTGGCAATTTATGTCCCGCCCATCAGCATAACAAGGCTCCCAGTTCTCCATGGCCTGTCCTGCCTTTCTGGATTTTACACTTTTTTCAGATGGCCCTTTTGACCGGGGGGAAGTGAGACTTCATTGAAGTGCAGATTTCCTTTGCAAGCTTGCTTGGTTGGCCAAAAAGGGCGTATGCGTTTTTTCCTGAATATATTCAGGAAAAAACGCATACGCCCTTTTTTGGCCAAGTGCATCATTGTGGACGTTCTGCCTCTTTTCCTATGCTTTCAATGCAATTCCAGTCTACCTCCTGAAATCGGTTTCCTGCAATTCTGCCCCGCTTTCAAGTCCTCTTGGCAGCCTTACTTCAGTCTATTTTTGGACGATAGCTGTCATTTATAACTCTGCAGGTTTGTGAATTACAGTGCCCCTGAGCTCCTTTCTTCAACTCGCTTTCTTGTGACCTGGCCGCAACACCGCAGGATGGCTTCAGGCCCTAATCTGGTTCCGGCATGGCACACTGAGCCTTTGGTTATTTCCTCTTCCTGGTGGGAAATGAGAGTTAAATTTGCCCGTCCACACACCTCCAGCTAGTCTCTCATTGGTTCTCGCTATTCCTGTTCATCTTCCGCAGAAATTGCAAACTGGGCCAAACAGGAGGTTAAAGGGACTGACTCTCCAAGTGGGGAGAGTGTTAGTAAAGCGTCTGGAATGTTGCACCTGAGTACCAGGGGAGGAAAAGTGAGACATATTTGAACACGTCTCCCGATCACATGGTTGATCATACTCTAGGTTCCACATGCATGTTTTAGCTGAAGTAAGAATACCTTAAACCTGGGTAGTTGAAACCCGTGGAATGGGTACCATGCAATATGACTTCAAAGGGTCTTCATTTGCTCACCGAACCTCTCCAATCCTATCACTGCTGCGTTTATGCCCCTGTACACATGCTTGATTCTCTTTCGGAGACATAGCAATCCATAGGTTTTAAGATACTTACAAGTCAGGTACATTCTTAGGCGTTTAATATGCGGTGTTGAGTCCATTTCGTTGAGCAAGGAGTAGCTCTTGTCTATTCCATATTTGGCTTAAGGAACTTTATCTGTGCTCATTTCAATCTCTGGTTTTATGCAGCACCCCAACTCACCTTTACCCTTAAGCAAGCATAAGTTGTTTTTCTAAATTTGAGACCCTGTTCTGTTCTGTAATTCAGTTCCTGTGTAGCCAAGTTTCCATTCCGTGTATTAGTGATATCTTATGATGTTTCTTTTTCTGTGTGACTTATTTCAGTTAGAATCATCATACCTGAACCCACTCATTGTGCTGCTAAGGGCCTGATGACATAGATTTCATTGCTGAGTGATATTGCTTTGTAAGTGAATACCACAACTTCTTTATCCATTTTTCACATTCTGCGATGTTGAACTTGTACTGTAAACGAGGTTCTTGTAAACAGAGCCGTTCCAAACTTTGGGGTGGCTGTGTCTTTTTGATTTTAATTTCCCTAAGCTATAGGACCATAAGTGGAAGTGCCCTAGGCTCTGTTGCTTTGTTTTTTAGATGTTTCAGGAAACACCATACACTTCTCCCAAGTGTCTGTTGGCAATTTACATCCCACCCATCAGCATAACAAGGCTCCCAGTTCTCAATGGCCTGTTGCCTTTCTGGATTTTACACTTTTTTCAGATGGCCCTTTTGACCGAGGGGAAGTGAGACTTCATTGTAGTGCAGATTTCCTTTGCAAGCTTGCTTGGTTGGCCAAAAAGGGCGTATGCGTTTTTTCCTGAATATATTCAGGAAAAAACGCATACGCACTTTTTGGCCAAGTGCATCATTGTGGACGTTCTGCCTCTTTTCCTATGCTTTCAATGCAATTCCAGTCTACCTCCTGAAATCGGTTTCCTGCAATTCTGCCCCGCTTTCAAGTCCTCTTGGCAGCCTTACTTCAGTCTATTTTTGGATGATAGCTGTCATTTATGACTCTGCAGGTTTGTGAATTACAGTGCCCCTGAGCTCATTTCTTCAACTCGCTTTCTTGTGACCTGGCTGCAACACCGCAAGATGGCTTCAGGCCCTAATCTTGTTCCGGCACGGCACGCTGAGCCTTTGGTTAATTCCTCTTCCTGGTGGGAAATGAGAGTTAAATTTGCCCGTCCAGACACCTCCAGCTAGTCTCTCATTGGTTCTCGCTATTCCTGTTCATCTTCCGCAGAAATTGCAAACTGTGCCAAACAGGAGGTTAAAGGGACTGACTCTCCAAGTCGGGAGAGTGTTAGTAAAGCGTCTGGAATGTTGCACCCGAGTACCAGGGGAGGAAAACTGAGACATATTTGAACACGTCTCCTGTTCACATGGTTAATCATACTTGGGTTCCACATGCATGTTTTAGCTGAAGGAAGAATACCTTAAACCTGGAGAGTTAAGACCCGTGTAATGGGTACCATGCAATATGACTTCAAAGGGTCTTCATTTGCTCACCGAACCTCTCCAATCCTATCACTGCTGCGTTTATGTCCCTGTACACATGCTTGATTCTCTTTCGGAGACATAGCAATCCATAGGTTTTAAGATACTTACTAGTCAGATACATTCTTAGGCGTTTAATATGCGGTGTTGAGTCCATTTCGTTGAGCAAGGAGTAGCTCTTGTCTATTCCATATTTGACTTAAGAAACTTTATCTGTGCTCATTTCAATCTCTGGTTTTATGCAGCACCCCAACTCACCTTTCCCCTTAAGCAAGCATAAGTTGGTTTTCTAAATTTGAGACCCTGTTCTGTTCTGTAATTCAGTTCCTGTGTAGCCAAGTTTACATTCCGTGTATTAGTGATATCTTATGATGTTTCTTTTTCTGTGTGACTTATTTCAGTTAGAATCATCATACCTGAATCCACTCATTATGCTGCTACAGGCCTGATGACATAGATTTCATTGCTGAGTGATACTGCATTGTACGTAAGTACCTCAAGTTCTTTATCCATTTTTCACTTTCTGTGATATTGAACTTGTTCGGTAAACGAGGTTCTTGTAAACGGAGGCGTCCCAAACTTTGGGGTGGCTGTGTCTTTTTGATTTTAATTTCCCTAAACTATAGGACCATAAGTGGAAGTGCCCTAGGTTCTGTTGCTTTGATTTTTAGATGTTTCAGGAAACACCATACACTTCTCCCGAGTGGTTGTTGGCAATTTACATCCCGCCCATCAGCATAACAAGGCTCCCAGTTCTCCATGGCCTGTCCTGCCTTTCTGGATTTTACACTTTTTTCAGATGGCCCTTTTGACCGGGGGGAAGTGAGACTTCATTGTAGTGCAGATTTCCTTTGCAAGCTTGCTTGGTTGGCCAAAAAGGGCGTATGCGTTTTTTCCTGAATATATTCAGGAAAAAACGCATACGCCCTTTTTGGCCAAGTGCATCATTGTGGACGTTCTGCCTCTTTTCCTATGCTTTCAATGCAATTCCAGTCTACCTCCTGAAATCGATTTCCTGCAATTCTGCCCCGCTTTCAAGTCCTCTTGGCAGCCTTACTTCAGTATATTTTTGGACGATAGCTGTCATTTATAACTCTGCAGGTTTGTGAATTACAGTGCCCCTGAGCTCCTTTCTTCAACTCGCTTTCTTTTGAGCTGGCCGCAACACCGCAGGATGGCTTCAGGCCCTAATCTGGTTCCGGTACGGCACGCTGAGCCTTTGGTTATTTCCTCTTCCTGTTGGGAAATGAGAGTTAAATTTACCCTTCCAGACACCTCCAGCTAGCCTCTCATTGTTTCTCGCTATTCCTGTTCATCTTCCGCAGAAATTGCAAACTGTGCCAAACAGGAGGTTAAAGGCGCTGACTCTCCAAGTGGGGAGAGTGTTAGTAAAGCGTCTGGAATGTTGCACCCGAGTACCAGGGGAGGAAAACTGAGACATATTTGAACACGTCTCCCGATCACATGGTTGATCATACTCTGGGTTCCACATGCATGTTTTAGCTGAAGGAAGAATACCTTAAACCTGGAGAGTTAAGACCCGTGTAATGGGTACCGTGCAATATGACTTCAAAGGGTCTTCATTTGCTCACCGAACCTCTCCAATCCTATCACTGCTGCGTTTATGCCCCTGTACACATGCTTGATTCTCTTTCGGAGACATAGCAATCCATAGGTTTTAAGATACTTACTAGTCAGGTACATTCTTAGGCGTTTAATATGCAGTGTTGAGTCCATTTCGTTGAGCAAGGAGTAGCTCTTGTCTATTCCATATTTGACTTAAGGAACTTTATCTGTGCTCATTTCAATCTCTGGTTTTATGCAGCACCCCAACTCACCTTTACCCTTAAGCAAGCATAAGTTGGTTTTCTAAATTTGAGACCCTCTTCTGTTTTGGAATGCAGTTCCTGTGTAGCCAAGTTTACATTCCGTGTATTAGTGATATCTTATGATGTTTCTTTTTCTGTGTGACTTATTTCAGTTAGAATCATCATACCTGAATCCACTCATTGTGCTGCTAAGGGCCTGATGACACAGATTTCATTGCTGAGTGATATTGCTTTGTAAGTAAATACCACAACTTCTTTATCCATTTTTCACTTTCTGCGATGTTGAACTTGTACTGTAAACGAGGTTCTTGTAAACAGAGCCGTTCCAAACTTTGGGGTGGCTGTGTCTTTTTGATTTTAATTTCCCTAAGCTATAGGACCATAAGTGGAAGTGCCCTAGGTTCTGTTTCTTTGTTTTTTAGATGTTTCAGGAGACACCATACACTTCTCCCGAGTGTCTGTTGGCAATTTACATCCCGCCCATCAGCATAACAAGGCTCCCAGTTCTCCATGGCATGTCCTGCCTTTCTGGATTTTACACTTTTTTCAGATGGCCCTTTTGACCGGGGGGAAGTGAGACTTCATTGTAGTGCAGATTTCCTTTGCAAGCTTGCTTGGTTGGCCAGAAAGGGCGTATGCATTTTTTCCTGAATATATTCAGGAAAAAACGCATACGCCCTTTTTGGCCAAGTGCATCATTGTGGACGTTCTGCCTCTTTTCCTATGCTTTCAATGCAATTCCAGTCTACCTCCTGAAATCGGTTTCCTGCAATTCTGCCCCGCTTTCAAGTCCTCTTGGCAGCCTTACTTCAGTCTATTTTTGGACGATAGCTGTCATTTATAACTCTGCAGGTTTGTGAATTACAGTGCCCCTGAGCTCCTTTCTTCAACTCGCTTTCTTGTGACCTGGCCGCAACACCGCAGGATGGCTTCAGGCCCTAATCTGGTTCCAGCACGGCACGCTGAGCCTTTGGTTAATTCCTCTTCCTGGTGGGAAATGAGAGTTAAATTTGCCCGTCCAGACACCTCCAGCTAGTCTCTCATTGGTTCTCGCTATTCCTGTTCATCTTCCGCAGAAATTGCAAACTGGGCCAAACAGGAGGTTAAAGGGACTGACTCTCCAAGTCGGGAGAGTGTTAGTAAAGCGTCTGGAATGTTGCACCCGAGTACCAGGGGAGGAAAACTGAGACATATTTGAACACGTCTCCCGTTCACATGGTTGATCATACTTGGGTTCCACATGCATGTTTTAGCTGAAGGAAGAATACCTAAAAGCTGGGTAGTTGAAACCCGTGGAATGGGTACCATGCAATATGACTTCAAAGGGTCTTCATTTGCTCACCGAACCTCTCCAATCCTATCACTGCTGCGTTTATGCCCCTGTACACATGCTTGATTCTCTTTTGGAGACATAGCAATCCATCGGTTTTACGGTACTTACTAGTCAGGTACATTCTTAGGCGTTTAATATGCGGTGTTGAGTCCATTTCGTTGAGCAAGGAGTAGCTCTTGTCTATTCCATATTTGACTTAAGGAACTTTATCTGTGCTCATTTCAATCTCTGGTTTTATGCAGCACCCCAACTCACCTTTACCCTTAAGCAAGCATAAGTTGGTTTTCTAAATTTGAGACCCTCTTCTGTTTTGGAATGCAGTTCCTGTGTAGCCAAGTTTACATTCCGTGTATTAGTGATATCTTATGATGTTTCTTTTTCTGTGTGACTTATTTCAGTTAGAATCATCATACCTGAATCCACTCATTGTGCTGCTAAGGGCCTGATGACACAGATTTCATTGCTGAGTGATATTGCTTTGTAAGTAAATACCACAACTTCTTTATCCATTTTTCACTTTCTGCGATGTTGAACTTGTACTGTAAACGAGGTTCTTGTAAACAGAGGCGTCCCAAACTTTGGGGTGGCTGTGTCTTTTTGATTTTAATTTCCCTAAGCTATAGGACCATAAGTGGAAGTGCCCTAGGCTCTGTTGCTTTGTTTTTTAGATGTTTCAGGAAACACCATACACTTCTCCCGAGTGGTTGTTGGCAATTTACATCCCGCCCATCAGCATAACAAGGCTCCCAGTTCTCCATGGCCTGTCCTGCCTTTCTGGATTTTACACTTTTTTCAGATGGCCCTTTTGACCGGGGGGAAGTGAGACTTCATTGTAGTGCAGATTTCCTTTGCAAGCTTGCTTGGTTGGCCAAAAAGGGCGTATGCGTTTTTTCCTGAATATATTCAGGAAAAAACGCATACGCCCTTTTTGGCCAAGTGCATCATTGTGGACGTTCTGCCTCTTTTCCTATGCTTTCAATGCAATTCCAGTCTACCTCCTGAAATCGGTTTCCTGCAATTCTGCCCCGCTTTCAAGTCCTCTTGGCAGCTTTACTTCAGTCTATTTTTGGACGATAGCTGTCATTTATAACTCTGCAGGTTTTTGAATTACAGTGCCCCTGAGCTCCTTTCTTCAACTCGCTTTCTTGTGACCTGGCCGCAACAACGCAGGATGGCTTCAGGCCCTAATCTGGTTCCGGCACGGCACACTGAGCCTTTGGTTATTTCCTCTTCCTGGTGGGAAATGAGAGTAAAATTTGCCCGTCCAGACACCTCCAGCTAGCCTCTCATTGGTTCTCGCTATTCCTGTTCATCTTCCGCAGAAATTGCAAACTGAGCCAAACAAGAGGTTAAAGGCGCTGACTCTCCAAGTGGGGAGAGTGTTAGTAAAGCGTCTGGAATGTTGCACCTGAGTACCAGGGGAGGAAAACTGAGACATATTTGAACACGTCTCCCGTTCACATCGTTGATCATACTTGGGTTCCACATGCATGTTTTAGCTGAAGGAAGAATACCTTAAACCTGGAGAGTTGAGACCCGTGGAATAGGTACCATGCAATATGACTTCAAAGGGTCTTCATTTGCTCACCGAACCTCTCCAATCCTATCACTGCTGCGTTTATGTCCCTGTACACATGCTTGATTCTCTTTCGGAGACTTAGCAATCCATAGCTTTTAAGATACTTACTAGTCAGGTACATTCTTAGGCGTTTAATATGCGGTGTTGAGTCCATTTCGTTGAGCAAGGAGTAGCTCTTGTCTATTCCATATTTGGCTTAAGGAACATTATCTGTGCTCATTTCAATCTCTGGTTTTATGCAGCACCCCAACTCACCTTTACCCTTAAGCAAGCATAAGTTGGTTTTCTAAATTTGAGACCCTGTTCTGTTCTGTAATTCAGTTCCTGTGTAGCCAAGTTTCCATTCCGTGTATTACTGATATCTTATGAAGTTTCTTTTTCTGTGTGACTTACTTCAGTTAGAATCATCATACCTGAATCCACTCATTGTGCTGCTAAGGGCCTGATGACACAGATTTCATTGCTGAGTGATATTGCTTTGTAAGTAAATACCACAACTTCTTTATCCATTTTTCACTTTCTGCGATGTTGAACTTGTACTGTAAACGAGGTTCTTGTAAACAGAGCCGTTCCAAACTTTGGGGTGGCTGTGTCTTTTTGATTTTAATTTCCCTAAGCTATAGGACCATAAGTGGAAGTGCCCTAGGTTCTGTTGCTTTGTTTTTTAGATGTTTCAGGAAACACCATACACTTCTCCCCAGTGGTTGTTGGCAATTTACATCCCGCCCATCAGCATAACAAGGCTCCCAGTTCTCCATGGCCTGTCCTGCCTTTCTGGATTTTACACTTTTTTCAGATGGCCCTTTTGACCGGGGGGAAGTGAGACTTCATTGTAGTGCAGATTTCATTTGCAAGCTTGCTTGGTTGGCCAAAAAGGGCGTATGCGTTTTTTCCTGAATATATTCAGGAAAAAACGCATACGCCCTTTTTGGCCAAGTGCATCATTGTGGACGTTCTGCCTCTTTTCCTATGCTTTCAATGCAATTTCAGTCTACCTCCTGAAATCGGTTTCTTGCAATTCTGACCCGCTTTCAAGTCCTCTTGGCAGCCTTACTTCAGTCTATTTTTGGACGATAGCTGTCATTTATAACTCTGCAGGTTTGTGAATTACAGTGCCCCTGAGCTCCTTTCTTCAACTCGCTTTCTTGTGACCTGGCCGCAACACCGCAGGATGGCTTCAGGCCCTAATCTGGTTCTGGCACGGCACGCTGAGCCTTTGGTTACTTCCTCCTCCTGGTGGGAAATGAGAGTTAAATTTGCCCGTTCAGACACCTCCAGCTAGTCTCTCATTGGTTCTCGCTATTCCTGTTCATCTTCCGCAGAAATTGCAAACTGGGCCAAATAGGAGGTTAAAGGGACTGACTCTCCAAGTCGGGAGAGTGTTAGTAAAGCGTCTGGAATGTTGCACCTGAGTACCAGGGGAGGAAAACTGAGACATATTTGAACACGTCTCCCGATCACATGGTTGATCATACTCTGGGTTCCACATGCATGTTTTATCTGAAGGAAGAATACCTTAAACCTGGAGAGTTGAGACCCGTGGAATGGGTACCATGCAATATGACTTCAAAGGGTCTTCATTTGCTCACCGAACCTCTCCAATCCTATCACTGCTGCGTTTATGCCCCTGTACACATGCTTGATTCTCTTTCGGAGACATAGCAATCCATAGGTTTTAAGATACTTACAAGTCAGGTACATTCTTAGGCGTTTAATATGCGGTGTTGAGTCCATTTCGTTGAGCAAGGAGTAGCTCTTGTCTATTCCATATTTGGCTTAAGGAAATTTATCTGTGCTCATTTCAATCTCTGGTTTTCTGCAGCACCCCAACTCACCTTTACCCTTAAGCAAGCATAAGTTGTTTTTCTAAATTTGAGACCCTGTTCTGTTCTGTAATTCAGTTCCTGTGTAGCCAAGTTTCCATTCCGTGTATTACTGATATCTTATGATGTTTCTTTTTCTGTGTGACTTATTTCAGTTAGAATCATCATACCTGAACCCACTCATTGTGCTGCTAAGGGCCTGATGACATAGATTTCATTGCTGAGTGATATTGCTTTGTAAGTGAATACCACAACTTCTTTATCCATTTTTCACATTCTGCGATGTTGAACTTGTACTGTAAACGAGGTTCTTGTAAACAGAGCCGTTCCAAACTTTGGGGTGGCTGTGTCTTTTTGATTTTAATTTCCCTAAGCTATAGGACCATAAGTGGAAGTGCCCTAGGCTCTGTTGCTTTGTTTTTTAGATGTTTCAGGAAACACCATACACTTCTCCCAAGTGTCTGTTGGCAATTTACATCCCACCCATCAGCATAACAAGGCTCCCAGTTCTCAATGGCCTGTCGCCTTTCTGGATTTTACACTTTTTTCAGATGGCCCTTTTGACCGAGGGGAAGTGAGACTTCATTGTAGTGCAGATTTCCTTTGCAAGCTTGCTTGGTTGGCCAAAAAGGGCGTATGCGTTTTTTCCTGAATATATTCAGGAAAAAACGCATACGCACTTTTTGGCCAAGTGCATCATTGTGGACGTTCTGCCTCTTTTCCTATGCTTTCAATGCAATTCCAGTCTACCTCCTGAAATCGGTTTCCTGCAATTCTGCCCCGCTTTCAAGTCCTCTTGGCAGCCTTACTTCAGTCTATTTTTGGATGATAGCTGTCATTAATGACTCTGCAGGTTTGTGAATTACAGTGCCCCTGAGCTCCTTTCTTCAACTCGCTTTCTTGTGACCTGGCCGCAACACCGCAGGATGGCTTCAGGCCCTAATCTGGTTCCGGCACTGCACGCTGAGCCTTTGGTTAATTCCTCTTCCTGGTGGGAAATGAGAGTTAAATTTGCCCGTCCAGACACCTCCAGCTAGTCTCTCATTGGTTCTCGCTATTCCTGTTCATCTTCCGCAGAAATTGCAAACTGTGCCAAACAGGAGGTTAAAGGGACTGACTCTCCAAGTGGGGAGAGTGTTAGTAAAGCGTATGGAATGTTGCACCCGAGTACCAGGGGAGGAAAACTGAGACATATTTGAACACGTCTCCTGTTCACATGGTTAATCATACTTGGGTTCCACATGCATGTTTTAGCTGAAGGAAGAATACCTAAAATTTTTGTAGTTGAAACCCGTGGAATGAATACCATGCAATATGACTTCAAAGGTCTTCATTTGCTCACTGAACCTCTCCAATCCTATCACTGCTGCGTTTATGCCCCTGTACACATGCTTGATTCTCTTTCGGAGACATAGCAATCTATAGGTTTTAAGATACTTACTAGTCAGGTACATTCTTAGGCGTTTAATATGCGGTGTTGAGTCCACTTCGTTGAGCAAGGAGTAGCTCTTGTCTATTCCATATTTGGCTTAAGGAACTTTGTGCTCATTTCAATCTCTGGTTTTATGCAGCACCCCAACTCACCTTTCCCCTTAAGCAAGCATAAGTTGGTTTTCTAAATTTGAGACCCTGTTCTGTTCTATAATTCAGTTCCTGTGTAGCCAAGTTTACATTCCATGTATTACTGATATCTTATGATGTTTCTTTTTCTGTGTGACTTATTTCAGTTAGAATCACCATATCCGAATCCACTCATTATGCTGCTACGGGCCTGGTGACATAGATTTCATTGCTGAGTGATATTGCTTTGTACATGAGTACCACAACTTCTTTATCCATTTTTCACTTTCTGTGATATTGAACTTGTACGGTAAACGAGGTTCTTGTAAACAGAGGCGTCCCAAACTTTGGAGTGGCTGTGTCTTTTTGATTTTAATTTCCCTAAGCTATAGGACCATAAGTGGAAGTGCACTAGGCTCTGTTGCTTTGTTTTTTAGATGTTTCAGGAAACACCATACACTTCTCCGGAGTGGCTGTTGGCAATTTACATCCCGCCCATCAGCATAACAAGGCTCCCAGTTCTCCATGTCCTGTCCTGCCTTTCTGGATTTTACACTTTTTTCAGATGGCCCTTTTGACCGGGGGGAAGTGAGACTTCATTGTAGTGCAGATTTCCTTTGCAAGCTTGCTTGGTTGGCCAAAAAGGGCGTATGCGTTTTTTCCTGAATATATTCAGGAAAAAACGCATACGCCCTTTTTGGCCAAGTGCATCATTGTGGACGTTCTGCCTCTTTTCCTATGCTTTCAAT